>NC_090449.1:769805427-771132790 GCF_031143425.1 Pleurodeles waltl | reverse complement strand
GGGAGGCCTAGCGCCCGCGACAGGAAATGCCCCAAAACACAACATGGACACATCACATTTTCCCAAAGAAAACAGAGCTGTTTTTTGGAAAGTGCCTCGTTATGGATTTTGGCCTCTAGCTCAGCCGGTACCTAAGGAAACCTACCAAACCTCTGCATTTTTGAAAAGTAGACACCTAGGGGAATCCAAGATGGGGTAAGATGTGGGGCTCTCACCAGGTTCTGTTACCCAGAATCGATTGCAAACCGCAAAATTTAGCCAAAAAAAAACACTTTTTCCTCACATTTCGGTGACACAAAGTTCTGGAATCTGAGAGGAGCCACAGATTTATTTCCACTCAGCGTTCCCCCAAGTCCCCCGATAAAAATGGTATCTCACTTGTGTGGGTAGGCCTAGCGCCCGTGACAGGAAATGCCCCAAAACACAACGTGGACACATCACATTTTCCCAAAGAAAACAGAGCTGTTTTCTGGAAAGTGCTTAGCTATGGATTTTGGCCTCTAGCACAGCCGGCACCTAAGGAAACCTACCAAACCTTTGCATGTTTGAAAAGTAGACACCTAGGGGAATCCAAGATTGGGTGACTTGTGGGGCTCTCACCAGGTTCTGTTACCCAGAATCCTTTGCAAACCTCAAAATTTGGCCAAAAAAACACTTTTTCCTCTCATTTCGGTGACACAAAGTTCTGGAATCTGAGAGGAGCCATACATTTCCTTCCACCCAGTGTTCCTCCAAGTCTCCTGATAAAAATGGTACCTCACTTGTGTGGGTAGGCCTAGCGCCCGCAACAGGAAATGCCCCAAAACACAACATGGACACATCCCATTTTCCAAAAGAAAACAGAGCTGTTTTTGGGAAAGTGCCTAGCTGTGGATTTTGGCCTCTAGTTCAGCTAGCACCTAAAGAAACCCACCAAACCTGTGCATTTTTCAACACTAGACACCTAGGGAATGCAAGATGGGGTGACTTGTGGGACTCTCACCAGGTTTTGTTACCCAGAATCCTTTGCAAACCTCAAAATTTGGTTAAAAAAAACACTTTTTCCTCACATTTCAGTGACACAAAGTTCTGGAATCTGAGAGGAGGCACAAATTTCCTTCCACCCAGCATTCCCCCAAGTCTCCTGATAAAAATAGTACCTCACTTGTGTGGGTAGACCTAGCGCCCGTGACAGGAAATGCCCCAAAACACAACGGGGACACATCACATTTTCCCAAAGAAAACAGAGCTGTTTTTTGGAAAGTGCCTAGCTGTGGATTTTGGCCTCTAGCACAGCTGGCACCTAAGGAAACCTACCAAACCTCTGCATTTTTTTTAAAGTAGACACCTAGGGGAATCCAAGATTGGGTGACTTGTGGGGCTCTCACCAGGTTCTGTTACCCAGAATCCTTTGCAAACCTCAAAATTTGGCCAAAAATCACTTTTTCCTCTCATTTCAGTGTCACAAAGTTCTGGAATGTCAGAGGAGCCATACATTTCCTTCCACCTAGTGTTCCCCCAAGTCTCCTGATAAAAATGGTACCTCACGTGTGTGGGTAGGCCTAGCGCCCGCGACAGGAAATGTCCCAAAACACAACATGGACACATCACATTTTCCCAAAGATAACAGAGCTGGTTTTTGGAAAGTGCCTCGCTATGGATTTTGGCCTCTAGCTCAGCCGGTACCTAAGGAAACCTACCAAACCTGTGCATGTTTGAAAAGTAGACACCTAGGGGAATCAAAGATGGGGTGACTTGCGCGGCTCTCACCAGGTTCTGTTACCCAGAATCCTGTACAAACCTTAAAATTTGGCCAAAAAAACACCTTTTTCTCACATTTCGGTGACAGAAAGTTCTGGAATCTGAGAGCAGCCACAGATTTCTTTCTACCGAGCATTCCCTCAAGTCTCCCGATAAAAATGGTACCTCACTTGTGCAGGTAGGCCTAGTGCCCACGGCAGGAAATGCCCCAAAAAACAATGTGGACACTTCACATTTTCCCAAAGAAAACAGAGCTGTTTTTTGCAAAGTGCCTAGCTGTGGATTTTAGCCTGTAGCTCAGCCGGCACCTAGGGAAACCTACCAAACCTGTGCATTTTTAAAAGTAGACACCTAGTGGAATCCAAGGTGGGGTGACTTGTGGGGCTCTCTCCAGGTTCTGTTACCCAGAATCCTGTGCAAACCTCAAAATTTGGCTAAAACAACACTTTTTCCTCACATTTCGGTGACGAAAGTTCTGGAATCCTAGAGGAGCCACAAATTTCCTTCCACCCAGTGTTCCCCCAAGTCTCCCGATAAAAATGACACCTTTCTTGTGTGGGTGGCCCAGGTGCCTGCAACAGAAAAAGGCCAAAAACCTGTAGAGATTGAGGGGATAGCACAGCGAGTTGATAAGCACATATTTTTCTTTTATACATCTTTAGCCTGACTCTGCTTTGGGGACTCACACAAGTGAGGTATCATTTTACTTGGGAGACTGAGGGGAACGCTGGGTGGTAGGAAATTTGTGCGGGAGCGGTGATCCTACAAGGAAAAGTGAGCAAAATATGCTTCTTTGTTTAGAAAATTTTGAGGTTTGTAGAGGAGTCTGGGTAAGAAAATGTTGGGGGATCCAGGCAAGCCAAACCTTCCTGGACTCCTTGGGGTGTCTAGTTTAAAAAAAATGTCTGAGTTTGGTAGGTTTCCCTAGATGAAGGCCGCACCCGGAACCAAAAACATAGGTGCCCCCCCAAACACAGGTAGTTTTGCAATAGATCATTTTGATGTGTCCACGTACTTCTGTGATGTTCCAAACACTAAAACTGTGAAAAGAAACGCACTTAGGTTGTGAAAAAGACCCCTCACCCACCAACCAAGTTGGTGGCATGCTTCATCATCGGGGTCCCACCCGAGACACCTAGCGTGTCACAGGTGTGCTGCGACGCCTGATTACAGCGGAGCAGGTTTTGTCATTTTTACCCCACATACTGGTTTGATTTAGCACGAGGGTGAGTGATGGTTCAGTAGATCACATTTTATTAACAAGAGATGTCAGAAAAGTGAAATGCACTGTTAATAACCGAAAGGCAAAAAAACTGAACCAATGACTTACAGCTCGTGAGCTGTGAAGCCACATCAAGGCACCAACCGCTTTACAGTCCATTCACACACCTTTCATACATGACATGCACAAGACCATTCATGCCGCCAGCCGCGGGCCCAGCACATTACAACACTCGCAGCAACAAACAGCACCATTCAAAGGCCCATCACTTTCATACGTCCACATGCCTGATACTTCAATCACACCAGCTGATGGGAGTGTGTAGACTGGTGTTAGGCTGGCACCGCCAGCCAAGCGCCACTCCAGGCACACCGCTAGCCAAGCACCATCCACCCCACACACACCGCCAGCCAAGGGCCACCCCACACACACCGCCAGCCAAGCGCCACCCTACGCACACCACCAGCCAAGTGCCACCCCACACACACCGCCAGCCAAGTGCCACCCTACGCACACCTCCAGCGAAGCACCACCCCACACACACCACCCGCCAAGCGCCAACAACAAAGAAACCACTAATTATAAGTAGGTACAAAACTGCAAACACAAATGCTCTAACTGCATACATGACAGTAATGCCAACCATGAAACTGAACATATGAAAATATAAAACAGCAGTTTACGCTCACAGTATTTCCCAATAATTCTTCTGTGTGTGGTAGCTCCTGAAACAGCCACCCACACACAGCCCAGGCTTTGAAGGACATCCTAGTCTCCTTCCTGATACCTTTTCGAGCACAGGCGCTACATCTCTTAGCAGGAAAGTTTTTTTGGGGGCCGTGGGAGGAATGTGCTCAGCAAAGTGATGATGTTTCAATCTAGCCACATCCTCCACCACTGCTTCTCTAGAAACTCTTGCCTGTTCCATCACAACAAGGCTCGCTATGATAGACTCCTGAAATTTCACAAATGTCATCCTTGACTCTGGAGAACTATCCTTGAACACAACAAAAGCATTAAAAGTTGCCAAGTGGGACAGGTGAACCGCTAATTTCTTATACCAAACATAAGCCTTATGAGCAGCAGTGAAAGGTTCCAGCCTCTGATCTACTCGATCAACACCACCCATGTGCTTATTGTAGTCTAAAATGCACACAGGTTTGTTCACTTCAGCAACTTGACCCCAAACAGCCACAGGTGAAGTACTCTCATCATGGATGGTAGTTAGCATGTACACATCCCTCCTGTCTACAAATTTCAGAGTTAGCAGCTCATCATTCTGCAAGGCACTGCACTGTCCCTTCTCAAGTTTTTTTACAGACAAGCTCTCTTGGATAGCCTTTCCGATTAGAGCTTATTGTGCCACAAGCAACAGTGTCCACTTTGAACAATTCCTTGAATAACTGAACCCCACTGTCGAAGTTATCTACATATAAATGGTGACCTTTGTTAAACAGTCGTCCACCAAGTTCCCACACAATTTTCTCACTAACTCCAAAAATGGGTGGACAACCAGGGGTGTCAATACTGGATTCCCTACCAGTGTAGACCCGGAAATTATAAACATATCCTGTACTACTTTCAGACAGCATATACAATTTAATTCCATACCGTGCCCTCTTGCTAGGAATGTACTGCTTAAAAACAAAACGATCCTTGAACAGGACCAAAGAATCATCTACAGATATTTCTTTGCATGGAACATAGGTCTCTGAAAGCCCGATCTACCAAATGATCTAGGACAGGTCTAATCTTAAAAAGACGGTCAGAATCAGGGAGATCTTGTGGCAAGTCTGAAGCATTATCTACAAAATGCAACATCCGAAGAAGAAGCTCATACCGGTTACGACTCATGATTGCAGGAAATATAGCAGATTCTATCAAAGGACTAGTAGACAAATATGAAGACAGTGATGGCTTCCTTATCAGCCCCATCAAGAAAGTTTAATCCAAGAACTTTTTCAACTGTTCCAGATTTGTGGAAATCCACCGGCTAGTTCTAGAGTGTGGCCTAAGTCTGGCAGCATTGTCCCTCAAATACTGCTTTGCATACAAATTAGTCTGCTCAACAATCTCTTCCAAAAGTATATTGTCCATAAACAACTCAAAGAAGTTGACAGGCAAAACGTTTTCTGTATTAACTCAACACCCTGTGAAACCAGTAAACGCAGGCAACTGTGGCTCCATGTTTGGTGCAACCCACGTGTCAGGTCTTCCAATGGGAAGCCTTTCAGCCGCTGGCTGGTGCACCATTGGCACATCAGTATCCTCCTCTAAAACAGGCACTTCATCAGCACTGAGAGTGACTTCATCATCAGATGATTCCTCTCTGACAGAAAATTCACTTCCAGAATCTTGCACTTCCTCCTCTGCCTCAGATGCAGAGTCAGTCTCATAATCATGGTCAGAAGGTGACTCAAAAAGCACACTAACAACCTGCTGAGCGGTCATCCTACGGCTTGCCATGATCCTTCCTACAAAAAGTAACTGGACAAATGCACCACCAACAACCAGCACTGTGTAAGATAAGTAATAAACAAAGTGTAGCTTTATCACTAAGAGTTATAAACTCAAAAACTATACAGCTCACTTGCCTGAAAAAGCTTGACTCACCAGCAACTACTCTGCACAGCCACAGCAATTACCAATGATATCCCACTAAAAAGAAAAAAGCAAAGCAAATTAGACATAAGGTGGGAAGAACTACCCAATAGTGCTTTTTGCCCCTTGGGGGCGATCCTTGCCCAAGGGGCCGTCCCCAACACAAAAAAACAGCCACAAAACAATCCCTGGTTTCTGGTGGCTTCTGCCCCCCCCCCCCCCCTTAGGGGCAGATCGGCCTAAAAATAAAAGGCCCATCTGCCCCCAAGGGGGGCAGAAGCGGCGATAATTAGATTGGCCCCCCCAAGGGGAGGGACCCTTGCCCAAGGGGTCTCTCTCCCACACTGTAAAAACACACGCACATATAAAAATTCCCTGGTGTCTAGTGGGAAACCCTTTCCTTTCCCCTGATGCCTCTTTTTGTGCAATCCCCTCCCCCCCACCCGGAGGAAAAATGTACCTCAGTTTTCTTTGATGCGCTGGAAGCAAATGGCTTCCAGCACGTCTGGCACCCTCTGATGAATTGCGCGCTAATGTCATTGCTGGGTGGTTGGCGCGGGGGTGGAAGGGGAAGCAATTCCCTTTCCAACCCTGACCTGGCAAGGTGGGGGGCCGCCCTTAGGGGGAGCGCTAGCGCTTCCCCTGAGGGCCAGTCCCAGGATGAAATGGTTACGTCCGTAGCGCCTCAGCAACGAAGCCACGGACGTAACCATTATGTCCATGGCGGGTAAGGGATTAAGAATTGGGACCTTTTGTTTGTATTTCAATTCTGTCTCTCTCTCTGTTTTATCATCTAACTTCACAGTGAGTGGCTGCATTCTGCTCTTTCACTAGGAGCATATTGGCACATAAATTAGTTTTGTTCAGTGCCCTGAACTACTGTGGAACTACTGTGGCAAGATGTGCCTTTTGAGATCAAAATATTTTTGCTTTTTTGTCAGTGTTTGTTATGATGGTGAAGGTCCAGCAGCTCCCACAACAATAAAGATTTACAAAAACCATGTCAAAACCAAGCACGTATTGACAAAACTAAAAGGCTGACCACCAATGGCAGTCCTATTGGCTTTGCCAATGCTTGTTTATTTCATGTTCCCATAATCTTGTTGAAACTGGTTACAGTGAGTTTTCCCTTGTATGTTTTTTTTATAAAACTGGCATGCATTAACACATTTTACTAAATGATGCTTTAAAGAAATGGGGCCTAGTTTAGCAAAACTTGTCTTTCCTAGTTGCATCTTTTTGTGAACATTTCATTTTGAAAACAAAGATCACCTATTTTGCTTTCAAGCTTCTGCATAAATTTGCATCAAACCAGAGAGTATGCTGGGGGCACTATATGCATACTCATATTGTTAAACTTTGTAAATTTGTGTACATATTTTTATATTGGAACCACTGTCAGTAGTGTAGTCGAAGCTTACAACATTTTTGTTAGAGTGGTCTCTCTAATAAAGACTTTGCATTAATGAACCATAAATACAAGTTTGAACAGCATTAACACAGGGGCACAAATATTACCTTAATTGCATGCAGTTCAATTTCCTGATTCATAACAGTGTGCTGTAAACTCAATCACTCAATATTTATAAAGCACAGCTTATCACCCAGGGGGTCTCAAGGTGCTTGCTGGGGGATGCGGCTCAGTGAAAGATCCAGATCTTGAGGTCCTTCCTGAACTGAACCAGTGATGGGGACTGCCTGAGGTGGAGCCACATCATGTTCCAGGTCTGTGCAGTAAGGTAGGAGAAGGATCTTCCTCCCTTTCAGATCCTGGGGATGGTAGCAGGAGCCAGTTGCACTGAGTGGAGTTGCCTGGAGGTGGTGTAGAAGTAAATGCGGTGGTTGAGGTAGACAGGTCTGACGTTGTGGAGGGTCTTGTATGTGTGGGTCAGGAATTTGAAGGTGATGCGTTTGTTGACGGGGAGCCAGTGTAGGTCTCCAAGGTGGGCGGAGATGTGGATGTGGCAGGGTATGTCCAAGATCAGTCTGGCTACACTTTTATGTATTCTCTGGAGTTTTGATTGGAATGTTTTGTTGATTCCAGCATAGAATGGGTTGGCGTAGT
This sequence comes from Pleurodeles waltl, assembly GCF_031143425.1. Lineage (NCBI taxonomy): Eukaryota > Metazoa > Chordata > Amphibia > Caudata > Salamandridae > Pleurodeles > Pleurodeles waltl. Next base: position 771,125,162 of record NC_090449.1, on the reverse strand, counting down.
TGAGTTTACTAATGACGAGTGCCTGAGTTACTGCTCTTCTTGTGTCGATGGGTATCCACTTGAAGATCTTCCAGAGCAGGCGAACGGCCTGGAAGCATGATGAGTAGACAGTGTTGATTTGGCAGGCCTTGGACAGTGATGAGTCAAGAATGATGCTGAGGTTGCAGACGTGATCAGTCAGAGATGGGGCAGTTCCGAGGCTACAAGGCCACCAGGAGTCGTCCCCAGTGGAAGTGGCTGGGCCCAGGTTGAGGATCTCCATCTTTTCCAAGTTGAGCTTGAGGCAACTGGCCCTCATCCAGTCGGCGACTGCCTTCATTTCATTGTGAAAGTTCTTTTGGGCTGTTGATGGTTCGTTGGTGAGGGAGAGAATGAGCTGTGTGTCTTTGGCATAAGAGACGGTGTTGAGCCCATGGTTTCAACAACCTGGATCTTGGGGAGAGGGGTCATGTGGATGTTAAAGAGGGTTGGGCTCAGGGAAGAGCCCTGGGAACTCCACATCTAGTTTCCGTTGGCTTTGAGGTGAAAGGTGGGAGCCTGACTCTCTGGGTTCGGCCGGTGAGGAAATAGCAGATCCCTTTCAGGGCTTTGCTGCGGATGCCTGCGTTGTCTAGTCTGGTGCACAGGGTGGTGAGGGAGACAGTGTCAAAGGCGGCGGAAAGGTCGAGGAGGATGAGGGCAGCTGCCTCGCCCCGGTCCAGTAGGGTACGGATGTCATCCGTGGCTGCTATGAATGCGGTTTTGGTGCTGTGGTTGCTCCTGAGTCTGGATTTGAAGGGGTCGAGGTTGTGGTTGGCGTCGATGAACTCGGTGAGCTGTGTGTTAATCATTTTTTTGATTAACTTGGCTGGAAAAGGGAGCAGTGAGACTGGTCTTTATTTTTTCAATTCTTTTGGGTCGGCAGAAGGTTTCTTCAGGAGGGGGTTTATCTCCGTGTGTTTCCAGGCGTCAGGGAAGGTGGTGGTTTTGATGGGTTGGTTGATGGTACGGCATAGCTCGGGAGCAATGATGGCACTGGCTTGACTAAAGATGTGGTGGAGGCATGGGTCTAAGGGTGCCCATAGTGGGTGGTATTCATGAGCTTGAGGGTGTCTTCCGGGGTGAGGAGGGTCCAGTGCTCCACGATCGGTGGGTGATAAGTGTCTTTGGTGGTGCTGGTTGGCAGTGGGGCTGGTCTTTGCTTGCTAATCCTTTGTATATGTCCTGAATGTTTCGGTGGAAGAAGGTGGCGAGGCTGTCGCAGAGGTCTTGGGAGGGAGGGATGTTTGTGGTGACCATGTCAGGTTTTGTGAATTCCTTGACTATGGTGAAAAGTTCCTTGCTGTTGTGCGTGTTGGAGTTGATTCTCTCCTTAATGGCTGATTTTCTAGTTGATCTGATGAGCCGGTGGTGTGATGTGACGGCATCTTTCAAGTCTTTGTGGTCTGTTGAGCTCTTACTGATTCTCCACTTTCGAGTCGTCTGCATGCGCCCTTAGATTCTTGGAGGTTGGGGAGAACCAGCTGGATCTCCTGTGGTGTTGATTGTCGGTGGGTTTCCTTAGGGGGGCTAATGTGTTGGCGCAGGTTGTGGGCCGAGACGTTGGCGTGCACGGTGTCTGGTGGTTAGAAGTGGCGTAGCGTGGTGGTGAGCTGGGCTTCGGTGACCTTGGTCCAGTTCCTGCGCGGGGGTAGTGGACGTGGTGATATTCCACTGTCTTGGTGAAGGAGAAGTGGACGCACTGGTGGTCAGTCCAGTGGAGTTTGGATGTGTGTGAGAAGGAGGTGTGGTTTCTGGCAGAGAAGACAAGGTCGAGGGTGTGTTCTGCTGAGTGCGTGGGGAGGTTGACCAGTTGCTTGAGCCTGAGTGTGGTGAGGTTCCCCATGAGGGTGTAGATGTGTTTGGGTCGCTGTGGTTGTTGAGGTGAAAGTTGAGGTCATCAAGGAGTATGTAGTCCATTTAGGTGAAGGCATGGGGCGCAATGAAGTCGGCCAGAGCTTCGATGAAGGGTGGGTGGGGCCTCGGGGGTCTGTAGATGAGCGTTCCACAGAGGGTGAAGTTTGAATTAGTCTGGATCTGAAAGTGAAGGTGTTCGGTGATGAGGGTCTGGACATCAACGCTGGTCAAGAGGTGGAGTGATTTTTTTGTAGACGATGGCAACACTTCCTCTTGGTCGGTTGACGCGATCTTGATGTATGAACTTGTAGTTGTCGGGGATGGCAGTGGCGATGTCTGGAGCTTAGGAGGTGGTGATCCAGGTCTCTGCAAAGAAGGTGATGTTGGGGGCGATGGAGTCTAGGAGGTCCCAAACGTCGTGCTGGATGAGGGAGCAATTTTAAGTATGGGTCTGCAGAAGGTTTCCATCTGTATATAGATAGATATACATTTGGGGTGTTCGGGGGGGGTCCAGCAGAGGGGGGTTTAGGGTGCGAGGACAGGTGAAGGTGCAGTTGCGGCAGGAGAATGGGCCTTGGATGTCCTTGGGCAACGTGCAGTGGCAGGCGGTTGAGCCTTAAGTGTTGAGGGTGTGCAGAGTGCTTGCGTCCTATCCCTGGATGGAGCGGGAACCAGGGTCCATGGTGCTGGGTGTGGTCCAGGCGCGGAGGGTCGCAGACAAGTCTTGCATTTGGCACACCTGCTGCGAGCAGCTGCCATTAGAAGGGGAGGGAGGGGTCGCTCAGCTGGGAGGCGGGAGGGCAGGAAACATGGCGCTGGGAAGAGGTACGGGGCTGCAAGGGCAGCAACAGCACGGGTGGTATGGGGATCGGAGAACTGAGTTAAAAAGGCAAAAAGAGTTTTAAAAAAACAGAAAGAAAGGCAACAGTGCAAAAGGGCACACAAAAAGGCAGAAGGCACTAGAGAGAGAATTGTGCTGCAGGGGGTTGGGCCTAGTTGTCCAAAGGACAAAATAAACATGAAAACTTGTTGTCCTTGACCCCAAACAATATGTCCTGGGTGTCGGGCTGTGGGAATTCCACACCACTGACTCTATTTTATAATATAAATTGTATTGTTTCTTGTAATTGGGGCTCCTGGTTTTATGGTATTTATTTTTTCGACATTTCAGTCTGTATTTATCCATTTTTATTTTTTGCTCATTTTCTTGTATTTATCCATTTTTATTTTGTGTTTACTGTATAAATAAAGCTGCAATAGGTATTTTTCCACATTTATTTAACTGACAAATGTATACTTGCACTTGAATGTCTGAAAGGTTTCAGCAGTATACAGTGTAATAGCATTATCTAAAAACACTTGCATTACAGAATAGCACAAATATCTATAGATCTGCAGTTAATTAAGCTTAATTAGGAAATCTATTGTCTTTTTTCATCTCCCCATCGCTCAATCTGTACCTGGCATTCATGATTGACAGTAGAGAAAATCATCCATAGAAGGCCTATTTTCCAAATTTTTCTGAGTTTAACGATAAATACAGACAGGAAAATATATTGTTTTCTGTCTGTATTTATCTGTAAAAATCAGTAAAAACTGAAAACCGGGAGCCCTATTTATAATTAACTACACTGGACAGTTTCTTAACAACTAATGTTTTATGATATTGTATTGGAATCTACCAAGAAATCTGTTTTCTACAACTGTGATTGGCCTGTTTTCAAGAGTTTATATAGGACAAGATAATGAAGTGTTGGCAGAGCTTCCAGTGTGTCAGTCAGGTTACCCTCTTCCATGCTCGATAAGCAGAGTTCCTTATGCTTTCTCCTTAACACCATGTAATTGTGCACCTTGCTCCTTTACAACTTCCTCCATGTAGATTCCCTCTGTGTAGGACCATCTGAGCCAGTTGTGGAAAGCTGAGGCTGCCATTTGTGATTTCAGTACAGCATTTTCAGCATGACAATCTTCACTTTTGCCTGTTTACAAATAGTATACAAAACAGTGATGGATGGAATGCCTGAATTAATCTCAGCCACGGGTAATCACTCGGTCCGCATCCCAATCCATCATTATTTTGCACAGCATGCCACCTCAGTTTGGACACAGTCATATTCAATTCAGTCTTGACCCTGTTCCAATGGGACCAAGGACTCTGCTACATACATATTGATAACAATAGATATACTGAACTTTCGCTTGGTACTTTCATAAGTATTAGCAATTTCATAGCAACACCATCCCACACAAATTTACCCACTCTCATGCAGACATATCCACAAAACATTTCATAGCTGTGAGCCCCAGGTTACTATTTCAATCGTGCTTCCAAAAGCAGAAACATACATTTCAACATTGTGCAATAACATTATTTTACTTTGCAGCAATATAATTCCTAAATGTTCATACTTCGGTCTCTAATAGATATATATATACACGTTAGTCAATTTCTCCTGCACCCGATTCTCCTGCACCCCATTCCACTTGTGTGCATTAACTTTCAATAGTTCACACGGATAGGATTACTTGTCCTTGCATCAGTAGATCACAAATAGATGTCTGTGCTTAACCCTGTTTTTAAGATAACAAAGATTCTGTTTATATCTGCATTTGAAAAACGCTTTAATTCTTTTACTGTTAACCCCCTCGGCATCATGACTTAATCATATCCCCATTGGGGGCACACTAAACGGCTTCCAAAGTAAAAGGTGCCAACAGTTAATAAATTCCTCATTTTGCATATCTAGCTGCATCCTTTAGATATCCATGTTAATTTCAATAGTTATCTGACACTGGATCACGATACAATTCCAATCACGAGCTAGGGCAGCCCAAATTAATTAATTCACCTTCAGTCTGATGAAGTCTGATCCTTCAAATGGCACCTGTGGGAGTGCTTTTTTCTGCACCACCTGCAGTCAGGTGCACGCCAGCAAACCGTAACCTTGTGTAGGTGTATAGGTCGGCGAGCCCCTGGGCATGAAGGAGTGGGGGCTAAGTCCCTTGTCTTTGCTCCAGGCACTGTTTTCATTGCTTCGAACAGGGCACCGCAGAGGCATTGGCCTAGCAGTGGGGACTGGAGTGTTTCATACCATTTGAAGGATCAAACTTCATCAGACTGAAGGCAAATTAATTAATTGGGACTGCCCTATCTTGTGAATGGAATCGTGTCCTGAGGTTACCATAACTCGTGCCTTCACCATGCACAGGTAATTACTCCACATATTATATCACTGATTACATCTTCTATGGCATCTTTGATATTATCACTCCAACATTTGCAATAAATTTATTGATAAGAAAACTGTGCATGTCAAGGTGACGAGTTATAGTTACCTTAGGGGTGTGAGTTATAGTTACCTGAAAGAACTCTAACTATAACTGCTGAATTTCTATGGTTCTGTATGAGTATTTTCAGAACCTAACTATATACCGTCCCTGTAACCTTTGGGTTTTTCAGTGAATATATATATATATATATATATATAATTATATATATATATATTATTATATATATATATATTATAACCTAATAGGGGGAGGGCATTGGTTAGGACCTAGTTTCCATAGGAAAAGCATTTTTTGTTTTGGCTATACCTTTGGCACTGTTTGACGAATCTTCATGAAATTTTCCAAACCAAAGTGTCCTCTAGGGTCTTGTTGTATGTGGAGTGTTTCAGGTGATCAGTAAAGTGGGGGCCGAGAAAAAAGGTGTGGTTCAAAAAAAGTGTGTTTCCCATGTTAATTATCTATAGGGATTTTAGACATGAGCCACCAGACGAAATTACACCAAATTTGGCAGAAAGGCAGCTCTTGGTTCACAAAGCGCCATTTTTCATTTGGTGTAAATCCGTTCAGTATTTATTGAGATATTTAAAGAAAACCACATTTGTATATCTGGGCGGATCCTAAGCACAGATCTCATGGTAAGATCTGATTAGCTGTCATCACTTCAACCAGAAAGTGGTGGCAGCCAGTGTAACCATTTTCAGCAGGATTATGGGAAACATTAAAATAAACAAGCACTGGCAAAGCCAACCAATCTGACATTGGTTGTCAATGCGTGTCTTATTTTGACAAGGCTTTTGTAACACTTTATTGTTGTGTGAGGTGCCAGGCCCTCATCATCATAACAAACATTGGCAACAAGTAAGAAAGGTTTTTTGGTCTCAAAAAGCACACATTGCACAGTAGTTCCTGGCACTGAACAAAACTATTTTGTGTGCCAAAATGCTCCTTTTGGAAGAGCAGAATGCCAACACTAGCATTAAAGCCAGCCAATAGATGGAGAGAAATAGAATTTGAATAAAAAACAAAATGTCTTGGTTAACGCCAGACCTAATCAGGGGCCCAGTTCTTAAAGAAAGTCACAGAAGTGCACCCATGGTCTTTGCATTAGTGGTGTTCATGAATTCACAAGAGTTTGCAGAAGTAGACCAGGAAATCGTAATCCTAGAAAATATCTGTGAACTGTATTTTAGCATGAGCAAATACGCATGTGTAGATTTGCTATTGCGAAAATCTATTGAGCATTTACAAGTTCACTTTCCCTCCAACCACTTTTTTCCCCAACCCTGGAAGAACTTCTACATCTGCTCTTGTCACGAGTAAACTTCAAACCTTTCTCAGTATCTGAAAAGATTAAAGAAGAGCTGGAGAAAATCCCTAAATCATTTAAGTTAGTAGGTTTGCACAGACTCAAAGGCATTCCAGCCATGGTCTTATTACTTACTGCTTCCTCTAGCCCCAATATGTAGATCTGCAGAAAAGTAGCAAAATAAGGAAATCGGTATAATAGGGTTTGAAATTGCTAGTATTCAGCCCTACTATAGTATTGGCCCTGGCATAATCAGAGAGGCTATTATCAGAGCTCTCACATTATGAGATTGTTGCCATAATGTGTCACCGCGCTACATGGCACCACAGGACAAGTAGATTCAAGAAGCAACCTGTCCCATGGACAAGTAGATATTTTATTAAATTCCACACCCCTGCTATTTTCCTCAGCCAGGTGAGAATGAAGTCTATCATTCTCAGTAAAATATGTACTTCCAACAGGAGCAGCCTGACAGTTGATTCCCTTATGTTGTACTGCAGCCTCCCAGAGTGTTCTAAAGAACAACTAGAGTGATAACAGTCTTACTTATGACAAACATGTGACACTCCTGATGCCATCTTGATTGAATAAAATTGGTAAAACATAAAACATTTACTTTCGAAAGGAACTAAATGAAATGGGGGGGCATTTTGTCATAGAAATTATGGTTAGTGCTTTAGAAAGAAAGATTAGGACATCTTTTAATATCTGCCTCTTCTATTTCATTAAAACATTGTGACATGTAGACTAAAACACGCTCTTTCAACACCAGACTGCCAGTTAACTCTCTGGTGTCAGCAGTTTATTACAGTGTTCTGATAAGAAACTAGAGTGCTAACATTCTGATTTTATGCCAAAAGCGTGGTACATCTGACTACCATCTTGATGGAAAAGAAGTAGAAAACTGAAAACATGTTCTACTGAGGATACTGCTTTAAATGAGATTAGTGAGCTTCATAACAGATATGTCTCCCAAGATGACTACCAGAGACAAAAGAGCCCAAATGTAGCACAAATATCACCCAAATGTAGCCAAGTATAGCCCAATGACAAAAGTGTGCAAAATGCTCAATTGTTTTGTTTATTTACAGTTTTATATTGCGCAGACTTGACCTGAAGGTATTGGAGTGCTTTACATGAGAGTCAGTTACATTACGAAAGGAAACATTCATTTTGGTTTGAGGCATGGGGAGATTAAGTGATTTGCCCAGATTCACAGGATGTCAAACTGACGCCGAAATCCGAACCTAGTTCCCCTGTTGCAAAGTCTGCAGCTCTGGCCATAATGCCACATCCTCTTCCTTAAGTGTAATGTATAATCAAGTGATCAACTGGATACAAAACATAAAGATAGCAAACAATTTAAAAGTGCTTTGACGCTATTTAAGAACTCAGAAAATATGTCCCCATTTTAGTTTTTTAAAGCACTAACCTTAATTTCTATGGCAATAAGACCCTCTCATTTTTATAATTTCTAAAGGAAATGCTTTAGGTATTACAGTTTGGATTACATCAAGAGGACGCCAGGCGTGCCACACTTTTGTAACAAATATACAATGTTAACAATCTAGTTTCTCATTAGAATACTGTGGGGAAGAAGTGGGCGGACTTGGATATTTCAGGACAGGCAGGAGGGTGCAGAGGCAACAAGTTGACCAAGCTGGGCATGTGGGAGGGGCAGTGGCAGAGGAACGGATCATGGAGGGCAGGAGAAAGGGGGCGGGGCAAGGAACCAACCATGCAGGACAGGCAAGAGAGGCTGTAGCAATATAAGAGACCATTGAGAGTAGAAGGAAGAAGCAGTGGCAGTACAACCATACATGCCAACAGAGTGGAGACTCCTGATGTTTTTAAGCCCAAAAAGGATTTATTTTATCTGTCTCCTGCCTAAAATCTCCTCTTTTTCAATGAAAGTTAATGGGGAAAATCAATTCCCCAGGTTTTTTTTCAAACACTTGCTCTTACCAAATTCAAAATGTTGGCAAGTATGGTACATTGGATCACAGAGGGCAGGAAGAATGGCGTAGAGCCATGGACTCAGATAAGAGAGGGCAGGAGGGAGATGGCCAGGGGCACCAAACTGACCTTACAAGGCAGGTGTAAGGGGTTGCAGCAGCACAATACACCACACTGGCAAGCTGGACGGCAGTGCAATAGGAAGGGGACAAGACCACTCACATGGACAACAGAGATCAAAGGGAAAAGAGGCATGGGCAGCAAGTTGACTATATCAGACAGACAGGAAGTAAAATTGCAGCATAATGGACCATGGAGGACAGGAGGGAGAGTGCAGGGGCATGACAACGGACCAGGCAAGGAACAAGAGAGGGAATAGGGGCCTTCACATGGAAAACCAAGGGCAGGGGGCAAGGGGGCATGGCGGAGCAGCAAGCTGACTATGTAGAGGAGGCGTGTTGGGCACTGGAAGCACAATACATCATGAAAGGCAACAGTGAGATTATAGTGGCATATACACAGACAACAGAGGGGAGGAGGGAGGGAGTCAGGGGCAGCAAGCTGACCACACAAGGCATGTGACAGGGGTAGTGGCAACACAGAAGACCATGCATGGCAGATGGGAGGGTTAGTAGCAGCACAGCAGCCATGGTGGGCAAGAGGGAGGGGGCAGGGGCATGTACAAAGGACCGTAAAGGGCAGAAGGGAGGGGTAGGGGCTGAACACAGACGAGAGGGCAGGGGAAGGGGCTTCAGACCGCGCAGGGCAGGCAGAAGTAGCAGTTGCAGTACAAAAGAGAATGGAGGGCAGAAGGGAGTGGCAGCAAAATGGACCATGGAGAACAGGAGATAGGTGAGAGGGGCACGGAACTCAGACAGGCAGGGTGGAGGTGGCAGGGTTAGGCACCAGTCATCTGTCCATGCTAGGCAGGCAGGGACAGTGTCAGCTCAACAGAACACTCAGAATAGATAGGGGGAACAGTGGCAGGTCCATGGATCATGGTAGGCAAAAAGGAGGGAGCAGGGGCTTGCACACGGACATCGGAGGGCAGGGAGAAGGAGGGTTGGGACAGCAAGCTGTGCACAGAGGCTAAAGGGAGTGCAATGATGAGGCCCAGAATTGGGCAACGGAGGGCAGAGTAATGGGCGTGGATACCCAGCTAAATGAATGGCAGTGGCAGCCCATTGGACCATGCAGGAGGGAGGGGGCTGGTGCATGGATCCAGAAAAAAGAGGGTAGGGAGGAGGTGGATGGGGCAGCAAGCTACCTGTTCAGGGCAGGCGGGAAAGTCAGTGGGAGAACAACGGCCACACAGGACTGTAATGAGGAAGCAGGGACATGGGCTTGGACAGTGGATGGAAACGACAAGGGGGACAGGAGCTGCAGCCTTTGGGGGGGGGGGAGCACAGTGCCAGGCCCTGCGTCCAACACACCACCCACTGTGCATTGCAATTGGCATCTTAGCTAACATTAAAAAAATCCTAGAAATTCACTGAAAAAAAACAAAGGTTACAGGGACCTTAGAGTTAGGAAATAGAATTAAACAAACCTTAGAAAGTCACTTTAGACCAAAGGTTAAAGGGGCATTATAGCTAGATTCAGATTTTACATGCACAAAACCATAGAAATTCAGCTGTTATAGTTAGAGTTGTTCAAGTAATTATAACTTGTGCCCTAAGGTACCTATAACTCGTGCCCTCGCCATGCACTGCTAATTACTCCAGATATTACATCACTCATGACATCTATGACATCATTGATAATATCACTGTAACATTTGCAGTAAAATTATTGATGAGAAAACTGTGCAAGGCGAGGGCGCGAGTTATAGTTACCCTAGGGCACAAGTTATAGTTACTTGAAATAACTAACTATAAAAGCTGAATTTCTACGGTTTGGTGCATGTAAAAATCTGAACCGAACTATAACGTCCCTGTAACCTTTATTTTTTTCGGTAGATGGATAGATAGATAGACAGATAGATTTTTGATCAGTCGACAACCATCCTGAAAGCGCACACTCCAGTGCAAACATGTTTATTACACAGCAAAAACAAGACGTGGTTTGGCTCCTCCAAGCCTTCTTCACTCGTTACATACACTGTGGCCATCCACCATTTTTAAGTGCTGTCATATTCTGTGCTGAAATAAACATAATACAAAACAATCATAGCTCAAGCTATAATGGAAATAAAGATTCATGTCTACTACATTCATGATTCCAGTAATTCATCCAACATTTAAGCATCTTTATGTACATCATTAATGAATTGTTATTAATCATATAACACATTTGTAAAATGTTATTTCACCATCTTGTTTAAAGCTTTTTTCTTTGAGGTATTGAAAAGTCATTGGCTGCGACTTTCATTTGTGCAGCTTTAATGTGTCAAAACATTACTCCCAAGTGGGCTACCGTTCCTGTTAAATTGCTGAAATAAGATGAAATCAGTCTCATAATCCATATACTGATAGTATAATAGGATAATTGATAGCATACCATTATTTAATCCTTCCCGAGAATAAAGGCTGATTTTCTGTATAACAAACACATTTCATTTTTCAGCATCTAGAAAATTAGATTATGCACTCAATCGCAGTTTTTGAATGATATCCACCATAGTTGACTTTTATCCATGTAATACACTGACTCCTTAACACTCCATTATTCCTCATTATATAAGATTCCCATTATCATAGTCCACAATGATGCGTCATAGTATATATTACTCTTATTTCTTTGGCTGTATATGGTTCTTGGCCCTCGGTGTCTCATATGCGTTGGCAGACCTTGCTGGTATTTATTCTGTATGAATTATTCATTCAGAATCACATCAATGGGGAGAGACAGTGAGACACACCAGAGTGCGCACATTCAGACTGGTTTGTCGACTCATGAAAAAGGTATTAGCAGTTACTCTGAGCACTCATCATGAGAGGGAGCATTGGATAAACAGGAGATATATATATATATATATATATATATGTGTGTGTGTGTGTGTACTGCTGAACTGGAATTACACCCATTTTGGTAGAAAGCTAGATATTGTGCCATAAATCATGCTTTTTATGGTTTGGTGTAATTCCATTGAGTAGGTTTGGATAAATTAATGTTTAAAAAAGTATAGATATTTCACTCAGTGGAAGATCCGCAATGCTGATAGATCTAGAGATAAGATCTGATTGGCTGTCACCGCATCAGCAAAGATGCAATGGCAGCCATTTTAGGACCTGGGGGCTCAATCTCCTGTTGTGAGGACCACTTGGACTGGAGTTGGTTTCCCCATTTCTTGGCTTCATTTTATAATTCATATTTTACACGTTTTAGTTGCAACGTTTTAGCAAAGTCAATTTTCACACTTCGTTTCACTTGTATGATACTCTTCTTCTTGGAATATATTGTAGGAGTTGCTTGTTTAAGTTTGCCTTTTCTCAACATGTAATCAGTACATTCTGTTGAAGGCTAGGAACACAGTACACAATATCCTAGTGCTTGAGTTGCTTATTCAGGAGACAGCTTCTAACATCTAGACATAGCATGTGTTTCAGAGATGTGTTTCTAAAACTGTGTCATTTTGTTACATAAATGATGCACTGACCCGGAAGGGGCAGAAAGGCATTACAGCCGTAATCATCCTGGGATGAATGCTGTGTTCGACATGCAACTTTGCTGGTGCTAATCTATCAGCTTCCCAAAAGGATTGCCATCCACACTACAGGCTGGCTCCTAAAACCATTTCCAGGTAGGGGGCCAAGGCTAATTCCTTAGATCGGGCAAGGCATAAGTATATACCCACTATGTCTCACTGAAGTCTTAGGTTTAGGTAAGGACCTCGATAATCTCTAGAACTCATTCACCATGGTTGGATTGCTCATTATCTTTACAATGTTCATTATGCTGATAACTTTGCTTTGTTTCTTCTGCCTAATTATTGCAGCGTAATCTCTCTATGCAAGATTACGATTGTTTCAATAAACGTTCTATGCAAGATTACGATTGTTTCAATAAATGTACTGAAAACTTATCCCATATCTTTTGTGTTTCACCTGGGCATACATGAGTAATACAATAAAAGGGTGAGATCTATTTCCACAACTTCTCTGGTGAGTCAGAGTGCCATGTTCAGGTTGGTCTTATCACCTTGCACCCCAGTCAAGTTAGGGGTTCAGGTGAGGCAGTGTGAGCTAAGTAGGATTTGGGCCAACTGTCTCCGGTGGTGTGGAAGGACTCAGACGCCAAAAGTTCTGCCGTCCTAATATGCAGTTCTGTTATCTCAGTAGGAACCATACAACAGTCCTGTCCCGTAAAAAAAAGTTTAAAAAAATACATTAGGTAGGGTAGTTTTTTTTTTTTAAATGTATGTTACTGTAAACCTGTGGAGGATCTGGAAACAAAAGCATGGGCTGGGTGGGCCTATTCTAAGTCTATTCATATTTTTTATTATTTTTTATACATAGTAAAGAAATGTAAACATTTTTATGTAGGTGGAGTTTTTCAAGTTAATTTATAAATATATATTTAAATTAAATGTATTCAATTTAATGATTTATTTGATCTACAAGTAAGTTATAAATATTCTACCACTTCATTTAATGTGTTCTAGTTTCCTAATAAATGTATATATTTACTATACACTAATATTTAACATAAAAATATTTTAAATATTTTTTAAGTGCAATAAACATCTAAATGTTTCAGTATAACTTTACAAAGGGAGATCGTCACACCAGTATCGGACATACCTAACAAGTGTGTAGAATCGAAAATATGGTTGTAAAAGTTACTGGTAACTTTATAGTCTTAATTTAGGCTTTTATCCCCTGATTTTCATAGGCGAGAGAAAGTAAGTCTATGTTTGAGAACATTTATACCCACAAACGGTGAATAGCCAAAGGTAGAACATTTAATCAAAAGTGGAAGAGTAAATTTACATGTGTAGATTTACTCACATGTAAATTTACCTTTATGAATAGCCCCATTGCATTACAGGTGTGAGCACCCTATAGAGGATGCTTTAGAAACCTTCTGTGTATGTGATTACATTATGTTGTTGCAGCCATTTTACGTTAAACCCTTGAAAACCTTTTGCTCAGTGTATTTATGAAATGCCAGTCTGCTGAGTTTGATATATAGAGAAATCCTGGCACATGCTTATCAGATCACATTCACTGTATTGTTGCTCTTTTGAATTGGTGATAGTGAGCATTTAATTGTGGACAGGAGAAAAAAACAACAACATTGGCTCCACTTGCACACAGATATTCAAGGTAAATAAATTCTTGTTATTGAACTGTTCACAATATAAATAATAGTGATCAAGGTACAATCACCATTTCAAATTGCTATAGGAAAAACCAACAGCAACAAAAATTATTGCAGTCTCTATATTAGTGTCATCTTGAAACAGTGATTGTGAACATTTATGAGGTCAAAACACTGTTACTTTTGGAGGCATAAGGCTGGTATATTATCAAATATTGCCTTAAATGCATTAAAAATTACCTCGTTAAGATTCTGTAAGTGTTGTGGGGAGAGCAGTTAAACGATGTGGTCAGAGTGAAGTAAAGTCTACAACACAAAACCTAAAAGCACTTAAAATTGTGCACTTAGGCTAAGGACTCAATCTTCAATCCCATCTCAGTTATGTAGTCTTCATTAGTCCCAAAGAATCAAAGAATATCACAGATAAAATCACTGTTAAAATCACATGACATTACCATTGACATTCTGTAAGCCATCGCTGATGTTGACACATTCTGCTGAGTGTATGACATACCATCACTATTCCTGCACCCAAAGGCAGTTACAGCTGATGGAATGACTCTTTGATAGGAAAAACATTAAAACAACAGCAAAGCAAAGTACCTTAAAATGAAATAGTGCTGTATTTGATGCGTACAACTGATTCTACTTATTTGACTTATGATAGCATGTCTTCAGCATGTCAGATAATATTTTCCCGATCTTTAAAATCACACTGTGTAACTTAGTGATGATGATGATGTTTTTCAATTATCTATTCACTTAATCTTTTACTCAATGTAAATTGTCATGTATTGGTTTAAAGGCTGACACTCTACCACTCAATTGCACACTCTGTTATTCACTTATAATTTTGAGCTGGAATTCCACTCCTAGTGTGGAGGGTGAGAGTATTAAATTGTGAGTACCTTAACTGGCAAATTTGAAGTGTTTTTAGGTTTTGTGTTATGTGGGTAGTGCCTCATTCCAGCTGTTGTTCAGCTACTCATCTAAAGTTTTTTTCAGAGGGAGAAAGAGAGAGACAGAGAGAGTGTCAATCTGGTCACATGCATCTTGGCACAAACAGGCATTTTTAGGTCGAGCCTAGGTAGCATGCATGCGCTGTCTGCAAGACCTGCTGTATTCAGTAAAAGGACTTTGTCCCGCCTGCTCCATTACAATACAATGATTCCAGTGTCACTCATCTTTGCTGCCTCCTAACTGATTCCAGCAGCTGATACCTCACTTCTTTTCTTAGCTGAGGAGCACCAGCCAAGTGCTATATCCTTACACTTTAGGTGTTTATCTGTTCCTTTGTAGGGACTACTTTTTTTTCTTGCCTGCTCTTGTTACACTGTGGGTGCGTGTTCATGAGTGCTAGTGATTTCACCCACTCTGAGGGCGTCCGTCGCTGCTTGCATTTTTATTACAAAGATCACTTAATCTCTTGTTGCATTGCCCCCACCTCCTGACCGTCACACCTCCTTCCCACAAGCATGCACATTTACTTTCCCTTGCTCCCCTACTCCACTCTGCTTGTTCGTGTTGATCTGCGAATGTTGCTGACTAGCTCGTCAGCAGCATTTCTTATTGCCTCCTTTAGAACTCTGTCTGGAGCCTGGCTTGTCGCAACATTGCTCATCTGCATGCTGCCCTTGTACGAGCCAAAGGTTCATTGGTTGTTTTAAAAGTTGCCTCCCTGGTCAAGCAAAATTGTTATTCTCTCATTTTTCTTTATTTTTACCCTGAGAAAAGCAAACAAGGAAACCAACAATTTGTCAAGATTAGCTGGCTGGCATCTTTCCTTATTAACGGAATGGTACTTTGACTACAACTGGCGTGCCTTCTAATTAATATAGGCTCCTCCTTTCTGCGGTCAGTGGCAGATTTCAGGGATTAGACCGCTGTGGATTAAAGAAAATGCTTCCGGAGGAGGAAGGGAGTGGAACATTCAGTGCGATACATATCCCGGCAGCTCTTTCCGCCGCTGTGCTGGCCATTGCCAAGTACGCAATGCCTGCCAAGCAGACTGGGGCTCTGTAGATGTCAACACCTTAGCGGTGGAGAAAGACTTGGGAGGAAGGGAATAAGGGTGCAGTTTAGGTACGGCACCTTGCCTCCTTCTACCCCTCTCTGGCCTGTAGGGGGGTGTGAGAAGGATTAGAGGGTGTGTGTGACAGTGTGTTGTGCGTGGTTATGTGTTTGCCAGTACGGTTGTTGTTGAATGAGGTGCCTGGAAGCAGTTGTTCAAACACATGTGTGTGCTAGTGTGCTGGTTCCTTCAAACAAAAATGTCAGGTTGTTTACACAGAATGTGTGTACGCATGTGTGCATGTGGTTGACAGTGGTCTGTGTTTCTGTGTTATGTTTTTGTCCAATAGTAGCACACTGCAGGATTGAATATTGTAAACGTTTTCAGTTAGATGGCTAGGCGATTCTGACAAAATAGTGACTCGAGGATGCTGGACATAATTTTATATTTGCTTACATGTGTGTGGGGCATATCTGAGCATGAACACTGAATGGTTGTTCATAGGAACGTGACTGGTCAAATTAAAAACTGGTATGCTATGTGGAAATTGCTTGATTGTATCTTTTTAAAGTCCATTTTCAGATCTAGAAAATACATGAGGTCAGTTGGCTGCAAGTGGTAGCAACAGTTGACTAAAATACATGGAAATTGCCTTCTCTCTTGTTTTTCCAGGAGCCATTGGGGCTACAACTCAAGGATTAGGCTATTGCTGGCTGATTAGGGATTGCGCAGACGCCTATTTCTAAATGCTGAGTAACATGTGGGGCAGTGCCAAAGGAAACCCCTTTACAGTGATTAATTGTTGGAAACGTCCAGAGTTTGAAAAGTAAAGCACATGCATGCCACTAAGACGACACAATTACATCAGTAACAAATCTGCAGCTTAGATCTTGAGGTATAACTAGTTTCACCGGTGATAGCACTGATGTTTTTCAAGCTACATAAACAACACAAAATGCCATATTGGGCAAAGATTTACACTGTTCCCTTCTTAATCAGAAACAAATATATTTTTTGCTTCAGTCATGAAATATGGAACAACAGCAAGGTCACAATCTGTTTGCTCCACCCCTAACTCAAGTATCAAATATATAGGAAAAATACTTCACAGATAATCTACTCTACTGCTTAATAATGATCGAGGGGACAAAATATGGGTACACAAAAACACTACACACCACACAATTCCCCCTCACACGGTCCCACAACTAACAATTCCAGTTCAACCCACATAATTCACTCCAAATCACATACACCCACTCCACTCTATACCAAAACACTTAGATAAAAGCCATTATCATTTACAATACCAATAGCACTAACTATCGCAAATGCGAGACCTATTGCCCTGCAAATGCTTGTTAATGTATTTATCTATCATGGAAGATTTAACTGTTTAAATGTTAGACCAGCAAATTAGAATGAAAAAACGGGAAAACATGTTGCGCCCTGCAAGAAAATGCATGCGAGCGAGTGTCCCAGTAGCACTTTCCAGCTGCTGAGTTGTGATGCAAAACAAATGTATATGAAGAAATATTACTTGAACATGGGATGAGAAAGGCGAGCATGGTGGACACTATTGGGCAGCACAGTAAGGGGGATAAATGAGTGAGCAGTCTTCAAGCACTTTGCAGCTGCTGGATCCGCCTAAAATATATTAAAAAAAATAAAAAACACAGGGAGTGGGATCGGAAATTAGCTGGGGGGAGAATAGGTGGCAGTGAAGAGAGCACATGAGGGAGACAGGAAAAAAGAGACCAAGGAAACACATGCTGTTCCATGGAATGCTTAAAACGTTTTTTTCACACAAAAAAGAGTGCTCTCAAGTATGAATAGGAAGAATACATCTTATCCAGTCAGACCACTGTGAGACCCAAATGGTCTTGGGTGGGAAAACACAAGAACAGGGAGAAATGCTACTGAATCAGAGACAGACATCTGCCGTAGACAACAAAGCCATTCAGTCATTAGCAAAGGGATAATCCAGAACCTATTCATGAGTATATGTTACGAATTGGAAACAATAGGTTTGCCTACAGACAGCTAAAGATGTCTGTCAAGGAACGTAAAACTTAGCAAGGAGGCAAGGCACCTTAATACTAGGCTACTCAATGTATAACTGAGGTCACTAAACAACACAGGACAGGAGATAGACATGAATAAAACCAGCAGATTATTCTTAAGGACAGTCATACAGCGAAGTCATGGTGGGTCCTGCTGTATAGAGACTGTTGTACTCAGTGCAAGGTGGACCACGACTGACAACAACAAAGGACCTGGGTGCCACAATAGAAGTCTTTCCCATACGTGATCTGAACAGAGACCAAACCAGAGGTCACACTTGAAACGGATGAGGACTGCAACAGACAGTGGACTGAATATGGAATGGAACAGAAAACCTGAGTGGAAGAATAACCAGAATACAAGACAGCAATCAGACATAGACAAAAACAGGACAAGGAGTTATGAACAGGCTATTAGAAATAAAGAACATGAATACAGGAATCTAGGGCAAGCTGTACACATTAGGCGCTAAAACAAGTAATGCCCCATTGGTACTGGGAAATGGAATCTAAGATTAAGAGCAAGGAACTTGAGGCTGTACCCAACATGCATTGGAACAAGAAATGCCCCGTTGGTACAGGGAAACTGGAACTAGGATTTAGAGCAAGGAACTCAATGCTGTATCCAAGAGCCACTGGGGCAAGAGACACTGCATTGGTACAAAGAAACTGGAGCTAGGATTCAGAGCAAGGAACTTGAGGCGGTACCCAACAGGCACTGAAACAAAAAATGCCCAGTTGGTTCAGGGAAACTGGATCTAGGATTCAGAGCAAGGAATTTAAGGATGTACCTAACAGGCACTTTTATGCCCTGCTGTAACATGGGATAAACACTAGGCCTGGGCAGAGCCCGAGGAGTTCTGTTTTGCAAAGATCAGCGAAGTGCTGAAAAAACTCTGGCGTGCTATGCGGAGTTCCACATGTTTTGGAGTTTGGTAAGTCGATCTTTTCACGCTGATTTTCAACGCCAGGGCTTTCTCCCACACTGTAAAATCAGTGCAAACTGCATCACATGGAGCGCCAAAGAACGCTAACTCCTTTCTGCCACTCAAGTAAATTTTCTACTAGAGAGGCAGCTTCCTCAATGCGAGTGGCAGCTTTCTAAGCGTGAGCAGTAGCAACCTGCCGCAACTGCCCACGTTCAGAATTCTCGCTCGCACTTGCCAATTTAGCGATTTCTCTAGCTTGTCAACTTATCATTGGTGAACCATGCGAGGGAAAAAACTCTGTGGGTAAAACTCCACGAACTCCACCAGCAGAGCAGAATTCTTCGCCCACCCCTAATAAACAGAGGAATTCAGAACAAGGACAAAACAGAGATTCAGAACAAGGAAATAAAGGGAACTGCTGCCAACAGAAAGAATACATGGTCAAAAGCAGGGAAAACAGAGAAATCAGAATATCAGGCTGGAAAGGATGGTGAGACTGAGAAACAAGGAAAACACATAAACACAATGCAACTCAGGGCAGCCACAGGAAAACAGGATACTGCAAAAAGCAGTTGCAGGAATCAGAAACTCCTCTCAAGGTTTCAAGGATTCAGGAAAGCAGGCACATTCCGAAGAGGAAAGTAGGAACATACAGCAACAGCAGTTTAAGCACAAGCTCTGAAAGCAGAGCCAGGCTTAAATCCTTCCTCTCAGCTCACAGTTGGACAGGGTGGTAGAAATTCAGAAAGGGTATGAGCAGGATGCAGCACAGTGCAGGTGAGAGCAGTCAAAGTCTTTTCACCAGCTCTCTGCATGAAAGAGTGCACAGAGGTTTTAGGAAGCAAGTAGTGGGCAGAACTAAACTCCGGAGTGGTACATTGATTGAATCTTATTTCATACTATGACAGTAATTCATGTTAGAGAGCACATTGGGATGCTGGAAGTGGTAAGCTAGAGTTCCAAGTATAATATGATTCATACAAAGTCTCCTCTCCAGCACTCCTGATCGGGTAAGGCATACAAGTAACATAATGCATTATTGGTAGATAAGTACACCCTGAAATGGAATCTGGAGTGGATCTGATTTCTGAGAGGTTTTGAATATTGAAGTACAGTGCAGATTCCAAACTAGTATTCCTGATGGCAGCAGGTGCATAGAAAGTCCTTATGTAGTGCCACGCAGAATTTTGACACTGTCTGGAGTGGAGATCTAAAAAGCAATTACTTGATGTAAGCCATAGAAGGATACAAGTCATCAGATCAGAAACACTGTAAAACAGCTATGCTCCATTGGGGGAACAAACTCAAGAACATAAAGGAAAGCCATTGAACAAATAAGGAAATTAGTTGGACAAAAAAAACTGATCACTGGTAAGCAACCATCTTGCACAAAACCCTTTGCTCAAAGTACTGATATTGTACCTATCAGGGCGTTTGACAGCAGTTACTGTATAGGCTAAACTTAAAAATACAACACAAAGCAACACAAACCAACTATAATTATCATAATACTTATGGAAATCTTGACTACCCTCAGTCATAGTCCTCTCTGTTCCAGTCCTCACTGCTGAGGAGAGACACCGATCCCCTAAACAGGTTCCCCCAAAAAAGCTTGGCTTAGTATTCTTTTTTAGTTTATGTCCAAATGCTGACGTATAAGTACCCTCCTCATTCCTATAATGGCCTGTTTGTAACAAGCTGATTAAAGTAACTTGAGGTGCCAAAAGAAAGGGCGTGAGGGGAGTATACGACTGAGAAAAGGAAGACTATGACTCAGGGTAATGAAGATTACTAGTAAGTAATATGTTCATTATCCTTTTGTCCATCCTCCTCCTCAGAGTCCTCACTGCTTGAGGATTTAACAAAGCTTACAATACAGCCTTCAACAATGATCAATATGTTCATGTGAGATTTATTAATACCAATTTCTTCATTGCTAACATTAGAATTCCAGCACCACAATTTTGAGAGGCAGAATTATCTAATCGCAACCTGTACTGGCTTACAAAAGTGTGTGAGGTACAAGGTATGGCTGCCCTACAAATCTCCTGCAACAAAACATCATAGACTTTAGCCGAAGAAACAGAAATTATCCTCAGAGAAACCCTGTATTTTTTCTGGACTAGGTTCTTCAACCGATCTATATGCTTGGGATATGGGCTGAAGGACCCACCTACTTAAAATGGAAATATAAACCTTGCCCTTGTTGGCCGAACCATAATACACAACCAGTGATTTTAAAAGTCAAAAACCCTTGGTCCTGTCCAGGTACAACAACAAAGCTCTCTTAACATCTAGAAATGAAGCACCAGAATCATTGAACACGGCAAAATATTCTGTTAAATAAATATTAAATGAAGCTTTGATTGTGCTTTTGGCCTGGATTTGGGATCCGGAAATAGAACTACCTTGTCTGGGAAAATCCTGAGATATGGGTATGAAATTACTAGAGGTCGTAGCTCGCTCAACCTTCTAGCAGAGGTGATGGCAATAAGAAAGGCTACTTTAGGAGCGAAATGCTCACAGAGCGTTGCCTTTAGACCCCTAAGTACTACAGAAAGCTGTGAAGTGGGCACTTGATTAGGAATCACCAGCTTTTTCAGGATAAATCTTTTTATAAATATAAAAGCTAGAGCAAACACATTTGGCATGTTCCCACTGGACTCCATGAATGCCCTAATCTCTGCCCATTGGGCCGTTAAGGAGGCAGGAGCTAGGTTTTTCAAGAAACTTTCTCTTAAAATGTAGAGTATATGAAAAGTATCACAAATAGCTGGATGTAAGTTCTTATCTAGACATCATCTGCAAAAATGATCACAGGGCTTTTCAAAAAGATAATAAAATTCCACTTTTGTGTAAGTTTACTACTTTTTTGGTATTCACAACGTATGAAGTAAAAGTAATTTTACGACTGCAGAGAGTTACCAGTTGGGCCAGAGAACTGTGCATATAAAATATAGGACAGGTATATCTTTTCATGTCCAGTTTTCTGCCCTAACTGCCTTTTCCTTAGCATGCACAACATGCACAATCAGTGGATGTAAATGTAGGCCATGTGGCCTGCAAACGGTGTGTCCTGAGGCAACAGCCAGGTCCCCCAGCCAGCACTGCACATAACCAGGGAGCATATCTCAAAACACTGCACTGTATCTTCATCCGCCGAGCGATACGAAAGGAAAACATAAGTGAAATAATAAAAACTGAACATTCTGCTTTACTACACTGTTGATGGAGAAGGGATCCTTAAATCTTAATATCTTGGTGTAGTCATCAAATCTCCACTGGTCGTATGAGCCTTTGATTGTCGCCTTGAATCGTAAGAGAGGAGGAGCTAGCATCAGCAATACATTTCAATTGCAGTGAAGCCAGTGTGGTTTCACAGGAACAACAGAGAGTAAGGTGTCCAAACCATAAAGGTTTTATTAACAATTTAATCAAAGTTACAATTCATTCAAGAATCAGCAAATTATTCAGCTTATAAAATAAGCATTTATATTCAAATGATCATGCAGTCTGATTGTGTATATTATCAAGAGAAAGATGCAAAATATAACAACATAAAGAAGACAGAATAGGAGGATAAATAATTTTATTCTGCCATTTTTTCGCTAGAAGAACTCACATAAAAACAATAATACATTATCATCATCATGAATCATCACAAATATAAGTTCTGTCAAAACACAGCAAAATATAGCACGTCATTAATATTGATAAAATGATAACATTAAAATTAAGTAGACTGGTTCCATCAAGGAACTTCTCTATTCTAAATAGGTATTGACAGGGAAGAGGTGACTCCTAAGAGGAAAGTGTCAGCATCAAATGAACCAAGTTTAAGGTGCAGGGGATATGCACGAGAGCCCAGGCATGAAGCTGAACACCCTTGGCAAGGTAAATCAGTAGAGTTAGGAAGAGATCTTCTCTTAGTGAAGTCAAGACGGGGTTGCCTAACTATTCTACAGAACACATAATTTGTGAAACAAAGTTCTGGAAGCTTCTCCACATCAGTTCCCACCAAACAGTCCAATCAGCTGCTATCATTCCCTGTGAACAGGTAGAGACTCCTTAGTTCCCCAGCCCTGGACAAAGAAACACATACATGCGTGACCTTGGATGTATCACAGGTCTGGTCTGCCTGGTACGGGAGTATCTCTCCCCCCACCACGGTCTTTGTGTCCACAGCCAACTTTTAATTTATTTCTAACTGTCTAACAGTTTCAATGCAATAACAATAAGGCTATTCTATCTATCAGGAAACTCGATAAGATACATGCAGAAGTGGAAAGAACATGAGACTTGCAGAGTATTTTATAAACATTAAATGAGTAGAAACTCGGGCCTGGTTTAGAAAACATGGTTCCCAAGCAAGTGCAGTGAGCGTGAGTAGATGTATTGACTATATTTCGATAATATATATGTGGCTGTCCTCTAAGGGAACCTATAACCACCATATTGCACACATATTAATATTTATAAACACACATTGAGTATAGTTTGCAGATAGATACGTGGAGCACTAAATTACGCTGCTCTAATGTCGGAGACAGAAACTCGCAGGCTATCATTGGAGGGAAGTGTGTACGTGTATGTCACAATTGTGAAGTAAATTAAAGAAAAGACTATACTATCCATAGTGAGGTTTTTACTGAGTTTGGGGAAAGCTATGTGGGGCGGATGGGACCTCTCCTCGGCAGTGCGACCTGGGCCGTGAAGGACAGACAAAGGGTGGACGAACACCCTCTTTATCTTCCATAGAAAACAATGTCCCTGAAACCGAAGAATGTTCATCCCGTTGATCAAATGTTAATGAAAACACAATGGGGAGCAGCTTCTGTTTTTAATAAGCTGCATCAAAGGTACACACCCTCCTCGGCCACGATCTCCCTAAACTAAGCCTTCCAGGACAGGGCTGTTTGACTTGGAATAATGTCTTAGCTTTACCAGTGCAGGTTTGCTCTCCTCCTCAGTCCGTGCTGCTCCCTCCAATGGGCAGTCACGGTGATACTTGAGTGACAGGCCTGTGATTGATTAATTGACTCCTCCTGGAACTCTGCGCGAGCGGGTGTCTGTCTGCCTCAGCTCCGTGTCGCACTGAAAACTGAACACCCTTTCTTCGCAGGGTGTCATTATTCGGCCACATTCCCCTTCCAATTAGAACGTCTCTGCCAGTCAGCACTTAACCGCATTCCTACCACGCTTCTGGATAGACCGTCACTTGTCTGCAGTCGGGTACATGCGAGACCGCGACTGCACCAACACCAGCAGGCTGCGCATTCCAAGGGAACGGCCTCGGTGGACACCCGGGACCGAATGCTGTTATGTCTGCGTTGCTTCCACTGACAAATGCCAAAATACGCACTCCCCAGTCTGAAAATATGCCTGTTTTAGGTGGGGATGACCTATGCTGCTAATGTTGTTTATAGCTAAATTATAGGGTTAGCACATTTTGATATACTTTAGAAGTTTACCAAATAGCACATGTGTATATTACGCCAAATACAGCAGAATCATCATTAGTGCCAAAAGTTTCGAACCTAATGGACACATTCTTCTAGTGCAATAAAATCATCGCAAATGGTTGAATGTTTTGTGACTTCTGATTTTTATCAGTGGAACTTCTATAGCTAAACCACATCAGAAAAATAAGAGGATCTTTAGTTTTAGGTACCAACAATAACATTAAATGTTTTATTTACAGTTTTTATTAGAATCTTAATAGACATGGTTATTCTTTTTGCAAACTAAAAGCCAGCAGAACACTAACTATACACTGAACAGCTCTCCCTAACAAAATGCATCATAGAAAATAACCTTTTCATTATTCATACATCTCAGAAAATAGATTCCAAATCCACTGAACTGTTTTCAGATCACTTTTAGTTTGAAGGCAAATCCTTCTAAGGCCACGTTTCTCAACGTCTTTAGACCCATCTTCAGCTGGTAGATTAGTAGCCGATTCCCATTTTTCTTTTTTTTCTTGTAAACGTGGCTTTTGGTATGCCTCTCAATGTTAAATCCAGTGTTTCAGCCGTGACACTATAAACATCAAGAAAGTCTGTGGATTTATAGATTACTGGATTTGAGTTTGTCTCAAGAATCTCTGAATAACTGAATTCCTTATTTGCTTAGGAGTTTATAAAGCGCTCCCAATTGTGTTACTTTGAAGCAAGCAAGTCATTAAAACTATATATAGTCTTAAATTAAGTGTGTACACCCAAATTATATTTGATCTGGCTGAAGCTGTGCTAATAATATGCTTCGTACTTAAGATCTTGCTGAAGCATGTGAGACGTGGTTATGTGACCCAGCGGTTAGCAAAAGCGTTTGGAGTAGGCAGAGATAAGGCAGATAGATAGGTCTTGTGGTTTCTTCTGACTCTGAGGTGGTTATGTTGCCCCACACTTCCCTCTCCGCCTACTGAAACCTTTTTTGGTTTCCCTTCCAATCTTGTCTCTAGATTCTAATGTATAGACAGAACTCTTAAGTCTCAGGACATCTTGTGAAGTATATCTGTTTGCACTCTGGTACCCATAGTCTTGTTTGGTCCATTATAAATTCAGGAGAACCACGTTGCCTTCTGGTACTTGTCTGTTTTTTACACTATAACTTGAGAATTAGTTTGCATTTGAGTGGTTGTGGCATCCCTTGTCCAGTTATTCATCCAGGGCTAGTTTGATTCTTGTAGTCTTGTTTGTTCTGTTTAAAATTCAGGACTACTTTGCAGTCTGGCGATCGTCCTGTTCGTCCAACTATAAATTCAGGGATACTTTGCTTCTGGCGCTTGTTCTGTTTGTTAAATTAGACATTAGAAATTATTTCGCATTCTGATACCTGTGGTCCTGTGTGTCCAATTAAACACTGAGGACTACTTTGCATTCTGGTACTTATAGTTATTTTAAAGTCAAGACTACTTTGTATTCTGGTATTTGTAGTTTTCTATGTTCCATTGTAAAGTCAAGACTGCTTTGCCTTCTGGCACTTGTAGTCTCGATTTTCCCTAGTGTAGGTTCAGTACTATAAGCACTATAATGCAATTAAAAAGCTGGATAGGGTGAAATATTCAAGCACGAAGCTTACAAGCCCGGGAGTCTGCAGAGAGTTCCTGGACCAGAACTAATGTCCTCTGGTGTAGGGAGGCAGAACTTTACAAATGCGAGCTTGCAGGCTGTGTGTTTTCTTGCACTTTCTTTGTCTTTGAGAGGTTAGAAAAACACCAGCCATGTTGTATTTATAAACATCACGTGCTTCCAGCCGGGGTCCGCGGTGCCTGCCAAGCCGAACACATGGAAGACGCATTTCTCATTAGCTCAGCACTGGTTTCAGTTGTACCGGTTTCCGGGACAGGGAAATGCTTTCCTGCTCAGATGTAACTTTAAATAGAGGCGGCGCTGCTCCTGCAAACACATGAACGCTCCCGGGCGCGCTCGAGAGAGGAGGATACAGGGCGAGACGCCTCATACTTCAGCTCAGAGCATCACAGCCGCGCTCCGCGGGCGAATCACTTCGACAAATGCAGGAGAAGCGCTGCTGCACAGAGGCTTTTTGGGGTTGAAGTACCTCGAAATGTCCGAAAAGCTGTGGTAGTTCTCCGCCAAGTGGCTATTTCTATAGAAAATGCAAGGTGAGTGTAGGATATTTCAAGATGTTTTCAGGACAGAGTGTGCCTTTCTGCTTCGAGTGGGTTTGTAAAAGTATATATTGATTTTGAATGACGTGTTCCGAAGCGGAATTGCTGCAGTATTCATGTGCGTGTGATTATTTGTCTTTCTGCTCTAATATGGCAGGGGCTTCGGTTTCAGTGATCCAGACGCCAGCTGTGCGACAGTCGAGTTTGTCTGCGAGTGCAAAGATGAGTCTGAGGATGCCAGGGCGCCCGTGTCCGCAGTCCGAAGACTGACGCGCTTTAGATGTGTGCACTCTGTTGTCTGTCACAAGAGTGATAACAACAGAAAGACAAAATGTACTAGCGTGCCGTAAAAAATAGAAAACATGTTGGGAATGTGTTTTTGTTTGTTCCCGTTTTTGTGAGCGCCGCAGGAGGTGGCTGCGAGTGGGTCACGATGCTGTGAGATAAACTGTGGAATTTGTTAAAAAAAACAAACATCTTGTACAGGTGGGGCTCCTCATAAGTCTAACGCATTCCATATTTTCACTAATGCAGATCATGCTTGGGCTCAGCTCGTGAGACCTCCGTTTCTCTTTAGTGGAGTTCGTAGGTTATGTTGTTCCTTCTTTGCGGCTGATCATAAAAAGCTGTTCCTCTGCATTAATTTTTTTTTTAACAAAAAGGCAAACTGCAGGAGTGAAGTTCTTTGTAGAGTCTTAAGTAGGCCGGAGCGAAATTTTATTTTGTCAAAAGGCATTTCCAGCTGCCTGAACCGGTCCCCGCAGCTATCTCGTGATATATTTTTACGCAAAGCCTTCACTAGCTTGAAAAAAGCCACAGTAGATATCCAAAACTCGCATTTGCTCTAAAAGTGTAATATTGTGTAACTTTTATGGAAGTATGCAAAAAATGTGCAATTTCACCCACCCGTAGTCGTACACTGGGATGCTGACCTGCACAGCGAAGCAAATCGGTGAGATGCCAAGCACATTATTTAAGCGTCAATCTTCACTTCCGTTATAAATGGACTGTTAGTGGAACTTCTCTCTTTCTTTCCGGTAGTGCATCAAACTTTTCAGGACAACGGTTAGCCCGCTAAGAATGCCAATGTCGAGCTGGTGAACGATTGATCCAGAGTTGTAACAGTTGTAAGGTGGCAAGATAATGTTTACACACTCCCACACCCTCTTTCCCTCACCATGCTTTCGGGAATCGGTCTGTACCATCAGGTACTCCACCACCCAGGTTGCATCAGCGCCTCTATTTACTTTGGTTCAAAAGGCTGCCTAAAAATAGGCTTCCCCGCAGCGGCTCAAAGGGCAAGAGGCTTCTGCAGCACAATACTCTTTATTCTCCACGCTGCACGTCCCGGACACCACGCCCAGTGTTATTACAAAAACATGCATCTGGCTGAAGAAACCCCCGCGTAAGCTTTTCAGAGCTTAGTCTGGGGCCTAGAGCTCGGTTGGCCGCAGCACTGTGATGGGATAACTGCATGCTTTGGCAGACGCATCATATAATCATATATGTCGCACGCTGAGAAGGATTACAAGGCGGCTATTTTAAGATTCTGGTACATTTTTTGATATTGTACAGTTAACTAAGTAACATGTAAAAGCTAAATAAAAGTAATATGTGAAAGCTTCCTTGTAGTTTTCATAGCATCGCTCTTCAGTGCAACTTAATTTTGTGCACAGGCGAGCTGGGATATTTTAGCTGTTTCATTAACAGAGAAATTTGTATCTCGGGTTTACATCCCTATTTCCTGCACACACATGTGCATCGTTGTTGGTTTCAGATGAATTTCTATGTACAGTGCACCTGTTAGCTAAAGAATGTAACATGTGACAATTAGTTGTACCTTTGGACTGTAAAATAGTCCGTTGAGCACTGTAATGCATGCACTCTATTGGAGGCGGAATGATAACACAAACAGCCAGTAGTATGATGAGAGAGAATGATAGTTCTCTGGTGGAGTTAACTACAACCTGATGTATATTTTAAAGTATTGGTAACAGTAGGTTTTGCAGACAGCTTTGTTGCCAAGCTAGACCTATAAATCATCCCAGGGCCTTTGTGGCATGTATAACCATTCAGTTAATATGTAAAAAAAATAATTTCTGGTAATAACACACAGTGATACCATTTCACAGTGATTATCCTTCTTCCTCTCATATAGAGTATTGTGGCTAAGGATTGGAAGAGTGTTCCCTCGTAATCCTACTGCCAATACATTTCAATACATTTTCCAGTTTTACCAAAACTCCTAGTTACCGTAAAACACTCTTGATGAGTTCAGTTCCTGGATTTCCCATGTCCTTGATATTACATCTGGCAAGTGAAAGTCCCAGAGAGTATCCTCTTAAAATGGTTTACTCTCACAGGCTAAATCGGTGACAGGGGGCCCTTTTGAAATATAAGCATCCCATCCCCCCCCCCCCCCCCCCCCCCCCCCCGGGATGGGTAGAGCCTGAGGGGTCAGTGTAGTAGATTAAGGGGAGGGGGCATGCAGCCGATATTTTTATGCGGGGAAGGGGTGAGCCCCCCCTTCCACAGCCATTAAGGCCCTGGGGACCCCATCACCTGGGGTCGATTTTGTTTTAATGGGGAGGCAAGTGTGCGCCCCCAACCAAGCCAGGGTACGGCCCCAGGGACCCAATTTCCAAAGGCCCGATGTACGTTATTTTAGGAAGGTGGGCATGGGGCTCACTTCCCTGAGCCATTGTATGGCCCGAGGAATCTCATCCTGGACTAGTTCAATGTTGGTGTCCTGTTCCCTGCCTGGGCGGACAGGGAAGACTTCAGTTCTCCCACCCGCTGGGTGGAATCCCTTTATATTGTTACATAAAAACACAGAAAGTTACTGAAAAAGCAAAGTTAAGGTGACAGTTATAGTTAAGTTTGAACAAAAAAAGTAGACATTCACAATAAAAAAAAGAGGCTAACATGACATTATAATTAGGCAAAATGCAACATTTTAAACTTTAAAGAACACTGAAATTCCACAGTTATAGATATCTCAAGTTACTATAATTTGAGCCCTGAAGTAACTACAACTCATGCCCTCATCATGCACTCACATACTGCATCACATATGACATGTCCAGTGGCTATACTGATAACATCCCTAATCATATCTGAAATGACATAATTGATGACACACTTTGTATGACGGGCATGGGTTATAGTTACTTTAGGGTACAAGTTATAGTTAACTTGTGATAACCATAGCTGGTGACTTTCAGTTGTGTTTAACATTGCTTAGACCTTTGTTCTATTCAGTGGATCTATATGATTTATAGTTAGGTTAGACTTTCCAAAGGAAGAGTGTGTTTTGTCAATAACTTTGGTGCCCTTTGACAAATCTTCATAAAACTTTCCAAAAAAGTTCTACTACCTCAGCTTATTCCTGAAAAGTTTAAGGGCGATCTGTCATGTAGGGGCTGAGGAAAAGGAGATTCCTAAAACACAATTTCCATAAGACATTTTAGACAGCACTAGCTGCCTTCTGATTGGCTGAGTGGGCTTTTTTGGAGTGTGCTCTCTGATTTGCTGGCCACAACATGAACAGAATATGTTGGAGTGGCTAATACAGGACTCAGGATTTTGGTCCCCTGTCTTGAAATAGTTTAAAAAATGATTTTGGGGGCAGGGTAGGGATATCCTGATCACTAGCCCTTGTGTAGGGGTTCCCAGAGAGGGCTCTCCTGCTCTCTGGGCCTGAAATAAATAAAATTGAGGGGTCACAGCCATCCCACAGGACTGGTAAAATTAATTACCAAAACAAATGTGGAGTGGCTGTCAGTGGGCGGGGTAGGGGCTGGCCGCCCATTGGATATTGGGGGCAACGGCGAGCTGCACATATTAAGATGTGTGCGTGCGCGCACACACACACACACACACACACACACACACACACACACACACACCCCTTCAGCCAACCCTCTTCATCCATTCGTCTGTAATTGTCATTCACATCTTTCTTCCACCCTCTACAGCATGGGACTGGGGTCAGCCCACTTCAGTCATTTGCTGACTTTAGGATTATTGACAGCATTCTGTCCTTTTCACAAAGAGTACATGTACACACAAAGTATTACCCATCAAAGCCAGGAACTAATGTGGCAGTGTGTACTTTTTGAGATTAAAACATGTTTTTCCTTTTTTATATTTATTTTGATTGATGGGGTCCATAACGTTTTCCCAACAATAAAGTTGTAAAAACAATGACAAAACAAAAAAGTATTTATAGAGCCAAAAGGGGGGAATCCAACACCAGAACTACTGGCTTCGGCACTGCTTGTTTAGTGATACAGTAAGTAAGCTGAGGCACATTAATGCACAGGTAGCTAGCAGAGACCTACTCACCTTAAAGATTTATGTTAACGGGTAGGTGAAATCACCCTTTGAGATTCTGAATGCATTGCAGCTCTCTTGAAGGATATGCTGATAAAGCTGATCTTGAGCAAATAATCCAGTTTGCTGTTGGTCTCTTTCTCCTCTGTTTTTCCATTCTAGTGCTGTAGTTCGACACAACCCAGCCTCAGTAGTCTGTCCAGTGCTTCGTATGATGATTGGTCACTCTTTGCAGGCAGGGGTTGATCTACTTGGCCCAAAGGGAGCAGCTATATTCAGTTTGATGATATCCCTTTATTGTGCAGTACCAATCCACAAAAATAAAAATAAAATACACACGCTGCACAGTGCATCTGACCAATTCATTAGATTATAGTTACACACTTTCTAATGAGATTTCATGTAATGAGGTAGGCTGTAGGAAAATTATAATCTTTTCAGTTTTTAAAATACTTAATTTCATACAGTCTAAATCACTAAATAATACATCACTATTATATACCTCTCCAAACCCCTATAACCATCCTAGATTTAGACCAGTCTCCTATTGCCATGTGTAACAAAAATCATGGACCAGACAGTGTGCAATCTGGTCATAGACGTTTCAGCAGTAATGGACTCAATACACCTCATTCTAGGTAGAATTTGTCTAGCCAGAAGCATAGGGTTTGTGCTGAGCTCTGGTCATGCCAACTTATTATAGTTAATGGCATCTGTGGCTGTGCCCTCACCCTTTTGGAATTATTTGCCCTTGTAACATTGTCAACCACAGGATGCAAAATGGTCATCTCCCTTTGTTCACAGGACGGTTCTGGATTAATTTTCCCTGTTTCACAAATCAGTGACTTTGACCCTTTCACCTTCCCAATCTCAGTTTCACCATCTACCCTATTTAGAAATTCAGGGCTTAACATTGACTCCTATTTAATGCAATCTTTGCTGCGGACTAAATTTTTAGATTTCCATTTTTAGATTGCATGAGGGAATATGGCCCACTGCTTTCACACTTTGTAAGTATGTTAGGTCCATTAATAACTGGGCGTGTAGAAAAAACTTAAACTGAACACAGATAATACCAATATGATAATTGTAGATGGAAAAGAAAATCCGGAACAAAATATTTTTTGATCATATTTTGATTAGAACTTCCATAGACACATTTCAGCCGTATTAAATGTGGTATTTAAGTTGACTAAAAGACATCATGTCGATCTGAAAAAATAGTTTGTGTGATTAATGTTTTGGCGTGTAAAACTATTCAGATACTTTCCCATTCCTGTCCTACACAATACAGTCTTCATTGTCAACCAACCAAGTCACTGTGGCAGTGCCTTACTCTTGGCAGTAACTACATAACAAAACTTTCCATGCCACACAGACGGAAACAGTAGAAAACTAATCAGAACGCCTCTTCAAAATCTGCTTCATCCTTACAAAACAAAAGTACACAAATCTCGAACCACGATCTTCACAACAACATTGCAACCTGATTCAGGTTTTCATCCTTAACAAAATAATCTGATAAGAAGAAAATCAAGACCACGCCTACACCATCTCGCCACAAAGCATCTGAGACTTTAGCTCAGTATTGATTTCAGTAGAAATAAATGGTCAAAGGCTCGGTCCAGTTTGCCTCTCCATACCTCATCTAGCCCATCAGTCTCTTCAACATAATCCCAGAGTTGCCAACGCCTGCTATGGCTCTTTAATGTAATACATCATTCCAGGAGGAGCAGTTGACTACAAAGGCAATAGTCTGCAGTCACAAATCACACTCATGTCACAGGATAATAAAATACCAATCGGGAAACTTGTACAGGATACAATCCAAAACAACCCCTTGTTGTACACTCATAGATCCCCATTCCATTCAAAACACAGTTCTGAATAATCATTCAAAGATATATAGGAATGTGTTCTAAAAGAGCTCAAAAAATGAAAAGCAGTGTTCCTCATTATGTTTGGCCATGTCAAAAGCCATTGATAGGCTATCATGGCATCCTTCAAGCCACCTCAGAGACTGGTTTAAAACACTTTAATTTTGCTTTCTCTGGACACATCTTGTTCCGCCTACCTGCACAATAGGTTAAGATCGACCCTTTCTCCTTACCCAGTTACTATATGTTCCATCAACTACCACTCAATGTTACAATATCACATATTCACATTTTAACTTTACATGTATGTTCTCCCCAGTGTTATCAAGTCCATTGGATCATTTTCCAAATGTATTTAGAAAACCAGCAACTAGGCACACTCTCCTTATGCACAGCTAAGAGTCCAATAGAGGACTCATTCACCATTTGATGACCTTCTTCTGCTTAAGGGCAAACCTGGGCCGGATCATCCATAGTAATTCAGCTCTAAATGGCAAGAAAACAAAAGTAAGTTGTAAGTGAGCAAGATAAGATCTGCACCTATATTCCTTTCTCCATTATCTCCCTTGGCCTACCTTTGGGCAACACTCACCTGGTCCATAATAATTTTAAGACTGAATGATGCCAGTCTGCTGTAACATCTTCATC
Organism: Pleurodeles waltl; assembly: GCF_031143425.1. Classification (NCBI taxonomy): domain Eukaryota; kingdom Metazoa; phylum Chordata; class Amphibia; order Caudata; family Salamandridae; genus Pleurodeles; species Pleurodeles waltl. The sequence goes on along the minus strand of NC_090449.1, from coordinate 771,091,979 downwards.
TTAAACTTCCCAGTTGCTAAACTATTAAGTATCCAAAGCAAAGTAGCCTGTTTGGCATATAATCTGGATCGCTGAAAAACATGCTTTTAAATGTTTATGCACTTTACGTCACACTCAAAACCTTATGAAGTTCTCTTCCATCAACATTCAAAGGAGGATCTTCCAGATCTCACCCAGCTAAAGAGCTAATTTAACTGGGGCTGTACTGCTGTTAGTGCTACAGTTATACAGACAAAACCCAGGAGAATGTAGCCCTATGGTGCAAGTTTCTATTTTGCTGAACTCTGATACTGTACTTGATAGTATAGCCGAAATTGCTGTAATTCATGAGCCTTGTAATAAATCTCTATTTAGACTAGTCCCCTTCTGCACATTGTGCTGTAACGCAGATCAGCTAGAGCTTGTTTACACTCAACCTTTTCTTCCCATGTTTATTCCGCAACACTCCCCACCATAACCTCCATACCTTTTCCACCTTCTCTAATAATCTACTCTGTAAGGAAGGTTTCTGAAAATTTAGTTTGACTCCTCGCAGTGACAAACTTGAGCATTTGCAAAGAATCCCCAAAGTTGTAATATCCTTCAATGAAATTTCATTCTGATATGGCATAAATAATCTGGGCTAGTTGCTCTGATCCATCTAAATGAACTAGTCCTGTTGCCTAAATGAGACCCGAAGGTGTGTGTGTGTTAAGGCAACATGCATGGTTGTGGCTTCTCCCCCACCCATATAATTGGGCCACATCACTACTTTTAATGCACAACTCCCCGCATAAATTCTTAAAAAGTAATGGGCAGTTAAGAAACCCTGGATATGCAATTTGACAAGACATCTATCAATATTCAAATGTTGAAAGCATCCTCCTTCACTCCTGCCTTCCACTGTAATTCATTTGCCCATCCCATGCCTTCCAAATACAGTATGTCATTTCATATGACTGATAATCTACTAGAAAGAGCAAGCATGTGAAAATGAGGAGTTACGCAGATTAGACAATCTGAGGCGCTATACTTTATCTATTCCTCAGGCTAAACAAATCATGCAGGCTTTCTCAGAAGAGCTAGGTTACACTGGCTTTCTTCGTGAGTTATTTTTGGTGATCACGAGGTCATAAATATTAGTTTGGACAATGAAGCTTATCCTCATAATTAAAGAAATGACCACATCAGGCCATTTTCACCAACAAAACGATGCCAGAACACCCTACACTTGTGTTTCTAAATTACCTTGAATTCTCACTGCAATATCAGTTTGTGAAATATTATACATGTATTAGTTTTGGCACCAAACATTATCTTTCCATTGTCTGAAAATACCCACTGCCCACAAATTCATGCTATTGTGTAAAATAAATAATTGAATTTTGTCCCCAAACATCTTGTTACACAATTGTTTTCTGCACAATCTGCTTTACCCACTATTTTAACCACAGATTCATTTCAATCTCACCTTAAATTAATATAAAAAATAGTTTATGAATGACATAAATACATGTTTATTGAATATCATAAACAGTAACCACACATTGGCTGTTAACATTTAGAATATTGCATTATCGCTTGGGTGGTGTAAAAGCAAATTGTTTATCTGCCAAACAAATCATATTAATGCTTTATCAAACTCTTCCCATGGTGAAGAGAGCTGTTCATGTCATAAGTAACACTAGAACTGTTAAAAGTGCACAGTTTGACTGGTTGGCTTTCTAGGTCTTACCATAATGGCAGACAGCAACGACATCACCGAAATCTAAAGTCTGCTTTTGATTTTTAAAGGCTCATTATGCCCCAAACATCAACTTGTAGTTTTCTGACAATATTCTTTTGTCCCAAATTCTGGTGCTTCTCTTTTGCTCATAAACCTATTTCCCCCTCAAACACAAGAATTTCCATTTTAACATATCAAATTCACTAATGTTGACCCAAAAAAGCTTCACTTTTTCAACAAATACACAAAATTACTACTGCACTTACTTTGACAGATAATGCCCAGATTCTCTGCATAGTCTCTTGTTCATATGCCAGAAACTGTTTCAAAACACGCCGGTTCTCCTCCCATGTGAGTTGGCTGATTATGATTAAAAGAAAAACAGAAATTCACTGAAAAAATATGAGGGTTAAAGTGACAATATGGTTAGCTATAGTAACAGCTTTTACCTTAGAGCAGGGGTCTCCTACCTTTTCTGTAGTGAGAGCTATTTCTGGTCAGTAAAAATCATTGTGAGCTAATAAAGGCCAAGCAACGCACGCAGTTCATTGACTTTAAGCCTAATGTTCATAGTCAGGTACTATGCTTTGAACAAAATACTTCGACTAGGGGCACTATAACAAGTCTGCCGTGTGTGTCACTGAGAGTGTGGCATTTGGAGGTGTATTTACACGTGGGATATGTATATGGGTGACTGAGAGCATGTGCTGTTAATACTTGTGGCAAAGGACTTACTTTTCACCATATGTGACACCTTTACCTTTATAACAGAAACATGTAACCATTTTTTTAAAGTGCGGAAAAATGTTCTGAAAAAAATGTAATGACATGTGGAACAATTTTCTCCCATTTAAATGTTTCCCACTTAACATAATTGGCTGTATTTTTCTGTTATAAATATGGCACAATGTCTACTAACCACTTGGAGCAAGATGCCTGCTGTGAAGAAAGGTTATACTGCAGAATGGGAGAAAATTAAACTGAAGAGATACATTTTTGTTTATATGGATTTCATAAAACTCATCATTTATTTCCTTCCCCCATTTCCAAGTATCACATTTACAAATACCAGGCATCTTGCTCTCAGTGGCGTGTAGATGTGTTGCCATATTTATAAACGAAAAATACAGCCATTTGTTTAAGTAGGAGAAATTCAAAGTGAAGAAACATGATTCATAAAACATTAAGACATAATTGGCTTAATTGAAAGTGAAGAAAAGCATTGAGACTTAAAAGTTTAATAGAAATGTTTAGATATCTCCAGTTGAAAAGAATTACTGTATTTTTCAGTTATATTTATGACACAGCGTCTACTGGCCACTGGGAGCAAGAGGTCTCTGTTTGTAAATGCCACACTTTGAAATGGGAAAAAATTGAAATGAAGCCTTAACTTAAAGATTAAGGTAACTTTTCCTTTTAATTCTCTCTCATTTGAAAGCATTCAGAAACGTTGTTTTATTCGCAGGCCCCAATATTGTATTGGCAAGTACTTAAATACTTCAGTGCCGCACTTTATCACCTCATGTAAAATAAACACTCCCTTCCCTTAACTTTAAAATGAAAATATGAACAGAGATATTAGCGTTGTAAACTCCTAACCAGACTTTTCTTGCCACATTAAATAGAAAAAAACAAATAACGAGCGTGATTGCGGTATCACAGTGCAAAATAAAGAGATAAAGTAGTCCAGAAACCATACGGAAAACATGGAGCCTCGTATGTTTCCAGTAGGTGGTCGGTGCACTCGAAGAGGGCTAAACACCAGAAAAGGCATGACGTATGTATGCCTTACACTAATGAAAGCAAGCAGATTTTAAAAGGCAAGCCCATGAACCAATGTAAGGGACTGATGTGACATTACTGTGGTTAAAATCCCAAAGAGAGATTACATCAGGGGATGGAGCGCTTTGCGCTCGCCCCTAAAAATTAACTCAAGGCTGCAAGTTATCCTGAAGGTGTCTGTGAGCTTGAATGGTGGGAGACATTTGCCTTAAACTAAAAACAGAAATTCACTGTAAAAACAAAGGTTAAAGTGATGTTATTGATAGGTGTTGAAATAAGATAAAAAAGCTTTAAAAGCAAAGACACTAAAATTCACCAATTATAGTTTACTGATGTAATAGTAATTTGTGCCCCCTTCATGCACTGCTCATGAACATATATATTACATCACTCGTAGAATGCTAAATAACATCATTGATGACATCTCAAAGGACAACATTGATGACATCATACAATCATTGTGACATGAGGTTTGTATACTCGAAGTGATTCAGAACACTACACCTGTGGCTCATTTTCTATTCAACTTAATAGGATTACCCCCTTTAAGACTTCAAGTGACCCACAGATTTAAGTCAAGAGGTTGACTGGTATACATGTGCCGCTAAAAGGTACCTTTTGGCAGGCCCAATGGATTTGTATGGAATTCTAAGTGGGACACCCCTTTATCCTACTTTTTTCAGTAATCTTTACTGCCTTAAAAACTTCAGTGAATTCCTGGAAGTAAACATTTAAACCTTATACACACCCTCACTACACAGAATTCATCTACAGCCCTGTTTCACAGCTCTTTAAAACAGGCATGTGTCCAGATATCCTTTGGTGGATATTGTATTGCGAACAGAATCTTTGGCCTTACTTACAGATATTTTTGTTTTTCTGCTGTAGTTTTTCTAAGAGATAACCTACTTTGATACATACCTCTACAACCCACATCATGTGCGTTTAGCCTTTACCTGGTTTAGCATGGAGTGCTACAGTGACCCTAAATTGTAATGATTTATAAACAATGCGCCATATGGCTTTCAACATGCACATCCACGTGTGCCTCTGGGGCCTATACTATTTCTATGCATTGCACCCACATGTGTTCACACAATAACTCTGTTGTATATGACTATGACATTATTAGTAATGTCATCATTGATTTCATTTGAGATATCATCAGTACTGTCCTTTAACATGTCATAAGTGATGTAATATGTGAGGTCATAAGCCAGGGGTGACAAGGGTGCATATTTAGGTAGCTCAGTAAATAATAACTGGCGAATGTGAGTGTTATTTTTCTTTTGGCTTAAAAGTTAGTTTGTATCTTAATTCAACACCTAACTTTAGCATCACTTTAAACTTTAACAAAATATATTCTGTGCATCATCTGCCAGACAATGCCATTGAATGGCCTTAAATGTCATAATTTAGCCAGCTATTCATCAAATGGCAATCAATTCCAAGGTATACGCAGTCAGGTCTCTGAAGTAATGATATTCTATACCTCTGTTAAAAAACAAAAATAGTGTGTTCGTCCCTAATGTCCATGTATACAAGCCACCACTGCTATCATGTGACCCCAAGGCAGAGAGTTATGAATTGCTCATATTGGGTGATTGAGACATTTAGCCACAGAATATATAATTTGGACAAAACTAAAGAAGGCTAGTGGGGATTTCAAAGTGGAAAATCACTAGTGTGAAGCGTTCTTACAAAGGACCACATCCTAAGAGGGAAAGCCCTCAATTACCCTGTCTGTCTCGGGATGCCTTTGACTAATAGAAAACAGCAAGCCCTTCACAACCTTTCTCTGCTCTTCCACTACCAACCAGTCTAAGATTCAGCCTAAGAGGACAAGGGAAGGCCAAGTACTCAAAGCAGTGGAACATCTGAAAAGCAGCAGCTGCAAGGATGCCTGCCAAGAAAAATATATATATTTTTTTAATTCAAATTCATTTAACTGCCATGTCATGCAACCCCACACTTGTCCTTGCCACATCTATCACTCTGCATAGCTAAATTCCTCAACTCCCCTCATGATATACACCTGAAACAGATAATATAAGCACTTCACAAACCAGAATGCTCATCAACAGCCTTATCCACACCACATATAGATCTATATTTACTATGAATTCACATCCGGTTGAGTCACTTTTGTGGCACAGCCCCAATGCAAAATAATTTACGGCACTAACTAAGCCGCACACAGTCAATTTGTTTGGTTTAGTAAATGCAAAGTAACTGAACCCAGAATATAGATCTGCCTTGCATTATTTTGCCCCAGATGCGCATTGCATGGGTGGGAGCTTGGGGGTTGCCATGCATCCACCCATATATTTCGACACAAACCCAGTTTTAAAAAGACTTGTGAACCTGAGTTTGTACCAAAATAGTGTACCTACCCGACAGAGACCAAACATGGAGAAATAGCTTTATTTCTTCCTGTCACTTCCTCTTCCAATGTGTGCTGTATTCTGTAGAATACATAGAAAGAGGAATATGCTTTTAACAATTCTTTTCCTGCAGGGAGGTATCCCTTCCTGCAGATAAATAATCCTGCCTGTAATGTAGGCGTCTTTGCACTATTGTGTAAAGGTGCCTGCATTGGCAGTAGGCAGCACACAGTGCTCCAGGGCAAGAAGCAAGAAGAAGTGCTCCCTATCTTTGTACATAGGGAGCACTTCGGCTCTGTAGCTTTCATTCAGCGCAGCAAGTTTCCTTGCTACGCCACACTGCATTAAATAATAGTTAAGGTGCCCCTTAGCACATACCACATTGACTCCCTGTTTCTTTTCCCCAAACCAATTCCCCCCACGCGCTTATCCCTGGACCCTCTACTTCTGCTGTTCTTTCTGTTAAAATATATTTTTTTAATTAAACATTTTTTAGGGCCATCCTGCAAATGGCTGACAACCCTCCCCAAATCTGTTTTCACACACTTACAATTTCTATTTTAGGCCTGTCTAGGATCTTAGATTGGTCAATAGAAAAGAAAATGATGCCCTCATCATATTGTATTTATTGAACGCAAGGACAACCAAATATGCCCACTGGACCTGGGTAAGTATATATCAAACAATACAAAACATTAATCGGGACTCATTTAAGGTAAGAAACAACATATGTGAATTAGAGGGCCCTGCAAATTAATGGAAATTGTAAAATCTGTTAACTCAATTAATCAACAAAAGTATTAAACCTACACTGTTGGAAGAACAATCATCATGGCGTCTTCCAAAAAAAAGGAAAGAAAAATCAATAAAGTGCTGGGCCAGTGCAGTTTCAGCCATACATGTTTTATCTTCATATGTACTTAACAAGGTGTGACAATGTGAATCAATAGTGCAGATGATGCAGTGTACAAAAAGTGGTTCAACAGACAACAATCAATAAAATATAAGAACACTGTGTAATCCCCATGTTTGTGTACAGCTTTGAGTTCACAAGTACATAAGGAGGCTCGAGCAGATCTAGCCAAACCTCTGGTTCAATTTCAGATATCAAACCATAAGAAAATATTGTTGACTTTTCAACCCCAAACAACTTCTAGGGGTCTCCACAGGACGCTGTCATCAGACTACCACTCTTATTGGGATGGAAGCAGAGAAACTGGGTCACAGCACAATACCAGGGCAGTGATAACTCTGAATGGTACACTCACTAATGCAGGTCTTGCAGTCAAAATTAAAGGTGTCAAGACAAAGTAAAACCTGACTGGCTCAGCATCAGCCAAACCTAATGTAATGTCCATAAACTCTCAAATCAACTTATGGTGGGCACTAAGGTCCATGCAACAATGCAAAAATTGTTCAGACCCGCCACGGAGGGACAAATGGTTCCCGTAAGGTTTCAACCAAATCAGAACAGACAACCTCAAACCCGTACCAACGTGCTATGTCCCGCACCGTCACCCATATGAGCCATCCCACTAGTCCCAAGCGCCAGACAAACCGTAATAGGTCGCGATGCTGCATGCAAAAATAGTTTAATCGTCCCAGGGTGAGAAGCATCAGGAGTGACATGCTATGTGACAGTTCACTCTGCCATGTGATCCATAGTGGTAAAGGAGGTAGTTTGAGTGAATCAGAACCAGAGTCCTTGTGACTCGTGATATATACACCAAGGGTGCATAAATGTATGATACAACATCCCTGGGGTGAGGCATGCCAATGTTAAAAATAGCTCACAAAACAAAGCTTAGTGAAGTGAGTGGCGAATTGGCACCAGACCCTTCTCTTATCTGCTCACAGCAGGAATACCAGAAGTTGCCAATCCGCCACTAAATAGTTGCCACATAAATCCAAACTGAATAAGGAGATGTGCATCAACTCGAGGTCAAAAAAATGCCCCTAAACCTTCAGCAGCATCGAAGAGTCTTCTCATACTCCTCTCACCAAAGTCACACCTTGTTGTACATGTATGAAGATATTACATGCATGGTTGAAACTGTCCTGGTCCAACACTTTACTGATTTTTCTTTCCTTTTTTCCTGAAGAAGCCACGATGATTGTTCTTCCAACAGTGTATGTTTAATACTGTTGTTGATTAATTGAGTTAACAGATTTAACAATTTCCTTAAGTGTGCAGAATCCTCTTATTCACATATGATGTGGCTTACCTTAAATGAGTCTTGCATGGTAGTTTGTATTATTTAACTCATCATATTGCAGGCATGCACATGTGTGCTCTCACAAAATGATGTGACCATCAAAAGCAGCTGCATCTTTTTTGTGCGGATACTAAACAGCAGCGTCAAAAAGTATTAATTTATACTGCCAAAAAGCATTGCCAAAGCCTTGTTGTATATAGCACTTCATACAGTACTTCTGCTGTTTCTAAGCACCCTGAATAGCCAATGTTACTGTTGATCAATGTCTGGTCCTCATTTGCCTACCGTGGACAGATAGACGGCAGATCTGCTTTGTGAGGGTTGGAGGCCATTATCACTGCAGGTGGCCAGTGTTAACACACTAAGCCATATTAATGTTTTCTTTATTTTTATATATATATATGCATTGTAGTATTGCTATTGGTTGTGATTGGGCGTGTGAGAGAGAAGTGGTGCTGACGTCACACGCCACATGCCGTCGCCATTGATTCGAGCCAGGAGCAGCAGCAGGAGCGGCAAAGAGCGAGGAGCCAGGGCTGCTGGGCTGCCGGGGGTGAGGATTTGATGGTAGCCCCTGGCGAGTCGACTCCCGGGCTCTGGACGCCCTGTCATGCCACACCTGTGATGCTCGTTGTCAGAGGCAGAGAACAGTCGTTATGGCTCATTTCTGCTGAGCCCACGTGATCGCCCATTCGGCAAGATCTATGGCTGAATCGACACAGAATGCAGCAAGTGAGCAGAAGGGCAGGGATGACGTAGACCAGGGCAGTGCAGCTTTGGAGCATTTGGAGTGCTTTTTGGGAGCTGCAAGTCCCGCCGAGTGGCGCAGAAGCAGCCGGCATTAGGTCGGTGCAGCTTGCTCCACGGTGGGCCGCCCATTGTATTCTCTTCTCACTGACTCCATTTCTGGCCGCTATTACTCCTGTTACCACTGTTACTGTCCCATGCAATTTTTGATCTGCTACCCTGTTCCCCTTCCCCCCTGCACTCACAGTGTAGTGGAATAGAGAGTGGGGAAGGTTTGTTGGTTGCCTGCTAAGGCCTTGGACAGGGTTTTGAGGACTTCACGGATACCACGGACAGGATAAGCCTCCATGAAGGACTGTGAAGGGCTGTGTAGGTAAGTGTTAGGCAGCAGTTCCATTGTCTAGGGTCCAGAAGCGGGCAGCAATAGGCTAGTGCAGTTTGCGCCTCAGTGAGGGGGTTACACACCAACTCACCTGCTTAATTCCCCCTCAGTAACATTGGATTGGGCTGTGTCTGTCCTCACTGAGGCAGTCCTGCTAGGTTGTAGTGCAGTCCATGAGTACGGTTTACAGCACAATTTACACTAGGTTTGGCTGTTGCTACCTTAACCAATCTAACCAACCAATCCAACAGGACTTACCCTTTCTCATGCAGTTGTTCTTTAATTAGGACTCTGCAATGAGGTCCAATAAGATGTCTTCTAGGCATCTGCGTTTTGGCCGTTTAGTATCTTCTACTGGCTCAGCTGTTACTACCCTTTGTTCTCCCAAACGTTTAAAAACTATCCAGCATAAGAAGCCACAGTCTCATTTGTCCCTTCTGTAGTCTCACCTTACTATTTTGTCTTTGTTTTCAAAGGGTGGTTGTAGGGAAGCGAAAAAGGACTCCGGACTGGTTTGGGGTATAAACCAAACTGCTACTGAGAAACGGGACATGGATATGGTCTCTTCTCTGGTTGAGTTTCCGTGGCAGATTATGGGATATGGTCACAGGTAACCTTCAGCTGCTCTTCTGAGTTTACCTAATGGCTCTGATGGGCCTCGATGGTAATTACAGTAGGGGATGCATCCCTGTAAAACATTGTAGACATTCTAGATGTTCTTGTGGAGCCGAAGAACGGTCACAGAAACCCCATGGCTCCCTCATGTGGTCAAGAATCTGGTCAGGACATGGTCGCTGCCCCTGAAAATTTGTTGCACAAGGAAATTTTCTTAGAAGCAGTTGGGCGTTCTTCTCTGGTATTGGTTGAAGAGGAACCTGGTATGCCGGAGGACTACTCCTTGTCTGATATTTCTGTTCTTATAGAGACTAATCGGATAAGGGAGGCCAATTTGAGTCACTCCTTGGTTCTGGACATGGGTTTGGATACAGACTTGGAAACAGACTTGAGATTATTGCCGCAATGTCTACCTAGTTGTCAATTATTACCGGCCCTGTACAGCAGTATACCATCTCCGAGGGCGTCCATGTTGGGTACTACAAATACTTCTATTTGTTATTCATCTGTGCCTGTTGGGGGACATGTCATTGTGCAGTCCTCTAATTTGGAAGGGACGATGAGGGTGGGGTGGTGAGGTTTCTTCTGTTTTCGTCTGATATCTTTTTATATATTGAGAGGGTTTTATCTTAAGTCTGAGCTCTACTGGATAGATCAGTTACTAACTCTGACAATGTGTTGGATATGCTATCCCTAATTGTACTGGGGGTGCAGGAGAAGGTGCTAGATCTAGATACAGGGGTGATAGTTTACACAAATGAAGGTGCCCGATAGTGGATCATGGGGAAAAGGGATAATTGGCATGGGTTTTCACATGTGAAAATGCTGAGCATTGAAGAGGGTGGGAGTGAGGCCCCGCGCGAGGGTGGTAAGGCTCCTGAGGGGTTTACTATCAGTAGCCCACTGAGGAACCATCCCCACCATGCTGTCCCCAGGATAGTTGGAACTCTTAATAGTGAGGCTCCCTCCTTTTTTCCTTCTGTACAGCTGCTTTATTCGGGGGCTAGATCAAAACATAATAGTAATTATGCGAGGTGCCATGATTCCGGTAATATTTTCAATATATTTTCTAATACTTTGAACTTGGTTCCCTTGTTCAACAGTGAATTGGGCCCTTTGAACAGAAGTTTCATTTTGCAGCTTTTATTGGGAATTGAGGCATTAAGCTTGGTGACTAGTAGAGATAACAACCGTCTGTACTTGGACCCTCTTGCTCCTCTACCAAGTACTAGGGTTACATTTAGCACTGGGATAGTTGTGATGCTGATCTTGGGTAACGTAGATCATTTTTGGAAAAGAGGTATTGATGTTTTTACATTAAAAAATATTGTTGACCCTAAGTCAAAAATCCCGAGTTTGGATCCTCAGGCGGTCACTCAGGAGCCAGACCATGGTAGGTGGGATGGAAAACTGAGGGACATTACAATTTCTATTGATAGGGAAACTGGGCAAAGAGTGATAAAAATTGTGTGTTATGAGGACTCGTGTGCCAGAGAGGTTGGGATGGGAGAAGAATTAGCACCTTGGGGCTGGATAGCTGGAGTATTGAATGCTGCAAACACCAACACAAGACTCTTTATGTTGCAGAGGCAGCCGTTTGGGCGAAATGCCTTCTTGGAATATGGCGAGCATGGGACAGTCTAATTCAAAATAAACTTTTATAACACGTCTCAGTCTGTTTGCTTACAGGAAACTTGGAGATTCGATGATTTTAGGTTTGAGGATTATTTTGTTTACTCTTGCGCAGCAAGACCATCAGTAAAAGGCAATGCTAGTGGAGTTATTGCCATTTTATTGAGAAGCAACATAAATTTGAATCCCAAGGTGTTTGTCCATCAGTATAAATTGTGTCTTTGTTTAATGTTAGCCCTGTCCAAAATGACAGTTGGATTGTATTCAGCCTTTTTACTGGTAAATGTGTATATCCCTCCAGGAAGGTCTTATGACGCCTTGGTTACTTCTATGCTTTCTTTCATACATAATATAAGTGTTTCTGAAGATTGTTTTTTGATCATTGTTGCAGGGGATTTTAATGCTAAAATCTCAAACTCTGCTTGGGTGGCCTTTGGAAATTCGAAGTTGGAATATGTTTGGTGCATCCCTGAGGCTATTTTTCCTGGAAAAATTACACCAGATAGGAGGGGTGTATGCTTTTCAGTGGGCTTGCGATCCATTGATTTGGTGGCCTCAAATGGCAGATTCCCTGAGGATTCTCCAGCTCCCTTCACCTTTTATTCTTCTAGAGGGCACTCATTAGTTGATTACATAGTTGTAGCCTTTCAAATGTTTGGATCCTGTACCCAGTTCGAGGTAGTGAGGACGGTCCAAAGTGCTCATGGTGTTCTTTCAGTAATCTTGGACTTGGAGTTCAAGGCGTTTGATTCTTGGAATCTCACAAACTGTACTGTAGTTTTAAATAAAACAAATGGTCATACCTTTTGGTCCAGCAATAACATTCTGAAGCTGGCGTCTTGTATAGTAATGCCAACGTTAGGCTTGTCTGACTCTTCACCAGATAATTTAATCCCCTGGTTTCAAAAGCAGTTGTCCTTATTTCGCACCTTTGGGAGTAAATCTAGAAGTTTTAAAGCTAAGTCATTATTGGCCATCCCTTGGATGGTAAAAAAGCTGAATTGTTATATTAATTCCTTGGTAAGGTAACAGTTTATAACGCCATTAGTATCAAGGCAAAGGGAAATTAATCAGCTGAAGTGTGTAAGAACTAGATTGAAAATGTCCGACTGCAGGAAGGAGGAAGACCAGAAGTGGATTCATTTGAGAGAAGCTACCTATTCTTGCGATTCGCTCAGATATTGTACTTTAATAGCACAATACTGTGACTCTAGAGTTAAGGCTGAAACTACACACACATTTCCCATGAAGAGTGGACTCGGTATGTTTAGCAGTTATATGCCGCCAATTCTAGTAGGGATGTTCAGCTGGAGTGGAACATTGAGGCAGATTTTTTTGAATATATTAGTTCCGCCCTCCTGCAAAAAGATAGAGGGTATGCTTGTTGGAAGGTCCTCGGGAGCAGTGGGCCCAGATGAGCTCCCGATATCTCTCATTAAGCAATAAATTGTTTGCTAAAAGTATTTTACTTCATCTCCAGGAATGGGCCTTTGGTAACAACATCATTCCTGCTGAGCAGGCTGGTTTTTGCAAGAACTGCGATACCTTAGGTAACATCACAGCTCTTCAAACACTGATTGAAAAATACCCGGTGGAGAAGGGTATGCCTGTATATTCTGCCTTCATTAATATCTCTACAGCATTTGATATGGGCGACCTTGAGATGCTATGGAGGAAATTGTTTGCATTGGGGATTCTGTCACGCCTACTTACGCTAACGATTGCCCTGCATTCTTCCACCAGGACTCAGGTCCTGATGGGAGGAAATCAGAGTTTATCTAGCAAAGTGGAAACACATAATGGTCTGAAGCAAGGGTGCTTATTGGCGCCTCTTCTTTTCTCTCTCTACATTCATGATTTAGCAAGTAGAGTTGGGCAAGTGAAAGGGGGTTCGCCTAAATTGGGATTCATGAACGTCAGTTGTTTACTTTGGGCCATATGTACAAACACATTTTCCCATAGACACAGAATGGGTAAAACCCTTTGATACATCTGGGCCTTTATGCTGACGACGTCGTTATTCTGGTTTTAACCCTGATAGGATTTCAGAGGTGTCTTGCTGCATTAGAAATTTTTGCTGATGAACATTTTCTGAAAATAAACATCTTTAGGTGTAAAGTTATAGTTTTTAGGTTCCGTGGGTGCAGAGTCAGGAAAGGTCCTCCTGGTCTTTAGGAAATGATAGGTTGAAAGTGGTGAAATTTTATCCATACCTTGGCAGAGTTTTCCTCTAGTAATTGTTTAAGTAATAGTCATATTGATGTAGTAGTAAGGCATTGTCCTAGGCCTCAGCTATTGGTAGACTGTTTAAGTGTTGTGGGCAAAGGCACTTGCCCACGTTCTTACAGTCTATAGGATCAAAATACCGCTCTCTGTGGGCTAGGCCTGTGAAGTAATGGAGGAGCAGTATTGGTCCTTCTTTGAGGAGGTGTAAGGGCGTATCTGGTGCCAAATGGGTAATTTGAATAATCTGCTGCCCCTTCTGTCCTTTGGCTTGTGTTTGGCCTCCTTTCTAGGACTGTGTTTGTTATGGCAGCTGTTTGGAGGTGGGGGAACAGTTTGCTGAATAGTGATCTGGGTTCCATTTGTGCAGATTTGAAACATGAAATATTTAATAAACTGAAGGAAAAAACCACTCTTATTTTCAAATTACTTGAAAGCTCTGCATATGTTTGATATTGGTCAGAATGATATGGCACCTTTGCCCAAGTGTCTGTTAAATAAATCTGATTTAAAAAATCTATCTATGATGTGAGTCGAAAAAGGGACATTTTTCTTTGTGCGCAGCATACACAGAACAATATAACTGTGGAGACCAGCGTTTATAAAACACCTCATCCTTATTTGGTATGGAACCTTCCTCATGGTGTTCATAGAATCATTTTATTATTAAGGTTGAATTTGCTTTCGCTACGTGTAGTTACTGGTGCTTGGGAGGGTATATCTAGGGAGTGGAGGTTTTGTGATCTTTGAGTTATGTCCAAGATTTAAACCATGTGATATTTGTGTCTACACTGTGCAGTCAATAATTAAGACCATTACTCATAAAGTATATTATAACTTCAGTGGCGGAAGATCGCCAATGCTTATTTGCCCCATACACCAGAAAAGATTGTACAAATGTTTTCACATTTTTAAAACATTTTATAAATGTGTTTAGATAATTGCATTTTGAATTAGTAGTTCTGTATGCAGTCTATCAAACCAGGCTATGTAAGTCATGATAGAAGTATTGTATTAGTATTTCTTCACAATGTTAAATGGACTTTTCTGTTAAGCTTAGTACTGTATTAGGATGAATGTTTTTTGTGCTGCTTAAGATTTGCACTGTTTGTCGAAACAATCCTCTGCACTTGGCACTTTATTTGCATGTTATTTCTATTTTTTTTTTTTTTTAAGCATGGTATTTGGGGGCACGCCCCCTCTCAGCATTGTATATTTTGTATTCTTTTTATTGTTAGTTGTTTTTGTATAATTTGTATTTATGTGTTCCTCTTTGGAGTGCCAAAGCACAATAGAATACCTGTATATTGCTGTGTGTGTGTTTTTTTTTTTTTTTTTACACATATGTTCAAATATTGTTTGGTTAGCTTTAGTTATGCATGGGCTGGGCTGAATATAGCACTTGATTGACACCATCTGTTCAAATCATCTGGGTTAGCTTTTGAGTGGTGTCTGTAAGATCCACCTGCACGTAAATCCTTTTAATCACAAAAACGTCTAGAACGTTTTTGGCGGGTGCAAAGTATGCAGTTGAAGATTATGCTTTCATTCTTGAGTTGGTGAGTGACAAGCAGAAGAAAATAACTTATCACCAATTATGAATGATACATAAAACCTAATCTCAAGCGTTCTTTATTGAGTTTGCCTGTTTGTTTGTTTCAAGTCTCCATTGGCCCATTTTTAGAAGCTGTTGCCTCAGGCAAGTTCTGTGCTTGTGCCAGAATGACTATCATTTGACTTCCACAATTCGGAGCAGCATTGGAATTAAATGTATGGTTTTGGATGCTCTGAAGAATTTGCCTGATATTTTTCTAAGTCTGCACTCCGAGTATAACCTCTTTTTCTCCAGGCACATTGTGGCCCCATGTTTTACAAAAAAGTCATAATTTGAGTCTGAGATCTGATAAAGGCATAAAATTGAATGCTGACAACTAATCTGTTTACTACTTTATGCTTCAAATGTTACAGCCTGAAAAGCATACTTCATAGTAAAACGTTAATGAACGTAGGAGAGGGATTTATCATGAGATAATTGCCTGCCTCCACAGTTTTGCATCTGACACAAAGTTCAAAGTTTGTGGTATCCATGAGTTGGGGTGCTGCTGCTGCACCATCATAACGTGCCATGAAGTCCGTTCAAGGCACGCCAAACAATCAGCGCGCCAAGAATTAATGGGCTTACACCTCCCGTGAGCAGGCGTTTGCACCCTCAGGAGGCATTCGTCGCAGGCCCCTCACTGGTCCGCTGCGCAGCCTGGCCCGTGCACTAACTGAGCATTTCGTTTATGCCAAACAATACATTACAGGTTAGATTGTTTTTAATGTCCTTTCGGAGCAGTGTCAATTGCCTAGGATTGTGACATGACCTAATGAGTGTCCAGAGAAGAACAAAGCAGCAGCAAAATAGTGAAAGTAAGATTCTATTTGGCTGGTGAGTTGTTCACATCTCACACCAAAGCTTCGAAAAGCAGGCCTTTATTGCTAGTTAGTGCCCTCACTCTAAAAAAATTGTCAGTGTTCAAAAGTGCCTTTGATTTCTATTTCATGTTCTAATAATAGTTGTAGATGGGGCAAATGGTGATATACAGCCCTTCATTCCTTGCTATGCAGAAGCTTATATAACCTTTTAAAGTAAACCACAAAGATAGATACATTTCTTTTAAGACCTGGGGATGAAAATATAGAGAGCTTGGTCTTTTGAATCCATGCTCCACCTTATACAAACTTTGAGTTGGAGGCATAGCGAGCCGGCCGAGTTCACTTTATGGAAATTCATTTTCAGACGTGAGTGTAACCCTAAAGGTATTTGCAGGATATCTGACAGTCTTTGAAATCTGAGTGGGTAATAAATATTGTAGCATAAAAAGGTTGCCTGCTTCCTATCATGGAGACACTTATTTATAGTGGGGAAAGCAAGCCATCAGCTGTTTAACCATTTTCCAGCACAAGAAAAGAAAGGAGAGTCAATTCCAAAAGAATCGTACACATAACTATTTTAGCTGCACACATATTCCGACTAATTTAGTATGTTTTAAATTAATTCACGGTTCCCCATCTATTTATGATCTATTTTCGTCAAAATCCTTTTAATCAAAACAAAATGTAAATTTCACAATTTTAGCGACAAAAAAAAACGAATTTAAAGTTAAGTGGCTAAACATTTTGGCTCATATTTATACTTTCTTATGCCCAATTTCGACATTTTTGGACGCAAAAGCGGCGCAAACTTACAGAAAATGGCCCTTATTTATACTTTTTTAGCGCCGCTTTTGCGTCTAAAAGCGGCGCAAATGCGGCGCTAAAAAAGTATAAATATGGGCCTATAATTGTATTTTGTATGTTTGCGCTGCTTTTGCGTCAAAAAGTGACGCAAATGCGGCGCAAAAAGTGCATAAATATGGGCCTAAGTTGCCCGGGAAGGACACATCAGACTTGTATCAAGCATCAAAATGTACGTTTATTTATTTACTGTATTTATGCAGTGAATTAGAATGCGAGTTAGGTGAGATTTTCTGTGGTTGTCAGATTCCATGTATATGGTAATTACTTTGACTTTATAACCCCAAGAGTGCATTAGCAGCTTTATATGGACCTTAATTTTCACCAAATTGTCAATCACACAGCATCCGCATGGAAAATGTAATAGTTCATGAACTTTAAAATGTCGACGTGCTGGCTGGTGACGTCAGTGGGTATCCAATAAACATGCAGCCACTTTGGAGTCAGGCAAAGCACCAGAAGAAAGAAGGGGCCTTAAAACAAGGCGGGAGCATAAAAGGTATAGTTGGTCTGAGCGTAGGAATGTTGGAGTTGGAATGAATTTCCGTGAAAAGGAGCCTGGAGCGAGCCGGTGAGGGTCGAAGAATTGGCAGAGCAGCAGTGCAGAGCCTTCCGTGTTTAGCTCACAGGTTCAGAGCTGGCGCGAAGCCGCGGCGATCTGATTTCATTGCTGTCTGGCACTTTCTTCTAATCCTGTTTGTAAAACGATTTGAAGGCTCCAGTTCTGTTAGCAGTTTTAAAAATGTCAGATTCTTTTAAGCTTTAAGTTTCCCTCACTTAATGGAATTCTCAGGAGAGAGGCATAAGGAACAAGCATTTACCCAGTAGATGTGGCTTTATTGTGCCAAGAGATGTAAGCACAATAATTCGCAAGTGTTTTTACTTACTTGTACAAATGCTATTTTTCACAATAATGCCTTTGACACGCCAAGGAGTTTGGAATGATACACCCAACAGCCATTAGGGTGAGGTGAGAGAGTCTGACTCCCCTGGGTGAAATCAGCGCCCGCTATCTATGTTTTAAAGAATTGGAAACAGTGTCTTGCAAACCTCTGTCATGCCAGTCCAGTACCAAAACTGAACCATTCCCACACACCAGAGTAGGGTTGGTGCTTAACAGCAGGGAATGTGGGGAGTGCAGGGAATACATGCACTGTTGTGGATGGGTTTCGTTTTCCTGATGCTCCCAGATACAAGGGAACGAAGGTACCTCTGGAACGGGGTACAGCTGCAGTTCGAAATCCTGTAGCATTATCTTTGTTTCTTTAATCTAGTTATCTTAAGCCAGTTTTCCTGCATTCAAGGTGTAACATACACTCGTCACTTGTAAAATCTGGTACTACACTGGCATCTTCCTGTACCCTGGATAGAACTGTCTAGACACATAAGAGTGTGCAGGAAACCAAAAGAAGCGGGAGCCAGAAAGAAGGGTTGTGATGTAAACATTAAGGCCCATATTTATACTTTTTTAGCGCCACATTTGCGTCATTTTTTACACAAAAGCGGCGCAAAGTTACAAAATACAATTGTATTTTGTAAGTTTGCGCCGCTTTTGCGTCAAAAGCAGCGAAAATGCGGCGCTAAAAAAAGTATAAATATGGGCCTAAGTAGGAGTGAGAGAGCAGGCCCTTGGAGGTCGTTCCAAAAGTAAAGTAAGGTGTGAAGAGACATATTTCCACTCAACCCCTTTCAGCCATCCTAGAAATAAATTACATATTTCAGGGAGTAAAATGGCACAGGAGAAGATATATTAACTACACCCCTGGCCTGTGTTGTTAAACGAAGGCGGTACATCATTCGGCCAACTCCCCAGATAATTCAAAGTGTTCCTATTTTTAACAATATTTTCCTCAAAAAAGTTGAAGATTGGAGCAACTACTTTCTCCTTGGGATTCTACATGAAGTTGGGATTACGTATAGATTTCTAGGTTGTAAAACCTTTTGAACTGTTTTTAAAGACCATTGTACAGCTTGGTTCTTTGGTCACTATTCTTTATTTCAGTTGGATTACATTTTCAGTTGAATGCAGTGGTGGAAGTGAAAAAAAGAGGGTCCCTAGGTTTTTGGGTGCAGAGGAGGAAGCAAGAGGTGGGGGGTCAGCCGGTCACAGGAGGATCAGCAGCATAGCTAAAAAAGTATGATTTACCTTTCTGTTGGCCCTTCGTCTGTAGGTACCTGCTTATAAAATATTTTTCCCATCTAGCTGATAGTTAAACATGTATTTCTGAAGCATGGACTGCAGGTTTTAAAAAGATCCAAAATGTGGTGCACGTTTACAACTTTTAGCAGAAGGTTTCGCCCTGTGAGTGCATTGCTTCATGAAATGTATCAAGAAAGCTACCTTTCTGGACTGCAACAATTGACCTAGAGGTTCCATAGAGATCTTTCGAGTAGGGGCATTAACTCGCTGAACTTTCTCTTTGCAATCAGAGCCTGTGGCCTGCAGGATACAGGCAGATATCTGCGGTAGTTATATATTTACATGCTGAGCTTTTTGTCTTAGGAAACAACTCAGGTTAGACAAAATCCATCATACTTTTGCAGTAAATTTACACTCCTATTTTGTGATTAACCAAAAAATAGTGAATTTACTGAAAATTTTAAATTATCTAAATGTATAGCCCCCAGGGCCTTCAAATTTAACGGAGTCATGCAAGTTTCCCTTTTTGGAGTACATTTACCTTTTGTTGTTTTTTGTTGATAGGGAAAACGTTGTTAATTTACACAAAAGTGTATATACTCAAAACTCTAAGCTACCTCTGTGCATCAGGCCCCTACTGTTTTTTCCCCTGTCTCCAGGCCACATTTCTATTCTAGTATGTAAGTATGTCAACCCTAATCAGAAAATTAGTTGTAGGAGGTGCCGTTTAAAATTGAAGAGCCTGCCCTTGCAGGTGATGCCCCCTTAATAGTAATTCTGCAGTAGGGATCAGAGATTAGGGCATCAACACACTTCTGTCTGCTCACCAGTTAAGCATGCTATACAGAGAGCAGCTCTGCGTAATGGCTTAGATCAGGTGTGTAGTGATATACTTAGTTAATTTACTAGGCCGTGTGCAGGTGCATTTCACTCAATGTGAGGACCGGGGATATCTAGTAAGGCAAGCTGTACTGGTGCTCAGCACTATGAGGTCATGTTAAGTCCTTCTACACACTAGATGAGTTAGACTGAATAGCTGAAGACTGAGGGTCTTACTTAGTTTTGGACAGTAACAGGGGGTCCACTGAAATTCGGTGGCTGCAACGCCCACCAAACTCTTTCTTTCCCCTAACTCAGCTAAAGGTGGGGTAGCCACTGTTTCTAATAGCAGAGCCTCCTCCCACCTCTGGAACCAGAAACACCTTCCAACCCTCAACTTCTGGCAAGAAAAGTATCAGGGGGCCACATTAATGAGGGTGGAAAAAAAACAAAAAGTGATAGATGGAGTGACTGAATTAATCTCAATTACTGGTAATTACTCCAGGCCTCATCCGTGTCCATCGTGTTTTGCCCACCAGCCAACTCAGTTAAGGACCAGCTAAATGTAAACCAGCCTTGGCCCTGTTCCAGTAGGAACAGTAAAGCCTGAACTGCCAAACCAGGTCCTCTGAACTGGAACCAAATTAGGCAATTATTTCTTAGGATCATATATATGATCCAATCAAGAATAAGGGGCATATTTACACTTGGTTTGCCCCAAATTAGCGTCATTTTTCTTTACGCTAATTCAGCACAAACCTAACTCCATATTTATACTTTGCCTCTAGACACGCCTAATGCCAAAGTTATGGAGTTAACTTCATTTTCTGGACGTGGAAACCTACCTTGTGTCAATGAAATGCAAGGTAGGCATTCCCGTGCAGATAACAATGGTATGGCCCTTGCACCATATTTAAAATCATGCACGGGAGATGGGGGCCTTAAATAAAGGCGCTAAGCTTGCTTAGCTCCATTATTTAACGCCTAGGTATGGGCAGGCATCAGAGGGCCTGTGGGCCTATTTCCATGGTCAGAGACCATGGAAAGAGCCCACAGGTGCCCTTCCCTGGCCCCAGGGACACCCCCATCCACCCCCACCCACACCAGGAAGACACCCAAGGATGGGGGGTGGCCCATCCCAGGTAAGTAGAGATATGTAGAAGTGAGTATTTATATATATATATATATATATATATATATATATATATACACTTTTTTTAAGTGCCATAGGGTGGCCTAACTTGGGCCTCTTTAACATGGCACTGTGCCCAGTGGCCATGCTCAGGGTCCCCTGGGCCTGGCCATTGGGGTGGTGGCATGACTCCTGTCTTCACTAGGACAGGAGTCATGTCCATGGGGTTTTAACATTAGAAAATAACGCTAGTCTGGTTAGAGGCATTATTTATGCCTCTGCTCGTACTAGCATCATCCTTTGATGCTAAACCCCATGTTTCCCCCCCCCACGCCTCCCCCACCTGGCTAGCGTCCTTTTTTATGATGCTAGCCGGGCCTTACTGCCGGCTACCGCCATCCCATAAATATGACGCCTGGCGTCTTGGGATGGCGCTACCTGGTGGTATACTTTTTGATGCTAAACTGAGTTAGCGCAGTTTAACGTCAAAAAGTATAAATGTCCCCCTTAATCTTTCTTGTACTCAGCAGTTTTGATGTGGTTGCAAGGGCTTGTGTACTATACTATGTTGATTTTAGGGCGATGTATTGTCTTTGATGTATTTTAAGGTGAAGGGGCGCAGCTGTTAATCTCAGCAAAATTGTTAAGTAATTGCACACACTTCAGGACTTTTGGTCAATTGTTCTCCTGTTTGGATGTGTGGTCTGAGGATGGAGCTGAAAGCAATGTAATAATGAGAGTCGCAAGTGTGGTATGCAGTAGCTATTGTATTCCACTAAGAATGTGGAACAGTGCACAGATTCTAACACCACTAAAATTCAAAGGAAGCTGTAATATTGCATGAAATGAACTCGCCTTTAGAGGCATAATGCTGAAAATGTGCACATAAACACTAGAAATCTGTTTTCTAATACTCTTCACGTGCACTGAATTTGACACCGTATAGTAAGTACAATGGGTTCAAAAATATTCATGCCCCAACCCGATACATTTGGCTTAATAAAATTATCAGTGAATTAGTAGAAGAAACTAAACCTGGAGTTAAAGTAATATGATGAGTATATACTTTTTCTTTCGGCACCCTATTGTCTAATTTCAAACATACCTGGGATGTATTCCATCTGCTCAATTGATGGTTCTTCAATGGCAACTTTGCCTAAGTACCACTCTTTTCAAAACATCTGGAACTAATGGTCAAACAGCATACATTTTCCCTGATCGGAGATTTGGCTTAAAAGTGCATGCGCACTGATACACTTTTTAAATTATTTTTCTTCAAGAAACATCTTCATATACACCCCATTAAATACTGTTCCCTACGCATTCCCAGCCAGCAAACTCATTTACTCTTGTCAGAAGTGAGTTAATGCACATATCTAAGGACGAACACTACTTGTAACATGTTGATAAATAAACTCGAACTTGCAGCTTTGTAGCTCACCAACTTAAGAACTCTCACAAACCCACCTCTTGTTGTAGGTTTGCTCACTTGGAAATTTCACCATTCCGACAGCATTTCTCGATTAGCTAATTAAATCTATGAGTCAAAAATCCCACCGTTCCTAATTGTGGGAATGGGATTTTACTCCTTCAAATGCCCAGCATGGACTGCTTCTTCTTGGCAAATACCTTACCTCTGTCAAGCGGGTGTCAGTAAGAGAGCCGGGGTTGGCATGCGGAATTGGCAAAGGAGAGGCAGACACCAGTAGCATACCACCTTTCCTTTGCAGCCTGTTGTGGGTGGCAAAGCTCACTTTGTGGGTCGGAATGGGAAACACTTTGGAATCGCAGTATCCCTTTTGTACTTGACAATCTGAATTTGAGAAGTTCCAAAGTGTGATTTTGTAAATTAGAGGCTTTGCGAAAGTGCTAAAACAATTAGGCCCATGTTTTTACTTTTTTTGCACCGCATTTGTGTAATTTTTTTTTCTCACAAATGCGGCGCAAACTTAACTCCATATTTATATTTTGACGCTAGATGTGTCTAGCGTCAAAATATTGGCGTTTGCACCATTTTTTGGATGTGTGAACCTACCTTGCGTCAATGAGATAAAAGGTAGGTGTTCCCATCCAAAAAATGGTGCTATCCCCATAGCGCCATATTTATCCCCCGCTAAAATGATGCACGGGTGGGGCTAAATAATGGTGGTAAGCTTGCTTAGCACCATTATTTAACCCCTGGGTCAGACCAGGTGTTAGGGGACCTGTAGACCCATTTCTATGGTTAACCACCATGGAATCGGTCCACAGGTGCCCTCCCTAAGCCCCCAGAAACACCCACACCGCACCAAAGGGACCCCATCCCCGTTAAGTATTGCTAAGTATGTTGATTTTTCTATTTTAAAGTGCCATCGGGAGCCTATCTTGGGGCCCCCTGCATGGCACAGGGTGCACTGGCTATGCCCAGGGGACACTTGTCCCCTGTGCTGGCATTGGGGTGATGATCATGACTCCTGTCTTTACTAAAACAGGAGACATTTTTTGGGTGGTTGTGCTCCAGGAATTGGCCCTAGTGTGGTTAGAGGTATTTTTTTTTGCCTCTAACCAGGCTAGCTTGATATTTTTGGAGCACGACCTCCTCCTTCCCTACTGCCCCCCTCCCAACTAGCATCATTTTAGATGATGCTAGCCCAAGCTGAGTGCCAGCTTGTGCCATTCTATTAATTTGGCGCCCAGCTGGCGCTCAGGAATGGTGCAAGCCGGCGCTATACTTTTTGGTGCAAAACTGCGTTCCCGCAGTTTTGCACCAAAAAATATAAATTCGGGCCTTAGTACATCAGGCCCATAGTCTCTCTTTGTGTGATCCACCCTGTAACAAAGGCACCCCTTGCTTAAATTCATTGCGTGCGAATCATTGGCTGTCCTTGATAATCGTCTCTTCCTTACTAACGTCCCTTCCTTACTAACGCAGTGGCTACAACTGAAGGTTTTTGCTTCTGTCTGTAGTGTTTCATAAAACTGTCTGCACCTTATGTCTACGTAATACAATCCTCTCTTGTCTTCATGTTTCAGTCCGCAGTATACGGGAGGAAATCTGCTCATGTGTTCATAGGCTCCAGCTATGAAATAATTTCTGAATAACTACCGTGGAGTTCATTTTTAGTATGCTCTGCTTTCCACCAGAATTGCAATCACGGGCCTTTGTTGGCTGCCAGCAGCTGCAGACCCCTCTCAGTCAAAGACAAACCTGTTTTAATACAGCAATAAAACATTTACTAAAACAACAACTTCTTAAAACATGTCAACGTTCTTTTTAAAGAAGACAGTTAAACAGCGTAGCCCATTATGTTTCGTAACTTATTGTTTTCAGCAAATGTTTAGGAAAAAAACACATTTTAGCAGTGCTAGACCTGAAGACAGCTATGTACATACTATCCTACAGGACACTGCAATGTCTCTGAAATACCGAAAGCATTCTGCTCTTTTTGTCCCTCCGTCTCCATCACGCTAGAAAGCCAATTTCACCAACTGAAAGCGGGCACTCTACCTCCCAGCAGGGCACATGCGTGTTTTATGAAGGAAGGCGCCCGCTGCCTCCTTCAGAATATTGACAAACTCCCTGATATATCTACGGCAACCATAATAGTAGCATGCTTTTGTGAAGTGCTTGATACTGTCATTTTGGCATTTCTAAGTGCTGTAAATAGCAGGTTGTGCTGCTGCTCTTATTAATTGTACTCCATTTATGGGCGTTAGCTGAATTTAAAGCGGAGTTGGGCTTGCTGCGATTCGAAAGAACAACCTGCAGCTCACCGCAGATGTCAGAAGCAGGAGTGTAACTCGCGGGTCCATCGTCAGAACAGCAAGGTAGAGCTGTAAACCAGTGCGTGACACAACACGACGAGCCTCCCCGCTGAACCACAAACACAGGCAAAGGAGAAAGCCTGGACATCTGCGTGACTGAAGATTGGGGACAACTGTTGGTTCATAACATAGCGCTGCTACCCCTAGTCCCTTAGTGGGTGTGCAATTGGCATTTATCACAATATCATGCATGCAACATAATAAATGCTAGGACAACATTTTGTGGGTATAATATGTCGCAAGTTTATTATTTACACAGGTTGGGTTAGCTTACGGGCGATCCCGGTGTCAGCGATGAGTTTCTTAAACATTGGCCGACACCCATCCTGAGAAAGCTAGAGCTGTTCCATCTGGTGTTCTCTGCACCAGCACGCTTAGCATCTTACAGCTCGTTCCTTTATTGTGGTTTACCACTTTATCAATTTGTCATGCTCCTGACAAGTCAGAGCGAGACCCAGGCCAGTCTCCACAGTTGCTCAGGATTCCAACTGTCCCTTGCGGGATTAAGGAGCGCCGTCACATCATCCCAGGCCCCGCCGTAAAAGGCTCCAAGTAGCCTGAGGAATAGCTTTTTGCTCCAGGAATCACCATCTGGAGGCCTTTTAATCATTTATAGCTTTAGGATCGCCCTGTAACTCCGCTTTGCGACGTTTCTTGATGTTCCTGTTGAGAAATTCATGTTGTAAACACCTCTTTCACATATGTAATCACCTCTTCATCTCTGAATGCATGAGCTTGTTTGCCATGTCGTAGGGGTGGGTGGGAGGTTGCTCGCCTTTCGCCAAAAGAGGCCCAGCCCTGGGAGGTCACCCCTTAAATGGACCTCCTGGCCTCACTCCTCCCTCCTCGCACCTTTTGGGGCCATAAACCGGGGGTGGACCACCCTCCCTAGTACGGAGGCCCCCCTGGCCAATTTTTCCTCTAACAGGGGAGCGACGCTAAGAAGCTGTCCCCTTTATTGTCGCCCTACGTGCGACGTGGCCAGCCACATAGCGCTGCTACCCCTAGTCCCTTAGTGGGTGTGCAATTGGCATTTATCACAATATCATGCATGCAACATAATAAATGCTAGGACAACATTTTGTGGGTATAATATGTTGCAAGTTTATTATTTACACAGGTTGGGTTAGCTTACGGGCGATCCCGGTGTCAGCGATGAGTTTCTTAAACATTGGCCGACACCCATCCTGAGAAAGCTAGAGCTGTTCCATCTGGTGTTCTTTGCACCAGCACGCTTAGCATCTTACAGCTCGTTCCTTTATTGTGGTTTACCACTTTATCAATTTGTCATGCTCCTGACAAGTCAGAGCGAGACCCAGGCCAGTCTCCACAGTTGCTCAGGATTCCAACTGTCCCTTGCGGGATTAAGGAGCGCCGTCACATCATCCCAGGCCCCGCCGTAAAAGGCTCCAAGTAGCCTGAGGAATAGCTTTTTGCTCCAGGAATCACCATCTGGAGGCCTTTTAATCATTTATAGCTTTAGGATCGCCCTGTAACTCTGCCAAGCCTCGGGGATGGCATCTCGCGATAACCGAGGCCCCCCCACCTGTGCTCCTCCCTTACGTATTAATTCTCAGGCTGTTATCTCGAGAGGGTTTCTACCCTTGTTAGGAAGTGTCTGTGCCCGCCTCAGACCGGTGTACCCATCTGCTGAATACCATCCATGCTGATTCACACTAGCGCGGGCTGACTCTTTGCCTGGACATTCCACTTGGGGCTGGAGACCTGGCTCCCTGAATCACCTCTCCTGGGATCTTCTTGGCCCAATTATGCCTCAGAGCTCCCTCGGGCAACCTTTCTGGCCAGACCCAGTGTTAAGACGGCCCGCCACCGTGGACCTCTACCGCCAGTTGTTTAGCTAGTTTTCCCCCCAGGTGGATTTCTGGAAAGGCTGGCTTAACCCCTTCTTGGCCCACCAGCTGGCCCACTCTAGCTCACACATGGCACATCACGTTCCAGGGGGTTCCCATCCAGGAGAGTTGCTATCGCTGAAACCGGGTTCCAGCCACCCACTCTGGCCAGGCGTTCAGCTCTGGCCACCACGGAGTGGCCCCATCATCATACTGTCGCAGTCCCTAGATGGACGAGAAGGGAAGCATTACCTCACCACTTCTTGACATCTGTTACCGCACATGTTATGGCTCGTCAATGCTCTAGTATATTTACATGCCCCCTTTTTTTTTTTTTTTTGCCATGCCTTAACTTCCTCGGATGTGTCCGCCATTACTGCAGTCATTACCCTGCATTACTGAAGTGCCTTTCTTCGCCTGTGCCACCACTTCCTTTGTTTGCAAATATTGCACCTGTGGTTCTTAAAATAGACTAGAAAGATATTTTCTCTACACAACCTATTAGCCTGGAATTGTCTCTGAGTGTGTGTTCCTAATTTATTGCCTGTGTGTGAACCACAACGCCCAGCACACCTCTGATAAGCCTACTGCTCGATCACACCACCACAAAACAGCGCATTAGAATTCTCTCCTTTCGCACCATCTTACCTCTAATGGGAACGATTGTGCTCTGTGCATGCCATTCCTCGCTCTGAAATCATACCTCCAGAGCGCGCTTCCTACAGCTGGGCTACAGTTCGGCCCGGCTGAGATTCATTTAAAATTCCTAAACCTATGTCGCTCCTTTCGTTTATCTGCTTATCCATTATTATTCTGAATTTCCAATAACCCCCCACTTCGTGCATGTGTGTGATCCTAATTCATTGCCTGTATGTGAACCACAATGCCCCCGCACAAACCCCTGATAGGCCTACTGGCTGACCACACCACCACAAAATACCACATAGAATTCTCTCCATTTGCACTATCCTACCTCTAAGGGGAACCCTTGTACCCTGTGCATGCCATTTCTTACTTTGAGATAATACCTCCAGCCCGCTTCTTACAGCCGGGCTACAGTTCGGCCCGGCTGAAATTCCTTTAAAATTTCTAAACCTATGTCGCTCCTTTCTTTTATCTGCTTATTCCTCATTATTATTAATTTTCGATAACCCCACTCCGTGTATGCATCCAGGCCCCAGCGCTGCTGGCCACCGATTGGTCACAACCCTACTCTTAGAGGCAGCTGGGGCCCCAGCATGATTACCTGCATAAACTCCTGCCCCACTGGCCTGCCTCATCCGCTTGACAACAACACGTCTCATCTCGGTAGCTGGGCCGCAGTTTCCTTACCTGTGTAGGCTCCTGTGACAGACCTTTGCCTCCTAACTCAATCACTCCCTTTGTCTCCTCAAATGACAAGTCCCTAACATTACAAGTCAGGATAAGTTCGAGTGCCACGCATTGCTCTCTATATGGCTGTCAGACAGAATTTGGAGGCAGGTTATAAGTCACAGATGGTAGGTCCCATATTGCTAGTTCTATCCTGTCAATTGCCCCGGAGTCCTGCTATTTGCGGCTAAGCTTCTGCTTCGCATCCTTATTGCTATACTTACTTATATATGTTAATTTCATTTTATTAATATTGTGTATATATATATATATATATATATATACACATCTTTTTTTTTTGTTTGTTTTTTTTTTGTTTTGTTCCCGAAGCGTAGTCCAGAAATGCACATGCGCCTGGAATCGTTCGCCTGACTCAACCCTCCAACAAGTCCATCTCTTATGTATGCTGCCACCATCGTTCTTTCATGTCAGATCTGGTGGTGCTGTCCTACTCTCCATCGCTGCCCCACCTTCGCTAAGTCCTGTGACACCGCAGTGAACCTTTTGTGGGGGAGGCAGCCGGGTTACCAATGTTACACATAACATACTGTTGATAATAGGGCCGCTGTGTTACCCATGTTATCAGTAACATACTGTTGATAATGGTACCCTAGGGTAAACCTGTCCTCCGAGCAGGATCCGAACCCGAGACCTAAAGATCCCTGACTTTGCTCACCGTCCTCTGCTCTGCCAACTGAGCTATCGAAGGGGCCGTTAACCTACTGCCCCACCCGATTCCATGGGCCTAATTGAATAGACCCCCTGGTTTGGCCGTTTTGAGGGACGAGGGGCTGAAGCCTAGCCCCGAACCTGGTTCCCCCGCTCAAGGTTGTCTCCACCGTTGTGTTGTCGATCTATTAATGCAAACTCGACACAAGGGTATTAGAGCGTTGTTAGTTGACTTCATTTGCGCCCACTCTACCTGAGGTATTGGAAAGCTCGGAGATGTGTTGATCGGCACACATGTTGCCCACCCCCCTCAGGCGGCATCCCTAGTTGTTACGCATCCTCCCCTGTGTGACCTTACCATATATATATACATATATATATATATAAACCAACCTTAAGTGTCCCGATAAGATACACATGTTTTCTTTTATTTATTATATATATATATATCTACATACATACATACACACACATATATATATATATCTATACATACATATATATACATATATATATACATATATATACATATCCACATACATACACACATATATACTTTTTTTTTTTTTTTTTTTTTTTTTTTACTTCGCATGCCTCGTATGTCTTAATGCCTCACGACTGTTGCGTATCCCTGTGTCATAACTGAACGGTGGCTTTCAGCTCCCCAGGTGGCACCCCCAAGGAATTCTTCGTAATGCTACAATTACAAGGCCGTTTCTAGTTTTGCCAGGTAATTGGTTTGATGATGCGGGGTTTCCTTACGCGTACACATATCGTGCGTATGTAACTTGTCCTCATGCTGTGGGTACTCCCTGATATACTGTTGGCCTACTGTCCTGAAATAAAGTACCTTATTTTTTGTACTTTTGTGTATTGTGTTTCCTATAATATTGTGCGTGTGACACCAGTGTAGACCAGATGGTCAACTACTGAGGGCACTCACTGGGATCCTTTTGGCATATTGTAATAATCAAGGACCTTTCTTTTAGTATATCTGTGTATTGTGTGTTTTTTTTTGCTATTTTGCTATTGTGCATACGACACCCGTGGTACGGTAGGAGCTCTGCACGTCTCCTAGTCCAGCCGAAGCTGCTCTGCTCTATCTACCTTCTATCAGCCTAAGCTGCTAGAAACACCTCTTCTACACTAATAATTGATAAATGGGCTAGGCACAAGGTGTAAGTACCTCTTGTGCCCCCTATACGCCAGGCCAGCTTCCTACACTGCGCACCCCTCAGCTTGATAAAGGTGCCCTGACCAGACGCCCCCCCCCCCTTTTTTTTTTTTTTTTCTCCCAGCTAGCAACACAAGCCGCTTTGCCAGGCCTGTCAGGGCCGCTCCACGCAAAGCGAATCGATACCAGTTCGTTGCCACCATCCGCTGGCTACCATTCAATTATAATGTCTGTTGGGGAACCAGGACTTTACTTTCCAGAAGCTCCTCTGAAAAAGGCTCTAGGGGTGATAGGCAGTGCTTGAAATGGAAAAAATGTGAGTGCGGGTACTCTGTGCTAGAGTTTCTGAGGAGTGCCGGTACTCTCCAATTAAAAGTATTACGTGTTTTTTTTTTTTTTTTATATAGATTTGCCGGCCCATTTAAAGCACTGGTGATAGGAATGACGTTAGTTGAAAATCGAGACCCAGGCCGATTACTCATTACCGGCCGTTTATTTTGTGGGTAGTTTTTAAAGCAATGGATATGCGTTTCGTTTGAACATGCTGTAGCTGACTTTCCTGTAGGCTGATAGCAAGAGCCCCCCACACCTGCATCTGTATGGGCAGCTCTTCTGATACTGCCTGGTTTACCCTAGTATGGTCTAGTCCCACTTTGTATATTAACAAGGGGGGGGGGCTTAAGCGCTTTCTAGGCATGTTGGTTAACCCGCAACCACGCTTCACCAACCAGCATTCGCACCCAAAAACGTAATACTCCCAGTTTACCGACAAACGAAACACTGCAGGACACCATGCTTGCCTGGCAGCTCTATTCACTCACCCAGTACGGTCGCGTTGCGCACATTTCCCCGCTGCATCAGGTGTGAATCCACAACCTGGTACCACCTGTTGGGTAGACCGGAGGCAGGTCGCCCTTTATGGGGGCGCCGCCTCACCTCGCTGGCCGTCTCTGTGCGGCTCCTACCCTGTTCTGTTATCTGGCCAATCTGGTCAGGTCCCCGCAGGAGCTCCAAGGGCCCGCAGCAGAAGCGATGGAGCCAGAGTCCCGCCATCAGTAGCACACAGGCTAGGCGGGGCGGCGACGAAACCGGCGACTCTGGCATCAGCTGCCCGCCGAGGACGAGCCCGGCCGCCGCTCTGACCAGCAAGGCGCCTGCACAGCTCAAGAAGCTGCGAGGAACCGACTCCACGCACTCTCTTCCCGTGGGGAGATCTCGGGAAGCCGAGATCGCCCCCGAATGCCGCTCACCTGGAGCAACCGAACACACGTATTTCTTAAAGTATGCTGGGCGGCGGTGTCCCCGACTTACAACCCCGCCTGAAGCAATACGCCTCGGAGTGCCTGCAGGCAGCGGCTGTGGATAACACTGCCCAACCCCCACCTGGGAGCCGTGCGCGCGCGTGCTGCAGGCTGTTAGTAAACACACGCTGGCCAGAAACCTGTTGACCACAATAACTATTTGCAACCATCCTTCCATATACGGCGATACCCCGGGAGTTTACTGTGTTACGCCGGTTACGGCGCCCTTCAGCTTACTTACTTATTCAATTAATTTCTTTATATTTTTAACATTTATTTATTCCTTTATTTTCTAGATGCATGGTTAGCTTATGCTTTAAGTTGTTAAATGTCGTAATGCCAGTTGGAAACACAGGCATTCCCTAGCTGTTCATTGCAACAAAACCCTGACCGTTGGCCCTGACTGTGTTTAGTGGGGGGGGGGGGGGGCACTTTTTTGCCGAGCGCCACTCAGCCCTTTGCGGCATCGGCCCGCCCCTCGCCCCCAGTTCCTTCGCGGGTCCTGGTGAGGGCAACTGTGCGCCGCTAACGGCAACTTTTCGCTAGCCCCGATGTGCCCGCACCCTGACAGAAACACGACAATGCAGACTCGGCCATGTCAACGCCTGCAGCCGCTTCTGATACTTTATATAGCCGCGCCTGCAAATGGCGCGCCGTCCCCCTGAACACGAACTGAGGTGAGGAACTGTAGCGGGCGGGGGTACGTGGTATTCTGATCGAGCGGCCGTAGGTGTGTTTGCAATGGGGGGGGGGGGGGCGCTCTTGCGGAACGAAGCCTTCCACTCAATGCTGCTGGCGGATTCGAATCCCGATGAGCTTTCTATAGTTATTAGTTAACTATTGTTAGTGTAAACGATTTTTGGCCTCGGGACCCCCGCGCAATCATTATTATTATTTTTTTTTTTATTTTATTTTTTTAACTTCATGGCTACGAGACTGAAGCGCTTCCGCGGCTTCATTGGCACCCAACACTGCCGAGGCTTCATGCGGTGCCCGCCCCTGGCCGAGACACCCTTCTCGAACCATCCCCGTGCGCTCCCTCGTGAGCGTTTCCGCCCCGGTACCGGCGCGAAAAGGCCCCGGCATGCCGTTGGCGGCTGCGCTCAATTCGCCGCTTGGAACCGGGTTCCTAACTATCCCGGGGGCCCCAAGATAACCTGCGAGTATTCCGCCGCCTGCACCGGACGAGAGCAGGCGAGAGCGGCTTTGCTTCGGTGACCGAAGCAAAGTCTGAGAAGGGCAGGACAGAGGGGGTATCAGCTTCGGACCCCAAACCGAAACTGAGAGAAACAGATCTGGTAAGGTGAAAAGGAAGGAGGAAGGGTTTGCGGGTGGCAGCGGCCGAAGGGAGCGGGTGGCATCAGGTTACTGAACTCGCGCCTTCCCCGCTTTCTCTGACCCATATCCCCTTTACAAAAGCAGGGATTCGCCACTGCCTCCAACCCTCGTACCCCCCTTTCCTCTGACTCACCTCACATTTTCCCTGCCAGATGTCCGTATCAGGACTCTGCCTCCCTCCCGTCCTGCTCATTGCTCGCCTTTCGCCAAAAGAGGCCCAGCCCTGGGAGGTCACCCCTTAAATGGACCTCCTGGCCTCACTCCTCCCTCCTCGCACCTTTTGGGGCCATAAACCGGGGGTGGACCACCCTCCCTAGTACGGAGGCCCCCCTGGCCAATTTTTCCTCTAACAGGGGAGCGACGCTAAGAAGCTGTCCCCTTTATTGTCGCCCTACGTGCGACGTGGCCAGCCACAAACTTTGTGACTCCAAAGTGTACCGGTTTCACGGGTCTGTCTTGGAGCCCAGAGGGAGGGGGTGGAGTTTAGATAGATTTAAATGGTTGACACGACCGGTCGTTTAACTCTAGCTTGTAATCGCTCACTTTAATTGCTGCTTTTAAAATATCCCAAAAAAGAAAAGGCCGTGGTTTTTCGTTCCTCATGTTATGCGAGAGCCAGAATGGTGCGGTATGCTGGCAGTCTAGTGCTAGGATATATATTGGCGTCCCACATTAACCTACTACGCACTTCATTTCCGGAAGATCTGTTGTAAAAAAAAAAAAGTTGCAAATGACGCTCATCTCTGTTCCCTCGTTAATCGCGGCACCTTACGTGATTGTCTTGTACCTATTTAAATACCAGAACTCGTATGTTTACTCCAATTAAATTCTCACATAATCTGAGCTACCGGAACTTCCATTCAGAGGTAAAATAATACGCGATCCTCTTATTCTTTCAAAAGTAACACCGCCCTCCACCATTAGCTTATTTTTTCTATGGATGACCCACTTGCCAATATGTGTCTGGTCTTTTCTCCCCTTTGAGGGTCTGCTAGGTTCAGAAAACAATGAGGAGGAGGCGGGCCATTGTTCAGGAATTAAGTCTTGCGTGACGCAGCCTGTGTTTGGGTTTCGGGTCAAAGGGTTTCTGTGACTAAAATGCTAGCGGGCGGAGAATTTGGCACCGTCACCTGGAAAAAAAACTACATAAGCATGTAATTGAAGGAGCAGTCTTTAGGGCACAACGGGGTGCAACAGCTGTCTTTTCAACAGCCGGGACGGGGACCACCCCGGCCCTTTTCAGCCTAGCCTCCTGTGTGGAAATTACTCCTTTCAGTCAACGTGTTTACATTCACTCTGAAAAGAAGGGAAGTGTTCCGATGTGGTCTGGAATCTTCTGACAGATATAAAGAGGCGTGTCATTGCCTTCTGTGGAAGATTGTGAGTTTCTTAGTAAATTCTTAATGTGCGTTATCATTAAATGTAAGGACGGGGACCTCCCAGCATCATGAGAGAAAAGTAGGTACAAGCGTAAACGAATTGAAAATATATTCAGAGCCAATGCAAACATGACACTATTGAATTGGCATGTCTTATCAAATTTACAGCAGTTTTATTTTGGGGTTTTGTATAGTGCCATGCCACTGCTATCCCTTCCACGTGCAGAGGCCGCCCCCGCAGGGGGCATAGAGGGCCGGCGCCTTAACGGCCGCCTTGGCCCGGAAGGGACCGGTTAAACCGGTTTGGGGAGTGCACGCACCAAGTAGGTGCCAAAGCACCCCCACCCCTGAGAATGCCAACAGGTGGGATTGGCCAACCTGTGGCTACCAATTGAGGGGGTTTGCTATGGTTCAAACCCCCCAATGGAAGCAAGTCTGGGGGGGTCCAAAGGACGAGAAAAAAGGATTTAAAGCGCGTTGCCAGAACGTCGGTCCAAGCGAGACCAGGGCAACTCGCTCGCGGCATCGGCTGCAAGAAGGAAAATACCACCCTCCCACCCCAACGTAAAAGGCATTCAGTCGCGATGCCAGAAGGACAAAAGGGCGGAAGGTAACAAGGTTTTACCAAAGAATGGATTGGAATACACACCTAGTAAGGGGTTATGAGAGCAAAACCACACACCTTGGGATGCCTTACGGCAGGGTGTAAGGTGGTCAAGTAAGGGGAGGAAGCAGAACACCACACTCGCAGCCCAGACCCGCCACATCGGATGGCAGGGCATAGGATACGCCAGGTAGCGAGTTGGGCCTAATGCAAAGGACGGGAAGCTTCCCCCTGTAACAACACAAACATGGTAAAACAAACTCTGTTGGAGTGAGCCCCTCCAAAATCAAAGGCGGGAATGCCAAAAATCGAAGGGCAAAAGGAGGCAGGACAAATGGAGGCCAGGACTTGAAGGCCCACCAGTCACTCACTGTAATATCTGAAAACAAAACTGAAATGTATCAAAATGAATAATGAGTATATCTTATTGTCATAAGTGCAAAGTTTTATTATCAGTGATGTGGCCTCAGGCCCATATAAATCACCGCGTTGGGCAGTCACATGCTTGTCCACAGTAATAAAGCGGCCAATTGTTATCCACTATAGAAAGTGTGTCAAAGTCTGTTTTATGCATGCCTGTCAATACAACGCATAACATGATTTGTAAATTGTCAGTAATGCCGGCTCTGTAGTGCGACAAGTGCGGGGGTTAACGCACAAGCGTTTGTGGAAGGGAGAGTTGGGTGCAGGACTGTTGATACATTAGGCCATTGTGGACGGTTGCCGCGCAGGACCAGCACCAATGGCCACAAGAGGGCAACTGAGTTTAACGAATCGCCTCAAATGTAATCTTGTTAATTAGGGAAATGAAGAGACCACGTAGCAAATTAAATTTCGCCTGGACTTCCAAGAATCGTCACACTGGAGCTGGTTGGTTAGCCCGCGTTGCTTAATTTGGTTGTGCAGCAAATTCTCGAGTCTCTCAGAACGTTACAAAGAAAGGGTAATGCATGTGGGATTTGGTTGACGAGGATTGTAGATTTCAAAGTTTAGCTGGTTTTGACTCCACCTAGAAAGACACTAGGCAGTGGGTTCAAGAGAACAGGTGCATTTTCTGAGCCCATTGGAAAGGAGTGGCAGTCCATTGTTGGACTGAGGTTAGGATTGGGGGGCATATTTATACCCCATTTGATCTGAATTTGTGCAATTTGTTTTCGAAAATTCGGCGCAAAACTAACTCCATAATTATATCTTGACTTTAGACCCATCGATCGTCAAAATATTGGAGTTTGCACCATCTTTTAGATATGTGAACCCACCGTGAGTCAATGAGATGCAAGGTAGGTCGTTCCCATCTAAAAAATTGTGCTAGCTCCATATTAATTCCCCCGTGCTAAAATGACGCACAGGCGGGAGGAGGGGCTAAATACACCATTATTTAATGCTTGGGTCAGAGCAGGCATTAAGGGACCTGTGGACCCCTTTCCATGGTTAAACACCATGGAATGGGTCCACAGGAGCCCTCCTTAATCCCCAGGAACACCCACACCCACACCAGAGGAACACCGGAGGCTGGGGGACCCCATCCCAGGTAAGTAGGGTAAATATAGGTAAGTCATTTTCTTTTAATTTTTTTTTTTAAATTAAAGTGGCATCGGGGGCCCAACTTGGGGCCCCCTGCATGGCACAGGGTGCAATGGCCAATCGGGTGGCAGGCATGACTCCTGTCTGACAGGAGTCATGTGGTATGGATGGTTTTGCGTCAGAAAATGGCGCAAGGCTGATTAATCATTTTATTTTACTCTAACCAGCCTAACGTCATTTTTTGGTGCAAAACCCCCTTCTCTCATACCACAAACCCCACCCAGCTATTGTCAATTTTTTGACACTAGCCCACCCTTTGCACCGGCTGGTGCTGAGAAATGGCGCAAGTCGGTGCAAAACTTTTTGGTGCAAAACTGCATTAGTGCAGTTTTCACCAAAAAGTATAAATATGCCCCTGAGTATCTTCCACAGGGGCTGGCCACGTTTGTGTAGGGTTCTGCCCCAAAGCTTTTGTATTTAACTGGTCTGACTGCAGGATGGTTGTGTGGCCCTGACCTAGGCCATCTGGGGTAACGAGTGGTGAGGGTGAAGAATCCTTACAGCATATAATAAAGAACCTTTGTTGGCACATTGCAAAAGGCAGAAAAGTATATTCTGGTTAATAGAAGTGACTACATGTCCAGTAGTAGTCTTGTCCCAAAACTTTTTTTTGGGTTGAGGTCTTTTAAATATTCTGTTTGTAATGTATTTGTTAAAGTAGAACGCCAGCACCATAGTTAAAATAAGAGGAGGTTTTATATGAGCAACATCATCAGAGCATTTTCTTTACCCCTGGAGATTTGCAATGTTTTGCGAAAATTTGGTCAAGCAGGCCCCATATCCCACTTCCGACACGAGGTAGAATAACTTCAAGCAGGTGACTGCTTCAACCTCACCCAGTAACATCGTATTACAGAGTTGAATTTGTGGCCAAAGATGCACCAGGCTCATGGCACGCATACTGTTAGTCATGCAGAATACTCTTCTTAGCAGGGCCCCACAAAGCAGAGCTCTCAAGCCTATATATCAAACTACACCATAGTTTTACACAAATATGTACATTAAGCCCCTAAATGGTCATCTGTCTTTACAAAAATCACATAACTGGCTTTCTGGGCATCTAAACTGCAGTTTGCCCTCCTTTGGGCCATTGCTTCCAAGGGAACATAGGGGGTCATTACGACCCTGGCGGATTTCCTCCGCCAGGGCCGTGGGATGCGGTGGCACCGGCCCCGCGGGGCATTCTGACCGCGGCGGCTTAGCCGCGGTCAGTAAAGGGAAACCGGCGGTCTCCCGCCGGTTTCCCGCCGGTTTCCCGCCGGTTTCCCGCTGCCCCCAGGAATCCTCCAAGCCGGCGCAGCTTGCTGCGCCGGCTTGGGGATTCCGACTCCCCCTCCCGCCATCCAGTTCCTGGCGGTTCTCCCGCCGGGAACCGGATGGCGGGAGGGGGAGTCGCGGGGCCCCTGGGGGCCCCTGCAGTGCCCATGCCAATGGCATGGGCACTGCAGGGGCCCCCGTAAGAGGGCCCCTACAAGTATTTCACTGTCTGCTTGGCAGACAGTGAAATACGCGACGGGTGCAAATGCACCCGTCGCACCTTCCCACTCCGCCGGCTCGATTACGAGCCGGCATCCTCGTGGGAAGGTCGTTTTCCCCTGGGCTGGCGGGCGGCCTTTTGGCGGCCGCCCGCCAGCCCAGGGGAAAACTTGAAATACCCGCCGCGGTCTTTTGACCGCGGCGTGGTATTTTGGAGGGCGGAATTCTGGCGTGCGGCCTCCGCCGCCCGCCAGAATCAGAATCAGGCCCATAGTGTTGCACAACCTGAAAATGTGTTTGATGGAAACAGGAAACCCCTTTACATTTTTGTCCATTTTCCTTTTAATGTAAACTGTATGTTTTGTGTGTGTGTGTGTGTGTGTGTGACACAATGATGTACATGTATTTATTTGTGTAATTTTACCTGGCCATAAAAGTGATTACACTCATTAAGTTCACAAATAATCTTTATGCAGTATCTTTAGATCGTTTCGTAATACACAACTTACATGCTTTCTGCAAGTCCCCAAAGCTAAGGAATGCAGAACAACTCCGATTGTTAAATCAGCGGGAGGCAGACCTTTTGCTTACAGGTGCAGTTGACTGCTGTGGATGGACTCTCAAAATAGAGTGCAATTAGACATTTGACTAAATATTCATCAGATTACAGCTATGTTCATGGGAAACCAGTAACTTTTCAGTTAATTATATTTTCTTTCATAACGAGGTGTGGTTAGTTGGTGGCCCAATTACTTTCAAGGCTTAGGAGAAAAGGCAGGTGCTTGTCCCCTTTTTTAAGTATATATTCACTGAAAAAACAAAGATTACAGGAACGTTATAGTTAGGTTCTGAATTTACTTGTACAAAACCATAGAAAATCAGCAGTTTCAGTTAGAGTTCTTTTAAGTAACTATATCTCGTGCCCTTGCCATGCCCAGTTTTCTTATCAATAATGTTATTGCAAATGTTGCAGTGATATCTAAGATGCTATACAAGATCTCATCAGCGACCTAATACATAATATGTGGAGTAATTAGCTGTGCAGGGAGAAGGCGCAAGTTATAGTTCCCTTAGGGTGGCGCGAGTTATAGTTACTTAAAAGCACTCTACTATAACTGATGAATTTCTATGGTTTTGAGTAAATTCAGAACCTAACTGTAACGTCTCTATAACCTATGTATTTTTCAGTGAATTTCAATGTTTTTTTAAAATTACTGTACGTTATTCCAACCCCGCTGCACACGAGCACAAGGCCTGGCCTTGCAGCAAACTCTTAAAACCACTCAACTCCGCACCATGCATGGACTTTGGCTGTGCACAGTGCAGGTTGGCCGCAGGGCTTGTCTGTCAGTGGATGTGTGAGTGTCTGAGTGGGTCTGAAAGTGGGTGTGTGAGTCTAAGTGAATGTGCGAGTGTCTGAGTGGGTGTGTGTGAGTGGGGGCCAGAGCCTTTGAGTGCATGTATGAGTGAATGAATTAGTGTATGAATGAGTCTGTGGTTTTTCTTTCAGATTTTTCCATAATTGCGAATATTTTGTGAATATTTCATGGAAGTTCGTTAAGTTTTTGCAAATATTGTGCGCTGTAACGCAAAATTATATTACATCTATAATTTGCAGCTAAAACACATCTAGATAACACCTCTGGGGTCAGGGTACCTTCACCCTGACCCCTTATGCCACTTACAATTTGAATTTTCACCCCGGGGACCGTGTTCCATGAAATAAAATGGCAGTCCAAACTTTCTAGTCAGGTTGCGGTCAGCCAATAAGTAACACTTCTTTTCACATGCTTATTCGTGAAAATTTGTGAATTTCGCGAATTATTAGTGGCAAGAGATATACACATTTTTTGCCCTTTAAATATCTCCTAAACTACTGAACAGATTTACACCAAATAACAAAAAGCACAATCTGTGTACCGGCAGCCATCTTTTTGCCAAATTTCGTGTATTTCCGTCCAGTGGTTCAGGCTGTACTCTCGTTTAAAGGTCCTATGGTAATTAACATGGTAAACGCAATGTTATTTGAACCCCCCGTTTTTCTCGGACTCTGCTTGATGGATCACCCCAAAACTTCCCATGCACACCAAAAATCACAGGGCTACTTTTTTGGGAAAATTTTGTGATGATTCGTCAAACGGTGCCAAAGATATAGGTAAGTCAAAAAAACGTTTTCTATGGAAACATGGTCCTAACTATAAGTAACTAAATACAGGCGACCACCACTAGGTAATAGATAATTGGGCTTTTTCTATAAGGTGTCTGTTTGAAAGTTGCATCCCCTCAGCATGCACGCCATGATTTCCTCACAAGTAGAAAGGGAACACCTCCTCTAGTTACAGTTCATTACTGGGAAAGAGGTGCCCCATCCCTGGATCTGTTTCTAACCAGGGAAATGCTAAGGGTTTCATTGATAGGGCCAGACCTCCCTGCTGTATCATGTGAAGTGAACTTTGGTATATTTGTTGAACTTGGCACTGAACAGATCTGGTAGCCTCTAGACCACCATTAATCCATGTCTACCATGCTATATAAATAAGCTTGCAGATTTCCTGGGAAGCATTGCCTATGTAGACATGTAGGAAGCGGAGAGAAAGAGATTCAGCCATAGTACGTGCTAACTCTAAAAGGGAGAAGTTGGAAAAGGGAAGAGAAGAAGTGAGAAACAGGAAATGCAATAGAACACAGAAGATGGGGAGAAGCAGTATGCTGAATGAAAGCTCTTTATTAGCATAGGAGACCAAAGAGATAAAAGGAAGTAGTGACATGGAGAGAGGGCAAGCTAAGTAGTTACTAGTTTAGTCCAGAGCACCTATACAGTTCCAAAATCACATAGAACTCAAGTGCTGAACTGCGGGCAGGACCAGCCTCGCTGTTCTAAAAGAGAAATGTTTAAAAACCTTTTCTTAAACCAGTTACCTCTTTGATACCTACGGTAAGTTTGTTAGATAACCTAGCCCACTCTTCCTGTAGCATCTTGCTGCTGAGTGTGCACCTTAATCATGTCACCTCAGGAAGTTCTTTACTTGAAACCTCCTGAGTGATATCGATGGACCAAGTTCACAGGTTACAAGTTATTTAGAATCAAGCTGCAAGGTTGGTTACTCAGACTAACTAATTCTCTCTGGCTGCATCTATTCTGCAACTACGCTGGCTTCCTATTCTGGCAAATAAACAACTTTAAGCAGCAGTGTACAATTCTTATAGCCTACTCTCAGGACATGTTGTTTGGGGTCAAGGGCAGCAAGTTTTCATGTTTCTTGTCCTTGGGACAAGTAGACCCAACCCACTCAGCACAAACCCGTTGGTTGGCAGTTTACAGTACTAGATTATGGAGCAGGGAAGGGAATTGTCTGCAGCTGAGGTAGTATTTGTGTCCATATCTATGCTGTTAAAACATGTATTTATGGTTCCTTAATGCAAAGCCTTTATTATTAGGGTGATCCCTGTAAGGAAATGTAAGGTTGGACTGCACTGCTGACAGAGGTTCTGTATAAAAATGTGTACACACTTTTGCAACGTTTAACAAAAAGAGGCTATGTATAATGCTCCCAGAATGCTCTTTGATTAGATGCAAATATTTTCAGAAGCTTGAAAGCAGGATTGATGAGTCTTTGCTTTCAAATTAAATGTTCGCAAAAAAAGGCAACTAAGAAAAAATGTTATGCTAAACTTCTGTGAGCTATTAGGTACCATTTATTTGAAGTGTCATCTACTAAAATGTGTTGATGCATTCTAGTATTGCCCAAAAATATTCATAATGGAAACTCAGTGCAACCAGTTTCAATAAGATTATAAGAAACATGAAAATAAACAATCATTGGTTAAGCCAATAGGTATGACATTGGTGGTCAGCCTTTTGGTTTTATCACTAT
Source organism: Pleurodeles waltl (assembly GCF_031143425.1). Taxonomy (NCBI): domain Eukaryota; kingdom Metazoa; phylum Chordata; class Amphibia; order Caudata; family Salamandridae; genus Pleurodeles; species Pleurodeles waltl. The sequence continues at coordinate 771,050,498 of NC_090449.1, read as the reverse complement.
GTATCTGGTATTGACATGTTTTTAAAAAAACGTTATTGTTGTGTGAGTTGCCAGGCCCCTCACCATTATAACAAATGTTGTCAAAAAAGCAAGAATATTTTTTTGGTCTCATAAATCACACATTTCCACAGTAGACTGTGGCACAGAACAAAACTACTTTGTGTACCGATATACTCCTTGTGAAAGAGCAGAATGCTCTCACTCACAATGAAGCAAGTCGATTGAGAGAGAGAACTTTAATTAAAAAAAAAAGTTCTTGGTTAACTCAAGACCTAATTAGGGGCTTAAATAAAGTCACAAAAGTGCTATACCCTTGCATTAGTGTAGATTTACAGTTTTCATGAATTCACAGTAATTTACAAAAATAGACCTGGAAATCGTACTCCTAGAAAATATTCGTGAACTGAATTTTAGCACATGCAAATATGCATGTGTAGATTTGCTCACGGGTGAAAATCTGTTGAGCGTTTACAAGTTCACTTTCCCTTCAACCACTTTTTTACCAACCGTGAAAGAAGTTTAATTTCTTTCCTGTCAGGATTAAATTTCCAACCTTTCTCAATATGGCAAAAAATTAGAAAAGAGGTGGTAAAAACCCCTAAAACATGCAAGTGAGTAGGTATGCACAGACTCCAAAGCACATTCCAACCCTGGAACTATTGCCTAACACTACCTCCAGCCTCAGTACCTAGATCTGTGGAAAGATGGTAAAATTCCAGAATTGCTAAAATTCAAACCCTAGTGCATAATCAAAGAGGCTATTATCAGAGATCTTATATAGTGAGATTGCTGCCATAATTTATCGCCACACTATGTGGCACCAAAGGGACGAGTGGATTTGCTTGCTAGACAAGTAGATTTATGAAGCACCCTATCCCATGAACAAGTATATCATTTATCAATTTCAACAGCCCTGTTAAGACTCTTTGTATTCTGTTTAATTGCCTTAACATGTAATCTCCTTGTTTCCTCAGTTCTAAGTTTAACAAATCTGTGCCCACCAGAGCTCTCCATTCTTCCAACGCTAGTTTACTGGTTGTTCCATGGTCCTTTAAGTCCTGTTGAGGTGGTAAGTCCTTTGCTGTGCTCGCTACTCTGCTCTGGAACAAGCTCCCAACCTCTGTAAAAGACTCAAATATCTATTTGACTTTCATGAAGACACTTAAAACCCACTTTTCTCTGTAATCCTTCATCTCGTTCACTTGTTACTCTTTTGAGCGCCAAAAGGTTGTTGATGTGGTTGATGCGCTGAACAAATTCAAGCTCACATAACCAATGTGGTCACAATGACCTACACTCAACAACACCCTGGTTGCTTGATTTAAGATTCATTACAAGCAGCCCATGATCTTTCTAGAGTGCACCAGTAATCGGAGCATTGCAGTAGTCCACTTGGGACCTTGTAATGACTCCAGGATGGCTCTCTCTTGCTCTTTGACGAACAGCATATAATAGCCTGAATCTGGATTTAGATGCTATGGTTTCTAGTGAGTTGAGTAACCTGTCCTCCCGTTCAGAAATACTGGTCAAAAGAGCCCACAATCTGACTTCTTATAATAGGTTAATGTATGTTTCCCATATGCACTTATGGTCAGCACCCAATGACTCTAATCATAGGCATGAGCCTACTGACACCTGCTCAGGGTTACGGGCATTGCCCCGCAGCCAATTACTCCTAATTCAGAGCTTGAAAGCATGGAAAGTTGATTCATCTCTTGTGTGAGAATTAAATAATCAATCCAGTTAGTAGTCTTTTTATTCTCTAAGCAACAATAAAGTGGGGTTGCATGGAGGGGATCTGAAGTCATGCCAAAAATGGAGGACATTAGGCAGGTGCCTATAAAGTTTAAGCTGCTGGCCTTTCATACGACTGACAGCTCATGAGTGTGAATAGATTAATTATAGAGGTTATAAATGGATATATTTGTAGTATTTATACATGGCTCAGACAGCCAGGAATGAGCTGAGACGTGAACAGGCTTGTGCTATGACTACTAAATACTGTGCTCCTCCATGCCAGTGATCCAATACTGTGATCTGAAGGGAGGTTTGGTAAAGTTTTGCAGGGGTGTCCATGTGGTGCAAAGCATCATAAACCATTGACTCAATTTACTTAGCATCTTAAAAGTCATTGGGTGCAGCCTTAAAATGCACATTGTTACAAAATTGTCAATGCAACCTTTAGTAAATTCAGGGAAAATGTGTTTTCTTAAAATGATTGTTTCTCAGTGTAACTCCTGTTTTGCAAATCTTCAAGCTGCTGGCACTTCACTCAGTTGCACTAAACACCCCAAGTTGTACTCTGCACGCACCGTTGTGTTGTGCTTAAGGCAGTCAGACTTTTATATGAAACAGATGGCATTGATACCAACTTTTTTTCCTGGAGTATATCAAGCCCTGTTGAAATGGCGCTTAGTAAACGCGGTGTGGGAAGAGCTTTGAAAAGTTATTTGTTTTTGACTGAGGCTTTGCGAAAGGCTCACCATTTATTTCTCGCATATGGTGGGAACAATGTTGACTAAAAAGCTTTCATTGCTGCAGTAATCCATCTGGCGGCTCTCCTGTTTTGCTTTACATTATTAGTAGAAAATTCAGTCCCCGAGTTTGCTATTTAATTTTAGTTGGTATCAAAACGCTTAACAGCGTCACAGTCTTGTCTGTCATGTAAACTTGAACACCTGGGACCAGATCAAGCCTGTATGCAGTCCGCAAACTAAGGCCCTGATTTATACTTTTTGTTGCAAAACTGCACTAACGCAGTTTTGCACCTAAAAGTTTAGCACCGTCTTGCACCATTTCTGGGCACCAGCCGGGCACCATATTTATGGAATGGTGCAAGTCGGTGCAAAGGGTAGGCTAGCGTTTAAAAAAAAAAATTACGTTAGTCGGGTGGGGCTGGCGGTATGGTAGAAAGGGGTTTTGCATCAAAAAATGACATTAGGCAGGTGAGAGTAAAAGAAAAATGACTCTAACCTGCCTAGAGTCATTTTCTGACGCAAAACCATCCATACCACATGACTCCTGTCTTAGAAAAGACAGGAGTCATGCCCACCACCCCAATGGCCAGCACAGGGAACCAGGGTCCCAAGGGCATGGCCGTTGCACCCAGTGCCATGTAGGGGGGCCCATTTCAGGGCCCCTAATGGCACTTTAATATATATATATATATATATATATATATATATATATATTCTTACCTGTACTTACCTGGGATGGGGTCCCCTATCCTCTGCTTCCCTCCTGGTGTGGGTTGGGGTGTCCCTGGGCAGGGCACCTGTGGGCTTATTCCATGGTGCTCCACCATGGAAATAGGCCCATAGGTCCCCTAACGCTTGCCTTGACTCAGGCATTAAAAAATAGTGCAACGCAAGCTTTGCACCATTTTCTGACCCCTCCTCCCCCCATCCCTCCGTGCGTGATTTTTACACAGGAAGATAAATAAGGGGCTAGGGCCTTACAGTAATTTTTTGCCCGGGAACGCCTACCTTGCATCTCATTGACGCAAGGTAGTTTTCCGCAGGCAAAAAATGACTTTAACTCCAATATTTTGGCGCTAGACATCTCTAGCGCCAAAATATAAATATGGAGTTACGTTTGCACCGGATTTGCGTAAAAACAATGATACAAATCTGGCGCAAACAGAGTATAAATATGCCCCTTTGACTTTAGATACAGTCCACACCAAAATGACGTGTGCCTACCGTACAGGCCTATACATTCGGCTAACGCCCAATTCCAGACCACCATCATTACAAACGGGGATTAGAGAGGTAGCCCACCAGACCCTGGAACAGGCTTTCGCTCTGAATCAGGCCCCTCCAGCGCTCATCTTCCTTAGAAAGACCAGGTTGGCTGGTTTGTGGATCTAATCCTCTCTCATCATGACTGATTGCAGTGCTGAAGTAGAAGCTAGAAAGCAATGTGACAGGCGATCCAAATGTGTTGAGAGAATGTGACATCTGCCTACAACCATGACCTAATAGCAGGCTCGAGGTGAACAGGGCACATTTATTTATAAATACATGGAAGCTTGCAATGTATGCATTAAAACAGGTCTCACATTTTTTACTACAGTGTAGTTTGACATCAGTACTCACCTCAATATGAAAATTAAATATCTAGTTTACCATGATAAGAGTTTACAGCTGAGTTGTGACATCACAGGGGTGTGCGAAATTTATGTAATTTGCTCTCACATAATTAGGCAGAATTTCAGGAAAATTATGTGTAGTTGCATGTAGTTATGCAAAATGCAAACCTGTCATTTTATGATGCCAGGGTGCATTGTATGCTAAAATACATCATGAAAACAGAGTTGCTGCAAATACCAGCCACTTGTATTTTGATTGTTGATGTTGTTCCCGGTCTCAAACGTTATCATTTTGCTGTGGACAGTGGCATAATTACTTGGCGAAATATCAGGAAATTCTCATACCAAGTACAGCAAAAGTGCCAAAATTACTTGAATTATACTGGGTTATTTAAATTTCGCCCAATCACAATGCGTTCTCCCAAAGTTAGCAGACAGTGTCAAGTTTATATCACTAAGCAGAATTGTAGCTGCTCTGTAAACATTAAAGTGATTAGTTAGCTTTTCATCTCTCTCTGTTTTTCCCGTGAAAGGCTATTAATTGATAAGTCGACATTTATGGTAGTGTACTTGTTTATTGCACAGCTGGATTTCTTGCAAGAAATTAGAATACAATCCACATGTTACATTTTTAAAGTGAGGTAGCGCTTAAATATTTTGCGTCAGGCACAACTGCTATTGCTGTATTTTTTTCACAACACATACTTAACATTTATTTTACGTATCTGCTAATCTAATATCTCTTTCTTAAAAAAAGAGCAAACATTTAAAATCGTGGTGATTGTAAATATTGCGACCAGGTCCTGCAAAACATAAAATACCCTCTGCTGTAGACAAACGTGGATATCCACAACACCTTAGACTTCTTTACCTGTATGAAGAAAGTTGGACTTCTCTGTGACTTTCAATATCCTTATGCATGAGGAAGAACGCTATACCACATATTTTACATTTTTATAACGTGCTACTTGAACAAGCATTGGCAAAACCAATAGGTCTGACTTTAATGTGTATACGCTTGTAAACAGGCATTCATAAATGTTGTTTACATGTGTTGCATGCAAAATGCTGTTCATCAAATTAAAACCTGCTTTGCCAGTGTTGGGGGGGGGGGTGAGGGGGAGTAGGAAAAATAACTGCCTTCTGTATACAACACATATAGGAGATGAGTCTGAGAAACACCAAGATGAATCAACGTACTGTTCAGATTAAAAATAGTCCGTCATATATTCCAATTAAAATAATTTCTGGAAGATGGAAACTAAATAGCATGGGATGAAAAAAATAATACTCTTCTGGGTGGAGCCAAACCACAATTTTCTGTATATTTTAAACACATACTAACAGTACATCTTGCAGACAGCTGCACTGTTAAACCAGACGTGAAAATGAGGTTTACATAGACTGCGGATAAATAAACATGCTTTCAGTTTTCTGCAAGAAGTAGATCATCTTGGCTCCTGAGCTGGAAGGAAGAGTTTTATGAGTGGCTACGTCTGCTCTATAGTTGATCTTTTGTCCTCAGGCTAGGAACGATGACATATTAAGGAATTGGATACACGATGTATCAAAGGGGCTTGATATAACAAGCAGGTATGATGCAGCAAGTATGTAAGCTACATCAGGCAAGCATGGTATAATAAGTATGTTTCCTACAGCAGGATATATGATGGAGGCGCGTATGACGTATCAAACGGGTTTCTTGCTACAATTGACCATGAAGTAAGTTAGTGCTGTAAAGTAAGAAAAATATGTCACGTATTACTTTATAGAACTTGTAATAAAGAAATAAAAAATATACCTAATGTGGCACGCAAACATGATGTAACCAACAAGCAGGATTTAACGTACAACCTTCATGTGATGTTCAAGGATGAACTAACAAGTAAGCTTGATGTAACAATCGGGTGTGTTTTTACAACCAATCCTGGTGCAGGAAATCATCCTGTAACACAGGCATGCCAAGTCATGAACAAGGGAGTGTCACGCTATCTAACTGTAAATTGCTGTCAGTGTTCTGAAACACGTTTATTAATGGTCTAAATTTTATTCTAAATATTCTAAGCAATCACCTTGAGTCTGTGCTTGATTTGTAAATAAAAACGTCCCAGTGCTGAAAGCTCTCCTCTGAACCAAGCGGCTGCTGCAATTAAAAGTGTGAGCAGGGAATACTGAGGCAGTGCAATCCTGAAGCCATCTCGGGACTCTTTAATCCACTTACAGTCACTCCCTGCCCCTTCAGCTCACTCTTGCAGCTTTCTGCTTTCTCCCTTTGTGACCCTTTTTCGTTTTTCTCTTCCTCCATCTTTCCATATGAAGCTTTCGCTCGCAGTGAATGCGTGAGGCAGAAAAATAAGTGCCGGTGCTCCGCACCGGAAGCCACCAACCCAAATTAAGCACTGCCTTGAGTAGCTTTGATAGCTGGCGCAGGTTGGGCGGGGGCATTTGGCATTTCAAATGATAGCCATAACCGTTTTTGCCGTTTTTGATATTTGGAATGCTCTCGATCTGTGGGGGTATATCTGACATGTATTTATGCCAAGGCACACATCGTTTTCAAATTGTGATCGAGGGTAGACGTCTGAACAGGAAAGCATTTGCATGGCACTAGGAACCACACATGCATACGGTGTGTAAATATTGACAAGGATACAGATCGAGCCCTTGTTCCCTGACTGGGGATTTGTGTAGAGAAAACCCTCATGAAATGACATGCATTTTACAGGAGGTTCTACACAAAAACTTAGCATCAAAAGTAATAACATGTAGGGTCGAGTCAATGAGAGTTTGTGGACCAGGTGGCTTCCAAATGTGGGAGGGCAGGGCCAAGGGGAAGGAATGGCAACAAAAGCCAACCAGTTATAGACACTTAACACAAACAGCATCTATGGAGCAAGCACACACATTTGCCTTTAGAGGCAAACATTCTTCCACCATTCTTTTTAATATCTGGTGTTAGCCAAGACCCTTTAATTTTACTAAAATTATTTGTATAACATATTTACTGTGAGGTGCTTTCAGCCATCCCACTTCATCCATTGGTCTGTTATTTAATTCAGATTTTTCTTCTGCCAGCTACAGGATACGGTATGGAGCAATCCATCAGCCCACTTAAGCCAATGGCTACCTTTACAGTGAGTGACACTAGTCTTCCCTTTCACAAGAAACACATCCACCCACAAAGAAGTTCCAATAGCAATGGGGATTTGGGACTACAAAAATGATTTTGCTTTTAGTTGCTGTTTTTTTTAGATTGACAGCTTTTACAAATGTAATAGTGGAAAGCTATTGTACACCGAGGCCCACATTATTGCTTTGGCTGGCAGCGGAGGCCGCCTGCCAAAGTCCTGCGTTGGGATGACCCCATATGCGGCCGTCCCTCTGCGGTACCTACTTAGAGTTTCCTGGTGGGCCGGCCCAGCGGGAAACACACCACAACATTGACACCGGCTCGTAATAGAGCCGTTGGCAATGTTTTGGTGCGTCTGGTGTGACAGCACCTGTCGCGCTTTTCACTGCCCGTAATTCAGGCACTACCAGTGGCAAGTGCATGGGCAGTGCAGAGGCCCCCAGGGGGGCCCCCCGCAACCCCTTTCTGCCAGCCTTTACATGGCGTTGGGACCGCCATGCAAAGGCTGGCGGAAACGTGGATCGTAATCCGTAGCAGCACTGCCCTTGTGGATTGAGACTGCCAGCACCACTAGGCCGTCGGCAACCTGGAGGTTCCGTCACAGTCATAATGTGGCAGTCGGTATTTTTAATAACAAGTTAGTTTACAAACTACTTTTGTCATAGTACGTGTTCTGTACCATGCTTTCACCCCACTATCCTGGAGTGCCCAGTGGCCTGAGCACTGCAATTCATTAAAACAAAGTTGGAATAATTTCAAATGTTATGAACCGGTAGGTGCATACATGATATTTTCAAAAAGGTGAAGTAAAAAATACAGCAGATTCGTTTATTTCAATAAAAAGATTTCTAAAGTCTGGTATTTGTTCTTAACTGTCATGGGAACAGATAGTATGCTTTGGGCCTTGGAGTGATGGCACAGGAAAGGGGGCAAATGAATATGAAGAGACAAACTATGTCACAGGGCATATATATATATATATATATATATATTTTAAATAAGGTTACATGGGTGTTAAAGTTTAAAGTTAGAAAACAGAGTTTAAAATAAACCTTTGAAACTCACAAAAAAACAACTGTGAGAGGGACGTTTTTTTCATATTTTGCAAGCATAAAACCATAGAAATTCAACAGTTATACTTAGACTTATCTCAAGAAGCTATAATTTGTATCCTAAGGTGCCTATAACTCGTGCCACGCACATCCTTTGCCTGTTCTCGTTTGGGGGGGGGTCAGCTTCTGTGACCCACCTGTTCATATGCAGGTAACCCGGGAGGAGGCACACAGCCAGCCTCTCTGGGCCAATTACAGCCCCAGGGCCCAACCAATTACTAAAAGGAAGGGGACACACAGCAAAAAATTCCCTGGGCCTATTTCGGCCCCAGGGAGTTCATTCGCCAGGACCTGGCCAATTAGTAAAAGGGTAGAGGGGCCACACGGCCCACTCCCCAGGTGAATTTCTGCTCTGGGTACCCCATCACCTGGAGCTTGGCCAATTAGTAAAAGGGGAGGCAGGCAGCGTATGTCCCCCGTCCCAGGGCCGATTTTGGCCCCAGGGATCCCATCCCCCAGGGCCCAGACAATTAGTAAAAGTGGAGTGGGCCACGTCGCCTCTCTACCTTGTCAATACTGGCCCCAGGGACACCATCACCCAGGGCCCACCAAATTACTGCAAGAGAGGGGAGTCCACTCAGCCCCTTCCTCAGACTGATTTTGGTCCCAGGTTCACATCCCTGGGGGCCTGGCCAATGAATGTAAGGGGATTGGGCCCACATGGCCCCCTCCTCATTATTGAACATTTGTCTGGCCCCAGAGAGGTGGTGATCCCCGGAGCCAAAATCGGCCATGGGTGGCAGGCCTCATTCGCCCCCTCCGCAGTATAGTTATTGCAGTTTTCCACCAGAACCTGGCCCACCCGGGGGCTACGTTTTAAATAAGCACTGGAGACTGCATATATTGTATTTTTTTTATTTTTTATTTTGCCAAGATTTGCACATCCTTTAAAAAAAATGCTTTTTGGTACTTGGGGGACCCCACCACCATGCCTAGAGGGTCGGGGTAATCAGCGTACAAGTTTTGAAGATTTTGTGAAGCTACATCAAACAGCAGCAAAGTTATTGGCAAAACAAAAAATGCTTCACCCATGGGAATTAGTTCCTAAATATTCATGTTTACTTCCTACAGCTGGGATATAAAGCCAATATGTATTTGGCAAAAAGCCAAACATAACAAGTTTTGACTGCACTTGAATCTTGATCACAGAATCTGTGATGCATACCAATCCATTTTTGTAAACAACGCCAAATGATAAACATAAAGAAAGGACTTCACTCACGTCTATAAAGTGCTCTAAAAAGAAATATAATAATGTAGATTGGTCAAATCCATTAACACCGTAATAGCAGTAACTTGATTTACAATCTTTTTGTCATTTCTTATAAGAATTTCTTGACTGTTGATATTTAGATGCACCTCCATGTTCCAAAATATCAGGCCAAATCCTTCAAGTTGCATGGTGGCGAATGGGTCATGCTCCCAAAATACACCCAACAGCCAGACTCTGAACTTAGGGAGCCTCCGACCCTGCAGGGCAGCTTCAGCAATGAGGGGACTGAGCTCCCCACTGCTACACAAAAAAGAAAAAAAAAGCCGAAGCCAAGTTCCAGACAACACCAAGCATTTTATTCCATATAAAAAGTGGCAGCACACTCTTTCCTTACGTGTTTTGGTTCAGCAATGAGCATTGATCACAGGTGAGCAGGTCTGAGGTGAAAAGTGACTAGGTACTTAAGTATACGCTGTCACGTGACCCAGTAATTGCATGTGGTCACTTTAAAAAGAAAAAACTACATATGACCCGCTTGCCCTCATACAACATGAAGGATTTAGTCTGATATTTTGGAGCATGTAGGTGCACCAAGGGATACGGGAGGGGCAGTATGCCTTCTCTCAACTTTTTTGGACAATTTGGTTCCAAGGATCAGTGGCAGCCGCCAGCTTTAGGAGGGAGGGGGGCGGGCAGGAAGCACACACACACACACACACTCATTCTTTCACACACACACACACACGCACATCCATTAACAACACTCATACCATTCAAACATGCATGCACGCACCAAACATTCATTTTAAAACATCACACACACACTCATTCTTTCACACAAGCACGCATGCGCATCCATTAACACTCATAACATTCAAACATGCATGCACGCATTAAACAATTTTAAAACATCACGCACACACACACTTACCTTCAGCCTCGAGGTCCCAGGAGGGTTGGGACTGCTGCCTTACCTCATTGGCTGACCTTAGGTCAGCCAATGAGGGAAGACAGCAGTCCAAGCCTCGTCACAGAGTGGGATGGGGTCAGTGAGACTGCTGACCCCACCCCACTCTGTGACGAAGTGTCACTGATTGACACTCGTCCTGGGTGCTTCAGGGCTTAAACCTGAAGCGCCCAGTGTGAGTGTCAGTGGGTGACGCTTTCCTCGTCACCCAGGGGAGGACCTCGAGGCACCTTTGCTGAGCCAAGGAGGTCACGCCCATAGGAGCTGTGACCTCCTCAGCCCCGCAAAGTTCAGCTCAATCAGCCAGTAGTCTGTGTAAATCGCGCATGTCTCACTCCTGGCTGCCTGAGCTGAAAATGAAGTGTCTGTCAGGCTGACCAGTGTCTGTCAGGCTGACCTTTGTTCAGCCTGACAGACACTCTTCATGATGGGCAAAAGGACGGGCCGCGCCTGCCAAGGATACTTTAGTGACTGGGCTGGCACAATGTACATCAATGAACTCAGCGCTTGGAAAGTATCAAATGTGAAGTTGAAACTGATGTTATGTTTATTTTGGAAGATGAAGTACACTTTACACTGCAGTTCTGACCGAATACGAATTTATTTCTAATGTGCTGAAGGTTTGAAAGACTAGTAAATTTGATATAAGGCTGCTTTCTAATTGGAAAGAGGAGGATTTTGATGTGACAACAATGCTTTGAGTGCAATTATGCTGTATTTGAAATAACACACTGGGGTGTAAGGGAACATATGGCAATATTTCCAGTGCATTCTGTGTGAAGACGGATTTAAAACCACAGTCACATGACCACATATACTTAAGCATGTAGTCGCTTTTCACCACAAAACTGCTCACCTTTGATGAAGGCTCATTGTAGAAAAGAAAAGGAAAGAGAGCATGCCGCCACCTTTTAATATGGAATAAAACTCTTGGTGTTGTCTGGAGCTAGGCTTCTGTGCATATATTTTTTTTCAGAGTGGTGCTAGCCACTCTGTAGTTATAGTTGTGGTTACCAGTTATAGGAATTCCACAACATTTTCCCATTTGTTAACAATGCATCGTTTGATGAATTGCCACAAAAGTTTGCAGTCATATTCCTCTTTCTACAATGGTGGATGATGCAAAGTTTTTTGCAGTGATTCATCAAAGGAGTGCAGAGAAAAGAGAAGGTTCCCAAAACAGGTGCTGTCCCCAATGAATTGACTTTGTACTCATACAAAAATATCTGACCCACCTGTAATGACATTTGGCATGAATATACATTAGTATGTGTAGATGATCCTTTTTGATGTTTGAATTGATTTGCTTCAGTAGTAGGTAATTTTTAAGGCAAAATAAAGTTAGCGATATCTGTAGATGCTGTAGTACTGCAGTGCATGGCGATGACAAAACACAATGTGATTGGTTAACCCAGCCCTTTCCAAAATGAAAGGGCAGCTATGTTGATTACAGTACACTTTAAATGGGTTTTGTAAGAACATATGAAATAGTCCCCATTACTTATGACACTACTGTGCAGAGTGTAGGAACAAATGAGGCACTGTGATACACTGAGGTACCACTAATTTGTTTTATAGGTTTATACTTTTTAAAGTTAATGGAGTACTGCGGTATTACCCAAGTAATATCTAGGAATTACAGCCGTACCAGTAAAAAAAGGAAAATTCACAACATTAACTTATATTTAGGGCTCCCTGTTTTCCATTTTTACTGATTTTGACACATAAAAATAGATAGAAAACACTTGTCTTTCTTGTCTGTATTTACTTTTAAAAGTGGAAAAATACAGATAATTTGGCTTCTTTCAAATGTCTTACCATGCTGAGAACAATGACTTTCAGACCAATAGCAGTACATGTTGGAAGCATGGGGAGTCACAAAGCTGAATGAGATTTGCTTATGTTACTGCATATCTCAACATGTATTTGTGGAATTATACTATTTTTTTTCAATGTGGGTCTATTATTTTAATATTTTTGGCTGTGTAATGTGCTAAAACCCAACAGACATCAAAGCATTAGGGGATGTTTATCTGTTAAACGCAAGAATAAACAAGTTATCACCTCATCTGTTCACAAAATAAATAAGGATAAACATCAGTAAGACTGCTAAAAAATAAATATGGATAAATACAGATAAATGTAAAAAAATATATATCATAAAACCGGGAGGCCTAATTATGTTATCTGTAATATACGGCCGCTCTTACAAGAGCCTTTAGCTGTTTGAAAAAGAAAATAAACTTAGATATGTTGGATAAGCCAACATTTCAGGTTGCAAGGAAGATATAGTTTCCATAGGTTGTGAAATGGACACCATCTATGCAGCTCCACTCTACTCCGCTCCAGTGTATACTAATCCACTATACACTACTCCTCTCTATGCTACTATACTGTGACACTCCACTGTATGCCACTCCATGCTACTCCTCACCACTCTCTGCAATTCTAGTGTACCCCACTTCACTCTACCCAACTCCACTGCACACCACTCCACTGTACTCCGCTGAACTACCTTGTACTCCACTGAATGACAGTCTACGCCCCTCTAGTTTACCATACTGTGCTGAGCTCTATAGCACTCCACTGTACAATGATGCACTCATGTCAATGCCAGTCTACAGCACTCTAGTTTAGTGTACAGCACTGTATGACATTCTTCTCTGATACACAACATTCTATGCATCTTACTCTGTGCCACTCTACCCCACTGTACTTCGACTCTGAAACACTATTCTACTGCACTGTACACTGCTCCACTCTACACTACTCTATGCCACATAACTCTACCCCATTCTTTGCCACTCCACTGTACCACAGTACACCACACTCTACTTCACTCTATAATACTGTAATTCACTGTCTGGCACTCCGCTGTACTCCACTCTGAAACTTTTCAAGACATTGCATACAACATGCCAGACCACTCACTCCACTGTATGAGACACCACTCCACTTTGACATTTTACCCCACTGTATGCTATGCAAGGCCACTATACTCCACACCACTCTACCACATTAGCACTTTACTGTATGTCAATTAACCCCACACTGTCAACACAACTCCCCTCTACTCCACTTCACTCTACTCCATTATGCAATACTTAACCCCACTCTAAGCCACTGTTTCACACTCTACACAAGTCCTCTCAACGCCACTCTTCTACACTCTACGCAACTCAGCTCTAAAAATTGTACTACACTGTATGTTACTGTACAAGACTCCACTCCACCCCCATACACCACACTGTGCAAGCCTGCACTCCACTCTATCCAAGGGCACTCTACAGAACAACACTCTACTGGACTCTGAGAGTTTTCAATACTTTACAACACAGCTCTACTCTGTACTCTACGAGACCCCTCTCAAATTTATGACACTTTACTTGAGTCTACGCTATGCCACTTCACTCTACTGCACTCCACATCATAGTACTCTAGGAGATGCCACTCCACTGTATGACACATTATTCCAGTATGTGGTACTCCACTCTACAACACTACGCAGTACAACCAACATTTCTCTCCACTTTACTGTACAACACTGCATACAATAGCAGTTCACTCAACGACACTGGACTCTACGATTTGCAACACATTTTTATTAAAAATAAGACAAATATTGAAATTCAATGAAAAAAAGAAGTTACAAGTTAGGAAAACCATATTTATTATTTCTAGAACAGTGGTTCCCAACCTGTGGTCAGGCGACTCCTGGGGGTCCGCAAAGCCTCCTCAGGGGGTCCGCGAGTGCTTAGAAAATTAAATAATATTAACAGATTGGGTCCCCAGCTTTCAGTAATGACTCAGTAGACAGTCCCCGGATTCCAATAAAGATTCAGTGTGGGGGTCCCTGGGCTCCAGTAATGATAAAGTAGGGTTCCACAGAAGTCAAAATGTTGGGAACCACTGTTCTAGACAAACAAACCATGAACAGCACAAATATTAGAAATTCTAAAGTAATCATAATACCTTACATTTCTAATGTGTACATCACATTTAAAGTACTATAACTTTATTTCTTCATTCTATACAAACCAAACTTAAGGTACACAAATTAAAAATGTAAAGGTCAGTTATACCTTCAATTTATAATTTATGCATCATCTTTACATTATTACTAGTGCACCTCCATACACATGGTTTCTCAGCTCGCTAACCACACAACAATAACTATAACTCGTAACTCTACCATACGCAGTGTTCTCAGAAATTATGGGATTTAACATGTCATAAGTGTTTTTAAAATTGGTATGATTTCAGATGGTATAGGTGATATGCTATAAAAGTGTATAAGCAGTGCATTATTACATTTTTAGAAATGCTTTATTTAAATGCTTATCAACAAACCAACAGGCTTGCCTTATATATATATATATATGTTGACACTAACTTACATTAAAAATAAATCCTAGAAATGTAATAAAAAAACAAAGGTTTAAGTGACAGGTATTCAAAAATGATAGAAATTAACTGAAAAAACAAAGGTTACAATTATGGCTACTTGGCACTAAAAATATACTATTTTAAACAAACAAAATCTCTGAAATTTTCCAATTATAGTTATCTTGAGTAACTGTAACTTGTGCCCTAAAGTAGCTATAACTTGTGCTCTCGTCAAGTACTGCTAATTACCTCACAAATCACATCACTCATGCCATGCTCTATAACATCATTGATAACACCACTGACATCATTTATAACAAAACTGTGCATGACAGGGACGAGGTTATAGTTATTTTAGGGCACAAGTTACATTTATTTACTTGAGATATGTAGGGGACTTAGGCAGTCCTTTTCCTCAATTGGTTACTCTTTTATTCACACTTGTATTCTACCTGCTACAGTATGTGGCCTCAAATTTCAGCAATTGACCACTGCGCTCTGAGTGAGGGCATTCTGCAAGAAGCACATCCACATTCAAGGTAATTCCATTTAGTGCAAAGCACTACTTTGCGATGGGTGATTTTTGCGACCAAAAATATTGTTGCTTTCAGCCAGTGTCATTCTAAAAAAAGCACAAGTGCTTGGCAGACTCCTCCCATCAATGGTGTTTTGAAAAACACATAATAAAACATTATAAAACAAAACATGTATTTACAAAGCCATGCTGGTAGACAAACCTTAACATTTTAGTAACATCAAATATACAATACACTTGAATGCAGGGCCTTTTAGTCAGATCACTTCATCCATTGATCTGTTGTTTTCATTCACATATTTCCATCCCCTCCCAAAAACAGTATGAACTATGGGGCTGTGCATCAACATTTCAGCCATATCAATTTGGATTTTTTGAGGCAAAAAAATATTTTTTCTTTTAACCAAAGTGTATTATTTATGTTGATGGGAGTGGGGCAATGATAAACAAGACAAGCATTGGCTAAGTCAAAAAAAGCAGCAGCCATCCGCCAGATCTATCGATCTTGTGAATGGTTGCTAGTAAATTAAACATTTAATAGGAATGCGAAATCCTAAAAACGTAATTCAGCTATTTTACACTGAAGCAGAGATTTAAATGTGTTTGTTATTAGGTCCACCCTTGACTTCTAGGATCCGTTCTCTGCACGAAAAATACCTTAACAGTGACCTATTGCACAATACTTGTTTGAAGGATCATGTTACTGAAGACAAACCAATAAGCTGCTATTGCTCGTGTGCTTATTGTGCTGTTATTCTGTCATGTGTATTTATGTTTATTTATGTTTATACAGAATTCGACCTCAGTGAGAATTTTCCATTGTTTTATGTTGGATAGCAAATTTGGGTTTGTGGTTAGAGGCAATCAGCTGATGTACTTGTCTAATAGTTAAAATAAGTAGTTTTGTGTACTTGGCCATATATGACACCATGTGTTCTTTGCTCCTTTTCACGATGTCCAGAACGAGCTGAAAAACACCCATTAAGGCCCTTTGGCTCTCTCGTTTTGGACACATTAAGCATCAATGTAACGTGGCTCATCCTCTTCTTTCCTGAGCCCTGGTGTTCAGTGGCATTTTGTGTCATTGAACTAACCATACACCAACGCTTTGCACGTAAAAATAAACTTGGAAGTTAACCCCCTAAGACGCTCGAAGCTCGCTCTGATTTCCTTTCCACTGCCTAAATTTGAGCCAATTACCCTCTTTTTCACAGCAGAGTAAACTGCAGAATGCTGCACTTCTGGTTAAACCTGTTCTCCAAATGATGTCACTTCCATCCTAGCACCACACAAACTAGAAGCTGAAACATTTGTCTGTGCAGCTTCCAACTGATAGTTTCCAAAGATGCACAAGATGGCTTTATGCTTAAGGTATGGTAGTTTTGCAGAAATGTTTTTCTTGACTGTCGGATAATTTTAATAGTTTGATGGCTCTCATCTACAGTTTGCAGTTTTTAAAAAAGAATCTTTGCAGTAAAATATTTGAGGAAAACATCAGACCATATATTTGTTTACTGCATAGGAAGCTTGTATATGTGTGTGCACTATTTGTATGGCAGAAATATAGCCAAAGGGCATAGGAGCACTGTACATAGTGAAATATGCATTCAAATAGTGACTGGAACGGGTAGCTGGGTTCTTAGAGTAGATGTGGGCTGTTAACTTCTTCCTGATCAAGTGTTCTGTAAAGAGATATGGGCCAAACCCTAGTGAGAAACTGGCAGATTAGGTTGAAGAAATATTCCAATTAGGTCTGCATTATGCAGTAGGTGGTGTGGGCAGAATAGAGATGTATTGCATATGTTAGTGGAAATGCCCTAGAATGATGCTGATGGGTTATGCATCTGACAGGCACCACTTTGCATAATCTCAGTGACATCTGACTCCAGTAGCAATCCTGTAAAGTAGCCTAGGACGATGGTGGTCTTGATGTTTCTGATAGCAGCAAAGCTACTAAGTGCATCTTTATGGGAGCGCTACTTCTTCCGAATAGCTGAGGTGGTGGTAAAGGAGCGTTGGGAACATAATGACGGGCAGTGGAAAAGGTCTCGTACTTCATTTTATGAATAGGCACTCTAAGAAATGTTGCAAGGGATTTCTCCCACTCTCCCTTCCCCTAAATTATGTTGGAACTGTTTACTAAATACAAGTGTTCCAGGTACAATACACGCTTTTCAAAATAATTGTTGTAATAACCATAAAATGCCCCGTGGAAACCTAAGTAATCTTATTCCAAGCCAACTATTTTAGTGATTAAGACGTGTAAGTATAGTGCAAAAGTGAAGTAATATTGACAATGTGAGATCAAAAGAAAGAAAAGCAAAGTGATTCTTAAAATTGCAACCTCTCTCATTGATACCTTCTACAATGCCTGTACAATTATCCAAATATCACTAACATTTTTTAAATAAAATAAGTCCTCGGATTTCCACATATTACATGATATTCTTTTCATAAACAGTCATTTTATTTTTTTTAAACAGCCTTTAACTGAGAGCTTCTTAGGATACATAAAAGTTTGCTATGCTTATAGTATGGGGTAAAAATACTTTTGTTTGATTGAAGGACAATTTTAACAGGTTTTGCGGTCCTGATCCACATTTGCAGACTTTTTTTCTAAGAAACCTTGAGGTAAAATATGTGAGGAAAATATAATCTCCATAATTTAGTATACAGCACAAGGAAGCACGTAAAAATGCGCTGTCCCTAAAGACTAATATGCACATCTTGGAGGCCATCTTGAAATGACTATACTCTGACTTTGACTGCCAGTGCTCCAGTATCAGATGCTATATTTATTTTAGTGCACTTCATAAAATCTGAGAACAAGGGCTTTGAAATTTATGGAGTGCTATAAATCGCACCTATTCAGAGTTTTGCTCAAATTGTGGACATAAATTGTGGATATTAATGTTTACTATACTAAAACTGCATCCCCGTTGCCGTTGCCCCTGTAAATTTCGGCAGGTTCGAACTGCGGTAATTAATCCGCGGAGTGCATACTTTCACACCTGGTAATAACCTGGCGTGGTCAAGTTTGCACAACTACTAATTACAATCCTGGCAAAAACAGGTGTTTATGCAACAATTGTTCAAATATACGACACTCAGATATAAAGCCTATAACCATAGTCAAACGTAACCACATAAAGGGAAATAAAATTGCCATCTGACTGACATCATCCTGTTATTAAACTAGCTACATCATGGTTAAATAAACCTGAAAAAAAAACATCCAGAATGGTTAGAGGATTTGTGACCAGACACGGACCACAGATCACAAGAGAGGAAATGCTTTTTGATAATCAGCACAGAGCAGAAGGAAACCCCTGAGAAAAGAGTAAGAAGCTAAAGGAGGCATATCAAGGGCATTAGATGGTAGTTAGCATAATACACGTTTACCACTAATAAACATCATTCTCCCTTCCAAAATTGTAGGGTGTGGTTTGCTTGCATCCATAAATCACCCACTCAGTGGTGCTGTATTTAAGTTCCATCACTATTCCTTAACTTCTTCAAGCAATAGTTATTTCCAGCCCATCATCTCTACCATCATTTCATCATCCATCGTAAGCCCCATATATTGAGCCTCTCCCAAATTATATTTTTTTGTCTTCATACTCCTCTTCTACCCCCTACACCTAAGGTTCCTGACTTCCGCCCTCAGAAAACCTGAACCATGAAATATGGGGTGTCCAGCTTAATTATTGTCTGTCTCTCATCTACACAGAAATAGCTGGAAACATTTAAAAACAACACCCTTACCTCACAAACAGACTCTTTTGGCAGACCTCAATTCTTTCACCAGCTTAGCCCACCAATCATGGCTTTAAAGCAGAGGTCCTTTTTTGTGGTAACTCTGAGGGTCTGCAACTGTATGGCAGTTATCCTGATTCAGTATTGCACATCTCCAGGCTTTCAGTGTCACAGTAAAAGCCCAATTAGATATGCCACAACATTTATTTGTGCTTATGTGTTCCAGAAAGAGTGTTAGTGTGCCTTGTGTATGTTCTGTCTTTCTGTCTGCCACTGTTCCTCCGTAAAGACTACTTGCCTGACCCAAGCATCCCCAGGTAACCCACCATACAGTGACCATCTCTGACGTGAAATGACCCAGACCTGGTATATAGTGTGATCTGAAATAAAGGTAACAATTCGTGGCATAGTCTGGCATCTTTGACATGATGGTACCCCTAACTGGCACAGTGTTGGCCCTGAAAAATTACGCTAGTAGTTCCTCTCTTATTGTGAGCCTCCTTAGCAAAATAGACCCCATTCATCACATAAATCTGGCAGAGTATTCCATTGCCTATCACTGACCTATTGGGAATTTTATTGACATAGTTGTGGACACATGGCAGCATCTACGCTGTCTACCATGATACACCTCAGTGAGATGACACTCTGTGTGAACATAACTGTCTTTGACTCCTCAGTGTAACTGCTTTAAGAATGACTCTGAGTAGCACTATATGCAGCATGTTAATCGGCCTAAAAAAGGGAAAAAAAATGTTGTCACCTAAAGCCCAGCGTTGCCAGAGAAATGTGCATTCCCCAGGTCATTAAACTTTGTCATCCAGCTCTTTCACTTTTTAATCAGAACATAATGCTCCTGTGAGCTTGGACAGGTCCCAAAGACACTAAAACAAGCACTGATATCCCCTCTACTGAAGATGCTAAATACTGATCCATTGCCTCTTGCACATAACCAATCAATATCTGCCTCCTATGCTTAAACGACATTCTTGAGATTGTTGTACCTGTCAGACACTCGCCCCCAGCTTCCAGCTAACTGCGGTACCAATGCAAGGCCTGTAAATGATCCATTTCTTTCCTACCCAGTGGGTCTCCCCAATTAAAATTGGCTTGCTATCTGTCCATGTCCACGGGCATCACCTTTGCTTTTCTGTAAGGGTTTACAGTATCTCAGCTTCTCTCTGTTGTATGTATTGTACCCCTTGTAATATTTCTGCCTCTTTCAACATTGAGTACATAAGTACATTGACAACATCCAATTATAGACCGATCTTTCTTACACTCTAGATAATTGCCAGCAGATAATGCACTGCATTACAAACATCCAGAACTGGGGGCACTAGTACGGATTCCCTCTTCCCACATTTAAGACCGATATATTGGTCTTGGGTGTAGTTGACTCTGCTTGGTTGTTCTTCAAGATGCCAATATGTCAATTATTTCACTTGTGAACAGTTTCACAAGATATTGTATCCTCTGTGTGCCCTTCATGATGTCTGCCTCTATTGCATTGTCCACAGGACCCTTGTGCTAGATGTGGGAATGTGAAGAATGGATGAAAGAAAATGTATTGCCTCATATTTGACCTAGAGCTCATTGACCATATTTACCATGTAATAATGACCCTCCACCGGCTCCTTATCAAGTAAAATTAATTTCTTTATACCTAGTGTCTAAAGGCCTTCCCATTTGAACTTGTCTCCTTTACCCCTTCGCACCAAAGATAATTTAATAACATATGATGAGATTCAGAAGGGTCCTGAGATCTTCCCTCTTTCAGCAGCTTTTGTACTGCGAAACAGAAGCAATTCCAGCTCCAGTGATTTTCTGCCACAGTCAGTATCTTCATTTCAGGTGATAATCCTATTACTTCATCGCCCTGAAAACCCTCTTTCGTTGGCAAGGGCTCTGAAGTAACATCTGGCCTATGCTCGCCCCATACAAAAAGAGAAGGTTAAAATAATCCAAACAGATTTCTATAAAACGAAAAGTGAAAGAAAAGTTCGTGTTGCCATTCTTAAATTAAAGCTATATCTCATTGTCTGTAAACATCATTATGCGATGTTGCTTCCTGTGGCGTGTTTACAGGCCATGCAGGTATAATGAAAGAAGGCATTTACTAAGCAAAAATGCACACCATCGTGCAGAATGTGCACTGCCCAAAGGAGAAGAAAATCAGGAGCGTTTGCTGAATGTTTTATTTGTTTGCAGTCGTTGCTCACGAAATGTGACATATTTTGCATTCTTCCCAGAAATATATGCGTTGTTTTCCTTTACCTTTCTAGTGCACCAGTAGCAGCCCTCCTCCCCCTTCCTGCACAGAATGGGTCACCTGTGCGGCACACATTCTACTGTGGTGTGGTGTAATAACTGTTATCTGATTGTAACATCCCTTCACTAAGAGAGGGTGCAGTTTGATGTTCACAGAAGGAAGAGAGACGACCGCAAGGTGTTTGGCAGGCAAGAGGATGAACAAGCATTAGCAAAGGCAGTTCTCTCATTAATGTGCAAAAACATGCAAGGAGCAGTTGTGCCTGCCCCTGTTGTCACATTAAGCTCATATATTTTAGCTCTACTTGTTCGTATGTGTATATCGAGCACTTAGTAAGTAAAAGGTGAGACCTCAAAAACATTAAAACTAAGCCTGCACAATGACAAAACTAAAAGGACTGCTTTCTGTGTACAACGTACGTATCCATAGGAGGCGGAATAATACACTAACCAGGGGGTAGCTTGAGGTGAGAGAGCAATATTTCTTCGGGGCAAGCCAAAACCCACTCTAACCCTGTTGTAAATATTTAGTAATATTGGGTCTTGCAGACTACAGTACTGTGAAACCAGGCTTAATAAGCCCATGCAAAGCTAATACCTTTGGATTTAATGTGGTAACTCAGGCAAGGATGGGCCATTAGATGGAGATACACAGACTGAGTCAACAGGAACAGACCGAGAGGGCTGTAGTTGTAAAGTAGTCCCTTGTGCATTTTAAGGCACATACTGGAGTGAAGGTGGAAAGTTACACTCAGACTGCCAATAATGTTATGCCAGAGACGAATACGCTGCTGCTGAGCCAAAACAGAACTGATAAAGGCTCTGGCCAAGGGGTGAAAGAGGCAGGTCAAGAAAGGACAACGGTGGAAATGGGTGGACACAGTTACCAATATGTGGGCATCATCAAAACACAAACCTAAAAAGGGGGATAAAGAATCACAAAATATGTGACTTGAGATAGCAGGAGAGAGGAAAGAAAACTACACATTTAGCCATTGTTTCAAGACTTGGGGCATAAAACCACAAAACGGGGGACGGTTGAGGCAGAGAACATTACAACGGGGAGTGTAGAAACTGTGCTAAACGAGGATGTGTGTTGAAAAAGGACTGTGCAGAAGGTTTCTGCATTACTTCCCCAAACTCCTTCATGCTGTCAGTGCTCAAAGTATTGACTGATGTACTGACAGTTTCAGCCGCGGATTCAGTGTGCTGTTGTACAGCTGGAGTCTGTCATATGTCTCTTCCTGCTCATACGCTGTGCCGCAATTAACCACATTTATGACCATATGTATTCTGCTGAAAACATCTAGGTGATGTAAAAGGCAATAACTTTAGCTTTACTTGAGTTACTCTTTTTATGCAAAACACAAAAATCGCTAAATTATTTTGCAATACTCCCAGGTTCAGCACCTGACCATGTTCAGCACCTGAGGAAGGGTTCTGTGAGGGTCTGAAAGTGTATACATACATCTATAACACAAATATTGTGCTTGTGTTGGCCCAGCAAAAACAATCATCACCTCCTTGAGTCATTAGACAGTTAGCCACTGTGTTTTTATTATTTGTGCATTTGTTAATCAATTTGTGTTTTTTTCTGGTGTAGCTATTTTCTCATCTGAATGGTCTTTGCTCCCACACTAATATATCCTCGCGTCTGTGGGTATTGATGCTGTAGAGGAGGGTTCTGCATTTCAATAGGGTTGTTTTTGAAACTCAGTTCCAGCAGAATTCTTCTTGGCAGTCCTCTGGCCACATTCTGCCCAGTTAATGTTCAAGTCTCGTCGCTGGTCGGATAACTCATGGAAAGAACTGATGTATGTTCCAAAATTGGTGGAGGTCACTGAACTAGACTTCGCTTGGCTTAACTCTGTAACTATTTCAAATCGTTTTTTCTATATTTGTTTCTTTTTAGAGCTATTCGTAGTTAAGTGGTTGGGACCTGTAATTAGGGTTGGTGGTTTCCATACCGCTCTCTTCTGGGAACATGTGGGCAATTGGGTGTGGAATATGTACTTTAAAAACATTGGCTGAGGCTACGCGTTTGTAATACAGGTGATCCTTTTCATTTGAATCTGTATAGTGATTATTGCCTTAAGGGAGTCGTCCGTGCAAGCCTGAAATCTATTGAAGACTCTGCTAGCAGGCACTTTTCAGCAATAATACTTGATTGTAACCATCCAAAGTATAAAATGTTCTTTGTGTTTCTTGACAATATCTGTAACTTTTGAAAGGATTTTGGCTGAAACATGCAGTTTGTTGATGTAAGCAAAGATAAATTGTGTTCACGTATTTGAGAAGGCGCATGTAAAGCTTACCTCGATTTTACCCGATTACTCCATGTACAGTCCTGGGTTTTCATGTAACTGCACAGTACATTCAAGGATTGGTGGTCCTGGTTTATGTTATTTAAACTGATTTGTGTCAAATTATTGATTTATAGCAGGAACGTTGTGTTCCAGTCCTAGTGACATTGGATCTTTGGTAACCTTAATCAGTGCTACGCCTAATCTGCTTTTTTATTAACATTGCAGTGGGCACATGTATGCTAAATGGTTTCGAGTTGCAACATTAAACAGTTGGCCTCTTCTTACTTTGTGGATCTTTACAACGCTGATAATTTCACTCTGTCCTAAAGATAAACGTCCTCTTGCCTAAGTATTTAAAAAGAAGGATACACATGAGTTCTTAGGTATACCAAATACCCCTCACCTTTGAAAATCTTACAGATCTGCAACACTTGGTTTGCCTTAATAGAAAATGGACACCTGAGAATCCCTAATTGCTTTTTCATGAAATCATGTTTAAAGTGAATCTGAATAAATTATAGTGTCTAAGAAAATATTTAGTCTTCTTTGTAAAAGATATCTCTAAATGTATTCATTTAATTTTTTCAGATGCAGAAAGAAATCACATATACAGGCAGAGAAGGCCCACCTCTCCATCGTACAGGATCCGCTACACATCCACATGTAGCCCCTAATTCTCCTCCTCCTCTACAGATTTCTCATTCGATGCCCCCCTCACCATCCAGGATTCCTTATGGTGGTGCTCGGCCACTAAGTGGACAAGGTAACACAGCTATTCCAAAAGAAAGACTAGCCAACATGCCTGCCTCCAGATCTATATCTCCAAGCCCTAGTGCCATTTTGGAAAGACGGGACGTGAAACCGGATGAGGATCTGAGCAACAAGAATGTTCAACTGTTACGGAATGAGGGCATGTATGCAGACCCCTACATGTTTCATGAGGGACGAATGAGTGTGGCCTCCTCTCATACTGGACATCCACTTGACATCCCTGATCACATATTTGCTTATCATCGGGGTGCCATGAGGTCTTCAAGCACTTACTCAAGTTCTACAGTACAATCAGAAATGATGGAACAATCAATGTATAGACAGAAATCAAGAAAATACACTGACAGTCACCTGCCAAGTTTAGGTTCCAAGACGCCTCCATCTTCACCACATAGAATGACTGACTTGAGAATGACAGACATTCATACACATAATCCTCACATGCCTCCTCACTCCATTCAGACAGACAGATCCTCTCCTATCCGCCAGTCATTTAAGAAAGACTCCGGCTCACCTGTGTTCATTGAAACAACAATGACGAAAGCACGGAATGTCAGTGGTTTACAAACCATGGTTGATGTGGTTCCATCGCCCACTGAAAAGCAGACATTAATAGGCTATGGACCTGCTGCACCACCCAAAGAAACATATTCAAGGTAAGACTTTGACAACATTTGATGATTTCTTTGTAAAACTAATGTGGTGTATGGAATCTTTAGAGGGAATATGCTAAGTCCCCTTCTAACAATACATGTCCAATCTCCCACATGTACATTCATCCTCACACATAACACACATATCTATCAGACCCTGGATCTCTGTGTGATCTCTTCAATGGTAGTATTGTTTATTTTTTGCTCAATTCAGTCCTAACTACCCGTACCATAACTGGTAAGTGTAACTACTGCCTGAATGTTTGCTTCTTCACAAAAATGTTTCTGTGTGACATATGGTATGTATCTTGTTGAAACTCTATGGTAAAAATGTAGCAGTTCCTGGACTTTCAGTAAACCCAGAATGGTATTTAGACCTAATATCAGAAACAAAAAATCATGGGACAAAATATTGTGTCAAGAATATTCAGGACAAAAATATTCTGAAGGTAAGTTTTTATAGGTAAGCAAAGTTTTACTATATATATCTACATATATATGTACTTTGACAATGTATATATCTTCAAGATATGTACATGTGGAGTTAAGAATGGTAACTCTATACTTACCTATTTGCACTTACCTTCTCAATAGTTTGGTCCTCGATATCTTTTTTACACGATATTCTGTCCACGTGATATTTTTGTTTCCGATATACTGTCAGGCATCTCGAGAACCCGCGTCATAACGTTGCAAATACAAGGGATTATGTAATGGAGATTGTATATAACTGACTCAAGCTCATATTTAGCACAAGTGTATGATCAGCACCCGATGGCGAATTCTGTAGTATCCAGTAAGTACTGGTCCTTTCTATAAACTTTGAGGACAAATTATTTGGCTCAGAATTTAGAACAGAAAGGTGTACCTTCTATTGTCTATCTCCGATACAGATACTACACATTATGGGTGATCACTCATTGTCACATAGGATGTGTAAGCCAGAAGATTCGGTCAAGTGGCTAAGATGTTGAGTTTAGAGACAGTTTTTTCTCCTTCATTTTAGACTTCAGTGCATAAATAATGAGGGCAAGCAATGTCACTGAAAGAAAAGATTAAACTATGTCACTAAAATGCCAAACACAAGAAGTCAAGACACCACTGTTGTTTTCTGGCCAGTGAAGATCGGGTTACAGCATGCTGGAATGATGAAAACAACTATTTGAAAAATGGTGGGTAAAACCGGGGTAAAAGAAAAAATGACCAAAAAAAATTAATTGTGTGAAATGAGAGTTGTGAAAGGGCACCTAAAATTAATTGTGATAACATATAGCATGCAAATGTAAAATAGTCGAATTCTAGGCTGAAACTTGCGGAGCACATAACAAGTATAACACGAGCACTGTGATTTAATTCCTAGTGCATACAGGTACTCGGAGTGAGCAGTGTGGAGTGCACAGATTAATCTATGTCCATCCCTTTGCTGGCATAGTTTGATCGTCAAAAAGTAAATATAGCCTTAGAACCTGCTTTAGCCGGCTCTACAGGCCATTAAAGTCCTGCTCCTGCGTTAAAGGTCTGAGGCGAGGACTATGGCCTTTAACAAGGGAAAGGGCTTTTAATGGCCGGTAGAGCCGCTAGGGTGGGTTCTAAGGCTATTAGAACATTATGCCACTGGAGGGCAGAATGTTCTAGCAAATAAAACAAATTCCTCATGAAGCCAGAGGGGCTTAAAATCCCCTCAGGCTCCCTGAGGCTTTGTTCACAGCTTATGCTGTGACCAAAGAGAACATTGGAATGTGCTCCGGGCTTTTACCAGCGAGTAAAAGCCTGGAGCACTCCATTGTCTGCAATGGAGCTCCCAACATTCCAATGTTCTGATATAGCCTTAGAACCCGCCGTAGCGGGCTCTACCGGCTATTAAAGGCCCGCTCCCCGCGTTAAATGCGCGAGCCGAAGGCGAGGGCATTTAACAAGGGAGAGGGACTTTAATAGCCGGAAGAGCCCGCTACGGCGGGTTCTAAGGCTATTAG
This sequence comes from Pleurodeles waltl, assembly GCF_031143425.1. Classification (NCBI taxonomy): domain Eukaryota; kingdom Metazoa; phylum Chordata; class Amphibia; order Caudata; family Salamandridae; genus Pleurodeles; species Pleurodeles waltl. The sequence continues at coordinate 771,023,335 of NC_090449.1, read as the reverse complement.
AACATTCTGCCACTCAGGGCAGAATGTTCTATTAAAAAAAAAAATGTTCACGGAGCCCGAGGGGATTAAAATCCCCTCGGGCTCCGTGAGGCTTTGTTCACAGCTGCTGCTGTGAACAAAGCGAACATTGGAATGTTGGCGCTGCGGGCTTTTACCGGCCACTAAAAGCCCGCAGCACTCCATTGCTTTCAATGGAGCCCCCAGCATTCCAATGTTCTAATATTTCTTTGAACCCAGTCAATATTGGCAGCTTTCAGTGAGGCAGTCATATGCAGCTTGCTATTGTGGCAACAACATGGAGTGACAAGTTGCCCCTTGAAGATTAAAACCTAGTCCCATGTCAGGAGAATGGGTAATAAAATGTCAATTTGCCTTGCCCTTACCTTGTACGAAAATAAATGTAGGGATCCAGCTTTTTTCTTAGGAGGCTACCACTAGCGCCATCAAATACAAATGTTGTCAACTACCAAGGCTACCTTATGCCTCTTTCGTCCACCACCCTTCATTTCCTGTCTCTTGTGTATCTCACTCAGGGCCAGCTATAGGGCGGTGAGACCGGTGCGGCTGCCAGGTGCTGACCTGGATGTGGGGGGGTGCTGACCTCAGGGGGGCACTGTGTTTAGCTATAATGTAGGAAACTTTCGATTGAAAGCACCTGCTGGAAAGTTACTTGAACGTCCATCCTTCAGGAAGCAATCAAAATGCCAAGATAACTCTTGTGATTAACGTTCCTGCTAGGGAGATAGATGGGAGTTTTGTGTAGCTTCAGTTTTGACTCGTCATAAAGTAGCGAAGAGGGTTAATTTGCCTGATGCAAAGAACATAACTATATTTTATGTGGATAGCTGAGTGGATTAGTAAGGCCAGCCTTTACCAGCAATTTAAAACAAACAAAATGTATGTGAGAGGGGTTATGGAGAGATGAGGGACACTTTTGCCGGGTGGTAGTGAGGGAAACCGAGGAGGCGGCCATGGGGTGGGAGAACGCCAGAATAGATTGCTGCACCGGGCGCCAGATCTTACTATTGTGCGTTCTTTTTCATCCTGGTTTTCTACCTTTGTCATTGTTCTCTTATGTTTCTATTCCTCTTTCTTTTTCCATTTTCTGAATTTCTTCCTCCTTTTCCGTACTGGATCAAAGTCTGTGTTGAAGAAAAAATAAGTCAGACAAGTCCTGGTCCTGAGCGCCAGTGCCCATCACCTGCATAAATAAAGCTCTGCCTTTGCCTAGAGTTCAGAAGATCCATGTCTAATAAGCTTTCCCAATTAAAGTGTCGGCCGGTAATAAGCCTTCCCAATTAAATTATCGGCTGTTAATGGTCTTTATGTCTCTACAGGTGTGTAGCATTCTTAAAAGACACGCAGAATTAGTGGGTCGGAGCCCATTGCACTGGCTGCTTTCTGGGGGAAAGCAGAAAAGGTACCCTTGAGCTTTTATGAAGGGACTTTTACAACTCAAATAAGTAATTCAAATGTGAAATTATTCGAACACCTGTTAACGTCTATTAAGAAAGGCACGTAATTCTGCACCCTTCACTTAATCAAAGTTATAAACCTAAAATAATTTATCAAAGTTATAACCCCAAGATCATTTTGGGTTGAAGTACACCTCTCAGCGTGTAAATGGTATGCGACTCTTGCTGCCTATTGTGAAGTAAGTTTTATATGAAGAATACATCTTTCATTTTTTGGGGGGCATTAGCAGCTAAATTACATAAATAAATATAATTTGAAATTACATTTAAGTTAAACATTTATTTTTAACTGCTTAGAATTTATACTCACAACTTCCCGGACCATTGCTTATCAGCAGAGAGAAATCCACTGTGTAAAAAGCGTGTTTATCAAGCGAGCACATAGAGGACACATGCACTGGGTGCCTTTCAAATTTCAATAACTAAGTTTACATAAACGTGTTTTAGAAATGCTCACTACATGACCTACGATTTTGCAGGATTCAGAATAATGGCCATTTCAAACTCCTTGTTTTTTTTTTGTGTTGCAACTAACATGTTGGGCGCTGTGCCTGAACATTGCATTTGCTAAAACGTCGCAAAATGAATATCAACCAAAACTGTTACGTGATAGCCATTACGATGTGGACTCATTTCCCCAGTCTCCCAACGTCTGCTAACAGACAAAACCATTACAGATAGGCAAAATGTCATGGCATTACAATCAACGACAAAACACATTGCTATTAATCAGTTCTGTTGAAGTTAGATGGTGGCAGAACTTTTGCAGGTATGTTCATACTCTGGGATAGATGCCATCTTAATAGAGGGCTTGAAGGAAGTGATGTTATGAATGTAGATAGGTTAGAAGTGAGGAAGGTATGTGGACACAGATGCAGAAGTATTGCAGTCCAGTGCTGAAGCAGGACTGAAGAATGTATTGTTTGCGTCACCTAAAGACAGTTTTTTAGGGGCGAGCACAAAGCGCTCCGTCCCCTGTTGTAATCTCTGTTTGGGCTCCTAACCACGCCCATGTCACGTCAGTCACTTTCATTAGTTCGTGGGCTTGCCTTTTATAATCCGCTTGCTTTCATTAGTGAAAGGTATGCACACGTCATGCCTTTTTTCGGTGTTTACCCTCCTCAAGTGCATCGACCAATTACTGAAAACATACGAGGCTCAATGTTTTCTGTCTGGTTTCTGGACTACTTTTTCTCTTTATTTTGCAGCGCGATCTCGCTGGGCAGTAGTTGAGCACTTTGCATGACATCGATCCTGTTACGTAGGTAATTGCACTTTTGCCAGTCACATAGATAATTGAACTTTTATTTACCTTTGTGTGTCTGCTTTTTCGCTGATGGTGGCCCTCAGGTCGCTTATGTGAAACTTTTACTTTTTCAGTTTATATAGCAAGAAAAGTCTGGTTAGGTATGTGAAACTGTTTTACTTTTCATTTTCAATTTATGTGGCAAGAAAAGTCCGTTAGGAGTTTACAATGCTAATAGCTCTAACTCGAGCAAACGCGAGACCTACCTATTGCATTACAAATGCTTGTTGGTGTTTGTTATAAACCCTATTGTGGTTCATACCTAAGCTTACAGTTGGCTATGGGCCAACCCATTACTTACCATTGGTTGCTTTTTTTCAGTCTCATTTTCTGACTTATTATTCAGTAAGTCCCCTTCCTCTTCTTGTGTTATTCCTTTCCTTGGATCATCACTTCTTTACTATCCTTTTGATTAGATGTCCTGTAGCCACTCACTGTTTACATCCAGGGAACTACTTGTTTTCTTTCAGCACTGTTTTCCTGCTTTCTTACTTGTGTACTGCAAATCCCACCCCTGTGCTTTCCATGTTGTTTTGCCCTTCCCCAGGACTGTTTTTCATCCATTTTATAAACACTCCTCCTCCAAGCTCCTCTGTTGCTGGGTCACCCCATCTTTGTCCCTCTCTCTATTGCTTACTTGTTACACTGCCTATGCACTCTGGCATTGATTTCCACTTCACATCCCCATATTCCTCTGTTGCTCCCAACAACTCTCTGTCACGTTCTTTTCTTTATTTCCTTTCTTTTTTAAAAAAAAATATATTTTTTTATTTTTTAGAGGGTCTTGCAGCTCCAATTGGCTACCAGGTTTCTTCTTTTTTCTTTAATGCTTTTTGGCACATATTTTTCAAATGTACTGCTCCAAGATTGGCAGTCACCATATTGTAACAGTAAATCAAGTCACAAATAGAAAAGGGCTACAGCATTGTGATGCATAAAGCTAAACGTATGGTGATGCATGTGCACCTACGCATTATCACGCTGTGGCAGCTTGTTTTTACTGATGCCATTCCCCATCAGCAAACAAGCATTTGTGCTTCCTTTTGCTGATCGGGAACATCTTTGGCAGAAAGCACTGGCGAAGCCGTAAGGTCAGATGATGCCATTGAAAAGAGATACTTTTTTGTTTTTCCAGTACTTGTTTTTTATAAATGGGGTTACATTCTCAATTTATAGCCTAATTTTCTAAATAAGTAGTCTGAAACAACAGTTATCAAGGGCGTCCATCATAGATATAGGTGTGCAGAACCATGCCAGATTTATAGCATGAGCAATAACTATAAACTGTACATTATCTGCTTTTAAATTAATTTTATTCTGAAAATCCAGTATGGATCAGTCTGTTTTGGACCCTCGTTGGACATATCTGGAATAGTTTTTAGAGGCACTTTTGAAGCGTGGCTATAGTAAGGTACCCAACAACCTCATTTCTGCCTAGCTTCAAATTATTTAGTACCGAGAAGCATCATTTATAGAACTCGTTCAGGGCTACTTTTCACCGGTCTGTCCATTACTAAAAGCAGCTCTGCCGCTCAGAACCGACCAGGAAGGGTGTTCTCTGTGTCTTGTATAGGTAGTCTAGTAGCATGACATCACCTTCCACTTTCCTATTGGTACACTTTTTATTCTACAGCTACTAGCCACTGAACGGGCTGGATAACGCAAACTGCACTAGTTCAAGGCAATGTTGTGTTTGTACCCACCAGTTTTGTTTTAATGCATGCATGTTCGCTACAGTCTGGTTATCGAATTACTCCAATCACTGGCTATGGACAGGGTGAACCTTCATTTGCACTAACTAGATAAAAGTGGTGTGTTGACTGGGCAGTTGGTGCGAGTGCTAATTTGCAGTGGCCAATGCTGGAAATGTCATTGCAGCAGTGCAGTACACTGGTGGAACGTGTTCCAGAGCAAGGGAGGCAGCCAATCAGAAGTGCAATTAGCCTGATCCGGGGCTTGATGTTACGTTAATCTTTCAAGGTAGAGTGCACCAGTAAGAGTTCATATGCAGCAACATAATGTTTTTGTTTATTAATTGGAAATGAAACACGCAGTCCAATTTCAATAGAAGAATAGGCTGAGAGATATTTCCTTACTTTACACAGAGTTGCCAAAAAAGAAACCTGGAAGGGGTTTTGGTGAGTTCCTGAAAGGGAAGAGGAAAATATAAAAATGAAATTCTGGGAAATGTTGCATTAGTGTCTGGCAGTTTCCAATAAGTCATCCAGGCCACACAGGGATGATCCTTTTAGAGAGCTCCACTCCACCATCATCATCATCTCCACCAAAGTGTTCCTGAATTCAAAATAACCTGCTCCTCTCATGTCAAAACAAGTGTGATTCCATTGTCTCCTTTGCGCCACTGGCTCAGCCATTAGGGCACGATTACCTTTTATGCAGGCAAATGAAAATTCTCTGATCGGCCTCCTGCTTCATTTAAATTAAAGGACTTTCCTGGGAACAAAAGTCCTTATTTAATAGTAGTCTGACACATCTAGATCAGAATATTATAAAGAAGGTGGCTAGGGCAGTGGAAATTATGGGAGACTGGTTGGTTCCTAATCTCTAACCCTTGGGCCACTCCATTTTACATGGAGAGGTACATTGACAAAGGATTTAACAACCTGTTTGGAGCTTTTGACCTACATACTCAAGGACTCCCCTGAAGTCCTTTGGCTTTTTAAAAAAGAAATATTAGTCCTTTATTTCCAGCTCTTAAAATATCTTGGCCCTAAATGCCAAATTGTAGGTTTTCTTTGAATGATGGTAAAAACTGTCTGAAATCTACCTTAGGTCACAATGCTCCCTGTACTAAATAATAACTTGCTTTTATGTACCATTTCCGTTGAGCTTGTACCGTGTAAATGCACTGTAAATGGCAGGTTTTATTATTACCCAGTTTATGGTAATCAGTTTATCAACTTCTGAAAGGCAGAAGGCTGAATTGGCCTTGCTTACATTGAAACGTGAGCTGCAAATTTAAATCCGATGTTAGCAGCAAGCATTTAACTCAGTGAGCTATCTTTGTCACTTGTTTTTAGGTCTGGGTTTTAACAGTAGAGCTATCAAACAGACCCATTGCTGACAAGCTTAGAGTTGGTTTTGTCCCTTTCATTCTTTCTTCAGTCAGCCTCTTTCAGCCACTGGATATCTATTGTTACCAATGTACGAAGAGTGAGCTGTGGGTCTACCTCTTCCAACCATTACCTTTCTTTGACCAGTCTCTTTAAGCCATAGATTTAATACTTTGTCAATAAGGTTTTGGCTCAACCTAGTGGAGTATAAGTCTCTCACCTAATGCTTTTGGTTGTTTTGGTGTATCCTTCATCTCCACTCTATTCTTGCACTGAACTCCTAAAGGTTCACAACTATAGATCTCTGTGTTTACTCGTACTGGCTTCTGTCTATGTCTTGCTAATTCTTCATGTGCTAGTACATTAAACCTAGACCTATTGTTTTTTGCCAATGCTTGTTTTCCTTCTTGTAATGTGTATTTTCCATACAAAAACATTTCTTCCACTGGTGGAAAAAAATAGACAGAAAAATAAAAACTATACTTCAGTGTGTGGGTAAGTGGCAGCACTTACGTAACACACACCACCCTATATAGTCTTAGTGCTGGTTTAATAAAACTACCAGCCCAAAATGACATAAATTCAAATTTTCCCTAAAGCTTAGATGCATTGAGATTTTACTATCTAGCAATAGTGAGTTCTACTGAAAGGAGCCAGAACAGAAACAGTTTGATTATCCTATACCTTACCAAGTGCTAAGATTATATTTTACAATTTTTGATTTCACTTGATTGCAGCTAAGTAGATCACTGGTAGGCACCTGAGGAATATTCGTCGATGTCTAGTATTAAGGAGGCAATTAGTGTAGCTATTTAGGCAAAACGTATAGGATCTAAAATGTAATGCAGTCCTAAACTGAGGTCCAGTGTAGGGTCTTATGGGCCATGGAGAAATGGTCTCTTTTCAGTCTGAATTTGGTGCAAACAGTTGCATTTTAGACTCTTTGAACTGTCTCTACAAGGATATTTTGGAGTCCTGATTAAAGGGTGTTGCAAAAGTCATACAGCTCTGGTCACAAACAATGCTCTTTTCATCAAGGACAGAAGATGCTGAAGGGGTTTGTCTACTGATGCTATAAAAACAGTTCTTGACAACTGTTTGTACCTGATGCACAAGGGATGCCTCTGCATCAACTAAGAGCCACAAGATTTCAACATTTTTCAGAGACTTGTTTTAACCTGAAGTCAGTAGGATAGGTCTGCTCTATTTGTTGAACAAATCTACACATGATGGAAATGATTCACTTCCCCCATAAGGCGTTTTTGTTTTGATTGAAATGTAGTGGCAATGTGTCACCAACAAAGGACTGATTTGAAAATGTACACTCTTAGGTCGAATTAGGGCTGAAGATTGATATTGAGTAGGACAGGGGAAAGCCAGACATCTGCAGGACACCATCGGTGGCAGAACTGTGTGCTGACAAAAGAAGTCCCAACTTTACTTCAGTTCTTTCCTATTCGAAGGATTGGGGCAATTTGATGGTGTTCATTGAGGCTCCCAGTATAATGATTAGGAGGTCCAAAATTTGACATGATCCACCATTTCAAAGGCCATGAATAATATAATAAGGTGTTAAATTATTGGTACAAAGAGCTTTGAATATTACTTGAGTATCCACACAGATATAAGGTGTCATATTGAGTCTGTAGATTACAAGGTAGTTAGACTTCATGACATTTGTTCCAGTGTAACTGGATTAAATCCAGAGTCTCAGAATTAGGTAGCTGGGTAGTCTGGAAGGATACCTCTGGCCATTTGTCAATCATAGACTGCGATTGCCTTATTTTTGCATTTTATCAGAAAAGAAATGGCTCAGGCAGTCAAAAATATCTTGTGATTGCCTACCTCTGGTATAATTGCTAGTTAGTCAAAGTAGATCTGACAAGCCTGAAAAGAAAAGTAGGGTGGTTAAAAGCCTTCTCGATTTCCTGGTCCCTATAAACTATATTTACTGGCAGAACACCTTTTTTAAACTGTTTTATATTAAGGACTCACTATTAATCTTTAAAAAACGTGTTTCTATTCTTTTTGTATTTGGATTCCACTGCCACTATGAGCATCCCAGGATGCGTTGCGAGTGTGGCCTGGACATACAGTAGGTCCACTTCTCATCCTTGAAAAGTTTCATGCAGCGAGTGAAGGGATTATAGGTTTTGCAACAAGAAATAATATTGTCAATCATAGAGCTAGGTACATTGGTAAAATAAGGCTGTAACACTTCTTCCCTAATCCAGGGGAAGGTGAGGGTGCTAGTTTCAATACAGGAAAAGAAGACAGTCGCCTTAGGAGGTAATATTTGTTACGGTAGAGAGGCGCAGAAAGAAGGGATATGAACTAATACAAGCAGTAATGGCACAATAGGATATATCAGTATATCTCAATATATTTTAAACACATTTTAAACAAAATATCTGTGTGTTTGTGTGTGTGTGTGTGTGTGTATATATATATATATATATATATATATATATATGTATATATATATATATATATATATATATATACACACACACTATAACATCTGTCCAGTACCTTTAGAGTTTGATGGGCCATTAATGATTCAAATTAGCCCTGGGTCTGATCCAAAAGCTGGCTGAGATATAAAAGAGCGGTGTAACAAGTGGAGCAAAGTCCAATAAGCCTTTAATATCGAGCATTATGGCCAGGAGTTCGGTACTAGAGCAGAACAGCTGCATTCTTTATTTTATGTCTTTTTTTATTTATTTACAAATTCACTGAAATTCCAAAGCACTCAAACTGAGCACTCCACAGTGACTGGTATGGGGTGGAGTAGCCATTATGATTTAACAAAATTCCTATCCCACCACCTTATGCTTTTCCTCCATTAGGATGTGGTCTTGTAGCATGTGATATTTTGTGGGTGTAATATCGGCTAGAACAGAGTGACCAGAAACTACTAATTTATTTCCCAAATGCAGTGCAAGACATGGAAAGCCTTCAAAGCCACAGAGAACTTCACCTAATGGAGGGGTGGTGTGTGACTAAAAATCACGTTACTGGTGTTGAGACAGTAGTGAGCTACAGGGGTGTGAATAGTCAAGAAGCAGGCTTAGAAAGCACACAGTGGGACGAGATCTACATGAGGGTGCGGTGTGTGACTGTCTTTTTCGGAGGGGTCAAGAAGAGGGTAAGAGGAACAGTTCTAGGAAAGTGAGGCTGATATTTGGTATAGGTGGGTGTTTGGTTCAGATTCTCACAGAGGAGACAAAAAGTTCAACATTTCTAATTTTCCAAAGCCCTGAAGTGCAATGGGGATTTTGCTTATAAGATAACGTATGTGGGAAGTCTGGGGTCATTTGTATGAGGACCTTGAATGGCTTAAACATCTAGCTGGGGGAAGCTGTTTACAACAGCAACAATTTATGCACATTTTGCCATGATTCCCAGGACCGACTTCAGATACAAAATGTACACATCACTGGTACTTGCGCCTGGGGACCAGTTACTCAAAGTGCAAAATATGGGCAATGACAATTTCAGGCCCTTGCTCCTTAGGTACCATCTGTCCAACAAGACATATTCTTTCCCTTATTTACATTCCTTGTGGTGTTTGTGCTTCTCGTATTCCCATTACAGGACACCAGGTAGGCTTTCTAAATCCGGTAATTCAGGCTCTCTCTGCTTTACTTACGCAGTGTCCATTTCTGGCATACCTACCTTTAAAGTTAGACAGACTTCTCCAGAGTCAGCCTTACGTCTCGTTTTGCAGAACAACTAAACTGGCAACACTGACCAACGGATAAATGCACATTCCTATAAATTCCTAATCATATAGTAAGTAACTCAGGTGCTCATACACTAATGTACATTGTTGCCAAAATGTACATGCTGGAATCTCACAAGAGAATCCAGTGAATACATACATTTACTGAATAGTGGAGCACACCATATGTAACATAAAGCACATATAACTTATTATCAAACTAAATATTTTAAATCTAAATAAATGACATTCATAGATCCACTGTTAATGGGATAATTGATCAAAAACAGAAAAAATGGGTATTCGTTCTTCTATCATTCTAAACAGAACGACTCTGTTATTGGTACAAAACTAGAATTTTAATATACCCATATAAAAAATTAAAATACAAAGAATCATACAGACTTAAACCACACGTAATATAAATAAACAAGACAATGAGAACAACATAAACACATAAGACAATATGTATATACAGTTCTCTTGTGACCCCAAATGTCTGGAAAGAAGGGCCAAATAATGTATAATTCAACCCCTTTGTAGTAGAACTTCAGCCTAGTTGAGCTTCAGCCGACACGTGTTTCGTCCACAAATGGACTTTTTCAAGGCTGATAAATCACAATGAGGAAACATATTATTTACAACCATCTACATAATATATAATTCCTCTCCATTTTTAAATTTTATTGTTATGACCCATTTGCAATTACAAAGGTCTTCAAAGGTATCATCTTAAAATAACATTGTGAACCATTAAAAGAAAGAACACCCAATAACCCATACCAAATCGGAACTAATATGGTGCCTATTATGTGGTTCACAACCTATAAAGTCTTGTGACAAAACATGCACCCATAGTGTCTGTAAAAAATCAAATTTGTGGGAAGCAAAACATACACAATTATATTCACAAAGATTCTTTTGAGAGCAGACCTCCAATAGTGTAATAGTAGACAAAGCCCAAAAAACAAGGGTGATTGTACCCTAAAGGCCATGCAAAATGAGTACCTTGTATATTGGAACTGACCTTAATTCATAAGAAGAGATATAAAATGTATAAGAGCATAATTAAGTTCAATGCCGCAACCATGGCTAATATTATTCCAAATAGTAACCTAGACCAGTTCTACATACCGGTATTTCCCAGAACGTCCACTAATTAATAAATGGCAGTATCATCTCAGCCAGATGGAGCTTGATAGTCTTTCAAATCGCCCCGTCCAAAATGCGGTATAGAGGATGGCATGTGATAAGCTTAGCGTCAACCTCTTGGGCAAAGCCAACACCAAGACAATTCCTTTTTTATCTAAAAATAAAAGCACTTATGAGCCCAATAATGTACACCAAGATACCCATTTTAGGCTGTAACAACGCATTACACCAATATCTTTCCTTAGAATCCAAGATTACTTGAAACCTATTCCTTTTTAAAGGAACCCACCTACATTATCGATTCTAACCAAGACAAAACAGTCCCTTGTATATCTAAAGAAAACATGCACATATGTGAGCCTAATAACGGCAACAGGGACTTATATTTTTAACCACAAAGACGCTTTTGACTAATTGCTTTCTTATACTAAAACGGCTTTAGACCGGTTTCTTTCCAAACTGCTTTCGCAATTGAGAGCAAGCAAAACATGTATTAACTAGTTCAAAAACTGTTAGATTATAGCGACGAAACCTGTAAGCGACTCACATTATCAACTACAAAAGTGCTTTTAAACTAATTGCTTGCTTGTACTAAAACGACTTTAGACTGGTTTTTTTTCTCAATCATGCTTTTTCAATTTGGAGCAAGTAAAAAATGTATTAGCTAATTCAAACATTATTGACTTATATCGACGATAACTGTACGTAGTAGCCTTCGGGAATCAGAGTTGCGGACAGCCATAAAGAAACGAATGGTGTATCGCAAACTCTTTTAAATAGAGCAGAGACCTTTCACTATGCGGTTACACGTCCAATAGTGTCAACCGTAACTAACACTAACAGCGGGCAGCAGCCATGTTTGTTAGTAGAAGCGAAGTCAAAACAGTAATGTCCACCACCATCGACAACATAACGTGAGCCTTACTACGGGCAAATCCGACGGCCATCTTAGCAGTGTCAAATAACGCATTGCTGTCCATTTCGATGTATCCCTATAGCAGCACTATCCTCCATACCATGGCGGAAAATCTAATCAATGTTATTTACTTATTTACATCAATACAAAGAATTATAGTCAAACATCAAATTTCATTTTAGCACCAAGTTGTTAAATGGTGTATGTTGTCTATAAAGAGTGTTAATAGACACACATATATATTGATCAAAATAATTGAGTGATTATTTTGTAACTAATTAATAGTGAAACATGCAGTTAACACAAATGGTGGGCAGATTGTCCATATACCCCAAAGGTGTAAATAACTGTGGGCAAAACCCTCCCAATTGCTTGTGTATAGCAAAATTCAATATTTAAACAGTAAATACATTTACAAAAAATGGTACATTTCATCATCCAGATTCATTCCAAGTTCTATGGCTCTCAATCTGAATATCCATTTAGCTTCATTTCTCCTCAATTCCACAATTCTATTGCCATCCCTAGGATTAGCAGAGGTCTGACTAATGCCCATAACTTTTATAACTGGGAATTCAGAGGAAGGATGTATTTTTATCATATGTCGTACCACCGGAGATGTAACATCATTGTTCCTTAATGAGCGCATATTCTCCTGTATTCGCTCCTTAAGGGGCCTGATAGTGCTGCCCACAAATATCTGACCACATTCACATACCAATATATATACAATATATTTGGTATTGCAATTGATGAAGGTTATAATTATATATGTATTGCTCCCATTGTACCCAAATTCAAGAGTTTTATGTAGTGCTATGTTGCACATATTGCAATGGCCACATTTATAAAAACCCTTTATTTTTTCTGGAAGCCATGTCAATCTATTTTCCTTAATAGGAGGAAGGAAACTTCTGCTGATAAAATTCCTAATAGTTTTGCCCCTCCTATGAATTATTTTAGGTTTTGTGGGCATTATCTCAGAAAGAGTACGATCAGTATGCAAGATGTTCCGATGTTTATTTAGAATTCTATATATATCGTCTGGTTTGCCTTTGCTGGGATACTGAATAGCGCCCAAGCTGCTTTTGTCTCCAAACCCTGGCCTGGTGCATTATGCATACATGATGCAATGTATGGAACTCAACATACTCTTCCCCTTGCTGTGAACGCCTTCCCAAATCTATCCCTTGTACTATAAACTTTCTGGAGTCCGAAAACCACCCAGTTCTCAGAGGAGAGAAGTGACGGAGTAGTTAAGAAAACAAGCATTGACAAAGTCAACAAGCCTAGCTTGCATCTTGCGACCTGACTAAAATGTTTTTTGAAGTCTAATGTAGTGAAAAATACAAAGCAAACATGATTGCTTTCTTTACACAATGCATCTATAAGATAAATAATTTAACGTGTGTGATTCCGTGTACTTTTGAGATGTACAGTAGTCCCTCATTATTGCAATGCAAGCACTATATATAAGCCAGAACGAAACACCAAACATCCTATAGCATGAGATGAGAGCAAGCAATAGATAACTGGATGGAGCTAAAACCCCATCTATGTATATTTCAAAATACTCGTAACAAAGCAGCTTGCAGATAGCTGTGCCCTCAAGCCAAACCTAAAAATGACAGAGGGGTGGTGGAAGAGAGTGAAAGAGCAGAGTCCCAGATACCAGTTTGGTAAGAAAGACAAAAAGCAGTAGCCATAGAGAGTATGAACCACTGACACAAGTGGGAATGAGGGAAAAAAGCAGCTAGACAACCCTGGTTAGAGAGAAACAAAGACAATACAAAGAGAGCAGGTTCAATGGAAAAAGAATAATGAGTGGGCAAGAGAGGCCAGCCAAGACAGAAAATGGAATGATGGAGATAAAGAGAGCAGACATGAGGTAGAGAGAATTCAAAAGGGCCTTTTGTGAGTGGAGTACGTAAGGGTGAGACAGAGGAAGTTCATACAGACAGGCTGCACACCCCAGGTGAAGGGAAATACATTTAACACCATCATGAGAGAGGAGTCAGGGAGATAATGAGAGCAGACCCATTGCATGGGTAAAAGGAGATCCAAGGTGGCAAAGGAGTTGTCATCCATATACTGTACTATGAACAGGGTGATAGCATAAATTATATGCTTTTATCTCACGTTTTCCATCCTAGAATCTCTTGAAAATGTACTCCTGAATAGGGCACATAAAAAGCACTTGCAGGGTGGGAATGGGCAGCCCATACATTGATGGGATGTAAGGGAGAAGCATTTATATGGTAAAAAACTGTTTTTGTCCATAAGCATTGAGAAATGCATTGTGTGTGTAATACTGGGATTTTGCAACTGTCTCAGATTCTCTGGTGCACCCTATGAATTCGCTGAGAATTTCTGAAAGTTTCAGAAACCATAGGAATAATCTGATAAAGCAGGTTTCCTACTTCCTTCTTTTTTACAGTTGCACCTATTTAATGACGTCCTTGGAGATATTCGTATTAAACATTTATAAATTCATTTGAGAAACCACAGTAAAAGTGCAGGTATGGTTAAGAATTAAAACTGAAAAAAAACATTGAAATTCACAAGCTACGGTTAGCACTCTAATGCATAATATAACTTCTAAACTAGATGCAATGCTCATAAGGTCGTCCTTAATAAGATAGATAAAATTACAAATGATCTAAATCATCTTACAGATGACATTATGACATTATATATCCCATTACCTTCAGTACAATGAAAGAGATGAAAAAGATGACCACGAATGGAATATTATTTACTGGTTTGAGTATGTGTTGTTGTTTAATTACGTTGTGCTTTTAGGTGTTATCACTGATTGATATAAATAATGTGGGGTCATAAGAATTGCATTTGTTTGACGAGTTATGGTTTGCATGTCTGTTCTGTGAGTTATGTTTTATGGGATCTAATCCTAATTTGTGAATTTCAGTAGTTTTTCAGTTTTAATTCATGACCATAATTGTACTTTAATGGTGCTTTAAGCACTTTCTGAGGTTTTGTAACCCTTTCCCTGCCAAGGACGTAATGGTTACAACCTTGGCTGCATTGCTGAGGTGCCAAGGATGTAACCGTTACGTCCGGGGACTGGCTCATGGGGGGGAGCGCTAGCCCTCTCCCCATGAGCCAAGGGGCAGGGATTAAAGGAGAATGGCTTCTCCTTCGACCCCTGGTCCCCTATCCCCCCACGCCGTCCCCCCAGTGACGTCTGAGGATGTCAGCACTCAATTGCACACTGACCTCGTCAGAGGTCATACCAGTCGCACTGGAAGCTCAGTTTCCAGAGTGCACCGGAAGAGAAATGCAATGAGGGTGGAGGCAGGGAGAGGCATGAAAGGAAAGGTCTTTCCTTTAATGTCTCTGAGCTTTCTGCAGCCCGATCATTAAGAGAAATGCCCACTAGACCCCAGGGAATTTTGTTGGTGAAATTGTCATGAGGAGAGCGACCCCTTGAGCAAGGGTCCGATCTGTCCCTGGAGGGAGGGGTGTGGGGTAGAGAAATCACAAGACAGCAGATATATTTTTTTTAATTTATTTTAGGCCACTTCTACCCCTCCCCCCCCCTTAGGGGCAGATGGACCCATTTTAATAAGGGGGGTAGAAACCACTAGGCACCAGGGATTTTTATTTTTTAATTTTTTTTACAGATGGGGCACGACACCTTAGCAAGGGTCGCTCCCCTGGGGGGCAAATTTATTTTAGGCCATTTCTGCCCCCACTTAGGCACCAGGGATTGGTGTGTGTGTTTTGTTGGGGGGGGGGCAGCCCCTTGGGCAAGGGTCACTCCCAATGGGGGCACATTACTGTTGGCCAATTCTGCCCCCCTTTCGGGCAGATCGGCCAGGGAAGATTTTTTTTTCTAAAAAAGAAGGTGGGGGTATGGCCATATCCCCACCCCAAATTAATCGGGACAAAGTTGTTCTGCCCACCACTGGGCAGATGGGACAATTATCCCCAATCCACTCCCCCAGGGGGTGGGCAGAAAGCCTACTAGATACCAGGGAATTAAAATAAAAAATAGTGGGGTGGTGGCTACCAACCAGTATGCGCATGGTTAATACCCCCACCCCAACTGAACGGGGTAACAGTCTTTCAGCTCTCCTCCCTACACAGTAAGAGATCTTAGCCTATGGCAAGCAAGAGGACATTTGACTATTTTAGGTTTTGGTTTTACATTTGGGCCATGAGAGCTTGTCTGACTCTCAAAATCGTCCCACTTGCAATGGTGAGAGCTGCACTTTTTGGACATTGGGGCGCTGCCTTCTAGAAAAATCTACGAGACCTAGACACATCTGAAAACTAAACATCTGGGTGAGTCCAGGGTGGTGTGCCTTACATGCACCCGCACCATTTTCTTACCCACATTACCTTGCAAACCTCCAACTTTGCTTGAAATCACACATTTTTGAGATGGAACCTTCCGGAATCTGCAGGAATCCACAAAATTCCTACCACTCAGCATTGTCGCATCCATACCGATAAAAATTCTGCCCTACTTGTCAGCCTCAAAACATTTTTTTTCAAACTGCCCTTTTGGACCCACTTTGGTTTCCTCTCAATTCTGACATGTTTTTGACTCTTCCCTGTCACAGACACTTGGCCCACCTACACAAGTGAGATATAATTTTTATCAGGAGACTGAGGGGAACGTTGGGTGGTAGGAAATTTGTGCCGGTGCGGTGATCCCACACAGAACTGTGGGAAAAATTTGATTTTTGGTTTTTAGCTAAATTTGAGGTTCGCTGAGGATTCTGGGTAAGAAAACACTGGGGATCCACGCAAGTCATACCGCTCTGGACTCTCTCGGGTGTCTAGTTTTCAGAAATGTCTGGGTTTGGTAGGTTTCCCTAGATGGCTGCTGAGCCCAGGTCCAAAAACGTAGGTACCCCCCCTCACCTCCCAAAAACAGGTAGTTTTGTATTTGATAATTTTGATGTGTCCACTTGGTGTTTTGGGGCATTTCCTCTTGTGGGCACCAGGCCTACCCACATGAGTGAGATATCATTTTTATCAGGAGACCTTAGGGAATGCTGAGTGGAAGGAAGTTTGTGGCTCCCCTCAGATTCCAGAACTTTGCAGCACCGAAATGTGAGGAAAGTGGTTTTTAGGCCAAATTTTTAGGTTTGCTAAGGATTCTGTGTAACAGAACCTGGTGAGAGTGCCACAAGTTACCCAATCCTGGGTTCCCCTAGGTGTCTAGTTTTCAGAAATGTCCAGGTTTGCTAGGTTTTCCTATGTGCCAGGTGAGCTAGAGGCCAAAATCCACAGCTAGGCACTTTGCAAAAAACAGGTCTGTTTTCTCTGGGAAAATGTGATGAATTCATGTTGTGTTTTGGGGCATTTCCTGTCACGGACACTAGGCCTACCCACACGAGTGAGGTACCATTTTTATTGGGAGACTTTGGGGAATGCTGGGTGGAAGGAAATTTTTGGCTCCTCCTCAGATTCCAGAACTTTCTGTCCCCGAAATGTGAGGAAAGAGTGTTTTTTTGGGTTGCAAATTTTGAGGTTTGCAAAGGATTCTGGGTAACAGAACCTGATGAGAGCCCCACAAGTCGCCCCATTCTGAATTCCCCTAGGGGTCCAGTTTGAAAAATCGTATAGGTTTGCTAGGTTTCCCTAGGTGACGGCTGAGCTAGAGGCCAAAATCCACAGGTAGGCACTTACCAAAAAACACATCAGATTTCAATGTAAAAATGTGATGTGTCCATGTTGCATTTCCTGTCGCGGGCATTAGGCCTACCCACGCAAGTGAGGTACCATTTTTATTGTGATACTTGGGGGAATACAGAATAGAAGAACAAGTGTTATTACCCCTTGTCTTTCTCGAAATTTTTTCCTTCCAAATGTAAGACAGTGTATAAAAAAGACGACTATTTGAGAAATGCCCTGTAATTCACATGCTAGTATGGGGACCCCGGAATTCAGAGATGTGCAAATAACCACTGCTTCTCAACACCTTATCTTGTGCCCATTTTGGAAATACAAAGGTTTCCTTGATACCTATTTTTCATCCTTTATATTTCACCAAATGAATTGCTGTATACTAGGTATACAATGAAAACCCATTTCAAGGTTCAGCTCCTTTGTTGGCTCTGGGAAACCTATGGTTCTTGATGAACCTACAAGCCCTATATATCCGCACAACCAGAAGAGTCCAGCAGACGTAACAGTATATTACGTTCAAAAATCCACCATAGCTGGAAAAACTTAAAGAAGAAAACGTGGACAGAAATGGCTCTCTTTTTCATCTCAATTTCATTTTTTTAAAATTTTAGCTGTTCTGTAGGAAAACCTTGAAGGATCTACACAAATGACCCCTTGCTTAATTCAGAATTTTGACTACCTTTCAGAATGTTTAGCTGTCCGGGATCCATCATTTCTGGTACTAACTGGAGGGAGGCCAAAAGCACAAAAATAGTAAAAATGGGGTATGTCCCAGTAAAATGCCAACATGGTGTTGAAAAATCTGGTTTGCTGATTCAAGTCTGCCTGTCCCTGAAGGCTGGGAAGATGGTGATTTTAGCACCACAAACCCTTTGTTGATGCCATTTTCAAGGAAAAAAAACAAGCTTTCTTCTGCAGCCCTTTTTTCCCATTTTGTTTTAAAAAAACTAAATTTTCACAGTATTTTGGCTAATTTCTTGATCTTCTCCAGGGGAACCCACAAACTCTGGGTACCGCTAGAATCCCTAGGATGTTGGAAAAAAAGGATGCAAATTTGGCATGGGTAGCTTATGTGGACAAAAAGTTATAAGGGCCTAAGCGCGCAGTGCCCTAAATAGCCAAAAAAGGGTTGGCATCTGAAGGGAAAAAAGGCCTGGCAGCGAAAGGGTTAAACATACATACAAAACTAACCATAACTTCACTTTCAGCTGTTTTGTCAGTGAATTAAACAATTAAAGAGCTTGAACAAGCACTATTTTGCCACCATAGAAAGTGGTAAATAATTGCTTGTCACAGGAGTTCAGCTGGAAATATATTGCAGAGTAACAGGACATACCGCAACAACTTATAAACCAACATAACACAACTAAAACATAACTGGGAACTACAAAGCAGTCAAAACAGAATGCAACCATAGTACAACAAAACAACATCACTTTGCAATAATGCAGCCAAAATATATAGCAGCACAAAAACAGAACACATAACCACCACTGCCTTAACTTACCACCAAGGACAAGAATTGGCACCAGTCAGTAATGCTCTCTGATTCAGCCCATGGTGTTCCACACAGGTTTCAGCTGTTGAAGCGGCTGAAATCCCTGTGTGAAACATTGTGAGAAAACGCAGTAATCTGCACAGAATCTCCAATTCTTGCATATTATTTTCACAAGCACATTGCGGCGTTCAATGCAAGTTAGATCCGAGTTTAGATATTTTCTGTTAATTTTGCAATGTATCTTTTCTTCTAGCATCCAAACATGCATATCTAAAAGGTCGACTTGGAGTCTCTTCTTTTGCTTTCTTCAAATACTGGCTCTTTACTAAAGCAGCTACTATTTATGTATTTTTATCTACCACCGAGTCCAAAGTGTATTGTCTCAAAGTCCTAAACAAGTGTTATTCTCATAAAATGCAGTGGTACTCATTTTATCAGCCTCGGAAGAATGAATTGCTAGGTCATCTTTGGACCCATGACTTATGTGCAGTGTGTCTCTAAAATGTTGAGGTGACCGTGAGTGAAGGCCAGCTTGTTCCACTGAGGTTCCAGAATCCGGGATCCTTGAAGCGTGACATTCTCCATGAAGTATCAGTTCCATGGGATGCTGCAATGTTATTGTAGTCTTGGAGAAGCCATTTACCTTGTTGATGATGCTCGCCATCCCAGGCAGTCACACAACTACATGGAAATAATCCAGGAGTCACAGTTTGGCAGTAATGATTTGTTCTGCACTGTCAGAGTGTGAGGTTCCTGGATAGCCAGTCATTTGGGCTCTCAGAAACTGACATTCCCTGCCTCACAAGGATCTCCCCGGTCGTGTTAGATGTTCATGATTAATATCTCCACTATGTTTAAGGGTTCTTCTAAGTAGCCATATCCTAACTGGGCCTTTCTTGTTCCAGGGTACTTGCTATATCTCTAGGGTCTCAAAACGTATCCATGTCTTTGTGAATACCACCTTTACATTCCTGGGCTTTCAGATTCCAAAGTAATGGATTTTCAGAATCCCAGTCTTGGCTGTCTGATAGAACCCACTTGATTTAAAAACAAAATAGATGAAGGATGCTCTTTGTGATATCTAACAGCTTCTGTCTCATGACTGGTACACCAGAATAGCAACATCACTATGAATAATGATATAATATTCAACTTCTTAATTATTGGCTTAATTTTACATAAATCATTCTTCAGTGAATACTGTGCTGATGATAATCATATTATAGACCAAATATTCACATTGAAAATAAAATTAATTTTCTGTTTTTACTTTAGCTAATTTTAAAATGTAACTTTTAAAGAGACACTCTAGAGCCAATATATGTTGGTATTGCTTCCTTGTCAGACCTCTACAGGTCCATGTTAAAGCATACAGGGCTTTTTTCCAACTAGCTCTTTCAGATTGTGAATGCCACTGTTCTGGAAGTCTGTGATGTCCTGCATGAAATCTGTGATTCCAACTCTCCAGATGAGTCAGCATCATTACATTACATTGAATATTTGTGACCACACATTGAGAGCCATAGGATTATCATTTTGGATGCCTATTCCCAAAAGGACAGCACCAGTAGTTTTCACAGATCTGTTAGAAACTAGATGATTTTAAGGCCCGTATTTATACTTTTTGACGCTAAACTGCGCTAACGCAGTTTAGCGTCAAAAAGTTTTGCGCCGGCTAACGCCATTCTGAAGCGCCATGCGGGCGCCGTATTTATTGAATGGCGTTAGCCGGCGCTAGCAGACCGGCGCTGCCTGGTGTGCGTGGAAAAAAACCACGTACACCAGGCAGCGCCGGCGTTGGGGAAAATGGCGTTAGGGCGTCTCAAAATGGTGCAAGTCAGGTTGACGCCCAAAAATCGCCTCCACCCGATTTGCGCCATTTTTAACGACGCCCAGACGCCATTTACATGACTCCTGTCTTAGTAAAGACAGGAGTCATGCCCCCTTGCCCAATGGCCATGCCCAGGGGACTTATGTCCCCTGGGCATGGTCATTGAGGCATGTAGGGGGGCACAAATCAGGCCCCCCTATGCCAATAAAAAATATAAAAAAAATAAAAAATTATACTTACCTGAACTTACCTGAATGTCCCTGGGATGGGTCCCTCCATCCGTGGGTGTCCTCCTGGGGTGGGCAAGGGTGGCAGGGGGGGTCCCTGGGGGCATGGGAGGGCAGCTGTGGGCTCATTTTGAGCCCACAGGTCCCTTAACGCCTGCCCTGACCCAGGCGCTAAAATCCGGCGCAAATGCGGGGTTTTTTGCCCCGCCCACTCCCGGGCGTGATTTTTGCCCGGGAGTATAAATACGACGCATTTGCGTCGCAGTCATTTTTTTAGACGGGAACGCCTACCTTGCATCTCATTAACTCAAGGAAGGCGTTCACGCAAAAAAATGACGCTCTTTCCTCATACTTTGGCGCTAGACGCGTCTAACGCCAAAGTATAAATATGGCGTTAGTTTTGCGCCGAATTTGCGTCGAAAAAAACGACGCAAATTCGGCGCAAACGGAGTATAAATATGCCCCTAAATCTTTGTGGAGTTTTAACAAAAGAAAACAAGCATCCGCCCCATCTCCCTTCTGCCTTTCCCAGCCAAAGTAATAGAGAAGACCGTCAACAAACAGCTGACCACCTTCCTGGAAGACAACAACCTGCTCGACCCCTCACAGACCGGATTCCGAACCAACCACAGCACTGAAACCGCCCTCATCTCAGTCACAGACGACATCAGAAC
Organism: Pleurodeles waltl; assembly: GCF_031143425.1. Lineage (NCBI taxonomy): Eukaryota > Metazoa > Chordata > Amphibia > Caudata > Salamandridae > Pleurodeles > Pleurodeles waltl. Next base: position 771,001,794 of record NC_090449.1, on the reverse strand, counting down.
CCTGATGGACAACGGTGAAACAGTCGCCCTCATTCTTCTCGACCTCCCGGCTGCCTTTGACACCGTCTGTCACCGCACCCTAATCACCCGCCTCTGCTCCACCGGGATCCAAGACCAGGCCCTGGACTGGATCGCCTCCTTCCTCGCAAACCGCTCCCAAAGAGTCTACCTCCCTCCGTTTCGCTCAGAACCCACTGAGATCATCTGCGGCGTACCTCAAGGCTCATCACTCAGCCCAACACTCTTCAATGTCTACATGAGCCCCCTCGCCAACATCGTACGCAAGCACAACATCATCATCACCTCCTACGCCGACGACACCCAACTTATACTCTCCCTCACAAAGGACCCCGCCAGCGCCAAGACCAACCTACAAGAGGGTATGAAGGACGTCGCAGATTGGATGAGGCTCAGCCGCCTAAAGCTAAACTCTGAAAAAACGGAAGTCCTCATCCTCGGCAACACCCCGTCCGCCTGGGACGACTCCTGGTGGCCCACGGCCCTCGGCACCGCACCGACCCCCGCAGACCACGCCCGCAACCTCGGCTTCATCTTGGACCCTCTTCTCACCATGACCAAGCAAGTCAACGCCGTGTCCTCCGCCTGCTTCCTCACCCTCCGCATGCTCCGCAAGATCTTCCGCTGGATCCCCGCCGACACCAGAAAAACCGTGACCCACGCCCTCGTCACGAGCCGCCTGGACTACGGCAACACCCTCTACACCAGGACCACAGCCAAACTCCAAAATCGCCTACAACGCATCCAAAACGCCTCGGCCCGCCTCATCCTCGACGTACCCCGCAGCAGCCACATCTCCGCACACCTGAGACACCTGCATTGGCTCCCAGTCAGCAAAAGGATCACCTTCCGACTTCTCACCCACGCACACAAAGCCCTCCACGACAAGGGACCGGAATACCTCAACAGACGCCTCAACTTCTACGTCCCCACCCGCCCCCTCCGCTCCTCTGGCCTCGCTCTCGCCGCCGTCCCTCGCATCCGACGCTCCACGGCGGGTGGGAGATCTTTCTCCTTCCTGCCGGCCAAGACCTGGAACTCCCTCCCCACCAGCCTCAGGACCACCCAGGACCACTCCGCTTTCCGGAGACTCCTAAAGACCTGGCTGTTCGAGAAGCGATAACCACCCCCTTTGTCCCTAGCGCCTTGAGACCCGCACGGGTGAGTAGCGCGCTTTATAAATGCTAATGATTTGATTTGATTTGATTTGATCCACGTCTATTCACATAATGGTAAATCAGCAATGATTTCCTTAGGTTATGAGGTCCATTGTCATTTCTAGTCCAGACAGACTCCGAGAAATCCCCTTCCATTTGGTAACGGCTCCCTGCTAAGCTACTCCCTCTGAGACGCTAGAGATCAATGCCAGCAGTGAAGTGGTTCCCAAGTACTGCATTTCTTTTCTCAAACCTGACACCATTGTTATTTAAAAAGTGTAACTTGTGACTTTCAAAGGCCTGCTTAATCCCTATTGTGGGAGTGAGAGAATCATGGCCTGTTAATTCTAGATTTACAGTATCGCTTTGTGGCAAGAGATGCCGTTGCTTATGTCATTGATAGAGATAACCACAAGACCCCAGACATCCGTTTAGCACCATTTCGACAGCTCTCCCTGCCAGATAACTTTGAACTCTCATATCCGATGTATTGGACTCCAACTCCTCCATAAAGCCCTATAATGAAGCACATGAAAGTTTGCTCATCGTTTCTCTGATTTATGTCGCTGATTCAAAACTAACAGGAAGCAGGCTTGCTTTTGTATAGTTATGAATACCTGTCACTTGTATCTAACTGTGTGCCATGCATCAGTAGCTATGTTCTCTATGCATGTATTTAACAATGGCCTCTGCAGACACGTACATGCACATATATTCCTTCTCTCCGTTTCTGAAGCCCTCTTGAAAACTTCTCTAAACTGTCATGCATTACTCTATGGTTTCCATATCATTACAATTTAATAATTTACCTCCCTTTGTGGGTACATGTATTCTAGTGCATTTTTGCAATTCTCTTTTATTACTTGCATTGCGATTATAAGCGGAAGCCCAATATCGTAAATAAAATATATTACCATGACAAATTCATAAAGTGAAAACTAAAGAGTCCTCCATGAGGGCAAAACTCTTCAATCTTTAAGAAAAAAGGAATCACAACTACCATACATACCTTTACCTGACAGTTTAACTCGGGTTGCCATTACAGACAAAAATCCCTAAAAAAATAGTAAACTACTCTTAGCTTTTGCGCTCTTTTTTGATTCAAAGTACTTCATTGGGTTTTACAGAAAAGAAAGAACAAACAAAATGTCATGAAACAGGGGTGTGACATACATTTCGGGAAAAGTTAGTAATATGTGATATTCTCTTGTTAAAAAATAACTCAATAAAAGCAAAATAACATAATAAAATACAGTTAATGAGAGAACAAAGTAAGACTAAACGCCCATGAATGTAACGTAAAACATAATTAAAAAGAGATTATAACTGTAGCCTTGATAACCCTGGAATAAGAAGTGGTAGAAACCCTGATTCAGACCTGTACATATCTGATAAAGAGCAAAAGAGGGTTCCATGGGAAATAATGTCTGGAAAAAAAAACTTCCAGGATTAGGGAGTTCACTGTGGCTTGGTGATGGTGAAATAGTTATTCAGTGTCATCCAGAGAGATCCTGACTGTGGTTTCCAGGGGGAATTTTGAAGGGACACATTATCAGCACCTCTTAGGTTAGAAATCCGGTTCAACCAGGATTTGAAAGAAGTGACAGCCTTATTTCTCCAATTGTTGAGGACGGATTTACAGGCCACAGTCAATAATGTATCTAACAGGAGGCGATCATCCTGTGATTTGAGCCTTGGGTCAAGGAAGCCTTGAATAAGTGAAAGGAAGTCTCGTTTCAGTTGTATTCCAAAGAGAATTCGAATACAATCAAATACAGAGTACTAAAAGTGTGAGACAGCACTGCAATAGAAGAGCAAGTGGTGAGTGTCACCAACGGCATTGTTACAATTCCAACATGTTGGATCCTCTGTGAGAGACAGTTTATGAAGACAAGATGGTATCCAGAATGTTCTGTGTAAGAGCTAGTATTTTGTTTGGGATAGGGACGGTGTGCTTTTATGAGACAACTGATTTCCAGATCAGTCCCTAATAATCAGGTGAAATAGTTCCAAATAAATTCCATTTCTTCAGTGTTTTTCAGTTTAGGCCTGTGAAAAATCCATGACATTTACAAAGGCTTCAGGAACCAAATCCTGCCCGCATCGCTCACCACCAGGGACCTAGCACCTCACCAGATCCTGAACTCCTGGACCTCCATTGCCAAAGAGGATAACCAAAGACTCATGAACTCCATCCACTCGGGAGCACCCTCGGATCCGTGCCCTCATCATATCTTAAACCTGGCCAGCTCCACCATAGCACCAGAGCTCTGTTAAACTATCAACTGATCCTTCGAGACTGCCACCTTCCAGACAGACTGGAAGCACACGAAGATCAACCTGCTGCTCAAGAACCCACCGCCGACCCAAGGGAGCTGAAAAACGACAGACCCATCCCTCTGCTCTCTTTCCCAGTCAAGGTAACGGAGAAGGCCGTCGACCAGCAACTCACAAAATTCCTCAAGAAACACCAAATCCTTGACCCATCCCAGTCCGGATTCAGAAGCAGGCACAGCTCTGAAACTGCATTCCTAGCAGCCACCAACGACATATGCATCATACTAGACCAGGGAGGCACGGCCGCATTCATCCTCCTCAACCTCTTTGCTGCATTTGACACCGTTTCCCACTCCACCCTCTTCAACAGACTACCTGATGACGGCATCCATGATAAAGCACTGAATTGGATCAGGTCTTTCCTCACCAGAAGAACACAGAGTGTCAGACTATAGCCGTTCACGTTAGAACCCAAAGACAGCTGCTGCGGAGTGCCCCAAGGATCTTCAGCTTGACACTTTTCAACATCCACATGGCCCCGCTTGCCAAGATCATCAAACAACACGAGCTAAACAGTCTCCTATGCCTACGACATCCAACTGATCCTCTCCCTGCTGAGGACTCTGCCAAGGCCAAGAGAAATTTCCACAACAGGATGAGAGCTGCTGTCGCCGCCTGGATGGACCCAGCTGCCTCAAACTCAACTCTGAGAAGACAGAGATCCTCGTAATCGTCTCCACCCCTCCACCTAAAACAATTCCTCGTGGCCCACTGCACTGAGAAAAACCCACACTCCCCAGTGACCATGCCCGCAACCTGGGCATCATCCTGATCTCCTCTCTATCCATGACCCACCCAAGTCAACAACGTTTCTTCGTTATGCTTCCAAATCCTCAGAATCCTGCTGAAGATTTTCGAGTGGATTCCCTCTGACATGGGGAAGACAGTCACCCACGCCCTCGTCACTGGCAAACTGGACTACGGCAACGCACTCTAAGCCGGAATCTTCTATCAAGACTACAAAGAATCCAGAATGCAGCAGCCAGACTCATCCTTGAAATCCCCCGACACAGCTACATCTCCTCCCACATCAGAGACCTACACTCGCTCCCAGTCAACAAGCGCATCACATAAGGCACTGCACAACATAGGGCCGGCATATCTCAACCACCGCCTCCCCTTGTACATACCCAACAGACAGCTTCATTCTTCCCAGCTCACCCTTTCAGCCATCCCCAAGATCCGGCAAAGCGCAGCAGGAGGAAGATCCTTACCCTACCTAGCAGCCGGACATGGAACACGCTCCCTCTCAAGCTCAGGCAGACTGCATCACAGAAGCAGTTCAGGAAGTACCTCAAGATCTGGCTCTTCGACTGAGCAGCAAGCCCACAAAAAGTGCCTTTAGACCCTATGGGTGATTAGCCGTGCTCTACAAATCTCTGATTGATTGATTGTTTGTTGGGATCCCAGTTGTTTCAGGAAATGAATGCCTTTAGATGCCCATGAGTGCCAAAATATGGGCTCACCTTGAATCTTGATTTTTAGGTCGAACGTGCAAGAGATTGGACCTGTAAGTATTGTGGGCTGTTAACCACGCCCACCTTACACCCACCACTTTCACTCATTCATGGGTTTGCCTTTAAAAAATCCCTTGATGTCATTGGTAATTGCTTTAGGTTTGTCCCAGCTGGGGGAAGAAATCCACAACGGGCTCTCCCAGCACAGTGGGAGAGCCAATACTACAATATTCACTGCACTCTGGAAAAGTCACCCCATAATGCTTTGCAAGAATTCTTTTTCAAAACATTGTTGCCCATAACTTAGCCTGTGATGGTCCTAGGACAATGGAACCACCACCAAAACGTTCAGCATTACACACTCTTTCTGTTTAGGTCATCGCTGGGTCCCCACACTACGTTAGTGGGGACCTCAAAATAATAACCCCTCCCCCCCCTAGCCCCCTTAACCCCCAACCATCACTGCTCAGTCCCGTTTTAAGCTCTTTTATGGCTGGAATTTTTGTTTTACAGCTTGGAGAAGTGTTTGTTCTAAGGGCCTTAGTATTGCAGTAGGCCTGAAAATATGTAAGGCATTATGCTCTCTAGGGGCTAGCTATATGGTTGCCCTACATTACAATGTGTCATTTTATTTTCATGTGGTTATGCTTTCTAGTGGCTAACTCTATGGTTGCATGGCCATGTTTGTTACAAATGATATTTTTATTGTGGTGTCCTCTAAGGGCTGTTCTGAGCTTTCCAGTCTATGCTGCAGTCCATCGTCCCATAATGCTGTGCAGGTCATTCTTTTACAAAACATTTTTGCTCTTAACTCAGCCTGTGGTCGTCCTAGGACAATAGGACCACCTTCAAAACGCTCATTACAACGGCTCTTTCGGTTAAGGCCATCTTTGGGTCCCCATACTAGGTTAGTGGGGACCCCAGAATAATAACACCTCCCTCTGTTCAGCGTCTTTTTAATCTTTCTCATGGCTGGAATTACAGAGTAGTTTGTTATAGGGGCCTTGTTTGTAATATCATTGTAGTAGGCCTGCTATCCCTGAAAATTTGTAATGCACTATGCTCTCAAGGGGCTAAACATATGGTTACACTGCAATACTTTCAGTCATTTTCTTTTTGTGTCTTTATTCCCTGTAGGGGTTAACTATATGATAACATGACCATGTTTCTTATAAATGCTGTTTTCATTGTGGTGGTTTCTAGGTGCTGTTCCGAGCATTACAGTCTAATGCCAAACATTTATTTCTGGTAAAGGATTTTATTGAGTTTATATGATAATTGTGTATGTGTTATTAATCTCTCCTTATTGCAGTTATGACCATGATTCAGGCCAGCCTAACATCCTTATTACACTCTATCTGTTTGAACACTCTTGAAATGTTTGGGTGACCCTTCTAGTTTATTTCTCTTGTTACTCCTCCGTGGCTGTCTTATTTTGGGAATTGTGTTAGCCAGCCAACAACTCTGATGCTGGAGTGGTGAACGTGGTATTCTATTGGAATTAGTCTGTCAGGTTTAAATTAGGATGCTAAATGGCAACATTTTCATTTTTTGCTGCATATAGAGGAAGAAGGTAAATGGAAGTGCTTTAGTTACAGCAGGGCCACTGGAATTATGTGGTGGGAAAAGACCAAATTATGAGGCAGGGTTGACCAGTTTATGTGGCAAGAAAAGTCCAGCTATGAACTTACAACTCCAATAGCTCTAACTCAAGCAAATGCGAGACACATTGCATTGCAAATACTAGTTGGGTTGTACCAGAGTGAAGCCATGTTTGAGTGGTCAACTGGTGTAGCCAATAATTTATCATCCCTCAAAATAGCCCCTTTTTGTTATTTAGGATAAATTTAGATGAGGGAGGGAATGGTTCTACTAGACGGAAGCGCCAAAGGGTGAAATTCCCCAAAATATCTCTTTCAACATTTAAGCAGGTGGGGGAGTAGTTCTGAGAGGAAGAGAAGCATAAAGGGCCTTGTCTGGCTAAGGAATCAGTTTGGTAATTTCTGAAATCAGCCAAGTTAATTCCTCCAAGAGTTGTGGGGAGACAAAGTTTTTGGATGGAAATTCTAGGGCATTTTTTCCTGCCATACAAATATGTTTAATAACTTGTCAATTTATTGTGTAATTAATCTGACAATATTAAAGTGAGCATGCATATAAGGTAATTTACAATGGGGGGTTACCATCTCTATGCAGCCCCACCAGATGAGGAGCTTAGGGTTCCAACCATCTAATAAGTTTTCAATATTTTTCAGGGTCACTTTTTCGTTATGTTGAAGGCTTTCTAATAGGTCTGAGTTAAATTCTAGACCCAAATATTTTATAAATTGGGGTTGTCAAGACAGGCCGGAGGAATTTAGTAGATCACTGGTACAGAGATTGTTTAATAACTTGACTTGATTTGTCGCTATCTAATTTATAACCAGCAGCTAGAGCGTATTCGTCAGTCGTCTGCAGTAAGGGAGTAATTGATTGGCTGCCATTCTCAGTCACAATAAAAATATCATTGGCATAAGCTGCAACTTTCACCATAGTCTTGTTGAAGAAAACACTGGAGATGGACTTGTTTATCTGAATACTACAGAGTAAAGGTTCAAGGGACAAAATTAATAAATAAGGTGAAAGATGATATTCTGGTCTAGTACCCCCTTTTGAAATTAAAAGAGAGGACACTAGTTCCCCAGTTCTCACTTTGGCAGAGGGGCCACTGTAAAAAGCCATACCTGTTTTAGTAAAGGTTTCATCCCTGGTTCAATTTTAGCAGAGTTTCATGTAGGAGGGTCCAGGAGACTCTGTCAAATACCTTTTCGTCATCTAATGTGATCGCCACGGTGTCTGAATTTGTAATGTGGCAGAGAAGTCGGGTGTTCTCATTAGAGAGGTCTTTTTTTCATGAAACCCACCTATGTGTGGTTGATCAGGCATCATAAAAGAGGTTCTAATCTCTTACAGAGGATTTTGGCGTATATGTTTACGTCCAGATTGATCAATAAAAATGGACCTGTAATTTTTAGCATGGGCTGTATCTTTACCCTCTTGTGGGATCACTACAGTGGCGGCCTCACTCGCCATGCCCACAATGGAGCCCAAATTGGAAAAGTGCTGGAAAAGATCAAGAAGTATAGGGCCAAGGATGGAAGCAAACATTTTATAAAAGTTAGCTGAAAAGTCGTCTGGCCCTGAGGCTTTATGCGATTTAAGATATTTGATAGATTCTTTAATTTCCTCTCATGTAACTGGTGAGCCAAGGGTTATGCATTTCCGACCGCAAGCACGTCCATAGAGGGTTGCCTGCTCCTGTTTATGCTGTCGGCCATTTTGAATTGTACATGCGATCGCACCCATGAGTCAGGCAGTCTGGAAGATCAACTTAGGTAAGCACTAACAATACTCATTGCAAACCGATCCACTAGGTGCCCCAAATCTTTGCATCAAATAATCTGTCGCTTGAGATTTGTGGGGCAGCCTATGCACCGCGTTAGTAGAAGGTTGCTAGGCACGGCAGTCAGAGCAGCAAAGTGACGCCGCCATCGACCATGACATCCAAGCCACGCCCCCCTAGCTTTTGCTCTTTTTGAATGTTTTCTCTGTCCCTTCATTTCTTAATAATTTATTATTTATCAGACGCAGTGTGTCATTGAGAGTTAAGCAGAGTTTGCTTGCCTGCCAAACTTACATTTTCCCTGTGCCATTTAGGGGTGGGGGAGCCACTGCATTTCTGTCAGCAGTTCCAGAGCTCATTACAGCAGCATCAACTTCTGACTTGGTGCCCATCTGTCACTAGGCCATGTCATACATGGTGGTACAGGGTAGAAAAGGCACAATGGCCTCCACACGCAGGACGAAAAGGTCTGTATGTTGTGACATTTGGTATTTTATTCTTCAAGAACAAACTCCAACTTTGGTAGTTTATTCTTGCAAAATGAAATACTTTTCTAAGCAGGCTCATCAAACATGGCACCCATTGAAGGCACTGGTGACTTCACTGAAAACACAAATATTCCCTCCAGGTAGGTGGCAATCTCTAAATCTGAGGGCTACTTCCTGCAACCGGAAGGAAGTAACCTCTGCCAACCTGGTAGGCTAGCGAAACCAATTTTTCAAGACCTGAAGGACAAATGCTTTTGTATTGTTGGATCAGTTCTTAAATGGTTACGTGGTTCCTGGTTCCACACTGTTCAGAGACTACCAAAGATTATTTTTTCTCCACCTTATTCAATACATATATGAGGTTCCTGAGGGAGCTGATTGGATCCTTGGCCTACAATCCATCACTGCTTGAATGAATGAGTTTAGACTATATTTTAACATAACATTTGGACCTGACATCACTCATCTTCTCAATGGACACCATAAAATAGAGAGCTTTATTTCTCATTACTATTTGAAACTCAATCCTCAAACAAACTTCCTATTCATCACTTTCAAAACTCCATTTCTGACGGATGCTTCTAACTGCAGATTCCTCACTTTAGAACACTCCTAGGGTTCAGGTTGGATCTGGAAACTTTTCTTCAAAAGTGTTCTCCTGTGCCACTAGGTGGTGCTGTGCAGTTCTGCAGTAGTTCCATACTCATGCATGAGTGATGGAGTAGAACTGCATACTCCTGTGAGCTGACAGCAGATCCTTTCTTTCTGGGCCTTCCCTCGTGGGTCTGGAGCTCTGCTCACAATCTTGTCCGTTTTCCACAACTCCTAAAATGAATTCCAGTGCACTAGGTTAATGATCTCCCTTTCCAAAACAACAGATTTGAAACTATGCCACAACTACAGAAACAGATCTTGGTCACAGACCTGCTTGAGATATATCTCTTGTGTCTGGTCTCCAGCCATGACTCAAAATTGTGTAATAAATATACCCACAAGCACCTGAAGGCAATCTGGGACCAGGTAGTGAAGATGTATGTCTCCAAACATAAGAAGCCAGGGCCTTTGCATAAGTCCCACTCCAAGACTTAAATTCAGACTCAGATACATTTGAAGAGGTGATTCTCGTGAGTGTTTAAATTTGCACGTGCAGTCCTCTGGTAATCAAAATCGAAGTCCAAATGCAAACATAAAAAAGCAAAGTGGGACTTGACCCTATCCTGTCACTCTGAACCTAAAGAGAAAGCACTAAAAGGTTACAATGTGAATCGTACAGCTGCCTTTAGTTGAGACTAAAACAAACCTCATAGACATTTTACAGCCTAGACCAGATACGTCTTTCCCCTTGCCCTCTTTTAATGAGTGACCATGATGGTTACTTGGTTGAAGCTCTCTTGCTGCCCACCTGTAAACAAGCAAGTAGCCAGGCATCACAGACCAGCTCCTGGTGACCTTGATTTTGTTGACAAACATTCTACTCCAGAGGCTTTGTTTTACAGGCTCAACCAGCAAAGGGAAGCCCACCTCAGGCTAGAGAATCCAAAACGATTGAGGCTTTTTACAAGTGTATGTTTTCCTTCAACAGTCTTGCTTCATAGGAGGTAAATGCAGTTTGTTTACAGGGTTGCTATACACACAAGCCTTGTAGGACATGGCCGGTGAGATCTTGCTGGCAGTCTCAGAAGACCTTTCGGCCTCTTTGGCAAAGGCAATTTACAATAGACAGAATGCAGCTAGATATGCTATCCATGCAGGTTTTGCCTGGGGAGGGCAGTCAATGCTAGTTGACATTTGTAGATACATTTAACAAGATTTTACGGCGATGCACAGCCTCCATCATGGATATGCCTTTTAATGGTCACCCCTTTTGAGCGACTAGACCGACTTATTGGAGTGCATGAATGAAAGGGTTAAAGCATGTTCCTTCATCAGGCAGTTTCTACACCAGTACAGAATTTCAGAGGCTATTCCAGAGGGATGGCATATAGGAAGACAGTTTCCCCAACCAGTACAGCAGTCATCCTAGTCTTTTCAAGGCAATAGACATGGGTCTACAGGCAGGACATGAGCTAAGGGCCAGATTTTGCATCAGAGTTGCAGCCCTTTTTTGGCACAACCCATATGCAAAATCTCATTTTTAAATCTCGTAATGTACTCATGATAAACCTGCTAGAGATGTGTGTTAGATGTTATGATCTGAAGTCACTTCTTGCAATGTCACTTCCTGTGAGGTTATGGGCTGTCGTGCCACTTCTTGCAATGTCACTTCCTGTGATGTGATGTCACACGCAGTGATGTCACTCACCATGATGTCACTTGCATACTGAATAACTTGGTTAGTCCCTCTCTTCTTTGTGTAGGACTTGTGCCCTGGGTTAACTACTGAAAACTATCCCTGCCCCACCGACCCTTGTATTCTGCTGCTGCACAAATAGCTGGTCCGGCATGCTGCCCCACACAAACACCCCAATCCACATCATCGGTAGTGCAATTATACAATTCACTGTGTTTCGTCTAAATTTAATTTGTCAACATTTTCTTAACAACATTATTCTTTCTATTGTATCTATGGCATATGTGTGCACTTCTTTTCAGTACTTTGAAGCCCTTTTGGGTCTCGTGCGCTACATGAAACCGTAAACAGAAAAATTATAGAAAACAAGTTACCATCCTCATGAAGGTAATGAGTCTCTTTCAGCGGCTGACGGATGTTGAGCGCAATAGTTATTAGAATGTGAAATTGTTTCAGCAACGCTGTGTAGAAATTGTTGTTTTCCTCAAAGACATTTGTCTTTGTCATCCAGTGGAGTCTTCCCTGCTAGGATGCAAAGAGCAGCTTTGCGTTGCAGTAACTTAGTTACACCATAAACTGGTTCCCAGATTAGTAACCGTGAAATGAAAAGACAATCTTATTTATGAATTTATAAAGCCGATAATCTCCATCAAATAAATCATGAAACCAGGGAGGCACTTGTGATGATTTAATGAAAAGTAAGTGTCTCTGTAATGCTGCAGTTATAAACCTACTTTAGAATTCGTTCGGGTGTTTTTGTTATTGTGCTTTCAGACTGCTTTTGCAGCACATTCTTTCATCCACCAGCAGGGCTTAAAGGGTCACTCCACAACCACAGCGGCCTCCATACTTCTGTGGCAATGAGTCAAGCATCATTGGTCTTTTATAATGGCTGCCCTTTAGTCGTTTCTTTTCGAACCAAACATGCCCGTTCCTCTTAATGTTTTACAGAAAAGTGATTTCAACGAGCAGCAGCAATTTCAGTAGTCCTACAGATTATAACTTGCATTCCCTTTAAGGACATATTGAGAGAGGGCTTTTGGTATCGTGGAGTGAGTGGCGACAGATTTGCTTATTGACAGCAATTCGCTCTAGCCTTGGATTTAGTTCTTTGTTTCGTAATTGGTAGCATTTTGTCCTAATGCTGACTTTCAACCGTAGCGCAGCTCTCTGGGCAGTGTTTCTGTGTGTGCTCTTATTTTTCACCTGTCTGGCTACGAATAATTCACAGTTTTTAGGTAAGCAAAGGTAGATGCAGTTGCTCAGTAATTCTCTTCCTACTTCTGAGGTTCATATAATAGTTTTCTCTAATGTCTGCAGGAATTTCAGTAGAAGCAATTACCTTTGGAACATAAAGCAACTTATTCTCAGCCATAGCGCTACATTTACCAACTATCCAGTGCCCTCAGGGAACAAGCTGTGAAGTGCTTTTAACCTACCACAAAGTTGTTGTCCGCATTAGGCACAGGAATGGCAGAAGCTGCGCTCTCAGTTAATCTCAGCTGAGGAAATGGTGAACACTACAAATTGTAGCAGGCAACGAATTAAGCCTTCCTTTTGAAACGTCCTATACAAGTACTGGTGTGCTGACACACACGATGTTAGTACTGTGTGAATGATCTCCGCAGGCACACTTTCACAAGTTTATTTACTCTGAGCACTCAGGATTATTTTTTATTTGTTTCAGAGAGAAGGTAGATGATTTATGAATCATGCTTATGATTAAGAGCATGAATATTTTATAAGGGTATGGGGTCTGTAGTTGACAGTAGAATATGCTAGCTGTGTCTTGCCTGAGTGGACTAATACATTTTGTTAATCAGTTTTGAGCTCGGTAAGCTCTTCCTGAGTTCGATATTAATGAGTAACATGATGTTTTGCAGCATGAATCCCTTTTTGGATGCCCATGCTGTGCATTATTCCGCCATCTAGTGGTTGGCCTTGGAGGCCTGGGCAACCTCGGAGCCTCGTGACATAGAGCAGGAAGAATTCTACGAACTCGAGGTCGAGTACACGGCGTGGTTCAACAATCTAAGCCAATTTGAGGAAACATGACAGGATCTCAACGCCAAATCACCTGAAGAGGGACGTCTACTCTTCAAGCCCATTGCCACCAGATGATCTATCCCTCTACAATAGCCTGGTCGAGAGTGCTGCAGAGACCGATGGGGTCCAACTAGAGGAGGAGAAGAAGGGAGCATGCTTCTTCCTCATGACTTTAATGCCAGCATAGAAGGGAAACCTGGATCTACCAATGCTGCCTAGCATCCTTGATCAAAGGGAGGAAGCCTTCTGTGAGTCTGCCACTGCAAGGGCATTTACACCAAGAGTGGAGAAGTACAACCACTCCCCTCAGGACCCAAAGTACATAAAGGGCAATGTTCCTCCAGACTCCGTTATTGTAACAACTTCAAGGAAAAGAAACAACGCCCCCTCATCTACTGGGCCGCTGCCAGAAAAGTAAAGCAAGAGGCTTGACTTTGTGGGCAATAAAATGGAGAGAGAGGCTGCCACCCAATGGGGGATAGCCAATTCCAACATTCTCATGAACACCTACGGGCACCAGAAATGGGAGGAAATAGCCTCATGCAGCATTTACCAGAGGAATCCTGCAATTGGGCCATTACAAACACTTGCCTCAAGTCCGCACTGAATGCAGCAGATACAGCCAACAGACAAATGTGCACAGGAGCAACCTTAAGGAGGCATATTTGGCTAAGGGTATCAGGCTTCAAACCAGAGGCACAAGATTCCATAATCAATATGCCTTTCACAGGGGACACCTTGTTTGGCCAAGCAGTGGATAACACATTTCAACAAGTAAAGATGGCGAGACAGCAAGGGCAACGCAAGCACTGCAATTCAGTGGCACCTTTAGGAGTAGAACCCCAAGCAGAAAGCCCACGGGTTGAGCGCCCTTCATGGATGGATAATTGCAACTGCCACAAGCCATCTCACATCAGGCTACAAGATACCAGCAGTGGCAACACTCTGTGAGGTAGTCCTTTCGAAGAAAGTCAAGGGGAAGAAGCCAGCCCTACAAAAGGCACTGGGAAATCAAGCAAGTAACTCATGCAGCGAAAAGGCCCAACACAGAACATCAGTGGGGGGCAGAATAAGGGGATTCCTTCTAGAGTGGAGGACAATAACCTCAGACAAATGGATTTTGAACATATTACTTCATGGATGCTGCATTGAATTAACCAAAGAACCTCCACAAAGTCTGCCAAGACAGAAGACCTTCAGGAGAAAGGAAATGATACAACTCAGAAAGGAGGTTAAAGAACTCTTACAAAAGAGGGCAATAGAAAAGGTTCCAAAACAAGGGAAATGATTCCCTGTACTTTCTGGTGCCAAAACAAAACCTAATCTTAAGACCAATTCTAGATCTCAGGTTTATAAACAAGTTCATTCGAACCTAACACTTCAAGATGTCAACACTGCAGGAAGTAATACCACTCCTGAGACAAGTGGATTATATGGCCACCCTAGACCTAAAAGATGCTTACCTACACATACCTATGTATCAGAGACACAAAAAGTATCTTAGATTTGTCCTAAACAAAAAGCATTCCCATTTCAGAGTACCTATGGCATGAAGTCCACACCAAGAGTCTTCACAAAAATGCCTTGCAGCGGTAGCAGCACATCTAAGAAGACAGGGAATTCACGTCTACCCATACCTAGACGATTGGCTTGTGAAAGCACAATCCAAAGAAAAATGTCATGGGGACATACAAAAGGTAATGGCCACGCTGTAACACCTTGGTCTCACAATAAACCACAAAAGTTATCACCACAGCCGGAGCAAGTGAAGGTGCTTCTGGGAGCAACCTTAAACTCCAAGACAGTGAGGGCATACCCAGTTCAGAAGAGAGCAGAGGCAATCGCATGGCAGAACAGACTTGCCTATACTAGAAAAGTCAGTCTCTGATGGTGAGGACTGTCATGAAACTCATGGGCATGATGGCACTCATTCCACATGCTAGACTGCACATGCGCCCCATCCAGGAATGGATCTGCAGCAAATGGTCACAAGCCACAGGGAGCTGGGGGAATCTATTGGTTGTCACAGCAAAGGTACAGAAGGAGATACAATGATGGAATTTGACAAACATAAACATAGGGAGACCATTTGAAACTACCGCTCCAATTGTGACTAACTGATGCATCCCACAAAGGTAGGGGAGCGCACAGAGGAACCCAGAAAGTAAGAGGGTTATGGAGCAACACCAATACAGTTAAGCATATCAGTTACCTAGAGATTAAGACGGTTTACCTAGCCCTAAGAGCTTCCCAAGCATACATAATGGGTTGAGCTGTATTGATCCAAATGGACAACACAACCACCATGTTCTTCCCAACAAACGAGGGGGAACAAAATCCTTCACCTTGTCAAAGCTCGCCTAGAAGATATGGGAATGGGTGACCCAATGACATATCACACTACAAGCAATACACCTACTGGGAGAGCTCAATATGATGGCACACAAACTGAGCAGACCAGAAACCAACTCACAGGAGTGGGAGATAAAAGGTGGAAACACTGCAAAGGATCTCCAATGTCTGGGGCACACCAAGCATAGACTTGTTTGCCACCCCAAAAAAGCAAAATGGCAACACTTCACCTCCAGGTTTTCACCCCCCCCAGTGAAAAGGGAATGCCCTGTCAATAAACTGCAAAAAACAACAGAAAATGGAGAACAAATTAAACATTCACCCTCAGTCACAGATCTGAGTTTAATCCATCAATTTATTTGCTTGCCATGCCATTCCAGCTCAGACCCAGCCATATGCAAATCAGTCTTGACCCTGTTCCCGAAAAAACAAACAAAATAAAACGATGGATTAAACCCAGATCTTTGTGACTGGGGGTGAATGTTTGATTTGCTCTGCATTCCGTCCATCATCTGGTCTTTTTGCATTTGTCGCCCCGAGTGGGAAGGGTATGCCCAGACGTGGGTCCCGTGCTCACTGCGCCACTGGATTCAAGCTAGCCTAGCTGATGAAGGGTGATACCCTGAAACTGGTCCTAGGATGCTTGTTTCCGGTCGAAGGAGGACCTGGCTTGGCAGTTCGGGCTGGACTGTTCCCATGAGGAACAGGGTCAAGACTGATTTGCATATGGCTGGGTCCAACCTGGGGTGGCGTGGTGAGCAAAAAAACGATGGATTAAACCCAGATCTTTGTGACTGGGGGTGAATGTTTGATTTGCTCTGCATTCCGTCCATCATCTGGTCTTTTTGCATCTGTCAATAAACTGGTCTGGAAAATTTGCATATGCCTTTCCCCCAACTCCCCTGATCTGGAGGGTACTAGAAAAGGCCAGATAATCTTTGACAAGGCTCACTCTCATAGCCCCAATGGGCCAGGAAGACCTGGTACTCAGACCTACAGGAAATGTTCAAGGGTCAGATAATCTCAATCAAACTAGAACAAGACCAACTGAACAATACAACACTGGAAGGTGTACCACCCATAGCCAGCCTTGCTCAGCCTAGCAGCATAGTTCTTGAATACCTAGAATTTGGACACCTGCAGCTACCCTCAGGACAATGGAAATCCTGAGGGAAGCTAAAAAGAAAGCATTCAAAAATGCTACACAGACAAATGGAGGAAATACATCCATTGGTGTACAAAGAGCAACAGACACAAAAATAAACTGTACTAATATACCTCACCCACCTGCTAGACAGCGGTCTTACCTATGCATCACTAATGATTAATTTAGCAGCTGTAGTTACCAATATTAGAGATACATCAGGCAACTGCTTCTTCACGTCCCCAGTGGTGTGGAGATTCTTAGAAGGTTCGACAAGAGTTGCACCACCAAAATCAGTTCCAACCCTGTTATGGAACCTAAATACCGTACTAACAGAGCTGATGACAGAACCTTTTGAACCCATGCACAAATATCGTTACACAGGGTCAGCGAGCTACAAGCACTGACAATTCAAGAACCAAATTCACAAAGACAAGCTGGGCCTCAGAACCAATCCACACTTCCTACCAAGGGCAGTAAGACAATTCCATGTCAACCAAAGCATGCAGCTACCAGCTTTCTTTGGAGAACTAAAAAGACAACCCAAAAGAGCCCTAAATAAACTGGATGTGCAAAGAACCTTAATGTATTATTTAAAAGAAACAAAGGAGTTTCATGAGGGGAATAAGTTATTAATTTCCTTTGCCAGAGCAAGCAAGGGATCTCCTATGACCAAAGGAACAATCAAAAGATGGTTAGTAGGTACCATACAAACCTGCTACTCCCAAGATGGGCATCACAGTTACAAATCAATGAAGTCAATGTGATCTTGGCTGAAGAACAAAGGAATTAGTTAAAGGGTGATAGATGGGCGGTGTTATAAAGCAGCATAGATGTTTGCCTAATTGTTGAAACTTGTGGTTAACCACCAACTTCTAGCCCAAAAACGATATGATAGCGTGACACAGTGCACAGTTCACACAAGGAAAGGCCTATAATTGTCCAACTACCTCTTTTCATCCGCTCCCTCCTCCCCTGGGCAGTACGTGTCTCACAGGGCTCAATAATTTCCCACATGTTTTCTCTGTCTACTTAGTCGCTTGTCTATAACATATGAATGAATTCACTTTCGCCTGCTACAATTATGTCAACGACGTTGATACTGTATCTGGAAGATGGAACAACCTTTAAAAGTCAAGAGCTCTTGACGCAGAGAAAACGTAGCCTACTGGCTGTGCAACAATGGATGCTAGAGATTCATATCAAACTTAGATCCTCAAAATCTTAAAATCTCACATGAGGATCCAGTCAAAATCATAACTATAGCTCCTTGCTCCCTTGAAATGGGATAGCTGTCAACTACTTCAAATGAACTGGCAAAGCTTAGGTGATTAAAAAAACTCCAATGGTTACCTATAATCCCATATCAACAAAGTACTTATTTGGGATTAGTTATCAGTACCTTCAAAACACTCCTCCAATTTAAAAAAGAGTTGATGGCACTACATCGCAATTTATTACCGCCCACAAACCAGCTACCGTTTCTATCACTTGTTCGCCTTATGCTTTTGTTTGACTCTGTACAGCGCTCTGCTGCCTTTTGGCTGGATCATGCCACAGAAATACCACATTCATACATACAGCAGAGACACATTCTACATGATGAGAATTCCACTGCATAATTTCCCCTATCCAGGGTTCTTACAAGGAAGCTTGTATAACTTATTCTAGCGATAACACAACTAGATTAGGCAAATAGTTTCTACCTAGATCTTACTACAAAAGTAATCACCAAGCTACAAAGAATTCAGAACACAGCAGTTCTAAACATAAACAGAAGGAACCCTATAATCCTTGCTCTGAAAGCACTACACCAGTTACCAATGTCAGGATGAAAGTCCTTCAAAGCTCTCTACACCAGGGGCTGTATTACATTTAGGGCATTCTCTCTTTTTTGCAACATGGTGCCTCTGTAATGAAGGGCACCAGGCGCAAACATGGAAAGTGTGCCCTACTACATAAAAAGTGCTGTCCTCATGGCAGCCACAAAATTGCTGCTGCTCTGAGGGCAGTGCATTAGTGAAAGGCGGAGCAGCTGTTTGAAACATACTCACCATCTTTGATAGTACAGGCAGTACCCGACCGGCAGTTCAAAGGGGGAACAGAGATCTCCCGCCAGTAGTTGTATTGAATGGCTGCACCCACCTGCTAGGGGACATCTGAGTGGTCCTTGGGAATCCCTTCTTTCCCTGTTTAGAGGGTGACTGCAAGTGAAGGGTGGGATGGAAATGGCATTACTGTGTGCTACCTCTGTGGCACACAATCACCGCTTCTCTTAGTTGTCTGTTTTGAGTCAGCGCTTAAATTCATAATGTGACTCAGGCACAGAGGCAAAGTGTTTCTCTAATTAGCATGGGGCCATGCTCCCATGCTAATGAGGGAATGCTCCCTTAAGATGTATGTGCCCCACCACCATCTGTTATACAGGAGGACCAACACAAGTGTTGTCTAACCAATCTGTAACATTGCAGTCCCTCAGAGAACAGAAACATAGGACACACCTAACGGTTGCTTATTTAGAAGAGCTATAAGGTCACACACACGCACCCAACCCCACTCCACTATGCGACATATGGAGCACTCACTCTGGGTTTTCCTGCGTGACACCAGTATTCAACGCTTATAAATGACACTTCAACCAACACCCTAATCTCATCCATGGACTTCAGAAGGTGGACCTATTAGGATCTGAAATGTTGGAATTCTGTGGTCTTGAAGATACTTTAAGACTTTGATAGAAGCTATGAAAGAGTTATAAAATGCGGAAAGATGATAAAATCTATGTAAGATGTTTCAGTAAATCATTTAAAAACAATAGCATCCAAATTTTGTGCAGAATTCTGAAAACTTCCACTAGTGGTAGTGACCGATTCTGCACAGGACGTACATTTATCCAATCTGTAGTGTCTATTTCATTTGAATTGACCCTGTGTGTCCTAAACGTACCTAAGCATGCTTCATTAGGATGAAACAGTCTCTACTGACATTTCCCTTATAATATAAGAGAAGAACCTTTGGCTGGATTATTATTCAGATGTTAATGCTCAGACCACACCACCTTACATAGAAGCACATTGAAGTTTTTCTTATCAACACCGACTATGGTGATATTTTCTTTAATTAAATCGTACCTATTACCTTACCAATGTGGTTTTCCTAGCCACCTACCACCACAAGAGGAGACATGCCAAGACCTTAATCTCAGTTTGGGTTCCATTTAAAACCAGACCTAATTCTGATAGCGCCCACCCACTGCCCCAATTTAAGGTGGTAAAATTAATCTGCCCTGCTGTGTGCATTTTAAAATATATATATGTTTGAAATCTGCATGTAAAGGTTTCTATACGTTCATTATTTCCTCAGGACTTTAACATATTATATTTTATGGTTAATAATCTTTCACTATGCTCAACAATCTTTGTAGGACTTTGGTCACTTTTATGAAAATTTTTACCTCTGAATGAATCAGAACTTGCTTCTCGCTTTGAGAAATTTTCATTTTTTTCTGCACCTTTGCCATTTTCTATTACTGAGGTAATACATAATAGTAATATGGCAATTCGTATACTGCCTTCTGCCACAGTTGTTCAGCTATAAGACACTGGATAAGCACAGAAAAATGTTTGGACCTGGTCTGGTGTTTATGAAGCGACATGAGATACTACATAAACTAGATTACTTCTTTTGAAGTTACATTGTATTCATATTTCTCTTTGATAGCTGACATTCAGCGCCTTAAATCCAGTCAAGAAAAAAAAAAGTACTCTGTACCCAGTCCTCCATCACTTGCAGTCACCAACAATAGCATTTTAAAATGTTGTTTTGTTTGATGATGCCAGCTTAGGTTTTGAGATGCATTGTGATCTTACTCACCAGTCCCTTTAGGCAACTGCTGAACAATATTTTGAACTTTGCATTTGGTTTAAACCATAGCTTTTCTCAAAACCGCACCATTCCTCCATGCTCAGCTTCGAAAACTGATCAAAGGTTCCATTTGGCATAGCCGTTAAACACCAGTTAAAAGGCACTGGTAATTTTTAAAGGCAAAGTTCTTAGGGTTCCCTTTCTCTTTGAGTATATTAAAACCTCATTCATTAATTCATTGCATGCCATCTGGATCTGTTATACGCCATACAATGGACTTCATGTGTCTGTGGTAATTGGAATGATAATTTAATTAGCCATACCACAGTAATATTAATCTCTGTAAAATATTTTACAGTTCCATTAAAAATTAGCAACATGCTTGTAGCTGCAATTTGGCTCAGTCATATCCGTTTTGCTTTCATAGTAGTTGCTTCGTTCCTGATGAATTCTCTATTTCCGCTATTGAAGTATTTTGTTCTAAATTAAATTATGCACCTTATTTAGAGTTTGGCAGACAAGAAACTCCATCAAAATGTGATGGATAACCCAACCACTATATTACAAGAGCCATTGGCTATAACCGGAGGTGTGGAATTTCCATTGCCCGACTCCCAGGACCTATTGTTTGGGCTCAAGGACAACACATTTTCATGTTTATTGTGTCCTTAGGACAAGTAGGCCCAACCCCCTGCAGCACAAACACTTTGGATGGCATTTTTACAATATCACGTTATGGATCAGGGAAGTTAGTAGGTTTGTTCAGATGTCAAAGCGCATTCCAACCCTGGAAATGTTGCTTTTGAATATGTTGCTGGAAAATTCCTATGATACAGTATTATGGAGATTCCTTCCAATCACTAAAGCTTCCTTCATATGCTGATCAAATGTCTCTATAACAGAAACACTCCTGGACTTTCTTTTAATGCTTTGAGGAAGTGACCGTCCCATTCTTTGAAGAATTTTGGTATTAAACCTGTGGTTTATTAATCTTCTATAACTGCTGTTCTTATGAGAGTCTTTGTTTCATGTATTTAGCACTCTTGTTATTAAATGCTTTAACTTTGTTATTATTAATGTCATGGTAACATCTGGTCAAATCTATATTATTAAAATGTGTGCTAGTTTTAAAATGAGCGTTCTGTCTTCCTTAATATTTGACATTGTTTTTTCTTTAGGGGTATTAGGGAAAATGTTAATTTCTGCTAGAATGTTGCTGTCATAGGTCAATATTTTCAAGTGAGATGTCTGCCATACAAAAAAATATTATGATAAAAGTCCGAGTCCTTCTCTCGTTGCGTTAACAATACAGCTTGATGCGGAAATATTTCCCTTTTACGAGCTATGTTTTTCATTTGGGGACCTCTAAGTACATAAAAACATTTCCAGAAATGTAAGCATTTACTTGAACTTTTTCTAGTATTAACGCTAAGTACTTCTGTTGGCATCCCATAATATTGCCAAGATACTTCTGGAAAGAAGTATTTAAATCACATATTGGCTGAAGCAGACACAGAAAACTGCACTCATTCCAAGTTATTCTGAGAACAACAAAATGTACTTCTTTAGTTGCATTCTCGATAAAACATCAAATTTTCTTAAACATGTTGTCAGGCATGTACTCCTCCTTTGATCGCTTGGCAGTATTGAAATCCTGGGGGTTATCAGATATTTCCAGTATGCTGTTCTGATAAGCAGGCATGTTGGATATGTGTGTTTTAAGCTACCGGGTCCTAATCATTGTCCACTATTAGAGGCAAACACTTTAGTTACGTTTGCACATGTTTGATTTTAAAATAATTTGTTTTTATTGCTGCACTGTACAAGTCTTCTTTTTCATTTGGATAAGATTGTGATTTGAAATCGATTTTCTCGGCTACCTCATGAAACTTGTGGGTGATAACATCTGAAATGGTAAGGGCCCTTTCACCTGTAGCTTTACTTTTTTAAAATCAAGCTTTAAAATAAAAATTCGAGTCTGCAGGCTGTTTTTAAAGCAGGGATAGATAACAGCAAAAGCTAATGTTTTTCTTGCTTCAAAAGTGCAATTCATTGAAAACATATAAAGCTTCTCCTCTTGATTTTACATAATTAACAGTAAAGGTTCCGGAATGTACTTTGTTTGACATTTGCTTTGGTTGTAAAATATGTTGCGAGTCATTTAGAAGATGGTTCATTGAAAAATAAATATGTATTCTGGTTAGTTAGATCACAACGGTTTAAAGGCAGTGCACAACATTGGAAACGGCAATTTAGGACTAGAAATGTGCATCAATTTCTATTCTTAAAGGAAGTCCAGGTCTTGTGGGCATTTTCTGTTAATGATGCTAAAATAACCTGATAATGCACAGGTGTTAATTAATTACCTCTTTGGTCAGAGGTGAATGGGGAGCCAAGTTTCAATTAATACCTGGTAATTCACGAGTAAAATGTCCACATTGGACATACTCTAAATTGTTTTTCTCAGTTAATCTTGTTTTATGTAAAGTAGCCATAAGTAAACAATCTGTCTCTTAACAGAAGTAACTAAGTAACCACATCTGTCTCTAATGCACTGTTCATTCTTTGATTTTGTAGGGAGAGGATGCAGGCCATGGAGAAGCAGATTGCCAGCTTAACTGGTCTTGTTCAGTCAGCACTTATGAAAGGGCCCAGCCCGGCCACGGAAACTACCAGGTGAAGACAACCTGTAAAGCTGTTTTTGTTTGTTTTTACAGAAACCATATTCTCAGTGAACCTGTACGTCTACTTGAGTAATTCCACTGTGGAGTTAGCAATGAAAAAACATGGGTGTTTGCTGGCATGTTCAAAGTCAACATTTCTGCCTTTTCCAGATGTTTGGGAACACCCTGCATGGTCCCATGTTAGTTGAAATATTCTTGTGCAGCTGCAACCACAAGTTATGAGAATGAAAGATATAATTTGAACAAACTGTGTTTGTTTGGGAAGAGCGATAAAATATGTTTTTCATCAACAGGCGACAGCAGTTCGTTGAGATTGGCGTTTCAAAACCCTTTTAGTGAAATTGTAATGGATTGATCACAAAAGGAAAATGAATGCGCAGTGTATTTGAAGAGCTCGTGGTTCTGAATTCTGTGGGGATCATAAAACAGTAAACCCCGAAATGCTAAACTTTTACTTGTTAATACAAGTGAGCAGATTGGTTTGAAAAGATCACTTTGATTGCAGTTAGATTGAGAGCTCTGCCAGATACTGTGACCAATCGATTCTCAGAGAAAGCATCGACTTATCAGATGCAAACCCTACTGTTGTGTTTCTCTTACTGGAGATTTAAACCTACTGAGGGAGGTGGCCCATAGGATAGCAATATTAATTGCACAGGGAAAGATTTAATAGTCAAATGTTTAAATTATAGCATTTTATTTGTTGATAGGTGGAGGGCCTCCATGTTGTGTAGCTCTGAATGTAACACATGAAGTTCTGCTGTCATGTCTTATGCTGCTTGATAGAATATGGGAGGCAAGGTCATGGCTGCATATGTGCTTCTGAGGTCAACATTACCACTGCCAGCCCATGTGGCAGGATTTACGTACCTTGAACAACGTGTATGTGTGTGTGTATATATATATATATATATATATATATACAATAATTAGCTGTATTTTGTTTTCAATATTTTGTCCTCTATTTGCTGTGCCACCGATATTGTAGGCTCGATATTTAGGATGCATAGTCCTGCAAGCATACTTGTGGGAGAAGGAGCAAGAAATCGTGTGGTGCTGCGTCTGTAAGCACAGCACTTATTTTTAGACTACAGATACTCACAGTGTAAAAAAAGGAGCACAGTTGAGGGGAGCTAGAGTTGTACACCCCTTCCTCCCTGAAAATTACTCCTGGCAGTAAGTATACACCTGGACTGTAATGCACTCCGTATAAAGTGTCTTGGTGTATCAGAGTGACGATTGACTTTTGTAAGGAAATGCCTCCTTGGCATGGTTGCCCCCTGACTTTTTGCCTTTGCTGATGCTATGTTTACAATTGAAAGTGTGCTGAGGCCTGCTAACCAGGCCCCAGCACCAGTGTTCTTTCCCTAACCTGTACTTTTGTATCCACAATTGGCAGACCCTGGCATCCAGATAAGTCCCTTGTAACTGGTGCTTCTAGTACCAAGGGCCCTGATGCCAAGGAAGGTCTCTAAGGGCTGCAGCATGTCTTATGCCACCCTGGAGACCTCTCACTCAGCACAGACACACTGCTTGCCAGCTTGTGTGTGCTAGTGAGGACAAAACGAGTAAGTCGACATGGCACTCCCCTCAGGGTGCCATGCCAGCCTCTCACTGCCTATGCAGTATAGGTAAGACACCCCTCTAGCAGGCCTTACAGCCCTAAGGCAGGGTGCACTATACCATAGGTGAGGGTACCAGTGCATGAGCATGGTACCCCTACAGTGTCTAAACAAAACCTTAGACATTGTAAATGCAGGGTAGCCATAAGAGTATATGGTCTGGGAGTTTGTCAAACACGAACTCCACAGCACCATAATGGCTACACTGAAAACTGGGAAGTTTGGTATCAAACTTCTCAGCACAATAAATGCACACTGATGCCAGTGTACATTTTATTGTAAAATACACCCCAGAGGGCACCTTAGAGGTGCCCCCTGAAACTTAACCGACTATCTGTGTAGGCTGACTAGTTTTAGCAGCCTGCCACAAACCGAGACATGTTGCTGGCCCCATGGGGAGAGTGCCTTTGTCACTCTGAGGCCAGTAACAAAGCCTGCACTGGGTGGAGATGCTAACACCTCCCCCAGGCAGGAATTGTCACACCTGGCGGTGAGCCTCAAAGGCTCACCTCCTTTGTGCCAACCCAGCAGGACACTCCAGCTAGTGGAGTTGCCCGCCCCCTCCGGCCAGGCCCCACTTTTGGCGGCAAGGCCGGAGAAAATAATGAGAAAAACAAGGAGGAGTCACTGGCCAGTCAGGACAGCCCCTAAGGTGTCCTGAGCTGAAGTGACTCTAACTTTTAGAAATCCTCCATCTTGCAGATGGAGGATTCCCCCAATAGGGTTAGGATTGTGACCCCCTCCCCTTGGGAGGAGGCACAAAGAGGGTGTACCCACCCTCAGGGCTAGTAGCCATTGGCTACTAACCCCCCAGACCTAAACACGCCCTTAAATTTAGTATTTAAGGGCTACCCTGAACCCTAGAAAATTAGATTCCTGCAACTACAAGAAGAAGGACTGCCTAGCTGAAAACCCCTGCAGCGGAAGACCAGAAGACGACAACTGCCTTGGCTCCAGAAACTCACCGGCCTGTCTCCTGCCTTCCAAAGATCCTGCTCCAGCGACGCCTTCCAAAGGGACCAGCGACCTCGACATCCTCTGAGGACTGCCCCTGCTTCGAAAAGACAAGAAACTCCAGAGGACAGCGGACCTGCTCCAAGAAAAGCTGCAACTTTGTTTCCAGCAGCTTTAAAGATCCCTGCAAGCTCCCCGCAGGAAGCGTGAGACTTGCAACACTGCACCCGGCGACCCCGACTCGGCTGGTGGCGATCCAACACCTCAGGAGGGACCCCAGGACTACTCTAAGACTGTGAGTACAAAAACCTGTCCCCCCTGAGCCCCCACAGCGCCGCCTGCAGAGGGAATCCCGAGGCTTCCCCTGACCGCGACTCTTTGAATCCAAAGTCCCGACGCCTGGGAGAAACCCTGCACCCGCAGCCCCCAGGACCTGAAGGACCGGACTTTCACTGGAGAAGTGACCCCCAGGAGTCCCTCTCCCTTGCCCAAGCGGAGGTTTCCCCGAGGAACCCCCCCCTTGCCTGCCTGCAGCGCTGAAGAGATCCCGAGATCTCTCATAGACTAACATTGCGAACCCGACGCTGGTTTCTACACTGCACCCGGCCGCCCCCGCGCCGCTGAGGGTGAAATTTCTGTGTGGACTTGTGTCCCCCCCGGTGCCCTACAAAACCACCCTGGTCTGCCCTCCGAAGACGCGGGTACTTACCTGCAAGCAGACCGGAACCGGGGCACCCCCTTCTCTCCATTCTAGCCTATGTGTTTTGGGCACCACTTTGAACTCTGCACCTGACCGGCCCTGAGCTGCTGGTGTGGTGACTTTGTGGTTGCTCTGAACCCCCAACGGTGGGCTACCTTGGACCAAGAACTAAGCCCTGTAAGTGTCTTACTTACCTGGTTAACCTAACAAATACTTACCTCCCCTAGGAACTGTGAAAATTGCACTGTGTCCACTTTTAAAACAGCTATTTGTGAATAACTTGAAAAGTATACATGCAATTTTGATGATTTGAAGTTCCTAAAGTACTTACCTGCAATACCTTTCGAATGAGATATTACATGTAGAATTTGAACCTGTGGTTCTTAAAATAAACTAAGAAAAGATATTTTTCTATATAAAAACCTATTGGCTGGATTTGTCTCTGAGTGTGTGTACCTCATTTATTGTCTATGTGTATGTACAACAAATGCTTAACACTACTCCTTGGATAAGCCTACTGCTCGACCACACTACCACAAAATAGAGCATTAGTATTATCTCTTTTTGCCACTATCTTACCTCTAAGGGGAACCCTTGGACTCTGTGCATACTATTCCTTACTTTGAAATAGTGCATACAGAGCCAACTTCCTACAACTTTCAACTATGGGCCGGCATTCACAACACATTGCAATTACATATGGGCAACCATGCACAGGAGCGAATTTTCGGGTTGTAGAGATGTGCAGTAGCAGCTGCACCTTAAGTGCTCAGAAATGAGTGTTGTATATGTAGGTCTTGTACTTCCACATCACTTTAGTGCTGCCATTCCGAAGGAGTTTAGCACCAAAATAACAAATTGATGTTACTTAATTGGTGGACCTTGCCCCAGCAGTTGCCAAGAGTGCTTAATTCCGGTTGTAGCAGCTCGTGTGGCATTGCATGAATCACTTAGTTTCTCTTAGGTCTGCCTTACATGCAAACAAAATAAATAGAAGCACAAGATGCCAGTGCACCAAAATGGTGACACACTTCTATGACCTAATTCATGGTCTGACAAGTCTGAAATGTTAGCAGCATACGTTCTATGAGAATCCGGGCAGCAGCACCAAGATCCACATCAAGGCTGATGTTTGATAAACTATGTGACATGTGCGTGAAAGCCGTACTTGAAGAATGAAATCCGCCTGGTTGTGGAAGCCAAAGAGGCAATAAAAAGTGCTCTTCTGGAGATTCTAGTAATTGAACTGTTTTACCAAACTTTTAAGTTCGGGCATAGTACTCACTGTTCACGGACACACACATAATGATTTAGCCCCATCGTTGATTATATATGGGGCAATGAGCTGGGTAATCAGATAGTGCCAGGCACCAGCTTAAGAGATCATTTATTGCTCCTAAATTAAAGATGCTGGCCTATTTGTGTATGAACAATTTCACAGTGCATCCGGGATCCTACTGTTCTCAATACATTTAACTTTTGGCAGGTTAGAGAAACTAAGGAAGGTAACCACCTTGGTGTGAATGATGCAGATTTTATTCTTCTCATGGGTGAATCTCGAAGATAATTGAGCATAGGGTTTTGAGAATCTATGTGTATCTACATTGTTGATTATTTTTGGGCAGGGCCCTCTGATTTCAGGGAAATATTCCTACTCTTAAAGGCGAATTCAAACGTGGCTGCATACTGACTGTAAGTGGTAGAGTTCTGTAATTGATGAGTGAGTTGACTACAGAAAAAGTGATTGCCACATTCTGAGGCAGTATAGACAATTACATTGAAAATTGGCGAATTTGTTGAATTATCTTTTCCACCAGAACGTATGGTTTATTGAATACTGTTTGACAAATATGCTCTTTAAATGGGTTATTTGAATCATTTAAGAATTAATTTGGATGCTTTTCTGGTTTCTGCTGTATGACTTTATAGTTTGTTTCCATGAAGCCTTTATTTAGACCTGTGCTTTGTGCTTTCCTAGTTTAAAAAAAATCAACCGGATAAATGTAATTTTTATCTTCAGAAAATGAACTTACTTTAAAACAAAGAACTTGCTAGACTAAGGGCCTGATTTATAGACCACGTAGGAGACAATGGAAATTATATTTCTGCAGAAGGGATATATATTACCGTTGTGACGCAATAACCCATCCACCGAAATATAAATGAGGTCATAATTTCCATCCCCAAGATAAAATAATCTTATACATTGCCAGAAATATGGCCGCTACTTCCAGAAAATTTGCTGTGCACACAAGCAGAAAAAATGTAGGAAGGAGAAAGGAAATGTCCATATATTGACTTGGCAGTATCCTGTAGGCTGCACATAATGTCATGGAAATCAACAACGTTGTAAAGTTTGAAGTGACTCAAGTTGTTTCCCATCAGTTCTGAGTTATGTTGAAAGGATACACTAAATACTCTGTTATTCCTGAAGAGCAACTAATTTGTTTCTGAGAATTCTACTGCTTCGTGCCTTGAATTCTTAGAAAATTGCTTTCATGCTTTAGCCTTTAGAAGATTGGTTGAGTGATCAGACGTAGTTGATAGAGATGCAGTGGTGAGTGAGTTTTTGCATGTTCCTGGGACATTCTGCCAGTAATCTTTGTGCACCATAAGCATGGCTTTGAATATTATTCTGTCTTCTACTGGCAAACAATTAGGTGCTTTCAGTATGCGTTTTACATGATCATGCTTTTGGACATGTCGGCACAGCTTGAATGAATGAGTCCGTAGTTGTTGCATTTTTCTAATCAGCTACTTTAAAGTCAAATATAGACTTAGTTACAATACTCTAGTCCTGCTTCTACCAAGGAACTAATCAGCTCGAACTAGTAGGTGCAATGGAATGAGGACTGGATATTTTGGAGCAAGAATGAGCAGACTGCATTGATTTTGGTTGGAAAAGACCTGGCAACGTACCTTCATGTACCCAGGAACTGAATTATGCAGGTTTTTTGCCATTCATAAGGAATGTGGTTTTGGCCAGTTACGCCAAAAACTAAGGCCCATATTTATACTTTTTTAGCGCCGCATTTGCGTCGTAAATATGGGCCTAAATCTCTGTTTTGGTTTCATTGAAACAAATATTTTTTTCCTGTATCCATGTGCTTTACATGTAGTCAATTTCTGTCAGGGGCTTTACACCTACATGCCAGTAAAACAATGAAAAGGAGAATGGTTAATAAAACCAAAATGTCCTTGCACAGACCATTAACCTTAATTAGTGCGAGGTCACTCATTTTATGTGAGCGTCCTGCATGGGGGTGAAAGGTTGGGCACATTTACTCAGGATCACCATGGCTGAGGCAGCTACTAAGGCCCATTCCTCAGGTCTAAAGAAACAAGACTCCATTTAGTAGGCAAATGCATTTATTGTTTGTTTGCCTCCAGGAGCCATATGTTTTTCCTCAAACAGACCTGAATAAGTCTTCCATCTTACAGGGAAGAAGATTCTAGTAAGAATATGCGTCATAAGCAAAAAATGCTTTTTACAATTTCTAGAAAAGAGTAGCAGGAAAATGCAGATTTCGTAAGCCGACACACAATAGAAGCCCAACATTTGATTTTTCAGATATTACAGGGTTTATTTACTTACCATGTTAAGGTTGCTTTTCTTTTCAAAGCAGCACACTCTTCTTGAAGAGTTAGACACTGGAGATATTCGGTAGAAGAGACTGTTGATTATGTACTGTAATGAAACATCAGAGAAAGCACTTACCATACAGCAGAGGCAGAGTAAATGAATCAGAATTGGAAAGGTCACATAGAAGTGGGGCGACACCGAGAAATAGAGAAACACAACAGAGCTCTATAAGCTGTAACTGATAGCGGTGTGAATGGGTAGTGCACGGTACAAGAGCAGCATGCCAGGCAGAATCCTAAGAAGCTGAAGCGACAGATCTAGAGAGAGAAAAATGGAGCAACAAAATAGATGGTCATTAGTTACCGTGAAGGCTTGCATTAAGAATGATCACTGGCTCAGAGGGCGCAGTAGACCTTCAGTGTGGATTTGTAATTGCAGAAGCTCTCTAATTTGTCAGTAATGTGGTATTGGATTCTTAGCAGCATGGTACAGAAGATGTGATACTCTTGGACGTGGATGTGCCATCAGACCACTTCCTCATTTGGGTTCTGATGACTTCGTGGTATCCAATTGTGAGCACAGTACAGGCAGTAGAAGAAGAGAAGCAATTTAGACTTAAAGGCAAGAGCAACATACCAGAAGCACACTGCTGCCATAGCAAACCAAGAAGAAAGCTATGGGAGAATCCGTACAAAGTATACTAGAGAAGGAAGGCATGGGAAGATACGGACAGAATGAACAGGGGACATGGTCAAGACTGATGGTGTAATGCAGATGAGGATTACACAACTTTGGAGAACGCGGGTTTCTGTAAAAAAGCAACACTGGGCTTAACTGCGAAAGTGAATTTTGAACAGAAAAAGAAATACGAAATGGGGACCTCATTCCAGTTTGTGTGTATCCCAGAGAGACCTCTGGGAAAGGGGTACCTTTACAGTGCAGAGCGCTAATCAAGTACTGTAGATTCCTAGCACCACTAACAAGTGATGTCAAACTTGGCATTTGGGTGGCATGTTCAAGATTAGCGAATAACCATAGTTCTTCTCCATGTGCTTTGGGCAATATTAAACTTATTTGATGGAGTTTAGGCGAGTGAGTGGAAGGGAATACGTTTTTCTTTAACAGGAATTCCTCTCCAGTTCTAAATCTAATCTTAGGGACATATCGTTATTTCATATAATTCATCATTAATCAACCCTCACTACCTCCTATTATCATTCACTAAAATGTTTTCAGAAGGTGCTGATGCACAGAGTAACATATGTTGTTTCTTAAACTGTCTACAACAATGTTTTGCCCTATTCCAAATTAGGCACTCTATAACAGGAAATATGTTTTGGTTGTTTTTTGGGTAAGGTAGATTTTGGTTGCCATTTATAGTTGTTGAAAAAATACTAATAATAAATGTCACTAATTCTTTGTAGAGATATTTGCTAACACATAACATCTCTCTGAACTACCATAAAATGTCATGGTAATTAAATAGTTACCTTCGCCCCTTTTATGGCAGGAATGTTTGATCTCAGCTATTGAAGTAATTCTCTACTTTTTTTTCTTTAGTGAGAAGATGACAAAAACTGCCCCGAGCGGTGAAATTGGTGGTAAGTCTGATGTTGCTTTACTATTTCAATGTATATAATATATGTTCAGTCTTTCATGACGTACTGGGGAGAGTGGGCATATTTTCTGTTTGTAAATGTAAATGAAATACCTTAAATATTGAGAGATTATCCCATGAATCATTTGAGTACGCTGTGTATTGAAGCATTAACCAAATTATTTCATGATGGCCATTAGTAAATATGTGGCGTGCACATGAAATGAACAAGGTGTGCTACACACGAAGATACAATAATTGTAAATCCCACAGTGGTTTGTGGTTTTCAGACAATGCAGTCAGAAACAAGCATTTTCAAAGCCAGTATGTCTCGCCTATACAAGAGCTATTGGCTTTGACATTGTGCTTTTGTCATGCTGTACATTAGTGTGGCTGCTGCTCAGCATGGCTAAATGTTAGTGGTGGGGAATGTCGTAGAGTGGAGTGAGGGAGTAGATTGTTGTAGAGTGGAGTGGGGGAGTAAAGTGTCAGGGTTGAATAGAGTAGATTAGAGTTCAGTGGCAGAGAGTAGTGTAGGGTGGAATAGGGTGGAGTGGGCTGGAGCAGATTGAGGTAGTGGGGTGGATTGGATTGCAGTAGAGTAGAGTGGAGTAGATTGGAGTGAGTTGGATTGAAATGGGGTGAGGTGGATTGGGGTGGGTGGATCGGACTGAATTGATAGGACTCGGGTGGATTAGATTGGGGTTGAGTGGATTGGATTGTTGTGGTTTTGAGTGGGGTGAATTGGAGTGGGGAGGATTGCAGTGGACTTGAGTGGGGTGGATTGGATTCATTGGATTGTAGTGTGGTGGAGTGGAGTGTACTGGGGTGGATTGAACTGGGGTGGATTGGATTGGACTAGAGTGGGGTGGGTTGGAGTGAAGTGGGGTGGGGTTGACTGGACAGGTGTTGGATTGGAATGGGGTGGGGCAGATTGCCCTGAGGTTGGGTGAAGACTGGATTGGAGTGGACTGGGGTAGATTGGATTGCTGTGGACTGAATTGGATTGAGGTGGACTGGATTGGATTGGGGTGGGGTGGATTGGAGTCAAATGTTTTTTTGGGAGTGGGGTGGATTAGCGTGGACTGGATTTGAGTAGGGTGGATTGGACAGCAGTGGCCGGTGAGGTGGGGGGTACTGGACTGGAGTGAGTTGGATTGGATTTGAGTAGGAGGGGTTTGGAGTGGGGTGGATTGGATTGGATAGGGTTGCTTTAATTGGTTTGGGCTGGATTGGACTGGTGTGGGTTGGATTATGGTAGTTTGGATTGGGGTGGATTGGACAGGTGTGGGGTGGATTAAGGTTGACTGTATTGGACTGGGATTGGTTAAGGTGAATTGAATTGTAGTGGGATGGATTAGAGTAGGGTGGACTGGGGTAGAGTAGGGTGCATTGGAGTAGAGTGAAGACAAGTGGGTTGGGTTGGAGTAGAGTGGGCTGGATTGGAGTAGAGTGGGTTGATTGGAGAGTAGTGTGCTGTAGATTGGATTGGAGCGGGATGGGTGGGGTGGATTGGATTTGAGTGGGGTGAATTGAAATGGGTTGGGTGGAATGGATGGGGAGGCTTGGATTGTGTTTTGGACTTGAGTGGGGCAGATTTGTTTGGGTTTGAGCGGGGCAGATTAATTTGGATTGGAGTGGGACAGATTGGTTTGGCCTGGAATGGGGCAGGTTGCAATGGGCAGATTATCTTGGCTTGGAGTGGGCATATTATTTTGGATTGAAGTGGGGCAAATTGCATTGGGGCATATTGATTTTGGATTTAAGCGGTGCAGATTGTTTTGGATTATATTAGTGCAGGCAGATATGTTGGATTGCAGTGGGGAAGACTGGAGTGGAGCAGTTTGTTTTGGATTGGATTGGGGCAGATTGTTCTGGATTGGAGTGGGACACATTTTTTTGGGACTGGAGTTCGGCAGATTTGGTTGGGGCGGATTTGATCAGCATGGGGTGGATTGAACTGGGTTGGATTAGAGTGGGTAGAATGTTTTGGATTCGAGTGGTGTGGATTGTTTTGGGCTGGAGAGGGGCAGATTGTTTTGGGCTGGAGAGGGGCAGATTGTTTTGGGCTGGAGCGGGGCAGAGTGGGGTGGGTGGACAGGGATGCAGTGAGGTGGATTAGATTGGAGTGTGGCGGATTGGACTGGAGTGGGGCTGATTGGACTGGGGAAGATTGCTTTGGACGGGAGTCAGCAGATTGTTTTGAGCTGGAGTGGGAAAGATTTTTTTGGACTGGAATGGGGCATATTGTTTTGGACTGGGGTGGGGCAGATTGTTTTGGACTGGGGTGGGGCAGATTGTTTTTGACTGGCGTTTGGCTGATTGTTTTCAATCTGGTGGGGCAAATTGTTTTGGATTGGAGTGGGGTACTTGGGAGTGGGACAGGTTGTTTTGGACCAGAGTAGGGCGGATTGTTTGGGATTGAAGTGTGGCAGGTTAGAGTGGGGCAGATTGTTTTGGGTTGGAGTGGGGCAGATTGTTTTGGGTTGGAGTGGGGCAGATTGTTTTGGGTTGGAGTGGGGCAGATTGTTTTGGGTTGGAGTGGGGCAGATTGTTTTGGATTGGAGTGGGGCAGATTGTTTTGGATTGGATTGGGGCAGATTGTTTTGGATTGGAGTGGGGCAGATTGTTTTGGATTGGAGTGGGGCAGATTGTTTTGGATTGGAGTGGAGCAGATTGTTTTGGAGTGGAGTGGGGCAGATTGTTTTGGAGTGGAGTGGGGCAGATTGTTTTGGAGTGGAGTGGGGCAGATTGTTTTGGAGTGGAGTGGGGCAGATTGTTTTGGATTGGAGTGGGGCAGATGCTTTTGGATTGGAGTGGGGCAGATTTGTTTAGGACAGATTGTTTTGGATTGGAGTGGGGCAGATTTTTGTGGATTTGCATAGGGTAGATTGTTTTGGAGTGGGGCAGAGTTGAGTGGGGCAGATTGGAGTGGCAAGAGTGTTTTGAACTAGAGTGGGTCAGATTGTTTTGGACTGGAATGGGCAGGTTGCTTTGCACTGGAGTGGGGCAGATAGTTTTGACTTGGAGTGGGGCAGATAGTTTTGACTTGGAGTGGGGCAGATAGTTTTGACTTGGAGTGGGGCAGATAGTTTTGACTTGGAGTAGGGCAGATAGTTTTGACTTGGAGTAGGGCAGATAGTTTTGACTTGGAGTAGGGCAGATAGTTTTGACTTGGAGTAGGGCAGATAGTTTTGACTTGGAGTAGGGCAAATTGTTTTGGATTGGAGTGGGGCAGATTGCACTGGGCAGATTGTTTGGCTTGGAGTGGGGCAAATTGGACTGGGGCATATTGTTTTGGATTGAAGTGGGGGCAGATTGTTTTGGAATGTAGTGAGGCAGATTTGATGGATTGCAGAGGGGCAGACTGGAGCGGGGCAGATTAATCTGGTTTGGAGAGGGGCAGAGTGTTTTGGATTGGAGTAAGGCTGATAGTTTTGGATTGGTATTGTACGGATTGGAGTGGGATAGATTGTTTTGGATTGTAGTAGGGCACTTTGGAGTGGGGCAGATTGGATTGGGGCAGATTGGGGTGAGGTGGAGTGGGGTGGATCGGAGTAAGGTGGACTGGATTGTACTGGGGTGGATGTGATCGGAGTTGGGAGGATTGAAGTGGGTGGGATTAGAGTGGGCAGAATGTTTTGGATTGCAGTGGGGCACATTGTTTTGATTGGAGTGGGGCACATTGTTTTGGATTTCTGTAATGGAGTGGGGCAGACCATTTTGGATTGAAGTGGGGCAGATTGAAGGGGGGGGTTTGAGACTATTTGAGTGTGGATGAAGTGAGGTGGATTAGATGGAGTGTGGCAGATTGGACAGGAGTGGGGCAGATTGTTTTGGACTGGGGTGGGACAGGTTGTTTTGGATCGGAGAAGGGCAGATTGTTTGGGATTGGAGTGGGGCAGATTAAAGTGGGGCGGATTGTTTTGGATTGGTGTGAGGCAGGTTGTTTTGGACTGGAGTGTGGGCAGTTGTCTTGGATTGGAGTGGGGACGTTTGTCTTGGACTGGAGTGGGGCAGATTGTTTTGGACTGGGGTGGGGCAGAATGATTTAGCCTGGCGTGGGGCAGATTGTTTTGGATTGGGGAAGATTGTTTTGGGGTGGGGCAGATTGTTTTGGATTGGGGTGGGGAGTTTATTTAGGATTGGAGTGGGGTAGATTGGAGTGGGACAGGTTGTTTTGGATCGGAATAGGGCAGATTGCTTGGGACTGGAGTGGGACAGGTTAGAGTGAGGCATATTGTTTTGGATTGGAGTAGGGCAGATTGTTTTGGACTGGAGTGGGGACGATTGTTTTGGACTGGGGTGGGCAGATTGATTTGGAGTGGGGTGGGGCTGATTGTTGTGGATTGGAGTGGGGAAGATTGTTTTGGATTGCTGTATTGGAGTGTGGCAGATAGTTGTGGATTGGAGTGGGGCAGAGTGGGGTGGGGTGGGAGGATTGGAGTGTGATGGATTTGAGTAGATTAGGATGAGTGGTTTGGATTGAAATGGGGACGGATTGGAGTGGAGTGGTTTGGGGCATACTGCATGATAATGTGTTAAAAGCATAATTTCGAACATTACACATATGAAAGAAACCATGTTGCTTTGCAATATTTAGAACAAGATAATAGTCATCTTTTTGAGAAAAGTGCCCATGAGCAAAAACAAAACATGAGTGCATAGTGAGAAAAGAAGACTTGTCCAACAAAAAAAAAGGTAACTGTAGAAAATACAACTTTGCAATTTTTTTTGTCCTGTTGGGCATGTCACTGACAGTCACGTGCCTTCTGTTTGCAAGGCGCTAGAAGTTAAAGAACAAAATAGTACCTCGGTCACGTCGGGAGCAGCAGACGAGCACTGATTAAGGTGAATCAATCAGTGCTTGGTCCCTGCTCCACAAAGAGGAACAGAAATGATGATATCCCACCCATGGCCAATTACAAGGCTCTAAAGAAGAGTACCACACAATCCAACAAAACATAAGCTATGGGTGGGCTCCAAGCCCTTTTTTAAATACAGTAGTGCCTTGCAAGCGATACTCATGCTATCGCAGATGTGAGCCTAAAAATGAGGCAGCTGATGTTGTGAGTGGTTCTTCGATAGAAAACAACAGAGGAAATCCAATGCATGAAATGAGGAAGAGATAAACAAGAATTATAACACAATGCTAAAATAATTATGCATTTTTATATGCTGTTCCTGTAAAAACTGAATTTATTTCTGAGCCAACAAGGAGCACTTTCGCTTTTATAAGCGAAACAGTATGGGACAGAAGCACAATCTGCGAGGCCAATAGAGAGAGAAAAATGTTGCTGGTGTGAGAGAAAAAAGAAACAAAACACGTGAATGTATGAAAAAGACTGTGTGCTTCTTTGTGTGTACTTCGGATTACTAGAAAGGTTTAAATTGGACTTTTCGGGCACATCACAAAGCACTACGAACAATTCGCAGAATCAAGAAGCCCTAAATAGAATGCAAGCACACTAAAGCGAGATGCAAAAGTAACAAAGTGAAGTTCATTGCATGGACCGAAGCAGTGGGATTCATGGTAGTGACTGCACTGGCGGCTGTTGATTAAAAAAAGAAAACGTGATTGCTAGTTTAATTAGAGAATGTAGAAACTGCGGATAATTGATGCTCCGTTGGGTACCCACTTAATTTCCATTTGTGCAGTCTCCACAGTAAATGTAAATATGAACTTGCCTAATTTTGAGAGTTAGGCGAGATGGAAAAACAAGTCTTGGTCACGTCTGTATTTCATTTTTTGTGGAAAGGAACATTTTATTGTTAGAGAAATTGGTAGATTTGTGTTTGTAACCTTGTGTTTGATTTATTTCCAGGGCTTGGTGGTACATTTTTCTTGCACATTTGATCAATAAACGTCAGAGATTGTTTTCCCTGCTTAGAATTAATGTTAGCAATGAAAGCATGTTTGTAAAGAGAAAATATGTTCTGAAGTGACAATTCTGTGTGTGTGTGTATATATATAACACACACACACACTACATATAAAGACGTATACAGACATCTTATATGTGCACAAGTAGACAGTGTGTTATATGTATTTCTCTTATCAAGGAATAGGAGGCCATGGCTCAGGGATGCCCAAGTAAGGGTGACTCGTGAAAGCCCTCATGTACCTGATGAGTGAAATGCATGTAATAGGAAGCATTTTTGGTTAATATGTTCGCCCGATTGTTCTAAACTGAAACTGGGTGTCACGGTTTTTTTTTTTTAACCAATCTACGACCTTTCTTGTCCGAGGGAAGAACTAGAATACCCGGTGCATTTGAAATATGCCACCTTGCCCGCAGCTCTGAGTTTGATTTATTTACTGTGCTAGTCACATAATTTTCTTTTACACTTAATCGATATATCCCAGCTGCACTTTCCCTTGCCAGGAATTAATCTAATCGGCGGTGTGACATGTTTGTAAAATTCTGAAACCGTCAGTGTTGTGTGGCTGCACGTTTTCTATACACGAGAGAGCAGGAGACTCCTACAGAATCCGTTTCAAGACGATATGTCAGCACATCATCTTCATGCTTGTTTGTCTTAATTTTGAGGACAGAAAGGCATCTATGTACTGCCAATATTTGGCCTAGTATTTTGAGTTCCTGCCCAGTGCTAGTTCTTAACAGTGAAGGATTAGGGAGATTGTTATTTATTCCTGAAAGCTCAAACTCCCTGCATCATCATGGGCTCCGAAAACACATCCCCTGCTTCTGGATGGCTAGGTCACCTACATCAGGTTCCACGGTGACCCACATGAATTCTCTCTTTGGAAATTGCTTTTGGCAGTAATCAACTTCCATAAAGTCTAGGTTGGAGGACTGGTCCGCTTGGACTTTAAAATCAAGAAGGAAGAGAAATAAATTAAAAGCATCCAGAACCTACCTCATGTAGAGGGACATAATGAAAGTGGATGTAGAGTGGTTTGTGATCAGACATTAACCGGTTCAGAATTCTTGTACGGTGATGTAAAAGTGCCCCGCTAACTAAGCTTCACTATCGGCAATACAAAGAATGTGAAGTTTTCTGTAAGAATATGTCCGCACTTTTGGTCAGCTGCTTCACTGAGAAGGGTCTTTCAAAAATGGATCCGAAGTGGACAGTATTAGAATAAGTTAAAACAAAGTTATATAGAATTGCAGAGAGGTTATCATTGCACGTGGAAGCGTGTCTACACACTGAAGAAAGGGGTCTAATTGAGATTCAGAATATCTGATCCTGGAAACAATGAACATGCCACCTAACTCAAAATGGAATAAATGCCACGCATGAGGATCCATAAATAGTGCCTAATTAAGAGTGTGACAAACTGGTTAATCCATCACAAATGTGATGGCTATCCTGTCCTCCTTATTACAAATGCATTAAGTTGAATAGCACGTTTGTGATGGGAGTGAGTACCCGTCCACCAAACTCTAAATCAGGCCATAGGTCTAGATCTCCTGGCACTTGGGAAAGATGCATTTCATTTAAATATTGGATTGGCACTATGTTACCTAATAACAGAATGACGACAAAGTTTGAAACAATGAAAGCATTATTCCTGCCAAGACAAAATAAAACACAACAGTGAATCTTCCATCGAAAATCACAGTGGACTTCAGCTTGATTAACAAGGTATAGGTATGAATATGCAACCAAGAGATGGCACACACTGCATCACCATAACATTGTGGCACACTTAATCTCCGAGCAAAATTGAAAACTGGTCCTTTCTTAGTCTTCTGTTTGACTGCTAGAGGAAATGAGCAGCAACTACACACGCAAATGAATCAGAAAGGATGCTGCATGATTAAGAGAAAACAAGATGAGGTTTTGGGGCAAGGAATAACATGCTGAATAATAGGGTTGATTCAGGCTAAACCACTAATCATTGTAAAAAGAATGCTCTGCTGACTATAAATAAATCGCTCAAAAACTCTTCCAGGGGAGGTGAGCGTTTAATGACAGCACTGGTGAGAGTACAAATAGGAGTACCCATGTCTAAAATAATTTAGAACTTTTTTTTAACCCACACAGATCAACTAGCGAACAACACAAAGGCTACACATTTTTTTCTTACATTGAAATCGACTACATTACTAATTGGTATGTTTTTCTACACATTTAGACTAGGAAATTTAAGGCCCCGGAGTATCTTGCAAGTCCTCAAGAAGACCTTCAAAAAAGATTTTTACTCTGCAGCACGAGGTTGAAGAGCACAGTATTGCTGTATCTCTGAAGAGTGCAAGATAAACACAAACTTGATTAGCCAAGGGAACTCTCATACTTAGTGAAGGACACGTAAAAGGATACACATTCCCCTTTATCTTCAGAGGAAGGGATTTGTTTGTTACACAGGTGCACCCTGTAGAAGAGGGTCATCCAGTCATTCTTGATCCTCAAACATCTGTTGCATATTTGTGTTCATACGAATAACTGGAGGGGATAGTCTAATTTCAATTAGTACAAATGTATTTTTAAGTGAGATCTGTGGTACCAAGGCCCAGTTTTACAAGGCCCTAGCGCCTCCTTGTGCCACATTAGCATCATTTTTTTACGCTGTGGCTCAAGGATGTTATTTTCACTGTGCCATTTTAACAAAGTGGCAGAATGTATGCATTGCATCACTTTAAGACCCCTTTCGCCACACTATGCCTTCGTCAGGCATAATGTATTAAAGAGGGGGGCGTTCTGGCGTTACGAGGCCCAC
Source organism: Pleurodeles waltl (assembly GCF_031143425.1). Classification (NCBI taxonomy): domain Eukaryota; kingdom Metazoa; phylum Chordata; class Amphibia; order Caudata; family Salamandridae; genus Pleurodeles; species Pleurodeles waltl. The sequence goes on along the minus strand of NC_090449.1, from coordinate 770,961,430 downwards.
AAAAATGGCACAGTGAAATGTACAAGATTTCATGGCGCCATTTTTGGCATAATTTTTAATGCCTGCTCATTGCAGGCGTTAAAGTGATGCACCCATTGTAATCAGTGGACCTCCTTGCACCTTGCTGCACTAGCGTCAACATTTTTGACATTAGTGCAGCAAAGCTTAAAAAATGTTGATGCTTTTGTCCTAACGTGCGCAATTATGTGCCGTATTGTAAACACGGCACAACCATGGTGTCAGGTGTCTGTCGGGGCACACAAGAAAAGTGGTGCATGGTGACCAATGCACCACTTTCTTGTAAATCTGCCCCTAAATATGGTGAGTGGTAACATCGTACTAGGGGATGGATCACATAATGGATATTATGATTTTGAAAATGGTTATGATTTTCCCAAACTTTGTGTTTGAAAGTTGCTAAAAAGTATTGACAACTGTTATGCTAAAAATTGTCCTCTGGAATTGGTACATAGGCTATAGATCAATCTATCTCCAATGGCTGATAAAGGGTGAGCCCCATTTTTTTAACGACCATGCACAGTTCTGGCACAGTAGATGTCCTGGCACATGAACAGTCCTGTTAAATGAACAACCCTCATATTGAAGCAACATAGTTGCACCAGAGTATCCCATATATATTTTTAACAGCAACAGGCACCCGAGGAGGCCTGGCACACTAACAATCACATTGAATTATTTGAGCAGCACCCTTAGAATGCTAGCTCATTGAGTTACTCCCTGGTATTATTGGACATGCAGGCAAATAATTGAGTCTCTGTAGTGCGTGTTTGCAATGGTTCTGAGATTTTATTTCTAGGTATATGTGTAGGTGTTCCCCGGACATCAGCTATAACGAGCCTGTGATACCCTGCCACATCATAAGAGCTGGACTTATTTCTCCTGGATCAAGGTATTATAATGGCAGTTTTATCTGCTGATAAATAATGGTTACCTTTGTCCTAGGGGTTCAAATATTTGGTTGCTTTCATAATTTATACCAGACATAATTTTCTAGTGGCTGCATAAGTATACATGCCACTGCCATGCATGCTGTGATCTATTGGATAATTTTATGAGCTCCTGTTTATGGTTTAACTGTTATTGTGTGACATACATGTTGGAAATGGCCCTTTCTGTAGTCACCCCCAAACTATTTGCCTTTCTCCATTTATCTGACTTTTTTGATGGCTTTAGGACTCTGTGCATTTTACAACTGCTGCCTAGTGCTAAGTACTTGTGCCCTCTCCCCTAAACTTGGTAATATTGTCTTATCCCCAATTGCCATTTTTTATTTACCTAAAGGTCCATAGTAAAGTACTTTACATGTGCCCAGGGCCTGTAAATTAAATGCTACTTGTGTGTCTGCAGCACTGATTGTGCCACCCACTTAAGTAACCCTTTAACCATGTCTCCCGCCTGCCATTGCAGAGCCTATGTGTGCAGTTTTAGACTGCAATGCCGACTTGGCAGAATAAAATTTTTGCCAGGACCAAAGCATCCCTTTTTATACATATGTCCCCCTAAGATAGGCCCTGGACAATCCAGAGGGCAGGGTGCAGTGTATTTAAAAGGCAGGGCATGTACTTTTAAGTTTTATATGTCCATGTAGTGAAAAACTCCCAAAGTCGTTTTTCACTACAGCAAGACCTATCTCTTCCATAGGATCACCTTGGGACTACTTTATTATATCTTATAAGTGTAATTCACAATCTGGAAGACATACGTTTTTCGAGTCTGGTGTCTCCTAAATCACAGTTTAAAATGACAATATATGGTGAAGTCAGAATTTAAATTATATTTCTGAAAATGCCACTTTCAGAAATTTGGCATTTTCTTATGTTAGCCATTTGGTGCCTGCTGCCTGTCGCTGATCACTTATCTGGGGTGGGTGACAGCTGAACTTTGTGTATTCTTAGACAGCCACACACTATGGGAGCTTAGGTGTGACCTTATGGACCATCCACATCCTGATGGGCTGTCCTGGATAGGATGAGAGGGAGGAACTGGGCACAGCCTCACACTTACACCTCAATAGGCAGTGTCCTGTCCCACACAAAGGGCTGCATAAGCTCCTGTAGTGAGTCTGGAACCAGGGTAAAAGGGGCTTGACCTCTGTGCCCTTCAAAGGGCTTGTCTTTGAAGTCTCCCCCACTTAAAAGGCCAAATTGGGTCTAAGTACTGGAACTCCGATGCCATCAACTCAATACACTTTTGGACGTGTGGATACTCTGCAAGGAAGAAGGACTGCTGTGCTACTACAAACGCTACCATTCTGCTAGGCTACTATCCTACTGGACTCCTACTTTCCTGTGCTGACCTGCTGCCATGTTGCCTGGGAGTAAGAAGCCCTGGACCCACATCTCTCCACCTCAGAACCCAGAGTGACTGGTCTCCTGTTTTCCGAAGTCTCAGGGACACAAAGACTTCCAGCTTATCTGCATCTGCACCTGGACTCTGCCATTGGTGAGTCTGCCCTGCTAAGTGATGCCTTCCTAGTCTGGGATCCTTGGAAGTGAGGCCTAAAAGTGAAATTTTTTGCATCTCATCCTGATAGAGTTGCCTTGGGGATCCTACCTTTGTAAGTCTTGTTTCCAAAGTTCCAACTCTACTTTCAGCCCAGGTAATTCTAGTAAACAAACACAAATGATGGACAGAATGTGGAACCACTCAAACATTCACCCCCAGTCACAGATCTGGGTTTAATCCGCCAATTCTTTTGCTCACCATGCCACCCAAGTTTGGACCCAGCCATTTGCAAATCAGTCTTGACCCTGTTCCCCATGGGAACAGTCCAGCTCGAACTGCCAGGCCAGGTCCTCGCTGGACCAGAAACAAACTTTCTGGGACCGGTTTCAGGGAATCACCCTTCATCAGCCAGGCTGTCGGAATCCAGAGGCATAGTGAGCCCAAGACCCACGTCTGGGCATACCCTGTGCACTTAGAGCGACAAAAGCAAACAAACACAAATGATTGACGGAATGTGGAACCAATCAAACATTCATCCCCAGTCCCAGATCTGGGTTTAATCCATCAATTATTTTCCTTACCATGCCACCCCAGTTTGGACCAAGCCATTTGCAAATCAGTCTTGACTCTGTTCCCCATGGGAACAGTCCAGCTCTCAAAGCAGGCCTCAATTTCCACTTTTCGTGAAACAATTTTTGTCTGAGACACATTCAGATGCATCAAGTTCTTCATAACGTGGGCCTTACTTTGGGTAAGAATGACAGCCCTAGGATGAACCTTATTATCTAGCATTTCTGTAGTGCAACTTGTTAAGGAGTACCTCTGTTGAGGAAGAAAAAATGAGCTGGTTGTCCTTGAATTATTTTTGCTCTTTGAGGAGCATGTTGCATTGTAGATAGGAGCTCTTGAGAAGCAGAAAAGTGTCAACCAGCTGCCACAGGGCCATTCAATGCCAAACACCTTCCCTTTGACAAATGGTTACTATAAAGTATCAAGGACACTTGCCATGATTTATGACAGCATTCCTGAGTTCTCCTTCCGAGTGCAGCCCAAGCGCTCTCCATTGCCACGTTGGGCAGTCCAAAAAGAGGCTCACCCCTTGGCGTCTGTTTACCATGAGCATTCAAAATCCTTGAGATCAGGACGTGGTAACTCTAGCACCGGTCAGCAAGGATCTCCCCGTTTCTCCGCAGGTTGAAAGGCCCAACTCTCATGACCCTAACATTACTGCTCATCTCTGCATCACCACCATGAAAGCAAATTGAAGGAGCTAGCATCCGGATCCTCTCAAATTAAAGCTCTCGCGATTATGTTACAACCGCATAGAAGTCTCCATGGACATCGCTTAAGTCTCCAAGCACAGGTCTGTTCCCCATCTGAACCACTTAAGCCATCCTCCACATGGCTAAGACCTGTAAAGAGATGAATTCCTATCTAGATCTTCACCCAAAATAAAACATCCATGTTAGCTATTGTATTTGGAAAATATATTTTATGATGTACATTTTTGGGCCCCATGTTTTTTTTTTAAAGAAAAATGGCAACACACCCTAATTTGCCCATTGGGCTTACTGGCTCCTTCGTAGTATTAAGTGTTCCAGGTCTGCTTATGATTCCTATACACGTGTGGAGCAATGGAGACTACATCCAAGAAAACCGTGGCAGTACCATAAACGGATTCTAGCAAAGAATCACTTGCACATGATCCAAACCCCCCTAGAGATGGCAACAAAGGGCCAGTTCCATCATCATACAAATGCTCTAGTTATTCCACTGCAGGATCATTTACATCACAAGACAAACCTGATATGGGGTCCAGCAAGGATCACATGTATCGTCACAGAAACACACTATGAATTCCAGCATACAATCTCTTACTTCATGATACCATTGCGAGTGGGGCTCTAGGTAATTCATACAATGTTTTCTCACAGGGTGGAAATTGTGTTCATTTCTGAAAGCAAAAGGAAAACACACAAAAATCAGATGAATATAATAATTGTTACATCACACATCGATATTTTATCCAAAGTCAGTAGATTGTAAGGAGGCTAGATCTGCTGCCAAGCCCCTACAATATGTTTTTGGAGGTGGACGTGCTCCCAGTTTCTGTTTTGTTTCTTATTAAGCAGCATATACGAGAAGCAATTCATATACAAATACAATGTTATGTCGCCAAGGGTGCTAACATTTGACAATCACTCACATCAGCATTCATTAGACCAGTACGAACTAAAGTGGCAATGTGCAATAATACAACTGATTTGGATAAAAAAAAAAAAAATCAAACTTCATTGTATATTGATGTATATTATAATATTTATAAACAATGGAAAAGTACTAACGATGTAGACAGACACCATCCATAACAAGCAATCTTACAAATTACAAGAATTAATAATAAAACATCCTGTCATACAACTCATAAACTACAGAATAGTTTATCAAGTGCCTTTGATCTACTTTTGGACATCAGACCTCCCAATCAGATGACTCTAAACTGTGTATTATTAAGTGCAGTGTTATTTCTTATGGCAAGCATTGGCAAAGCAAATAGGTTTCGCCTACTCAAGCGCTATTGGCTTTGGCAATGTGTTTTAGCCATGTTCACCATCGTGGCTGCTGTTCGCATGGCTAAGTGTTAGTGGCATAGAAGAGAGTGGCGTGGAGTGTTGTTGAGTGCAGTGGAGGAGAGTAGATTGTTTCAGAGTAGAGTTAAGTGGCATAGAGTGAAGTGGTGTAGGGTAGAGTGACGTAGAGTGTATTGGCATAGAGTAAAGTGGCGTAGAGTGCAATGGTGCTGAGTACATTAGAGTGGCATACAGTGGATTGGTGTAGAGTGCAGGGGCATAGAGTTGAGAATTACATAGTAAAGTGTATTGGCATAGAGTGTTTTGGAATGAAGCACAGTGGCATAGAGTGCAGAGTAGCATAAAGTACAGTGGCATAGAGTGGAGGTGTGCAGAGTAGGTTAGTGTGGCCTAGACTGGATTGGTGTAGAGAGAAGTGGCAAAGAATGCAGTGGTGAACAGTAGAGTGGTGAAGAGTGCATTGGCATAGATTAGAGAACCATAGTGTGAAGTAGTGTAGAGTAGAGTAGTGCAGAGTGCATTGGAGTGATGTAAAGTGGAACAGTGCAGAGTAGAGTGCAGTGGTGTGAAGTGGTGCAGAGTGGAGTGGCGTAGAATTTAGTATTCATGGTGTGGTAGCACATTGCCATTACAGGCAACACGTTTTCAATTGAAGTGACCATTACATTTGCACAGAAATACAGTTATACTAATAAAACTATACAGTGCACAGATGCAAATCTGTGGAAAGTGCATCACCTAGTTTAATGATTTGATCATATTAAAGTAATTGTTTTCTACACACTTCAGAAATAACAAAAAAAGTGCTTGATTTCTGCATTCATAATTCTGATATTTTCTGAAATATTTACACAGTTCATTTAAATGTTGTCCTGTGCTAGAAAAAACTCTTTCTTACTCCCAGTATCCAGCAAGATTGTCAGATAAATCATCTCACTTTGAAGTCAGAGAATGAAAGGTAAACAAGCACCTTTGGAAGACAGCTCCTGACATTTGTTCTTAGTCTTTGAATGCACAGCAAATGTGGTGAGATAACAGGATTTAAAGGCCTGTTAAAAGAAAGCGAGTTTGTAGAAGAATGCAGAAAATATGGTTTAGGCAATGAGATAGGAAAATTGAACCTTTAGAGCCTAAAGAATATAAAGCCAGCAAATGGAAAGCCAGAAAGGGGGTTACAATCAGAACCCAATGGTAATCAATGAGCCAAATGCATTCGTAGGTCAACTTTCTAAAAGTTCACAAGTTGTCTTTAGCAAACCAGAAAGCTGCACTGTCTGGTAGGCTGCAACCTAAAAAGGAATGTCCACAAAATCATAATAAAATTCATTAAGAATTGACGATTTCAATAACCTCTACACTAACATTATGATGACAGTAAAGATACTGAAGAGCATGTCCCACAGCGATAATTAATTGTTTCACATTTAAAGAGCAATATTTTCACCACAGTCAAACCCTCTTCAGATTGCACGAAATCTGGTTAAGCTCTTGTTCCGTGAAGCATACAATTGCTCAAACCTTTTAATCCTGGACATTTTATTAACCCAATGGCCTATTGTAGGAGTTACTGTGGGCTTCCAGCCTTGCAAAACCAAAGAGTGTGCTACTGCTTTGATGATGTACTTAAAACATTGACCCACCCTAGTTAATGTTATTATCTGTCTTGAAAAACCAAACAGAGCCAAGCGGTGTCAGGCTGAATGCTCTATCCCACTATTTTGCTTAAACCTAGAAAAAGCTGATTCCAAAAGTTATGGAGTACTGGAAAGGTAAAGAATGTAGGGAGCCAGTCCCCTTGAGAATTGATTTCACACCTAAAGCATTCATCCAAAACTGCTGGGTTTTGTACTGTAAAGAATATTGGGAGAGTACGATGCTAGCCATCTAGAAGGAAAAGCGATTCCCATAAAGTTTGTTGCTTGAAGGGTTTCATGCCCCATCTCGGTCATATAACACCATTCCCCTAGCGTTATACTAAACCAGTGCTTTTTGTGATTCTATGTAGAATGTTTGGAATCGGTGTGTCATTTGAATTCTGTTGTACAGCTCTATACTTATTCCTAAACTCCAGAAGTCTTGTCTTAACTATTAACTTAACCAGTGTAGAAGAGCCCCGATTCTTTGTTGCATCTTTATTTTTCAAAAAACTGTTTATCTGTAAAAAGCTTTAAAAAAAAGATTACGTTGGTTGCCCCAGCTGCGGCTCTAGTTCTACCACCGCCCAATTGTTTAACCTCTGATTAGTAAAGAATTCTCCTGCTAAACAAAACCCATTAACATTCCATCTTTCTAAAAGGGTTCTTAAAATCACCAATCCAATGTATCTATACTCCTTTAATTTTGGAAATACATGCCTTAAAGAGAGGTTCCATTTCCCTCCAAAAAAATCTGCTTACTACGAGCAATCTTATTGTAAGCCACTTTATATCTAATTTTTTGGGGTATTTTAACAGTTTTCAAAAAAGCCGGCAACTTTATTTCTGATTATTTAATCATCTGGATCAGAAACAAAATTATCGAATAGCCTGCCCAAATAGTTTGTTCACACTATACTATCTTAAAGGGATGCTAAGTAATAGTCCTGTAGCCTAGGTAACACTAATTCCCCCACCTATTCCTGATTGAGTTGCAGTACTACCAAACGAAGTCTCGGACGTTTGTTTCTCCCTATAAACTTATTGACAAGAAAATCTACTTCATTAAAATAAGAATTATTGACTTTAATTGGGACATTGGCAAAAAGAACCATGAATAGATCGACATTGTAATAAGTGAAACTCTACCAACTATTGATAAAGAAAGTGAGGCCCATCTGTTTAATAGTTCTTTGACTTTCGTAACATAGCCAAGTAGTGTTGATGAAACAGATCTGCAAAGCTTGACGTGACAAAGATTTCCAGATAGCGTACCGGATGAGAAATACCAGCTGTTGCTGCAAGTACAGAGGAATTTAGCTGGTCTCTGCCCTAAACAGCAAACCGTCTGCTTGTGAGTGGTCAATCTTATAACCACCCACGGCAGGAAATTTCTGAATTATGTCAAGCGGTCCATCAATATTATTTTTTTCCGGTTTAAGATATAAAATATCATCATCTGCAAAAAGCTTGATTTTCTGACATCCCCTCTACTGTGGGAATCCATTTTAGTTCCCCTCTGGGTCACAAGAGTCAGCTTAGCCTTTCGCTTGCAGGCCTGTTGCCCCGTCATCTATTGACTTTTTACCTACTTAGTATGCTCTGGTTTATTCCATTTATTTTATTATTTCTTTCAGCTTGCTGCCATTGCTTACATTTAAAAGAAATGTTTTGATTTTCATTATCAGTGCCGTTCTGAGAAGGCGTCATTATCAGCATCACTATCAGTGATAAACGTAGGTATTGTCATCATGTCCCTTTCTCACTTGCTTGCGATAGGAACATCATGCGCACTTGTTAGGGATTGTTTATGCAGTTGCTGACATAAGACTGCCACATTATCAGTCGTTTAGGAACATACCTGTGTCAGGGATCCTACATGATCTGTATAAATACTCCTCACTGTCTGAGTTTTGGTGAGGTACGGCTTGTGAGGCGGGAGGTTAGGGCCGACAGTTGTGACTTGTTTTAGGAGTGACTCAGTCACCTACAAACAAAAGTGCTGTCTCCTCTAAACCAGCAGTCTCGCAAGGAAGCAAGAGTCCAACAAGGACACTACTGAGGTATTAATCCATGCATGTTACGTAACTTAACCGTCAGGGGCTCAATAAAAAAGTAAACAGAAGCTGAGAAATCGGACAGCCGTGGCATGTACCTCTCTTTATTGACTCATTAATACCTTTAGCATCACAATCTTTGCATCAGCACCCTGTTAAATATTATAACACATTGTTAAAAATTGCTTAGGGAAATCCAATTTTTCTAAAATGGAAGATCGTGCATCTCAATTAAAGATCGCAGGCCTTTTCAGCATTGATTTTAACCCCTTTGCTGCCAGGCATTTTCCCCCTCCTGTGCCGAGCCTTTTTTTGGCTATTTGGGGCAGTTCGCGCTTAGGCCCTCATAACTTTTTGTTCACATAAGCTACCCACGCCAAATTTGCATCCATTTTTTCCAACATCCTAGGGATTCTAGAGGTACCCAGACTTTGTGGTTCCCCAGAAGGAGGCCAAGAAATTAGCCAAAATACAGTGAAAATTTCGTTTTTTTTCAAAAAAATGGGAAAAAGGGGCTGCAGAAGAAGGCTTGTGTTTTTTTCCCTGAAAATGGCATCAACAAACGGTTTGCGGTGCTAAAATCACCAGCTTCACAGCTTTCAGGAACAGGCAGACTTGAATGAGAAAACCCAATTTTTCAACACAATTTTGGCATTTTACTGGGACATACCCCATTTTTACGATTTTTTGTGCTTTCAGCCTCCTTCCAGTCAGTGACAGAAATGGGCATGAAACCAATGCTGGATGCCAGAAACCGAAACATTTATGAAAAGTAGACAAAATTCTGAATTCAGCAAGGGGTAATTTGTGTAGATCCTACAAGGGTTTCCTACAGAAAATAACAACTGAAAAACAAAATATTGAAATTGAGGTGAAAAAATCAGCAATTTTTCTCTACGTTTTACTCTGTAACTTTTTCCTGCAATGTCAGATTATTGAAAGCAATATACCGTTACGTCTGCTGGACTCTTCTGGTTGCCGGGATATATAGGGCTTGTAGGTTCATCAAGAACTCTAGGTACCCAGAGCCAATAAATGACCTGCACCCTGCAGTGGGTTTTCATTCTATCCCGGGTACACAGCAATTTATTTGCTGAAATATAAAGAGTAAAAAATAGCTATCAAGAAAACCTTTGTATTTCCAAAATGGGCACAAGATAAGGTGTTGAGGAGCAGTGGTTATTTGCACATCTCTGAATTCCGGGGTGCTCATACTAGCATGTGAATTACAGGGCATTTCTCAAATAGACGTATTTTTTACACACTCTCTTATATTTGGAAGGAAAAAATGTAGAGAAAGACAAGGGGCAATACCACTTGTTTTGCTATTCTATGTTCCCCCAAGTCTCCCGATAAAAATTATACCTCACTTGTGTGGGTAGGCCGGAAATGCCCCGAAACACAACGTGGACACATCCCATTTTTTGATAGAAAACAGAGGTGTTTTTTGCAAAGTGCCTACCTGTAGATTTTGGCCCCTAGCTCAGCCGGCACCTAGGGAAACCTACCAAACCTGTGCATTTTTTAAAACTAGAGACCTAGGGGAATCCAAGATGGGGTGACTTGTGGGGCTCTGACCAGGTTCTGTTACCCAGAATCCTTTGCAAACCTCAAAATTTGGCTAAAAAAAACACTTATTCCTCTCATTTTGGTGACAGAAAGTTCTGGACTCTGAGAGGAGCCACAAATGTCCTTCCACCCAGCATTTCCCCAAGTCTCCCAATAAAAATGGTACCTCACTTGTGTGGGTGGGCCTAGCGCCCACGATAGGAAATGGTCCAAAACACAACGTGGACACATCACATTTTTTCACAGAAAAAAAAGGTGTTTTTTGCAAAGTGCCTACCTGTGGATTTTGGCCTCTAGCTCAGCCGGCCCCAGGGGGGGCAGAAATGGCCTAAAATAAATTTGCCCCACCCCCCTGGGGAGCGACTCTTGCCTACGGGGTCGCTCCCCTTGCGTGAAGGCGCAAAAAAAAAAGATCCCTGGTGCCTAGTGATTTCTGCCGCCCTTGGGAGCAGATTCACTTAAAATCGGCCGATTTGCCCCCAAAGCGGGAAGAAATGGCCTAAATACAATTTGTCCCTCCAGGGGAGCGACCCTTGCCTAAGGGGTCGCTCCCCATCTCTAAAAAAACAAACAAACAAACAAAAACAAATAATAAATTTGCCCTGCCCCTTCCATCCCTGCCTTGGGGGGGTGGAGGGGGAACCCCACAGAGGGAGCGCTAGCTCTCCCTCTGGGCTGTGTGCCCACGACGTTATGGTTAGGTCCTGGGCACAGCAGCACTGTGCCGCAGGACGTAACCATTACGTCCGCGGCACAGAAGGGGTTAAATAAATAAATAAATATTGCCACTTTTAAGTTGTTAATACAAAAATAGTTGAGTGCCTGAATCAGATAGCCCGTATTTGCTGACACTGATCTGCCTGATATCATTATTGAGATTAAAAAGAAATCTAAACTTAATGCAGTATTAAATAGCCTCAAAAAACAGGTAAATTGCCTAACGTCTGGATGTCCACCACTGCAAAATACTACTTGAAAACGGATATTAATAATGCAGCTCTTGCCTTTGTGTGTTGCTTAGAACAATTTGAGGAACGTAGTTTTACATTTTGGTTAAAATTTAAATCCCCACATAAAATTATGGGACCATCTAGATCAAACAAAAGCTTATAGATCTGGGTCAGTGCCTCTGTATCATCCTCTAAAAGACCGTAATAATCAAGTTAAAATATGACCTCCCCACAAGGACCTTAACCCCAAGCCATTTACCCCCGCCATCCGTTTTAACATCAACAATATTCCAATTTATATTCTTGACAAGTAAATCACAACCCCCCTAATTGCGGCCCTGGAAGATGCAAAAAAAGCATGCAAAAATCTTCTGGTGATCCCCAACTTGGGGTTGTTGGATCTTAAAAAGGTTTCCTGTACAAAAAAATATATATATCACATCTGCTTCATAATCTAATCAAATTTCTGCCAATTTCATATCCAGTTCAGATAACATGTAGCAATTCTAATCAATTGTCACTAATCAGTACCCCCCATATGAGCGCTGGTACCTGTTGCCAAAATGTTGTAGACATTATTCAAGACCATACCACTGTTTAGAAGAATGATTGCATATACTCAATCCTGAGTCTTAGTATTGCAACCATACCTGGTATACTGCTCTTCAACGCCCCGCCCCGTATCCATCCCATGCTATCTCCCAGCACCACCACCAGCCCACTTCCCCATGTAAAACCTACAAAACGGGACTCTTTTACAAAAGGGTCCCTTACACTCCACTCCTACAGCTTAGAGCCTAGAAAGACAAGATGACTTTCACAATTGCTTATGTCCACTGCAGATTTTAACTCAGTTATGGGATTATTAGCAAATTTTAAAATTGACTGGCATACACCATCTGATTGTTAGTTCTTGCAGTATTTTGAATTATTGACAAATAGGCCAGAGCCTCCCCCGCTACAGAAAATATACGAAACTGACCTTTAAACAGGACCTTAAGTTTTGTTTGACCACCATCAAACCTAAACTGTCCCAAAATGCCTTGAAACTCTTTTCTATGTGAGAAGCTATTCTTGACATATTGGAGAAGACACACAGTTCTCTCAGACATAGTAAGGCCCTGATTTATACTTTTTGGGGCAAAACTGCACTAACACAGTTTTGCACCAAAAAGTTTAGCAACAGCTTGCACCATTTCTGTGCACCAGCCGGCCACCATATTTATGGAATGGTGCAAGCCGGTGGAAAGGGTAGGCTATTGTAAAAAGAAATAGACATTAGTCGGGTGGGGCTGGCATATTGAAGAAGGGGGTTTTGCACCAAAAAATGATGTTAGGCAGGTTAGAGTAAAAAAAAAAAGACTCTTATCTGCCTAGAGTCATTTTTTGACGCAAAACCATCCATACCACATGACTCCTGTCTTAGAAAAGACAGGAGTCATGCCCACCACCCCAATGGCCAGCATAGGGGACCAGGGTTATTGCACCCTGTGCCATGTATGGGGGCCCATGGCACTTTAAAAAATAAAATAAAATACTTACCTGTACTTTTACTAACCTGGGATGGGGTCCCATATCCTCTGCTGTCCCTCTGGTGTGGGTAGGGGTGTCCTTGGGTCCAGGGGAGGGCACCTGTGGGCTTATTCCATGGTGTTCCACCATGGCAATAGGCCCACAAGTCCCCTAACGGCTGCCCCGACCCAGGCGTTAAAAGAATTAGGCAAAGCAAGCTTTGCACCATTTTTTGACCCCTCCTCTCTCCCGTGCACCATTTTTGCACAAGAGTATAAATATGGTGTCAAGGCCATAGAGTCATTTTTTTGCCCGGGAATGCCTACCTTGCATCTCATTAAGGCAAGGTAGGTTTCCATGTCCAAAAAATTACTTTAATTCCATAAATTGGGTGCTAGACTGGTCTAGCGCCAAAGTATAAATATGGAGTTAGTTTTGCTCCGAATTAGAGTAAAACAAAATGACACTAATTCGGTGCAAAAAGAGTATAAATATACCCGTAAATATCTTGTTTTTGATTGTTACAGCCAGATTCTGTTCTTTGATCCTATAATCAGCAAAGTTGACTAAAAATAGTATGTGGATATTTCAGGTTCAGGGTCCGTTGGGCTGGAACTCGGTGGGCTCTTTTGATCATCAAATCCTTGTTAAAGCCTGGCAAAATATGTGTTCTAATCTATTTTTTGACCAAATAAGCTTGGCTCTTAGATCCTCACTGGTTTCGTCGCCTTCTGGCACACTCACAAAACTCAAGTTAGATCGTCTGCCATGGTTTTCTAAATCTTCTATATTATTTGACCGTAGTCAAACCTGTTTCTGAGCTACCATTCTATCCCCAAGATCTGAGATTCTCTGTTCGGCCACCTGAAGTCTGGCAGGTAGCTGTGTCAAGGTTTTATCTATCTTTACCAATCACTGATGTGTCACAGCAATTTCAGATCTCTAATATCATTGAGAATACTCTGCAAAAGATGTAGTAGAGTAATAGGCTGTTTCCTAGGGGCATTCCAAAATGGAGAGACAGCTATCATAGATACCGCTGACGATTGGCAATTTGGCAATCTAATGGTGAGTATGCAGATGGTGAGATCACAATTTAGCAATTCCTCTCACAATAACAATATGGCTACTTTGTTTGAGAGAAGGAAAAAATGTGGTATCCAGGGGAGGCTAGCAGAAATCAGAGAAGTTTTTTTTTCCTACCAAAGGTGGGACTCAGAAGATTGCTCTAATCAGATCAGATTTGAGAAAGGAGCAAGAAGGCTTGGGCAGCCCTGTAAGCTCTGAGATTGATTCCCCACTGGGAGAGCAAACTCTCTACCATGCATTCAGAACTTGTCACCCCACTGAGTGGAAAGCTGGCTCACAAGAAAGATCAATTGACCCAAGTAAGTTCAGATTAAAGGGTTTTCAAACATGGAGGTGAGAGTGTAGGATTATCCCTTTTTTTGAAGTCATTAAAATCTGGACCTAAGAGCGGGTGCCTTAGTGATCGCGAAGAGGCCAGTGCAACATTTTATCAGCCCAAAATCGATAGATTTTAATACAGAATCTCATCATCTGCATTGCAAAAAGGGCCTTTGCCTTTAAGTTCAAAGTACAGTCCGATGAAGAGCCTATTGAGATTGGTTTCAGATCCTGTTTTGAGGAACTGAGGTGATAGGAAAAAGCAATTAAACATGATGCCATAGGAGAATCAGTGGAGATCAAACAGGGATCAAAGCTGGGAGCAGGCACTCATGGGCACAGGAGCATTCCAAGACCCTAATACATCTTGCTCTCTGTTTCTCTCTTCTAGCAAAGCTATGCACCCTGCTTAGTATCACAATGCTTGCACTACAGAAGAGTAGACAGCGTGGGCAGTTTTGGTGTACGTCGTGATGACACAACAAGGTTTCCGTAGCTACAGTGCACGTGTAGCAGAGACGGCACTTCGGCTAAAGGTGGTCATGGTCTCTGTTTCCTGTAACGATACTGGCAACCGTGGTTTTCTTTAAAGTACAATCTTAAGCTCTTGCAAAACAACAACACGTGGTACTTTTTTAAAGTGCAGTCTGGTGTTGCTGAAAAAAAGCCTGCCTTGCAGCTCGTGGGATATTGAGGTTGCTTGGAGTGCAACACACTTTATAAATGTACAAAATTTGGGGAATTAACAAGATGCTTAAACACCTAAAGCCTCATGGTGAAATGAACTTAGTCATGAATCACTCTGTCCTTCATGTGGTGCGCCTTTAAAAAACATCCTCTACCACAAACCAAAACTGGAGCCAGACTAGAAGTGGCTTACTTTTGGGATTGCGGCTAATTCTGATTGGTGATGCATTCGATTGTCCTTATGAACGTACGGCAGAGTATTTAACACTAGCCATTTAGTGCTGGGCCATGAGCTGTGGCTTCCAAGCAGTGTAATTTGGGGATCCGACAGTGCAGTGATGCTTCCATAGGCAGGAAGGTAGCTGTGATTGCACTTTGCTCTTCTGAATTAAGTTTCACGTTAAGAAAGTAAAAAGCTCATCTTCATGGAGAAAAATGACTTATCACCTGTGAGATGCATTTCCTCATCGCTAATGCTGTTTTTTTGTCGTGGTTCTGCTTACCATTTTGTGTTTTCTTCGTAGCAAGTGTTTGCAGGCCATGACTGCTTCTGCTGATGTGTTTGGCCGGGTATGACAGTACTTCAGCTGTCGGGCTGGATAGTACTGTCTTTCTTTTTAGTTCTGCAAATGAAAAGTCCTTCATCCATGCCCCAGCTGTGGTTTGGCGGGCACAGCATCATTCCCTGCACAGTTTATTAGCTTAGAAAATAAACCAATCTATCTGAAACAGTCCTAGCCAAATGCAAAACTAAGACAGTGCAAAAACTGCTAATCTTTTCAGGCATTTTTGTGGCGCAGAACAAATTTGGCAATGTCAAAAATATTTAGCGACAATCTACCACTAAAAATTTGAAATAATATTGTAGTGGCCAAAAAATGAACAGGCATTGTCTGAGCCGACGGGTTTGACACTCGCAGTCGTACGCTGATAAAAGCAGTAATATATGCCTGGTGCGTGTAAAAAACGTAAAAAAGATTGTTTAATTCAAAATGCAAGTTTCAGATATAAAATAATCTCACGTGCAATCTAGTGAAGGTGCATCCAACCAGCCAATAGGAAGAATGATAGATTAAAGTTCTGCTCTTGACTCGATCCAAATGTGATCAGCAATATCTCAAGCCTATCGCAGATTCTTGAACCAAAGAAGCCCATGGCTGAAGGGGGCAGAAGTAAAGCCCCTTGGGGCATATATAAAATGCCCTATGTTTGCCTTGAAAGGCACAAGCCCCATTACACTTCAAACCTAAACATAGAACAGACTTACTGAGCACCATTTCCACAGTTTACCAGTCTCTGAGTAGCGCAATCATATTAAGCCATGGAGTCCGTCCAGGCTTTTGGTAATTGAAAATTGATTCAAAATCTGCTCTTGCGGTTATGTTACTTAGTTTAGGCCCAAGTAGCAAAGTGCGCCATGCCTGTTGGTGTTGTATTCAGGTGTAAAGAACTTGGATCCATACTGAAATCCTTGTTGTGGCTGTGGATGGTTCCCCTCTAATTCGACATTAGATAAGAATAAGTCAGAGTTAGGTTGGGAAGTGGGAGGGTATGAGTGTTTAGCCAGCCTAGCTACACAAAATCTTGTAAAATTGGTGAGTACAGAAAATCGGCATGGCTTTTCCACACCGAAATTAACATGTGAAATAAAACTAAAACAGAAACGTAATAGTCAGCATGGCCCAATGGTTTACCCGACTGTGGCCTGTATTAGCCATGGAACAGATCTCACACAGCTGGTCTAACACATATACGAAATTTCAAGTGATCTGGCGCCCCCTCATTCAGTACCTCACGCATCGAGTTCACATGCTTTAATCCTCCGCGACTCAGAGCTTTACACCTCTGCCTTAAAGAGTACTTGAGACTCACCTTACTTGCCTCCCACCTAAGATGACCAACAAAACAATGCCACTATTTAGATTGAATCAGTGATAATATAAAGATGAGTATTCTGACCTGCACCATGTTTGTATTATTTGATATTAAGTTGCCATAGGTTGTGTGTTATACTTGTTCTTTCTTTCTCCCCCATCCATTTCCCCTCCCCTATTACTCTTCTATGTACCTGCCTCTTCTTCCAGACCCTTAACCGATGTTGTCCTTCGCCCTCCTCACATTGGAGAAGGATGCTATTGCAGTGTTACACTGTCCAGTTAAAGACAAACTGTAACGGATCCCAGGTTTATATTACTGGAATGTATGTCTCTTGTGTAAACCTTAATAAAGAGATTCAAACAAAAAACTTAGTACGAAGTATACATCCTATGTGAGGAATTGAAAAGAGCAACTGTATATTTCATGGTGTTTCAGGGAAATAAAAGTTTAGGCGCTAACATATTTTTGATTTTGAATAAAAGCAGGTTTAAAAAGTGCATAACAAGTACTCAGTGATTTCCATCATGTTTTTGGTGTAGGTTAGGACGTTTACTCCTGAAACATTTATGAAAATCATAGATTTACAATTGTATCTCTGTCGAATTCTGTGAATTCATAAAAAATAGCATATTGAGGTGCAAGTCTGCATACCTAGATTCATTTATGTCTTTATGAATGATGTTGCATGATTACTTATAACTCAAAACTGCCTTTTGATTTTATGTAGACAGTGCACAGAATTATCCTTAAGTTTAATTAATAATACAAAATCAATACCAAGTTTCTGTTCACTTTGAACAAAACGTGTGTCTCTCTGAAGAGCAGCGTAGTGTGACTAATGCAGAAAACAAACTACAGCTAATCTAGATACTTGGTATTTTATTTGTGTCTGAACAAATATTTTTGTGTCTTTTTTTCATGTATGAATATCTTATGTTTCAGGAGGGAAGAATTCGTCAACAATTATTGAATCCACAACCATTGTCAACCATTTACATCCAGCTAGTTCTTTGGCCCTGCAGGTTAGCCTACACGACATGAGACGAAATGTGTCTGACCTAAAGCTCCAGCTGCTTAAGATGAAACAGCTACAGGTATGTTATAATTTAGTGCTCCTCACCTAGTTATGCTTCATAGTCTGAACCTTTTCTTGGGATCTACTCTAAAAAGGTAAGAGGCAAGTTTACTAATATCTCATAGTGAGTGAAGGACAGCACTACATCTACTAAGTTATAGCGCTGTTCTCTTCCCAAGCTCTGGCGCACAATTTGGCTTCCTTTACCACTCAAACAACTTTGCACCCTAGGTCGAAGGCTTGTGCGTAAGTCTAGCATAGGTTTTGTACTGGAGCAATATCATTCCAGTACAACATACTATGCTTAGTCTTACTTTTAAGTGTGTCCAACTTCGTATGTGTGCTGTGAAGGACAGCAAATTTTTAAAAAATGTTTGGAGAAAAGAACATTTTCTTTTTCTTTGCACCTGCCTCAAGGAGGCTTTTTTTTGCACCATGTCCTGTCTCTAAATTACAGCAGATAGGTCTTGTCGGGAAAAACCTTGGGTAGTTGCATGGAAGTGCCTGTGCACTGCCAATGAGGCTCCCTCTTGATGCAAAGTAGGCCATAGTGCTTCTTTCCGGCAACTTTCCAGCTCGAGTTCTGAGCTGCAAAGTGAATCTCAAATGAGCAGTGTGTCCTGGTGTACAAAACTTTCACAGACTTCGCACAGCTGCAAAGCCTTGATAAATCTGGTCCTAGGTGTTTTATTCATTGAGGTCTTTTGTATTCCAAAAACAGATCAACATCTTGATGCACAATGGTACATGCCATTGGGTACACAATTTATGACCAGCAGCACTATCAAGAACATTTGCACTAGTCAGCTGATTGGAAGCTAAGATTTACTCAGAGTTTATGAACGGTTATATTGATAGGACTATCACAAGGGGGTGTAGCAGAATGAACAATTAACCTCAAGAACCACATTTTTGTGTATCCTGCATGTCATGTTAGTTCAAGCCATGCATCATATTAACTCTCTCTCAGGCCTGACTTCGGCGTCTTAGAATTATGGTGTTAAAAGGACACGGCTTATATGGCATCAGTCATATTAGAAAAATAATTTACCTCCAAACTGACTGACAACAGAAAAGTTTAATTGTGTACGATCTAATCCACCATCAAACAAGTTTGCTTAAAGTGCAGTTTGTGTACTAAAACACATTTTTTATTACTGTAAAATACTTGCTGTCACTGAATTTGAAAGTAAAGGGCAAAAAAGGTAAATGGGGAAAGTGGGGAGTTAGAGGCTTCTACAAACATGGTTTAAATATAGTTTAGATAGAAACATAAAGCCACTACCTTTGCAAGTCACTTGAGCTCCAGCTCTTAAAATTAGGGTATATGGGTTGAGGCTCCTCCAACCATGGAAACATTCTCAGAGGTGAGCAAGGACTCTCTCCCCTTCCCGTCATCTACAATTCTAGCATATGATCTTTTGAGTACATTGGATAGTTTCCTCAGAGTTGACTAAGAACTAATAGAGCTTACTTCCCTTCCCTTTCCTTGTCATCTACATTTCTGAGATAGGATTTCTCATTTTGATTTATCCGGTGGGCACATAGGATAGATTTCTTTAAACAGCAGACGCAAAGCTTGTTGTGGATTGGTCTTGGAGCTACATGTTGGTGAGTTTGAGAGCATGTGCTTAACAAATGGTGGGTACAGTGTTAGGCAGTCTGTGCAGTGTTCTGCTTGGACTTCTAGGTGCAGCACCGATGTTATGGACATGGAAGAGCTAACAAATCAGCTGGTATGGGTACGTGTTTCTTGAGGATTGTTACCACGGATATTGAAATTATATATACATTGGAACGTGAGGAGGACTTTCAGAGTTGTGTGATCAGAAATGTGGAACAGTGTGATGAATGCATGTGCTGAGATTAGAACGAGAGCCCAATGACTTCATAGGTCTTGTTTCATGTACGCATAGTACCTGTGCTTGGAATGTAGAGAGGAGTCTGGGGTTAAAAGTTGGAGAGGTAGCTGGCAGACTATCAGAGGCAGCCGAGAAGAGCAGAGGAAGGAAAACATCCTCTTGAGAACATTAGAGATGACTCCAGAGCTAGGGACCCGAAATGGAAGCACTACTTGGCCTGACGTCCTCCCTGTTCAGTGGAAAAGGACCCGTTGAATCTTTCCTTCCACTTGGACTGATCCCAAGCCAAGTGAAGTCTGAGTTGCGAGAAAGCTTGCTGTCACTCTAATGAAACACGAGTTCTGTCAGTGTGATAGTGAGAATAGTTTTGAGTTGAACTAGTTTAAAGCAAACAGAATATTATTGATGAAATGGCACAAACTATTTTTCTCTAATCTGGCTGTCTTTATTGTGCAAAAAAAGTAATTCTTGACATATATTTTTGGTGTTCCAGTAACAATTGACGTAATATGTTGACACAGCACTTTTTGGCTCAGGTGTTGAATGAACATCAGTACTACTCCACGCCCCCCACACACAACCCACCCCACGACAAATTTGACACAATGACAAAAATATGTTGACACAGAATCTCCTGGCTCAGACATTGAAACACAAAGCTTTCCCAAAGGTTACATATCCCAAGGCTCTGGTTGTGTACTGCAAAACGAACTATCCTCAAGGAGAGACAGAACATACAGGCACAAACATCAGACGGTGGATGTATCCTTCAAATTACAGAGATCGATCAGAGATTAGCCTTTATACGGTAGAGCTATATGTCTGGTTTTGTCAACATTACAGGCGCACGCCTCACTCAAGTTGCATTCACTACATTGGCACATATGTGCAGCCTTTGACTTTAGATTGGAGAACTATCCCACAGGATACATAGATCTTACAGGTGTGTGCTTTATACAGCAGCACTGTCTCTCAGACTACATCGTAGTAACTGGTCCAAGCCTCCAATTGCATAATTTCGCTCAGTTGAGTCTGAATTTAACCAGACAGTCCGAGGCCTTAAACATCGGAACAATGTTAAAATAACATTAGTTCTATGAGTTTTAGATGTGCAGTAAATTTAGGCCCAGATTTACTAAGCATGTGCATTGTCCTTGCATCGCCTTAAGGCTTCAGTAAAATATACAAAGCAACACTAGGGGCAATTTATGCCACCTTGGCTGGCTTTATAAAGAAATGTGACACAACACAGTATCTTGTGCCGTGTTACCTTACATTTGGAAGTGGTAGTTGTTCCAGTGGTGGAGCATGGAGCTTCCCATGCATCCACCCATGGATTTCATGCAATTCCAGATTACAATCATTTGTAAACCTGGGATTGTGTCAAATCGGTACCCATCTCCTAGGATAGTGCAATGAGGAGTATTTTTTTTTCTCCTTGTTATTTCCTCTTTCTATGCATGATGCACTCTGCTTCACGCACAGAAAGAGGAAAATGCCTCTAATGGTTGTTTCGGTGCAGGGAGGTATCCTTTCCTGCACAAAAATAGCCCTGCCCATAAAACAGGCATGCTTGCACTCTGGTGCAGTGGTTCCTGGGTTAGTGCTAGGTTGCACACTGTGCGCCTCTTTGTAAATATGGACCATTTCTGCCCTCTCTATTTCACGCAGGGTAACAACTTTGCTTGCTGCCCTGCGTGAAAGGTTAGTAAATATGCCCCATTGGTTCTTGTGTGCTGCATTAATGCTGAGCCATCATGAACAATCTATATCAAATGTCTCTATTTACTCATGCCTCTTTCCCATCTTTCTCTATATAGTTTTCTCTGTCTCCCACTCTTCCTGTGTTTCTCTTTGTGGTTGGCTGCCTCAGTAATCCCAGCACGGTACAGTAAAGTGAAGGGAGACTCAGACTGGTTGTATAATGCCACCCAAATAGTTTCAGCATTATGAATGAGTACTGCCTCAGCATTATCACGACCTTATTGCAGACATTTACATATATATTTACATAGATATATACATTTCGTGGTGTCACAGTCACATGGTAATTTAGCAAGCCCTTTGTTTTGTGTTATGCAAAGTAGGGAACTTGATTAACACATTTTGGTTATGAAGAAGTACTGGTGTCATAAGAAATATATATGGAGTTTGCTTGAGACAAAACCTATTTTAGAAATTCAAATGGGCTTTGAGCAGAGCTTTTAAACGGCGTCTGTATGAAGTCTTATGCGCTTGGCCGCAGCCTCTTGTAATTAGAAAATTAAATCATCCAAGAATGCCACGAGAAGGCCAGAATGCATGTCAGCGGAGGCTCAGATCATCTTGGGCACCCATTACTCTTGGAAATGTTCGACCTTTAAATGTGGTTCCGTGGCTTCCTGCTGATGCCGTGGGTGTCGCCAGCACGTCTATCTTAGAGGAGAGAAAATGAGAGCAAATCCTGCATTTAGAGATTAACCCCCTAGATGGTGTGCTAATCCAAAAATAATTGCATAGCTACACAAGGCTATGTGCTCAGGTCTGACGTAAGTAGTGTTTCTTTTCTCAAAATATTCACACTGCCCTTTAAAAGTAACTTTTACCTTTTGTCCCTGCACTGTTATTCATATATATGTAGACTAAAAAGAAGGGATTAGGAGTGGGCTGTTTTGGACTCAGGAGATAGAGTTGAAAGCCACGGCTAAATTAGACATAGTTGGCTATCTAAGACTGCATAAAGATACTTCCAAGTACATAATTAGGAGGCTGAAATGTTCCTCAGTTGGAAGTAGTTGTAAATGTAGGTAAGAAGTTAAGATTGCAGTTAGTTTTTTTTACCTCTGACTTGTCGTTTATTTGTCATGTGTTTGCTCCAAGAATGTCACCTACTGCACAGAACATGTTAAACTTTCTTCGGTTCATGGATCATAGCCAACCATCTTGTTTGACTGTACCATCATTACCACACTGTTAACTAAAACATAGCAATTACACGTTTTTCGCTCTGGCGTGGCTGAGAGGCAGCACATTCGTGCTACAAGACGTCTTCAGTTTGTAAACCTACCTCTGATACCGATTGGACAGCCTCTCTGAAACTCTTGCATAACATACAGCTGACTCCACCCCATCCATGCCAGAATCTAGAATGTGAAACCGCTCCCTGGCGATGTTGTGCCTCCTCGCCTATGCCCGGTGCCGGACTAGCCCTGGTAGGCATCGGGCGTTTTCCCGGTAGGCCGGAAGGGTAGGGGCCGGTTTTGTTACCCGGGCGGTTTGCAGCAGTGCTGCAATATCTGCCCCAGTAACTAAAGAACAAAAACAGCAGTGCTTCGACACCCCCGCACCTCCTAACCCGGGGCTGGGCTGACAACTTTGCCAGGGCTGCTTTGGGTTCCCAGTCCGGCCCTCTCTATTCCCGTAATGGGCCTGATTTAAGATACCATAACACACAGCACCCTTTGCACAAAACGTGGATTTTTTACGCTCTAGTGCGTGCTATACTGAATTTTCCTCAAATGAATGTTACTGCAAGATGCCTGGGTTTTGCCATGACAATTAAAACTACAGAGATTGATAGTTTTTTCAATGCAACAAATACGAAATGGACAATGCATACCTATTTTATTGTTTAGCATTTTGAGTTTATAGGCTCAGGCCCATATTTATACTTTTTTAGCGCCGCATTTGCGTCCTTTTTTGGCACAAAAATGGCGCAAACCTGCAAAATACAATTGCATTTTGTAAATTTGCGCCGTTTTTGCATCAAAATCGGCGCAAATGAGGCGCTAAAAAAGTATAAATATGGGCCTGAGAGTCTGACCACCAGTGCAACCTTCACCCAAGACCGGCAGACGGGTATTCCTTAACGTAAAAGGGTCGGGGAGGAGATATTTGTCGTGGTGAACAAAACGTTCTGCATGTTTCTGTCAACTAAACTTCCTTCATGAACGCTATCAAATGGCTGTTAGTGTAATTAAGGTATCAATTTGTTACCTTATTTGGGTGAATACTATTTATCTTCTCTTCCATTTGGCTTACGGCCCACAGAACCTAAACTCTAAATATATAAAGAAATCCAAAAAAAGTATAAATAAAGTTATGTTCTTTTAGCATTTTTTATTTTGAGGTTTATTTTCACTCTTAATGATTATTTGCTGTTGTTAGAGCCACAAGCATCTGAAAACTATTGAAGATAAGGCTTTAAATAAAAAAAAATATATTTTCTAAGGCTTTGGAAGCTTTGTAAAGTAGTGAAATGATAGGCAATGGTAGATCCCTATCAGGAGCACTAAATCAGTGGGAGCCAGAATTTACTTTTCTGTTCCACATTCCTCAGACCTATTTTGATACCCTCTGCCGCTTCCCATGCTCTATCTGTATGTTTTTCTCTGTATTTCAATATGCTTGCTGGATTGGAATTGTGTTTTTCTTACGCTTAAACTATGCCTTGTAATATCTTCTTGACTAGCTACATGGTCAAAATTGTTTTTCATGGAAAGTCCAGAATCCTCTGTGGTTAGGGCGGAAGCATTAATAGAGATTGCCAAGAGCGAACACAGGATACAGTGGTAAAATATAATCCAGCATATTGAGGGACTAATTACATTTAGCACATATTCTTTTAAACAACTTCTATTTCTTAAGGTCATAAAGCGGAAATAACCAAGGCTGTTTTGGTTTGTTTCCTGTTTCCTGAATGTGTTGAGTTCCTTCATATACTTTTCCCTCAAGTCTCATGTTACTTCAGAAAGATACACATCTAGATCGGGGAGGTCCAAGGTATGTCCAATAGAGCGAGGTCCTTGGTAGATTTTCAGGATAACACTGAGTAAATAAATGATTTCCCATAAGATTAATTGTATCTAAATTCAACTAATGCAGCTGTACTAAAATGTGGCACACACCAGGCCCCCAGATCTGTATTGAACACCTCTGTTCTGACAGATTGCATTTAAATGACGTGCAATCTTTGTGAGCATGTCTGTGTGTGCCCGAAGGTTTCTAGTCTTTGAAATTTGCAACTTGGTTAAAATCGTTTCTATTCTTTCAGACCACGAGAAGTGCAAAAAGGCAGTTCTTGGCCATTGTGTCCCATGATGTAGGCCTAACGTATTTCAAGCATATCCGCAGTCTTTTTAAAGTAAGGCTTCACCGGCGATGCCAGAGTGGCAGTCTAGGGTCAGGCCAGATGTCTGGTGCCCCAGGCAGAACCTAACACTAGGTCAGACAGACGCAGCACAGCACACCAGTGGGGCTACAGGGTGTGCTGCTGCCCCAGTGTGAATCATGGGAAGATCCCTCAACAAGGTTGAATTACATATTATCACTTTGGCCTCTTGGTCCAGATTTTTGTCTCTTCGTCATAGCGTGTCATCCTGTGTTGTGACCAGTGCTTAATTTGTAAATAAAAACGTGCTGGTGCTCAAAGCCCTCCTCTTAAACACGTGGCGGCTGCTATCAAATGTGGGAGCACGGAATACTGAGGCACAGTGCTTAATTTGTAAATAAAAAGGTGCCGGTGCCGAAAGGCCTCCTCTTAAACATGCGGCTGGTGCAATTAAATGTGCGAACACTAAGGCAGCGTAAACCTGAAGCCATCTCGGACCTCTTCAATCCATTTAAAGCCACTGCCTGCCCCTTCAGCTCACACCTGCAGCTTTCTGCTTTCCTTCATTGTGACGCTTTTTCGTTTTTCTCTTCCTCCGTCTTTCCCAAACTTGGCTTTTGCTCGCAGCAAATGCTTGAGGCAGAAGAATAAGCGCTGGCCCTAAAAAATAAGTGCCGGTGCTCAGCACCGGAAAACAACAAGCACAAATTAAGCACTGGTTGTGACAGCAGGTGTTGGAAAGAGCATGCTGCTTTAGAGCATGCACTTTCTCCCACACTGACGTGTCTCTGTGACCACACTACACAATGGTGCAGCAATGTCCTGATTGTTGCCCAGGTGTAAAACTTGGTGGCAGGAAGAATATATTCCTCCAGGACCTGAAAACCTGAATAAAAAGTACCAGTATGAAGACACGAGCAGTGTTAAAGGCAAAAGTAATTGAAAATAATTTCTTGTGATGGTATACCAAGGACACTGGATGTATACTGCAATTACCATTGACAGTTGTCACTGACGCTCCACGTTCTGAACAAAACTGTGCCTTGATGAAATCCAGCAGAGCGTGAAATCATCCCACATGATTGTCCACCCATTGATCCAGAGATTAAGCATTACACCCATCTCCACTACTTAAGACCTAAACAGAATTTTTCAAGACTGCCCTTTCATCAGAAACATAATCTGATGACTGCGTACACATTTAACTACATTCATCATGCCTTTCATAAGCCATCATCATATCCCTTTTGAAAACAGCTATCGTCACCTCAAACTCTAATGGCCATTAGAGATAGATTGACAATCTTTCAGTGATATCAGATACTCAACATAAAATCTTAATTGCCATAAATCCAGTACCCTTGATACCCACAATATATCTTAGTCATAACCCCTTTCATAGGGCCACGGAGGTGTTACTAGGCCAAACCATAGTGGTTGAGGCTTTTACTTATGATGTCCCAGCCTGACCTACAATGGATCCTGAGCAACTGGGCCAGGTATCACTCCTGCACTTGAGACTCGATTGCAGGTGTGGACGAGCAGTCAAAGGCTTCTTCAGGGTTGGGGGATAGTGGTGTGTGTAGATACAAGTAAGTGAATCAAACTCATAACTCAAAGTGCACGCAGTACTGTCAAATGAATGTCCAGTGAAATACTAATTTTTATAAGATAAAGAAGTATTTTATTTCTAACTTCACACATCAAAAGATATAACAACATTTATAAGCAATAACCAGGGCCACTGGAATTAAGTGGCAACACAGCACCAAATTATATGGCAGGGTTAACTAAATTTTGCAGCAAGAACAGGCATATTATGTGGCATACTGCAACACATTTTTGGACAGTATTACTTCATTATTTTAATACTGTCTGGGCAAATATTTCACCTCATTAGTACCATATTAACAACCAAATAAATAAAAAAGCAAATAAACAATGACCAGTTAGTCTTCCAAAGCGTGCAAACACATAATGCACGTTTTCAGTAACGATTGATCTGTTTGAGCAAAAAGCATTTTTCCCATAAAATATGCATTTTATATAGAAGATGATGGATTACGGGACAAACGCGGCAAATCCTTATTTATGTGAAAAAAGCTGCAGCCGCAGAATTGCATTATTTGAGTGGCCCTGGCAATAACAGAACCCCTCTTGAAGTCGGGGAGCCAGTGTTTGTCAGGCAAAACGCTGTCCCACCCTCTTTCGTGTAATGTGGTCAGGTTCCCCATTCACTGGTCACCACATCCATGGAATGCCTACTAAAAGGCTGTATTCAAGGGTTCTCCTTTGACTCTCAGTAAATAGGCAAAAGTGTCTATGGATGATGCAGCATCTTCAACAGCGAACCTCCCAAGATCCCACGGTCCCAGTTCAAGTCTTACCCGCTCTTGCAGCACAAAAGCTTTTGGTGTTGCAGTGCGTTCCCTATATGAGGGCACTTACGAGTTCTGAACCTGCTCCGCGAAGTTGGGCTGTTCGCAGTACACACAGCAGCACTCAACAGGTGCAGAGTCACTCTCTTAAACAGAGCGACTGCCTCCTCCCTGTGTTCAGAGCAGCTGCCAGCATGCAAAAACACAGTAAGTCCATTTCTCCTCATTTGGGGCAGTGGAAATTGATCCTTTAGCTCACGACTGAAGCCCAGCGAGGGTGCAGTGTCCTTCTCTGCATCCTCCTGTTCCTCTGGGGTCAGTCAGGGCAGATCTTGTTGAGTGAGCTCAAGCCGCTGGTCCCAGCCTCACTCTAGTCCTAGGTGACTGCCCCAAATCCTTGGCAGTTTAGTACCGGCAGCCTCTTCAGGCATAAGGGGTTGCAGCGCTACCTCTGGACACAATGCAGACTTCTCTAGCCCACACCACAGTGCCACCCTCCTGGCATACAGTTTGCTTCTAAGGCATTCACAAGTGGGCATGCTGGTCCTACAGCTATTTCCACTGTAGCCTTCTGCGTCCAATGGAATCACCACTAAGAGGCGGTTCGGGGTTTGTGCTCCCCGCACAGCACTCATTGCAAGGCTAAGTCTACAGTGGCCATCCACTGGCATGCAGGGACACCAAAAACACTCCTGCAAAGAGTTACGACCCGATCGGTGCACAACGAGTCCTTCCTACTGGACCTTGCTTCCTCCAACCCTCTCCTCTTCTTCACAGAACACACTGGTCATGGCTGGCAGGCACGGTGCTCAAGGGCAGGTGGTCTTCCTTTCCCTGGGTGATGTCCCATTGCCTAGCAGGGAAACACCCAGCATTAGGGATCCAGACAACAACACAGGCTCCCAGAGCAAGGGTACACATCTTTACCCATGCAGAGGACTTTTCAGTCCCAATAATCCTCAACCAATTTCTGTTCATTTCCACCCAGGCTATAGAAAAGGAACAACCGTTCTCAATTCTGAGGTGCAGCCAACAAAGGAAATGCACACCTTCTGACACTTCAAGGTCCGAGCCATTCTTCTGCTATGGTAAATAGACCCCTAATCCTAGTCTCCCATCTGTCTGAGACAGCCAGAGTTTCTGACACCTCTCTCTCCTAAATATTTCATTTGTATGTACTTGGTATATCCTGTTGTCCGTTTCTTTAGAGCCTGGATCAGTCGGTTATTGGGCTATTCACAGTGAGTAACTGTCATTTAATACTGGTGTCCAAGAGATGTGGGCACTAGTGTGCTGCTCAGTATGTTCCAAGTATTGCTTTTTGGGCCTTGATTTTCTAAAGGGCTGTGTGGGCGAGCACTCAAGGTTCACTGTAATAGCGGAGGAGGGCTTTGAACTCCATAAGTTATAAATCTCAGTAAAGATTGCTGTTCTGTTACAGCTTTATCTTTGAAAGAGTCCAAGTCATTTTTAATAATAAAATGTGGACTGGCAAAACACACAAAAAAGGTACCCCCTACCCTTTTCAAGTGAACTGCACCACTAGATTTCTCTAAACATAGTTAATTTGTTTATACTAGTAAATAATGTATATATACATACCTATAACAGCAGTTTATGGACCATTCATGTTTATGGGATAATCCTGAGCATTTTTGAGTCTTATTCTCTTACTATCAGTTTTGTTTACGGTCCTGATTAGTTATATTAAATGTGCCAGACTGAACGCACAAAAGTTTCAGGAGTGCTAATATCTATTAAAAAAAGAGCCAATTCTGGTTCTCAGTATGGACCTAACATACAGAAAAGACCTTCTCCCAATAGTAGCAGTCTTTGAGAACCTGTGAATATGTTCAAGTTGCGGATGCACCCACGGGTAGTACAACATCATCTAACTGATCTAGCAGCTAGACAACCGGGACTTAGGTTGGAGTCAGCCATACATTTAACCTATATTATCTCATGAAATGTAGAACAGTGGTTCCCAACCTGTAGTCCGGCGACCCCTGGGGGTCCACGAAGCCTCCTCGGGGTCCGCGACTGCTTAGTGTATGTAAATAATTTGGCTGATTTGTACAAGTGAAATTTTTTAAATGTACTGTAAATGTCAAGGAATTTGAAATTGGAGGCTAAAAGTTAAATTAGCATCCTCAGATTGGTTTGTGGAAGCAAGTGCATCAAACAGAATATAGTATGGGCGGTATGTGGTCTTCAATTAAATTTAGAAAAGCTCCAACCTTCCTATTAAAATTAAAAAAATATATTTTTTAATTTACATTTGTGTGCAAATCATCGACAATGTTTAGGCGGAGGTCCCTGCTTCCAGTAAGACTCATTGGTGGGTCCCTGGATTCCAATAATGACTCTGTGGAGTCCCTGGGTTCCAGTAATAATAAAGTGGGGGTCCACAGTAGTCAAAACGATGAGCACCACTGCTGTAGAGTGTTTTTCCAAAGGATTCTGGAATGGGTGCAGCGGTCCTCAGCCACCAGAACACTGTCCTATGACTCAGAGGGGTGGGGGGGCATGAAAGATAATTTTCCTTTAGCCATCCCCACCTGGAAAAGAAGCATCACTAAAAAGGGGAAGAGGGTAGATTGAGAAGCATTGCTGGCTCACTTAAAGGTTCAACTATTGAATATTCTCCAGGACATTAAGACTTGGGGTTCAGCTGCCCCTGTGTACAGTCATTGTTGGCTCCTGGATAGCTCACTTTCTTATTTATTTATATGTATACATTTTAAACTTTCTTAAGTCCCACAATCAGGATGCATTGCTATACTTCTGCACTCGAGGTGGGCAGGCAGTCTGATTTCAAAGGAATATATATATATATATATATATATATATGTTTGATGGCATGTGTAGCTGCAGATACACATGCTGTGCACATCCCGCCATCTGGTGTTGGGCTCGGAGTGTTACAAGTTGTTTTTCTTCGAAGCAGTCTTTTCGAGTCACGAGACCGAGGGACTCCTCCCATTTCGGCTCCATTGCGCATGGGCGTCGACTCCATCTTAGATAGTTTTTTTTCCGCCATCGGGTTCGGACGTGTTCCTTTTCGCTCCGTGTTTCGGGTCGGAAAGTTAGTTAGAATCTCGGAAAAATCGTCGGTATTGTTTGCGTTCGGTATCGGGTTAGTTACAACAGATCGACACCGACTTTTGAAGAGTTCCGGTGGCCCTTCGGGGTTTTTTCGATCCCCCGTCGGGGCCTGGTCGGCCCGGCCACGTGTCTCTTCAAGGCTGATGGAACGGACCCCATTCCGCTTCTGCCCAAAATGCCATAACAAGTATCCATATACAGATCAGCATCTGGTCTGTAACTTGTGTTTGTCGCTGTAACACAAGGAAGATACTTGTGAAGCCTGTCGAGCGTTTCGGTCCAGGAAGACACTAAGAGACCGAAGAGCAAGGAGACTGCAAATGGCGTAGGCGCCGACAGGACAAGAGCGTTTCGAGGAGGAGGAAGAAACATTCTCCATCCATGAATCGGACTCGGATGAGATCGATCACGAAGAAACGCCGAAAACCGTGAGTAAGACGTCAAAACACAAAACTCACGAAAAAACCACTAAAGCCCAGGGGACGCCACCGCCAACAGGCCATGGTTTAACCCGAAAAATAGGTGACCGATCATCGGCACGGAAAAAGGGCACGCTGGGGGCGAAGTCATCCGACTCCGGTTGAGATACCGCCACACAGCAATCTCGGGCTCGAGATAGTGGCTCCGAGCAGGTTCGGCACCGAGATAGCGGCACCGAAATGGGTCGCACCGAGAGACCACGACGCCGAAAGTAAAGAAGGTTTCGGCGGAACCGAAAAAAGCAGCCGAAAAGGTTTCGATAGCGAAACATCCGGCCTCGGAACCGAAAACAAGTTCCTACACTGAGGAACAAGGACTGTCCACACAAATGAAGACACATAGATTTGGACAGGAATTGGAAACAATAGAGCCAGACTATACACAAAGAAGGCTCCATATCCAAAAAGAAACAGGGAAGATCAGTACTCTCCCTCCGATTAAAATGAAACGCAAACTTGCCTTTCAGGAAAAAGACAAGCAGCCACAGGCAAAGGTGGCTAAACAAGTAACCCCGCCACCATCTCCACAATGCTCTCCGCAACCATCACCGGTAACCACTCCACCAATGATGCAATCCCCAACTCATACAGGAATGAGTCAAGATGACCCTGACGCATGGGACCTTTATGACACACCAGTGTCAGATAATAGTCCTGAATGTTATCCAGCTAGACCGTCGCCACCAGAGGATAGTACAGCCTACGCACAGGTGGTGTCGAGGGCAGCGGCATTTCATAATGTCAGCCTGCATGCTGAGCCCATTGAAGACGACTTTCTTTTTAACACACTGTCGTCCACACACAGCCAGTCCTATGCTACCCGGAATGCTAAAACACTCCAAACAAGTGTTTGAAGAGCCTGTAAAAGGAAGGGCCATTATTCCAAGAGTGGAGAAAAAATATAAACCGCCACCAACAGACCCTGTGTACATCACACAACAGCTAACACCGGACTCAGTTGTAGTAGGGGCTGCGTGCAAAAGAGCGAACTCACATACTTCAGGAGATGCACCACCTCCAGATAAAGACAGTAGAAAATTTGACGCAGCAGGCAAAAGGGTGGCGGCACAGGCAGCAAACCAGTGGCGTATTGCCAATTCACAGGCTTTGTTGGCCAGATACGATAGGGCCCATTGGGACGAAATGCAACACTTTATAGAACATTTGCCCAAGGAGTTCCA
Organism: Pleurodeles waltl; assembly: GCF_031143425.1. NCBI lineage: Eukaryota > Metazoa > Chordata > Amphibia > Caudata > Salamandridae > Pleurodeles > Pleurodeles waltl. The sequence goes on along the minus strand of NC_090449.1, from coordinate 770,929,510 downwards.
AAAGAGAGCGCAGCAAGTAGTAGAAGAAGGACAGAGTATCTCCAACAATCAGATACGGTCAGCAATGGATGCTGCAGACACAGCTGCTAGAACTGTCAACACAGCAGTAACAATAAGGAGACATGCATGGCTGCGTACATCAGGATTTAAACCAGAAATACAGCAAGCTGTGCTGAATATGCCATTCAACGGACAGCAGTTGTTTGGGCCGGAGGTGGACACTGCGATCGAAAAACTTAAAAAAGACACTGACACGGCCAAAGCCATGGGCGCACTCTACTCCCCACAGGGCAGAGGCACATTTCGAAAAACACAGTTTAGAGGGGGGTTTCGAGGACAAAGCACAGAACCCACAACCTCACAAACAAGACCCACTTACCAGAGCCAGTATCAGCGGGGAAGTTTTCGGGGACAATATAGAGGGGGACAATTCCAAAAGAATAGAGGAAAGTTCCAAAGTCCCAAAACTCCTCAAAACAAACAGTGACTTCCAAGTCACACATCCCCAACACATAACATCTGTGGGGGGGAGACTAACCAAATTTTACAAACATTGGGAGGAAATAACAACAGACACTTGGGTCCTAGCAATTATCCAGCATGGTTATTGCATAGAATTTCTCAAATTCCCTCCAAACGTCCCACCGAAAACACACAATATGTCAAAACAACATATAGATCTTCTAGGACTAGAGGTTCAGGCATTGCTACTAAAAGAAGCAATAGAATTAGTACCAAAACACCAGAAAGGAACAGGAGTTTACTCTCTGTACTTTCTCATACCCAAAAAAGACAAGAGTCTGAGACCTATATTAGATCTCCGAACATTAAATACCTACATCAAATCAGATCACTTTCACATGGTGACATTACAAGACATAATTCCACTACTCAAACAACAAGACTACATGACAACACTCGACCTAAAGGATGCATATTTCCATATACCGATACATCCTTCACACAGAAAGTACTTAAGGTTTGTATTCCAAGGGATACATTACCAATTCAAGGTGTTGCCATTCGGAATAACAACTGCTCCAAGAGTTTTTACAAAGTGCCTGGCAGTCGTAGCTGCACATATCAGAAGGCAGCAAATACATGTGTTCCCGTACCTAGACGATTGGTTAATCAAAACCAACACACTAGAAAAATGTTCACAACACACAAAGTATGTCATAGAAACCCTCCACAAACTAGGTTTCTCAATCAACTACACAAAGTCACACCTTATACCGTGTCAAACACAGCAATACTTAGGGGCGACACTCAACACAGCAAAAGGGATTGCCACTCCAAGTCCACAAAGGGTTCAGGCATTTCACAATGTAATACAGGCCATGTATCCAAAACAAAAAATACAAGTCAAAATGGTGATGAAACTCCTAGGCATGATGTCCTCATGCATAGCCATTGTCCCAAACGCAAGGTTGCACATGCGGCCCTTACAACAGTGCCTAGCATCACAGTGGTCACAGGCACAGGGTCAACTTCTAGATCTGGTGTTGGTAGACCGCCAAACATACACCTCGCTTCAATGGTGGAACAGTATAAATTTAAACAAAGGGCGGCCTTTCCAAGACCCAGTGCCACAATATGTAATAACAACAGATGCCTCCATGATAGGGTGGGGAGCACACCTCAATCAATACAGCATCCAAGGACAATGGGACACTCACCAAAAACAGTTTCACATAAATCACTTAGAACTATTGGCAGTATTTCTAGCGCTGAAAGCATTTCAACCCATAATAAGCCACAAACACATTCTTGTCAAAACAGACAACATGACAACAATGTATTACCTAAACAAACAGGGAGGGACAGACTCAATACAGTTGTGTCTCCTGGCACAAAGAATATGGCATTGGGCGATTCACAACCACATTCGCCTAATAGCACAATTTATTCCAGGAATTCAGAATCAGTTAGCAGACAATCTCTCTCTGGGTCACCAACAGATCCACGAATGGGAGATTCACCCCCAAATACTGAATACTTACTTCCAGAGTTGGGGAACACCACAAATAGATCTATTTGCAACAAAGGAAAACGCAAAATGCCAAAACTTTGCATCCAGGTACCCACAAGATCAATCTCAGGGCAATGCGTTATGGATGAGTTGGTCAGGGATATTTGCTTACGCTTTTCCCCCTCTCCCACTCCTTCCATATCTAGTAAACAAGTTGAGTCAAAACAAACTCAAACTCATACTAATAGCACCAACATGGGCAAGACAACCTTGGTACACAACACTACTAGACCTTTCAGTAGTGCCTCATGTCAAACTACCAAACATACCAGATACGCAACACAAACAACAGATCAGACACCCAAATCCAGCATCGCTGAATCTAGCAATCTGGCTCCTGAAGTCCTAGAGTTCGGACACTTAGACCTTACACATGAATGTATGGAGGTCATAAAAGTAGCTAGGAAACCTATCACTAGACATTGCTATGCAAATAAGTGAAAAAGATTTGTTTATTACTGCCATAATAATCAAATTCAACCCTTACACGCATCTGCCAAAGACATCGTAGGATACTTACTACATTTGCAAAAGTCAAAGCTAGCTTTTTCTTCCATTAAGATACATCTTACAGCAATTTCAGCTTACCTGCAAATTACACACTCAACTTCTCTATTTAGGATACCAGTCATAAAAGCATTTATGGAAGGTCTAAAGAGAATTATACCACCAAGAACACCACCAGTTCCTTCATGGAACCTCAACATTGTCTTAACACGACTCATGGGTCCACCTTTTGAGCCCATGCACTCTTGTGAAATGCAATACTTAACATGGAAAGTTGCATTTTTAATTGCCATCACATCTTTAAGAAGAGTAAGTGAGATTCAAGCATTTACCATACAAGAACCATTTATTCAAATACACAAGCATAAAGTAGTTCTACGGACAAATCCTAAATTTTTACCAAAAGTCATATCACCGTTCCACTTAAATCAAACAGTAGAATTACCAGTGTTCTTCCCACAGCCAGACTCTGTAGCTGAAAGAGCACTACATACATTAGACATCAAAAGAGCGTTAATGTACTACATTGACAGAACAAAACTAATTCGAAAAACAAAACAATTATTTATTGCTTTCCAAAAACCTCATACAGGAAATCCAATTTCTAAACAAGGCATTGCTAGATGGATAGTTAAGTGCATTCAAACCTGTTATCTTAAAGCAAAAAGAGATCTGCCTATTACACCAAAGGCACACTCAACTAGAAAGAAAGGTGCTACCATGGCCTTTCTAGGAAATATTCCAATGACCGAAATATGTAAGGCAGCTACATGGTCTACGCCTCATACATTTACCAAACACTACTGTGTAGATGTGCTAACGGCACAACAAGCCACAGTAGGCCAAGCAGTACTACGAACATTGTTTCAAACAACTTCAACTCCTACAGGCTGAACCACCGCTTTTGGGGAGATAACTGCTTACTAGTCTATGCACAGCATGTGTATCTGCAGCTACACATGCCATCGAACGGAAAATGTCACTTACCCAGTGTACATCTGTTCGTGGCATTAGTCGCTGCAGATTCACATGCGCCCACCCGCCTCCCCAGGAGCCTGTAGCCGTTTAGAAGTTGATCTTGAACATCTGTATAATTGTAAATATATTACTTTAAACTACATTATGTACATTACTCCATTGCATGGGCACTATTACTAGCATACACAATTCCTACCTCACCCTCTGCGGGGGAAAACAATCTAAGATGGAGTCGACGCCCATGCGCAATGGAGCCGAAATGGGAGGAGTCCCTCGGTCTCGTGACTCGAAAAGACTTCTTCGAAGAAAAACAACTTGTAACACTCCGAGCCCAACACCAGATGGCGGGATGTGCACAGCATGTGAATCTGCAGCGACTAATGCCACGAACAGATGTACACTGGGTAAGTGACATTTTCCATATATATATATATATATATATATATATATATATATATATATATAAATAAATAAAACATCACGTCTTACTGATGGCCAACTGTTCAAAATACTCTCCTTTATTCATAAGAGACCGCTTAATGCGTTTCTGTCGTACACGTTGGCCTTGTTCACAACATTTTCAGTTTAGTTATATGTGCCTAAGTACCCCTTACTTACATCATCATAGACTTAGAAGTTTATCATCCTTACTGCTATCCCAATTGCTTTTCATCGTGCAGACTGTGCACATATCTTCAACAAATAAATATATACATTGCAAAACTATTCACAGACTTTTAAATCATTGTCCTTTTCATTAATATGTCTTCCAAATGGTACATTAAGACGCGACCACGCACCTCTCTGGCACAAATCATTCTGCAAAGTGCAAGAGTGCTATGGACATTACAGCCAATGTAAAACTTAAAAATATGCATCAATACATGCTGTTAACATAAATAATGTGTCAGTGAGTATTCAAACTATTTTGTGTTATAAAAACCATCATATAATGAATTCATATTGCGGTCCTTATGTCAATTAACAGAAAATTAAGGGGCATATTTAACAGCCCCTGACTCCTCCATTCCCAATACATGTGCGTTTTTTTGTTTTTTTTACCCAAATGTGGCCCAACGAGGCCAAAAACGCCACACTGAGGGCCGTATTGATAGGCCCCGAACGCCAGAGGAGCGTCACTTTTTGTGACGCTCCTGTGGCACTAAGCACAGCGCAGTATTTACAAGGTGGCGTTAAGCCACTTTATGTGGCTTAATGCCACCTTGTAAATACGGACCCTCCCCACGCATCACTGTGCGTGGAAGTGGCGTGCAATGGGTGGTGCTGTGGGCGTGCCACAGCAACACCCATTGCATTTTGACGCTGCATCCTCACACGATGGGGCAAGGATGCCTGCGTTGGCAGCTAAATTTAGCGCCAGCGCAGGGGGAAACGCGGGGTCCACTGTATTCCCTTAAATACGGCACATCCCTGCGTTGCTAAAGTGACGCAGGGTAGCGTTGCCAATTTTGGCGCAGCACCGCGCTGCCACACTTTTCTTTAAATCTGGCCCTGTATTTACAAAGTGGTGCAATGTTTGTATTGCACCACTCTTTAACCCCTTGCGCCACATTATGCCTGCGCCAGGCATAATGTATGCAAGGGGAGCGTTTAGGCGCTGGGGGGGATGTAAAAATTGCGCAAAGGAATCTATGAGATTCCTTTGCACCATTTTTATCAGCATTTTTCAACACCTGCTAAGTGCAGGCGTTAGAGGCTCCCATTCAATACAATGAGCCTCTGGGTGCTTAGCAGGATTAGCGTCATCATTTTTTACGCTAATCCTGCAAAACGTTGGACCAGCAAAAAAATAATGACACTAGTTACCCTAACTACCTCTATGGTTCGCCGTATTTTAAATACAATGCTACGAAGTGGCGTTGGGGGGGCGCTAAGGGGTGCAAGGAAAGTGGCGCTGCACAATGTGCAGTGCCACTTTTCCTAAATCTGCCCCTAAATCCCGAAATTATAAAATCAGTTTTTGATGATCGTCTTACTGAAGTGAGTGTATTCACGTATGAAGGCATACGAGTGAATGCTACCCCAACAAAGGAATCAGTGACACACAACTCCTCTTTGAAGAAAGAGGGTTATATGTAACACTCCATTAAAACACTCACTTCCTCCATGTTCAACCCCTTAGGGCTTTTGCTGTCAAATTCAGTGATATATCTCGATTCAAGCTTATGCAGAATGTTTTCTTGTTGCCACTTTTCTGCTGTTTGGGAACACTGTCCATCACAAGTACTGAAGTACCTTTACTTCTCCCTTATGTGCTATATCAAAATGGCGTGCCACTGGGTAGGCTCTATCCAGGTTCCTTATAGCGCACACAGGTTGCAAAAAGCGCTTATGCACTGGGTGTACTGTGCTTTCTACATAAGAAAGACAACATTGCCAGTAAGTATAGAATCTGTGAAATCTGCCTTACACGTGAAAGCTCCCTTAATCTTAATTTTGTTTTTGTTTTTTTAATGTTGATATATTCTGTCTCTTTTTATGCTATATTGGCACACTTTACATCTAATGCATGTGCTGAAACCTGTACTTTTGTTTAATCAATGGTTTTGTCACCTCGCCCAGAAATAGTATTGACCTAGAGCATCTCTTATGGATTTTCCTCTTCTATAGGTAATCAGCACTCTTGGAACTATTTCACCAATTACAGGGTTGCTCTTCACCAAATGCAAATGTTTAGACATGATACCTCAAACCTGTTGCTATTCTGTTCTATAGTTGGTTATAAATCGCCTCTCATTGGAGGATTTTTTCCTTCTGTTTTTTTACCTATTCTCACAAATCAGCTCTTCTCTCTTTGCTGAATATGCTCATTTTATCGCTACTGATAATGTAGATTCGGAGTATCCCCTTTGTTTAAATCTACTATGTAGCTCACTAAGTGCCTGAAGAGTTTTCTCTTTCTCATGGAAATTTCTCTTCTGCAACCCAGGAGGAATTAGTGGTGGATTAGTATAGGGAAATAGGAGTATAATATTAGTATTAGTGTGAGTTAATTTGAGCAGAGGATATGTGTATGCGTGTGTGTGTATGTAAATATGTGTGTGTGTGTATATACATATATATGTGTATATTATTCTATGCTTAACATGTTCATAGGTCATTGCATAGCTCCTAGGTAAGTTGTTATACTGGATACTTATGAATCCCTGTTTTCTTTTTTTTATCACAATGAGCAAATGTTATCTTAACTATTTAATAGCAAGCATTTCGCTATTGAAAAATTGAGGAAAGATAAATGAATGTTAGGAAAGTACACTTATTAATTAACATGAAACATTACAAATCTTGCAAGTCTGTGTTTATGCAATACAACTTTACTTCTCATATTATTACACCCATTACTATATACCTTGCACATATATTCACTTACTATGAATTTACACACACCTACTTATTTATTTATTACTCTAGTCCTACTGTACTAGAGAAAAAATAAATAAAAATAAATTAAATTTAATAAATAAAAAAAAGAAATTGAAAAATAAATAAATAAATAATTTAAATTATATTCTCTCGTAAGCTTTACTCTGTCTCCCTATCACCCTATGTCTCTATCAATCTATCCTCCAACCCCACTCTGACTCATCCCAAACCCATTCCACTACTTTGATCTCCAAAATAACCCTGCCTAAGCTCTTCCCTCCTCTACCAGATCTAGCTCACCCCAAACCTCAGTTTATTACCATGATCACCCAAACAGCTCTACTAAACTCTTCCTCATTTATCTCACCTTTGACTCATTCAAAACCCCTCCTGCTACCATGATCTCCCTAACCCTTTCCATAGACTCTTCCCTTCTCCAGCTCTCCTTTACTCATCCCAAGCCTCATCCTATTACTATAAACTCCCAATTAACACTTCTGGATCCTTCCCTCCTCTGTCCCTCCATTACTCTAGTCAATCCAACCAACAAACTCGCATATCCTCTGCTCAGATTAACTTATACTAATACTGCACTTATATTTCCCTATACTAATCCACCACTAATTCCTCTTGGGTTCTGGAGTAGCGTGCTATTCACAGAAAAGCGCTTTGACGCGTCTTCAAGGGTAGTAAGCGCTACATAAATACAATTACAATTCTCAGGATCTCTCGATATGGAATACTTTTCTTTAACTGACTGGATGTAAACTAGTCGCATGGAGAACAGTATGACCTACATTCAGTTTGCTGAAAATCTTACTATGTAGCCTCCCACCATTGACATATATTGTCATATCTAGAAAGTTGATTTATTTCTTGCTTATAGTGCATGTTTGCCTGATAATAAGTTTATTCTTATTCAAATCTCTAGCAAAACAGCACATTCAAACTTTTCTGTCCAAATAACAAACAAACCTTCAATAAAACAAATCTATAAGATGACGTTTTCAGGACATTCTTTTTCAGATTTTGATGCAGCACCTGCTCCCCCCACTAGCACATATGCAAACTAGCATAGTTGGTTGCAAAGCTGGTGACCTTCGCTGTTAAACATAAAAAAGTTGTTTGTAGGGCACCACGTTGTCATCTCCGCAAAGTGGTGCCTTACAAACAACTTTTTTATATTTAACCATGAGATCTTCCAATGATGGGCACCTGCTTCGCCTCCAGCTATGGTAAACTTCTATGTCTATGATGATGTAAGAGCTCATGTGAGCACACATAGCTAAACAAAAAATTGTGTCACTTTGCTGTGAACATGACTGTTGTGTATGGCTGAAACATGTTAAGCGATCTCTTACAACTGTTCAAATACTCTCCTTTATTTGTAAGTTTCAGCATCTGTTTGTATAAACAGTAAGATGTGGTGTAACAAACAATTAAAGCCAGCTTTTTGTACTGCCGGCTCTCCCTCATGGTCTGGTGCACAGCGACGAAACGGCATCCTGCTGAGAAGTTATATATTACTTAGTGGCAGTCGCCTCTAGGTAGTTACAGTTAGGACCATGTTTCTATAGAAAAAGCGTTTTTGGACTTGCCTATGTCTTTGACACCATTTAATGAATCTTCACAAAATTTGCCAAAAAAGCGCCCTGGTGATTCTTGTTTTGCATGGAAAGTTTTGGGGTATTCTGACAAAAGGGGGCCGAGAAAAGGGGGTGGGTGGTCAAAAAAGTTGTGTTTCCCATATTAATTCCCATAGGGCCTTTAGACACAGTTCTTTCAAGTAACTATAAATTGCTCCCTTCCCATGCACAGTTTTCTTATCAATAATTTTATTGGAAATGTTGCAGTGATAATATCAAAGATGCCATACAAGATCTCATCAATGATACAATATGTGAAGTAATTTGCTGTGCATGGTGAAGGTGCGAGTTAGAGTTACCTTACGGTGTGAGTTATAGTTACTTGAAAGAACTCTATCTATAACTACTGAATTTCTATGGTTTTGTACGAGTACATTCAAAACCTAACTAGAACGTTCCTGTAACCTTTGTTTTTTCAGTGAAAAAAACAAAAGCATATATTTATATATATAAGCATACATACATACACAAACCCTTTGGAAGAACACTCCTCTACAGTTCATGAGATAATATATTTTAAATACACTGCTCGCTGTAACCTAAATCCCAGTTATGTAGCTACTGAAGCAGCTAGTGGATGCCGTAGTACCCATGGGTGCCTTGATCACTCCAGAATTTTCTTTGTGATGGGCTGCTAAAGATTGCTACCCTCTGGAAATCTTTTTGTATATGGTATGTCATTTTAAGAACCAGTATTTCCACTCTCTTAATCTATTTTAGCTCTAGTGAAACTTTGAATTATGCAGTCTGGCACATCCACTTCAGCTGATCGAGGACTGTAAACTAAACCTGTAGTAAAATGACGACATTCAAAAAATGCTCTAAATTATCCCATAAATTTGAATTATTCATAGACGTCAATTTTAAGTAAATGATAGTGACTTCTTTGCATAAGCAAGTTAAATATGGTTAGGGTTGTATCTCGCTTGAAAAAAGTAGTGGTTATGTTTTAATGTGTTTTTTCTATTCCACAGTTTGTTGTTAAACATAGACCCAACCTCTTTCAAAGATAAAGCAGTCACAGATCAGTAACATTTACTGAGTGTTGATTTCTGTGGGATACAATATCCGAGTTCCAAGTGCTCCTAACCTGCTACAGTAAACACTGACTGCTTGGCCACACTACCCTTTAGAAAATCAAGACCCAAAAAGCAATACTTGAAATGTACAGAGCGACACACTAGTGCCGATGCCATGGGACATCAAAATGAAATGAGTTGCTCACCAGGAACAGCCCACTAACAACCGATTGGCCTACGAGCTGATGAAAAGGCATGGCAGCTTATGCCAAGTACATACATATCAAGAGAGATCTAAAATTCTGCCTGCCTCAAAGAGATGGAAGCATAGGTTTGTGTGGTATATTTAACAAGTCAAAAGCTTGACTCACATCTTAGTGTTGGAAGGCTTGTATCTGCTATGTTGGCTGCATGTGAGAACTTCTCAAATAACTGGAGATCAGCACGTCTTATAGATTGGTCTCCAACAGTTGGTCTTCAATGAGATCAGGATGCTTTACATGATTGCCTCTGGCAGATGGTCTCCAGCATAATTAGGGTGCCTTACAAGTTGGTCGCCAGCGGGATCAGGATGCCTTGTACATTGATGCAATTGCCAATTCATAGGCATTCAACAAGGGAAAAAGTCAACCAGCGGCACTTGAAGTGAGCTTCTTTAGCTGATCATGGCACATGGAGGCATAGACTGGAAAAAAAACAAAATGGATTTTACATGTATGTGGATTTTAGGTTTGACCTCCCCCTTGCAATGGAAAACCAAAATTGAGCCTAAAAATAATGCATTAGGTACCCTATTGTAATGTGTAATCTTGTTTAAAGCCAATATGGTGGTTTCTCACAGTAAACCATGATTAGAGTTTATCAGGCAAAGGCTAATGCTATTATTGTTTATGGTACTCCGCCTTTGTTTCCAAATTGCAATTTGTTTCTTGATCGTCTCAAAGTGCCAGTCTGGTTCAGGCCTTTGAGTTACTTCCCAGTTAATTGGGTAAGACTAGAGTTGAAAGTCTGGATTAGTTGGACAAGAGCATTGTTTGCTACTTTGACTTGGTTCATGAAAGCTGAATGTGCAACCACAATACGCTCTTGTGTCTCACATATCCTAGTCTGCGTAATACCACTGACATTAAGTATTGTGAATACCTTAACTTTGGTATGAAATATCTATCCTAGTAGCAGCTTGTTTGCTTTAGTTGATTCTATTAGTTAATGTTAAGTTTAAAACTTTGTATCACGGACGTGTGCACGAATGTCGGCTGAGAGTGTGTTGTTCGTTTTCTGTGTAATTCTACATCTGAAACATTGCACCATACTCTGTTCAGTTGTGATTTTAATCGCGGATCAAGATTTAGCTGTTTGGCTATTGATTAACGCACCTATAATCTGAAATATCCATGTCTCATTATTAAAATTTGCTGATGTGAACATATTTGGTTTAACGCTTCCTTTTCTGTACCTTATTGTAGAACTGTAAGACTGAGTTAGTGACTCTTTTTTTCAAAACTGTCAGTAGACAAAATGGAAATTCAAATATGTGCAAACTTTCATATTTGTTTTGAAACTGATTAACAGAAAACTACACATCCTGGTCTTATTGTGATTGCCACTGTATTCCAAACAATGTAAATGAGGCCTTAATGTATGCACGCAGGAAGAGCGCATAAAATGTGCAGCATGAGCAGAGTCTGACGCAAGTGGATGTAGCCAGGGGCTCTGGCATGCTTTTAGACAGTGGCCTGTAACCACATAGCAAGATGCCAAATATGTATTGGCAGGCCAAGAAGGGGGTGCCCAAAGACCGACCCTAAAGTAATGTGCCCAGTGGGTAGGTTTAGCATATTTATAGAGATCATGAATATAGCTGTTATTCAGGTGCTTTGCAAAAAGCTAACTGGGTCTCCAACATTTTCCCAAAAGCATCAAGGTTCTGCAGCCCCTTGCTATCAGTAGAGAGAGGTCCATTGGTGTGCCTAAGCCATTTGGAATAGGTTTCCATCTCTGGAGCTCCTCTGAACCGTGGGATAGCCAGAGACGTACTGGAATTTGAACAGGAGTCTCTTGGAGGTGTGCACCAGAGAATTCTACTCCTCCACTGTTCTGGTCTTTAGAGACAAGGCTGGCTATTTCATACTTTAAAGCACGGGGCTAGATCACAAAACATTTTGACTGGCCCTAGTTCATACCCTTGGTGATAAGTTAAGACAGTGCTTGTTACAAATAAATTTTACCATTGCATTATGAACTCAGGTTTCTGGAGGTGGTAAAGGCTGACAAGAATACTTGTGCATATTTCTGGTGTGGCGTTTTGGAGTGTCACTGAAAACTTCTGTTTTTGTATTGTATAGCTGTTTTTGTATTCTTTGTTGCAATGTGATGCTGTTGTGTTTTAGTTTGTAGTGTTTCGACTGTTTTGTTGTGTGTGCCCCATTCTTGTTTTGTTATCTTGCTTTCTAGATGTTATTCTGCTATGTACAACTGTATACGTTATATTTGTCAACAAATGCCACCGTTTTGAGCTGACTGGTGTTTTAAATAGTTGAAGAGCTGGAACAGTGGTACCTTACCGTTTTAGTCAGTGGTGAACGGTTTTTTGTTCCTGGAACTTTAGAAGAATATTCTGCCTTTGGCTTGAAATATAGCTACATCTGTTGTCATCTTTAAAATGATTGCAGTATACAACACAGTAACATTACCCAGTGCAAAATAACAAAGCAGAGCACAGCAAAATAATCAACATAATAACACAATACAACTGCAGTACAGATCAGCAATAGTAAAACGCAAGAAAGCAGTACAACAGCAGGAAAAAGAACCCAGCCCAGCCCTGCCACGACAAAATGTAAACCAATAACTTACAACAGGAAAAAAACCACTATGGCAACTTATCAATCTCAAACAAAACCAAAACAGCACAAAATAACGCAATCCAAGCTAACACTTAAGCTGCAGAATGGCCCAACAGAACACAGACACACAGCAGTTACAATCACACAATAATACACGTGTACAAATGCAAAACGATGTTCCACAAAACAACAGAACAGAACACAGCACAACCACAACACAAGAACAGCATACTGTTATTGTTTTGTTGCAATTTGTTGGTGCTTTATATCCTGCTTTTGTGTTAGTGTGTTATATTGTTACTGTGGTGTGTTGCAGTAGTATAGCATTGCGTTGCTGTGATGCTACCGCACTTCAACTACAGACTGTCTGCTTACCTATTCACATATATTTGCGACTCACATTACCACCTTCTCAAAGCCGCTTTTATGACGCGGTGGCAAAAGGTGTTTGCTTGCACCAAACTGTACTTTATTTTCCACCATAATAGTGCTAGCCACAAATATGTGATTCAGCCCGAGTTGTCCAAATAATTATCAGAACATGCTAGTCAATCCTTGAGTCCTTAAGAAGCCAATGAAGTTTTCTTATATTATTAGAGTGACATGCCATTATACGTCGGCCACGGGTCTGCCAGCCTGATTCTGCAGCTTCTGAAATGTTACAAGCATCTTTTTTAGAAGCTCAAAGAAACAGAGTTTCCATGATTATTCTAGTGTTGAAGTGTTACACAATTGCTTTTAGTTTTCATGCAATTTTAGTGCTTTGAAATAACTGAAAGCAGACACATGGCACTTTGCAAACTCCTAAATAAATGTTCAGCTCACAAACATCAAAGGATGTTTCAGCTGTTAAATCAGCTAACCCTTGAACACATATGCTGGAGACAGGGAACTTCACCAATCTATACACTTCCATGGTTCTCAGCTATATGAGAGATGCTCTCACCCAGTCCTCTCGTCACTTTTCACTATCTTTGCTGTAGCATTCACATACTTGATTTTCATAATTAAAGACAGCTGAAAGTCACCACAGACATTCTTTTGAAAGGCAAACTGGACAGACTGACCTTAAGTCACACTCATTAAAATAGATACCTTGGCAGGTCTATTAACGGAGCATATTGTGGGCACCTAATTTGATGACTAATGAGGCAATTTTGTACAGTCTTGTTTTTAAATTTGACCTTAAGTATTCTTAGGGGTTAGAATTGCGTGCCCTAAAATAAGCAGCATGAACAGTCATCTATATGACTTGCTCATGTTTCCTGGCCCTAGAAAGTGAGCACCAGCAATTCTTTCATGGTTGCTCAGAGTTGTCCCCAGTGCATGTGCCTCTTGGTGTTGTAAAAGAATTGTATCCACTTTTATTTGTATTACTTATTTCCTTTAAGTTTGTTCTTATAGATATGTCGACGGTGGACTCTCGAATCTGGTTGATCTTTCGCCTTCTGTTTTTCTGTTTTTTTGTGCTGTGCTTGGTTATGTTTTGTGTTGTTATATTGCTTTATCTATGTTGTTGCCTTATGTAGCATTGAATACTTTAATATACCGACAAATGCCACCGTTTTGGGCAGACTAAGAGCTGGAGCAGTATAACATTACAGCTTTAGTCAGTGGTTAATGGTTGTTTCTTCCTGGAATTTTAAAAAATGTTACGCTTTTATGACCTTCCATTAACATGGGTAAACCTCAGTGTATTCACTTCTTGTGATAAAGAAAAGATTTAAAAAAATCTGCTCTGCACCTAGGCAAACCCGATTGTGCATGCCCAACATTTTGAAGTAGAGAAGAAAGGGCTGTTTTGGACGGCACCATCATTCATCTTTGGGTAACTAGGACTTAAATATAATAATCATCAGACTTTGACCCTGAACTAGAGAGGAAAAAGGAAGAAAGAAAATGTAAGCGAAAGATTGGAAAAGAGTGACAGGCAGAATTTAGGGATGATAAAAGAAGGCATAAGAGATAGAGACAGGAAGTGTAGTCTGGCGAAAGAAACATTAGGTAAAGTCACAACTGGCCGCACTGGTGGTATTCAACAACTCCGGCATTTTGCAGCACCCACAGTCGGCTCCTAGGAAAATCTTTTTAAAAAATTGTGTTTTTTTAAACAATTTATGCAGTACCTGAATCAGCGATCGGCTTTTTTTTTTTATTCAAGAAGACCAAGTTTAACACACATTGTAAACTTTTTTCGACTGCATAATGTCTCGCTTCTATCTTGATTTTTTTTATATTTGTGACGTGGTTTTCCATGCTTTCTTTTATTAGGTCTCATTTAAGACAGACTATGCATTGTCTGTTGTAAGACATTTTGTTAGCTTATAGTGGGTTTAAAGCCTGCCTATTGATTACCCTTGGCTGGCGTCCTTGTCAGTCATTGTCATGCTTCTTATTTGATGGCTTGAATGGGCTTTGCGTCCCCATGACAAGTTTTCTCCTTCTTTGGGAGCAAGTGACTTTACTATATCCTTACACTACTTGTTGATTTTTTGGTGCATTTTTTTTCTTTTTAAGAACTCTGCAAGAGTGCATGAGTTTTCCAGCTGTCTCCCTCATGTGCTTCTCTGCCCTCATCTCTGTTGCTCTGTCTCTCCATTTGCTCCTATGCTCCCCTTCTGTGTTACTGTCTTGCTGTGTGCTTCTGTACGCCTATCTCTGTGTTTCTCTTTCTCGTCATATGTTTCTGTCCTCAATCACCTCCGTCTCCATGTTGCTCTTTCTCGCCATGTGATTGAATGTCTTCAGTCATGCAGCCGTCAATGTTGAAACTTTTTTTATTTTTTCATTCTTTGGCCATGCTGAACAGCATCAGGGACTGTATTGGCCGCACTACCAGCCCTCTGCTTCTTCCCCAGAGCCCCACTTTGGGTCCCAATTCACCAGCCTTGTTCACATTGGTGCTGGCTGTCTGTCATGTACCCTTTGCCCTTCCCTTCTCATTCCACACGCTCTCTCCATGCACAGTGGCTTCCTTAAGGATGGTGATCTCTTAGTAGAAACTCCATGCCACTACACCTTCCTATGTAGTTACACACATATATTCCACCTTATCTATTGTATACGTTTTTGCATTTTTTACCACTTGAATTTAAAAGCCACTTCATGTTTTTTTTTTTCTAGCAAGATTTTTAACTCATTTATTTCACAAGAGTTAAGAAACGTGGCGTTGTTTAGGTGAAAAATTCCTGTGGCCAATTAATCACACTTAGTTGGGCACTTCCTTTTCATGGCTAGCTCGTATGACACCTCTGGTCAGAAACTAGAGAAATTGGCAACCATGTCTAAAGCTTCAAAACCTGTGCGCCCCAGGATCATATCTTCATGTTCCTATCACATCTCACCAGTACAAGCCATGAGCAACCAAACATGTTTTTCCTCCTGCCAACTGCACTGGAACGCTTATTTTAAATATATCAGTGCATGTTGTCATGCATATGTACGTTTTTTCTTTTCAAGCATAGGTCCATTGTATCTCTATGTTAAATGCAATTGGTGCCCTTTAACTTTATGGTAGGTCATCCTGTGTGGCAAATGATTGGTTCCAAGAGGTTCTCAGTTTTTTTAAAGGTAACTGTAGGAAAGTCACTCTTTTTGGCATGGTTACCCCCCACTTGTTTGCATGTCTGTCAGTATGCTTAGACTGTTTTCACTGGGATCCTGCTAACGAGGACCCCAGTGATGATGCTCTATCCTCTAAATTTGGTTGATTTGGTACATTTGTACACCACACGATAGGCATACTGGTGTAACCCTGTAACTCTCTACTATATGGTACTTAGGTACCCAGGGCATTGGTACACCAGGGGTCCCCCATAGCCTCCAGCATGTATTATGCCAACCATGGGAGCCCAGGCAAGCTGCGTCTGCAGGCCTGCCATTGCACCCTTTCATAGCTGGTCACTACACCAGGTCACTGTAAGTCATCCCCTATGATAGGCCCTCCTAGCCTAGAGGGTAGGGTGCAAGTCCCTTTGTGTGAGGGCACCCCTGCACAAGCAGAAGTGCCCCTACAAACCCCAGTTCCACTATACGGGGCTTCATAAGTGCAGAGAAGCCATTTTACCCGTGTACTGGCCACAGGTGCGGTCCAGCTACATAATGGTAACTCCGAACCTGGGCATGTTTGGTGTCAAACATGTTGAATTCATACCCCAATACTAATGCCAGTATCTGTGGCATGGTTCCATGCACTCTGGGGGCTCCTTAGAGGACTACCAGTATTGCTCCTACCAGTCTCTCAGGGTTTACGGGCAGCCTGCACTGCTGCCACTCCTCAGACAGGTTTCTGCCCTGCAGCTTCTAGATCAGCTCAGGCAGGGGGAGACAGAACAAAGGATTTCCTGTGGGAGCAGGAGGCAATACTGTTTCCCTTAGAAATAGGTGTTACAAGGCTGGGGAGAGGTAGCCTCCCCAAGCCACTGGTTTGGTTTGAAGGGCACATTTGGTGCACTCCCTGTCTAAACCGGTTTGCACCAGTCCAGGGATGCCCAGTCTCTGCTCTGGCTCGAAAGCACACAAATGAAAGGGGAGTGATCACTCCCCTGTCCATATCACCACCCCATGGGTGAGCATGCATTCTCTGGGGTCAGAAAGAAGTAATATGCACCAAGAAGTAACAAGGATTCTCCCTTGGAGTGAAGAAGTCACTCCTCTGCATCTGCAGGCACCTAAGGTAAAGACTGCTCTCCTCTGTAACCGTGTGGATCCTGCAACACAGTCCTCTCTGCCCTTTGTCCATTGTGGGAGACAGCAAGCCCTTGCCTCTCCCTGCAGGAAAGTACCTCTGTGCACCACAACTCTTGCAGCAGCCAAGGCTTGTTGTCTCCTGCTCCAAGGAATCTTGAGGCTGCAGATAGCCCCGGCCCCCAGACATTCTCCTCTCGGCTGCTCCAGTGACTTGGGACTCCTCTCCAGGTGTGCTGATTGGGCCTTACTGCAACTTACTGTGCCTGTTGCCAGTGGGATGCCTGTGGTGGCTGCAACTGCTTCTCCTAGCTCTTCCGACTGCTGAGGGTTAGCCTGGACTCCCCTCCCAGGGTCCAGTCCCCTGGACCTTCCTGGTCCTCTTTATCCTTGCAACTCTTCTTTTGCTTCCTTTTGCATTTGCCAAGGCTTGTTGGTAGTCCTCCTGACCCACTGCGACCCAACAACCGACATATGGACATCATGTGCATGACTCCAAGAACTCTTATCCAGCTCCTGGACTCCACAGCTGATCTTCATATTTCCCCGTCGACCTGGTTCTTCGTCCACAAAAGGGTGGGTACTGGCTCCTACCCCGTCGGACATTCTATCGTGGACTGGACTCTGTCCCCTTCTTTTTCAGGTCCTCTACTTCCAGAATCCACCTTTGGGTTCCTCTAGTCTGGTCCTGTTCTTGCAAAGTCCCATGTCCAAGTCTTCTTGTTAGTTCTTGGGAAGACCAGGTACTTACCTCTGCTTTCCTGGTCGCTAGGGGTCACTAAGGTTCTCATCTCTCCCAGCTCCCCTATAACTACTCCAAATCCTTGGGTGAGGGTTTGCACTTCGTATTCCACTATTTTGGTAACGGGTTGGCCCTTCACTAGGCCCCTAACTATTTTCTACAAGAAAAGTACCTTTATTTTTGCAACACTGTTTGGTTCCTTTCAGGTGTGATAAGTTACTGTGTGACTGCTGTGGTATTGCAAGAGCTGTGCACTCCTCCTAGATAAGTCTTGGCTGCTTGTCCACTGCTACCCCTAGAGAGCCCTGATTTCCTATACACTGTCTTCATTCACTAATAGAGATTGCCTGGACCTGGTATGATGTGCCAACAACATAGGTGTCCACCACACAACAGGCCAGCTTCCTACAGTAACCTCACACTGGTACCCACACAGGACACAAGTCTGCTTTTACAAAAACTTGCAGAAACTTCTGTGACTTTTCCATCTATATCAGATTTAATGCTGTTTGATGTTCTCTTTTTCAATTACCAAAGCTTTATCATCTAACTCAAGTACTCCATCATTTCTTTCTGTTCTTCTGTCTTTCAAGCACCGTCCATTCCAGTGACCACCCACTTACACCCTGCAGTCATCCAGACTTTCTGTGCACGAAAGGCTCCCTCATAGTAATAAAGAAATAGGCCTCAAAACCATTCTCCCTCCATCATTTAAACGTAGGATTGGGGGTAATAGAAGAGAGCCACCAGAAATGATGATTGACTAGTTAGAACCTGTACTGGAAGGTTTCAGGCACTGAAAAGGTGAGCTTTACCCACAACCAGTCCAAAAAAAAACTAGCTCACACACCGACTTGTCAGACCAGCCCGTTGGGGACTGCCTGATGAGCCACTCCAATCCCGGTAGCAGATATTCTTCTCTAGGAATGCAACGAAGATTGCTTGTCCTCCATTGACGATGTCAGAGTATATTGAAGAACTATATTTGTGATGAGAAATAACAAGCATTGGCAAAGTGGTGTAGAAGACAGTGGAGTGCCGTGGAGAGTCTAAGAATGGAAGAGAGTGTAATGGAGTGTCATGAAGGGAGTATAGTAGAGTGGAGTGAAGTAAAGTGAAAGGGAATAGAGTGGAGGGGTGCAGAATGGCATAGATGGAAGTAAAGTGGCATGGAGTGGTGTCCAGGGAGCTGTGTACAGTGGTGTAGACTGGTGTAGATTGTCAGACAGGAGTGGCATCGAGTGGAGTAGACTGTCATAGAATAGAGTGGCACGGAGTATCGTGGAGTGGTGTTGAGTGGTGTGGAGTGTCATGAAGGGAGTAGAGTGTAGTAGAGTAGAATCGAGTGGAGTATGATGTCCCATAGTGGAGTGGAGTATTAAAGTGTAGAGTGGATTAGAATGTTGTAGAGGGAGGGCACAGAATGAAGTAGAGTGGCCTAGAGGGAGTTATGTAGAGTGGAGTACAGTGTTGTAGCATGAAGTAGACTTTTGTAGAGGGAAGTGCATGGAGGGGAGTAGTGTGTCATGAAATGGAGTGGCATAGAGTATCGTGGAGTGTCATAGTGTTGTGGAGTGTCATGGAGTGGCATAAAGTGGAGTGTTGTAGAGGAGTGGCATGGAGTGTCATGTAGGGAGTAGTGTTCAAGGGCATAGAGTGGATGGGCATAGAGTGGAGTAGTGTGTCAAACTGTGGAATGCCAGTGTGGAGTAAAGTGTCAGAGTGGAGTAAAATGGTGTGGAGGGAGTTGCATATTGTAGAGTGTTGCGATGTTGCTTGTCAGAGTGGAACGGCATAGAGTGAAGTATAATGGCATAGCGTGTCATGGAGGGAGTAGAATGGGTGGAGTAGAGTGGCATAGTGTCACAGAGTGGAGTGGCATAGAGTGGAGTTGAGTGTTGTAATGTGGAGTACTCTGTCGTAGAGCGGCATAGAGTGTTGTGGAGTGTCATAGTGGAGTAGTGTGTCAGAGTAAAGTGGCATAAAGAGTTGAATAGAGTTGTAGCATTGTATACAGTGGAATAGAGTGGAGCTGCATAGAGTGGAGGGTCATGGTGTGGAGTGTTGTTGACTGTTGTGATGCACATTGTCATGGTATGGAGAGCAGTTGAGTGGTGTAGAGTGGCATTTCAGAGTAGAATGGAGTGGCCTTTCATAAAGTGTTTTAGAGTGGAGTACCATTCCATAGATTGGAGTGCCATGTCATAAAGTGAAGTAGCATGTTGTAGACTGGAGGGGCATCTCATAGAGAGAG
Organism: Pleurodeles waltl; assembly: GCF_031143425.1. Taxonomy (NCBI): domain Eukaryota; kingdom Metazoa; phylum Chordata; class Amphibia; order Caudata; family Salamandridae; genus Pleurodeles; species Pleurodeles waltl. Next base: position 770,909,416 of record NC_090449.1, on the reverse strand, counting down.
GGGCATAGAGTGGAGTAGAGTGTTAGAGAGTGGAGAGGTGTAGAGTGGATTGGTGTAGAGTGGATTGGTGTAAAGTGGACTGGCGTAGTGTGGAGTATGCATGATGTGGTAGCACACTTCCATTAAAGACAACACATTTTCAGCTGAAAAGACCATAATGTTTGTACAGACATACAGTTACTGATAAAAGTTTACAGCGTAGAAACAAGTGTAGAAAGATCATCACTTTGGGCCACATGTACAAATATCAGATTTTGTCACTCGCAATTTGCGAGTCGCAAAACCTGATGCACAACAGTGTTGATGACACTGTTTGCGATTCTCAATGGGGTCACGAATGACCACCCTAATTAATATTCATGAGGTAGGTCGCAATGCGCGACCCCATTGGGAATGGCCGCACACTCACAGGGATGGTGGCCTGCTGGGGATAGCAGACCACCTTATCTGTGACAGCTTTTAAATAAAGCAGTGTTTTTTTGTTTTGTTTTTTAAATGCATCCCGTTTTCCATAAGGGAAAATGGGATGCATTTAAAAACAAAAAATTAAAAGTGTCCTTTTTATTTTTCCAGAGCAGGCAGTGGTCCTCTGAAAAAATATTTTTGCATCCATTCATAAAGGGAAAGGGGTCCTGTGGGGACCCCTTCCCGTTTGCGAATAGGTTAACACCAGTTTGAAATTGGTGCTAACTGCAATTGTTTTGTGACCACGTTCATGGTCACAAAACAATCATACATACGTCTGCGACTCGCAATTAGGAAGGGAACATCCCTTCCTAATTGCGACTCACAAACCCTTTTTTGTGATTCGGTAAACAGATTACCGAATCGCAAAATTGGGTCTGTGCATCGCAAAATGCTTTCTGTGAATCGGGTCATTTGCGACAAGAAAAAAGCTGTGTACATCTGGCCCTTAGTGTATTGCTTTTTTGGATCATATTAAAATATTTGTTTCCACCACACTTTGGAATCACAAAAAAATTAGCTTCATTGTACTTTCCCTCTTATGAAATGTGTACAGTTACTTTACAGATGTTTCAATTATGATGTGTGCCAGAAGAAGGCCTCTCTTTTCACAACAAGATTGTCACATAAATCCTTGCACTTTCAAGTTGGAAAAAGAAAAGTAAACTCCAGGCTCCCTTGGAAGACAGAGTCTGATATTTGACCTCGGTCTGTGAATACACAGAAAATGTGACAAGATAAAAACATGGTAGATTAAAAGGCCTGTTTACAGAAAGTGAGCACTTGTTCTACGGGAAGGACAAACTCAAGCTGGACAGTCTAAAACAAATAAAGGCAGCAAATAGAAAGCAAGCAAATGTGAGTTACAAAACACAAAGCCAGTGGTAAGCAATCGGTGGAATGCATTCCCAGGGAAGCTTTCAGAATGTCCCCAAAAAGTCGTTAGCAATCCCAACAGTTGTTTTGTCTGGTAGGCTTTGACCTAAGAATGAATTCTAACATTGGTATTAAACACCAGATGTAACTGAATCCTTATATCTCCATTATTTAGGACTCTATTAAAAACATTATTCACCTTTCCTTCTTTAGCGAATGGCATCATAAGTTGGCTCATCTTCTAGTCCATAAGGGAAGATGTCCCTATGAAAATACTAAGAGTCTTTTTGTTCCTGGCCCCCTTGCCGTTGGTCCCATACAGACAACATTGATCAACTCAGAAGGTGACTGGAAAAGTTGATATTTATGTTCCTTGCCGAATTCCTGTCCAGCCTCAAAAGAGGATTCTCAAAGGGCAACCGACATTTTTAATTAATATTAAGTGATCCTTTGTATAGGATATCAAAACAACAAATTGAATTGTCTTCAAGAATCTGAATAAAATGTTTTCTTTAGGAAGCTGATGTGTGTTCAGATACCTGCCTTCCTAGCCATGATTTTCTTAGTGAGATGCCCTAAGTGTAAAACATATGCCCAGACACGAGTCCCTTGCTCACTGTGCCATAGGATGACTGTGGTGACCAGACAAGGGTGATGCTGGTTTGGGGTTGCCTTTGCTTCTATTCGGAGGAGACGTGGCCTGGCAGTTAAAGCTACATTGTTGCTACTGAGGAGGACCAAGGCTGACTTTCATGAAGTTTCAGACATCATCACCATGCCAAAATTTATAACCTTTGCCTTTAGCCGTCACTGACAATTTCACTGGAAACAATGTTTGCTCGTATCCCTCAAAATGATAAAATACTAGATATATAACATACAAAGTCTCTTTTTAGGGTAGAGCGCGCAACCGCTCAAGCCTGCTGTAATCTCTCTGTGGGTTTTTAACCACGCCCACCCATCAGTTTTGTTGGCTCGTGGGCTTACCTTTTAAAAAGCACTTGATTTTATTTGTGAAAGTCATGCCTTTTCCGGTGTTTAGCCCTCCTTGAGCGCATCAACCAACTACTGAAAACATATGAGGCTCCATGTTTTCTGGATTACTTTTTATTTTTATTTCCTACGCAGCGTGAGCTTACTGCACATTTGGCAATACATTTGCCTGCGAGCAAACTTCTGTTTCATTTTGTGCGCCCCTTTACACTCATGGCGTGGCGCTTTAAATCGGCTTGCTTATGGAAAACTGTATTACTTTTCATTTTCACTTTGTGGCAATAAATGTCCAGTTAGGACTTTACAATGCTAATAGTTCTAAGTCAAGCAAATGCAAGACCAGTACTTTGCAAATGCTTGTTTTATTTGGTTCTTTATTATGTATAAGAGGAGGGGGATTGCAAATTAGTATACTTTATATATATGGTAGGAAAGTGCCCCTTTTTGACATTGTCACCCCCACTTTTTGCCTGGTATTTGATGCAAGTTTGATAGAAGTGCACTAGGTTCCTGCTAACCAGGTCCCCAGTGCCAGATCTCTCTCCCTAAAGCTGTACAATTGTACCTCAATTGGCAATACCTTTAGGACTTCTGTAAGTCCCCAGTAAATGGTATCCTTGGTACCTAGGGCATGGGTACTAAGAGGGTCCCTAAGAGATGCAGCATGTACTGTGCCATCGTAAGGGACTCCTCACCTCACTCACAGACTGTCATTGCAAGCTCTGTGACATGGTGCAGACAAAAGTGAGAACAGCCTGCAAATACTACATGCAATATACGTAAGTCATCCCAATAGCAGGCCTTACAGGCATAAGGCAGGGTGCATTGTACTACACGTGAGTATATATCTGCATGAGCAGATATGCACCTGTGATGTCTAAATCAATTTTTAGACACTACAAGGGAAGAGGGAAACCATCTTTATGTACTGGGCACTGGTGAAAATGAGTTTCCCAACTAAATAATGCCTTCACTGAAACCTATAGTGTCTGACACCAAACACCTCATATCAATAAACCCATACTGATTCAAGTGATCGATTTATTAATACATGCACCCAGAGGGTACTAGTCCTTTACTGTGCTGGCTGAGTGGTACAGTTCAGCCTGCCAGCACTAATGGGTTTCGTACCCCCTTCAGGTGGGAGCCCTTGCTCTCAGAGGCCAGAAACAATGCCTGCTCCAGAGGAAGGTGTTCACACCTCCCCCAGCAAGGTGGCTAGTGATTTAGCATACCAAGGCAAAATTTCTGCCATCTTTGATATGCGACCCCAGCACCCCTCAGGCTTACAGGATGCCACCCCGTGCCACGAGGCCCATTTCGCACCAGGACAGGCAGGAAATTAGCTATGCTGGGAGGTGTGGAGTAAACCCAGATCAGACTCACCCCTAAGGTGAGTTGCCTGATGTGCCCCACTCTAGGAAAATTCAGACCTATTGGTGATAGCAGATTTAGGGACTCTGGGACAAGGTTATACCCAATTCCCATAGGAAGTGGTCATATAGAGGGTGCAGTGACCACAAAGGTTAGTAGCCCATTGGCTACTACCATTCACACCCCTAAATTTATTATTTAGGTGCCCTCCTGACAATAGGAATTCAGATTTTACTGATCTAAGAAGGAGGACACCGAAGAGCTGTGAAGACAAAAACTGAGGAGCAGCCTGTCTGCAGTTCCTGACATTTGTGCCAAAGTAAACTTATCCAGCAGCTGCTCTGCCTCCAAAATCCTGGGAGGATTGCCAACACTTCAAGGAACAACCAGCATCTCCTATGGAGTAGTGGAGCTACTCTCCTGCAGGCACCCAAGAAGAACAGTGAGAGCCCTGGACCGTGGAAAATCCAACACCAAAAAGCACTCCTGCACGAGCCCCCACCCCCCAGTCGAGTTGAAGTGGGTCAGCAGTGCCCACGAGACCCTCCAGAGCTGAACCCCACTTTAGGTTTAGCCAAGCTGGTCCCCCAATTGCCACTTACAGCCTCTTTTATACAGGAACCAAGAACTGCGAGCAGTTTTCCCAACACGACCCTTCCAGACAAAGACACACTGCACATGCGCCATCTAGCCCATGGTGCTGTAGACCGATGGTATGCCTGCATGCCCAGGACCCTCAAGACTTGACCCTCTCCCCCTCTTTGTGTTCAGCAGGACTATCACTCAGTCCTCACTTGCTGTCTCTTTTCCTCTGGACCGTTTCCCATTAAAGTGAATGGGACACCCAACGCTGTAAAGCACCTCTGCACCTGGACGCTTCAGTGCCTCCCAAAGCAAACTGTATGGACTGCCTTGGACCTTGCCCATATGTACCTTAACTCCAGAAGAACAGTCCTGTAAGTCATTGCCTAATAGCCGTATACAGTGCATGCTTCTTTCCCAATAGGATAACATTACCGTATTGAGGTCCATGCAGGTGTTGTGCTGTATACTTCAAAACTGCTAACTTAAAAAGTACTTACTTTGTGTTAAACAAATATATGCTATTTTTCTAAATTGGTGCAGCTCTCTATATTGAGTGTTTGTGTGTGTGCGTGTTTCATTTATTGACTGCGTGACTGCGTCTATGCAGCAAATGTCTAACGCTCCCCTTTCATTTCCCTACCACAAATTGAGCACTTAAGATTTCTTTTTTTCTTATTTTTTTTTTTTTAAAGAGCCCTGTCTGCTACAAGGTGGTACCTGGACTTATTTCACATCATACCTATTTTTGGCATACTATATAAAGAGCCAGCTTCTTACATACAGTATGTCTTTTTTTAGTTTAAATAAATATATAAGCATATCTTGGCACTTGAGGAGCCGCAAAAAAAGGTGAGAAGACAGGTGCCCCCATTTTGAGGAAAGTGGTCCAAAAGAGGAAACACATGCGGTAGCACCAGTAGTGCATGTTATGTCTCTTTGGATCTGCAAAGCTAGGAATTGGTTGGTAGCAACACACCCAGTAATTACCACAGCCTGCGCTACTGGTATTTACTGGGTGTGGTATTACCTTCCAAAATACCGGGCCAGTGGCCCATAGTAGGTTAGTCGTGACAAGAATTCAGCCTGGAGAGGAAGGGCGTGCCATAACGTTCATTTTGTGTAGCAGATTCCTCAAACATCCCGCTGCTTGTATCACCAAGTTCAGAATGAGACTTTACTTCTCCTAAACATTTTTTGGACATCATTTTATGTGCTTAAATTCATCTTGATTAAGCTTCTTACTGTCGCTTCATAAACTATCACTGCTGCTCTGTTCTAGCAGACTTTGTCACCAAATGCAATGTTGTTTATCTCCATTGTCCTGTCAAAGATGACCGGCAGTGTCACCATTTCTAATTTTGTTTTTTTAACTCCCTCACCACTACTGTACATGTCTTTGGCAAACAGATGTGAGCAGATTAATATACTCAAGTTAGAAAAAAAAAGTTTGGTCTTAAAAAGCACACATGACCAATATTCCCTGGCATGTGATGGGACTATTTTGTGTGTGGATGTTCAGAATAACATCACTCACAGTGAAGTTCGCCAGAAGCTCAAGTGGGCTAACCCATTGCCCCATGCTGTACACTGTAGTGGGAGGTTCCAATATGTGTGTGACAACAGCAGACCAGTAGATAAAGAGGGCTGGTTAAAAGCCCCTATAAATATGTTATGTATACTAGCGTCAAAAGGGCTTGGCTAACGCCAGATCTAATAATTGATTGCATTTATGTAGCGCGTACCTACCCCTGATGAGGTGTTGAAATATTACTTGCAATTTTTCAATGCCTGTACACAAGCAGTTCCACTGACAACTAGGACATAGTGATGTCAGGCTCTGTTATTCATCTATATGTTGTTACAAAGCACCTGCACTATTGAAAAAGAAAAACTTTTCCAGACAGTACTCATTTTATATGCACATAAAACACTATATATGAAATGTTACAGGGTAAAGAAAGAACACAAGCTGCAATGGCTGTTTTTTTTTTTAAGGATGTTATCAAACTTCTGCAGACTGCAGCACATTTCAGTTTTCAGGCAGTGAATACTGAAGTTGATTTCTTTTGTGTAACAGCTGCAGAACCAGGATACGCTGAGGGCAATGATGAAGAAGACAGAGATGGAAATCAATAGCCGAGTGATTGAAGCAGTCAAGAGGCTGGAGGATCCGGTGCAGCGCCAGCGCGTGCTGGTGGAGCAGGAAAGGCAGAACTATCTACACGAAGAGGAAACTCTTGTTAAGAGGATATGGTAAGCAAAATAACATTTTTCCATTTCTAATGTATCCAGATCTTATTGATGTCTAAGATAGAAGTGCATAAATGTGTGTGAATGATTTTTTATCTGTCATGGTAGTGGCCTCATGCAAAAATATAAAAAATAAAATTCCACAAGGGAACCATCCTGTGCACTCTGCGGGTTCAAAATCTCCAATTTTATGACTCTCCAAGCAGATGCATCTCTGCATAAAAGCCTTTATCAATGCTTGTTAACACAGGAAGTGTCCAATCTCAAACTTTAAATAGGTGTTGTCTTAGTTTCATTGAACGTTCACTCATAGCTGTACAAAGAAGGAGTTTGATTGGTCAATTCAAATCCATCGTAATGAAAAGTGTTCTTCCACATTCATTAGTTCCAATGGTAATGTGCACACGCTTGTATCTATTACTATTATTATAGTAATAGTTACCCCTCGTTGGTTGCGAGCTGTATGGCATACCAATTCATTTGTTGCATGCTGTAAATAGCAATTCTGCCGCTTTGGCCAAGAGAGTAGTAGACACTTTACAACATCATTGAACACTGCAACCCACGTCAAGCCACATATGTAAAGTCTTTTGTGGCACTCATCCTATAGCACTAGTTTCATGACTAAACGCTCGTACATTTTGTAATAAACCTACTGGATTGTTTCCATCCTATCAAAAAGGCAGAGGCATTAACACATCCTTACTCTTCTATCCACGTTGTGCTCTTCCTCCATCAACACCGTCTTTGATAAGATGACAGCATCCACAATTTACAGTCTTCAGTCCTCAACCTTGTTCCCATTCTTTCCTACTTCCTCCTGCCATTTTCCATCTCTGCTGTCCTTCTCAATACTTCAAGAAAACTAAACCATCTTAGTAGGACTCAAACATGTGATCATCAGCTTGCATGAAAGTCCTGAAGGAATGACAATGAGCTACAGGAAACTTAATACTCTTCGGAGAATTATTTTTTTATCAAATGTGCAGTCATTTCTTTAGGGGTAGCTAGACTGAGTATTGCCTCAAATTGTGCAGATGGTCATCGAGGGGATAAGAGCCACAAAAAGATATTGTAGCTCAAGGCATGATTTCAAGTGGGTAAGACTAGGCAACAAAAAATACTGACTCGCACTCCAGCACCGATATTGGTATCAAAACTACTGAAGCTGAAACCCTTGCCACATAATTTAGCATGAAGTGGCACAATCCTGAATACTTAATCAGGGATATTTTTTGTATAATTGGTTATGGCCTCTTGAGTCCAAGTATTTTCCGGCTGTTGTGGCGAGTGACATTGATTGTGCTAGCTTCTACTCCTATTTGAGGTTGGAATTCCAAGTCCACTTTGAGAGTGGTGATTCAAGGAATGGGTAAGAGTCTAAGAATCTAAGCCCATATTGATACTTTTCTAGCACCGCATTTGCGTCATTTTTTTACGCAAAAGCTGCGCAACCTTACAAAATATAATTGTATTTTGGAAGTTTGCGCCGCTTTTGCGTCAAAAATTGACACAAATGCAGCGCTAAAAAAGTATAAATATGGGTCTTAGTCTCTAATAACCAGTGGTGTGATATTGAGTGGAGCACTGCAGAAGTAGCTCCCAAGTTGAATCTTGGACCCTTACCCAAGGGCCGCTCCACTTGACAATGCTGTTTGAAATGTGTGCCTGCCAACGCTTTGAAAGGTAGCAAGAGTATCACAGAACTTTTAAGCTTTATATTTTTAAATGATAGATTCTCACTCTTCATGTGCTGCAACAGTTGGATTTTACAGTTAGATACCTCTAATGTTTTCTTTCCCCTACCAAGTGATCAAACCAATAACTACCAAATCTCTGTATCATACCTGGTGCAAGGTATGGACATTTCTGTTCTTGCCTCTTAGAAGGAGCCTATAATGGTGAAGAGTTAAAGTCTTCTCCTCTGGCTCTTTCTCAAAGAAACCGATTCACCTGCTGCCACCAAAGTGGATGTTCGAACACAACACATTTGTGAACACTGGGGTGCACTCACTGCAGCAGCCGTGCCTTCTCGCTTACTTTTAATTCACTTAGTTCAGCATCACGTTGCATTTTGCCATTCAAAATGTGTTTTGTTAGCATTCACTGGGCACACTTATCTGCCCATTGTGACCTACTTTGCGTTTCAATATTTTGCACAGATGCAACGGCACAATCCTCTGCTGTATTAAATAATTTACTAGTACACTTTTTGAAGTTTCTCCTTGCACAACTTAAGTTGCGTGGCATTATGTGCATTAGCCTTGCCTTCCATAGAATGGCAATTTCAATCTTAACTGTGTGGGTGGCCGGTGGATTGAAGGCAACCCACTGTATACAGGTGTACCTCCCCAGTTGAAGCTAGGCTGGGGCGGGAAAGATGATGTGCTCCACAGAGCTCTTGAGCTATTAGGGCACATGTCTTATTGCAGATGTTCAGTAGGGAAGGTTCCTGGGTTAGTAGGTAATCCATTCTTTAAGCTCCAGGGTTCTGACTGGCCTTGACATAGAGTGGGCACTGTTAGATAACAGGGACTCAGTCTTGGTGGTAAAAAAAATAGAATAGGAGTAGGTTGTCATTGTTTCTTGTAGTCTGGTGGTGTGGGCGAAATCACACACCGATAGCCAGAAGAAGTGGTTTGCACACACAGCGCAACTACTTTGCCTATTGGTTGGATGTTTTCTCCCCTCTCAGAGATTCACTGGCAGGCTTTTCAATCACGCTTAGGAATCTAAAGTATTTTTGAAATTGAGACTTCTAGAGACTATGAGCTGTCTAAAGCATACCTTGCTGAGTAGAGGAGCTGCTGCTGAGAGTTCTCCTTAGAGATGAGGTCTTCTCACCTTGGTGGTTGTGTGCTTATGGGGGTTTTGGTGACAAACTGAATTTGCCTCAGTAAACAGTGTGACACCCTCACATGCTCTCCCTCACAATTAGTGTCCTCAGGTCCGATTTTCACATCCCATGCACATAGTAAATACTTGTGGGCTTATTTATCATTATATCACGCAGCACAGCAAGTCAACTTGCTGCTCTGCGTGACGGGGAAAGGGTAGTAATGCACCATACTTAACACGTTACGGCGCACAATGGTTTGCCTAGCACCAATGCAGGCACCCTTGCACTATGGTGCAAGGGTGCCTGTGCTGTAAGCAGGATTGTTTTTGTTCAGGAAAGGACACCTTCCTGTACACAAACAATTATCTGAGGCATATTACTCTTTCTATGAGTGCTGCAGAAGGCAGCGCACTTAGAAAGAGGAAGTAACAAGCACAAATTAAGATATTTCTCCTTGTTAAGCCTCACCTGGGGGAGGTGTAGATTTTTGACGCATTTCCAAGTCTACTAGTAATGGTAATTCTAGGAATGCACCAAAATCCATGGGTGGGTGCGTGGAAACAACCACATTCCACCCATGGAACGCCTTCCCAGGGCAGTGTGACACAATACAGTAATTTGCGCTGTGTTACTCTAGATTTATCAAAACAGGCAAGGCCACGCTCGGTGGCCTTGTTTGGCTTGGTAAATTTGCCTTGCAACTCCTTTAATAAAGTATGTAGAGTTCACTCAGCCTGTGGCCTTTGATCTGATGGTTAAAGACTGTAAGAGTATCTATTCTTTTACTGCCGGATTTGGAAGACCCTCTGGCCTGCTGAAGTAGACCAAGGACTGAGGATTCCTGTGCAGATTTCATGATCCACACAGGAGAGGAGCTTGAGGAGGACCATGCCCCTAAAGGTTTGTTTGATGGCATGTGTGGCTGTAGATACACATGCTTTGCATAAGTCCGCCATCTAGTGTTGGGCTCGGAGTGTTACAAGTTGTTTTTCTTTGAAGAATGTTTCAGAGTCACAAATTTGAGTGACTCCTCCTCTCTGTGATAGTGCGCATGGGCATTGAGTCCTTTGTTAGATTGTTTTCTCTCTGCTGTCGGGTTCAGACATGTATTCCTCTTGCTTCGGTGTTCCTCGGCTAGGTCTATTCCAAACTCTACTTTCCATCTTTCTATCAGTGAAGGTATTGTATTTCGATCACATATTCTCTATCTAATGCTTTCTAAGCAAATTTCTGCTTAGGGTTTGGGTAACCGCCCTTCGGGGCGCCACCTCCTGTCTCGGGCCTATTACTCCGCGAGATGTCGAGAAATGCAGGGCAAGTGAAACGTGCTCCATTTTGATTTTATCCTCGATGCCATTTGAAATTCCCGCACATCGATCATCACCAGGTGTGTAATCTCTGCTTGTCCCCAGACCACAAGGAAGAAACCTGTGACGCCTGTCATTATTTCCGCTCCAAGAAGACCATAAGAGACTGGAGAGCATGTCAGTTGGAGATGTCATCGAAGATGCCAAACGACATCGCTGATATCTTCGGGAAAAGCATGTACAGGAGGAGATTCACCAAGAAGAGGCTTTTTCCATTGGAGAATCAGACTTGGATGTTCAATTGGACATCCAAAGCCAGCATCTTACCTCAGCACAACCTGTGAGTACTACCCAGAGCCCCCCCTGAAAAGACTTTAAAGAAGCTACATAAAACGGTCATTGGTCTACCTCTGCCTTCGGGCCATGGTCGGATCCGAAAATTAAATTTGGATTCCCCACCTTCTGGCTCGCCACCGAAAATAGCCAAGACTAAAACGTCTTCGGCATCAAGCTCTGGCTCAATGCCTCATTCAGCCTCTGGATCAAGTCGAACCCCCGACCTGAGTGTTTCGGTTCCAATCAAAAAACCATCTACCTCTGATTCGGAGTCGAAGGCTTCTATCAGACAAAAGGCTCTGAAAGTTTCGGAATCGAAAGTCCATCCTTCAAAAGACTCAAGTCTTCCCTTGGACTTAACAGTGGAGCCTATTCTTGAAACAATGGACGATCGCCAGCACCAGCTCCACATCCACAAACAGTTTGCATTATTGCTTCTCCTCCAATTCCAATTAAGAGGAAACTTACTTTCCAGGAAACTTTGGACACAGCTTCTCCACCTAAGAAGCTCTCCAAAGACAAGGCTCCAGTACAACCTAGGCCTTCTCCTTCACACTCTCCTGTACTTTCTCTTACTCATACATCACCCCCACAATCTTCTACACTTATTGTGGAGCCACAATTCTCTCCAAAGGGTCACCAACACCTCAGGGAGATGACATAGATGACATTCCGCAGGACATAGACCCTTGGGATTTATATGATATAGATCCCATATTCCCAATTGACCCTGATTTATATCCTGCACGGCCTTCACCTCCTGAAGACACAACATCATATCAGCAGGTAATAGCACTGGCAGCTGCCTATCACAATGTCCAAGTGCATTCTGACCCAATTGAGGAAGATTTTCTATTTGACACTCTCACTTACATCCACAAGGAAAGTCAATTTCTTCCCATGCTACCAGCCATTTTTAGATATGCTACAGACATTTTTAAAGAGCCTATCATATCTAGAATAATTACTCCAAGAGTTGACAAAAAATACAAGCCAGCTCCTACAGACCCTACATACATTAGGTCGCAATTGCCTCCAGATTCCATTGTGGCTAGTGTGGCACTTAGGAGTGCCAACAGTCAATAAACAGGACATACACCTCCATCTGATAAGGTAAGTAAAAAATTAGATATTGCCAATTCCAAAGCTCTCCTAGCACGATATGATAGGGCCCACTGGGACGAGATGGAAGACCCTCTCGAGTATCTCCTAGAAGAACACCTTAAAAGGGGACAGGAGATAGTTTCAGAGGGCCAAACTATTTCAGAAAAGGCCATTAGGTGTGCCACTGATGCTGCTGATACAGCTGCAGGGGGCATTAATGCTAGCGTTATTATTAGGAGACATGCTTGGTTAAGATGCTCTGGGTTTAAGCCAGAAATGCAACAGGCGATGTTTAATAATCCTTTTGACAAAGAACATTTATTTGGGCAGCAGGTTGACACCACTATAGAGAAACAGAAAAAAGACTCAAAGACAGGAAAGGCCATGGGGACCTTATTTCCTACACCAAAAAGGGGAACTTTTCGTCCCCCACAATTTAGGGGAGGCTTCAAGACAACATCTACTGAGCCTTCCACCTTCGACCACCTCTAGAGGTTCTGCCAGTGACTGGCTACACCTTCCACCAGCCCACATTTCTCCAGTAGGGGGAAGACAACCCCATTTATATCCCCAGTGGTCCAATATCACCATGGATCAATGGGCTATGTCAATTATCCCACATGGTTACTGTCTAGAACTAATTTCCATTCCACCAAATATTCCCCCACGCACTCACAAACTTTTGCACGCCCATCTCACTCTCTTAAAGGAAGAGGTACAATCCCTTCTTCTCAAAGGGGCTATAGAACCTGTTCCCCTATCACAGCAAGGGTTAGGAGTCTATTCCCTATACCTCCTCATTCCAAAGAAAGACAGCTCATTAAGACCAATTCTGGATCTCAGACCTCTCAACCTATATGTTGGAAAATGGGTTATTGATAGGGCAGGTAGGTACCTACACCTAGCAACAAGCCACAAACCTCCACAAAAGTACAGTTAGGTCTCAGTAAATTAATCCCAGCTCTACCCTTGGTAGCTTGGCATCGAGCGTCAAGGCTTAACTTAGGAGACAAAGTGTAAAGCATTCAAATATCACAAAACAGTATTTAAATAAAACACAGGAAACAGTTTAAAAATCCAAAACCAATTTATAAAAATAGCTTATATTTTTATCTTTAAAATGACACAAAAACGATTAAAATCGGTTCAGGGGAACCGGAGATATGAATTTTTAAAGTATTATTATTTTCTAGCGCATAGAAACAAAAAGCGCCAATTGGGTCATCTGGTTGCACCAGGACCGGGACAAGGTCAAACTTTCAGGCCGACCGCGATGGAGCCCTGCTCGGATACAGGTCGCGGGAAGCCTCGGTTAAAAAGTTACCTTCTGACTTAGTCTTTATTTTGAAGTTTTTCTTCACCGGGACGAACCTGCCAGTTGGATCCGACCTCCTGGAGCCCTTGTCCGGATACGCGAAGTCGGTTTCCTCGGTGGTGATTTCTACCTTCGGACTTAGTCGTTTTTTCGAGATGAAAATCCTTCGACCGGGGTAAACCTGGATCTTGATCCGACGTCCGTGGAGCCCTTCTCGGATACGATGGCTGGAAGGTCCCGGTCAACTTTTTACGTTCGGACTTAGTCTTTTTTTCGGATGTTTTTCTTGACCGGGACGAACCACGAAGTCAGGCCGGGTCGCGGTTGAGGCAAGCCGGCTAGAATTTCCGCGTCGAGTCGGTCACTTTATGGAGCTTTTTTCTAAAATTTCTCCAATCTTTTCCAAACTTCTGGGGCTTCACCCAGATGTTCTTTTAAGGTTCTTTTGGGGTCCACAGCTCACCCCAAGGGTCCAGAAGTTCTGTGATGGTCCTTGGGAAGTGCGGACTTCAACTCCCAGAGTGCACCTGGCGCAAACTCCTTTTTGGCCACTGGGCAGTGGTCAGCTGGTCACTTTTTCAGGAGTTGGTGCAGGGGACTCTGGTTAGCAATTTTTCACCTGTAGCAAACAGGGAGTCCCTCCTTGAACCAGTGGAAGCCAGGCAAAGTCCTTCTTGTGGTGAAGCCCAAGTGTGCAGCTGGTGCAGTCTTTCTGAGTGCAGGGTCCAGGTGCAGGCCAGGGGTCCAGCAGGGCAGTCCTTCTTCTCCTTGTAGTTCCTTCTTCTTGAAATTTGGTGGGGATCTCAGGTGTGGGTGCAGGTCTGCCAGTTTTATCCTTGCTCCTGGGTGAAAAGCAGGGGGGCCCTGGTCCTCCAATCAGGGACAGGGTCGTCCCCCTGTGATGACCACTTCCTGGGAAGTGTGGCAAAAATCCATCCCAGAAGGCAACAGTCTCTAAAAATCCAAAATGGATGAATCTGATTTTTGGAGGAGAGATCTGGCTGAGCCCACCCACTGGTGTGGCTAAAAATCATAAACACACCCCTCTCCTGCCCTCTCCTAATCTAATCAAAGGGGCACCTAGCTGTCTGGGGTTGCAGGATGTGGGGGTGTTGCTGGGTGCTCCAGATGTCCTTCTCTGCCTTTGAAGACCAGTTTGGCAGCCCTCCCCCTTCCTGCCTCACCATCTGCTGAGGGGAGATTCTCTCCCCCAAGCACATTCCTTTGTGTGAAGTCAGGCCACTTCACACCTCATTAAAGTAGCCTGGCAGAAGCTGCTGCAGGCTGGCCAATCAGAGCACAGCAGCAAAAACAATGCAGAGCTGAAATTGGCAACTTTTTAGGTAAAGTCTAAACTTTTTACCTGCACTAGTTATATTAAATCCAACAACTGGAAGTTGTGGGATTTATTATAACAATCAATTTGATACCAAATTCTTGGTATGTAACAGTTAAGGAGACTTTAAAATGTAAAATAAAGTCTGCCCATTCTAGCCTATGAAGGCCATTTACTTCAATGAGGGAAAAACGAATTTGGCTGTTTTTACCTCACCAGGGCTTATAAATCTATTTTTATAAAGTCCCTGCTTATAGTTACATGGCACCCAGCCCTAGGGGCACATAGGGCACACCTTAGGGGTGACTTATATGTAAAAATAAGGTAGTTTAAAACTTTGGAAGTACCTTTAATTCCAAAGTCGAATTTGCATATAACTTTAATTTAAAAGCAGCCAGCAAGGCAGGCTTGCTTTTAAAATGACACTGGGCACCTCAGCAATGCACCTAGGTGTGCACCACCTATGCTGTGGTCCCTAAACCTACATGCCCTACCATATACTAGGGACTTATAGGTAGGTTAACTTAGCCAATTATAATTAGCCTAATTTGCATATCCATTTTACACAGAGCACAGGCCCTGGGACTGGTTAGCAGTACCCAGGGCACCATCAGAGTCAGGAAAACACCAGCATAAAGTGGAAAATGGGGGCAAAAAGTTAGGGGGCCTCTGCAATCAGCCCCAGTTTCTCACACTATGCATACCTTCAGAGCATTTTCATATGGTCACTCTGAAAGATGTTATTCCCCTATTACAGCAAAAAGATTTCATGACAGCATTAGATCTCAAAGATGCTTATTTCTACATTCCTATACATCCAGCACATCGCAAATATCTCAGTTTTGTCATTGCGCCAAAACATTACCAAGTCAAGGTTCTACCATTCGGGGCAGCAACGGCTCGGATGGTATTACAAAATGCTTAGCGGTAGTCACTGCATTTCACAGAAGACAACATATTCATGTATTCCCTTGCTTGGACGATTGGCTCATCAAAGTCAATACCATCCAAAAATGTCAGAAACATACTCAGGACACAGTAAGCCTTCTACAGAGTCTGGGATTTACAATCAACTTTCTCAAACTCCATCTTCTACCCCCACAGATACAGCCTTATCTGGGAGCAATTCGCAATACTCACTCAGGGTTGGCATATCCAAACCCAACACGGATTCAAGCTTTCCAAACTCTTCTGTCTCAATTACAGGAGAACCATACTTACCCAGTCAGGCTAGTGATGCAGTTATTAGGGATGATGGCTTCCTGCCTCGCCATTGTTCCTCATGGCAGACTGCACATGCGTCCATTACAGCAGTGTCTGTCTCATCAATGGTCTCAGTCACAGGAACATTTTCAGGATCTAATGTTGCTGGACCACTCTCTGCAATGATGGAATTCCACCAACCTTTCAGAAGGGCGGCCTTATCTGATAGAGACTTCTAGTTGCAGATTCCTTACCTTAGAATTTCCCCCAGGTGTTAGACTGGATTCGGAGATTTTTCTTCGAGCAATACCCTTGCGCGTCAGCAGGTTGGGTCGGTCATTTCTGACACAACTTTCCCACAAAGCGGTTCTAGTCCGTACAGGCAACATGACTACTATGAATTACCTGCAGAAACGGGGGACGGGGGACACACTCATCTCAATTGTCCCTTCTAGCGCAGATAATTTGGAAGTGGGTAATTCACAATCACATTCACTTATGGGAGAATATCTCCCAGGAATGGACAATCTGTTTGCAGACCTCCTAAGAAGGATGCAGCAACAAGTCCACGAATGGGAACTTCACCCACAAGTACTTCACCAACGCTTTCACCTTTGGGGAAAACCAGACATAGATCTCTTCGCCACCGTAGAAAATTCAAAATGCCAAAACTTTACATCCTGATACCCACACACTCAGTCCAGTGGATGAATTGGTCATGGATATTTGCTAATGCTTTTACACCTCTCCCACTCATTCTATTTCTGGTTCGCAAACTGAGACCAACATCACTCACAATGATCCTTGTAGCCCCCAAATGGGCACGTCAACCTTGGTACACAACACTATTGGATTTGTCTGTGGCTCTCCATCAGAAACTTCCCAACAGACCACACCTTTCGACTCAAAAGTGAGGTCAGATCAGACATCCAGACCCAAAAACACTCAATCTTGCTATATGACTCCTGAGGTCATAGAGTTTGGATATTTACAACTTCCATCTGAATGTATGGGCATTCTGAGAGAGGCACGTAAATCTACAACTAGACAGTGATATGCTGCAAAGTGGAAACATTTTGTATGCTACTGTCAACCTAAACACATTGATCCACTCAAAGCATCAGTGCAAATCATTATTTATATGCTACATTTACAAAAAGCACATTTAGCATATTCACCTATTATACTTCACTTAGCAGATATAGCTGCTTACCTACAAAACAGACAACACATTTCTTTGTTCAGAATTCCTCTAATTAAAGCACTCATGGAAGGGACTTAAGAGGGTTATTCCTCCCAGGGTTTCTCCTGCTCCAGTATGGAACCTTAATATTGTTCTTACTGGACTTATGAGTTCATCATTTGAACCAACGCATTCCTGTTTGTTCTCTACAATTTCTTTCATGTAAAGTTGCCTTTCTCGTGGCTATCACTTCTCTACGACGTGTAAGTGAATTACAAGCTTTCACTTCAGAAGAACCCTTTTTTGAAGTACATAAAGATAGAGTGGTCCTTAGAACAAACTCAACATTTCTACCAAAAGTAGTTTCACAATTTCACATTAACCAATTAGTTGAGGTACCTGTCTTTTTCCCTCAGCCAGACTCAGTCGCTGAAAGAGCTTTGCCCACACTAGATGTTAAACGAGCTCTTATGTATTACCATTGACAGAACCAAAAGTTAAAAAAAATCTAAACAGCTTTTTGGAGCATTTTCAAAACCTCACAAAGGCAATCTAATTTCCAAAAATCGGATAGCAAGATGGATAGTCAAATGTATTCAAACTTGTTATCTCAAAGCTAAAAGACAATTACCTATAGCACACTCTGCGAGAAAAAAGGTGCATCTATGGCCTTTTTAGGAAACATTTCAATAGCAGACATTTGTAAGGCTGCTACTTGGTCTACACCACACACATCCATAAGCACTACTGTGTAGATGTTTTATCTCACCAGCAAGCAAATGTTGACCGGGCAGTGCTCAGGACCCTTTTTCAAGCTACTCCAACTCCTACAGGCTAGCCACCGCTTATTTGGAGGGGACTGCTTTACAGTCTCTGCAAAGCATATGTATCTAGAGCCACACATGCCATTGAATGGAAAATGTTACTTACCCCGTAGACATCTGTTTGTGGCATGTAGAGCTGTAGATTCACATGCGCCCTCCCTCCTCCCCAGATGCCTGTAGTCATTGTAGTGAAATCCTTTCATGTCACAAATAGATGGTTACTGGGTAAGTAACATTTTCCTTTTTTTACATAGTCACATAGGTGAACCCTTTGTTCTCTGAAAACTGTTTGATGGACATCCTTCCCAAAAAATCATTATTTCACTATTGATTGCTCTGCAATAAAAATAGAGCCTGAAACTCAGCAACCCCGCCCTCCCCTTTGGTTCCCTGGAAGGCTGGCTTTTTTGTGGCTGGTTGGTGCAGTGGTTTGTGATCAGTCTGTGCAATACCTGGCCCCATCCTTTTTCCTTCCTGACCCACAATAACCATGTTACCATTATCCAGGATCTTGGGTATTGTTGTCAAGGCCTGTTTTACAGCCACCACAGTTTTGACCAACTCCAGTTGTGGGGTCCGCTCCCCTTTTTGTGAGCCCACTGATGGCCTTGGATCAGAGAGTTTTCATCCTGGAATGGTGCAGGGAGGTCTTACTCGGCTTTGCCTCATACTATATATCCATCCTCTTTCTCTGCAGTGGATTGAGAGTACCGACTCAACCCTCCACAGCCAGTAAACAAGCACAGCTCTGGCACTATCATCCAGAGTGCATTCCTAGAGTTTAAGATCTTGGGGACAAATTCCAACAACTGCACTTTATCATCTGCTTACTCCATTTCATTGATGTGAATGTGTGGGAAAATGTCTCTTTTAGCATAATCGCTCTATTATTTGTTTAACTGATGCTGCTGGTCTTTTGTGCACTGGTACTGCTAACCAGGCTCAGTGCATGTGCCCTAACCTTAAAAACATGTACAAAATAGTTATACTCCTATAAAAGTGTACGCAGGGCCTGTAAGTCAAAGATCACTAGTGGACTGCATCACCCTTTGTGCCACCCACTACAGGAGCAGTGCAAACATGATTTCAGGTCTACCATTGTAGCTTGGCTATTCAGTTTTAAACCTCCAAATTCAACCTTTCAAAGTAACCCCTTTTGACAGGCCTAAGCCATTCTTTTAAATATTAAATATATTATTAAGGCAGGGTGCATGGCATTTAAAAGTGAGACAAGTAAAACGTTTAACTTTAATATACTTTTACAATGAAAATCCCCCAAAAGCTATTTTCAATGTAGCAGGATGGGCTGTTCCATAGGAACGCACATGGGATACAATATTACATTCACAGCTACAAATTTAATTCATGGACTTCTTTAAATATTTATCACAAGGGCAATTCACTGGTGAAGTTGGATTTGTAATGAATTTTTTAGAAAAGGTAATGTTATAAAGTCACCTTTTTGATGCCTAAGGCCTCTGGAAGTTCCTGTGCATGAGCCCCACCTGTCATTAGGCAGCAGAATAGCCCCCTTTGTAATAAGTGAAGACTGCTCCCGGAGCAGGACAAAGGCTTGGGTATAGAGAGGTGTTTTTGTTCCTCTGAAAGGATGACCATTTGGGCTGCGCTGAGAAACGTGACTAACTTCAAAAGAGGGCTATCCTGTAACAGGCAAGTGCTAGATGACATCTGGGCAGGGCCATTCTTTGTTACCCTACGCAGGCACCAATCCCAGTGGGAGAGGAGCTGGCCCCAGAACTGGTTTGAAGTGACCAAATAGAATGGGTTGCTCATTTCCCTGGCCACACCTTTTGGGTGGCATAGGCTTTGCACAGAGGGAGAAGGGATCCATCATTTTGGATTTGGGCAGAGAGGAGCTCTGTGGTATTGTTTCAGTAAGACACACAGGAACCACTGCAAAAATGGGTAGGTTACCACTGGGAACATTTCCCTATTGTAAGAGAGGGTCCAAGAGTAGCCCCCTCTTCCCCCAGCCTGGTGTGAGGCATCTATGTGGGCCCTTAGGCATCCTCTTCAGAACACTACTGGACCTGTGTAAGAAGAAAGATTGCAACTGCTGTTGGGACTTGTGAGGAGAACTGAAAGGTTGGACCTTCTCCTAGCTGTACCCAGGACAAAGAAATGGACTGCAATGGTCAGCTGACAGAAACACAATAAGCTATAAGAAGCCCCTTTTTCTGAAGAGCCCAGCTGACCAGTTCCAACTGGACCTAGCCTTGATCCTGCTGATGAGCTTTTCTGGAGTGAGTCTTGACTCACAACTTTTGTTCCTGAGGTCCAGGGACATTTGGCTGTGTAAAAATGTACTCCTGCTAATATCCTGAAAAACATGTAAGTTAGAACCTTTTTGGCTCCAAAGACCTACAGCGGCCAGGGACAAACCTGCCAATTCAAATCGACTAAAGTGGGTTGATGTTGGGCAAAAAATTAAGGGCCTTTGCTCTGAACTTTTCCACAACAGCAAATGTGTTTCAGCTGGAGGGTATCAAGTCTTACGGAGCCCTGTTCATCTACAGTTTGCAGTCTTGCCACGCACTAGGGATCCGAACTCGAAAAAAAGTGACTAGGTCCAAATGTAGAAATCTTTACCGTGTGAAAGCACCGAAAGTATCCGGCCAGCGAGGGACCTTCTTTGGACAACATTTTTAATTTATCTGCGCTCAGAGCTTATCCACCAAAATCAGTTGCCTCACCAGGACCTCGTCTGATGTCTGTCTGGCTTAGTGGAGTTCTTCCCAGCCACAGTGTGCTTCCTTGCCCCACTTAGGATTTTTTACTTCTATTTTAGACACATATGGCCAGATTTACTAACTTTTCAGGCAATGTAATGCAACAAGGTAGCTTACTGTGCTGTGTCGGCGAAATGGGAGAGGCAAGAAATGTGTTTTATCTACAAAGATATGGCACCCTTCTGCTCTGGCATAGCACTTGCACTTGCACTTCAGGCCACCTAGTGTCAACGTAGGTATCCTTCCAACATGGTGAACGGGTTCCTGCACTAGAAGCAGGAATGTTTTTGTGCAGGAAGGAATATCTCCTGCACAAAAACAATCAGTAGAGGCATATTCCTCTTTCTATGTGTGCAGCAGAATGCAGCACACATAGAAAGAGAAATTAACGAGGAGAAATTATTATATTTCTCCTGATTTTGCCATCTTCAGGTAGGCACATCATTTGGTTCTAAACCCAGCTTGCTGTCTGTAGTAAATCTGGGTTTGCATCAGTCACATTGGATGGATGCATGGGAACGCTCATGCTCCACCCATGTAGCCCTTCCTCAACGCAGAGTAATGCAAGATTTTCCCCAAAAATCACACAAAGCCATGCAAATCGTTTTTTGCATGGCTTCGTAAATACAGAAATGCATTTTATGTTGGCTGGATTAAACAAGGACACAACCGTGACACAGATTGTTAGTGTTAAACCTGATATCCTAGATGGTGTATTCTCCCAAACATTTCGCCTTCACTCCTCCTGTTTTACTAAATTTGTTTTTGTTGACTTTAAGACTCTGCACCATTTACATTTGCTAACCCAGATCCTAGACCCTTGAATGGCATCAGACTGCACTCCTCTTCAAGAAAATGAGAAATCTTGATGTTTTGGGCTCTTCACGACCGCGAATAGGCCCATTCGCGCCAAGATTCTGCCTCCCGCAACAACAGCCAGTGAGAAGCTCTGGTGATCCGACTCTTTGCGTTTGAGCAACGACCGCCCATGGTGAATGCCAACATGAAACTCCAGCAAAGCCCAACAGGATCTTCATGCTACAGCAACAATCGTTCACGATGCCAGACCTGCTCTTTAGGCTACAGCGACGATAGCCTTGCTCCTCACAGCCTCCTCCACAGCAGACTGATGGACTTCAAAGAAGGGAAAACAAAACACCCTGACAAAAGTGGACTCCTAAACAGCTTAGCAGAGCTATATGAAACAAATGAAAAAGCACAACCTTCCAGAAGTAGAACGCCAAATTATAGTCAGACATGTCTTCACAAATGACATACTTCATTAAAGAAATAAAATTGATAGAAGACCAAGTAAGCTCAAAGGACAGTTCCATTTCAGTACTCATCTCCATTATGGCAGAGACTCACATCAGAGTGGAACATATGTCAGAGGAAATCAGAGCCTTTAAAGACAAATGAGACAAGCTTGAGAACAGATCAAGAAGAGACAATGTAAGAATCAACAACTCAACTGAACATTTTGAAGGAACCAACATAGAGAAATTCAGTTCCACCCCATTTTGCTACACCTTTGAAAAAAATGAAGACTTCACAATACAAGTTGTAAAAGCCCGTAGGGTAGGAGCACCCTCCCAGGCACCAGGAGTGCGACCAAGGGGCATTCTGGTGAAACTGGCATTTTCTCAGTGAGGAGTGCATGCTGCATTTGTTGTAGACATATCACAAAGTCACTGGCCAAAAGAAAGGCACTGCAGGAAATTACGATTGAGTTACCTAAACACCAGTTTAGGTACAGAAGGATCTACCCATTTGTTCTAGTCTTCCAGATGGACTTTAGCACTAACATTATTTAAATAGTGGATGAAGGAAGAAACATAATAGACCCTAATGCTATTGCACCAGCAGATCACACCAAAGAACAGCCAGAGCCATTCAGACGCAACATGAAAATCACAACATAAGACATAACATAATCTAAAGGGAAATAAGGACCTATTTCTCATCTATCACTTTTCTTCAGGAGACACACCTCATGAAAGAAACAGTATTAGTAATCGACAAGAAATATTCTATATATACATGCTTCTGCTCAACAGAAAGCATGTGGAACTGTAATGGTGATTACAGAGATCCCCATATTGTTATACAACACAAAATAAAGGACAGTGGAGATGGGAGTTACGTACTAATGCTATGTAAAATAGGGAAATAAAGACATTACACTGGTGGCCTTATATGCTTCAAATTCAAAAAAGGACAAATGTCACCAGAGATGACTGCAATTAATGAGATACAATCAGAAGGGAGAATTTGCATGGAAGGGAGATCTTAACTAGCTACTCACATCAGAATTCAACAGGCATGCACATGACTGGCACCTCAGTGGTGGAGATGTCTGGAACATTGCTAAAACCACTAGCCACATCCTGCAAGGGTGTCCCCATTATGGTCTGGATAGTTTTTGTGCCAGAAGGGGTACCTTCCTGCGCTAAAGCTATCATTGGAGTCTTTTGCAGCACACCTTGAAAAAAGCAATAACAAGGAGAAATAAACATATTTCTTCTCATAACTCCATCCGCATTTCTACAACTGATAGACAAGTCTAACAAGCACAATGGGTCAGATTTGTCAAACTTCTCTGTTGCCCCTGCAACATGCAAGGTGATTTAAGGGCAACACTATGATTAAATCAGATTTACAAAGCCACCTTGAGTGGTCCTGCAAGTTTGGTAAATCCGGAGTAACACAAGGCAGCACAAGTCCGTATCTTGCGTTATTCTGCACTGGGAAGGCATTACATGGGTGGAGATTGGGTGTTCCAATGGTTCCAACCCTTGCTTTTTGCCGCATTCCCAGGTCTACTTCAAATAGTAAACCTGGGAATGTGTCAAAATTGTATGCCTTTCCAATTGAGGTGCATGAGGAGAAATATCTTTATTCTCTCTTATTGTTTCCTCTTCCCATGTGTGCTGCACTCTGCAGCACACTTAGAAAGAGGAAAAAGTATTTAATTCCTTAGCTGCCAGGCCCTTTCTCCTTCCTGTGCGTAGCCTTTTTTTGGCTATTTGGGGGTAGTTCGCTCTCAAACGTTCATAACTTTTTGTCCACATAAACTATACATGCCATATTTGCATCCTTTTTTTTCAACATTCGGGGGATTCTAAAGGTACCCAGAGTTTGTGGGTTCCCCTGGAGGGGAGACCAAGAAATAAGCCAAAATACAGCAAAAATGTAGGTTTTTGGGAAAAATTGGAAGAAAGTGCTGCAGAAGAAAGCATGTGTTTTTTCCCTTTAAATGGCATCAGCAAAGGGTTAGCCGTGCTAATATCACCATCTTCCCAGCTTTCAGGAACAGGCAGACTTGAAAAATATGGTTTTCTCATTCAACACAGTTTTGGTATTTTACTCGGACATACCTCAATTTTACTACTTTTTGTGCTATCAGCCTCCTTCCAGTTTGTGACAGAAATGTGTGAACCCAGTGGTGGAGCCCGGACAGCTAAACATTTCTGAAAAGTAGACAAAATTCTGAATTCAGCTAGGGGTCATTTGGTAGATCCTTCAAGGTTTTCCTATAGAAAGTAACAGTTGAAATAAAGAAATTATGAAATTGAGTTGAAATAAACAGTCATTTCTGTCTGTTTTCTTCTGTAACTTGTTCTAGCTGTTGCAGATTTTTGAAAGCAATATACCAATACGTATGTTGGACCCTTCTGGTTACAGGGCTATTATATAGGGCTTGTAGGTTCATCAAGAACCCACGGTACCCAGAGTCAGTAAATGAGCTGCACCTTGCAATGGGTTTCCAATGTATACCGGGTATACAGCAACTCATTTGGGGAAATATGAAGAGTGAAAAATAGCTATCAAGAAAACCTATGTATTTATGAAATGGGAACAAGATATGGAGTTTAGAAGCAGTGGTTATTTGCACATCTCTGAATTCAGGGGTCCCCATACTAGCATTTGAATTACAGGGCATTTCTCAAAATGACTTATTTCTTACACACTGTCTTACATTTGGAAGGCAAAAATGTAGAGAAAGACAATAACACTTGTTCTTCTATTCTGTATTCCCCCAAGTCTCCTGATAAAAATGGTACCTCACTTGTGTGGGTAGGCATAGTGCCCGCAACAGGAAACACCCCAAAACATAACATGGACACTTCACATTTTTTCAACTGAAAACGGACGTGTTTTTTGCAAAGTGCCTAGCTGTGACTTTTGGGCTGTAGCTCAGCCGGCACTTAGGGAAATCTACCATATCTGTACATTGTTGAAAACTAGACACCAAGGGGAAACCAGGATAGGGTGACTTCTAGAGCTCTCACTGGGTTCCATCACACAGAATCCTTTGCAGACCTCAAAATGTGGCTAAAAACACTTTTTCCTCACATTTCGGTGCTGCAAAGTTCTGGAATCTGAGGGAGCCACAAACTTCCATCCACTCAGCATTCCCTCAGTCGCTTGATAAAAATGGTAACTCACTTGTGGGTAGCCCAAGTGCCTGCAACAGGAAATGCCCAAAACACAACATGGACACATAAATTTTTTTTAATGAAAGCGGATGTGTTTCTTGCAAAGTGCATAGCTGTGGATTTTGGCCTCTAGCTCAGCCGGCACCTAGTGAAACCTAGCAAACTTATACATTTTTGGAAACTAGGCACTTAGGGGAATCCATGATAGGGCGACTTGTGGGGTGTTCACTTGGTTCTGTTACCCAGAATCCTTTAAAAACCTGAATTGGGCTAAAAAAAACTTTTCCCTCAGTTTTCGGTGCTGCAAAGTTCTGGAATCGGAGGGAGGCCACAAACTTCCTTCCACCCAGCATTTCCCCAAGTCTCCCAATAAAAATGGTACTTCACCTGTGTGGCTAGTCCTAGTGCCCATGACAGAGAAGGGCCCAAAACACAACATGGACACATCAAAATTATCTATTACAAAACTACCGGTTTTTGCAAGGGGGGGCACCTGTGTTTTTAGTCCTGGGCTCTGCAGCCATCTAGGGAATCCTACCAAACCCAGACATTTCTGAAAGCTAGACACCCGAGAAAGTCCATGAAGGTATGACTTGTGTGGATCCCCCAGCTTTTTCTTACCCAGAATCCCCAGCAAACCTCAAATTTAGCTAAAAGAAAAATCTAATTTTCCTCACATTTCTGTTTGGGAACACTGCACCAGCACAATTTTCGTACCACCCAGCGTTCCCCTCAGTCTCCCAATAAAAGTAATAACTCACTGTGTAGGTGGGTCAAGAGCCTGTGATAGGGAGCGTCCAAAAACATGTAGAAATTGAGGGGGAACCTAAGCGGGTTCAAAAGGGCAGTTTTTTTTCAAGCCTTTCTGACAAGTGGGGCAGAATTTTTATCGGTATAGATGCGACACTGCTGGGTGGTAGGAATTTTGTGGATTACTGCAGATTCCAGAAGGTTTCATCCTATACCTTTTTGGAAACTAGGCACCTAGAGGAATCAAAAATGTACAAAAATGTAGGGAAAATACATGATTTCAAGCAAAGTTAGAGGTTTGCAAGGCATTGCGGGTAAGCAAATGGTGTGGGGTGTGTGTGAAGCACACCAACCTGGACTCGCCCAGATGTTTAATTTTCAGATTTGTATAGGTCTGGTAGGTTTTTCTAGATGGCAACGTACCAAAGTCCAAAAAGTGCAGCCACCCACCATTCCAAGTGGCACGATATTGGGAGTTAGCCAAGCTCTCTTGGCCAATATGTAAAATCAAAGCCCAAGAGAGTTAAATGTCCTCTTGGTGGCTATTGGGATGAGATGCTTTAGTTTGCAGGGGGGGGGGGCATAACCATGCCCTCAGTGGTTGGCAGCCCCCACACCTCTTTTTTTATTTTTTATTTCCTGGCATACACTGGGATTTCTGTCCCCGTGAGGGGCGGATGGGGAGTAATTACCCCATCTGCCCCCCGGTGGGCAGAACAACTTTCTCCCCATTTATTTAGGGTGGGTATTTAGGGTGGGGGTAAAAAAATCCCTGGTGTCTAGTGGGCTTTCTGTCTCCTTGGGAGCAGATGGGCCTTACAAAAATAAGGCAGAAATTGCCAAAATTAATGCCCCCTGCCCCCCCCCCCCCCAAAAGAGGAGTGACCCTTGCCCAAGGGGCCGGCCCCCCCAAACAAAGCACAACAATCCCTGATGTCTAGTGGATTCTGCCCCCCTTGGGGACAGATGGGCCTAATACAAATAGGCCAATCTGCCCCCAAGGAGGGGGCAGAAATGTCAGAAAATAATATGGCCCCATGGGGAGCGACCCTTGCCTAAGGGGTCACTCCCCTTATGTACAATACATTTTTTTTTTTAAATCCCTGGTGTCTAGTGGTTTCTGATCCCCTTCGGGGCAGATGGGCCTAATAAAAATAGTCCGATCTGCCCCCAAGGGGTAGAAATTGCCCAAAATAATATGGCCCCATGGGGAGCGACCCTTGCCCAAGGGGCTGCTTCCCTTATGTAAAATAAAACATTTTAAAAACCCTGGTGTCTAGTGGTTTCTGCCCCCCTTGGGGGGCGATGGACCTAATAAAAATAGGCCGATCTGCCCCCAAGGGTGGCAGAAAAGCCCAAAATATCTCCCTATGGGGAGCGACCCTTGCTTAACGGGCCACTCCCCTTATGTAAATTAAAATAAAATAAAAAAATCCCTGGTGTCTAGTGGTTTCTGCCCCCCATGGGGGCAGATGGACCTAATAAAAATAGGCCGATCTGGGGGCAGAAAAGACCTAAAGTATAATGCCCCCATGAGGAGCGGTCCTTGCCTAAAGGGCCGCTCTCCTTCTGTCCCATTTCACACAAAAAAACTCCCTGATGTCAAGTGGGCATTCCTGCTGCATGATCGCTATGTGATTGTGCTTCAGGAATGCTCAGACAGACATTGAAGGAAAGGAAAAGCCTTTCCTTTCCTTCAATGCCTCTCTGACCTCCCCCTTTCCCCTTCCCGAGGAAAAACTAATCTGTTTCTCCCAGGGATGTGGTAGAAGCATAGTTTCCAGTGCGTCGAGCGACCTCTGATGACCTCAGTGTGTGGGGCATGCTGACGTCATCAGGGCCCATATTTATACTTTTTGACGCTAAACTGCGCTAACGCAGTTTAGCGTCAAAAAGTTTTGCGCCGGCTAACGCCATTCTGAAGCGCCATGCGGGCGCCGTATTTATTGAATGGCGTTAGCCGGCGCAAGCAGACCGGCGCTGCCTGGTGTGCGTGGAAAAAAACCACGTAGACCAGGCAGCGCCGGCGTTGGGCAAAAATGACGTTAGGGCGTCTTAAAATGGGGCAAGTCAGGTTGAGGCAAAAAAATCGTCTTAACCCGACTTGCGCCATTTTTTAACGACGCCCATCCCCCATCAACATGACTCCTATCATTGTAAAGATAGGAGTCATGCCCCCTTGCCCAATGGCCATGCCCAGGGGACTTCTGTCCCCTGGGCATGGTCATTGGGCATAGTGGCATGTAGGGGGGCACAAATCAGGCCCCCCTATGCCAAAAAAAATTATTAAAAAAAAATAAAAAAATACTTACCTGAACTTACCTGAATGTCCCTGGGGTGGGTCCCTCCAGCCTTGGGTGTCCTCCTGGGGTGGGCAAGGGTGGCAGGGGGGGTCCCTGGGGGCAGGGGAGGGCACTCTGGGCTCATTTTGAGCCCACTTGTCCCTTAACGCCATGCCTGACCCAGGCGTTAAAAAGCGGCGCAAATGCGCCGTTTTTAGCCACGCCCACTCCCGGGCGTCTCTTTTGCCCGGGAGTATAAATACCACGTAAAGGCCTGGGAGTCATTTTTTAGACGGGAACGCCTCCCTTGCATATCATTAACGCAAGGAAGGGGTTCACGCTAAAAAATGACGCACATTCCGGGAACTTTGGCGCTATACGCCTCTAACGCCATAGTATAAATATGGCGTTAGTTGGCGTTAGTTTAGCGTCGAATTTGCGTCTAAAAAAACGACGCAAATTCGGCGCAAACGGAGTATAAATACGGCCCCAGATGTCATGGGGGGAGGGGGTGGCAGAAGAAGAGCTTCCGCTGCCACCCCTGCCAGGGTGTGTGTGGGTGGGTGGCCCACTGGGGGAGCACTAGCTCTCCCCCCATGGGTCAGTGCCAGGACGTAACGGTTACGTCTGTGGCACTGCAGCACTGTGCCACAGGACGTTACTATTATGTCCATGGCACAGAATGGGTTAAGGATTGTTTTTGTGTAGGAAGGTGTGCCTTCCTGCACAAAAACAGTCCTGCCTGCAACACAGGCACCCTTGCACATAGTGTGGCAGCTCACTGGGAGAGTAGGAATGTGGTATAGCTTAGTAAATAAGGTGCACTCCTGCCCTCTCCATTTAATGCAATGCAGCAAGTTGTCTTACTGCATTGCACAGTGTTGATAAATTTGGCTCAAGATCTTGTGGTCATCTTGAAACCGAAAAGGCATTTGACTGATTCAACTTGTCATTTTTCAAACAGGTACTAAGTAAAATATAAGTCGAACTACCCCACAGTATTTGTGAACATCAACACAGATATTAATAAATGGCAACTACTTTTTAAAACCTGGCTAAAACAGAAAGAAAATAAGAGGCACCTACCTGGGCGAAAGGATGGGTGTAGGAATCCTACATTATTAAGGAAAATTCTATGATGGTTGAAACTGACCAGTACTACCCAACATTGAGACAAATTAAAATAGCATTTGACTAGTCCATTCAAGAATCAGAAAATGAGTGGATTCATATAGAAAGAATGGTAAAGGGAAGATCCTGGTGTAACCTGATATCAACAGCCAAAAACATAGACCAGAACACACCAGCTTTTGTCTCAGAAATAGCAAAGATCCTATTCAGCATTTGGGGCATTTCCCTCCCTGTTTACAGCTACATGGGGTAACAGGATATTTC
Organism: Pleurodeles waltl; assembly: GCF_031143425.1. NCBI lineage: Eukaryota > Metazoa > Chordata > Amphibia > Caudata > Salamandridae > Pleurodeles > Pleurodeles waltl. Next base: position 770,879,810 of record NC_090449.1, on the reverse strand, counting down.
TTACAGTCAAAGATCACAGTTTTAAAGATTGGAAAGGGGGAGAATATAAGACAATTAACAAGCTATTCCATAAAGGGAAATCCTAAGCATTAGAAGAGCATACAAAAGACTTTTCACTGAAGGTTAATGACATTTACCTTTATTCAGTTTATCGTTGAGTTCTAGCTCCTCATATGGCTGAAGACCTGGCGACTTCTGAGAAACTTAACTTATTTTGCCACAAAAGGTCTAATCTCAAATGTATTTAAGAGACTGCCAAGGGCAAACCACATCTCAAACAACACACACTGTGCAAAATAGAGAAACACTTTGTGAGATGTTTCATTTGTGAAGAACACCATGTAGACTACACAATGTTTGCACAGATACATGAACATTGTTGGAACAAGGTGACAACATACATATATGGTAGAATCGCCCAATACTGTCTGCATATTGGAAAGAAATAGTAATATTAAGACAGTGATAGGCTTCCTGCATCCGGAAGATCTGGGAACTCTTTGGGTTAAGGTCAGAGGACATACAGGGTCTTGTGATTAATGACTGAGTGCTAATTATTAAAATGCTTCTGACAACCAAGCAAGAAATAGAAACACATACTAGACTGGCCTATAAGACTTCGACCTATTTTGGCAATGGAATTTTCAATATGGTTCTCTGGAATGACAGAGGCAAATTTAGTGTCATTTGGAAGAGCTTGATAGACTATTCTCAAGCCCAGTCACCACTACTTGCCTAACCTTTAACCTTACACACCTTAAGATGCTATTGGGACTACTGACACACAATATTTATGAGCAATTCAAAATCAGAATAAAGAACGAAGATAATCTGGGCAACCTTTAGAGGTATGCCACAACAAACTAGACAGTAAAATATGCTCACACTGAGTTGTTGAAACCAAGACTGATACTCACCAAAGAAGTTAGAAGACTCTTTTGGGACGTTGGAGATGGGCGAGTTATGCTTTTCAAATTGAGAGATGTTACAATATGTATTATTGGAAGATACTTAAAATGTTTGTACTCTAAATAAGTACTTTAAAGGAAAGCTAATCTTTTGGGCGACTTTTGTTATATAATAGTCCACAGGTAATCAACATTTGCTTCAGCATTTAAATATTGAAAATACTATTCCGCTGGTAAGAAAACAGATTCTAAAAGCTTTTATGTTGTGGTGTAATTAATCATTTGAAAACGTTAAGGTGATAGCCAGAGAAATGTTAATGACAGGGTTAATGAATCAACTTGACTAGCAACATTGAAAGAGTAAATTTTGCAACAAGAGATAGATTCAATTTATAGGTCTGGCCTAGAAACCGCTAATCTACAATGCATTCCGACACAAAGGGGCTTTGGATCATCATTCCTCATGCGCTGGTCTGTTCAACTGTTAATCACAGCTTGCTGCCTCCCGCTACAGCATAGAGCGATGAGTCAGCCCACTTCAGCCATTGGCTCTCTGTCACTGGTAGTGTCAGGAGTTTGCCTGAATACTTGTGCACTTTAATGCCAGAAGTGATAGGTCAATTACTTTACTTTTCTAATGCATTTTTCTTTCTATTCTTAACTCATTTTTTAGCAATCCATTTGTCTTTCAAGTAAACCTTCAAGATTACAGTAATGCAACGATAGTAGTACCTTTGCAACAAGAATCATATTTTCCTGTGATGTACATTAAACCTGAAAAAACAGGTTTCTACATCAGATTGTTAGGAAACACATGTACTGTTCTATTAAAATTATATAAAATGGTTAAAATATTTTTTATGTTGTATTACCATCATACAGACGCCTTATTCAGGTGGCATCTCTTTTCTTTTTCTTGTTATGTTTGTGGTGTTTGCTTGCAATAACATTTTTGAAAAGCTACCATTGCAAGACCTATTGACTTTGCCAGTGTTTGTTTATGGGGTATATGGGGCTAGTTCTTAGCTTCTTACATCTAAAAAATACCTGTCATTGGTATAATGCTGAAATGTACAGCATGCTCATACATTTTAATAAAAGTAAACCACAGAGTACCCTTTGGATATTTAACAGAAAACTGGTAGGCATATTTATCAAATTTTTGTGCAAGGCAGCGAGCCACCTTGCTCTGCTGCGTGAAAGGGAGAGGGCAGGAATGTGTCTTGTTTGACATTATATGGACCATTCCTGTGTTCTCTGCCTGCGCTAGTGCAGTATGTACTGCCTAGCACTAACACAGGCATCCTTGCACCCTGGTGCACTGGTGCCTACACTGTAGGAAGATTGTTTTTAAGCAGGAAGGAATATCATCCAGCACATAAAAAATCTTCAGAGACATTTTTCTCTTCCTGTGTGTGCTCCAGAATTCAGCACGTGTAGAAAGTGGGAAAGAAGAGGCAAAATAAAGTTATTTCTCCTCAATACACCTCCCCGAGGAGGCATAGCGTTTTGACACATTTCCGAGTTTAACACTAATGGTAAATCTGGGAATACACCTGGCTGGATGCGTGGGAACACCCAGGCTCCACCCATGTCACAGCTCCCTCGGCCAGAGTAACATAACGCAGAGACTTGCACTGCCTAACGTTTACCACATTTACCACGCCACGCAGGGCCACGAAAGGTAGCCTTGCTTGGCTTGGTAAATATCATTCTAAGTTTTGTGTCACCGTTGCACCCCCTTGCGTGGTGTAAGGGTGATGCAAACCGATGATAAATACGTGCCCTTATATTTTTTCAGCAATTGTTTCTGACTCTATAGCAGAAATATATTGCGTCGTGAGACAATCATTTTGAATTGTCTTACTTCTTATGAAGCATTTTGCTTTAAATAGAAGTATAATAAAACAACGATTTTGGTAACCACAATAGCTCTACATTTCTATTCAATTGTTCTCTTAGGTAGAATGATATTATCCATCTACACATTTCTTAAGCAAATGAGGGAACAATGATTTGCATAGGAGAGCACTTATGTTTTGTATTCTGAAAATATAACTTCAAAACTTTTGAAAAATACATTTTGATATTGATTAGACAAAGAACAAGTTATTCATGGTATTCCGTATAGTTACTACTTGAGTCAAGTTTTATATTTTACTTTAAATCAATCTTGAACAGATTTCAGTTGCTAGACAAATAGGCATATGTTGCTCACTACAGCCTCCAAGTGGTCGATACCTTTTAGGAAAGTACAATGAAGCGACACAGAGAAATGTAGCAATGCACAGCAAATGTGCATTTAAAATGTAGTATCCGTCTTGAATTACTTAAGTAGTTGTTGTCAGGTCCTTTTAGTTCCCAGGTTGGGCACCCTTGTCCTAGCTTGCTTTCGCGGCTTGTGCCTTTGTTTACTTTTATACATGATTTTATTTATATTTTTAGTGAGTCTGCTTTTATCATTTGCTTTTACATATTTTATCAGCTGCTTCTTCTAGGAAGGCAGAGTTCACGCTGCATATTTAACCAGCCTTGTACTACCTATAATTTGTACTCCTTGTCCAAGGTTGGGACGTACAGGACATGATATGCTAACTTGTATTTGACAACCCAGGAGTCAGCTTCTTTAGAAGAGGCAAAAGCAATACATCAGAGCTGCTGCCCAAATGAGGAATGGGTCATTATACACACTATACATACGACCAAAGGGGGTAGAGGGCGTTCCAGTTATGACCATCCTGGAACGCTTCCCTTCAGACCGACAACTTCACTGACACTGGCGTGGATTTCTCATCCTCCTGAGGAGATTACCATTTGCATCACTGGCAGACCCCTGCTATTCAGTTCAGGTATAGGGTTGGGCCTAATCCCTTGCGTTGGGTCAGGCAGAGGGTTACAACCACTATGCTCTCGGATTTAGACAGTTGGTAAAAACATTTACACTCTCCAGAAACGCACCATGTGGTGGGATTTTTTTATCTTCTTCACTCTTGCTGTCATGTTGATACTGTGCTCCCTTTCATCTGTCTAATTATCGCAGCACATGCTTTTTATACTCAATGCGATCTTGTATTTTCCTTGGTGTGCGTGAGTAACTGAGCGAAAGGGGTATGATCTATTGCCACAACTTCCCTGAGGAGTCAGAGTGTCATGTTGAGGTTGCCCTAATTACCTTTTGCCCCAACAGATTTGGTGATCATAGTGAGGCACTGTGAATTAGCCAGGATTTAGGCTGACAGCTACCAAGCGGCGTGGAGTGCACTCGCTCGCCCACACTTGGTAGTGCTGCTGTCCTAAACATGCAGTCCTGCTACCAAAATGGGAACCATATAACAAAGTTACATGAAGAATCTGATGAAGGCAGCAGGGTTTTTATTTAAGTTTCTAGTTTAACATGTGTATAAGTTCTTTAAGTGGGGGGCATCAGAATTTGTGTAACACAAAAGAATGGCAACACTGAGAAAGCAATAACTGCACATTCCCATAGTCCTCTACATGTAATAATAGCTAAAGGTGCTCATACACTAAAGCACATCGTTGCCATGATGTGCATACCGGAATTCTATAATAGAAGACCAGTGACATAGAACAAGAAAAAAGGATAGCGGAGCACACTGAGTAATGATTCTGTAAACATATCAAAGGCCAATTCTGGCAGAATTTGTGTCCAACAAACTTCAACTGATAGATTAATATAGTGTTACAATATTCCATCTTTTTTTAAACGACTCCTAGTTTTGGTGTATGTGTATTTATATAGCTTGAACCTAGCTAGGAAACAATGGAGCATTTTGGGAGTTGATAAAAGATCATGCAGAAGTGGGGAGATACAAAACTGTTTACACTGACACAGGAGCATTCACAAGCCTTTTGTGAACTTTATTTTATCTCTATTTTAGTGACCTGGAAGGATTTGTTGACGATCTTAAAAAGGACTCTTCCTCTGTAAACAAGGGTGTTACGCTTAAAGATGTTGAGGATGGCGCCTTTAGTCTTCGGCAGATCGGGGAAGCTGTTGCAAACCTGAAAGGTATGTTTGTATTGCTTGAATCATTGTAGACATCTTCTCAATTGAGGTGTGACTTGTGCTCTCAAAAATAGTGAAAATGAAATGCTACCCATCAGGAGCCTATCATGTCCCCACAGGAGTTTTTGTTGCTGTCACCTTGAAGGACGTTTAAAGATTAGGATAAAAATCACCTCTTCGGTGAAATGGGTATTAGGACTGCGCCTGAACTTGGCACCAGCTTGCTCAATTTCTGTCGCAGTTCTCTGGGTGCGTTGTGTATGGTGAGATGGGTGCTGACCCTTTAAGAGGAGTTTTGTAGCCTTCGAGTTTTGTCAGCACAAACATACACCAACAGTAACAGCCTTACATAGTTAATTTAAAGAGACTGCCATAATCGGGTTGGCAGTCACTCACAGATCCTGCGTAACTCAGAGCTGGGGGTCCTTACTGTCTGTCGCTCTAAACAGTAACAACCCTCCCAAATATCCATGCCACCCTCTTATTACCACGCCACAAAGTGCGCAAGGGTGGTCTAGACCTTGTGATGCTGAATGGACCGCTGAGTTAACCTGACCAACATGATGCCCAGCCAGTCCTCGTGAGGCCACTTGGCACATCAGAGAAATGTTGATTAAGGACCATCCTCAAGGCAGAAATTTGGGACTGTCTTTTGAAGTTGCAACATGACTTTAACATCACCTTTATCTATATTGCTGATTGGGGACTGATGGAAGATGGGCTCCTCCAACTTGGACAGCAATCTTTTACCCCAAACTACAACTTGGCCACTGAATCATCTCCAATGATGATGGTAACCACCTGCTGTTTTAGTCAGTACTTTGTCCCAGTATTACGATTATGGGTGGGGGCAGTGAGGGTAATCACAAGTTGATCCCCCTCATAACCCATATGGAATAGGGCTACTCTACCTAATTCTGCACATGGACACACAATTTCAGGCATTTATACCAAAGACAAAGGCCTCCAGGTATAACCTGGAGGTTTTGTCACATTAAAAAAGAAATCAGGATTCTGTCACCAAAAAAAACAGATGTGGTAAAACCATATTCTTGTAATCCTGTTTTAACAAAAGGGGATACATGGCCCCTCAAAACAAGGGCTTTTGTGGCTTTACTCCACGTCCACTGGATACAGCTTTATTGTTTTGAATGTTTCTTTATCTTGTTGGGGGATGCCTTGTTTATTCCGAGAATTGCCTGGTCCCTATACGAAGGATTGCACAGCTCCTTAAATTGGTCAGCATGCAACTGTGGCACCAAGCAGAGCATGTAGTGTCAATCGTTAGACACTTCTCCACTTAGACAGGCAGCCCCAGAAAATGTAAAATCCCTGATGGCACCCTTTTATGACTGTACAATAGTGTGATGAAAGATTGTACTGCTGCAAATGCTGCACTGAGGGGGAGGTGTACCGTTGATAGCAGGTTAGTGATGTGAGATTGACTAATAGAACAGCAACCTTTTACCACTACCTGTACCAGTCCTGCTCTTTGTGTGTGTGATGGAAGTTAGTCTTTCTGCTGCAAATGCTGTAGCTCATGTGAGCGAGATGGAAACATTTTTAGAGTCTGTCAGTATTGTACCCGTTTTGTATACTTAAGGGAAGTTTGTAATTCATCTGCCCATGTTATGCCTAGTTAAGGTACAAGGGAAGCTTGCACTGTTGCTGCCCCTGTTTGATTTCTTTGTGCACTGCTTCTGCTTGTACTGTGCCTTTTCTGTGTGGAAGTACAAGATAAGCGTGTATGCCTGCTGTCCATGCTGTACCTGTTGCGATTGCAAGCTCTGTAGCTGGTTTGTGTGTGTATGGGTAAAATTTGCAGTGATGCTGCCAGTACTGTCTCTGTTATTTTCCATTGAGGAAAATTGTCAGGCTACTAATGACATTGTATATAAAGTTGAAATAAGGAACTCCTGCAATACATCATCTGTTCTTTTCCATCCCTTTTTTCAAAATATCTGTTTCCATAACCCATGCCTAAAACTTCATGGTTTTCCTGGTACCTCAGAACTTACTGGATGTGGCATCACCTCTGGCTCTCATGAGCTTTGAATCGGTCTATCCTGCTTTTGCAAACTCCTCCATTTCTGAGACTTTCCCCACATCTCATATCACTATCACCTAGTCTGCCTGTCATAGTGTGGTGATAGCACTCACTGTGTGCATCTATTGTTATGTGTGTAGTTGTGCAAAACTTCCCCTGAGTGCGTAATTCCCATAGATGCTGTTCCTTCCTCTGTAGGGTGCAGAAGCTCTGTGGCCTGGAGCACCAACCTGCTTTGTTGCTGGTTTCTTCTCTCTCCTGTGATGTGTGCATACAGAGGGCCTTTAAATGGAAAATACTGTTGTGCACCGAGTACTTCAATTTGTTTAATTGAACAGGGTAGTACCATCAATTCTTAGCAAGGATACGGTACTTTTAATGGGAGAGGGGTGACTCTTTTCAGTAGAAAACAGGTAGGATATGGAGTGTTTGCACTTTTATGTTTCAGTTTCAAGTACTGAGAAAACCCAGTGGCTTTCCAGATTTCAAGTATCCTGATGTGTAAATCATTTCTCCCAGCCTCTGAACGTCAAGGAGGCATAGAAAAGGTGGCTAACATTTTCTGAAGCAAAAGACGAGTGTCGTTACTCGCAAGGTGAAATGTGACGCCTCTGCTGAAAGTGCAAGGTCATCTTAAACATTGGAGATCTATGTTCTTTTGAAATGTTGATATTTGAAGGACAAGAGTGGGAGTGAATGGCTAGAAGCAGGATATGTTCCAGCCGAGGAACAGCCAGGGAAAGGTACTGGAGAGAGATGATGAAAGTAAAGTACTACTGACCTGTGTGCAGCCCAAGCTGGCCGAGGACTGTAAATTTTGTGTCAGTAATTTCTCCCAAGCCTGGCTTTGTATCTGCTTCTGATTATAATCATCACCCCCACTGTGCTCAACCACTACTGGTATGAACTTCCAGCCACTCTTGTTTACATAGCCACTTTTCTGAAAGTGCCACACAGTCCTACTGTCCTGCTGCTTGATGACTTGGTCTTCCTTTGGATGACAGGCTAATGTTGAGTTAGCACCACACCAAAATGAATAGACCACCTATACTGTAGTGAACCAAAATCCAAATTTGGTGTCCACAGCCTAATTGACTTCTCTCAGCACTCAAAGCAACCACACTAATGTTTTTACTTGTGGTTTTGGCAGATTGAACAGAGGGCTTGTTTCACTAAAAGTGGATTCAAACTATACAGCAGTGAACAAGTGCTACTTGACATCAACTGAACAAAGAAAGGGTTTTGTTTCTTTGCTATGTAGCAGCATCGTCCAGTACAGTAAAGATATATAATATCCATTAGCATTTATGTGGCTGTAAGGGTTTCTCATAATGCAACAGTGACAGTTGTTTTGGTAAATATAACAGTGGCGGTGGGCTTGATAATATGACTAAGGGTGTGTTACTTTTTCTTATGCTACAAAAGTTTTGAGAATGTAATGGTTTCCAACCAAAGTTTCCAAAATTTCCTAGCTTAAATTCCAGGTTCATCTTCAACCTTCAAGATTTTTTTTGTGGTATTGTAAGACATAATATCAACCACAAAAATATTGTGATACCAAAATATTGTTATAAATTATCCAAAAAAACATAATATTGACTTTCCTTTTGACTTTATTAAACTGCTATACAAAATACAAGAATATCAAGAACAAATATATTGATGATAAACATGTACTAAAACAAACAATATCAGACGTAAAAATATGTGAAGCATTGATAGCACAATACAACAGTACCAAAAATATCCAACAATAAACTATTGCTAGCTAAGACGCCAGATGTACCTAAAATGTGATATTCGACAATATAAATTGAAAACACATATATAACTAAAGACACATAAAAAATATTACTTAGCCTCTTACTAAAAAAAGGTTGCAACTAAATCTTTAATTAATGATATTTAAAATAAAAACAGTTAACAACTAAAACAAATCCTAAATAGGGGACAGCAAAATGTGCCAATCTGCTGCCTGGAACTCACCAACCCATCAGTATAGTACTATTCTAATAGAAATTTGGTCAACTGCACCAAAGACGGTAATAAAACATCTCAATATTACAAAGGTATATTAAAAATATTTTTTTAAAGTAAATTAAAAAATCATATCAAATTAAACTGCTTATCTTATGTCATTTTAATTTAGATGTCCACAATACATCCCAAAATACTAAAAAAGTAAATACCAACTATTAAGACAAAAAAAGCCTGTAAAAGGACAGACAATAAGACCAACAGAAAAGTCAAAACGAAAATGAAAGTACAACATTTAAAAAGTAGAAAAACAGTTTATAACTAGAAATATATACTAAAATGATAGAACCAAATATTTTTGTCTTCACATATGTTGAACCCAAATAACAAAATCAGCAACAAGCATTAGGAAAAAGAAACACTTCAGAGGCTCTACAACTGTAAGGACCAAGAAAAACCTGAAGGTCAACTGTAATTATAAAATGTGTATTTTTCAAATGTAAATAATAACTATAAATATATTTACAATGTTATATAATATATTTTTTCAATATTATTCTAATCCACAGATTACAAAATGGCTCAAACTGCAACATATGTAACATCACAAAAATAAAAAACCATTTTATGTTTTATGGGCAACACGTATAGCAAGGAAAGTAACACTAACAAAAAATACATTGGAAATGTACAAACTATCACTCCAAAGGCTGTTTATGGCAGACTGGCCACAGTAGATTATATTGTACAGAATTGTAAAAGAACACAACCATCCTTCTCAATTTGATAGAGTTGCAAGTTAGAAATGTTACACAAGATCTAAGGGAAGCCAGCGTGAGTTCTACTTCCACTACATGAAATGTACTCAAGTTCATAACGAAGTAGCAGGACAATTATCTGCAATAGCTTACCTCAAAAAGCTAATAAGACCACAAAAACCCCAGAAAAAACATTTTAAGAGACCGAAATCATCTTATATAACAACGAAAATAATGAAAAAATAATCATTATATTATTTTTTCAGCTGCTAACAACCTTTAACCCTGCCCCTAGTCGCAACTTAGATTCATGGAAATATCACAATACTAACATTCCCTTGATTTACACATTAAAACAATTCAGCTTACCAATACTGCTAACAGTAGGTAAACAAAAAAACAACAATTATTCTCAGAAAATTCTGAAAGTCGCACCAATATAAAGGATTCCAGGATGTCCTGGGCAGTAGCAGGGCTATGAGAACAAAAGAGGATGGATTGACATATTCAACTTTAAAGAATTTGAAAATGACGCTTTGGCACTTCTGTGTGTGCTGCATTGTGCAGCACACATAGAAGTGCCATTAATGATTGTTTATGTGCAGGAAGGGGCACCTTCCCGCACATAAACAATCACACCCCTCAACACAGACATCCTTGCACGATGGTGCAAGGATGCCTGCGTTGGCAGCTAAATTTAGCGCCAGCGCAGGGGGGAATGCAGGGGTGCGCCGCATTCCCTTAAATACGGCACATCCCTGCGTTTGCAAAGTGACGCGGCGCTGCCAATTTTGGCGCAGCACCGCGCTGCGCCACTTTTCTTTTAATCTGCCCCTTAGCGTCTGAGCAGAGTTTTGGTCTGTTGTGAATGGCTGGATTTATCGGATGGATCCAGTTTAGGAGGAGAGTGTGAAAGTCAGCCATTTGTTGTTGTGGCACAGTATGAATGGTGTGCCTACAACAGCACAGATTCCATCATATTTGGTGAGAGTGTTATGAAAATGAGAAATAAACCAAGAACAGGCAAGGCAAATACATAATAAAGTAAAACATAAATAGTAAATTAAAAACAATTATGAAATGACAGTTTGGCCTACCAGTCCTGGCATTGAAGCGCACTAATTGCTCTGCAGACATGCGTATGTGATCAGGCAAAGTTGCCATTACTCACAGTTAAAGAGAGCCATTGGTTGAAGTAGTCTGATCCATTGCTCCGTTCCATATGCATTTATCGGTAGAAGCAAAATTTGAATCACAATTTAACAGACCAGTACGTAACGAGAACTGACCTAAAGCCCCTGTATGTATGTATTCATTTTTATTTAGAAAGTTTGAATATCTGAGGCTGGTGAGAAGGTAAATATGTGTTTTGGCAAGACCTAAATACAGGGAATCCTAGTTGAAGGAGCTACCATGGTTAAAGAAGAGTTGACAATGAATTGAAATTGTTTACATAGCTGTTTTGTTCTTGAAAAATAGTGAATACATGCTTGTTTTCTAGCTTCTTACTTGGAAAGTATTTTCTCTAAATAGCGCATTTGTGGTTCAACAACAAACCTAGAGACCAGTTCTTAAGAAACAAAATGCATATTTCACCACAACTTCCTGACCATAATTCACTGAACAAGATTGTCTGGATTTTTCAGGAGCAGATGGTACCTCTTTCGGCTCAAAACCCACAAATGAAAGTGTGGGCTGGAGCTAGAAAGTGGGTTTTTGCATTGGAGGTGTCAGAGGCAATGCAGTGGACATGCACACATCTTGACTTTATGAGGTCTTAGAAAACGTTTGCTGTGCCTTTTCCCACTCTCGCTGCACTTATAAACCTACACCAGGTAGGTGTAAGAATTGCAGTGAGTATGTGAAAATTCCTCAAACATCACCATTTCTACCAAGGGATTTTGCCTACATGGATGAGCAAGTGCACATTTCACCTTATTGTATGTTGGCGGTGACCAGCTTTGCAGACTGTCTGCAAACTTAAGGCTGGGCTTAACAAATGTATGCAAGAGAAGTTAGTTTACGTTCGCCTACAACTTTGGGATTTGTGAGTTAGGATCCATGGGGATATTTAGGGAACTATGGGGGTCATTCTGACCCCGGCGGTCTAAGACCGCCGGGGCCAGGGTCGGCGGGAGCACCGCCGACAGGCCGGCGGTGCCCCGCAGGGCATTCTGACCGCGGCGGTTCGGCCGCGGTCAGAAGAGGCAAACCGGCGGTCTCCCGCCGGTTTACCGCTGCCCTTAGAATCCCCCATGGCGGCGCAGCTTGCTGCGCCGCCATGGGGGATTCTGACACCCCCTACCGCCATCCTGTTCCTGGCGGTTCACCCGCCAGGAACAGGATGGCGGTAGGGGGTGCCGCGGGGCCCCTGGGGGCCCCTGCCGTGCCCATGCCAATGGCATGGGCACGGCAGGGGCCCCCGTAAGAGGGCCCCGCAAAGTATTTCAGTGTCTGCTAAGCAGACACTGAAATACGCGACGGGTGCAACTGCACCCGTCGCACCCCTGCAACTCCGCCGGCTCAATTCTGAGCCGGCGTCCTCGTTGCAGGGGCATTTCTTCTGGGCCGGCGGGCGCTCTTTTGGAGAGCGCCCGCTGGCCCAGAGGAAATGTCTAAATGGCCGCCGCGGTCTTTTGACCGCGGTGCGGTCATTCAGCGGCGGTACCTTGGCGGACGGCCTCCGCCGTCCGCCAGGGTCATAATCAGGCCCTATATCTGTTGGAAGTGCAGGATTTTGTGTGGATTGAGCTCTATCTATGTACCTGTATTAGTGGAAGATAAAACCTTCAAAAACTGCTATGACAAACCAAATGATGTTGAATTGTCTTTCTGCCTACCCTGTTTATATTGTGAACTAGGGAGGGAACCACAGAGTACATGTGTTATAGCACAAAGTGTAATGAATTTGAAAGTTGCTTTTTCCCATCCAATATGGAAGTAGCATTTAAATTATAAATATATCGTACTCCATTAGTGATTGATTTTACAGGCAACAAAAACTGGCATTTACCTGCAACTTCGTTGGTCTTGGTGCAAAAAATGATTCCTCACTCCAGAAGAAAATTGGGCAATTGTATATGCCATGCTTTAAGGCCATTGGTGAAATAAGCAGAAGTATTCTAGCAGTCTCTTGGACGGTCAACTAGCTTTTAACCTCAACATTTTTTAAACAAACTTTATTCTTATTTTCTATCAACAAAAACCAACACCAGCTAATTCCATATCAATTGAAATGATTCATTTTGGAAAAAAGACATAATTTTTTTTAATCTATTATAAAGACTCAGCTCAGGGTCCTCATAAGCAGTACTGGTTTAGGTACAGACCCACACTCACATTTCACTTGTAGAATGCACCCATCTCTTTGCCCTGTATTCAGGACTCCAGAATTCAGCATGTAATAATATTGAATAGTTTATTGTTGATAGGGCCGGGATGTCGCATGAATGATAATATTCAGAAATACTTCAAGCTGGTTATCTCAACGTATTAATAGTGGGAATATTTGTCAAATTTATCACCAAACATCTATAACATAGCCTCCCATTACTCCACCATATCTTCCATTTCAGTTCCGAGGGCCACAGACATCAGGAAGATATCTGAGTTCTTCACATCCTCACTACAGTTCAGTAGAGTAGGTGCTTTTGCTGTCTTCTAGTCTGTTGCAACCTGCGCTCCGCAAGGCACACAGCTAAGTCAGCAAATCTAGCCTCCTTTTTTAAGACTATGGGTGCTCAGGTAGCTATGGTAAGCATAGTTTAGGTTTCAGTGGTATTAGATAGTGTGTGGCTACTTCCAATATAGGGCCTCATGTAGAAGACACTGGTGCATCGTGATAGATGCACCAGTTTTCTTTCTCCGACCTGCGCCCCCTTAACAGTGCAATGGGAGTGCCATATTTACAGTACAGTGCTCTATGGCGCACAGTGTCCACAACTGCATCAGAAATTCTGACGCAGTTGTGGCACTAAACCGTAGCATTGCTGGACCAACGTCAACATTTTGACACTAGTCCAGCAATGCTAGGGGTGGTCCCATTGAAAACAGCACAGTGTCACTTTAATGCTAATCCTGAGTAGGCGTTAAAAAACTGATGTTGTGACGGCGCAGAGTGGCGCAATTAAATCTTGTAGATTTCACTACACCATTTCTGATGTAGTACACACACACCTGCTCCCTCTCTGCTTTGAAAGTGTTCAGAAATGTTGCTTATTTTACAAAATATTGTTGTCTTCACTTAGTACTCCTACCAATCTGCATTCGTCGCCCTTTCCATTGCTCTTTTAGTCCCCTCTCGTGAGCCCTGCTTGTTGGATAATATATTTTGACATTGTACATTAATGTGGTTATTGGGAAATCTGAAGCTCACATCCCCCAAATCCTACTAACTAAGCTACGACTCTGCTCTCTCCCATTCTTAGTCATGTATCTTTTCACCCAATCCCATCTTCCTTTTTAGGTCAAGCGCGCAAGTTGTAAGTATTATGGGCTTTTAACCACGCCCATCACTTTCATTTGTTTGTGGGCTTGTCTTTCAAAAATCACTTGATATCATTCATAAATGCTTTACGTTTGTCCCGCCTTTGGGCAGTTTCGATACCGCCTTGGACACTGACCCTATTACAGGGATAATTGCATGATTGGTTATATACTTCAGCGTGGGCAAACTACTTTTTTCTTTTGTCTGCGCTTCGTGGCTCACAGAGTGAACTCGATCTGCAGTATCATTTTTACATTATATGCACTCTTATCTGTTAAGCACATGTTATTTGCTGCAGGCATATTAACCCTGTGCGATACCTTATGAGACTCCACTAGATAAAAGTACTTTCTCTTGGCTTGCCTTTCTCTCTCCAGAAAGAACATATATCACCAGAGTTATTCTGACATTTTTACATTACATGCACTTTGTGATTTGCCTAGCACACGTTATTTGCAGCAGGCACATTAACCCTCTGTGCTACCTTATAATGAGTCCAAGCTTCCATTAAACAAAAGTAAGTTCTCTCTCCCGAAAGAACATTAACTCTCTGCGCTACCTTATAAGGAGTCTAAACTTCCACTAGAAAAAAGTTTGTTCTCTCTCCAAAAAGAACATTAATCAGCAGAGTTATTTTGACATTTTACATTATATGCACTCTGATCTGCTTAGTAAATGTTAAGTGCAGCGCACATATTTATTCTGGCACTTTTTTTTTTTTTTATAACGTGATGCAAGCTGGAAACCAGCCCTTGGAGTAGTATTTGTAAAGTTGTCCAGCTCTGTAGTTCGATGCATGATTCGCTTATTTAGTTTGCTTCAGCTTTGCATTCTGGGACTTGTAGTTTTATTTTTATAACGTGATACAAGCTGACGATGCAAAGCAGAAACCTGACTAAATGAACTACAATTGTTTGAGTCTGTGAAACTTGAGCTGTTTGTGCGTGTATTTATAAAACTAACCTCGAGGAGAGCTTACAGTTGATTATGCTGTATAATGGTCAAAATTTTATAATTTCTCTGACTGCAGTGAATGGACAGTGATCCAGTAAGCACACATTCTTAGAGTACAATTATTTGTACCAACTGCCAAGTAAATATGTTTTGCACCTGGGAGTAGTTTGTGTTTTAAGCGCCTTGTTTATTCAAGTAGGCCTACTAGCCCTTTAGTTATATGCAGGGCAGCTGGAATTATGTGGCAGAAAGGACCAAACTATGCGGCAGGGTTGACCAATTAATGTGGCAAAAATATCCAGTTATGCATTTACAATGCCAATAGCTCCCACTCAAGTAAATGTGAGACCTATTGCATTGCAAATGCTTGTTTCTTTCAGGTCTATATATTTGGTGGATTAGCGCCCATTGCAACTATATTGGTTATATTTGATATTAGTCGCTTAACTGCACTAGTGGTGATAATGAGGGTAATAGTTTAAATGTACAGTTCTAATATGCCCTAATCGCAAGTAAACCTAGCTGATTGTTATGCTAGCATATTCCGCATATTGATCTCAGGGTACTCTAAATACAACACAAATCTCAGTTATCGTGCAGAGAGCCCCTGAAACTTAGACGTTCTCAGCCATCTAAAAAGAGCATCTCAATCATAATTGAATACCTCTACCTCTGAAAATGAACGAAGGCTCCAGATTGGTGGGTCTGAAGCATTCGGGGAGTATAGCTAGTTCTTTTTTTGTAAAGGTTCCCATAGTGCTGGCCAGTGTTGATTTCCAGGGTGTGGACGTGTATTTGATATTGTTTTACCTAAAAGGGCTCTAGAGTGGTCAAACGTACTATCCCCACCTCTCTTTCTAAAAAGATATCCTCTTGCGGTTGTTCCCCTGAGCCCCCTCTGGTAATGTATTTTAATTGTGTGATCAGGTAATACATCTCATAATCAGGGACTCCCAACTCCCCCCTTCCCCCAAAAGTTTAATATTTTTCTACACCACACAATGCCCCATATATGTTAAGATAAAGAATCCAGCTTTCCATTAAAAAAAAAACCTGCATAGTAATCCCAGGAGGTTTTTAAAATGGGACAGTCATCTCCTGATCACTACCGTCTTGGATAACTCAACTCTGCCCATGATAGGTAGGGGCAGGACGCACCAGAACTTTATTAGACTCTAGGGTCCTATCAGTTGTCATGTCCTTGTAGTTGTCACTACATTTAATAAACAAGATATTTTGGATCCTGTGGCCGCATCTAATTAACATTCACACCTATGTTTTATTTGTGTGTACATTGCCGTGGCTGTACATGTAATTCCCTATTGTCTTATTGTTTTTATTTCTTTAAAGTACATTCAATAGACATTTGTACTTCCATGTTTTATTGTGCTGTAGGACACATTGTCTCATCAAAGATTTAAGATACTCCATGACTTTAAATTGCTAAAAGATAATGTGAGATCCATCATGATGGTGTATCGGTCATTAGCACTTTTGTTTGCATTTTATTTCATGGTTCATGCCTTAGCGAATTGTGCTGTGTCAGAAGACTTACTGCAGTGGTCATCTGTTTCTGACCAAGGCTTCTTTGACTTTGTTTCTTTTTCACAACACACCAGCCACTTGGCTGTTGCGTGCATTCAATATGCTTTCCATTAAGAAAATCTTTCTGTGATAAACCCCTCTCTGTATGATGTCATGACCTAGTTCTTAAGAGTACCCTTGGCCTGAGAATTGCTACTGCTGGTACTGTGGTTTGTCCCCTTAGTTGAAAGTCCCCATACAACTGCTCGGTCACATGACCCTTTTTACGTCTCCACCTGATTGTATAAAACAATACTCTAAACTTTTCCGGGGCTACATGTGCCTTACAACTGGAAATTCAGGAGTAAACAGCGAGTAGGTCACCACCACTGACAGACAGATCTTTGATTTGCACCCATAGGTCCTTCTATGCTTTCACATGTTTTTTTAGCATGCAGACGAGACCAGCTGGTTTTGCACGACCACATCCACATTTCATCTTTCGTGGTAATGTTACATTGTCTTTCCAAAGGTTACAGTGTCGCCAGACTTAGTGGGAACGTTCGCTTGTGATGCAGATTATTAGGATTCCTCCCCTCTTGACTGGAATTAGCAACACATATTAATGATAGCACCATTTGAGCAGAGATTGGTACTTTTTGTAAATAATGCTAGTTTGCATTAGTATGGAAAAGTTTAACTTATGCTACTCTAACTTGTCTTTATCCTTCTGTTGTCAGGAGCGTTCCCTCCCTTACAAAACAAAATGCGAGCTGTGCTGCGGGTTGAAGTGGAAGCCGTGAGGTTCTTGAAGGAGGAGCCGCATAAACTGGACAGCCTGCTGAAAAGGATTCGCATGATGACTGACAGTCTCACCGCCTTAAGGAGGTAAAGGTCCAGTTGCTAAGCTTGAGGACGTTACCAGGTTGTTGGACGACCCTTTGTAGCACTGTGGATCCAATGACACCCAGGACATCCGGAAGTGACGTTTCAGTGATTCCCAACATTCTACTATAAATATTGATTTATGAATAGTTAGGCCAGTCCACCATGAGAACCTTTCCCTACCGTATTTCTTCCACTGTAGTACCCTTCACTCAATTTCAGCCAAGTTTTTTTTTTGGGGGGGGGGGGTCGTTTTCTGTCCCCAGCCGTTCTTAAGTAGATGGTATTCCGTGTTTATTGTCCTGCGCCCCTCTTAAGATGCTATATACTACCAAAAGTATGTCAGCATTAAAAATACCAGTGTTCAGAATGGAAAAAAACACATACCCCAAGGCTTGTCTCCGTCCTGATGCTGTTACTTGTGTGTGTCACAGCCATATTAGGAGAGTAGAGTGCTGTGGTGCGACACGGAAGACTGCTACTGATAAAAACAACAGATTGATAATGCTGTGAATCATAGCAGCTTCTCAGTTTGTGGCATACCCCATTGTTTCCAGAAACTGATGTGAAAGGTAAAGTCCGACAACAGAATGAAAACAGCCTCAAGATAGGCAGAGACTCTTATTGTATAGGTACAGGCAGAGCATGCTCTGTTACACACAGGCACAAAGACACTGGTGATAATCGGAGGCGCACAAGATAATGGATATCAGTAATAATGAGGGGAATGAATTCATAAACAAATAACAAACATGCAGAATTACATGTACACACGCGGAACAGAGAAAAAGTGACTAACAGCTAGACATGAACATATTACCACACAATAAAGCTGTACAAGGCTACCTTGCAGCCGTCAAAATGCTGCCAGAATGATGACAGGCAATTAGCACATATGAAAGGATACCCTAAGGCTTTATTAGTACACAGCAACAAACAGACACAGAAGTGCTGTCCATGGTCTGGGAACACAACCAGCTCACCACTCCCCCCGCCATTTGCCATGTGTACGAAGACATATTGTTACAAAGGCATAAGAATTACATATCTGGCTCAGGCTAGATGTGCAGTGCACACCTGTTGTGCAATCGGCCAGGGAAAGACCTGTCTGCACTCAGTGCACTAACTGCATTGAAGCCAAGCAGAGATGAATAGCCACTCAGCAATAGAAAATGCCCCAGTGGTGGCGTGGTCTCGGAACACACTCAGCAGAATCAGCCTACTCCTCCTCCCTGCCCCCTTTGCCATGTTTGAGAAAAGATATTGTTACAAAGGGGTAATGATTAACCACCTGGTTCGGCTCAGACAGTGCACACCTGTTGGGTGATAAACCAGAGTAAGACCAGTCTGCAGCCTGGGCGCGGGCAGCATTGAAGCCAAGTGCACATTGCATAGGAAATGTCCTTATGCTATACGGATTCTCAACAGGGTAAACACGGTCTAATGGCATAATGTTTTTTTTTTGTTTTTTTTAAAGGGGGACCTGTCTCGCCAGCAGCCCACTAATGACTACTAATTGGACTCTGTCAAATATCGAAAGATAATCTATCCTGTAACAAATATTTTCAAAGTCAACCCAGTTGTAAAACTATAACGTACAGGGAGATCAACCGCCAGCGTGAACACGTAGTGTGATATTGGAAAACATCCTGGAGTCATTGTTTGACTTCAGTCTGAACTACAATTAAAGCCAAAAGCCACAAAAAGGAATGGAAGATGAAGGGCACGCAACAAACACATTGAGCTAGATCCATGTGTATTCATACAGCAAGTTCCTTGTTTTATGCGCGCATCCATCTGAAATTCGATGGAAGAAAAGCGAGTAATCGTAAGAAGTAAGAGAGAGCGCTCACAGGGTTTGTCTTGGTCGTCCATGACCAGCGATCAGCATAGAAAGTCTGCAAGTTCTTTTAGTTTGTGAGGCTGCCACGTTCATTGTTTAGTTCACCACTACTGGATTTTGTGACCCAAGAAGCCCCACATGACAATATGCCATGTTTTCAGATGGGCGCCATTTTGTGGGATACCTCATGTTCAAGTTGTTTCTTTACAGGTGCAGCGAGTTAGGCTAAAGAGCAGATAGTAGTTCATGGTAGTTCTAAAACATTAACTTGTCCACAGTCTATGTTATAGCTGATTAGCATATAACTAGTAGGATAAGAGCTCATTAGCTTTGATTCTGACCAAGGCTGAGAAAGAAGACACCCGCTGCCAAACTCTGAAGAGGAAGAAACATCACCTAAACCGGGGTCCGCATCCTTTTGTCCAGACTCTAGGGGACAGGAGTGCCTCGTCAGGGAAAGAGATGGGTGGATGTTTATTTTGGTCCAGAGACAAAAGTTGTCTTGGGTTCCAAGAACGTCCACACATATATACTTGTTTGCCACCTTATCTAACACTGGTAATTAAGGTTATGATAAAGGAACCAGTCTATAACAGAAAGAATACATGCATGCTTTTTAACATCACCTCCTCTGTGACTGTGAGGGTATTGAATATGTACTCATGTTGCTGTGCTACGGTACTGCATATGTACACTATACTGCTTTCCTTCAGTATATGTTAGATTTCTGGCATTATGATCTCACAATGCAACATATTGTGTAAATGTGCCCAATGTTTTGTATGCTTTGTGGGAATGGAATGTTAAGTGCACTCCTCGGGCAGATTTACAAAGGGTAGTAAACCTGAGATTGCGTCAGAAGGGTGCGCCGTCCCAAACGTGGTGTAACAAAGAGAAATATCATTGTTTCTCCTTGTTATTTCCTCTTCCCACGTGTGCACAATACAGGAAAGGGGACCTTTCTGCACAAAAACAATCCTGCGTGTAACAATGACACCCTTACCCCATGGCGCAAGCGTGCCTCCATTGACACTAGGCAGAACACAGTACACCAGCACAGGGAGAGAGCAGACATTTGTCATATCTGAGTAGATAGAGCACATTTCTGCTTTCTCGTAGTCTTGCCACGTAGCAAGATGTCTTGGTGTGTTGCACTGCATGACGTCTTAGTAACTACGTTCTTTTGCGTTTTGTCCTGCGTGCCACTGAGTGACGAGGTAAACCACAAAGAGAAAGCTATTAGTCTTATCTTGCTCATGATGCTTTTCTCCAACATCACCACCAACAATGTTGCAAATTGTGCATTAGCACATTGCTGCAGAATATATTGGCTACAAACGTAAGGTTAGAGAAAGTACTATGGAAGGACTTGCAAAATTATCAAAGTTTTACATAAAATGGTTGCAGTACATCCAGAAATATCCTTTGTGCACTCAGAACATTCGTTTGTTCCACAGCCCCTGCTTTGCATAAACAATGCATAATTCAAGTTATTCATTTGTAGTGCACAATGTATGTGTCACAGGAGAAATCTTGATTTTTGAAAACTAAAATCTCAGGTGAAATTTAAAAAGAAATCCTACGTTATCCTATGCCAGCACATAGAGCGGTCTTCGTAACTATCGCACGTAAAATAGATTTATGGAGAAAACTGGGGAAAACTGCATTCATGTGCCACAAATTATTCTAATTGAAATTCCTATGTCAAAAATATGATTTTTTCTGTAATTGCAGACGGCAGCCATCTAGTGGCACTGGTGAGTATTAATGGTTTGATGCACAGTGTTTAAAATCTATAAGAATTTCTAACTGCGCATTATGCCTGTGAGCATTATTGCACTACTGAAAGCCTGTATACAAACCTTAACTTTCTATCCATCTCTCATCCCCTCCCCTAAGGTCCTCTTCCTTTTTCACTTTACTATCTGCTGCCCTTTCCTCTCCTTTTTTGTAGCATCTTCCCATCTACCGTCTCTGCTTCTCCTTTCTCTATTTGCCTGTACCATCTTCTCTGGATCCCTTTGGAGCCAGTGCCACTTTTGTCTGTGTGTTCCTCTCTATGTCGCTTCATGCCTCTGCCCCTTTTATGACTCCTGTGCCACATCTGACCTCCCTTCTCATGCTCACCACTTTGGATTCACCCTCTGTAAGAAGAGCTGCAGCTGTGTTGCTAGGTTGAAGCCTACCAGACAGCTCAGCTGTCTAGTTTGCTAACGATATCTTGGGGGCATTTGGAAAACTTCCTAGTTATGCATTCCCTCCATTGCTGACCATTGGCTTCTTGGTTTGTAACTTACATTCTTTGGCTTTCTATTTGCTGGTTTATTTGTTTTAAGCTGTCCTGCTTGAGTTCGTCCCTTCCATTCCCTTGCCCAAACCTTTTTTACAGTATCCTTACAAGTGCTCCCTTTCTGTAAACAAGCCTTTAAATCTTGTTCTTATCTTGTCACTTTTTCTGTGCATTCAAAGACAGAGGTCAAATGCCATGCTCTGTTTTTGGAGGGAGCTTTGTGTTTACTTTTCTTGCTCTGACTTCAGAGTGAGAGGATATATATGTGACAATCATGCTAGCTACTAGGGGTAATGCTAAAGTATGTTAGAAACAAATATTTTACTACCATCAAAACAAATTAATACAGTAGGTGATGGCATTTCCACACATTATGGTTTGTGCTCCATATACTTTTATCAGTAAAACTTGTGCAAACATAATGGTCAGTACAATTGAAGATGTGTTGTCTGCAATGGCAGTACACTACCACACCATGCACACTCCACTTTATCCCACTCCATTCTACTCTGCACCACTCCACGCTACTGCTCTCAACTCTGCACCACTCCACGTCACACCACACTGATCTGATGCTCTCTACTCTGCACCATTCCATTCTAATCCTCTCTACTGTAAGTCACACTGCACTGATGCACTCTACTCAACTGTGCATTACTGCACTCTACTTTGCAACCCTGCACTCTATGCCACTGCACTCAGCCAATGCAATCTACTCTGTACATCTCCACTCTATGCAACCCCATTGTATGCCACTTTAATATTCTCCATGCCACTGCACCACTCCACTTCACTCTACTCTGAAAAAATCTATGCATCTCTCCACTCTATGCCATTCCAATTTATGCTGCACTACACTGTACCACTCTACACCACTGCACTCTATGCCAATGTGCTCTACACCACTGCACTCTACATTAATATACTATACTCTGCAGCACTACACCACTACACTCTACACTATTGTACTCTGTCACTGCACTCTACATCACTTTGTTCTACCACGCACGATTGTTCTCTATGCCACTGCTCTCTTCTCGATTCTACTCTGCACCACTCTACTCCACTGCACTCTGCGCCATTCTACTATACACCACTGCACTCTGACAGAATACTCCACAACACTGCACGCTCTGCCATTGAACTCTATGCTACTCTGTGCCCCTGTAGTCTACTCTGTAGCGTTTTACTCTATGCCACTCAAATGGGCATCACTCCATTCCATGCCACTGCACTCTTCCCTGCACCACTCCACTATGTACTGCTCCACATTATGGCACTGCACTCTACTCCAACCCACTTTAAGTCACTCTAATCTACTCTGTACCACTGCACTCTGTAGCACTATACTCTATGCCACTGAAGCGCCACTCTACTCTGAAACACTCTACTTTATGCCACTGCACGCTGTGCCACTCTATTCCACTCTGCACTCTACTCAAATGAACTCCCGCAAATGCAATCTACACCACTGCACTGTACACCACTATACTCTACTCTGCAGCCCTCTACTCCACACACCACTGAGCTATATGCCATTGCATTGTATGGTACTGCACTCCACTGCTCTCTATGCCACTTTACTCTGCTCTACTGTATGTCAATGCACTCTAGGGCACTCTACTCTGTGATACTGCACTCTGAGGCACTGAACTTTGGGCCACTCTAATCTGCACCACTGCACTCTATGCCACTCTACTCTACTTTGCACCACTGCACTCTACGCCGCTTCAAACTAAACCTCTGTACTCCACTCTGCACCACTCTACCAGTAAAATAATATCTTATTGCTGATTAATAAACATCAAGATAAAGAAAACATCTGAAGGCATTGATACAGTGGGCACGCTAGATGTAGACCTATAATAAAATCAATCATTAAAATCCTTTAAATTAGTGCAAGCTGAAAACAGATTTAAAGTGCAAGAAAAAAAAGATTTGCAGTTACTTGCACCGGCCACTGCTCCTGTACACTAAAGTGCAAAGTAATCTGCTGGCCAGAAACATGCTAATGCACATAATAGATGATGGATAACTGTTATACCCCGTGCAGCCAGGCCTGTGCTGTGGCGCTTGTTATTTGCATTGAGGCCTGCTTACTGGGTAACAGATAAACCTGTTATATCACCATAAACGCTAAAGGCTTTATGAGCCTATAGCTTGTGCTTGAACATAAAGTGACTATATAAAAAAATAATACACAGCGATTTTAATCTCTAAAATATGGATAAAATGGCAGGTTAACTTTAAAAGTCACTGTTTGTTGTCATTGAACCTATATTGACCTCCATTACCCCCAGATTCACTAAAATGCCCAATGTGCACATGAAAGTTTGTGTAGCTGCCAACTGATGTGCAGGACTGGCACTAAGGGCCAGAAGTGGGCGCAGACTACGTCAGCTCACTGTACGATCTTTTCCTTTTATTTTAGTGTTATGAGCACAAAGCACTCCACACTGCATCAGTACTCTATGCCGATCTACTCTGCACCACTGTAATTAATGCCACTTCATTTTAGGTCACTCTACAACACTCCACGGCACTTTACTGCACTCTGTCACGCTACGACACTACTCCCATCTACAATGATGTACGCAACTCTGTCTACGCCACTCCATCCCACTTTACTTCACTGTTTTCTATGACACACTACTCCCCTCCACCACTCTATGCCACACCAGTACTCCACTCGCCTCTATGGCACTCTGATACTCTATGCCGCTCCACACCACTCTATTCCACTCCACAAAACTACTCCAATTTGCAAGTCTACTCTGCTTTACCGCACTCTACTCAACCCCCTCTACATCACACCATTCCACAACATTGAATGCCACTCCACTGAACTGTACGACATTCTACTCCACTCCACACCCTTCCACTCTATAAAACTCCCTACATGACACTCCACAACACTCCATGAGACTCCACTGTACTCTACACACTCCACAACTCTACACCACTCCATGCCACCCCACTCTACTCCATGATACTCTACTTTGCAACACTCCATGCTTCTCTCCTTTACACCACTAACTTTTAGCCATGCTGAACAGCTGCCAAGTTGGTGTACAACATGGCTAAAACATATTGGCAATGCCAATGGCTCTTACACGGATAAGACCTATTGACTTTGCCAGTGCCTGTTTGTCTTAGTGTCTGCCTGTGTCACTTGGGTATTGGATTTATTCAAGTTACTGCCTCTCCGGTGTCTGTGTCCCTTCACCCCCTGCGCTCCAGCTGCTTCTGCAACAGTGTCTTTTTCTCCCAGGTGCCCTCCTCTCTATGTACTAGTGCCATTTTTTATGCCTGTATTTTCACTTACCCATGTCCCCATGTAGCTTAGGCCTCTCAGAAACTTCGGCCTACTTCTGGGATCCCCTTCATTCCCAAAATACAGTTCCCATTTTTCCTCCACCAATATCCTCCTCTTCTTTGCCTTACCATCTACGTTGGCTCAGAATAAGAGAGCAAAATACTAGTCAGCGGAGGAAGCTTTCCTAAACTGGCGGGGAAGACGGGGAAGAGAAACAATCTTACTTTCGGTTGTGCAGAGTGGTGGTCTGAGTACCTTCTAGTCTGAGGTTTATGCATGGGGGGGATTAGGCATGCGTGC
Organism: Pleurodeles waltl; assembly: GCF_031143425.1. Lineage (NCBI taxonomy): Eukaryota > Metazoa > Chordata > Amphibia > Caudata > Salamandridae > Pleurodeles > Pleurodeles waltl. The sequence continues at coordinate 770,854,495 of NC_090449.1, read as the reverse complement.
CCCCAGCCTCAATAGGCATGCTGCCCAGGTGCTCATGCTTTCCTTCAAGGGAATTTCACATACACCCGAGTTTAAGCTTACATAAGTAGTAACTAACCTGCAAGCAAGAAGCACCCCCCTAGAAAAAGATGAACTGCATTTTGAGTGTCTATTCACATAATAGCCAAAGGCAATGAAAGATTGTATGAAGCTTTCCCTGTGGGAAGAGACTGGTTGAAACACCGCTGACCACAGATAAAGAAGGGTGCAATGGAGAGGGAGGGGTTACGTATCACTGTGTACAAGACCTTGCCTGATCTGGGGTGCTCTGGTAGAGATGTGTACACTTTTAGATTGATTCCTGGTTATTGAGCACTTGCTTACTGCAAACCAATCAACAATCAGAATTTGCAGCCTCAGTTAATTTATAACTGATAAACATGTATGAGTTCATACTTATGTACTTGTGTTGAAGGCAGAAGGGGTTGCACTGGAGTCTGTCCATCTGTTGCTGCATATCTCCACCCAGATTGATAAGACTGTTGGTGGACCACAGACTGTTCTATCTCTAGCTCTGTCTGTGCTCTCATAATCCGAGAACTCTCCTGTGTCCGTTGTATGCATTTTGAAATACTCGCGTATTCCCTCCTTTACCTCCACCTCATCAGTTTTTGGTCCTAACTAGGGGGAACACTCTCTCTGAGAGTCTCAAATAATTTACCACTCACTGAATTTCAGCATCCTCTGGAAAACCCTTTTTTAAAAAGTTTCAATATTAAGCATGTGTTTTTCACTTTAGTTGTAGCCACTTATATGCAGGTCACTGTGCCTTGGCTTTGTGTGTTCCTCCAAGCAGTGTATAAATGTATGTTTTTAACTTCCACCTTGATCGCCCATGCTTTCAAATTGCTTTGTATTAACTGGGTATATTGTTTTGTAGACATGTGACGGAAGGAGTTGTCAAAGGAACTGATTTGTCCCATAAAGTGCAATATACGACTAGGGAGAAATCTTTAGAATTGGAGACTTTACGCAGTCATGATGAGGTGGCCCGAATGCAAAGCATTTCACAGCAGAATTCAGCCGGAATTGCACAAGAGTCAAAGACCGCATCTATGAAACCTGAGCCTTTCCATACTATGACAGTTCATCACGTGCAGAGTTCCCCTGTTATCATCCACCAGTCACAGCACTCTACGGCACTAGTTAACCACGTCCCAAGTTCACCCGCCACACCGTGTAATGCTGGGAGCCAGCTGACACCGGGAGATCAACTACTCAGCACTCCACTCATCACACAAGAGTCAGCTGTGGTTATTCAACAAACGCAAACCGCCCAGTCACCTCCAGTATCCCTCAATGGGTCTGCAACGCAAGGCTTTTTCATCAATGAAATGCACCACGCAAGCTTCAGGAACCGAGCAGTTTCTATTGAGGTAAACAGGAAGTATCCACACCCTATTCCTGCCAATCATATTTGTCTCAGTCCTCTTTTTCTCAGGTTATATTCCAAGTATTTTATAGTAAATACAGTTGTGGTAGAGTGTCCTTAATCTGTCGTAAAAAATAATGCAGAAAGACAGGTACTGTCAATATTTGTTCATAGTAAAAATAAGTGAAGAAACCAAAACGCACAAACTAAATAAACACTAGACATGCCAAACCCACCATTGGTGAAAGTTTCATTTAACCAGTTAAGATGGTTGCAGTTTATGTCATGGGCTTTTAGACATGAAATAATAAAAGGATTGGGAGAGAGAAGATTTCAAATAATACATCTTTTGAATGAACGTTCCAGTGTCCCTGCACCTGTAATTGCAAAATGGTAATGTTAAAGTCTAATGTTGTCAGTTAGGGTCAGAGGGCGTTGTTAAGCAGCGAGACTTTCCTTGTGGTTTCTTCAGAACATAAATAGTCCCATTTCCAGAACCCTATATCATTCAGTTGGACCTTGCAGACACTTTTCACCATTGGTCATCTGAAATTCCTACTGAGAAAACCAATTACACAATGTAAGTGTTTGAAAAGAGGGTAATTGTATGACAGCCCTGAGATCTTCCAGTTTACAGAACTTAATAGAGGTCACTAAACTGATGTTGTGTGACTGTTAGACTACATGTCAATGTGCTAGATTTGCTGCTTTAAATTCCTTTTATCTACAGTTGGTGGATGTTGAAACTTACTTTCATAGCTTGTCCGGGTTGTGATTTTCTATAATGCTTCTCTGTACCTTTTGAAAGGGACCTATCTGAGTACTTCATGCATTTTCTAACCTGTACATTTGCCGACATCTAACCGACTGATTAAAACGTGAACCTCAAGGCATTTGTTAACACAGTTAAATGAGATGACTTTGGTTGTACCTCCATTTTAAGGTTAGCGTGGAGCAGTTCCTAGACAGCAGCCACATCTTACCCTGTTAGCCAGGGAAGCCACTTGTACTCACAACATGTTGGGATTATGGCCTAATTTAAGAGATGCTGCAAAGCTAACAGTGGATTGGAGAGCTCCAAGCAAAAAATTTCTAGAAATGCATTTCTCTACCTATTGAATCGAGGATACGTTGCAGAGGTCTCACAGCACACCCTCACATTTAGAGCAGTATTTGCTCTGTATGCCTACAAAGCAGGTCCAGCCTTATTGCAACTAAATGCACTATTAAAAAACGCAATCACATGAGCAGTCTGAATTAGTCACACTAGCCCTAGCAATATTTGAGGGCAAATATTGAATATCTCTGCTGTGACGAGGGGACATGCAGTGTCATAGGAAAGGCCATTAAAGGTTTGTTGGCAATGACGGAACTGTTTTTAAATTATTTTGAAATGTCAGTGTTACCTGTGACATTCCACACACAGGGATTATAATTATCACAAATATATGGTTACAACCCCTTATGGGCTGACTAACGAAACTACCTCTGTGAGATCCGGCAGTTGTTGATAATTCCTTGAATGTGGAGAAAAATATTTGCGCTTTCGCTTTACCTGTTCTGAGACATTTGGTCCTACTAACATTGTGGTCTAATTAATACACCTTTCTAACATAAATGAACCTTTCCAGTAGTTCACTGTTATCCTTCAGTTGTCCTAACATTGTGTGCTGTCGCTGGTGGACACCAGGTCAAGTGGCTGTGCTGCAAGACAGGGGCTGATTTCAGGGCTGGAGGAGGGGGTCGACCAAAGCCATGAAAGCAGCAATGAGGGAGAACACACTTCAATTTTAGGTGTATACAGAATTTTCTGTTGTGGTGAAGGTAAAGTGCCTGGGTATGTGCTACATCCTGAAGAAACATGGGGGCTCGCTGGATACCATTCTCAGGGCAGTGGAAAGATAACCATAAGAACATTTTCCAAGGCTGCTCTTAACAGCATGTCCAGACTTGAAATTGTTCCTCTTCCGACCACAACTACATCACTCACATGTGACAAGACACCACATATGGATTGCAGGGCAGCAACTGGGCCGTTAGTCTTTGAATTGTAAATGAGTAAGCTGGGACTGAAGAAATCCTCTCTAACATGAAAATGTACAGTTTCACACTATTAACTTAATTGTCATTGCTGTTCAGTAAGAAATTCAAGGCCTCATTTACAAGGACTGGCGTATCTGCATTGATGCATCAAATTTATTGTGCCTGCTGCAAAATGCCCTAACAACGCAATGGATGCGCTGTATTTAGAATACAGCGCTCCATGGTGAAAGTTTTCATGGATGTATCAGAAATTCTTACACATATGGTGGCGCACTGCTGGAGGTGCGTTGTAAAACTGATGCAACTCCAGCAATGCGTCAGAACACAGAGTAGGGTCCTATGTTAAAAGACGTGTGTCAATTCTTCCGCCTGGTCTGCATCAGTTCTGCATGGCTTTTGACGTGGGAACGCCTACCCTACATACATTATACCTAGCGCATGTATAATGTGATGCAGGCCTCTGCAAACCGAGGAATTGGCCCCCAATGCATCAGCTTGTAGATATGGATCAGTGTGGAGCCCTAATTGTACGCCCGCTGGGTCAAAAACATTATGTAATGGCGGCGCAAGCACCTTGTAAATGAGGCCTTCAGTTTTGTGGGAGTCCAATATTTTCATTCACTGATGCACTGCAGTAACAAATTACTGTTTAATCATGCAGTTCAGGACTTACAGACATTATCCCAAGTGAAAGACAATGTTTTTCAGGAAGCAGAGAAGAAGTGGGAAGAAAAGCGACAAAATCTTGATCACTACAATGGAAAGGAGTTTGAAAAATTACTGGAAGAGGCACAGGCGAACATCATGAAGTCCATACCTAATCTGGAAGTGCCATCCCAGGTACCAAAAATGGAATCTGTGGAAAAATTAGAAGTTTTTGGTAAGTAAGCACAGTAGTAAATGTGGTTGGTTTGTCCTAATTGTAAGTGAACACATGAACTACTTGTTTAATCGATAGAAGGAGTTGAGGAATTACAGCTATTTCAGCAATGAGCATTTTAAAGAAAGAGCAAATCTCGTGATTCAGGAAACTTAAAAAAAGAAATGTTTGGGCCTAATTTAGAATTCCTGTCCACTGAATTACAAGTGTGTTATTTCCTACTGCACTTGTAATGAGGTAGACAGGAAGTAACCTTCCTCCAAACACTAAATCTGTCCCTTAGTGTACATACTGGTAATGGGGGTACATTGTGTCCCTTCTGGTTTCCCCTCCCCCTATATCTATCCCCCCCACCCTGGATGCTTTCCACCAAACCACATAGTCCCATATTTTTCAAACACTGACAAGTCATGTTATCTCTTGAAATACAGTTTACTCAAAGTTGTTTTTAATAATAAAATCAGTAGAAATACGGAGGTTGCTAATTATCCCATTTTATGCTTGGTGGCAAGTGGAAAATCACTCTAGGAAATCCCAGCTACTTTTTGTTTACCTTTAGGTTGATGAGCCGAACTCTGGCATCCTATTGACCTAGTTACCGGTTCTCTAATAGGCAGAATATATGCGTCTGACTTCTTGGATTCAAAGCCAGAACAATTACTATTCTAACATTCACAACCATCAACCACTGCCCTGGCTCGTGGAAGGTTGAAGGCCACTACCCCCTAGTAATCAGACTAAACTAGGGCCCGAAGTGTGTTGTATTTCACAGTATTTTATAAAGAAGTGCACTGTTGCATAAATATTGTCTACAAAGTACTTGTCCCACTGACTGTAGAATTGTTGTTATCAACTCAGATAGGTTGATATTTTGGTAACATATATTTAGAACACAAAGGGGCATATTAACAAGAAAGTGGGGCATCATAGATGATGCGTCACTTTTCTTGCGCCCCCACCTATTGGCACCTATGACACCATGGTTGTGCCGTATTTACAATATGACGCACCATGGAGGTCATTAGCACAATAGAGTCTGACGCTATTGTGGTGCTTTGCTATGCTAGCATAAAAAATGTTGGTGCTTGTGCAGCAAAGCCCAGGGAGGTCCATTGAATATAATGGGTGGGTCATTTTAACACCTGCTCTGAGCAGGCTTTAAAAATGACAGAAAAATAGCGCAATTAAGTTTTATCAATTTCACTGTTCCCTGACGCAGGCATAACGTGGCGCAAGGGTTTACAAAGTGGCGCAATGCAAGCATTGCACCACTTTGTAAATATGGTGCAGCAGAATAGGGACCTCAGCGTAAAAGAAATGATGCTAAGGTGGCGCAAGGGGCTTGTAAATACACCCCAATATTTCTGCCAGACTATGTTCTGACAACAATAATTTCCAAAGTGAGCTACTAAATGCCCTTCTGGCAAGTGTTTTGAAAAGTAGAGTTTCACAAGATTTGTCTAGAGGTTATTATTTTCTATACTTTTCCCAAGTGGCATTGCACACAGACTAGAGGGGTGAGTGAGGCAGATTTAATATTTTTGGTGCAACGTAGTATTGCACAAGAGGAACAAAGTGGCTAATTCACATTTACTAAAAATGACCTGCAGAAACAAGCTGCCTAGTTCCATGCACATCCTTTGCATCCTGCTCGTCGTCCTCCTTCCCTCCCTCCTCCTCATTCCCTGGTACCTCCTGTGTTGCTTTTAGAGTCACCACAGCAGTCACCTCGGGACTTCTCATATTCGGAGAAGTGGGAATAGTTCTAGTTTCTGTTATGACCCATATGACCCCTTCATGACCCACAGGGCCCGGATCCTTACGATGATTGAGATATTGAACCCCCTTCAGACACAGACCCAGACGTGCACCTTGCTAAGCCTTCCCCCCCAGATGATGTCGCTTCATATCCTGAGGTTCTTCATGGGGCTACTATGTTCCACAATATTGAACTCCACATGCAGCAAGAAGAGGACGATTCACAATGTTGAACTCCACATGCAGCAAGAGGAGGATGATTTCCTTGTGGAAACCCTCTCCTCCCCCTCCATGCTCACTCCAGTACCTTCCGATGCTCAAAGGTATCATCAAACCTGCCTTGGAGATTTTCAAGGAGCCTATTGAGGAAAGAGTTATCACGCCTGTCTCACTGGTGAAACACACTGCCAAAAAGTGCACAAAAACCCAAAGCACCAGTGAGGCACCCCTCTTGATCAGGAGAGTAAGAAGATTGACACTGGGGGGCACGAGGGTGACAGCACAGTCTGCTACTCACTGGCACATAGCCAGTTCCATAGGCTTGCTCTTCCGATACGACCACGCGCACTGGGATCAAATGGCATGCTTGGTGGAAATATCTCCAAGTACCACAAGAAAGGGCAGCTGATAGTGCCTGAGGGGAAGGTTATCTCCAACACTAACATTGATGTGATTTGGATGCCGTGGATACAGCCGCTCACAGCATTAATTCCAGCATCCTCCTGCGACACCATGCCTGGTGGAGGGTTTCCGGTTTTAAACTGGAGGTGCAGCAACATGTAATAAATGTGCCTTTTGATGGTCAGTATCTTTCTGGCCCTCAGGTTGATGAGATTCTTCAAAAAATAATGAACAGTATAAGATACAGCAAAAGCTATGGGTGCCCTCCAAATACCACCCACTTGAGGTTCCTTTTGGTGCTCAGTTTCATGGTATATCCAAGACACCTGCTGCAGAACCCTTTTCCTCCTTCACTAGTCCGCCTCACCAATCCCCCTCCTGGGGTTACTACTGGGGTGAATCCTGGGGCAGGAATGGTAGAGGTAAGTGTGCAGCCCCAAAAGGAACTAACCCCTCAAAGCAATGATGCTCTTCGCCTTCCCCATCACAAAACACTTGTCAGGGGAAGATTTCTGGGGCTTCTTGCCACGCTAGACAGAAATCACCTCTGACCATTGGGCTCTAGATATCATACAGGGGGAGTCTGCCTGAACTCACATATACACCACCAAACATCCCCCTTGTCAGCATAGATTGTCCGAAGAACATCTGCACTATCCTTCACAAAGAGGTATAGGCCCTCCTGGACAAGAAGTCCATTGAGCCCATTCCGCCTTAACACAGCTGAAAAGGTGTTAGACCTGGCATCCTTGGCATGGTTTCCCCTACCTCTTTTCCTTCAGACGTCCTGTTTTTGCTCACTTCGTTTTCGCAGGCCTTAAGATTCTGCGCACTTTACCACAGCTGAACGGTGCTAAAGTGCTTGTGCTCTTTCCCTAATATGCTGTAACATTGGCTTATCCCCAATTGGCAGATTTAGGACCATATTTATACTGTTTTTAGCGCTGCGTTTGCGTCATTTTGTGACGCAAAAGCAGTGCAAACTTACAAAATACAATTGTGTTTTGTAAATTTGCGCTGTTTTTGCGCCAAAATGCGGCGCAAATGCGGCGCTAAAGAAGTATAAATATTGGCCTTAATTTGTTTATAAGCCCCTAGTAAAGTGCACTACATATGCCCAGGGCCTGTCAATTAAATGGTACTAGTGGGCCTACAGAACTGATTGTGCCACCAACTTAAGTAGGCCTTTAAAGATGTCTCAGGCCTGCCATTGTAGAGCCTCTGTGCAGTTTTGAACTGCCATTTCAACCAGGTAAAGTAAACCATTTGCTAGGCCCAATCTTTTTTTTTTTTTATGCATATGAGTCACTCTTAAGGTAGGCCATAGGCAGCCCCAGGGGCAGGGTACAGTGTATTTTAAAAGTTGGGCATGTACTTCTAAGTTTTACGTATCTTGGTTGTGAAAAACGTTTACATGTTTTTCACCACTGCAAGGCATATCTCTCCCATAGGTGAACCTTGGAATTCCCTTATTACATTTTATAAGCATAATTTTCAAATGGGAAGAGGTAACACCCTCCAAGTTTGGTGTCTCTGGAATTATAATTTAAAATTCTGACTTTTGGTGAAGTCGGACTTCAAACTGCAATTCTGAAAATGCCACTTTGACAAAGTTTGGATTTTCTTACTTTAGCCATTTGGTGCCTGCTGCCTCTGTCTGATCACAAGCCTGCGGTGGGGGGCAGCTGGGCTTTGTGTATTCCCCCTAAACAGCCACACACAAATGGAGCGTAGGTATGACTTGATGGGCCATTGGTGTCTTGATGGGCCATCCTGGGCAGGATGGGAGGGGTGAGCTTCACTTACACCTGAAAAGGCTGTGTCCTGGCCACACACCAAGGGTTGCATGTCCCTATGTAGTAATTCTGGAGCCACGGCAGGACATCTGTGCACTTCAAAGGTATGTCTTTTAAGTCTTCCTCACATTAAAGGCACCACGGAGTATAAGAACTGGACCCCAGACACCACACTTCATTACACTCCTAGACTTTTGGATACACTGCCAGGAAGAAGCACTGCTGTGCTGCTGAAGGACTGCCACTCTGCTGGACTTCTGCTTTGCTGTGCTGCCCTCTCGGCTGGGAGTGAGAAGGACTGGACCTGCATCTCTCCAGCACAGCACCCGGAGTGACTCCAAGGGTATCTGAGGTTTGTGGTGAGTGGACACCATTATCAATTCAAAGTGCTCCCCTTCGGTGTTACCATTGCACCAACAGTCTTTGCCAAGTGTCTGGCCATGGTGGCCGCTCATCTGAGGAGGATGTGTTCTATTGCCTAAATGACTGGCTGATCAAAAGCACAACGCAAAAAATTTGTCTAGCGCACACCCACACCACAATTTACATCCTGCACAGTCTGGGTTTCACTATCAATCTGACTAAATCCCACCTTCAACCCAATTCAAATAAAGCCCTTCCTTGGGGCTATCCTAGATGCGTGCATAGGAAAAGATTATCCCAGCCCAGCTAGAGTGTAAGCCTTCCAAAACATGCTTTTTCAGCTATATTCACAGGTAAGCCAGAACTGCAATGCACCTACCAGGCACGATGGTGTCTTGCATTGCTATAGTCCCTCATGCCATGCTCCACAAACGCCTGTTACAGGAGTGCTTAGTGGGCTAGTGATCTAAAGTGGAGGGTCACCTAGAAGATCTAGTGTTGATTTGGGGCCATATACATCGCTCTCTGCAGTGGTGGAATACAAACAAACTAATGCAAGGTTGGCCCTTCCTGGACCTATTCCCACAAGAGACCATTGTAGGAAGCTGGTTCTGTATATACTATATCAAAATGAGATGTTCGATGGCATGTGTAGCTGCAGATACACATGCTTTGCACATCCCGCCATCTAGTGTTGGGCTTGGAGTGTTACAAGTTGTTTTTCTTCTAAGAAGTCTTTTCAAGTCACGAGATCGAGGGACTCCTCCCCTTTCGGCTCCATTGCGCATGGGCGTCGACTCCATCTTAGATTGTTTTCTTTCCGCCATCGGGTTCGGACGTGTTCCTTTTCGCTCCGCGTTTCAGTTCGGAAAGATAGTTAGAATCTCTGAAAATTTGACGGTATTGTTTGCGTTCGGTATCGGGTTAGTTACAACAGATCGACACCGAATTTTGAAGAGCTCCGGTGGCCCTTTGGGGTTTTCGATCCCCCGGCGGGGCCTGGTCGGCCCGACCATGTGTCTCTTCAAGGCTAATGGAACGGACCCCATTCCGCTTCTGCCCCAAATGTCACAACAAGTATCCTTATACAGATCAGCATCTGGTCTGTAACTTGTGTTTGTCTCCAGAACACAAAGAAGATACTTGTGAAGCCTGCCGAGCGCTTCGGTCGAGGAAGACATTAAGAGACCAAAGAGCGAGAAGACTACAGATGGCGTCGGCGCCGACAGGACAAAAACACTTGGCGGAGGAAGAAGAAACCTTCTCCATCGAGGATTCGGACTTGGACGAGGTCGATCCCGAACAGACGCCGAAAACCGTGAGTAAGACGTCGACACACAAAACTCACGGAAAAACCACTAAAGCCCAGGGGACGCCACCGCCAGCAGGCTATGGCTTAACCCGAAAAATAGGTGAACGATCATCGGCACCGAAAAAGGGCACACATGTGTCGAAGACATCCGACTCCGGTCGAAATCCCGGCACAGAGCAGACTCGACCCCGAGACAGCAGGTCAGAGCAAGTTCTGCACCGAGAGGGTGGCACCGAAACGAGTCCGCACTGAGAGACCGGAACGCTAAAAAATAAAAAAGTGTTGTCGGATCCGAAAAAGACTGCCGAAAAAGTTTCCATTCCGAAACATCCGGCCTCGGAACCGAAAACAGGTTCCTACACAGAGGAACAGGGACTGTCCTCACAAATGCAAGGACATAGGTTCGGACAAGAACTAGAGTCAATGGAGCCAGACTACACTCAGAGAAGGCTCCACATCCAAAAGGACACAGGGAAGATAAGTACTGTAAGGAAATGCCTCCTTGGCATGGTTGCCCCCTGACTTTTTGCCTTTGCTGATGCTATGTTTACAATTGAAAGTGTGCTGAGGCCTGCTAACCAGGCCCCAGCACCAGTGTTCTTTCCCTAACCTGTACTTTTGTATCCACAATTGGCAGACCCTGGCATCCAGATAAGTCCCTTGTAACTGGTACTTCTAGTACCAAGGGCCCTGATGCCAAGGAAGGCCTCTAAGGGCTGCAGCATGTCTTATGCCACCCTGGAGACCTCTCACTCAGCACAGACACACTGCTTGCCAGCTTGTGTGTGCTAGTGAGGACAAAACGAGTAAGTCGACATGGCACTCCCCTCAGGGTGCCATGCCAGCCTCTCACTGCCTATGCAAGTATAGGTCAGTCACCCCTCTAGCAGGCCTTACAGCCCTAAGGCAGGGTGCACTATACCATAGGTGAGGGTACCAGTGCATGAGCATGGTACCCCTACAGTGTCTAAACAAAACCTTAGACATTGTAAGTGCAGGGTAGCCATAAGAGTATATGGTCTGGGAGTTTGTCAAACACGAACTCCACAGCACCATAATGGCTACACTGAAAACTGGGAAGTTTGGTATCAAACTTCTCAGCACAATAAATGCACACTGATGCCAGTGTACATTTTATTGCAAAATACACCCCAGAGGGCACCGTAGAGGTGCCCCCTGAAACTTAACCGACTATCTGTGTAGGCTGACTAGTTCCAGCAGCCTGCCACACTAGAGACATGTTGCTGGCCCCATGGGGAGAGTGCCTTTGTCACTCTGAGGCCAGTAACAAAGCCTGCACTGGGTGGAGATGCTAACACCTCCCCCAGGCAGGAGCTGTAACACCTGGCGGTGAGCCTCAAAGGCTCACCCCTTTGTCACAGCACCGCAGGACACTCCAGCTAGTGGAGTTGCCCGCCCCCTCCGGCCCGGCCCCCACTTTTGGCGGCAAGGCCGGAGAAAATAATGAGAATAACAAGGAGGAGTCACTGGCCAGTCAGGACAGCCCCTAAGGTGTCCTGAGCTGAGGTGACTCTAACTTTTAGAAATCCTCCATCTTGCAGATGGAGGATTCCCCCAATAGGGTTAGGATTGTGACCCCCTCCCCTTGGGAGGAGGCACAAAGAGGGTGTACCCACCCTCAGGGCTAGTAGCCATTGGCTACTAACCCCCCAGACCTAAACACGCCCTTAAATTTAGTATTTAAGGGCTACCCTGAACCCTAGAAAATTAGATTCCTGCAACAACAAGAAGAAGGACTGCCCAGCTGAAAACCCCTGCAGAGGAAGACCAGAAGACAACAACTGCCTTGGCTCCAGAAACTCACCGGCCTGTCTCCTGCCTTCCAAAGAACTCTGCTCCAGCGACGCCTTCCAAAGGGACCAGCGACCTCTGAATCCTCTGAGGACTGCCCTGCTTCGACGACGACAAGAAACTCCCGAGGACAGCGGACCTGCTCCAAAAAGACTGCAACTTTGTTTCAAGAAGCAGCTTTAAAGAACCCTGCAACTCCCCGCAAGAAGCGTGAGACTTGCAACACTGCACCCGGCGACCCCGACTCGGCTGGTGGAGAACCAACACCTCAGGGAGGACCCCCGGACTACTCTACGACTGTGAGTACCAAAACCTGTCCCCCCTGAGCCCCCACAGCGCCGCCTGCAGAGGGAATCCCGAGGCTTCCCCTGACCGCGACTCTCTGAAACCTAAGTCCCGACGCCTGGAAAAGACCCTGCACCCGCAGCCCCCAGGACCTGAAGGACCGGACTTTCACTGCAGAAGTGACCCCCAGGAGTCCCTCTCCCTTGTCCAAGTGGAGGTTTCCCCGAGGAAGCCCCCCCTTGCCTGCCTGCAGCGCTAAAGAGATCCCTTGATCTCTCATAGACTAACATTGAAAACCTGACGCTTGTTTCTACACTGCACCCGGCCGCCCCCGCGCTGCTGAGGGTGAAATTTCTGTGTGGGCTTGTGTCCCCCCGGGTGCCCTACAAAACCCCCCTGGTCTGCCCTCCGAAGACGCGGGTACTTACCTGCAAGCAGACCGGAACCGGGGCACCCCCTTCTCTCCATTATAGCCTATGCGTTTTGGGCACCACTTTGAACTCTACACCTGACCGGCCCTGAGCTGCTGGTGGGGTAACTTTGGGGTTGCTCTGAACCCCCAACGGTGGGCTACCTTGGACCAAGAACTGAACCCTGTAAGTGTCTTACTTACCGGGTAAAACTAACAAAAACTTACCTCCCCCAGGAACTGTGAAAATTGCACTGTGTCCACTTTTAAAGTAGCTATTTGTCAATAACTTGAAAAGTATACATGCAATTGAAATGATTCAAAGTTCCTAATGTACTTACCTGCAATACCTTTCAAACAAGATACTACATGTTAAATTTGAACCTGTGGTTCTTAAAATAAACTAAGAAAATATATTTTTCTATAACAAAACCTATTGGCTGGATTTGTCTCTGAGTGTGTGTACCTCATTTATTGTCTATGTGTATGTACAACAAATGCTTAACACTACTCCTTGGATAAGCCTACTGCTCGACCACACTACCACAAAATAGAGCATTAGTATTATCTATTTTTTACCACTATTTTACCTCTAAGGGGAACCCTTGGACTCTGTGCATGCTATTCCTTACTTTGAAATAGCACATGCAGAGCCAACTTCCTACATTGGTGGATCAGCGGTGGGGTACAAGACTTTGCATTTGCTGGACTACTCAGCCAATACCTGATCACACGACAAATTCCAAAATTGTCATTAGAAATTGATTTTTGCAATTTGAAAAGTTTTCTAAATTCTTAAAAGACCTGCTAGGGCCTTGTGTTAGATCCTGTTTAGCATTTCTTTTAGAGTTTAAAAGTTTGTAAAAGTTTGAATTAGATTCTAGAACCAGTTGTAGATTCTTAAAAAGTATTCCAACTTTTAGAAGCAAAATGTCTAGCACAGATGTGACTGTGGTGGAACTCGACACCACACCTTACCTCCATCTTAAGATGAGGGAGCTAAGGTCACTCTGTAAAATAAAGAAAATAACAATGGGCCCCAAACCTACCAAAATACAGCTCCAGGAGCTTTTGGCAGAGTTTGAAAAGGCCAACCCCTCTGAGGGTGGCAACTCAGAGGAAGAGGATAGTGACTTGGAGGAAAATTCCCCCCTACCAGTCCTATCTAGGGAGAACAGGGTCTCTCAAACCCTGACTCCAAAAATAATAGTCAGAGATGCTGGTTCCCTCACAGGAGAGACCAACACCTCTGAAATCACTGAGGATAACTCCAGTGAAGAGGACATCCAGTTAGCCAGGATGGCCAAAAGATTGGCTTTGGAAAGACAGATCCTAGCCATAGAGAGGGAAAGACAAGAGATGGGCCTAGGACCCATCAATGGTGGCAGCAACATAAATAGGGTCAGAGATTCTCCTGACATGTTGAAAATCCCTAAAGGGATTGTAACTAAATATGAAGATGGTGATGACATCACCAAGTGGTCCACAGCTTTTGAGAGGGCTTGTGTAACCAGAAAAGTGAACAGATCTCACTGGGGTGCTCTCCTTTGGGAAATGTTCACAGGAAAGTGTAGGGATAGACTCCTCACACTCTCTGGACAAGATGCAGAATCTTATGACCTCATGAAGGCTACCCTGATTGAGGGCTTTGGATTCTCCACTGAGGAGTATAGGATTAGATTCAGGGGGGCTCAAAAATCCTCGAGCCAGACCTGGGTTGACTTTGTAGACTACTCAGTAAAGACACTAGATGGTTGGATTCAAGGCAGTGGTGTAAGTAATTATGATGGGCTGTACAATTTATTTGTGAAAGAACACCTGTTAAGTAATTGTTTCAATGATAAACTGCATCAGCATCTGGTAGACCTAGGACCAATTTCTCCCCAAGAATTGGGAAAGAAGGCGGACCATTGGGTCAAGACTAGGGTGTCCAAAACTTCCACAGGGGGTGACCAAAAGAAAGGGGTCACAAAACCTCCCCAGGGGAAAGGTGGTGAGACAGCCAAAAATAAAAATAGTCAAGAGTCTTCTAAAGGCCCCCAAAAACCTGCACAGGAGGGTGGGCCCAGAGCCTCTTCACAAAACAATCCTGGGTACAAGGGTAAAAACTTTGATCCCAAAAAGGCCTGGTGTTGAAACTGTAGTCAGTCTGGACACCAAACTGGAGACAAGGCCTGTCCCAAGAAAAGTTCCACTCCAAACTCCAATCCAGGTAACACTGGAATGGCTAGTCTCCAAGTGGGATCAACAGTGTGCCCAGAGCAAATCAGGGTCCACACTGAAGCTACTCTAGTCTCTGAGGGTGGGGTGGATTTAGCCACACTAGCTGCCTGGCCCCCTAACATGCAAAAATACAGGCAGCAGCTCTTTATTAATGGGACAAGTGTAGAGGGCCTGAGGGATACAGGTGCCAGTGTCACCATGGTGACAGAGAAACTGGTTTCCCCTGGCCAATACCTGACTGGAAAAACTTATACAGTCACCAATGCTGACAATCAAACTAAAGCACATCCCATGGCAATGGTAACTTTAGAATGGGGAGGGGTCAATGGCCTGAAACAGGTGGTGGTCTCCTCAAACATCCCAGTAGACTGTCTGCTTGGAAATGACCTGGAGTCCTCAGCATGGGCTGAGGTAGAACTAAAAACCCATGCAGCCATGCTGGGTATCCCTGAACTGGTGTGTGTAAAAACGAGAGCACAATGCAAGGCACAGGGTGAAAAAGTAGAGCTGGAGTCTGGAAAAATGGCCCAGCCTACCAAGAGAAAAGGAAAGTCAGTTGGGAAACCAACTGCAACACAGTCAGAAAAAGAGAACCTCTCTTCTCAGGAAGAAGTTCTGCCCTCTGAGGGAACTGAGCCTTTGGAGCTTGAACCTTATCAGTTTGAGCTCTTAGGCCCAGGGGGACCCTCAAGGGAAGAGCTGTGTAAGGGACAAGAAACCTGTCCCTCTCTTGAAGGCCTTAGGCAGCAAGCTGCTGAAGAGTCCAAGGGCAAGAAAAATGGAACACATAGGGTCTATTGGGAAGATGGACTCCTGTACACTGAGGCCAGAGACCCCAAACCTGGTGCCACTAGGAGAGTGGTAGTGCCTCAGTCGTTCAGAGAGTTTATTCTGACCTTAGCCCATGATATTCCCCTTGCTGGGCATTTGGGACAAACCAAGACGTGGGAGAGGTTAGTCAACCACTTCTACTGGCCCAATATGTCCCAGAAGGTTAAGGAGTTTTGCCTCTCCTGCCCCACCTGTCAATCCAGTGGTAAGACAGGTGGGCACCCAAAGGCCCCCCTCATTCCACTTCCAGTGGTGGGGGTCCCCTTTGAAAGAGTGGGTGTGGACATAGTTGGTCCACTGGAACCTCCCACAGCCTCAGGAAATATGTACATCCTAGTAGTAGTGGATCATGCTACTAGGTATCCTGAAGCTATTCCCCTTAGGTCGACTACTGCCCCTGCAGTAGCCAAGGCCCTCATTGGTATCTTTACCAGAGTGGGTTTTCCTAAGGAGGTGGTGTCTGACAGAGGTACCAACTTCATGTCAGCATACCTAAAACACATGTGGAATGAGTGTGGAGTGACTTACAAATTCACTACACCATACCATCCACAAACTAATGGCTTAGTTGAGAGATTCAACAAGACATTAAAAGGCATGATCATGGGGCTCCCAGAAAAACTCAAAAGGAGATGGGATGTCCTCTTGCCATGTCTGCTTTTCGCTTACAGAGAGGTGCCACAGAAGGGAGTAGGATTCTCACCCTTTGAACTTCTGTTTGGTCACCCTGTAAGGGGACCACTTGCTCTTGTTAAAGAAGGCTGGGAGAGACCTCTTCATGAGCCTAAACAAGACATAGTGGACTATGTACTTGGCCTTCGCTCTAGAATGGCAGAGTACCTGGAAAAGGCAACCAAAAACCTTGAGGCCAGCCAACAGCTCCAGAAGTTTTGGTATGACCAAAAGGCTGCACTGGTTGAGTTCCAACCAGGGCAGAAAGTCTGGGTTCTGGAGCCTGTGGCTCCCAGGGCACTCCAGGACAAATGGAGTGGCCCTTACCCAGTGCTAGAAAGGAAGAGTCAGGTCACCTACCTGGTGGACCTGGGCACAAGCAGGAGCCCCAAGAGGGTGATCCATGTGAACCGCCTTAAGCTCTTCCATGACAGGGCTGATGTGAATCTGTTGATGGTAACAGATGAGGATCAGGAGGCAGAGAGTGAACCTCTCCCTGATCTTCTGTCATCAGACCCAAAAGATGGCACAGTAGATGGAGTGATCTACTCAGACACCCTCTCTGGCCAACAGCAAGCTGATTGTAGGAGAGTCCTACAGCAGTTTCCTGAACTCTTCTCCTTAACCCCTGGTCAGACACACCTGTGTACCCATGATGTGGACACAGGAGACAGCATGCCTGTCAAAAACAAAATCTTTAGACAGTCTGACCATGTTAAGGAAAGCATCAAGGTGGAAGTCCACAAGATGCTGGAATTGGGAGTAATTGAGCGCTCTGACAGCCCCTGGGCTAGCCCAGTGGTCTTAGTCCCCAAACCTCACACCAAAGATGGAAAGAAAGAGATGAGGTTTTGTGTGGACTACAGAGGGCTCAATTATGTCACCAAGACAGATGCTCATCCAATTCCTAGAGCTGATGAGCTCATAGATAAATTAGGTGCTGCCAAATTCTTAAGTACCTTTGACTTAACAGCAGGGTACTGGCAAATAAAAATGGCACCTGGAGCAAAAGAGAAAACAGCATTCTCCACACCTGATGGGCATTATCAGTTTACTGTTATGCCCTTTGGTTTAAAGAATGCCCCTGCCACCTTCCAAAGGTTGGTGAATCAAGTCCTTGCTGGCTTGGAGTCCTTTAGCACAGCTTATCTTGATGATATTGCTGTCTTTAGCTCCACCTGGCAGGATCACCTGGTCCACCTGAAGAAGGTTTTGAAGGCTCTGCAATCTGCAGGCCTCTCTATCAAGGCATCCAAATGCCAGATAGGGCAGGGAACTGTGGTTTACTTGGGACACCTTGTAGGTGGAGGCCAAGTTCAGCCACTCCAACCCAAGATCCAGACTATTCTGGACTGGGTAGCTCCAAAAACCCAGACTCAAGTCAGGGCATTCCTTGGCTTGACTGGGTATTACAGGAGGTTTGTGAAGGGATATGGATCCATTGTGACAGCCCTCACTGAACTCACCTCCAAGAAAATGCCCAAGAAAGTGAACTGAACTGTGGAATGCCAACAGGCCTTTGACACCCTGAGACAAGCAATGTGCTCAGCACCAGTTCTAAAAGCTCCAGATTATTCTAAGCAGTTCATTGTGCAGACAGATGCCTCTGAACATGGGATAGGGGCAGTTTTGTCCCAAACAAATGATGATGGCCTTGACCAGCCTGTTGCTTTCATTAGCAGGAGGTTACTCCCCAGGGAGCAGCGTTGGAGTGCCATTGAGAGGGAGGCCTTTGCTGTGGTTTGGTCCCTGAAGAAGCTGAGACCATACCTCTTTGGTACTCACTTTGTAGTTCAAACTGACCACAGACCTCTCAAATGGCTGATGCAAATGAAAGGTGAAAATCCTAAACTGTTGAGGTGGTCCATCTCCCTACAGGGAATGGACTTTATAGTGGAACACAGACCTGGGACTGCCCATGCCAATGCAGATGGCCTTTCCAGGTTCTTCCACTTAGAAAATGAAGACTCTCTTGGGAAAGGTTAGTCTCATTCTCTTTCGTTTGGGGGGGGGGGGGTTGTGTAAGGAAATGCCTCCTTGGCATGGTTGCCCCCTGACTTTTTGCCTTTGCTGATGCTATGTTTACAATTGAAAGTGTGCTGAGGCCTGCTAACCAGGCCCCAGCACCAGTGTTCTTTCCCTAACCTGTACTTTTGTATCCACAATTGGCAGACCCTGGCATCCAGATAAGTCCCTTGTAACTGGTACTTCTAGTACCAAGGGCCCTGATGCCAAGGAAGGCCTCTAAGGGCTGCAGCATGTCTTATGCCACCCTGGAGACCTCTCACTCAGCACAGACACACTGCTTGCCAGCTTGTGTGTGCTAGTGAGGACAAAACGAGTAAGTCGACATGGCACTCCCCTCAGGGTGCCATGCCAGCCTCTCACTGCCTATGCAAGTATAGGTCAGTCACCCCTCTAGCAGGCCTTACAGCCCTAAGGCAGGGTGCACTATACCATAGGTGAGGGTACCAGTGCATGAGCATGGTACCCCTACAGTGTCTAAACAAAACCTTAGACATTGTAAGTGCAGGGTAGCCATAAGAGTATATGGTCTGGGAGTTTGTCAAACACGAACTCCACAGCACCATAATGGCTACACTGAAAACTGGGAAGTTTGGTATCAAACTTCTCAGCACAATAAATGCACACTGATGCCAGTGTACATTTTATTGCAAAATACACCCCAGAGGGCACCGTAGAGGTGCCCCCTGAAACTTAACCGACTATCTGTGTAGGCTGACTAGTTCCAGCAGCCTGCCACACTAGAGACATGTTGCTGGCCCCATGGGGAGAGTGCCTTTGTCACTCTGAGGCCAGTAACAAAGCCTGCACTGGGTGGAGATGCTAACACCTCCCCCAGGCAGGAGCTGTAACACCTGGCGGTGAGCCTCAAAGGCTCACCCCTTTGTCACAGCACCGCAGGACACTCCAGCTAGTGGAGTTGCCCGCCCCCTCCGGCCCGGCCCCCACTTTTGGCGGCAAGGCCGGAGAAAATAATGAGAATAACAAGGAGGAGTCACTGGCCAGTCAGGACAGCCCCTAAGGTGTCCTGAGCTGAGGTGACTCTAACTTTTAGAAATCCTCCATCTTGCAGATGGAGGATTCCCCCAATAGGGTTAGGATTGTGACCCCCTCCCCTTGGGAGGAGGCACAAAGAGGGTGTACCCACCCTCAGGGCTAGTAGCCATTGGCTACTAACCCCCCAGACCTAAACACGCCCTTAAATTTAGTATTTAAGGGCTACCCTGAACCCTAGAAAATTAGATTCCTGCAACAACAAGAAGAAGGACTGCCCAGCTGAAAACCCCTGCAGAGGAAGACCAGAAGACAACAACTGCCTTGGCTCCAGAAACTCACCGGCCTGTCTCCTGCCTTCCAAAGAACTCTGCTCCAGCGACGCCTTCCAAAGGGACCAGCGACCTCTGAATCCTCTGAGGACTGCCCTGCTTCGACGACGACAAGAAACTCCAGAGGACAGCGGACCTGCTCCAAAAAAACTGCAACTTTGTTTCAAGAAGCAGCTTTAAAGAACCCTGCAACTCCCCGCAAGAAGCGTGAGACTTGCAACACTGCACCCGGCGACCCCGACTCGGCTGGTGGAGAACCAACACCTCAGGGAGGACCCCCGGACTACTCTACGACTGTGAGTACCAAAACCTGTCCCCCCTAAGCCCCCACAGCGCCGCCTGCAGAGGGAATCCCGAGGCTTCCCCTGACCGCGACTCTCTGAAACCTAAGTCCCGACGCCTGGAAAAGACCCTGCACCCGCAGCCCCCAGGACCTGAATGTAGGAGGCTGGACTGGCTTGTAGTGAGTACCAAGGGGTACTTGCACCTTGCACCAGGCCCAGTTATCCCTTATTAGTGTATAGGGTGTCTAGCAGCTTAGGCTGATAGATAATGGTAGCTTAGCAAAGCAGCTCAGGCTGAACTAGGAGACGTGTGAAGCTACTACAGTACCACTTAGTGTCATATGCACAATATCATAAGAAAACACAATACACAGTTATACTAAAAATAAAGGTACTTTATTTTTATGACAATATGCCAAAGTATCTTAGAGTGTACCCTCAGTGAGAGGATAGGAAATATACACAAGATATATATACACAATAGCAAAAATATGCAGTATAGTCTTAGAAAACAGTGCAAACAATGTATAGTTACAATAGGATGCAATGGGGAAACATAGGGATAGGGGCAACACAAACCATATACTCCAAAAGTGGAATGCGAACCACGAATGGACCCCAAACCTATGTGACCTTGTAGAGGGTCGCTGGGACTATTAGAAAATAGTGAGAGTTAGAAAAATAACCCTCCCCAAGACCCTGAAAAGTGAGTGCAAAGTGCACTAAAGTTCCCCTAAGGACAAAATAGTCGTGTTAGAGGGAAAATGCAAGGAAAACACAAATCAGCAATGCAACAACGATGGATTCCTGACTGAGGGTACCTGTGGAACAAGGGGACCAAGTCCAAAAGTCACAAGCAGCTCGGAGATGGGCAGATGCCCAAGAAATGCCAGCGGTTGGTGCAAAGAAGCTCTTACTAGGCTGAAGAACTGTGAATACTGCAGGAACGACAAGGGCTAGAGACTTCCCCTTTGGAGGATGGATCCCCCACGCCTTGGAGAGTCGTGCAGAAGTGTTTTCCCGCCGGATGGACGCCAACAAGCCTTGCTACACGCAAATCGTGCGTTTGGCGTTTTTGGACGCTGCTGGGGCCCAGGAGGGACCAGAAGGTCGCAAATTGGACCTGCAGAGAGAGGGGACGTCGAGCAAGACAAAGAGCCCTCACTGAAGCAGGTAGCACCCGGAGAAGTGCCAGAAACAGGCACTACGAGGATGCGTGAAACGGTGCTCGCCGAAGTTGCACAAAGGAGTCCCACGTCGCCGGAGACCAACTTAGAAAGTCGTGCAATGCAGGTTAGAGTGCCGTGGACCCAGGCTTGGCTGTGCACACAGGATTTCCGCCGGAAGTGCACAGGGGCCGGAGAAGCTTGCAAAGTCGCGGTTCCCAGCAATGCAGCCCAGCGAGGTGAGGCAAGGACTTACCTCCACCAAACTTGGGCTGAAGAGTCACTGGACTGTGGGGGTCACTTGGACGGTGTCGCTGGATTCGAGGGACCTCGCTCGTCGTGCTGAGAGGAGACCCAAGGGACCGGTAATGCAGCTTTTTGGTGCCTGCGGTTGCAGGGGGAAGATTCCGTCGACCCACGGGAGATTTCTTCGGAGCTTCTGGTGCAGAGAGGAGGCAGACTACCCCCACAGCATGCACAAGCAGGAAAACAGTCGAGAAGGCGGCAGGATCAGCGTTACAGAGTTGCAGTAGTCGTCTTTGCTACTATGTTGCAGGTTTGCAGGCTTCCAGCGCGGTCAGCGGTCGATTCCTTATCAGAAGGTGAAGAGGGAGATGCAGAGGAACTCGGCTGAGCTCGTGCATTCGTTATCTAAAGTTTCCCCAGAGACAGAGACCCTAAATAGCCAGAAAAGAGGGTTTGGCTACCTAGGAGAGAGGAAAGGCTACTAACACCTGAAGGAGCCTATCACAAGGAGTCTCTGACGTCACCTGGTGGCACTGGCCACTCAGAGCAGTCCAGTGTGCCAGCAGCACCTCTGTTTCCAAGATGGCAGAGGTCTGGAGCACACTGGAGGAGCTCTGGACACCTCCCAGGGGAGGTGCAGGTCAGGGGAGTGGTCACTCCCCTTTCCTTTGTCCAGTTTCGCGCCAGAGCAGGGGCTAAGGGGTCCCTGAACCGGTGTAGACTGGCTTATGCAGAATTGGGCACATCTGTGCCCAACAAAGCATTTCCAGAGGCTGGGGGAGGCTACTCCTCCCCTGCCTTCACACCATTTTCCAAAGGGAGAGGGTGTCACACCCTCTCTCAGAGGAAGTTCTTTGTTCTGCCATCCTGGGCCAGGCCTGGCTGGACCCCAGGAGGGCAGCTGCCTGTCTGAGGGGTTGGCAACAGCAGCAGCTGCAGTGAAACCCCAGGAAGGGCAGTCTGGCAGTACCAGGGTCTGTGCTACAGACCACTGGGATCATGGAATTGTACCAACAATGCCAGGATGGCATAGAGGGGGCAATTCCATGATCATAGACATGTTACATGGCCATATTCGGAGTTACCATGGTGAAGCTACATATAGGTAGTGACCTATATGTAGTGCACGCGTGTAATGGTGTCCCCGCACTCACAAAGTTCAGTGAATTGGCTCTGAACAATGTGGGGGCACCTTGGCTAGTGCCAGGGTGCCCTCACACTAAGTAACTTTGCACCTAACCTTTACCAGGTAAAGGTTAGACATATAGGTGACTTATAAGTTACTTAAGTGCAGTGTAAAATGGCTGTGAAATAACGTGGACGTTATTTCACTCAGGCTGCAGTGGCAGGCCTGTGTAAGAATTGTCAGAGCTCCCTATGGGTGGCAAAAGAAATGCTGCAGCCCATAGGGATCTCCTGGAACCCCAATACCCTGGGTACCTCAGTACCATATACTAGGGAATTATAAGGGTGTTCCAGTAAGCCAATGTAAATTGGTAAAATTGGTCACTAGCCTGTTAGTGACAATTTGAAAGTAATGAGAGAGCATAACCACTGAGGTTCTGGTTAGCAGAGCCGCAGTGAGACAGTTAGGCACCACACAGGGAACATATACATGCACACCTATGAGCACTGGGGCCCTGTGTGACAGGGTCCCAGTGACACATACATATAGGCCACAAACCTATGAGCACTGGGGTCCTGACCAGCAGGATCCCAGTGACACATAACAAACATACTGAAAACATAGTGTTTTCACTATGAGCACTGAGGCCTGGCTATCAGGATCCCAGTGAGACAGTGAAAACAGTGACAAAACACCCTGACATACACTCACAAACAGGCCAAAAGTGGGGGTAACAAGGCTAGAAAGAGGCTACCTTCTCACACTGAAGGACCGGACTTTCACTGCAGAAGTGACCCCCAGGAGTCCCTCTCCCTTGTCCAAGTGGAGGTTTCCCCGAGGAAGCCCCCCCTTGCCTGCCTGCAGCGCTAAAGAGATCCCTTGATCTCTCATAGACTAACATTGAAAACCCGACGCTTGTTTCTACACTGCACCCGGCCGCCCCCGCGCTGCTGAGGGTGAAATTTCTGTGTGGGCTTGTGTCCCCCCGGGTGCCCTACAAAACCCCCCTGGTCTGCCCTCCGAAGACGCGGGTACTTACCTGCAAGCAGACCGGAACCGGGGCACCCCCTTCTCTCCATTATAGCCTATGCGTTTTGGGCACCACTTTGAACTCTACACCTGACCGGCCCTGAGCTGCTGGTGTGGTAACTTTGGGGTTGCTCTGAACCCCCAACGGTGGGCTACCTTGGACCAAGAACTGAACCCTGTAAGTGTCTTACTTACCGGGTAAAACTAACAAAAACTTACCTCCCCCAGGAACTGTGAAAATTGCACTAAGTGTCCACTTTTAAAGTAGCTATTTGTCAATAACTTGAAAAGTATACATGCAATTGAAATGATTCAAAGTTCCTAATGTACTTACCTGCAATACCTTTCAAACAAGATACTACATGTTAAATTTGAACCTGTGGTTCTTAAAATAAACTAAGAAAATATATTTTTCTATAACAAAACCTATTGGCTGGATTTGTCTCTGAGTGTGTGTACCTCATTTATTGTCTATGTGTATGTACAACAAATGCTTAACACTACTCCTTGGATAAGCCTACTGCTCGACCACACTACCACAAAATAGAGCATTAGTATTATCTATTTTTTACCACTATTTTACCTCTAAGGGGAACCCTTGGACTCTGTGCATGCTATTCCTTACTTTGAAATAGCACATGCAGAGCCAACTTCCTACAAGTACTCTTCCCCCAATTAGGATGAAAAGAAGACTTGCCTTTCAAGAAAAAGACAAGCAGCCACAGGCAAAGGTGGCAAGACAAGTAACACCATCACCATCTCCACCACACTCAAAGCACACATCACCGGTAGCCCCTCCACCACTGATGCACTCCCCAACTCATACTGGAATGAGTCAGGATGATCCCGACGCATGGGATCTTTATGATGCGCCAGTATCAGATAACAGCCCAGACTGTTATCCAGCGAGACCATTCCACCTGAGGACAGTACAGCTTACACACAGGTGGTGTCAAGAGCAGCGACGTTTCATAATGTCACCCTGCATGCAGAGCCTATTGAGGATGACTTTCTATTTAACACACTATCCTCCACACATAGCCAATACCAAAGTCTCCCTATGCTACCTGGAATGCTAAAACACTCCAAACAGGTGTTTCAGGAGCCTGTGAAGGGCAGGGCTATAACTCCAAGGGTGGAGAAGAAATACAAGCCGCCGCCAACAGACCCTGTATACATAATGCAGCAATTAACACCAGACTCTGTGGTAGTAGGGGCAGCTCGCAAGAGAGTGAACTCACACACCACGGGAGACGCACCACCTCCAGGCAAGGAGAGTCGCAAGTTCGACGCTGCGGGGAAAAGGGTTGCAGCACAAGCGGCCAACCAATGGCACATTGCCAACTCACAGGCATTGCTGGTGAGATATGATAGGGCTCATTGGGACGAAATGCAACATTTCATTGAACACTTACCCAAAGAGTTCCAAAAAAGGGCACAACAGGTGGTGGAGGAAGGACAGAGTATCTCGAACAATCAGATGCGCTCAGCAATGGATGCAGCAGATACAGCTGCTAGGACAGTAAATACAGCAGTGACCATAAGGAGACACGCATGGCTGCGTACATCAGGATTCAAGCTGGAAATACAACAAGCCGTGCTGAATATGCCATTTAACGGACAGCAGTTGTTTGGGCCGGAGGTGGACACTGCTATCGAAAAACTTAAAAAGGACACTGATACGGCCAAAGCCATGGGCGCACTCTACTCCCCACAGAGCAGAGGCACATTTTGTAAAACACAGTTTCGAGGGGGGTTTCGAGGACAAAGCACAGAACCCTCAACCCCACAAACAAGGCCCACTTATCAGAGCCAATATCAGCGGGGAAGTTTTCGGGGACAATATAGAGGGGGCCAATTCCAAAAGAGTAGAGGGAAGTTCCAAAGTCCCAAAACTCCTCAAAACAAGCAGTGACTTCCACGTCACAAATCCCCAACACATAACACCTGTGGGGGGGAGACTAACCAAGTTCTACAAACATTGGGAGGAAATAACAACAGACACTTGGGTCCTAGCAATTATCCAGCATGGTTATTGCATAGAATTTCTCAAATTCCCTCCAAATGTCCCACCGAAAACACACAATATGTCAAAACAACACATGGATCTTCTAGAACTAGAAATCCAAGCGTTGTTACAAAAAGATGCAATAGAACTTGTACCAATTCATCAGAGAGGAACAGGAGTTTACTTGCTGTACTTTCTCATACCCAAAAAGGACAAAACTCTAAGACCTATATTAGATCTCAGAACATTAAATAAGATCACTTTCACATGGTGACATTACAGGACGTAATCCCATTGCTCAAACAACAAGACTACATGACAACACTAGACCTAAAGGATGCATACTTCCATATACCAATACATCCTTCACACAGAAAGTACTTAAGGTTTGTATTCCAAGGGGTACATTACCAATTCAAAGTGTTGCCATTCGGGATAACAACTGCGCCAAGAGTTTTTACAAAATGCCTGGCAGTAGTGGCTGCACATATCAGGAGGCAGCAAATACATGTGTTCCAGTACCTAGACGATTGGTTAATCAAAACCAACACGCAAGAAAGGTGTTCACAACACACAAAGTATGTCATTGAAACCCTCCACAAACTAGGTTTCTCACTCAACTACACAAAGTCACACCTTCAGCCGTGTCAAACACAGCAATACTTAGGAGCAACAATCAACACAACAAAAGGGTTTGCCACTCCAAGTCCACAAAGGGTACAGGCATTTCACAATGTAATACAGGCCATGTATCCAAAACAGAAGATACAAGTCAAGATGGTGATGAAACTACTAGGCATGATGTCCTCATGCATAGCCATTGTCCGAAAACGCAAGGTTGCACATGCGGCCCTTACAACAGTGCCTAGCATCACAATGGTCACAGGCACAGGGTCAACTTCTAGATCAAGTGTTGATAAACCGCCAAACATACACCTCGCTTCAATGGTGGAACAATATAAATTTAAACCAAGGGCGGCCTTTCCAAGACCCAGTGCCTCAATACGTAATAACGACAGATGCCTCCATGATAGGGTGAGGAGCACACCTCAATCAACACAGCATTCAAGGACAATGGGACACTCAGCAGAGACAGTTCCACATAAATCACTTAGAACTACTGGCAGTATTTCTAGCGTTGAAGGCATTTCAACCCATAATAAGCCACAAACACATTCTTGTCAAAACAGACAACATGACGACAATGTATTATCTGAACAAACAGGGAGGAACACACTCCACACAGTTGTGTCTCCTGGCACAGAGAAAATGGCATTGGGCGATTCACAACCACATTCGCCTAATAGCACAGTTTATTCCAGGGATTCAGAATCAGTTAGCAGACAATCTCTCTCGGGATCACCAACAGATCCACGAATGGGAGATTCACCCCCAAATACTAAACACTTACTTCCAAAGATGGGGAGCACCACAAATAGACCTATTTGCAACAAAAGAAAACGCAAAATGCCAAAACTTCGCATCCAGGTACCCACAAGATCAATCTCAGGGCAATGCATTATGGATGAGCTGGTCAGGGATATTTGCATACGCTTTTCCCCCTCTCCCACTCCTTCCATATCTAGTAAACAAATTGAGTCAAAACAAACTCAAACTCATACTAATAGCACCAACCTGGGCAAGACAACCTTGGTACACAACACTACTAGACCTCTCAGTAGTGCCTCATATCAAGCTTCCAAACAGACCAGATCTGTTAACTCAACACAAACAACAGATCAGGCATCCAAATCCAGCATCACTGAATCTAGCAATTTGGCTCCTGAAGTCTTAGAATTCGGACATCTAGACCTTACACAGGAATGTATGGAGGTCATAAAACAAGCAAGGAAACCAACCACAAGACATTGCTATGCAAATAAGTGGAAAAGATTCGTTTATTATTGCCATAATAATCAAATTCAACCATTACACGCATCTGCTAAACACATTTTAAACTACTTACTGCATTTACAAAATTCAAAGCTAGCTTTTTCATCCATTAAAATACATCTTACCGCAATTCCAGCTTATCTGCAAATCACGCACTCAACTTCATTATTTAGGATCCCAGTCATAAAAGCATTTATGGAGGGCCTAAAGAGAACTATTCCACCAAGAACGCCACCAGTTCCTTCGTGGAACCTTAACATTGTCTTAACACGACTCATGGGTCCACAATTGGAACCCATGCACTCATGTGAGATACAATATTTAACATGGAAAGTAGCGTTTCTCATTGCCATCACATCTCTAAGAAGAGTAAGTGAAATACAAGCATTTACCATACAAGAACCCTTTATTCAGATACACAAGCATAAAGTAGTTTTACGAACTAACCCAAAGTTCTTACCAAAGGTCATATCACGTTTCACTTAAATCAAACAGTAGAACTACCAGTGTTCTTTCCAGAACCAGATTCTGTAGCTGAAAGAGCACTACATACATTAGACATCAAAAGAGCTTTAATGTACTACATTGATAGAACAAAACAAATACGAAAAACAAAACAACTGTTCGTTGCTTTTCAAAAACCTCATACAGGGAATCCAAAATCCAAACAAGGCATTGCCAAATGGATAGTTAAATGTATTCAAACCTGTTATCTCAAAGCAAAAAGAGAACTGCCTATAACACCAACGGCACATTCAACTAGGAAGAAAGGTGCTACTATGGCCTTTCTGGGAAACATTCCAATGACTGAAATATGTAAGGCAGCCACATGGTCTACGCCTCATACATTCACCAAACATTACTGCGTGGATGTGTTAACAACACAACGAGCCACAGTAGGACAAGCAGTACTACGAACTTTATTTCAAACAACTTCAACTCCTACAGGCTGAGCCACCGCTTTTGGGGAGATAACTGCTTACTAGTCTATGCAAAGCATGTGTATCTGCAGCTACACATGCCATCGAACGGAAAATGTCACTTACCCAGTGTACATCTGTTCGTGGCATGAGACGCTGCAGATTCACATGCGCCCACCCGCCTCCCCGGGAGCCTGTAGCCGTTTCGAAGTTGATCTTGAACATTTGTAAACTTGTAAATATATCACTTTAAAACACATTATGTACATACATATTTACTCCATTGCATGGGCACTATTACTATAATACACAACTCCTACCTCACCCTCTGCGGGGAAAACAATCTAAGATGGAGTCGACGCCCATGCGCAATGGAGCCGAAAGGGGAGGAGTCCTTCGATCTCGTGACTCGAAAAGACTTCTTAGAAGAAAAACAACTTGTAACACTCTGAGCCCAACACTAGATGGCGGGATGTGCAAAGCATGTGAATCTGCAGCGTCTCATGCCACGAACAGATGTACACTGGGTAAGTGACATTTTCCATAGTGTGCACAGAGGTTTGACAGAGACGATAATACTAATGCTCTATTTGTGGTAGTGTGGTTGAGCAGTTAGGCTTATCAGAGGGTAGTGTTAAGCATTTGTTGTACACACACAAACAATAGAAGAAACACACACTCAATGACTTAACTCCAGACCAATAGGATTTTATATGGAAAAATTTATTTCTAGAACCACAAGATTCAGTTTGCAGGTAAGTACATTAAATGAAAGGTACTTTGCATAGTTATAATCAGGATTTTCAATGGAATCAACAATGTACACAGTTTTTCATAAAATGACAAAAAGCTATTTTAAAAGAGGACTCAGCAATTTTCAACAGTTCCTGGGGGAAGAAAAGATTGTACAGTTTTGCAGGTAAGTATTCAATTTACAGTTCCTATCTCCGGGTTTTAGGTAGTCTGTCGTTGGGGATTCAAGTTAACCCCAAACACCCACCACCAGCAACACTGGGACGGTCAGGTGCAGAGGTCAAAGAGGAACCAAATTAATGTTGGCTCCTATGGAGATAACGGGGTACTCGGAATCCTGTCAGCCAGCAGGTAAGCACCCGTGACTCAGAGGGCAGACCAAGGGGGTTTAGAAGAGCACTGGAGGGGCCCCCAGTAGTCACCAAACACACGCCCTCAGCAGCATAGGGGCGGCCGGATGCAGGGTGCAAACAGGACGTTGGGTCTCTAATGCAGATCAATGGGGAGACCCCGTGGTTCACTCAGAGGCTGCAGGCGAAGGGCCGGGGGAGTGTGTCTAAGGCACACCACTGGTCAGACAGGGCAGAGGGCCGCCTGCTGGTCGATGCTGCACTGGGAGTCAGGTTTTCCAAGGCCTGGGGGCACGAGCCGTGGCGTTGGGAGCAAAGGGGTCAGGACTCACGCATCCGGAGTGAGTCCTAAGTTGAAAGTTTCTTTGGGATAGAACCGCTGTCCTCGAGAGTTCTTGGTCCTTTTGGGTGCTGGGCAGACCTCTGAAGTTGGCAGAGGTCGCTGGGCCCACTGGATGCATTGCTGGTCTTGTAGCAGGTTTTTTGAAGAAGGAGATTGGGCGGTAGGGCTGGGGTCAAAGCAGTTGTCATCTTCCTTCTTCTCTGCTGGGGTTTTCAGCTTAGCAGTCCTTCTTCTTGTAGGTCAACAGGAATCTCATGACTTGGGTTCAGGGCAGCCCCTAAATACTTACTTTAGTAGCGTTTAATGGGTCAGAGGGCAGTAGGCAGTGGCTACTGTCCCTGAGGGTGGCTACATCCTCTGTGTGTCCACTACCTTTGGGGAGGGGGCACTTTCCTAATCCTACTGGCCCTGATCCTCCAAACCAAGATGGAGGATTCAGCAGGAAGGGGGTCACCTCTGCTCTAGACACCGTAGGGGTGGTCCTGGCTGAGGTGGTCACTCCTCCCTGTTTTCTCTAATTTTCCTGCTGGACTTGCTGCCAAAAGTGGCTGGAGTGCCCTGGGGCACTGTAACTCGAGGCTTGAGCCTTTGAGGCTCACCGCCAGGAGTTACAGTTCCTGCATGGGGAAGGTGTGAAGCATCTCCACCCAGGGCAGGCTTTGTTTTTGACCACAGAGTGCACAAAGGCACTCACCCCATGTGGTCGGAAACTGGTCTGTTAGTGGCAGACTGGTCAGCCCTACACTAAAGGGTTGAGTAAAATACAGGGTGCACCTC
The DNA here is from genome assembly GCF_031143425.1 of Pleurodeles waltl. Classification (NCBI taxonomy): domain Eukaryota; kingdom Metazoa; phylum Chordata; class Amphibia; order Caudata; family Salamandridae; genus Pleurodeles; species Pleurodeles waltl. Next base: position 770,823,834 of record NC_090449.1, on the reverse strand, counting down.
TAAGATGCCATATGTGTGCATTTTTACAGTAAACCGGCAACAGTGTGGGTTTATGGTGCAGAGAAGATCAATACCAAACTTTCCAGTCTTCAGTGAAGCCAGCATGGACCTGTGGAGTTCATAATGACAAACTCCCAGCCCATGTACTCCATATGGCCACAGTGCACTTACAATGTCTAAGAATTGACTTGGACACTGTAGGGGCATATTGCTTCTGCAACTGTGCTCTCGCCTGTGGTATAGTGCACCCTGCCTTAGGGCTGTAAGGCCTTCTAGAGTGGTGACTTACCTATGCCACAGGCAGTGGTTTTGAGCATGGGACCGAGAGGGGTGCCCTGTCGACTTTGCCTTTTTCTCCCCACCAGCACACACAAGCTGCAAGGCAGTGTGCATGGGCTGAGTGAGGGGTACCCGAGGGTGGCATAATACATGCTGCATCCCTTGGGGACCTTCCCTGGCCACAGGCCCTTGGTACCAAGGGTACCTTTTACAAGGGACTTAACTGTGTGCTAGGGCTGTGCCAATTGTGGGAACAAAGGTACAGCTGTAGGGACAGAACACTGGTGCTGGGACCTGGTTAGCAGGATCCTAGCACACTTTCAATCAAAGTTTGCATCAACACTAAGCAAAACGTTGGGGGCAACCATGCCAGCAGTGGCATTTTCCTACATCCATCATGACAGATGCCTCACTTACAGGTTGTGGAGCACATCCCAATCATTTCGTTATTCAGGGTCATTAAGCACCTGTCCAGCAAACTCATGACATCAATCATCTGGAACTGCTAGTCATCCAATTTGCTTTCCATGCTTTCCACCCTCTCATTCAAAAGAAGGCAGTCCCAGAACGCATAGACAACCCAACTGCCATGTTTTACTTACTGAAAAAAGGGGCACACATGCACTGCAGTTGTCTAGTGTGGCCCAAAGCATCTGGCTGTAGGAAATTCATCACAAAGTCCATCTACTCATTGACCACATTCCCAGGGCGGACAACAATCTAGCGGGCCTGCTCAGTAGGATGTATCAAGGAATCCAAAAATGGGAACTCTACCCCCCATGTCCTACATACGTACTTTCACCTTTGGGAGTTCCCACAGATAGATCTGTTTGCCACCAACAAAAATGCAAAATGCCCAAACTTTACCGCCAGACTACCACACCCACAGTTCCTGGGCAATGCACTATTGATGAGTTGGTTTGGGATATTTGCTTATGCTTTTCTGCCTCTCCTTCTCCTACCATTTGTGGTCAGGAGGTTGAGACAGGCATCCCTCTTTCTCATCTTGGCACCACTAACCCCGGCATGTCATCCATGGTACTCCACACTACTAGAACTCTCTCTAGTCCCACACAAGAAGCTCCCGAACAGGTTGGATCTTCTCACACACCATGGCACACTGACACACCAACCCTCAGCAACTCAACCTTATGATCTGGCTCATGAGGTCTTAGAATTTAGTTACCTTAATCTACCATAAGAGTGTATGTCTATTCTTAAAGAAGCACAATGACCTACTACCAGATCCTGTTAGGCAGCCAAATGGGAACATTTTGTGCACTACTGTCTTCTCAAAGACATAATCCACTCACAGTGTTGCTGCAACCAATTGCATGTTACTTCTTTCACCTGCAGAAGTAAGGACTTGCCTGTACATCTATTTATTTACATCTGGCTGCTGTGACTGCCTATTTGCAGAATAGACAACATATTTCACTATTCAGAATTTCAGTCATGGAAGGCCTCAAAAGGGTTATTCCATGACATGTCCTTTTGGGACCATAACATCATCCTTACCAGACTGATTGGCCCCACCTTTTGAACCTCTTACCCCCGTACACTTTGATTCTTGTCCTGGAAGGGGTTCTTCCTTGTATCCATCACTTCTCCATCAGAAGAGTCCGAGAAATACTCACTCTCTTCCTAGAGGAGCCACTTTTTCAAATACTTCAAGATAGAGTGGTTCTCACAATCAATCCCAAATTCCTGCCCAAGGAGGTCTCCATTTTCCACCTTAACCAGACAGCCGAGCTGCTGAATTCCATTCTCGCCCAGCCATTGTAATAGAATATGCTCTGTACATTCTTGATGTGAAGAGAGCACTAATGTACTATATTGACACGACAATGCCCTTCTATAAGACACAACCCCTATTTTTTTCTTACTGCAAGCCCCATGAAGGACGTGTTCTTTCCTAGGGAGGAGTTGCATGATGGTTAGTCAAGTGCATACACACCTGCTATGCTAAAGCAAAAAGAGTCCTGCCCGTCACTCCTAGAACACATTCCATTCATACGAAAGGGGCTTCTGTGGCTTTTTTATGTAATTTACCATTAGCGGTAAAGCAGGTACCTGGTCTATCCCTCATACCTTTACCCGCCAAGTCAACACCTTCTCATTGTCATGCTTCCACACTCTCCGCCTCCTCTGGGCGATCTTCAATTGGATCCCCTCCGAGGCAAGGACGGTCACCCAGGCACTTGTCATCAGCAAACTTGACTAAGGCAACTCTCTTTATGTCTGCATCATGAAGAAGCTCCAAGCAAGACTCCAGAGAATTCAGAACGCAGCAGACAGACTCATCTTAGACATCCTCCCCCACAACCACATCTCCACCAACCTTAGAGACCTGTACTGGCTCCCCATCAACAAACACATCACCCTCAAGCTCCTGACACCTCTACAAGGTCCTGCACAATATCGAACCCCCTACCTCAACCACTGCCTATCTTATTACACCCTGCCAGACAACTCTGATCTTCTCAACTTGCCCTCGCCACCACCCCTAGAATAAGGAAGAGCACAGTGGGAGGCAGAATCCTTCTCCTACCTCGCAGCGCAAACCTAGAACACGCTACCAATCCACCTCAGGCAGGCCCCTTCACTGAATCAGTTCAAGAAGAACCTCAAGACCTGGCTGTTCGACAGATCGGCATTCCCATGACAGCATCTTGAGTCCCCACGGGTGATAAGCAGCGCTATACAAATTGCTGATTGATTGAGAACTACTGCATGGATGTCTTAGCTAGTTTACAACCTAGAGTTGGCCAGGCTGTCTTACACATACTTTTTAAATCTTCTGCAATGTTCTCAGGCTAAGCCACAGGTTTTGGAAGGACTATTTTACAGTCTGTGCACAGCATTTGTGTCTTCAGCTACACATGTCACAAATGGAAAATGTTGCTTACCCTTTAAGCATCTGTTCTTTGAATGTAGTGCTGTAGATTCACTGGCACCCCCACACCCACCCAGTTGCCTAAGGTTGTTGCAGATATCTCCTTTCTTTTGTTACCTTTATTTTCTCTGAGTTCCATTTCCAATCTTGCCCTTTGTGCGGGGAAAAACAATCTAACAATGGAGCTGATGTCCTTGCCCAGTACTACTAATAGGTGTAGTCACTAGGTCCTGACTTGAAAGGACTTCCTTCAAAGACAAACACATTGTAGACTTCTGAGCCCAACATTAGATGGCAAAAGTGCACACAGCTTATGAAGGTGCAGCTCTACATGCCACAAACAGATGCTCCCAGGGTAAGTCACATTTTCCTTACCAGATAAACAATATAGTGAGAATATAGATACAGATATGGCAACTTTAATATGGTATTTGATAGCACTATTCAGTGTTTGGGGGGGGAAGGGTTATGATACCACTCTTCTCCTCAACAAATTTTAAAAATCACATATTACTCTATACTTAACTGATTGTGAGGTTTAGTCCATGCTGTTATTCATATGTAGGTATTTTAACAAAACCAGGAAAAAATGGGTTGCTATGGAGAAACATTGTATGCATTGTGCCAGGCAGCCTGATTGTGCACCTGCACTACGGAGAGAGTAGCACAGTACCATATGTCTGTAGATATGGTGCATTCCGGCTTTCTGCCTGCCACACATCGCAATAACTTTGCTTGCTGCACTGTGTTAGACCTGGCATCCTTACGTGGTCTAACCCCAGTCTTTTTGCCTTTACCCCATATTTTGTTGCTCTATCTTTTGGTTGGTGTAGGAAGTTGGCTCTGTATGCACTATTTCAAAGTAAGGAATAGTATGCACAGAGTCCAAGGGTTCCCCTTAGAGGTAAGATAGTGGCAAAAAGAGATAATACTAATGCTCTATTTTGTGGTAGTGTGGTCGAGCAGTAGGCTTATCAAAGGAGTAGTGTTAAGCATTTGTTGTACACACACAGGCAATAAATGAGAAACACACTCTCAGAGACAATTCCAGGCCAATAGTTTTTTGTATAGAAAACGATATTTTCTTAGTTTATTTTAAGAACCACAGGTTCAAGATTTACATGTAATACTTTAAATGAAAGGTATTGCAGGTAGGTACTTTAGGAACTTTGAATTAGCAAAATAGCATATACAGTTTCCATATAAATCACATATAGCTATTTTAAAACTAGACAGTGCAATTTTCAAATGTTCCTGGGGGGAGTAAGAGTTTGTTAGTTTTTGCAGGTAAGTAAACCACCTACGGGGTTCAGGTTTGGGTCCAAGGTAGCTCACCGTTGGGGGTTCACAGCAACCCCGAAGTTACCACACCAGCAGCTCAGGGCTGGTCAGGTGCAGAGGTCAAAGTGGTGCCCAAAACGCATAGGCTTCAATGGAGAAGGGGGTGCCCCGGTTCCAGTCTGTCAGCAGGTAAGTACCCGCGTCTTCGGAGGGCAGACCAGGGGGGTTTTGTAGGGCACCGGGGGGGACACACAAGTCAGCACAGAAAGTACACCCTCAGCAGCACGGGGGCGGCCGGGTGCAGTGTGCAAACACGCGCCGGGTTTCCAATAGGTTTCAATGGGAGACCAAGAGGTCTCTTCAGCGATGCAGGCAAGGGGGGGGCTCCTCGGGGTAGCCACCACCTGGGCAAGGGAGAGGGCCTCCTGGGGGTCACTCCTGCACTGGAGTTCGGATCCTTCAGGTCCTGGGGGCTACAGGTGCAGAGTCTTTACCAGGCGTCGGGATCTGAGGAGCAGGCAGTCGCGGTCAGGGGGAGCCTCAGGATTCCCTCTGCAGGCGTCGCTGTGGGCGCTCAGGGGGGGCAACTCTAACTACTCACGGTCTCGCAGTCGCCAGGGAGTCCTCCCTGAAGTGATTGTTCTCCACAAGTCAAGCCGGGGGCGTCGGGTGCAGTGTGTCAAGTCTCACGCTTCCGGCGGGAAACGCAAGTTGTTTCAAAGTTGCTTTTTTGTTTCAAAGTTGCAGTCTTTGGTGAACAGGGCCGCTGTCCTCAGGAGTTCTTGGTCCTTCTAGATGCAGGGCAGTCCTCTGAGGCTTCAGAGGACGCTGGTCCCTGGGGAGAGCGTCGCTGAAGCAGTGTCTTTAGAAGTGGGGAGACAGGCCGGTAGAGCTGGGGCCAAAGCAGTTGGTGTCTCCGTCTTCTCTGCAGGGTTTTTCAGCTTAGCAGTCCTCTTCTTCTTAGGTTGCAGGAATCTGAGTTCCTAGGTTCTGGGGAGCCCTTAAATACTAAATTTAAGGGCGTGTTTAGGTCTGGGGGGTTAGTAGCCAATGGCTACTAGCCCTGAGGGTGGGTACACCCTCTTTGTGCCTCCTCCCTGAGGGGAGGGGGGCACATCCCTAATCCTATTGGGGGAATCCTCCATCTGCAAGATGGAGGATTTCTAAAAGTCAGAGTCACCTCAGCTCAGGACACCTTAGGGGCTGTCCTGACTGGCCAGTGACTCCTCCTTGTTTTTCTCATTATCTCCTCTGGCATTGCCGCCAAAAGTGGGGCGGTGGCCGGAGGGGGCGGGCAACTCCACTAGCTGGAGTGCCCTGTGGTGCTGTAACCGCCAGGTGTTACAGTTCCTGCAGGGGGAGGTGTGAAGCACCTCCACCCAGTACAGGCTTTGTTACTAGCCACAGAGTGACAAAGGCACTCTCCCCATGTGGCCAGCAACATGTCTTGAGTGTGGCAGGCTGCTAAAACCAGTCAGCCTACACGGATAGTCGGTTAAGGTTTCAGGGGGCACCTCTAAGGTGCCCTCTGGGGTGTATGTTACAATAATAAATGTACACTGGCATCAGTGTGCATTTATTGTGCTGAGAAGTTTGATACCAAACTTCACAGTTTTCACTGTAGCCATTATGGTGCTGTGGAGTTCGTGCATGACAGACTCCCAGACCATATACTCTTATGGCTACCCTGCATTTACAATGTCTAAGGTTTTGCTTAGACACTGTAGGGGCACAGTGCTCATGCACTTGTGCCCTCACCTATGGTATAGTGCACCCTGCCTTAGGGCTGTAAGGCCTGCTAGAGGGGTGACTTATCTATACTGCATAGGCAGTGTGAGGTTGGCATGGCACCCTGAGGGGAGTGCCATGTCGACTTAGTCGTTTTGTCCTCACTAGCACACACAAGCTGGCAAGCAGTGTGTCTGTGCTGAGTGAGGGGTCCCCAGGGTGGCATAAGATATGCTGCAGCCCTTAGAGACCTTCCCTGGCATCAGGGCCCTTGGTACCAGGGGTACCAGTTACAAGGGACTTACCTGGATGCCAGGGTGTGCCAATTGTGGAAACAAAAGTACAGGTTAGGGAAAGAACACTGGTGCTGGGGCCTGGTTAGCAGGCCTCAGCACACTTTCAAATCAAAACTTAGCATCAGCAAAGGCAAAAAGTCAGGGGGTAACCATGCCAAGGAGGCATTTCCTTACACAACCCCCTCCCCCCCCCCAAACGAAAGAGGATGAGACTAACCTTTCCCAAGAGAGTCTTCATTTTCTAAGTGGAAGAACCTGGAAAGGCCATCTGCATTGGCATGGGCAGTCCCAGGTCTGTGTTCCACTATAAAGTCCATTCCCTGTAGGGAGATGGACCACCTCAACAGTTTTGGATTTTCACCTTTCATTTGCATCAGCCATCTGAGAGGTCTGTGGTCAGTTTGAACTACAAAGTGAGTACCAAAGAGGTATGGTCTCAGCTTCTTCAGGGACCAAACCACAGCAAAGGCCTCCCTCTCAATGGCACTCCAACGCTGCTCCCTGGGGAGTAACCCCTGCTAATGAAAGCAACAGGCTGGTCAAGGCCATCATCATTTTTTTGGGACAAAACTGCCCCTAGCCCATGTTCAGAGGCATCTGTCTGCACAATGAACTGCTTGGAGTAATCTGGAGCTTTTAGAACTGGTGCTGTGCACATTGCTTGTTTCAGGGTGTCAAAGGCCTGTTGGCATTCTACAGTCCAGTTTACTTTCTTGGGCATTTTCTTGGAGGTAAGTTCTGTGAGGGCTGTCACTATGGATCCATATCCCTTCACAAACCTCCTGTAGTACCCAGTCAAGCCAAGGAATGCCCTGACTTGAGTCTGAGTTTTTGGAGCTGCCCAGTCCAGAATAGTCTGGATCTTAGGCTGGAGTGGCTGAACTTGGCCTCCACCTACAAGGTGACCCAAGTAAACCACAGTTCCCTGCCCTATCTGGCATTTGGATGCCTTGATAGAGAGGCCTGCTGATTGCAGAGCCTTCAAAACCTTCTTCAGGTGGACCAGGTGATCCTGCCAGCTGGAGCTAAAGACAGCAATATCGTCAAGATAAGCTGCACTAAAGGACTCCAAACCAGCAAGGACTTGATTCACCAACCTTTGGAAGGTGGCAGGGGCATTCTTTAAACCAAAGGGCATAACAGTAAACTGATAATGCCCATCAGGTGTGGAGAATGCTGTCTTTTCTTTTGCTCCTGGTGCCATTTTGATTTGCCAGTACCCTGCTGTTAAGTCAAAGGTACTTAAGAATTTGGCAGCACCTAATTTGTCAATCAGTTCATAAGCCCTTGGAATGGGATGGGCATCTGTCTTGGTGACAGAATTAAGTCCTCTGTAGTCTACACAAAACCTCATCTCTCTCTTTCCATCTTTGGTGTGAGGTTTGGGGACTAGAACCACTGGGCTAGCCCAGGGGCTATCAGAGTGCTCCATTACTCCCAATTCCAGCATCTTGTGGACTTCCACTTTGGTGCTTTCCTTAACTTGGTCAGACTGTCTGAAAATGTTGTTTTTGACAGGCATGCTGTCTTCTGTGTCCACATCATGGGTACACAGGTGTGTCTGACCAGGGGGTAGGGAAAAGAGCTCAGCAAACTGTTGCAGGACCTTCCTACAGTCAGATTGCTGTTGGCTAGAGAGGGTATCTGAATAGATCACTCCATCAACTGAGCCATCTTTAGGGTTTGTGGAGAGGAGATCAGGGAGAGGTTCACTCTCAGCTTCCTGGTCCTCATCTGTTACCATCAACAGATTCACATCAGCCCTGTCATGGAAGAGCTTAAGGCGGTTCACATGGATCACCCTCTTGGGGCTCCTGCTAGTGCCTAGGTCCACCAGGTAGGTGACCTGACTCTTCTTTTCTAGCACTGGGTAAGGGCCACTCCATTTGTCCTGAAGTGCCCTGGGAGCCACAGGCTCCAGAACCCAGACTTTCTGCCCTGGCTGAAATTCAACCATTGCAGCCTTTTGGTCATACCAAAACTTCTGGATCTGTTGGCTGGCCTCAAGGTTTTTACTTGCCTTTTCCATGTACTCTGCCATCCTTGAACGTAGGCCAAGTACATAGTCCACTATGTCTTGTTTAGGCTCATGAAGAGGTCTCTCCCAGACTTCTTTCACAAGAGCTAGTGGTCCCCTTACAGGGTGGCCAAACAGAAGTTCAAAGGTTGAGAACCCTACTCCCTTCTGAGGCACCTCTCTGTAAGCGAAAAGCAGACATGGCAAGAGGACATCCCATCTCCTTTTGAGTTTTTCAGGGAGCCCCATGATCATGCCTTTTAATGTCTTGTTGAATCTCTCAACAAGGCCATTAGTTTGTGGATGGTATGGTGTAGTGAATTTGTAAGTCACTCCACACTCATTCCACATGTGTTTCAGGTATGCTGACATGAAGTTGGTACCTCTGTCAGACACCACCTCCTTAGGAAAACCCACTCTGGTAAAAATACCAATGAGGGCCTTGGCTACTGCAGGGGCAGTGGTCGACCTAAGGGGAATTGCTTCAGGGTATCTAGTAGCATGATCCACTACTACTAGTATGTACATGTTCCCTGAGGCTGTGGGAGGTTCAAGTGGACCCACTATGTCCACACCCACTCTTTCAAAGGGGACCCCCACCACTGGAAGTGGAATGAGGGGGGCCTTTGGGTGTCCACCTGTCTTACCACTGGCTTGACAGGTGGTACAGGAGACACAAAACTCCTTGACCTTCTGGGACATGTTGGGCCAATAGAAGTGGTTGACTAGTCTCTCCCACGTCTTGGTTTGTCCCAAATGCCCAGCAAGAGGAATATCATGGGCTAAGGTCAGTATGAACTCCCTAAACTCCTGAGGCACTACCACTCTCCTAGTGGCCCCAGGTTTGGGATCTCTTGCCTCAGTGTAAAGGAGTCCATCTTCCCAATAGACCCTATGTGTTCCAGTTTTCTTGCCATTGGACTCTTCAGCAGCTTGCTGCCTAAGGCCTTCAAGAGAGGGACAGGTTTCTTGCCCCTTACACAACTGCTCCCTTGAGGGTCCCCCTGGGCCTAAGAGCTCAACCTGATAAGGTTCTAACTCCAGAGGCTCAGTTCCCTCAGAGGGCAGAACTTCTTCCTGGGAAGAGAGGTTCTCTTTTTGTTGTTGTGTTGCAGCTGGTTTCCCAGTTGTCTTTCCTTTTCTCTTGGTAGGCTGGGCCCTTTTTCCAGGCTCCAACCCTACTTTTTCACCCTGAGCCTTGCACTGTGCCCTTGTCTTGACACACACCAGTTCAGGGATACCCAGCATGGCTGCATGGGTTTTCAATTCTACCTCAGCCCATGCTGAGGACTCCAGGTCATTTCCAAGCAAACAGTCTACAGGGATATTTGAGGAGACCACCACCTGTTTCAGGCCATTGACCCCTCCCCACTCTAAAGTTACCATAGCCATGGGATGTACTTTAGTCTGATTGTCAGCGTTGGTGACTGGATAAGTTTGTCCAGCCAGGTATTGACCAGGGGAAACCAATTTCCCTGTCACCATGGTGACACTGGCACCTGTATCCCTCAGGCATTCTCCACTTGTCCCATTAATTAAGAGCTGCTGCCTGTATTTTTGCATGTTAGGAGGCCAGGCAGCCAGTGTGGCTAAATCCACCCCACCCTCAGAGACTAATGTAGCTTCAGTGTGACACCTGATTTGCTCTGGGCACACTGTTGATCCCACTTGGAGACTAGCCATTCCAGTGTTAGCTGGAGTGGAGTTAGAAGTGGTACTTTTCTTGGGACAGGCCTTGTCTCCAGTTTGGTGTACAGGCTGATTACAGCTACGACACCAGGCCTTTTTGGGATCAAAGTTTTTACCCTTGTACCGAAAATTGGTTTGTGAAGAGGCTCTGGGCCCACCCTCCTGTGCAGGTTTTTGGGGGCCTGTAGAAGACTCTTTACTATTTTTACCTTTGGATTTCTCAACACTCTTCCCCTGGGGAGGTTTTGTGACCCCTTTCTTTTGGTCACCCCCTGTGGATGTCTTGGTCACCCTAGTCTTGACCCAATGGTCCGCCTTCTTTCCCAATTCTTGGGGAGAAATTGGTCCTAGGTCTACCAGATGCTGATGCAGTTTATCATTTGAACAATTACTTAACAGGTGTTCTTTCACAAATAAATTGTACAGCCCATCATAATCATTTACACCACTGCCTTGAATCCAACCATCCAGTGTTTTCACTGAGTAGTCCACAAAATCAACCCAGGTCTGGCTCGAGGATTTTTGAGCCCCCCTGAATCTAATTCTATACTCCTCAGTGGAGAATCCAAAGCCCTCAATCAGGGTACCCTTCATGAGGTCATAAGATTCTGCATCTTTTCCAGAGAGTGTGAGGAGTCTATCCCTACACTTTCCAGTGAACATTTCCCAAAGGAGAGCACTCCAGTGAGATCTGTTTACTTTTCTGGTTGCACAAACCCTCTCAAAAGCTGTGAACCATTTGGTGATGTCATCACCATCTTCATATTTAGTTACAATCCCTTTAGGGATTTTCAACATGTCAGGAGAATCTCTGACCCTATTTATGTTGCTGCCACCATGGATGGGACCAAAACCCATCTCTTGTCTTTCCCTTTCTATGGCTAGGAGCTGTCTCTCTAAAGCCAATCTTTTGGCCATCCTGGCTAACAGGAGGTCATCTTCACTGAGGCTATCCTCAGTGATTGCAGAGGTGCTGGACCCTCCTGTGAGGGAAGCAGCATCTCTGACTATCACAGTTGGTGACAGGGCTTGAGGGGCCCTGATCTCCCTAATTGGGACTGGAGGGGGGAAGTCTCCTCCAAGTCACTAACTTCATCCTCTGGGAAGTCATCCTCAGAGGGGTTGGCTTTTTCAAACTCTGCCAGCAGCTCCTGGAGCTGTATTTTGGAAGGTCTTAGGCCAACTGGTATTTTCTTTATTTTGCAGAGAGACCTCAGCTCCCTCATCTTAAGATGGAGGTAAGGGGTGATGTCGAGTTCCATCACATTCTCTTCTGCACTAGACATTATGTTTCTAAAAGTTGGAATACTTTTTAAGAATCTAAAACTATCTCTAGAACTTAATTCAAACTTTCACAAAACTTTTAAACTCTAAAAGAAATGCTAACAGGGACTAACACAAGGCCCTAGTAGGACTTTTAAAAATTTAGAAAAATAGCTCAAATTTCAAAAATCAGTTTCTACTGACAATTTTTGGAATTTAGTCGTGTGATCAGGTATTGGCTGAGTAGTCCAGCAAATGCAAAGTCTTGTACCCCACCGCTGATCCACCAATGTAGGAAGCTGGCTCTGTATGCACTATTTCAAAGTAAGGAATAGTATGCACAGAGTCCAAGGGCTCCCCTTAGAGGTAAGATAGTGGCAAAAAGAGATAATACTAATGCTCTATTTTGTGGTAGTGTGGTCGAGCAGTAGGCTTATCAAAGGAGTAGTGTTAAGCATTTGTTGTACACACACAGGCAATACATGAGGAACACACACTCAGAGACAATTCCAGGCCAATAGGTTTTTGTATAGAAAAATATATTTTCTTAGTTTATTTTAAGAACCACAGGTTCAAGATTTACATGTAATACTTTAAATGAAAGGTATTGCAGGTAGGTACTTTAGGAACTTTGAATTAGCAAAATAGTATATACAGTTTTCGTATAAATCACATATAGCTATTTTAAAACTAGACAGTGCAATTTTCAACAGTTCCTGGGGGGAGTAAGAGTTTGTTAGTTTTTGCAGGTAAGTAAACCACCTACGGGGTTCAAGTTTGGGTCCAAGGTAGCCCACCATTGGGGGTTCAGAGCAACCCCGAAGTTACCACACCAGCAGCTCAGGGCCGGTCAGGTGCAGAGGTCAAAGTGGTGCCCAAAACGCATAGGCTTCAATGGAGAAGGGGGTGCCCCGGTTCCAGTCTGCCAGCAGGTAAGTACCCATGTCTTCGGAGGGCAGACCAGGGGGGTTTTGTAGGGCACCGGGGGGGACACAAGTCAGCACAGAAAGTACACCCTCAGCAGCACGGGGCGGCCGGGTGCAGTGTGCAAACATGCGTCGGGTTTCCAATAGGTTTCAATGGGAGACCAAGGGGTCTCTTCAGCGATGCAGGCAGGCAAGGGGGGGGCTCCTCGGGGTAGCCACCACCTGGGCAAGGGAGAGGGCCTCCTGGGGGTCACTCCTGCACTGGAGTTCAGATCCTTCAGGTCCTGGGGGCTGCGGGTACAGAGTCTTTACCAGGCGTCGGGATCTGAGGAGCAGGCAGTCGCGGTCAGGGGGAGCCTCGGGATTCCCTCTGCAGGCGTCGCTGTGGGGGCTCAGGGGGGGCGACTCTGGCTACTCACGGTCTCGCAGTCGCCGGGGAGTCCTCCCTGAAGTGATTGTTCTCCACAAATCGAGCCGGGGGCGTTGGGTGCAGTTTGTCAAGTCTCACGCTTCCGGCAGGAAACGCAAGTTGTTTCAAAGTTGCTTCTTTGTTTCAAAGTTGCAGTCTTTGGTGAACAGGGCCGCTGTCCTCGGGAGTTCTTGGTCCTTCTAGATGCAGGGCAGTCCTCTGAGGCTTCAGAGGTCGCTGGTCCCTGGGGAGAGCGTCGCTGGAGCAGTGTCTTTAGAAGTGGGGAGACAGGCCGGTGAAGCTGGGGCCAAAGCAGTTGGTGTCTCCGTCTTCTCTGCAGGGTTTTTCAGCTTAGCAGTCCTCTTCTTCTTAGATTGCAGGAATCTGAGTTCCTAGGTTCTGGGGAGCCCTTAAATACTAAATTTAAGGGCGTGTTTAGGTCTGGGGGGTTAGTAGCCAATGGCTACTAGCCCTGAGAGTGGGTACACCCTCTTTGTGCCTCCTCCCTGAGGGGAGGGGGGCACATCCCTAATCCTATTGGGGGAATCCTCCATCTGCAAGATGGAGGATTTCTAAAAGTCAGAGTCACCTCAGCTCAGGACACCTTAGGGGCTTGTCCTGACTGGCCAGTGACTCATCCTTGTTTTTCTCATTATCTCCTCCGGCCTTGCCGCCAAAAGTGGGGCCGTGGAGGGGGCGGGCAACTCCACTAGCTGGAGTGCCCTGTGGTGCTGTAACAAAGGGGGTGAGCCTTTGAGGCTCACCGCCAGGTGTTACAGTTCCTGCAGGGGGAGGTGTGAAGCACCTCCACCCAGTACAGGCTTTGTTACTAGCCACAGAGTGACAAAGGCACTCTCCCCATGTGGCCAGCAACATGTCTGGAGTGTGGCAGGCTGCTAAAACCAGTCAGCCTACACGGATAGTCAGTTAAGGTTTCAGGGGGCACCTCTAAGGTGCCCTCTGGGGTGTATGTTACAATAAAAAATTTACACTGGCATCAGTGTGCATTTATTGTGCTGAGAAGTTTGATACCAAACTTCACAGTTTTCACTGTAGCCATTATGGTGCTGTGGAGTTCGTGCATGACAGACTCCCAGACCATATACTCTTATGGCTACACTGCACTTACAATGTCTAAGGTTTTGCTTAGACACTGTAGGGGCACAGTGCTCATGCACTTGTGCCCTCACCTATGGTATAGTGCACCCTGCCTTAGGGCTGTAAGACCTGCTAGAGGGGTGACTTATCTATACTGCATAGGCAGTGTGAGGTTGGCATGGCACCCTGAGGGGAGTGCCATGTCGACTTAGTCGTTTTGTCCTCACTAGCACACACAAGCTGGCAAGCAGTGTGTCTGTGCTGAGTGAGGGGTCCCCAGGGTGGCATAAGATATGCTGCAGCCCTTAGACACCTTCCCTGGCATCAGGGCCCTTGGTACCAGGGGTACCAGTTACAAGGGACTTACCTGGATGCCAGGGTGTGCCAATTGTGGAAACAAAAGTACAGGTTAGGGAAAGAACACTGGTGCTGGGGCCTGGTTAGCAGGCCTCAGCACACTTTCAAATCAAAACTTAGCATCAGCAAAGGCAAAAAGTCAGGGGGTAACCATGCCAAGGAGGTATTTCCTTACAGTTGGCCTTAGAACTCTAGCATTGATTAGCAGTAGTAAAGTGCTCAAAGTGCATGTGCTTCTGCCCTAAAACTTGGTAACCTTGGTGCACACCCAGTTAGCATATTTAATTTACGTGTAAGTCCCTTGTAGAGTGGTATGCCACATACCGAGGGCCTATAAATTAAATGGCCCCTTTGCTGAGCCTGACTGTCCCCAGGGACTGCTGTCTGCCTTATTGAGCCACCCTCCTGCCTACTGACCTGGACCCTGTCAAGAAGAACTGTAACCCATATCCAGAGTGACTCCATGGGCTTCTGACACCCCGTGAATCCACTAGCACATTGCGCTGAAGACGCACTAAAACCAACAACTGAGTCAGCGACACCCAGCTCACTATCATCAGGGTGCAAAATCGCTGCATCCAACACATTGCACCCCAGCGTGAACGCCGTGCTGCATCAGAGACTACCTATGAGGCAGATACTGACCGTGTGCATTGCACCAGGTCTGTCCAATCGAACGACCAGTGTGCGCTCTCACCTCTGCCTGCATTCAGTACTGCAGACATCTGTTGTGACCTGCTTTAGGCCCGGGAAGTCCCGCCAAGAGCACACGAAACACTGTGACCGGATTGCCTGCAGCAAGTTAGCTGCAGGGGTGAGTGTCTTCCCCTTTCTGCCCGGACTGCAAACCCAGCCCCAGGGGTCGCATAGAGTTCCTCGACCCCTGGCTAGACTCATGCAGACCCCTCTGGTTTGCATGGCACCACTTACTGCCCTGAACACATCACCGAACTGTTGAAAAGCGGCCTTCATGACTGAAATAACTCTGGCGGGGGACGGCTTTTAGACCTTATCATTCCAAAGCGCATTTCTTGTACCGTACAGCCTCTAATAGACGCGCACTACAATCGTCACTTCTTACTCACTGATATTGGCATATGCTATATTGCGCAAGATACCTACTGGATTTTAATCATTTTATATTTAAAGTTTATTATATGAAGAGTCACTTATTTTTCTAATCTTGTGTGGAGTCTTTTTTTGTATTTAACACTGAGTTGCTGTGAGCATATCGCACAAATACTTCACACATAACCGCTGAGGGTAAGCCAGCCTGCTCTGCGCCAAGCTCCCGGAGGGTGAGCACAGGTTATCTTTAGCATGTATCTGACTTGCCCTGATTAGAGTGGTTGGTACTCCCTGGCGTAGGTGCATACCCTAGCCAGCCAGAAAACCCATTTCTAACTCACTGCATTGTGAAACATTTTAGTAAATTTACCCCAGCGTCTTTCTGAAATGCCTGAACATCGGGTACCCCACGGCCACACTAATTTATCTTGCTCATCGCCTTCTGCTAAATATGTGTTAAATAATAGATGACCTGCAGAGGACAAGTAGAGATGTCGACTTCTGAAGACGACATAAATAAGAGTGATGCTTGAACGGTGGCAGCTCTGGCAATACATAGCCAATATAGAGCAAATGGTTAAATTATATAATCTATTGATTCAATATTAGGTGTTCCACGTTTTAATACAGTCATTCTTGCCCCTGCTCCTCTACCATAGGCAAGGGGTCCTGCTGGAGGGACCTTAATTTTAAGAAGCCCCGTGTATTGTTTTTCTTTCTTGTGTTTCACAAGGACCTTGGTTAGAAAGCGCCTGTACTCTTCGGATCGTAAATTATACTTATGTGTTCCATACTGGCACACCTTTAATGGTCCGCCTGAATCTGGAACCGTTGTCTACAAGGTCATTGTAACATCTTTGGTTGCTTGAAATACGTTTCAGTAGTTTCCACTCTCCCATTTAAACGAAAATCGAAACTGATTTGTCACTGAAACATATTAAGACTGACGCTAAAGTCAGTTTGATGAAGCACTAAGTAAAAAAGATGGCAGTCATCTGAAGAGCTAAAAATCAATGAACAGAGGCAGCAACTATTCATGTTTAATGTACCCTTAAATGAAGAATTTTATCGCGAGTGTGATTTTAACTCTAATAGCAGACACCTAGTAGCATGCTCCTGGAAAAAAGGTTGCAGGATGCTGGGTTGATATTGAGGTTTAACACAGGGCAGCAGGGCCAAATACCTCTTTATAGCTGAGAAGCTGCCCTCCAGTGTACCATTTTAGTGGCTTCTGTCCAAAATGTGCACGATTCCATCAGTTTGCGTTAGGACACTGGCCCAGATTTACATTGTGTGACACTATGTGACACAAACAATAGCAACTATCCGCTATGGCTCACAAATTTATTTTTTTGACTCAAAAGGTAAAACAATTGTAGCACTAAACACTATTGTAACAATTAGCGCAAAACCACTAAAAATACATGCAATGTGGGCTTAACAGGTTGGGAACAGCGCACAGCAGTCTAGGAGTCCATGTAAAGCCAGATCAGCTAAAGTCACAAAAACTAGCTCTTAGGCCCAAATTTATACTTTTTGACGCAAATTTGCGCTAGCGCAGATTTGCGTCAAAAAGTTTACAGCTGGCTAACGCCATTCCAACGTACAAGCCGGTCACCTTATTTATGGAATGGCATTAGCCGGCGCTGCGGCCTGGTTAACGTCAAAATAAATGATTCTAACCGGGCAGCGGAGGCGTAGGGAAGAATGTGGGTTTTGCGTCAAAGAATGGTGCAAGTCAGTTTAGAGTCAAAAATATTGACTCAAACCTGACTAGCGTCATTTTCTTACGCACCCCTGGAAATTACTCCTGTCTTAACAAAGACAGGAGTCATGCCCTCCAGCCCAATGGCCATGCCCAGGGGACTTCTGTCCCCTGGGCATGGCCATTGGGCACAATGACATGTAGGGTGCCCAAGTTAAGTCCCCCATGCCACTTTAAAAAATAAAAATTAAAATACTTGCCTATACTTACCGTAGATGGGTCCCACCATCCATGGGTGTCCTCCAGGGGTGGGTGAGGGTGGCAGGGGGTGTCCCTGAGGGCAGGGAAGGGCACCTGTGGACTGCTTCTGAGCCCACAGGTCCCTTAACGCCTGCCTGACCCAGGCGTTAAAAAAGGACTTTTTAAGACCCTCTCGTGCGTCATTTTTGCACTTGAGTATAAATAAGGCGCAAAGGCCTTAGAGTCATTTTATGCCCTGGAACGCCTATCTTACATATCATTAACGCAAGGTAGGTTTCCACGGTGAAAAAGTGACTCAAACTCCATAAATTTGGCACTAGACGGGTCTAGCGCCAAAGTATAAATATGGAGTTAAGTTTGCTCTGGATTTGCGTTAAAAAAAAAATGACCCAAATCCGGCGCAAACAGAGTATAAATATGCCCCCTAGTGCGGAATACTGATGTCAAATGAAAAGAGGCACAAACAATGAGCAAAATCCAATAACATGAAATTTCCACACTTAGGCCCATATTTATACTTTTTTAGTGACGCATTTGCAATGCTTTTTGACGCAAAAATGGCACAAACTTCCAAAATACAATTGTATTTTGCAAGTTTGTGCCGTTTCTGCATCAAAAAATGACGCAAATACTGTGCTAAAAAAGTATAAATATGGGCCTTAATGCGTGTAATTGTGACAAACATTACACATATTACGCAACTGAATCTTGTGATAGCATCTGTATGAAGAAATTTCTACTTGAGGTATAAATCTCATGTAAGACACCACTCCCTTGTTTTATGGCATAGCACTAAAATTATGTTTAGTGTCGGCCTTTTGTGTTTGTCTGGCATCTTTGGCACATGATGTGCTGTGAAAATGAAACTGTACACTTTTTGTGCCATTCACACAATATAGCAGTGCAGATTTTTGCAGCTCTGCAAGGCACAATGCTTGGTAAATCCACCCCTCTGTGTATTGCGGCAAATTCAATGCAGGAAATTACAAAGGGGAATCCGGGTTTCGGCAGTTTTTTTGAGCGGGATCTGGCTGACCCTTAGATATATGCTAAATTTGTTCTGGTTTAACTTTCTGGTACCGGCCACAATTTAGCACCTTGTGCACGTTGTCTGCTTTCAGGTCGGTGCAGCAATGTGCAGGCAACAAAGTTTTTTTCTTTTCCAGCTGGGTCTACAACAAAGCCCTGATTTAATGGGCCATCAGCGCTTCATGTGATCAAGTATTAGCCTGTCTGGCAGCCGTATGGAACCAACACATAGGCCCATATTTATACTTTTTTTGTGCCGCGTTTGTGTCATTTTTTTTACGCAAATGAGGCGCAAACTTAAAAAATACAATTATATTTTGGAAGTTTGCGCCGCTTTTGCATCAAAACATGATGCAAATGAGGCGATAAAATAGTATAAATATGGGCCCTACATTCCAATGCAAATGGAGGAAACAAAGGGGTACTGCTTAATACTTCAAAAGTATGTTAGAGAAACTGTGATTTGGAGGCAGGTTTCTGACTTCTTGAGTCCCCTTTGTAAGAGATGTGCATGCACTGTAAGAGTGCAGTTGCATCTGTGTTTATGAGCAATTACACAAATAACGATTTAAATAGCACTTACTAATTTATTTTGTATTTAATACTTTTATAGTGCTACTCATCTCAGAGTAGGGTATCAGAGTCCCTTGCATCGCACACCTACATGCACAGACAATAATTCATACGTGTGTAAATCAATGTACAGGAAAAGTTACGAAAGACAAACAGGGCTATACGTTTAGGAGTCACTTATTGTCCATATTTCTAGATAATATATTTTATGTGTGCATGTTGAGGGAAACCGAGTTAAGATTTAAAACATAACTCTAAGGGAAACAGAGTTAAGATTTAAAACATAACTCAGCCTGTACTAGCATGTAATGGATCCCTTTCTTGCAAGCTTAGAATGACAGCAAATTGGGGAAAAACAATATGGATCTAAACCTGTGCTTTGCAGTTTGCAAGGCGATCCTGAATGCTCACTGTGCTACATTGGGATTGCAATTTATGAACTGGAAGTAACAAAGGATCTCTGTGTCACAAGCAGTAACCTACTTGCCTAGCTACATAAAATACAAATCTGTGAATCTGCATGTTACACATGTTGCTTTGTAGCAGGTACGTTACCTCTCTATGGTACTTTAGGAGTTAAAAATGTGACTGGCCAAAAACACAGAACTCTCCTGACACTGTATTAAGTGTTATAGTTATTTTACTGTTATTATAATTGCTTGAAAATTGCTGGGCATACACAAAGAGCTCTGCAGCATGTGTCTTAACCATGTAAGATATGACAGCTAATTTGTGATCAATTAAGTATGCTAAATTATTTTTAATGTAACATTTGTCCTTGGTGCTAATTTCTTTACAGCATATCCTTTAAAAAATAAGGCCCAGATCTGCTATTGTTTTGAGCCGGGTTTGCATAATTTCTGTGATACTATACAGCAAAAAAGTGTTAGGGCGTGATTTACTATCCATCACAAACCAGGGTGTGCATTGGATAATATTCTAAGGTTATGAAATGTGTGCTATGCAATGTTTCGCATTACTATGTCAAGAGGGTGTCCGTGGGTGATGCATGGGCATTCCCATGCAACCACTGATGGGTTTTGATACAAGTTCCCAACTGCAAACAATGCTAGACAGGGAATTGAGCCAACATCATATGTAACAATGAGAAATGGTTTCCTCTCTCCTCATTTTCCAACTTTGCATGTATGCTGATGTGTACAGCACACATATAGTGGGAAAAGCCTTGAAGGTCTATGGTGCATGGATGTGTGCATTGGTGCTTGGCTGCCAAAAGTGTGCCAACGTTGGGTAAGGGAAAAAACTGCACTATTCCATAGTAGGTATAGCACATTTTTCTCTCTCTCCCTTTGACACAAAACAACTTCGGTGCAGTGTTGTCTTGCATCAAAGAATAGTAAATCTGGTGCGAAATGTATACTTTGATACCGTTTAATGATTTGGCCCCTCATGACTTCACCCTTTTTCACTGCCACACCTTGACCCCCAATTGACGGGTTCCTGGAGTCTTTTTTTCCCTATATCAGCACTGTGCACTTTTACATTTAAAGCAGTATTTGAGGTAAGGCTGCAGATTTTCAAACAGGCTATCAGCCTCTTAAAAGGTGGCCTTTTGCAACAGTTGTTTTAAGGAAATGTAAACGGCTTCGACAATCACAGGTCTGGTTAATGTTTTTTTGCCTACCCCACATTTTATTTTGCAGAAGACCCTCCAGATGCAGAACAAGAAAACGATAACGTTATGAAGTCTCCGCCTCCTCCTCCTCCTCCTCGTCGCATCTATCCACCAGGATCCGGCCTAGCGACAGCGAGACCAGCGGACATCCCACACTCCGTGAAAAAGGACCCCTCAAAGGTTGGGGGATTCACATGAAAATGGTTTCAGCTAGGCACAAATTGCACGTGTGCAAATACTTCGGCGATCAAATTTGCTACGATAAGAGTTAGAGCTGGTGTTTGGGCTGATATTGATGCTGGCGAAAAGCCACATTTTCGGAAATCATGTAAAGCTGATATTTCAGACATTAGTTTGTTTTAAAGAAAAATATATTATCGTCTATTCTAGGAAATCCTATCTCGAGCGTTCTGGTTAATTATGTTAAGCGTGACTCCGCAGTTTCTAAAACACATTCACATCGATTCCGGATGTGAAACGTATCCTGATTGTTAAACAACTCTGAGCAGTGTCTTTAAATGCTGACATTCTTTTGAGAATTGCTTGGGCTCTTTGAAGGTCAGAGATAGGAGTTACTTTGAAAATGGGCAGACACTTTGTTCTAGTTTGAAAACCTTTGGAAAAAGACTACTGCACGCGTGGGGCTTTTACTGAAAACACGTGACCCTGGGCGGATGAATTTGTATAATATAATTGAGAAAAGCATCTTTAATTTGTACTATTGTTTTCAATGTAAATATTATCAAACTAGAAGACCGAGATCATTTGTTTAACCAGAACAGCGCATTTTTATCTCTAGGACACACTAGCACTGATGAAGTCATTCATATCCCGTGCTCTTACTGTGTGCATCGTTTCCCAACATTCTAGGAGCTCAATGACGATATTAACTCACCTTCTCAGTCAAAATTCGCAAGATGTCAAACTGAGGACCAAATCTCTCACCCGAAGCCTCCTGTGGCAACAGATTCCACCACAAAGGATGACGAAGAGCAGGAAGGAGAGCGCATAATGGCAGAATTGCAGGTAAAGTTTCCTTGCGGAGGGCTACTGTGAAGCCACCGTGCACGTATCGTAAATTGTATTAACAGTGACAGTCACGCGCTTTCTTGCCAAGAAGTGCGACTAGTGCCATTCCTAGCGTGTAGCGATAGTACCACCTAGCGGACAGTAGTGGAAAGGTGCTCACGTTATGGAGCTATTTCATAATGAAAATAAACACAAGGTCCTGTTATTATTTATTGTTGAGCTAGGGCCAGCCTCCATCTGGGAAAAATGTTTCTTAGCTGGCAACACTAATATCTGCGGTAATCTATTTGAGTTAAAAAACGGAGATGAAAGCTCTTCTACTACAACGACATTTTGGACAGTTGTTCCCTTAGCCAGCCTTCCTCAACATAACGTACCGTGCCCAAGAGTGAGTCCAACTGCAATACTCCTGTCCCACGTTACTAACCTTGCTACTGCTACCTTCACCACCTACATCCCCTTATAATCTGTACACAATGCATGCCTTAGTAACAAGCAAACTTCCCTTTGTTTCGACCCGCCACTTTGTGTCTCTGCTAATGATATTAACTAGCAATTGGTTGCAGCGCTTTAGCTCTTGTAATGAAACCTGTTTTATGGTAAAACACTCTAACCCTTCTGGGTAATGTCTGCGCTATATGAAACTGCATAAATAATTCCAGGGACCCACAGGAAGGGTAGGCGCACAGGGAAAACTGCCGTTACTCTAACTGCCGTACGGCAAACTTCCAACCAGGAAGCAACCAAGTGAGGAGGGGAGAGAGGGGGGGGGGGGGTAGGGGGCACTAGGGAAGAATCCAGACATAATAAATGCAATAGAACTATTATCTGATTTAGAAATCCAGTCACCTTCACTGTCAAGACTGCACCTTGCTGGCCATATTTTCTGCCTGGGCTTGTACCACTGTTGGTTGGATCTACCAGTGCGGCAAGGGACAGCTTCCTGATCTCGCCTTCCACCTTTGACCACTGTGACATTCCTTCTTATCTCTATTTCAGCATTGCAATAGGCATGAATACTTAATGCCCGTCTGGAAAAGTCCAAACCTAGTGCATTTTTATATGCTTGTTTAGACGGCAACCGGCCTCTAGCTAAATAAATTTGCGTCATATGGAAAGAAAGAATGAAATACAAGATGGTGTTGATTTCAAAACTCTCACTTTCTTAGGCTTTTCAGAAGTGTTCATATATAGAAACACCCTCTAAAGGCCACGCCGAGCAGTCCAGGGTTGAGAACCAGACAAAAGACACAAGACCGGTGGGATTGATACATCCAAAGGAAAAAAAGGTAACACTGGGTGAATGAAGTCAACCAATCATTTTTACGATGCAGCTTATCTGTGACTTGTGCCTGCTGGGCTGTTCTCTGCTATTTTGATACTTTGAATGACAGTAACATAGTTAATGGTAATGTGTACGAACTAAAAACCTATTCAGGTATGGTGTAGTATGAAAGCTCACAGAAAAAAGTAATCAAAGCTGTGATGGTTCTGGCCACCTCTGCCATTGTCCTTATCCAATGATCAATTACTACTAAGTGTATGGGGTAAAGAGTTATGAAATGTAATGCGATTCATTCCTCAATGAAGCCAATATTCCGGCAGTGCAAACTCTACCCCCACCTGCTCTAAGGTGATTTTGACATTACTATTAGCACCACTCCTATATCAGCTACTAATATTTGCTCAACTTCTCTCCAACGTTGCCACCACCAACACATTTTTCTTTATCACCTTTTCAACAAAAGTTCTCTGTTCCTAACCCCAATCTTCAAACATCATCATGCCCCACTTATCACCGACAACTTCTCCTCCAACCCCATTCTGATATACATGTTCACTAAACTGGCCTCTGATTATTACCTGCTTCCCATCCATTAATGATGCCGGTTCATCCTGGAGTCTTGTTCCTACTCGCCACCACCAGCTTGACCTTGTCCTTGAAGAACTCTCCTCCATTCTGGTCCAACTGAGCATCACCTAATGGATGCCTTTCACCCGGCTTCTGTTGCAACCTTTCCCTTCGTTGACACGCTACCCATGCTGACACATTTAGCTCCAATAGTGGCAAAAGCTGCATCTATAAGAACCTTGAAAACTACTAGTTATCCCTGTTGCAGGTCATATTTTCCTACTTTGAGGCAGTCTTCTTTTCAAAACTCACCACAACTGTACATGGGCTTGCATGTTAATAACTCAAGCTCAAATACTTCCAAGTTACATCTACATTGATGCCACTAGAACTACAGCCAATACATCCTGACAGTAAGATTAAAACATAATTTTTGTAACATGAATCCTTTTCTGGATCCACATGCTGTGCATTATTCCTCCATCTATTGGTTGGGTCTGGAATTGTCACTTTTTTTCTCTTTCTCTCTTATGTCAGACGGCACCCAGGACATTCCTGAGCCTAGTCTCCATCTTTAGATTCTTTTTCTGCCTTTGGATCTGGAAGCAACGGAGGAGCTGTGAAAGTTTTTAAAAAAATTCGAGGTTTTTGGAAGAAAAATCAAACTATGTGCAGAAGACCACGAAAGAGACAATGACGTTAGGATGGAACCCTTCTCTCTTCCTTCTGAAGGGGGACCCCACCATGTGGTCAGAGAACGAGGTGAGACGGGGGGAACATGGAAAACACCCCCTTTACGTTCTACCCCAACTGCCACCACAAATTTGCACAAAGAGACTCCCACAAGGTCTGCAACCTCTGTCTGCCTATAGACCATCTAGACAAGGTCTATGAGGCCTGTGCCGCGTTCGTACCATAAGCCCTTAAGGTATGCTGAAGACAGAGGCTGGAACACCACACCACTGTGTCCAGCACTCTGAGGACGCAAGTTACACAGAAAAATATCACCATGTCTAGTGTCGACAACAACAACGTAGAGGAAACAGTGACAGTTCCTGGCGAAGGATCAGACGTCGAATCATACGCGACCGATGCAGAAAAGAAACAACGATGACAGCGGCAAAGGACCCCGAGAAGAAAAAACACAAGGTAATAAAGTAGCCGAAAGGTCCTGGACATAAAACACTGTGACAGTAAGTCCCACAAGGTAGCCTCAGCACTGAAACAATTGTCGCTTAGAGGTCAACCGAAAACAAAGGAGCACCATGGCACAGATACCAAGTGTGGGATTCTGATGCAAACAAGACTCTATCAAAACCCTCGACAATCCCATCCACTCAAGAGGAGCGAGAGAAAAGACCAAGGCTTCAGAGATGACAGAAGTGTTGATGCAGAAGAAGAGACCTACGCTGATGTTCGAAGCAGAAGAGAAGACGCTCGAGGTTTAAAGAAAGAAAAGAAGGCTTGGACCGAAATGGCAGCACTCCTGCAAAGAAAGGAGTTTGTTGACTATTTTAATGATTTTCGGATCCCGCCCAAGCTGTCGATGTCCTTCAGCACCAAGGACGACAGTCTGCCTTGGAGACTCCAGCAACACCAGAGCCCCGTGAAGAAGGACAAGAAGAGTTTTATCGATTAAAGGAGGCTGAAGAGGCAACAGGGTTTGACGAAGAATTGTGACAAAATCTCAACACCGAATCCCCAGAGGAAGGAGTGGACAACAATCCGTCAAGGCCATTGCCATCAGACGACCTCTCCATGTACAACAACCTCATCAAATGGGCTTCTGAAACTTATGGAGTCCAGCTGGAGGTAGAAAAGAGAGACTCTTGTTTTTTCCTCAAGACCCTAACTCTAGCCATCAAGGGGAACCTATACCTTCCACTGCTACCCAGCATATTAGATCAAGGGATGGAGGCATTTCAGGAACCTGCCACTGCAAAGGCGGTAACTCCCAGAGTAGAAAAGAAGTACAAGCCATCTACTCAAAACCCAAAATACATACAGGAAAAAGCTCCTGCTGACTCGATCTTTGTAACAACCACAAGAAAGCGGAACAGCGCCCACACCTCCATCATACCACCATCTTCGAAGAAGAGCAGGAGGCTTCATTTGATTGAGAGGAAGGTGGAGAGGTAGGAAGATGGAAAGGAGCCCAGTGGAGGATTGCCAACTCCAATGCATTGTTAAATAGATACAGGCTCCAACAATGAGACAAGATGGAGTCCCTCTTGCAACACCTCCCAGAAGAGTACAAAAAGAGGGCCAAGGCAGTCATGCAAGAGGAGAAAAACATAGCTAAAACATGCCTGCCATCAGCCTTGGATGCTGCTTACACTGCCAGCAGTCACATGTGCACAGACATAACACTAAGGAGGCGTACTTTGCTCAGAGTGCTGAGGTACAAACCAGAGGTACAAGCCTCCATAATCAATATGCCCTTCACAGAAGACACTCTGTTTAGACAGGCAGTCAATGAGACCTTACAACAACTTAAAAAAGACAGCGAAACGGCCAAAGCAATGGGAGCTCTACAATACAGTGGCTCATTTAGAAAGGGAGGAAAAACAGCCCGAAGGCCCACTGGCAGAGTGCCTTTCACATTGGGGCAGCAACAGCAGCCACCACAAGGCAGATCACACCAAGCCACAAAGCAGACTACGTACCAACAGTGACAACATCCAGCTAGATAGCCCTTTCATGCCCAAGGAAGGGGAAAAAGACAAACCACCCCTCCTCCCACCCCCCCCCCCAAAGGGAGGGACCCAACAATCCCTGTCCCCACATAACACCAGAGGGAGTCAGAATAAGAAATTACCCACAGGAGCGGGAAAAATCACCTCAAACAAATGAATTCTGAATGTGATATGCCATAGGTACTGCATAGAACTAATGAGGGAACTACCTCAAATGCCCCCAAAACCAAAAGAAATTCAAGTGGGAGAGATCATACAACTAAGAAAGAGGTGAAAGAACTCTTACAAAAGAAAGCCATCAAAAGAGCACCACCAAGGAAACAAACAAGGGAAATTGTTCTCCTTACTTTCTCGTCCCAAAAGAGGATCTAACTCTGAGACCAATCTTAGACTTCGGATTAGTAAATTAATTCGTACTCAACACTTCAGGAAGAAAACACTCCAAGGAGTTACACCACTTCTAAGGAAAGGGGATTAAATGGCAACCTTAGATCTAAAAGATGCCTGTCTACACATCCCAATGAATCACAGACACAAGAAGTACTTCTAATTTGTAGTAGAAAAGGTGCAGTTCCAGTTCACAGTGCTGCCATTTGGCATAAAATCAGCACTACTGATCTTCACAGAGTGCCTCGCCATGGTTGCAGCATACCTAAGAAAAGAGGGTATCCATGTGTACCTATACTTAGGTGACTGTCTAGTAAAAGCGAAATCAAAACGAAAATGCCCAAAGCACATTCAAACAGTAATCACCACATTACAATGTCTGGGTTTCTCAATAAACCACAAAAAGTCATCACCACAACTGGAACAGGAAAATATGTTTTTGGGAGTGACCCTAAACTCAAGGACAGCCTGAGCATACCCTTTCTCTGAAGAGGGCAGAGTCGATCACAGAGCAAGTGCGCCTATACCAGAAGGGGCAGACTCTGACAGTGAGGACAGTCCTGAAACTAATAGGTACGATGGCATCATGCATACACCTCATAACACGTGCCAGACTGCACATGCAACCTTTTCAAGAATGGATCTGCAACAAATGGTCACAAGCCACCGAGAGTTGGGAGGATCTTGTGGTTGTCACAGTAAAGGTTCAAAAGGAAGCACAATGGTGGCAATCCAAAACACCACAAATGCAGTGACACACATCAATTAGCTGGAAATGAGAACAGTTTGAATAACCCTGAAGGCATTCCAAACCCACATCACAGGTCAAACTGTATTAATACAAACAGACAGCACTACCACAATGTTTTATCTCAAACAGGGAGAAACAAAATCATTCGCCCTGAGAAAGCTAACTCAAGAGATATGGTAATGGGCAATACCAAGGAAGATCACACTGCAAACAGTCCACCTGCTAGGCAAAGAAAACACAGAGGTGGAGAGTCTAGACAGACAAGACAGCAGTTCGAACGAATGGGAACTTAAACAACAGACACCAGAGGAAATATTGAGAGCCTGGGGGAGACCAGAAATCAACCTGTTCACAACAGTAAACAACACAAAATGGCAACAGAGGGGAATGCCCTGTCAGTAAACTGGTCAGGTAGATTTGCCTATGCCTTTCCTCCAATCTCCCTAATACAAAATGTACTGGAGAAAGGCAGACGACCAGGGACACACCTCCTCTTCATCGCACCACAATGGGCCAGACAAACATGGTACTTGGACCTACTAGAGATGTCGAGGGGTCAAATGATAACAATCAAAGCAGAACAGGATCTGCCAACAGTACAAAAGGAGAAAGTGTACCACCCAGAGCCAGCAACACTTAGCCTAGTGCCAAGCCACCTGAATAGTTAGAATTTGGACATCTCCAACTGCTGCCCAGAACAATGGGAATCTTTAAGGAAGCAAGAGGGGCTACTACTCAAAAATGCTATGCAGCAAAAGTGGGAAGATACGTTCACTGGTGCACAAATAACAGCTATGGCAACAAGGACAATGCAGAAAACTGTATTAATGTATCTCACTCACTGCTACATACCGGGCTAACCTATTTATCCTTAAAGGAACACCTTGCAGCGAAAGTACACTAGGAACACTTCATGTAACAGTTTCTTCACATTCCCAGTGGTGAAGAAATTCCTAGAAAGAGCTAAAAGAACTGCTCCACCAAGATCAGTTCCAGCACCACCGCAGAACCTAAATAGCTTTCTAACGCAGTGAATGTCAAAGTACTTTGAACCTTTGCACAAAAGAGATCTATAATCACTAACGCCGAAGACATGCCTGGGTCCGGCTACTTAATGGGGGTGGGGGGTGCTTACAGGGGGAGGGCACAGATACCATCAGGTACACACTGTTGCCTCATACCGCTAGAATATTTTTTAAATTTTTTTAAACCTCTGATCAGTTGTGACTGAATTTGAATATGTTTTAATTGATTTTTGCTGCTGTTTGTTGCCTCAACGCTGCTTGCAGCACCGCATCACGGCACAGTTGAGTGCTAGGTGGGGGAACAGACTTGGAGTCTTCCTCCACTGAGGAGGTTCTAGCCATGTTCAGTGCCTCACCTGATACACAACAGTTGGATGCCCTATTGGTTAGTGTGCTAGTTGTTCACTTCCGGGTCGGCTACTTAAGGTGCACCGGGACTTCGAAGTGCCTCTGGCACACTAAAAGTGCACCAAAGGCAACCCCGTACGCACCCACTCCATGCCAAGCCAGACTAGGGTAAAGGACCACTGCCCGTTGAAGCAGGAAAAAAGGTCCGTTACTCTACAAAAGAAATAC
Source organism: Pleurodeles waltl (assembly GCF_031143425.1). Lineage (NCBI taxonomy): Eukaryota > Metazoa > Chordata > Amphibia > Caudata > Salamandridae > Pleurodeles > Pleurodeles waltl. Next base: position 770,795,007 of record NC_090449.1, on the reverse strand, counting down.
GGTCTCTAAACTTTTCCTTAGTTAGGGCGTGCATGCATGCACAAAATTAACGCTGACAACAAGGTACTTTAACTACAGAGATTGTAAGCTGACTATCAATGGCCCAATACCTAAAGTTGCCACAGACAGACCAGAGAAGGGTAGTGCTAAGAGCCAGCATTGGCATTTATACCTATTTAACTGTAAATCTTTACCCGAACACATTCTAGAATTGTTCACCTTCCTAGAAGAGGAAAAACTAATTGCCATGTTCCTCACTGAAACCAGGCTTCAAGAGAACTCCGTGCCTGACATTGCAATGACTGTTCCTCAGAGCTATGCAATTGCCAGGCAGGACAGACAGAGTCAAAAGGTGTGGGGGAGTAGACATTTTATATAAAGAAGAGATCACAAAATTTGACCCCAGGTTACTCCCTGGATGTTAAGGCCTGCTATTTTCCATGGAACTATCCCCAACCTTCACATTCTCTGGGTTACTTTTATATCGTCCACTGGGCCCGGCCACCTAGTTCATACAGGCCCTCCTTGATGCTGTGGCAGAACATAAGTCAGCTGACAGCAAACTTTTCAGTGCCAGGGGACGTGGATCTCCATCTTGAAAATAATAACTGTGAAACTATCAAGAATTGTTTTATGGGCCTGGATGCGGTCCAACTATAACACAGTGGGTCAAAACCCCAACTCGTAATCAATGTCACCTTCTTGACCCCATTTGTTCCAACATACCTGACCCAATAGAAATTATATGGTCAGGTCACATTTTTCGATGGACAGAACAAACCATATAGTCATCACACCCAACAAATCGAGTATCAGATGGAACCGGTCTAGACTGGACATAGGTCTGTGTGAGAACATGCTCACTAACTGCATGACAGGAGACATAGCCAATAAATGCAACATTTTTCAGGACTTGGATGCAGGGTGCCCTAAATCTCCTGGCACCTTTAAAACAACAAAATGCCACACGCCCCATAGGGAGAGCGCTATGGTTCTCTACGAAGTTCTTGGAGTTAAAAAAAGAATCTAAACAGTTAGAAAGAGCATGGAGGAAAAGTTACGACAAAGCCAGTAAAAAACAACTACAAGAAGACAGTAAAAAATATCACTGCCATCAGGGAAGCTAGAGCTAATTACATCTCTGTTAAAGTCAAAAACGCATCAAATTCATCTAAAGAAGTGTACAATCCATCAGAGGCACTTTGCAACTTGTTGGCCAGCATCTTCTTGAAGAAGGTTAACAACATCCTCTGAACACTGGGAGGAGATGAAGGGGCAGCTGCATCCCTTCAGCTGGGGCATGTCAAACTAAGCACTGTTTCAAGAAATTATGTGGGATGATACACAGGAACTTCTACAATGTTCTAGATCAGGTTCCCCCCTAGGATCCCGCTACCCCTGGTATTATGCTCTAAGGAGGGATGACAGTAATCTCCACTTTGACAGACATATTTAACCAGTCACTGAAACCTGGTAATGTTCCATCAGTATGGAAACATGCCATAGTTAAGCCATTACTAAAAAAACAAAAAGTAATCTTTCGGCCCGTCATTATGTGAAAACCATCGCCTGATTTCTCCCCCTCCAGGACCTAGCACATTTCTGGAAAAATTTGTAAAGAAAACTCAATTCCTATATAAATGGAATATTGCATCCATCTCAAACAGGGCTTTGATCAGGCAGCAGCACAGAAACTGCCCTCCTAACAGCTACAGAGGAACATAGGGCAATTCTGGATCAAGGTGGGTGTGCATCTTTGATCCTACTTGATCGAAGTGCTTTTTTGACACTGTCTCCCACCCAACACTGGTCAAAAGCCGGGCGGAAGGAGGCATCACTAGTACACCACTTAAATGGTTAACATCCTTCCTTCAAAATAGGATGTTTCAAGTACGCGAAGAAGACAGGCTGTTGTCCCGTAAGTGTGTAGTGCCTCAGAGCTCCTCTCTAAGCCCTACTTTGCACAATTTGTATGTTTTCCCACCTACAGAGATCATAAAGACACATGGCTTCTCATCAATATCCTGCGCTGACACAAATTATCATCAGCCTCTATCACCAAACAGAAAGGACTTCCACCCTCCTCCTAACACCTGCCTCAAGCACGTAGTGGACTGAATGGCTGAGACCAGTCTCAAATTAAATAGAGATAAAACGGAGGTGATGGCAGTGGGAAACAACCCCACCAGATGGATGGAGATGAGCTAGTCAAACTTTATGGACAGCCAACCCAGCCCCAAAACAGCCCCAAAACAGCGGTAACGGGTCTAGGAGTGTGGCTTGATAAGAAGCTCACAATGGAAGTTCAAATTTAGAAATAGGCAGCCACCTGCTTCGGCCTTCTCCAAACTGTGAGAAGAATATTGAGATGGCACGCAGAGTGGTGGTGCAAGACGTGGGAATCGCTCGACTATCGGAATTCCCTATACATGGGAGTCCCAAATTAGTCATTAAAAGACTGTGTTATATGAAATGCTGCAGTTCGTATACTGCTGAAAATTCCTAAATTCCAGTCGACAGCTGCAGCTCTGGTAAACTTTCACTGGTTCCCAGTACTTAAGTCCCTTTGCCTTGCGAACAGAACAGTGAGTACAAAAAGACCTAAGTTGATTCAGAGACTTCTCACACCCTACAATCCTACAAGATTGCCGCACTCTGCAAACCAGCAACTGCTAACAGACCCTTGGATAGAGAAAGCAAGAGGTGGTTGTCGTTCCTTAGATTTCATTGTTCTCAAGCTCTGGAATGCTCTCCCACTGCAAATAAGGAAAACCGAGTTGCAACCAAAATTCGGAAAATTATTAAAAACTATTCTTTTCAACTAAATGTTCAGCTAGGACGGAGGATCCGATTGCTGTCTTAGCACTGGGAGGCCCTTTTGGGTAGCCACTCGCTTTACAAATCCTGGAGAATAGAACAGAATATTTAATGTTTCTAATCACAATCTCATCGCTACACAGAGTAAGCAAACTACAGGCACTAACAATACAAGAACCATGCCTGCAAATGCACAGGGACAGGGTGGTTCTCAGAACTAACCCACAGTTCCTGCCAGAAGTGGTAACCTACTTTCATGTTAACCAAAGTATATATCTACAGGCCTTCTTCAAAGAACCTACAATACAGACAGAGAGAGAGAGCCCTACACACCATGAATGTAAGGAGGGCTTTAATGTACTATTTTAAAGAAACAAAAAGGTTTCGTAAAAGAAACCAGTTGTTTTTCTCCTTCATTGAGGCAACTGAAGGTTCCCCAGTGACCAAGGGGGCAATCTCAAAGTGGATTGTAGAAACAATACAGATTTGATATTCAAGGACAGGAATTACACTGCCCGTACACCCAAGACCCCATTCAACACGGAAAAAAGGTGCAACACTGGAATTCCTAGCAAGCGTACCAGTGGATGCAATCTGTGCAGCAGCAGCCTGGGCATATCCACACCCTTGCAAAACATTATTATATGGATATCCAAATGAGCAAGGAGGCACAGATGGGGGAGGGGGGAAGTATTACAACACCTGTTTGCTAACACTTCCTCATTTCATCCCAACCAACCCATGGGAGGGGATACAGTTTCATAATCTAATGCACAGCATGTGAATCCAGAAAAGGATTCATGCTGCAAAACGAAATGCAGAAGGAATGGTTTTGCAGCTTGAAGAGTTTTCTGGATTCACATGCAAACCACCTACCTCCCCGGAGATGGGATATAAGACAAGCAAGTGGGTGGGATACAGGAATAAAGTGAAAGCATATCAAGAAAGAAAAAAAAATCAGAAGATGGCGACTACACATATGAACATCCGGGGCGCCATCTAACTTCGCACAGGGGACGGGCATACCACCAAATGGTGGTCGGCGACACCGAAAAGAAAAAAGAAAGCGGAGGGGGACCCAACCACTATTTGTCGAAATAATGCTTAGCATGTGAATCCAGAAAAGTCCAAGCTGCAAAACTGCTTCTACTGCTATGTAACCATTTTGTTACCACCACTTTGACCCCACCATCACTACTTGTCTGCTTGCATCGAAGCTATTTATTCAGTTGATTATAATCCTAATTGCACCGTAGCCTTAAAACAAATTAAATCTAGTTACATGTAAGTGCTAAACTTAATGTGGTCTGTTCCCAACACCAAATTAATCCCTTAATCAGGATAAAAGAAAATTATTATCATTAAACTAAATAGATTACCGAAATTAGCCCTTAATTATTATTTTCCTAACATAATGCTAATAGGAAAACATAACCTAATACTACCATAACTCAAACTCTTAACATATATCAAATTAAAACACATGAAGCAGCTATCCTTACATAATCCTCACAAGACCTTGCATAGTACTAACCTTTAATCAATTAAAGTAAATTAGATATTTCTACTTAACCTCACCTTAGTACAAAGCGTATCCTTTTTCCTAAATTGTAGTAAAATAAATTATAACTAAATTATGTTAATTTACAATATCCTTTAATTAATATTAAATCAGTAATAAACTCTTTCCTTCATTTATTTACCTACATTAGTTTAAATTTGTTAATCTTAGTTCAAATGATATAGCAGCTTACTTGTAACCTCTCTAGTGGTCACTTATGTAGTATAATCAATGTAGTCCAGTTGTACCGCCTTATATACATTTCGATCTCCAGACACCCCTCTTTTTCCTTCCCTTTCACTTCTTATCTAAAATTCGCCTCCATTTCTGAGCTAGCTAGATGTTGTCCATCCAGCCCTCCTGAGTCTATCATGATCATACTCTCTTCAGTTACACTCTTCTCTTTGACCAAACACTGCAATATGTCATTGGCATCCTTCATATCTAAGAATGTCCCCCACTACTACTACCTGCTCAACCCTTGACAGTTGGGCTTCCACAAACTACAGTCCATCAAGCCCACCAAGGTCTCCTAACGTCCTCCCAAAACCCTTCACAGTTATCTTTCTACTATGCTCATCCTTCTTGACTGGCACAGTTGATCGCTATGTCCCTCTTTAAAGACTGTTTACACAGTGGAGGTGCTACAGAGAGAGGGCTGGTGCCCCTATCTTTGTGTCATTTGTCCTCTGGACCTGGAGGGGGCTCCAGAGCAATTTCCTCTTCCCCTTCCCCTTTCGCTGCAAAGTTTATGCTGTCTTTGGAGTCAGCTAAGTGGGGGTGTTTTTTGTCTGCAGAAGAATGAACTGAGGTTTCTGCCATGCATCCAGCTCCTCCTGCAACCACTGGAGGATAGGCTGTTCTGAATTTTTGGAGCCGGTGTCAATGGTGTTTAGGGAGCAGACTGCTCTCAAAGGTTTTCTCAACATTGAGACTGATTTCAGCACCTACATGGATTTTGATTCCCATGCAGGTTCGGGCACCAGCACAATGGACCTCCTGATTTCAAAAGGCCCTGGGGTCTGTGGAGTATCTTCAAGCTCAATGGACGAGCTGGGTCGGTGGCCAAAAGGGAAGTGTTGTCTGCTCTGAAGGCTTGGGCTCATTGCAACCCCTTCCTTCCCCCGTTTTTGATTTTGGGGGGGGGTGGGGGGAGCAGTGTTTTCCCTCAACTCGAGGGCCATTGTGCTGGCCTGCTTTGTGTGTCACTGCAGACTATGCTCACAGCTGGAGTCTTTGGCCCACATTTATACTTTTTAGCACCGCATTTGCGTCATTTTTTGATGCAAAAGCGGCGCAAGCTTGCAAAATACAATTGTATTTTGTAAGTTAGCGCCGTTTTTGCGTCAAAAATCGGCGCAAATGCGGCGCTAAAAAAGTATAATTATGGGCCTTTGTGAGGTGCTGAAAGTCTGCTGTTCTTCCTCTGATTCAGAGTTATTGCAGAAGGCTGCATCTGGACTGGGTGATGAATGAAGGGGCTGCGCCTCCAAGGGACCGGCTTCTTCACCTGCCTCCGCACTGTGTTCCCCAAAGATGACAGGGGTGCCTTGGGACTCCTGCCTCTGCATTATTTGATGTGCACACCTCTGCCTGCATTAGTACCAAAGAGTCTTCTTCAAACGGAAGGTGACAACCCTCGCCTGTAGTGTTGTCATGGTTGGGAGAGAGAAAGATTGCACATCTCATGGTACTTGATCCACAGGAACTTCGAGTGGCACTCGGGGCAATACCTGAAGATGTCCTTTATACTAGTGTACATGCGTTCTTCATGACATGCAGAGGCCCTTGCGGTAAGGCATCGATGGGTGGCAGGCTCTGTGGAATGGCTCTCTGAAGAACTAAGTGAAGTCTAAGATATTCTGCTGAGCCGAGTTTTTCTGTTCATCCCAGAATAGAAGAAACTGATTGGGCCTGAAGGAAACCACTGATAGTCACCAAACAAAGAGCCCAGTTGGTGATCGTCTGAATCAAATGGCAGAAAAAAAGAATCTAACATGGACTCGATGCCCATGCGCATTGCCGAATAAGGAAGGAGTCATTATACCTTGTGACTTGAGAGACTTCTTCAAAGAAAAACAACTTGAAAATGCCTGAGCCCAACACTAGATGGGAGGAGTATGCAGAGGACATTAATCTACTACATGACATGCTACGAACTGATGTTTACAGAGTAAGTAAAATTTTCTTTTTGTTGTACATCACCTATTCCCAATTGACACTCGCATGATGTTTATTCATCTTACTTATCACTCAGCCTCATGCCAGAACTTCTTGTGATGACTTATGCTTATCTATTTATCATGATACACTGCATCCCAGGCTGAGCCCTCGTCCACCCCATTTCACCAGGACTGTTAGCTTTTTCCAAAACCTTGAGGCTCATTTTGATAAGCACTTGACCCTGCAGTGGCCTTCTTTATGACATCTATTTGCCCATTGACAGATTTGGAACTGCTCTGTATGGGACGGGTACAGCCACATCTCTCATTCAATTTAGGTAAAGCACTGATTAAAACTCCAATTGTGAACACGTTTGTTTATCCTGACAGCCTTCTTATGGACCTCACGCAATACTTTTATCTCCATTGAAAAAGTCCTCAAACTTGGCACCTATGCTCATCTCCTAACTTTCTAGCCTTCCCTCAGCTCCAGGCTCGACAGTTCTCTGTACAAAGTAGTGCTTAATTTGTGCCGGTGGGGGGGCACGGGCTCCCTATTTTTGAGGGCCGGCACTTATTTTTCTGCATTAGACATTTACTGCAAGCAAAAGACACACATAGGAGAGACAGAGGAAGAGAGAAACGAAAAAGCGTGATAAAGGGAGACAGCAGAAAACTGCAAGAGTGATCTTAAGTAGCAAGGAGTGGCTGTAAATTGATTAGAGGCCCGAGATGGCTTTAGGATTACGCTGCCTCAGTATTCTGTGCTCACACATTTAAATGCAGCAGCCGCATGTTTCATAGGAGAGCTTTGGGGACCGGCACATTTTTATTTACAAATTGAGCACTGTTATCAGACCATCTCTTTTAGTTACACATTAAGCAATGTTATCAGACCATCTCCCCACATATTTTGCTTTACCCCTCCACCAAATCACCTTGTTTCCTTTTTAGATTGCAGTGTATTGCGTTCCTAGCTGCCTTGCACTGGAATGGTCTCCAGTGAAAACCAAGATCCTGTGTACATTCAGTAGGATCCTGAAGAAATCCCCTTTTTCTCTTCAAAGAGGATGTGTCACGAGTCACACCACCCTACTCAGGGTAAATGAGCAAGACTAGCACTGTGACCTACCAGACGAACTATAGCAAGCATTTTTTATAATTATGGTTTATCTGCGATCACATACAATACTGTAGTGTCACACATCTGCTAGCCTCATTTACAGGTTAACGTGCCACCATCAGGGCAAGTCTTCATGCACTTCTTATGTACCTTTCTGGTGGTATTTCTCCCCATGATGCTTGAGGAAATAAGACAGAACATGAACCACTTCAAAATAAGTAGTACGTTTTCAAATGAATATTTCACCCACTGTGTTAAAAGATAAGAAGCCTCCCTTAATTAAATGCTTTAATAAATAAGCATCAGCAATGCACATAGGCCCTGTCTTTATAATGCAAGTGCAGAACTGTTGGCTTCGCCAATTTTTTAAGGTATTATTTTTAAAAAGTTAAAAAACTACAGGAGAAAAAGAAATCACATTGTATAGTCTTTCTAAATGTCATGGTTTGCTATAAATAGCATGGTTTATGTTTCAAAAACTTTTCACTCGGGAAATTTTTAACAGAATTTGAAAAGAATAAGGAAGTGTCAAAATGTAAAGGGAACTACTTGTCAAGCCACTTGCCTCCCTGCAGCAGCTCAGAGAGCAGTTTTATGGCTGTCTAGTAGAAGTGTCATGCAAAGAACACCTTCTTCCTCAGACGCCAGGTGAGTGAGTGCTGCAGATGGCCCTTCCCCAGTGCCATAAAAGCCTTTGTGTGACAAAGCTTGTGCTTTAATGCAGTATGTGGAATGCAAGAGATAAAGTAAAAATAACCATTAAAGCCATCCTTTCAGCGATACTTCAGCAAAAACGTGTTTTTTGCTGTGCTTTTACAAACAAGCTGGAAGGGGAGCAACACAGAATGGACAAAGCTAGCAAGCACACACTCTCAAAGAGCACTGAATGAAAAAGAAAAAAGTATTTCCCTAAATATGAGTAGTGGATGGATACAAGCCAACCAGCGAAAAGGATCATAAAAGTGATTTGGTCCTGTGAAGGGATAAACACATGATTTCACGCAGCACAGCAAGGGAAGGCAGCAGAATAAACCACATTTACAAAGATATGGCCCAGTGCTGCACTCTCCTAGCTGTGGTGCACTTAATCTGTCTAGCACCAGCACAGGAACCTTTGCATCATTTTGCAGCGGTGCCTACGTTGTGGTCAGTATAGTTTTTGCTTAGGAATGTTTAGCTTGCTACAAAAAACTAACTTTTGTAGAACTATGCTGTGCAGCATGAAGAACACATGCAGAGTGGAAAAAGCAAAGAGAAAAAAGAATACAAAAGTGATTTATTGTGTAGATACTAGGGCAGGATTACACACTTCGTACCACACTTTGCCTTCAAAAGCCTTTGATCGGGCATAACTCAAGTACATTTCCATTTAGTGTGGTATGTTGGAAGAATGCTCTAGCGACGATGCATGAAGTTGTCTAAAGATCTTTCACTTAGAAAGTGTTCTACAAGGTTACGAAGACTTGGGCTGAGACAAGGGGGAGAAATAAATTCACTTGAAATCGATTTTTATGTGGAGGGTTTGCTTGATTTGTGAGATTTATGGATTTGCCTTTAGCCTTGGCAGTGTTGTACGAATGTTAACTGTGGTCTTTTTATATCACTAAATAAATCTTTGTTAAGTGCGGTGGTAGTCCAATGAAAACTTATCATTGCTTTGATAACATGTTTAAGGCTTAATGAAATCTGAACACAAGATGTTCTTATTACTGTTAAATATGGAGATTATTTTAGAGCCTCTGTATTCGAGATGTAAATGAGATGCATTTCTATCTACTCGCACAAAAAAATATTCGAAGGACTTATAATATCCTACATTAAAACATCAATTAAAAAAGTGATATAAATGGTGTATATCCAAATATACATTACGAGCTGTCCCACAAGGCCTGTTGATCACCTTCTGAGAAGGGGTAAAACAACACAGTTTTTAACCATTTTAACAGTTTTGTTCTAAAATCTCCTAAATATTTGTTTCCATAACAAACGTGGTAACTGAAATGAACAATCATGGGTGGGCATTGACTGTCTCAACATATGAAATAAAATTACTTCAATTGCAGACAACTTTGTAGGAACATTTCATTTACAACCTTAGATGTACATCAAATCCACCAATATAAGGTACTTCTATCGGGTATAGCAATTTAAGATCAAGAGATTTGCTTCCACTTCGTAACTAACTAAGGCACTCATTCTGGAGGTACCGGTCTTTAAAAACACTGCCCCGATCACCCATTCTCAGGATGCACCCCGTAGTAGTTTGGAACTGCATTCCACACTATTCCATCTCCCTTAGCCTGCACACAAGGAGCTGAATCAATTGCTCTTTAAGTGCTATATTTCTAGTATCACTCTGACTCCTATTATCCTCTGACTACGAAGCACAACTTTTTCGGCAGCTACTCTTAGTTACAATGTATAATATACTTTTATCTTCACCATGCACTGTGCTACACCTGTTCTGAGGTACTTATACTTGGTCATGTAGTATAAATAGGTGTTCGATGGCATCTGTCGCTGTAGATACACATGTTGTGCATAGCCCGCCATCTGGTGTTGGGTCGGAGTGTTACAAGTTGTTTTTCTTCGAAGAAGTCTTTCGAGTCACGGGACCGAGGGACTCCTCCTCTTTGTCTCCATTGCGCATGGGCGTCGACTCCATCTTCGATTGTTTTCTTTCCGCCATCGGGTTCGGACGTGTTCCTTTCGCTCCGGGTTTCGGAACGGAAAGTTAGCTCAAAATCGGAAAATTACGTCGGTATTGTTGCGTTCGGGATCGGGTTAGATATCATTGACATCGAATCCAAACTATAACATCTCCGTTGCCCTTCGGGGTAGTTTTCGATCCCCCATCGGGGCCTGGTCGGCCCGACCGCGTGTGACATCGACGCTGATGGAACGGACCCCGTTCTGATTCTGTCCTAAATGCCACAACAAATACCCATATACAGACCAACATTCGGTCTGTAACCTGTGCCTGTCGCCCGAGCACAGGGAAGAAACTTGCGAGGCCTGTCGTGCGTTCCGGTCCCGAAAAACGCTCCGTGACCGACGAGTCAGAAGACTGCAAATGGCGTCCACGCCGACAGGACACCGAGAATTCGAGGAACAAGAAGAAATAGAAGCCTTCTCGATCCATGAATCGGACTCGGACGAATTCGACGACCATGAAACAGTGAGTAAGACGTCGAAGATAGCACATAAGAAAACTGACAAGGCCCAGGGGACGCCACTGCCATCAGGCCATGGCTCAACCCATAAAATCGGTGACCGACCATCGGCACCGAAGAAGGCCGAAATAGTGCCGAGATCGTCCGACTCGGGTCGAGACACAGGCACCCAGCCATCTCGGGACCGAGATAGTGCTGCCGGCAAAGATCGACGCTGAGATAGCGGAGCCGAAGCTGCTCGACGCAGAGACAGCGGCACCGAGGAGGATCGACGCCGAGAGGGTTCGACTCCGAAAAAGAGAAAAGTTGCCTCGGAGCCGAAAAAGAGCGTGGACATAGTTTCGGTGCCAAAACGACCCGCAACCGAGCCAACTACCGGTTCCTATTCAGAGGAACAATCACTGTCGTCTCAAATGCGAAAGCATAGATTCGAGGAGGAATTACAATCCACCGAGGTGGACCACACTCAAAAACGGATTTTTATACAGAGTGGGACAGGGAAAATAAGCACCCTTCCCCCTATTAGGAGGAAGAGGAGACTTGAATTCCAACAAGAACAAGCACCACAAACCAAACTGGTGAAGAAGGTAACTCCGCCACCCTCTCCTCCACCTGTAGCTCACTTTTCACCGGCACAGACTCCGTCACATTCACCGGCTCACACCACCTTAAGCCAAGGTGACCAGGACCAAGATGCTTGGGACTTATACGACGCCCCAGTGTCAGACAACAGTCCAGAGGCGTATCCTACAAAGCCCTCACCACCAGAAGACAGCACAGCATATTCACAAGTGGTGGCTAGAGCAGCGGAGTTCCATAACGTCTCTCTACACTCGGAGCCTGTCGAGGATGACTTCCTCTTCAACATCCTCTCTTCCACACATAGCACCTACCAAAGCCTGCCTATGCTCCCAGGAATGCTAAGGCACGCAAAGGACATATTCAAAGAGCCTGTCAAGAGTAGGGCAATAACACCAAGGGTGGAAAAGAAATATAAAGCACCTCCCACAGACCCAGCTTTCATCACCTCACAACTGCCACCAGATTCGGTTGTGGTAGGGGCAGCTCGCAAGAGAGCAAACTCTCACACATCGGGCGATGCACCACCCCCGGATAAGGAGAGCCGCAAGTTCGATGCAGCCGGTAAAAGGGTCGCAGCACAGGCTGCAAATCAGTGGCGCATCGCTAACTCTCAAGCGCTCCTAGCGCGATATGACAGAGCCCACTGGGACGAGATGCAACACCTCATTGAGCATCTACACACAGAACTACAAAAGAGGGCGAAACAAGTGGTTGAGGAGGGCCAAAACATCTCCAATAACCAGATACGCTCCGCTATGGACGCAGCGGACACAGCAGCAAGAACAATTAACACGGCAGTAACCATACGAAGGCACGCGTGGCTACGAACATCTGGTTTTAAACCAGAGATACAGCAGGCGGTGCTCAATATGCCATTCAATGAGCAACAATTGTTCGGACCTGAAGTGGACACGGCAATTGAGAAGCTAAAAAAGGACACTGACACTGCAAAAGCCATGGGCGCGCTCTACTCCCCGCAGAGCAGAGGCACTTTCAACACCTTCCGCAAGACAACCTTTAGAGGGGGGTTTCGGGGTCAAGCCACACAAGCCAGTACCTCACATTCAACACCGTCCACCTACCAGGGACAATACCAAAGGGGAGGCTTTCGAAACCAATACAGAGGAGGACAATTCCCTAGAGGCAGGGGAAAATTTACAAGCCCCAAAACACCTACAACCAAACAGTGACTCACAGGTCACTGATCCCCTCCACACAACACCAGTGGGGGGAAGAATAAGTCAGTATTACCAAGCGTGGGAGAAAATAACAACAGACACTTGGGTCTTAGCAATTATCCAACATGGTTATTGCATAGAATTTCTACAAATCCCTCCAAACATACCACCAAAACCACAGAATATATCAAAACAACATTCGGACCTCCTAGAAATAGAAGTTCAAGCATTACTGCAAAAGAACGCAATAGAACTGGTACCAGATACACAAACAAATACAGGGGTTTACTCTCTGTACTTTCTAATACCAAAGAAGGACAAAACACTGAGACCAATCCTAGACCTCAGAACACTAAACACATACATCAAATCAGAACACTTTCACATGGTCACGCTACAGGAAGTGTTACCAATGCTAAAGCAACAAGATTACATGACAACCTTAGATCTCAAAGACGCGTATTTCCACATACCAATACATCCGTCGCACAGAAAATACCTAAGGTTCGTATTCAAAGGAATACATTACCAATTCAAAGTATTGCCGTTCGGTTTAACAACTGCACCAAGAGTCTTCACAAAATGCCTAGCAGTAGTGGCTGCACACATCAGAAGGCAGCAAATACACGTATTCCCGTATCTAGACGACTGGCTAATCAAGACCGACTCACTGACAAGGTGCTCACACCACACAGATCAGGTCATACAAACCCTCTACAAACTCGGTTTCACCATCAACTATGCGAAATCACACATTCTGCCATGCAAAGTACAACAATACCTAGGAGCGACAATAGACACAACAAGGGGAATAGCCACTCCAAGTCCACAAAGGGTTCAAAATTTCCAAAAGATTATACAACGCATGTATCCAACACAAAGAATACAGGCGAAGATGATATTACAACTCCTAGGCAGGATGTCCTCATGCATAGCCATTGTCCCAAACGCAAGGTTGCACATGCGGCCCTTACAACAGTGCCTAGCATCACAATGGTCACAAGCACAGGGTCAGCTTCTAGATCTGGTGTTGATAGACCGCCTAACATACCTCTCGCTTCTATGGTGGAACAATATAAATTTAAACAAAGGGCGGCCTTTCCAAGACCCAGTGCCACAATACGTGATAACAACAGATGCTTCCATGACAGGGTGGGGAGCACACCTCAATCAACACAGCATACAAGGACAATGGGACGTACATCAAAGAAAGCTGCATATAAATCACCTCGAACTACTAGCAGTTTTCCACGCATTAAAAGCATTTCAACCAATCATAACTCACGAATACATTCTTGTCAAAACGGACAACATGACAACAATGTATTATCTAAACAAACAGGGGGGGACACACTCGACACAGCTGTGCCTTCTGGCACAAAAAATATGGCAATGGGCAATTCACAACCACATTCGCCTAATAGCACAGTTTATTCCAGGGATCCAGAATCAACTTGCAAACAATCTCTCTCGAGATCACCAACAGGTCCACGAATGGGAAATTCACCCCCAAATTCTAAACACTTACTTCAAACGTTGGGGAACACCTCAAATAGACTTATTTGCAACAAAGGAGAACGCAAAATGCCAAAACTTCGCATCCAGATACCCACACAGGCAGTCTCAAGGCAATGCCCTATGGATGAACTGGTCAGGGATATTTGCGTACGCTTTTCCCCCTCTCCCTCTCCTTCCATATCTAGTAAACAAATTGAGTCAAAACAAACTCAAACTCATACTGATAGCACCAACATGGGCAAGGCAACCATGGTACACAACACTGCTAGACCTATCAGTAGTACCCCACGTCAAGTTGCCCAACAGGCCAGATCTGTTAACACAACACAAACAACAGATCAGGCATCCAAACCCAGCATCGCTGAATCTAGCAATCTGGCTCCTGAAATCCTAGAATTCGGACACTTAAACCTCACACAAGAATGTATGGAATTCATAAAGCAAGCTAGAAGACCATCCACTAGACACTGCTATGCAAGCAAATGGAAAAGGTTTGTTTGCTACTGCCATCATAATCAAATTCAACCATTACACGCATCTCCAAATGATGTAGTGGGTTACTTACTACACTGACAAAAATCGAACCTGGCCTTCTCTTCCATTAAGATACACCTCGCAGCAATATCTGCATACCTGCAGATTACCCATTCAACTTCACTATTTAGGATACCTGTCATTAAAGCGTTTATGGAAGGCCTCAAAAGAATTATACCACCAAGGACACCACCTGTTCCTTCATGGAACCTCAACATCGTCTTAACAAGACTCATGGGTCCACCCTTTGAACCTATGCACTCTTGCGAAATACAATTCCTAACCTGGAAAGTTGCATTTCTCATCGCCATCACATCTCTAAGAAGAGTAAGTGAAATTCAGGCGTTTACAATACAAGAACCTTTTATCCAACTACACAAAAATAAAGTAGTCCTAAGGACCAATCCTAAATTTTTGCCAAAGGTTATTTCACCGTTCCACCTAAATCAAACGGTAGAGCTACCAGTGTTCTTCCCACAGCCAGATTCCATAGCTGAAAGGGCACTACATACATTAGACGTCAAAAGAGCACTAATGTACTACATCGACAGAACTAAAAACATCAGAAAAACTAAACAACTGTTTATTGCATTTCAAAAACCTCACGCAGGAAACCCAATATCGAAACAGGGTATAGCCAGATGGATAGTTAAGTGCATCCAAATCTGCTACCTTAAAGCAAAAAGACAACTGCCCATTACACCAAGGGCACACTCAACCAGAAAGAAAGGCGCTACCATGGCCTTCCTAGGGAATATTCCAATGCACGAAATATGTAAGGCAGCCACATGGTCTACGCCTCACACATTTACCAAGCACTACTGTGTAGACGTGCTATCAGCACAACAAGCCACAGTAGGTCAAGCCGTACTAAGAACCTTATTTCAGACTACTTCCACTCCTACAGGCTGAGCCACCGCTTTTGGGGAGATAACTGCTTACTAGTCTATGCACAACATGTGTATCTACAGCGACAGATGCCATCGAACTGAAAATGTCACTTACCCAGTGTACATCTGTTCGTGGCATCAGTCGCTGAAGATTCACATGTGCCCACCCACCTCCCCGGGAGCCTGTAGCCGTTTGGAAGTTAGCTTCAACTTTGTACATTTGTAAATATATTAAATCTTAAATAGGTACATACTTATTCACTCCATTGCATGGGCACTAATACTAACAAACAACTCCTACCTCACCCTCTGCGGGGAAAACAATCGAAGATGGAGTCGACGCCCATGCGCAATGGAGACAAAGAGGAGGAGTCCCTCGGTCCCGTGACTCGAAAGACTTCTTCGAAGAAAAACAACTTGTAACACTCCAACCCAACACCAGATGGCGGGCTATGCACAACATGTGAATCTTCAGCGACTGATGCCACGAACAGATGTACACTGGGTAAGTGACATTTTCATTATACATACTGTTTAAAGTATTGTGATTTAGGAATACTATCACTGTCTGTTTTTGTGACATTGCTTTGCTTATCATTACTTGGATTTCATATTGCTTATATCATGCTTATGTGACCTGTACTTTTGTTTTCTTTCCTATGCTTTATATAGATGTTGTCAATGATTTTATTTATACTGTTCAGTTTTTATGAAAAAACATTCTGATGCTCTAATGTCTTGTATGCTATATATAAACTACCTCAAATATATACATTGTTTGCTGACCAACCTGAAACCAATCATTTGCAACGTGGAACACCGGTGTTGTAAGTTCATCACGGAAGTCAAGATCCAAAGTAAGAGACTCAGGAGTTCTCAACTAAAGTGTTCATCGAAGGTAAAAAAAAAGCCATAATTTACAGAACATATCAGCGAGGCCGCAGCCATGGAAGACAGAAAGTCAATATGTACCGGAAGTCATCCAGCATGGACACCATGAAAACAATGCCCATGGGTACTCTACAACATAACAGAGACCTCTAGGGGCATAATAGTAACCATTGAGGGCAACACCACCAGAACTGGAGATACTAACAAGCCAATATCCTCACCTTATCTCTCCCCCATCTCTAAGCAGTGAGGGCCGATCCTCAAACTACACTTTTCTAATTTGCCTGTGGAGTTTGTCTGGTCTTATGCAGAAAATATTTTCACCCATCACTTGAAGGCAGCTATTACATGGAAGACGCGCCCTCTATCACCCCCCCCCCAATACACCCATCTTAAGTAGAGCTGGTATTGGCCCGTGAAACACACTATCTTCACTCTTTGTGAAGAAACATTCGTGAAACCTGCGGATCATGGTTAATTAGAACACATGGTTTGTAACCTTTTAACTTCTGTGAACCCTCCCTCCCCCCCAATTGAATCAGTATTGGAATCCGGGGCCCTTATTGAGTCATTACTGGAAACCAGGGACCCCGGCCTAAGCAATTCTGGCATTTAATCAGAAAACAATACACACAAAAACAGTTTTTATCAACAAAGTACACAAATGATCAAATGTTTTACTTAATTCACAGATCTAAAAAAATCCTAATTTTAATGGGAAAGAAAATTTAGGCTGCTCAGCATCCATGCTATATTCTGTTTGTTACACTGTCACTGTTCTCATGAATCAATCTGAGGATACCAACTTAGGCCCATATTTATACTTTTTTAGCGCCGCATTTGAGCCGCTTTTTAACGCAAAAGCGGCGCAAACTTACAAAATACAATTGTATTTTGTAAGTTTGCGCCGATTTTGCGTCAAAAAACTACGCAAATGCGGCGCTAAAAAAAGTATAAATATGGGCCTTCATTTTTATTCTCAAATTTCACATTCATTCACATTTGCAGAATGTTTTAAAATTTTCAGGTTTAAATTGTGCTTCATTATTTATATATATATATATGTTCGATGGCATGTGTAGCTGCAGATACACATGCTTTGCACATCCCGCCATCTAGTGTTGGGCTCGGAGTGTTACAAGTTGTTTTTCTTCGAAGAAGTCTTTTCGAGTCACAAGATCGAGGGACTCCTCCCCTTTCGGCTTCATTGCACATGGGCGTCGACTCCATCTTAGATTGTTTTCTTTCCGCCATCGGGTTCGGACGTGTTCCTTTTCACTCCGCGTTTCGGTTCCTAAAGATAGTTAGAATCTCGGAAAAATCGTCGGTATTGTTTGCGTTCGGTATCGGGTTAGTTATAACAGATCGACACCGAATTTTGAAGAGCTCTGGTGGCCCTTCGGGGTTTTCGATCCCCCGTCGGGGCCTGGTCGGCCCGACCACGTGTCTCTTCAAGGCTAATGGAACGGACCCCATTCCGCTTCTGCCCCAAATGTCACAAAAAGTATCCTTATACAGATCAGCATCTGGTCTGTAACTTGTGTTTGTCTCCAGAACACAAAGAAGATACTTGTGAAGCCTGTCGAGTGTTTCGGTCGAGGAAGACATTAAGAGACCGAAGAGCAAGAAGACTACAGATGGCGTCGGCGCCGACAGGACAAAAACACTTGGAGGAGGAAGAAGAAACCTTCTCCATCGAGGATTCGAACTCGGACGAGGTCGATCCCGGACAGACACCAAAAACCGTGACTAAGACGTCGACACACAAAACTCACGGAAAGACCACTAAAGCCCAGGGGACGCCACCGCCAGCAGGCCATGGCTTAACCCGAAAAATAGGTGACCGATCATCGGCACCGAAAAAGGGCACGCATGTGTCGAAGACATCCGACTCCGGTCGAGATACCGGCACAGAGCAGACTCGACCCCGAGACAGCGGGTCAGAGCAAGTTCGGCACCGAGAGGGCGGCACCGAAACGAGTCAGCACCGAGAGACCGGAACGCCGAAAATTAAAAAAGTGTTGTCGGAGCCGAAAAAGACTGCTGAAAAAGTTTCCATTCCGAAACATCCGGCCTCGGAACCGAAAACAAGTTCCTACACAGAGGAACAGGGACTGACATCACAAATGCAAGGACATAGGTTCGGACAAGAACTAGAGTCAATGGAGCCAGACTACACTCAGAGAAGGCTCCACATCCTAAAGGACACAGGGAAGATAAGTACTCTTCCCCCAATTAGGATGAAAAGAAGACTTGCCTTTCAAGAAAAAGACAAGCAGCCACAGGCAAAGGTGGCAAGACAAGTAACACCGCCACCATCTCCACCACGCTCAACGCACACATCACCGGTAGCCACTCCACCACTGATGCAGTCCCCAACTCATACTGGAATGAGTCAGGATGATCCAGACGCATGGGATCTTTATGATGCGCCAGTATCAGATAACAGCCCAGACTGTTATCCAGCAAGACTGTCGCCACCTGAGGACAGTACAGCCTACACACAGGTGGTGTTAAGAGCAGCGGCGTTTCATAATGTCACCCTGCATGCAGAGCCTATTGAGGATGACTTTTTATTTAACACACTATCCTCCACACATAGCCAATACCAAAGTCTCCCTATGCTACCTGGAATGCTAAAACACTCCAAACAGGTGTTTCAGGAGCCTGTGAAGGGCAGGGCCATAACTCCAAGGGTGGAGAAGAAATACAAGCCACCGCCAACAGACCCTGTATACATCACGCAGCAATTAACACCAGACTCTGTGGTAGTAGGGGCAGCTCGCAAGAGAGCGAACTCACACACCTCGGGAGACGCACCACCTCCAGACAAGGAGAGTCGCAAGTTCGACGCTGCGGGGAAAAGGGTTGCAGCACAAGCGGCCAACCAATGGCACATTGCCAACTCACAGGCATTGCTGGCGAGATATGATAGGGCTCATTGGGACGAAATGCAACATTTCATTGAACACTTACCCAAAGAGTTCCAAAAAAGGGCACAACAGGTGGTGGAGGAAGGACAGAGTATCTCGAACAATCAGATACGCTCGGCAATGGATGCAGCAGATACAGCTGCTAGAACAGTAAATACAGCAGTGACCATAAGGAGACACGCATGGCTGCGTACATCAGGATTCAAGCCGGAAATACAACAAGCCGTGCTCAATATGCCATTTAACGGACAGCAGTTGTTTGGGCCGGAGGTGGACACTGCTATTGAAAAACTTAAAAAGGACACTGATACTGCCAAAGCCATGGGCGCACTCTACTCCTCACAGAGCAGAGGCACATTTCGTAAAACACAGTTTCGAGGGGGGTTTCGAGGACAAAGCACAGAACCCTCAACTTCACAAACAAGGCCCACTTATCAGAGCCAATATCAGCGGGGAAGTTTTCGGGGACAATATAGAGGGGGCCAATTCCAAAAGAGTAGAGGGAAGTTCCAAAGTCCCAAAACTCCTCAAAACAAGCAGTGACTTCCACGTCACAAATCCCCAACACATAACACCTGTGGGGGGGAGACTAACCAAGTTCTACAAACATTGGGAGGAAATAACAGACACTTGGGTCCTAGCAATTATCCAGAATGGTTATTGCATAGAATTTCTCAAATTCCCTCCAAATGTCCCACCGAAAAAGCACAATATGTCAAAACAACACATGGATCTTCTAGAACTAGAAATCCAAGCGTTGTTACAAAAAGATGCAATAGAACTGGTACCAATTCATCAGAGAGGAACAGGAGTTTACTCGCTGTACTTTCTCATACCCAAAAAGGACAAAACTCTAAGACCTATATTAGATCTCAGAACATTAAATACCTACATCAAGTCAGATCACTTTCACATGGTGACATTACAGGACATAATCCCATTGCTCAAACAACAAGACTACATGACAACACTAGACCTAAAGGATGCATACTTCCATAGACCGATATTCCAAGGGGTACATTACCAATTCAAAGTGTTGCCATTCGGGATAACAACTGCGCCAAGAGTTTTTACAAAATGCCTGGCAGTAGTGGCTGCACATATCAGGAGGCAGCAAATACATGTGTTCCCGTACCTAGACGATTGGTTAATCAAAACCAACCCGCAAGAACGGTGTTCAAAACACACAAAGTATGTCATAGAAACCCTCCACAAACTAGGTTTCTCACTCAACTACACAAAGTCACACCTTCAGCTGTGTCAAACACAGCAATACTTAGGAGCGACAATCAACACAACAAAAGGGATTGCCACTCCAAGTCCACAAAGGGTACAGGCATTTCACAATGTAATACAGGCCATGTATCCAAAACAGAAGATACAAGTCAAGATGGTGATGAAACTACTAGGCATGATGTCCTCATGCATAGCCATTGTCCCAAACGCAAGGTTGCACATGCGGCCCTTACAACAGTGCCTAGCATCACAATGGTCACAGGCACAGGGTCAACTTCTAGATCTAGTGTTGATAAACCGCCAAACATACACCTCGCTTCAATGATGGAACAATATAAATTTAAACCAAGGGCGGCCTTTCAAAGACCCAGTGCCTCAATACGTAATAACGACAGATGCCTCCATGATAGGGTGGGGAGCACACCTCAATCAACACAGCATCCAAGGACAATGGGACACTCAGCAGAGACAGTTTCACATAAATCACCTAAAACTACTGGCAGTATTTCCAGCGTTGAAGGCATTTCAACCCATAATAAGCCACAAACAGATTCTTGTCAAAACAGACAACATGACAACGATGTATTATCTGAACAAACAGGGAGGAACACACTCGACACAGTTGTGTCTCCTGTCACAGAGAATATGGCATTGGGCGATTCACAACTGCATTCGTCTAATAGCACAGTTTATTCCAGGGATTCAGAATCAGTTAGCAGACAATCTCTCTCTGGATCACCAACAAATCCACGAATGGGAGATTCACCCCCAAATACTAAACACTTACTTCCAAAGATGGGGAACACCACAAATAGACCTATTTGCAACAAAAGAAAACGCAAAATGCCAAAACTTCGCATCCAGGTACCCACCAGATCAATTTCAGGGCAATGCGTTATGGATGAGCTGGTCAGGGATATTTGCATACGCTTTTCCCCCTCTCCCACTCCTTCCGTATCTAGTAAACAAATTGAGTCAAAACAAACTCAAACTCATACTAATAGCACCAACCTGGGCAAGACAACCTTGGTACACAACACTACTAGACCTCTCAGTAGTGCCTCATATCAAGCTTCCAAACAGACCAGATCTGTTAACTCAACACAAACAACAGATCAGGCATCCAAATCCAGCATCACTGAATCTAGCAATTTGGCTCCTGAAGTCTTAGAATTCGGACATCTAGACCTTACACAGGAATGTATGGAGGTCATAAAACAAGCAAGGAAACCAACCACAAGACATTGCTATGCAAATAAGTGGAAAAGATTTGTTTATTATTGCCATAATAATCAAATTCAACCATTACACGCATCTGCTAAAGACATCGTAAGCTACTTACTGCATTTACAAAAGTCAAAGCTAGCTTTTTCATCCATTAAAATACATCTTACCGCAATTTCAGCTTATCTGCAAATTACGCACTCAACTTCATTATTTAGGATCCCAGTCATAAAAGCATTTATGGAGGGCCTAAAGAGAATTATTCCACCAAGAACGCCACCAGTTCCTTCGTGGAACCTTAACATTGTCTTAACACGACTCATGGGCCCACCTTTTGAACCCATGCACTCATGTGAGATACAATATTTAACATGGAAAGTAGCGTTTCTCATTGCCATCACATCTCTAAGACGAGTAAGTGAAATACAGCCATTTACCATACAAGAACCCTTTATTCAGATACACAAGCATTAAGTAGTTTTACGAACTAACCCAAAGTTCTTACCAAAAGTCATATCACCGTTTCACTTAAATCAATCAGTAGAACTACCAGTGTTTTTTCCAGAACCAGATTCTGTAGCTGAAAGAGCACTACATACATTAGACATCAAAAGAGCTTTAATGTACTACATTGATAGAACAAAACAAATAAGAAAAACAAAACAACTGTTCATTGCTTTTCAAAAACCTCAAACAGGGAATTCAATATCCAAACAAGGCATTGCCAGATAGATAGTTAAATGTATTCAAACCTGTTATCTCAAAGCAAAAAGATAACTGCCTATAACACCAAAGGCACATTCAACTAGGAAGAAAGGTGCTACTATGGCCTTTCTAGGGAACATTCCAATGACTGAAATATGTAAGGCAGCCACATGGTCTACGCCTCATACATTCACCAAACATTACTGTGTGGATGTGTTAACAACACAACAAGCCACAGTAGGACAAGCAGTACTACGAACTTTATTTCAAACAACTTCAACTCCTACAGGCTGAGCCACCGCTTTTGGGGAGATAACTGCTTACTAGTCTATGCAAAGCATGTGTATCTGCAGCTACACATGCCATCGAACGGAAAATGTCCCTTACCCAGTGTACATCTGTTCGTGGCATGGGACGCTGCAGATTCACATGCGCCCACCCGCCTCCACGGGAGCCTGTAGCCATTTCGAAGTTGATCTTGAACATTTGTAAATTTGTAAATATATCACTTTAAACACCGTTATGTACATACATATTTACTCCATTGCATGGGCACTATTACTGTAATACACAACTCCTACCTCACCCTCTGCGGGGAAAACAATCTAAGATGGAGTCGACGCCCATGCGCAATGGAGCCGAAAGGGGAGGAGTCCCTCGATCTCGTGACTCGAAAAGAGTTCTTCGAAGAAAAACAACTTGTAACACTCCGAGCCCAACACTAGATGGCGGGATGTGCAAAGCATGTGAATCTGCAGCGTCCCATGCCACGAACAGATGTACACTGGGTAAGTGATATTTTCCATATATATATATATATATATATAGACATATATATATACTTTTACATTCTTTTAATATTATTTAATTTTCTAAGCAGTCGCAGTCCCCCTCAGCATATGTCATAGACCCTCAGGAGTGTCAGGACCACAGGTTAAGAATCGCTGAAGCGGACTACAATTTCTAGCTTACTCATTCCACATAAAATCTAGGAAAGGAAAGAGACAACTCCTGTGCGGAACAAATACCTCCTTCACCGTCATTATTCTTGCTTTTACTCACAGAGGAGCTCTGAAGCCACAGTGACCAGCATCGGAAAAAAGATACGCCAGTCCCTGAATGTATACTGGAAAACTGCCCTAATACTTCTTGACAATAGCCACCTATGGCTTGGGGAGCCGCTTTTCAATTCCCAGAAGGCTTAAAGAACAAATTGTCACACCAGGGATCACACTGGTACTGATGTGATCCTTTCTCTGCAACCACAGCCACAACCAATAAAATAAGTATCAGTTCAGCTGAATATTCTTCATGTATGTTGTCATGCGGTGTGCATGTGGCTGGAAAACAAACAGATAACAATATCACCATCACAATATGCATCGACAATGTATTTTACTGGATGAAAGATTTCTGAAGTTGCATGAAGAGATCAAAGTATGTGATTATGGTGCTGAAAAGAGGAGCAGCTGATTCACTACCCTCAGCTGGCCTCTGATGTCCTATTTCTTCACCCACCTCCTTGAAAGTAAAGCGAGATTTATTTGATTTTTTGCTTTCTTTCACCCCCAGCTCAACGCAGTAGTAAGGTCCTCAACCCCTGTCTGTTGTTATTGCGGAAACATTTTACTACATCATACTGACCACTAAGTGGAAATTGCACGAGCTCTGATGGTGGAATGCTTACCTGGACAAACTATTGCAAAACCATTTATACCAGGCTCCATGGGAAGCTGATCAGCAGAATGCGAAGTCTACAAAACCAGGTGGACAAAATATGCTTGAATCTATGACAATGACAGCTTGAAGACATACATTTAACCTTAAAACTCTATTCACTCTTGTTGGCAGGATCGAATTTGATGTTTTCACCTACCTACTTAAAGCCTGTTAGATCGAAAGGCAACTATGTCTACAGAAATTTGCACACCACTGGGCACCGTTCAAGAACCTGTGCTCTGCACTGCTCACTAGATAAAGTCTCCCAGTAGCTGAAAAATCGAGGCATATATCCAGGAGTCCAGGGTCTAGCAGTTGAACACCCTGAATCCAAACTGTAGTTCAGAACAAAAAAATACACCTACTCCTGCAAATGTTTAAAAACACAATTTTATCAGCTCTCCTATTACTGGCATTCATTACAGAAGGGGTAAATTGTCCGTTCTATAATACAGATTGGACTGATAGGATGCTCTGACACTAGTTAATTTGCATGGGAGCAATTATGCTTCCCTGGCATATGCTGCATTAGCAGTACAAGTACAGCTCTTTTGAAAAAGGCAGATTATACATCACTCAGACCACCAGGACCATGCCCCGCCTTCTGCGACACCATCGCCGACACCATCAGCTCGCACGCCCTCACCTCCACAGACTACATCCTCCTCTGTGATTTCAACTTTCACTTGGAAAACCTACAAGACCATAACTCTACCTCCCTCATAGACAACCTTACCAACCTCAGACTCAAACAACTGGTCACCGGACCCACCCACTCAGCAGGACACACGCTCAACGCAATCTTCACCTCAAGCCAACACATAGACTACACCCACACCACCGAGCTCCTCTGGACTGACCACCACTGCGTCCACTTCTTCTTCACCAAACCCCCCCACACACCACCATCAACACACCACACCCTACTGCATGTGGGACAAGATCCCCACAGAACGACTAAACTCCCAACTGGCTCACAACCCCCCCCCACGCCAACGACCCCAACACAGGAGCACACAACCTCTCCAAATGGATCACCACCTGCGCAGACACACTAGCCCCCCTCAGAAAGCACATCGCCACCCGTAACATCAAGAACGCCCCATGGTTCACCCCGAACTCCAAGCGCAAATGCCGCCAAGCAGAGAAAATATGGCAACTAGAACTCTCTACAACCAACTTCTCCACCCTCAAAACCACAATTCGCACCCATCAGCAACTCATACGCACCGCCAAAAGAGATCACTACAAGACACGCCTTGACAACAACTTTCAAAACAGCAAAGAACTCTTCACCATCATTAATGAACTTGCCAAACCCAAAGCCAGCAACATAGACCCCACACACACACAGCCCCTATGTGACGCCCTCTCCAACCACTTCCACCACAAAATCCTGGACATCCACAACAGCTTCATACCACACACACCCACCGTACACACCCCTCACTCACCCAACCCCCACTCATGACCCCCCCACCACACTCGCCACCTGGGCCCCCACCACACACGAAGAAACCGAAAAAAACATGAACTCCATCCATTCCGGATCCCCCTCCGACCCCTGCCCACATCGCATCTACAACAAAGCCAGCCCATCCATCGCCCCCATACTCCGCAACATAATCAATTCCTCTTTCAACTCCGCCACCTACCCAGAGCCCTGGAAGCACGCAGAAATCACTGCTCTCCTAAAAAAAAAAACAAAGCCGACCCGGAGATCCTCTCCAAATATCGCCCCATCTCCCTCCTCCCTTTCCCCGCCAAGGTTGCAGAGAAACTAGTCAACGCCCGCCTATCCCACTTCCTCGATGCAAACAACACTCTTGACCTCTCACAATCCGGGTTCCACAAGAACCACAGCACGGAAACCACCCTCATCGCATGCACTGACTACATCAGGACCAAAGTCGACAAAGGCGAGACCGTCGCACTCATCCTCCCAGACCTCTCCGCAGCCTTTGACACTGTCTGCCACCACAGACTCCGCACACGCCTCCACAACATAGAAATTCGCCACAAAGCCTTAGACTGGCTCACCTCCTTCCTCACCGACCGGACCCAGAGAGTCCGCCTTCCACCTCTCCACTCCACCACTACCAAGATCATCTGCGGAGTCCCCCAAGGGTCCTCCCTCAGCCCCACACTCTTCAACATCTACATGATCCCCCTAGCCAACATTCTCCGAGCACACAGAATCACTATCCTCTTCTATGCAGATGACACCCAACTCATCCTCTCCCTCACCCGCAACCCCACCACCGCCAAAACCAACCTACACACTGCTCTCCTCGACACCGCCAACTGGATGACCACTAACCACCTCAAGCTTAACTCCGACAAAACCGAGATCATCATCTTCGGCCCCAACAAAACCACATGGGACGACTCCTGGTGGCCCACCGCCCTAGGCCCCGCAAACCACACACGCAACCTCTGCATCATCCTGGACCCCTCCCTCTCCATGACACAGCAAATCAATGCCATAACCTCCTCCTGCTTCCACACACTCCGCACTCTAAAAAAAATCCTTCAAATGGATTCCCCCAGAGACCAGGAAGACAGTCACCCATGCACTCATCAGCAGCAAACTAGACTACGGTAACGCCCTCTACACCGGCACCACACTCAAACTCAAACACAAACTCCAGAGAATCCAGAACACAGCCGCACGCCTCGTCCTTGGCCTCCCCTGCCACAAACGAATCTCACCACACCTCAAATCCCTTCACTGGCTCCCCATAGACAAGAGAATCACATTCAAGATCCTCATCCACGCTCTCAAATCCCTCCACAACACCGGCCCAACCTACCTCAACGAAAGAGTGAACTTCCACACGCACACTCTGATCAGCCGACCTCGACCTGGCCACAGTCCCCCGCATCCAACGCAACACCACAGGAGGCAGGTCCTTCTCCTACCTCGCCCCCAAAACCTGGAACTCCCTCCCCACCAACCTTCGCAAAACAAAAGACCTCCTGCTGTTCAGAAAGAACCTCAAGACATGGTTTTTCGAACAGTGACCCTGCCCCCCTCCCGTTTGATTGCCCCCCCTCCCAGCGCCTTGAGACCCTCATGGGTGAGTAGCGCGCTCTATAAATTTTTTTGATTGATTGATTGGTTGACTCAGTTGGAAATGCACACTCTCAAGGCAGGTTTTAGGGTTGGGCTGGCTATTCACCAAAAGAAGGTCTGAGCACCTAGCCTGCATTCATAATGCTGTCACAGTGAATGTCCTGTGTGAATTAGTGCAAGTATGCTCTATCGCAGCAGTTACTGAGCGGCTGGATCACTTGTGTGACTGGAGACATAGTTGGAAACCTCACCCATGCTAGAGGAGGAGTATTCCCTTAATGGAGCACTGCACCTTCACTCTGTCTGGAAAATGTGGAGGCTCAAATGGGTGCAAAATGACTGAAATGTAGTTTACCGCTCCTCTATCAATGTACTCCATGCTCTGGAAGATGTAGATGCACACTGTCTTTGTGTGCCCTTTTCTAAAGGGGAGGTGAGTACATACCATGGATCAAGCCTCTGCATTAGGCTATGTGCTGGAAGGTTTTGCCTGCATTCTACGCAATTTACAGATAGCACCGTACATTATACAGCTACTAGTATAGACAGACTTTGCTAGTCTGTCACATAACATACCAGTGTCAGTTGTCCTACCTACTTCCACTATCACTTGATAGTCGAATAACAATTCACATACCTTATGAAGTCTAGTAAGAAGAATTCAGTTATTGGGAAAATTGGTAAAATGTATGGATTTTGTGCCACAGTACATGAAAATTAATGTATTGGGATTTCACTGTGATTGCATCATGGATTTTTTGCCTTGATTACAATCCTATTATATAACCTGTTTATTTTATTTATTTTTTATATCCCGTTTTTTTTTTTTTTTTTACAGCACATCATACGTGATTAACTGCATTTTTAGGTTCTTTACGTAGAGCCAGGTTCTGCAGCTATGACGTAATAGTTTTCAATACTGTATCTTGTATCTTTTTTTTTTTTGTTAAATAGCCAGAGAGGAAAATTATTTGCGCATTTACTTACTAACCTGTTCCAGTGCTTGCTAATGCAGTCCTGGAATCAAGCTCAAAGAAATGAGTGGCTGTAGAGAGGTCCTTCATTTTTTGGGGGTGTGGGAGGCACTCATCAGAAAGCATTAGACAGAACATCGAGACTGCATCAATATACCCGAGTATCATTTCACTCGCATAAGCAACAAAGATTCATCACAACATAATTGTCTGTGTTCTTCACACCAAGCCAGCGCAGCATAAAACTACATATATTTTGATATCAATAAACTCACAACAACTCATATGACTATGCACACTCCCCAGAGCTGCATTTGGACATGCATTCGCACGGGTGGACATGTTACTTAGAAGTCGTCGTGAACTTAAACATTCCAGAAGCTAAAAGGCAGCATTCTTCAGCACACATGCAACACAGCTCAGGCATTCAATATTTTTGTTTATCACGGACTTCACAAGAGTACCAATCACAATAGACAACACATTTATAGTTTGTTACCATGAACACATAAGGTCAAATACTGCATGTGGTGAAAACCTCCATCTTTGCACCCCAAACCTCACTAAACCCAACATACACACCACATAGTTCATATTTTAGTACTAATGGAAAATCTACTTGACCAGAAAAAAAAGAATCCAGTCTGTGGGAGACGCGAGACCTCGGTGTGTGGGTACCCTGAACAGGCCAGCGCTCCAAAGTCACACTAATATCAATACAACGGTATATAAACCATATATTCAAATGAACGTAAGAGAACACGTACTGTAGTTACAGAATTTCCTAAAGGGGACAGACCTGGCTGTTCTCAAGCCAAGGTGAGGAAATGTAAAAAAAAAAACAACTATCAGGATAGGATTTTATATACGATCTGTACGTGGGCTGATCACAAGGAGCCCAGGATCCTGGGAGTGACATCCTGGGATGTGGCATTGTGTATCATGCCGATATACTCACCCAGTTGGCTACACCACCTGACATTCAAGCACGTTTATCCTTCATTTACTACCATGATGTGGTTCCAGATTCAGAACATAGGGTTGCAGACTGATGTGTCGTGAAACACATTAATAGAGCCAACATTAGCTTGGGTCTCTGCCATCCCTGTGCTTCAGAGACTGGCAAGCCCCACATTCCTAAATCAGTCTACCATAATTCCCACAGTGAGTGGATCAAAGTGACAGCCAAAGCAAGTAAACTGAAAACAGAAAGCAAAATGTAACAAGCAGAGGCAAAATGAATATACAATCTAATACCAATATAAACTTTTGTTCGAACATCTTTAGACAGAAACGTTAAGGGCACTTGTGTTTTTTCTGTTTTAAGCCTCCAGCACAAACCAAAGATCTGCCCATAAGCAAAAAGGAAAAATGCGTAGTTGTGATGTTTTGTGGTACTGTCTTATGAGAAACGGATTTGCTAAAATTCTGTCATTTCTTCTCATGTAAACGTAAAAAGGGGATTGAAGCTATAGGAGGGAGTCTCAAACTTCCAGCTAGCTAATTTATTCAGTGCTAGAATACCAATACTACAAATTTGGGCAACAAATAGGCCAGTGACCAATCACAAAGGGACTACTTGGGGGATCATTAATTCACCTCAGCATTCTCAGATGTGTTCTCTGTAGCTCATCTTACCCCCACAACATAATCCTTCTTGAATCTACCACCTCTACTTTGAATGCAAGCATTTCTGCATCCATTTCACCGGCCACGTGGTTCATGCCTCGTAAAAGAACACAAGGCTCGTTCTGCTGCCAATTTCTCAGAAACCCAGGCTGACAACTGCTGTTTACTTCACTCTTTTTGCAATCTGTGTGCCAGATGTACGAAGCCAGTTTACATTTCTTAATGGTTCGAATTGCTATTTTGAGCCGTTATGGAAGGCAAAATGGGCTTTTTTTAATGTCCAAAGCCCTTTGAGGAATCGCAAATTGAGATTTCTACCTTGTAGAAATCGTAATTTGTGATTCCCAGATTAGAAAATTGCAAACAGGGATTTCCTATTTGCGATTCCTAGTCTAATGTACCATGCGTCTTGGGCATTTAGGAGATACAATTACCATCGACTTGAAGTCGATGGAAAGCAGGTGCAATATTAAAAAAAACAACAAAAAAAACACCCCATGGTGCTTTTTAGTAAAATTACAATAAGGTACACACATGCCACTTGGGCATGTGTGTGCTCTACAGGTGCACCCCTATTTTTGGGGGTGCACCTGGGGGGACCTTTTGCCCATTGCCATTTTTGGTTTTGCATTTCCTAAATAGCGGTTTCCTAATTAAAAACAAATCACTAAATGCAAAACCGGCCCATTGACTCAAATTCAATTGGATTTCTTAATAGCTGTTTCGTAATAGCGATTTCTACTGTAGGAATCGCTATTAGGAAATCGGTATCTTTGTACATTGCATTTTGCATTTCTTAAATAGCGATTTCTATGAAGTCACTATTTAATAAATGCAAAATTGCATGTCCGTACATCTGGCCCTGTGTGTCTATTTTGGGTATTGATGACTACTTAGATCCACTGTCCACCAATGTTTGATTGCCAATATTGTCATTTTTTAAATTCACCCATTTACCCCATCATTGTGGGTACTTCTGTGACTGTTGCTCTCTAGCCTGAGAGAACTAAGCAGGCTCCTATCAAGAAACATCTCTGTACTACCTTTGTGATACACCAGGGCTCTTGTCCACCATGTTGATCTTTAGTTATTCATCTGCATTTCCATGGTTGACACAAATCTCCTTTCATTTGGGTAATTAAGATGTGGGGGAATTCACCTCTGCAATCCTTTACATTTGGAATCACATGCACTTATTACCTTCTTTGATGACATTGGGCCATTCCGCCACACGTCACTCCTTTCATTTGATGCTGTAGTTTGCTCTGCATGCTACAGGAGCCTTGCCTGGTCACTGAATGCAACTTTGTTTCTGTGACATTCAGTCATGCCATGCTGCAAATATCAGCACACACACAATCAGCAGATCTGATTATCCTTATGGTAGTATTACGGTTTGTTGTCTGTGCAGCTGCTACAAGCTCTCCCTATGTCAGCATCAAGTCCTCCCTTAATAGATGGGCTTGTGGCGGACTTTTGGTTTTCAGAGTGCTATACATAGAATGGTGTCGTTTTTTTGGTTTCTCCTTGGTCTTGCAAGGACTTTTCAGTTCCTATCAGGATGGCATATCTACTCACCGTTCCAGCCTAAGATCTGCCCCCTTTGACCAAGCATGCATCTGTGGCCTCACTGGTGGGAACCTCATGCCGGAGATCTCTGTGCTGGAACTTTTTAAGGCCATATGTTCTGGTTATGTCTGTCCCACTGTTTTCCCAGTAACACATATTTAGTAAAGTCAGCTGGCTTCACCGATGTGGAAGGAACATCTAAGTTTTCAACCAGTATGAAAACCACATCAGTCCATGGACTTTGGCCATTACACAGACCCATTGTGTGGGCAGCATGTGTCATAGTGAAGAAGAAAAATTGGAAAGCCCTATAATTATTAATAAGTAGAAGGAAATATTGAAAAAGCATTTGTTGATAGGATTCCTCACTGGTGGCACCATGTAAAAATTATTCATATTTCTGTTTGTAATCAAGAGAAACCATGGTGCTTCCTTACCGTTGATTAAGAATTATTGACTATGGTGGGCCTATTGATGTTGAATTTATTTTTCCAAGGATTTGCTAAGACTACACCTAATTCTAGTGACACTCACTGCTAACTTTAATAACCTTGGTATCTCAGGCATAAAGCATATTGTGATAACAATGATAGGTTCATTATGTTTGGTGTGCTGCAATTCTTTCTTTGTATGTGCCCACACATGCTCTGGAATCCTAAAGCATAATACATTTGGTGATTTTGAATGACTACATGTGTTGTCCTGTTAGTGCAGTTTTGTGCAGTAACCTGTCAAACTGTCCTACTAGAATTTGGAATTTTTCCAAGAAGAAACACTGAAACATGATGATGGATATGAAAAATCATCCTCAGCAGAGTACACCGGGGTAAGCTTACTTGGTGTGCAAGAGTCCCTTATTAAAAATAAAACTATGCTTCTCTCTCAAATATATGATTATAAAAGTCACCATATTTTTTACTTCTAGGACATTTATCATGTTTTTGCCGGGACTGGACACAGTACCAATGTTTCTTTAAATGCCCAGCAAAAAGACGAAGACCAAATAGATAAAAATAAAGTTCTTGATACTGCAACTTTTGAAAGAAGAGAAAGTCCTTCCTTGGTGCCTGAAAGTTCAATTTTAAGCAAGAGCATGTTGATAGAAACAGAAGAAGAGTCAAAGAATTTAATAACGTGCAAAACTCCATCAGGGGACAGTTTTGCAATAGAGACATCGAAAAGCAGAGAAGGAAAAGAAGTAGCACCCTACAGAATACACAGTCCAGCTATTGAAAACGAGAAGTCAAAAATAAACTACAGGGTATCCAGTGTTGTTGGTCAGACCATCTCTCAGACTGAACTTAGGATTGTTGATGGACAGACCAAAATCGGTGATATTGCATCCACTGACCACAACAACGAAGAATCAAAAATCGAGGAGCTTTTACTGGCCTCCAAATCTCTAAGAGAACGTGAACTACCCTTTTTGGACCATAGTCAGCAAGTTGTCTTAAGACCGAAGGCATCTAGAAATAGAAATGTGCACAATAATGAAGATGCAAGTTCGCCGTGTAATTCTCCAACAGACAACATTGCTTTCATGATCACACAAAATGAGGTTCAGGTCCTGTCAAGTGGAGAAGTGCATGACATCGTGAGCAGGCAGGGAGATGATGTACAAACCGTTAACATTGATGCCAGGGCAGACAAGAAACACCAGGATGGTGTTATTGAAAATAAGGGGAATGAAGATCCAGTGCTTTGCATGGACAAGAAACCGGTCATCATCATATTTGACGAACCAATGGATATTAGATCTGCATACAAGAGACTGTCAACAATATTTGAGGAATGTGAAGAAGAGTTTGAGAGAATGATTTCCGGAGAAAAAATATTAGAAGAGGATGAGGATGAGGATGAAGATTCCGAAATGTCTTCTGCCTCTCAAGATAAAACTGAAAATCCCAAAGACCACAGACTTCAAATGAGTAACCAAAATGATTTAAAATTTCACTCAAGCTCAAACCCCCTTAAAAGTCACAATAGTGTAGAGGAAATGTCAAAAAAACATTTCAGAGGTAGTGAAGACATACATTCAGACATTAAGGATGATTCACCTGATTATCAATTTGCAATCAGGGATGATGCCAAGAAGAAATTTAAATTTAAATTCCCCAAAAAGCAATTAGCAGCTCTCACTCAAGCAATTCGGACAGGGACTAAAACTGGAAAGAAGACTCTACAGGTCGTGGTGTATGAGGAAGAAGAAGAGCCAGATGGCACAGTAAAGCAACACAAAGAGGCCAAAAGGTTTGAGATTGCAAGGTCTAAGTCTAAAGAGGAAACGGACAAAAACACTTTGATAAAGGAACAACAGGGCTCTGAAACAGCAGGGCCTGCTGCAAGAACAGATGAAATTAGGCAAAATACATACAGGACACTAAATAGCCTTGAGCAAACAATCAAGCAGTTGGAAAATACTATAAGTGAAATGAGTCCAAAGGTTGTGTCTGAAAACATGGGCTGTATTGCAGACAGTGCATCACTCTCCCCCACTTCAATACAAGCGAACAATGTATTAAAGCAGGATGAACCTAAGAGTCTTGTTGAACCCCCCTCATCCATCCCTTCTGCTCCACGTAAGGTACCCAAGCAGGATAAACTCATATCTAGAGCTGAAACAACTGTAATTAAGCTACAGGTGTCTCGTGTCTTTTTGTTGGCTTCCTTTCAGGTGGCTTGATTTTACCCTACGGTGTCCTAACAACTGATTGCACCTGATTTTATCTCTATTCTGCTGTTGATTGGTGATGGGCAAATGGGGCTCAATAATATTTGGTCTTTGTGAAATTATTGCTTTGTGTGTTTTAATTAAATCCAGTTTGATTAGTAGATGAGTAGTTTCTACTTTTTGCTTCTTGAAATTAACACAATTTGTCTGCCTTCCCATGCTTCTCTTGCATGCTGGGGTCTTGATGTGTGCTCTTATGTTAGTGTGGTATGGTACATGTAAAGTTAGTTCTAAATAAGTTTTTAAACATTGTCTGCTTTTTTGTTCCCTACCCTTCCTATCATCACAGGTTTCCACCGGATCATCACAAACGAGCAGAATGCCAGTACCCATGGCTTCCAAAAGTAGACCACAGGCAAGCGTGGACAAAACAGCAAAACAGCCCAAGCTACAGGAGCCTCAACGTCAATATCGCCAGGTAGTTTTACCATAAACCACCATTTGTGGATGGACATTAAAACTGTTAAAAAGGGCAAGTTAAGAAACTGACCTAAGTATGTACCAAATAATGGATTGTGCCTTTAAGACTTGGCTTAAATAAACAAACTGGACCTGGTAGCATGCATACTAACAACCTCTGTTATACTTTCACAGCGCTTCTGCATGCCTGCAAAAAACATCTCTTGCTTGGGTGAAGTCAATATTCTGCTGTAGTGTAAGATAATAATCACCATTATCTTCTTTGATAGTGAGAGGTACAGCACATGAGTGTCTTGAATGTAACTGTTAAAGTAGTTCTATCCTTCAGCATCTGTACTAATGAACTGGACTGTGTGTAGCTCGTTGCCATTGATATTTATTAACTCCACAGGTGCGCCTTCGCCACACTCTTATTATATTCAGTGAGCATGGTCAATGTATTGAATAGAAGGTGTCTTTTATTAACTCACTCCATTTCACAAACCCTGTAAATCTGTGGCACTCTCCCTTCCTTTCTGTTTTGGGCACTTTCCAGTTCCTGCCAGGTCCAGTGCACACAGGCAAGCCATGGTTGCGGCCTTGCTCTTTTATTCTTACGTTCTCTATGGGCTAGTCTTCCAGGCCCTGTTAATTGTTTCATGTTGCTCGATCTCTGACCAACTGTCTCCTGACATCTTTATTTGCAGGCTAATGGAGGTACTAAGAAAACTGGTGGGGATTTTAAGGCTGCTTCCCCTACTTTAACTTCTTCTAGAATTCCAGCCTTTTCTCCTAGCTCTGGGAAAAGTAGCTCCTTGCCTGCTTATTGTGGTGAAAGCCCTAACACTCTAAGTCCATCTACTAAATCCCCTGTTTCTCCCTCTAATCCTATCAGCCCTCAAGCAGGGCGGACTATTAACTCATCGTCCTTTATTCCCTCCATCCCTAACGGCTCCTCAAAGCATCAAAGCCCCACTTACACAGGTAAAGGTCATCAGCTTTCGTTTTCACCACAGGCTTCAAATGGCCGGCCAACCCTCTCCTCCTCCTCCTCCTCCTCTCCTACTACCCCTACCTCTCCTCCTTCCCTGGGTCAAGGTATGAAGAACGTCCGGACAATCCACACGCCTAACTTCACCAGCTACAAATCACAGAATGGAAACACAAGGAAAACCACCACCACCGCCACAACCAAGGAAGCCTCTTGAAAGCTAAGCACTAGCCCATGCCAGTTTGACATAGCTCATCAACATCTGTCCACAGGATATTAACCGGGGATTATAACATATTTGTTTCTGTAATGGGCAGCACTAAGTATCTGCCAGTACTGGATAAATAAATTCAGTAAAGTTGTCAATACTGTTCGTCATAATTTAATATTTCTTAATGTATACTGTGTCAAGAATTAATAAATGGAGAGAGAAAGTGTGTATGTGTGTGCGCATGTGTTTGTGAACAGTGATAGTATAAAATAAACTATAATATAAGAATACAAATATTTTTTTTCTGTAAAGATATTTTCCTTATGGGACTGTAACTGAAAACATGAAATACTGGAGTATGATGTATGAACCTGTAGGTAAAACACATTGTTTATTTTCTTTTATTATTAAGGTTTGCTGCAAATGTCTATTTTTCTCTGCAACATTTCATGGCTCCTTTCAATGTCTGCCAAGCTGTTTTGATACTAAAATATGTTTATGTGAAAGATGAATTTAGGACTGTAGACCTCTAATTCATAAGTAAAGAAGTAGTGATATAAATGTGGTCAAGTTCACATAAACCGAGTGCACTGCCATTCTGAATTTCAGATTTAATGTAATGCAAGGCAGTTTCGCTAATCACAGAAAATGAAATTATTTTTTTTATACTGACATGCTCATTTATTTTCCTCAACATCAGTGTAATTTTACTAACGTGCTAAATCAAACTTTCATTGTGGATTATAAGATGTATGGCTCTTCACTGTACTTTATACTGGAAAACTACTGTAAATATATAAAGTTACAATTGTGTCATAAAGCGTGTAGTGGTTTTACCGAACCAAAGTAAATTTGTATGCATGCCTGTAGATGTACTATAAAAAGAGAGTGGATTTCATAGACTTAAAAAAGAAATATCTTAGCGCTCAAGAGTACATTTTGTAAATAAATGTGTTTGTAGAACATCATGATGTAAAATAAACTGACAAGCAGAAAACTTTTTAAATACAAATAAAGGGTTGCATGCTTTTGCTCGGGCCTCTTAATGTGTGTTTGCGTTCCAGAGTTAACTCTAAACAAGTTTTGTTATTCAGATGTGCATGAAGCAAAATATGCTTTGTTGTGATCATGAAGAATGAAATTTTGCCACAAAACTAAAAAACGAATGGATACATAACACTGTGCACTATGCATACCATGTGGTCAGTGGCACCAATTTCTATCTATTCTCATTTGCACATTCTGGCCCATATTTATACTTTTTTAGCATCGACGCAAAAGCGGCGCAAACTTACAAAATACAATTGTATTTTGTAAGTTTGTGCCGCCTTTGCGTGAAAAAGCGGCGCAAACGCGGCGCTAAAAAAGTATAAATACGGGCCTCTGTCTCTTCAAAATTGAAAAATACCCGTGGGAGATATCAAACTTTGTAGAGTCAATAGCAGTCACACTAAAAGGTCATTCCATTAAACATAGTAATCCAGACAACCTAACACCCCCTTAAAGGGAGAGGTTCGCCTGCTAGCTCCAATCAGGATAATTTCCCAGAAGGGCAGTAGACGCCCCAGCCTCATCACAGTTTGCCATTCATAAAGGGTATAAACCATTTTCCTTTGTTTTAAAAAGTTCAGCCTAACTTTATTAGACGTTTAACCTTTGCACAATAAATCAAGATAACAGATTATCAACAAAGCATTATAAAGCACAGTGATTATTAAACACCAAAAACAGCAGTTGACTGTTGAACAAATTGCCGTAACAGGAGCTCGACACAAAAGGTGGGGGGTGGCATAAATACATAAATGTGTATAGCGCGGACATGCGGATGTAGAAGACATAATAATAA
This sequence comes from Pleurodeles waltl, assembly GCF_031143425.1. Lineage (NCBI taxonomy): Eukaryota > Metazoa > Chordata > Amphibia > Caudata > Salamandridae > Pleurodeles > Pleurodeles waltl. Next base: position 770,757,335 of record NC_090449.1, on the reverse strand, counting down.
TAATAAGAATGGCAAAATGAATAATATGTTACCAAGAGCAGATTTCACACTTTTAAGAATGAGTGTTGCTTGCCTGAACACGAGAACAAAGTACTTTTCAGAATCGCCACTGATGAAATATGCAGTAATCAGTCAAAACTAGAAACCCATCGTCTGGTAAAATCGTGCCTAATGCCCTGGGAAAGAAAATGGTGCTACCTTCTAATACAGTGATGGATGAAGATAATAAAAACATACATACATATTAAAAAGTTGATAAACTAATATAAATATTTGTGCTGTTCTTATTTTTCCTATGAAGCTGATGTGCAAAGGGTTTGGTTGTAGGTTACTGGGTACTCTATTGTGTAGGTACTATTATCTCAAGGCCATCATTCGTACTGCACTCAAATTCTGAGTTATTGCTTTCAGGCACTTGATACTTCATGGGCAGTGAAGTCGGGCAATCAAGGCGTACGTACCCAACATGTTGCATGGTGTTTAGGGTTAGAATCTCAGATAGCACATGATACTATTGATCATGCTCGAACCCAGGCCCAGATTTATTAAGCCTTTGCATTTTTGTTGCGTCATGTAGGGCACAAAAGGCAACACAAAGGCTTAAGTAAGATTTCTAAAACTATGCAAGGAGCAATTTGCGCTTCCTTGTGTAATTTTCTAAAATAACTTAAGCTCAACGCAGCGGCTTACATTTCACAGTGGTAGGTGTTCCATGGGTGGAGCATAGCCAATCCCGTGCATATACCCATGGAATTTGACGCCATCCCACATTTACATACATCAGTAAATCTCAGATTGTGCCAAAATAGGGCGCCAGCCCCACCTTTGCAAAACAAGGAGAAATGTGTACATTCTGCATCACTGCAAAAAAAGCAATCCTGTCATAATGCAGGCAGGATTGCAACATGGTGGTAGGCAGCCTCAAGTGCACCAGTGCAAAGTAGAAACCTAAAGAGTGTCATAACCTAGTAGATGTGGCCCACTCTCTCAGGTTAAAGCAGCACAGCAACTTTGCTTGCTAGCATGCATTGTGTGAACTTTTAGTAAATATGCTCCTCAATCTCTTTGCAATGTTAAAAATTCACAGAAAACGGTGGCCTTTATCTACAGATAAGCCCGATTCAATTATGAATCACACTGAAATCCAGAGGCACTCCTGTGGCACAGTGATTCCTAATATTTAAATATTTATGTCTAGGTGCTAGATTGTCCACTTTGGCATACAGCCAATGGGATACTTGTGTCACCTTGGAGGACTTTTGGACTCTTCTTTTACTACTATATTTAATAAGAAACAGAAGTGCCAGACACAAGAACTTAAGTGCCAACCTTGCTCCGATATATCTGGCCCTCTTTTTCAATTGCATTTGTTTCAGCTGTGCGCAACTCAGAGTTGAAACCACAACTACAGAGATTCCAGTTCAAAATAGTAAAAAGTAATTTCTTCCAAAAATGCACTACTCAAAAATCAAGAGCCCAAATCAAGTAAGGAAAGTAAGAAAGATTACAATGTCAAAAGTGTCTGTGACCAGTTCCTTTGTAATCAGGTTTACGTTAATTGGTGTTCAGGGGTGGCACAGTTCAAGATGTCAAGAGACCATTTGAGGTTCCAAATTGTTTCATGGTTTTGCAATGGTCAGCACCCATTATGCTTGACCTCGCAGGTCCCTATCTTAAGGAGCCCTTAACTCAAAATGTCTCATTGCAGTCAAGGTTGTTCCGTGGAGAAGGACTGGATTCACCTATTTAACCAAATGCATTTCTAACTGGGAACTGAGCTTAGCGATGAACCTTGCTTTTGACAGTGATAGCTTTGGAACCATGAGGGCTGTGTAGGTTGTTTAAACAGGTCTACAATCATGATAGCCACCTTCAGCTAACACAACCAGACCTCCACACTAAGAAGCTGATGACTCCAAACCTTCAAGTCTCTCTGGGAAGGGCAGACACCAGTGCATTAAGGGTACATGAGAAGGTCAGGCCTTGGGCTGGTGGAGACTTGTGGTATTTGTTCCTTTTCCTGCATTTGTTCCTTAGGAGTGGTCCTTGCACGTCATTCAGTAGGCTGAGCGTTGTGCAGCTGTGTCAGCAGCCAGGCTATTTCTCTCCTTGCAGGATAGTCCAGCTACTCAAGCCACAGCACAAGTATCTCCAGAAACCCGGGCCTAGCTCCAACCTGAGAGTGCGCACCCACAAGAAATGTTTCAGCTCCTGGCACTGTATTGACCTACAATTATCTACCTGCATCTCCTCAAATTCCAGATGTGCATGTTACGACTCTGGGGTTGCAATATGTACTTCCATTTTATCCATCATATTCTGCATCAATAGAGCAATCAAAGAATCCCTGACAACTTCTCAGATAAAATGCTGCGGAAATCCCATACTAGAACAGGAACTTAAACAACGGACACTTCCCAAGTGTTCCCACATGCACTTATCACAAAACTCGACCAAACCACCACCTTTATTCTCAACACTGAGTCAATATAAAGCATGACTACAGAGTGTTGGTTCTAGGGCTGTGATTGGTGGATAGGGCTGAGAATCTGATTGGCTGTTGGTTCTAGGGCTGTGATTGGTGGATAGGGCTGAGATTCTGATTGGCTGTTGGTTCTAGGGCTGTGATTGGTGGATAGGGCTGGGATTCTGATTGGTTGCTGGTTTTAGGGCTGGGGCTGTGATTGGTGGTCAGGAATAGGGCTATGATTGGTGATAAGGGCTGGGTCTCCCATTAGTTGTTTGAATCAGGGATTGAAATTGGATTGGCTAGGGTTAGGACCAGCTTTTTATTGGCCAGTAGGGCTATTAAAGGCAAGGACTCAGGGCGTCTCAGCAAAGGGCGGAGAGGACAAGGGCAGCTGCCTCTTTGGGCCTGTTCGGGACAGGTAGGGACTAGGGACTAAGGCCAGAAATGCTGCTCAATTCTCAGTGGACCAAGAATGGTTCCACCCCCTACACATCCCTCAACATGCAAACATATTCTACAAAGGCATCCAACTCATGCATCACAAACTGACCACAGACAGATTGCATTGCCCCATCACCCAACACAATACCCTTTATACAACACATATACACATATCCCCCACAACTACTACAGTCAAACACCTGCTTTCTCACAGCAAACACTATTCTGTCCACTCCCACTAACACAACCTGCCATCACCCACACAACACAAAACTACAGTACACATTTCTCTCAGTCTCAGCCTTCCAGATACACACACTCTGCTCATACTAACCAACACTATCTGCTGTTTGCTCCACACAGACCACCTGTCATCATCATAATGCCCAACCCCTGCCTTCAAACACACCATCTACACTCTTCCCCTCTCCACCAATTACACACAACCATACAATCCCCACAGTTCACTCCACCACACATATTACCTCTTCCAGTCATCGCAACTAACACTATCCCCTGACACGCATCCATCACCTCTTACACACCTCGTACATTCATCTCCAAAACACATCAACACCCCATCTAACACTCAAATTCCACTCACCAGCACTAACTCACATACAAATCCCTCAACAAAAACAACTACACCAATATCCCCTCTCACTATTCCACAAAAACAATACCGACCACAAACATCAGCACATCAAAGCAACACAAACTTACATTACACTTATCGTCATACCCACTCCCACCCTCAGGACTACACAAAGAATACAAATTCCATCCTATCTCCACCCCTAATTTCTCACTCTTCACAAACACCTACCAGAAGCACCCCAACCCAGCAACTTTCATTCACTCGCCTCTCCTCCATTGCACAATTTAGAGCCTTACATCATGATCCACATGCTCCTCCACCACCCCTAACCCATACTCCATCCACACTAAACAAACGCAAACAAAATAAAAAACATGCCACTCATAGCAACCTCGCATCCCCTTGTCTATTACATATTAAAACTACCCTACAAAAAACAGTACACTCCTCATGGCTCTCCCAACCACCAAGTCCACCACCCACACACACAGACCCAACAAAATGCCTCCTTAACCTGCTGGAAGAGGAACACTATATTTAAAAGCAAGACTATTGTGAGCCTCAAACAGTTATCACAACTAGCAACACTCCTGCTTCAAGCTCACATTATACTACTTACCCTTCTCCTAAACAAAACAACACTACCACTAACACACCTTTTCTAAACTGCCAGCTCATAAATGCTCGATCACTCTCAAAAAACAAGCACCACATCTACGACCTGCTCACAGACACACAACCTGACTTACTATTCATAACTGAATCCTGGTTGGGAGATGACATGGCCACAGTGTTGCACGAAGCCGTTCCTCCAGGCTATCAAACCATCACACAAAACCGTATAGGCAAGAGAGGAGGTGGACTAGCTATTATATTCAAACAGGCATTGAACCTCAGTAAAACAGACATCTCCATACAAGGTTGTGAAGCCCTCCTTACCAGATGCCACCCTACTCCAACTTCCTCCTGTAACTTTCTCCTCCTTTACAGACCCCCACCTAACAACTCCACATTCCCAGATGCTTTTCTAGACACAGTCTCAAACCTTATTACACTATACTCCAACCTATGTATTCTTGGGGATCTAAACATTTGGTTTGACAAACCCAATATGCCCCATCCAAAATCTATCACCACTGGCCTAGTCGCATTGAACCTACATCAGATTGTACACAATCCCACACACATCGCTGGTCACATCCTAGATGTCATTTTTGCTAAGCCTGAACTCGTTACTATTCATACCATCACGCCAATCACTTGATCAGACCACCATTTACTAACTTTCCGACATACAACTCTACAAATCAACACACCCCACAACTACTTACATACATACACCTATCGACCATGGAGCAAACTCAATTTGGATGGCTTAGAAACACAACTAGCAGCCAACACAGATCTAGATACAATTAATTCTGTGCTAAAACTTTATGAGTGGCTACAGGAAGCTTTTGATATCCTAATACCACTCAGAAAAACTAAACACGACAAAAGAAAAGCAACACTTTGGAGAAACACAGAACTTAAAAGATAAAGTAACAAATCAGAAAGTTGCAGCGGACCTGGCTCAAAACAAACAGTCAAGACAAACTGCAGCTACACAAACTTAACAGGATATACAAATCATCAATCAAAAAAGCAAAAAAAAAGTACTACTCAGACAGAATTCAAAATGCTCAATCTACAACCAATCTACAACCAAGGATTTTTATAAAATTCTCAATGAATTTCGAAAACCTACATGCATGGAAGGAAGTCATCCCACTACTCAAGATTTCACAAACAAATTGGCAACTCACTACACAACTAAGGCAGACACATTGGACTCCTATTTAAAACAGAAGTAAAACATCACCACCAACCCCTTTCCGAAAATACCCTCTAAGAATAAACCAACCCAACCTCTACAGTCCTTCGAACAAATATCCCAGGATGAATTTATGGATTTGGTCAAAGCAAGCAGACCAATCACAAATTGACCTTTCCTGGGCAAATTGATAGAGCAGCATTCACCCAGATGTCACAATTCATTGAAGACAATTCTATACTTTCAGACTTCCAAACTGGATTCCGCCCAGGAAGAAGCACTGAATCAGCACTCGTAGCAATCTGGAATGATCTTAAAAACACAGTCGACCGAAATGGAGTTGCTGCACTACTTCTCTTGGACCTCTCAGCTGCCTTTGATACGGTTGACCATGACACCCTAATTCAAAGATTCTACGAAGCCGGCATACAAGGGATTGCTCTCGACTGGATTACTTCCTATCTTCAAAAACGATCTAATATCATCCACTCGCCCCTTCTCGTCCGAACCCTACCTCACAAAAGCAGGGGTCCCCCAAGGGTCAATCATCTCACCTTTGCTTTTCAACATCTACATGATATCTTTACCAGAACTGATCAATGATTTCAATCTCACATGCTACAACTATGCAGATGACACACAAATACTACTTAAATTAGAATGCCCCAAAAACATTGAAAACTCTCAAATCTTCAGTTGCCTTAAAGCCGTTGATCAGTGGATGACCTGGAGCCATCTCAAACTAAATACCTCCAAAACAGAAATACTCATATGTGGTGACTGGAAAAATTATGACCCTCTGTGCATCAGGCCTGACGATCTCGGACCACCTCCTCAATTATCCAAGGAAGTTAAAAACCTAGGAATCACCATGGATTCCAAGTTAACTATGAATGCCCAAGTGGACGAATTAGCACGAACAAGCTTCATCACCTTGAAGACTTTAGGACGCATCTTCCCCCACCTCGGATTTCCACACAAGGTGCAAGCTACTATCTCGCTTGTACTATCCAAACTGGATTATGCCAAAGGCCTCAACCATGGATCATCTCTATCGGTTATGAAAAAACTACAATGTATCCAGAATTCCGCAGCCAGGCTACTATTATATGTAAAGCCGCAAGCCCACATCTCCCCTGCCTTGAGAGCACTACACTGGTTACCCGTTGCCAGAAGATGCACTTTCAAGCTGCTTTGTATCACCCACAAAGCTATACATGGAACAGGACCGCTTTTTATCAGAGACAAAATAACCAAATACATCCAACAAAGAAACTTCCTCTCAAGATTGGCACCCCGCCTTAGAACACCACCATACAAGAAAAAGACTATAGGTGGTACATCCTTCTCCGTTCAAGCAGACAAACTATGGAATTCATTACCCCCAACTATAAGAGTCACAGATAACTTTCTTGTCTTCAGAAAACTACTCAAGAGTTGGCTCTTTCCTTCATAACCACCATATTCAAACAACTATGAACTGCATATGCCTATGTTGATAAATATTTTTTTCAGATTATGTGTATATTTCTAGTTATGTATAGTTTCTTTAGAAAATATGTATCGCTACTATGTCATAACAATAAAATACACACACACTCTTTAAACCTATTTGACTAAGTATATTTTACCCATGGTTCTAATTATGTATTGTATGTGCATGTGTGTGTGTATGTATATGTTCGGTGGCATGTGTAGCTGCAGATACACATGCTGTGCATTATCCTGCCATCTAGTGTTGGGCTCGGAGTGTTACAAGTTGTTTTTCTTCGAAGAAGTCTTTTCGAGTCACGAGACCGAGTGACTCCTCCTTTTCGGCTACATTGCGCATGGGCGTCGACTCCATCTTAGATTGTTTTCTTTCCGCCATCGGGTTCGGACGTGTTCCTCTTCGCTCCGTATTTCGAATCGGGAAAGTTATCTAAATTATCTAAAATTTAGACGGTATTGTTATCGTTCGGAACCGGGTTAGTGTTAGTGTATCGGCACCGACATCAAGAGCGCTCCGGCGGCCCTTCGGGGCTTCCATTCTTCACCGAGGCCTGGTCGGCCCGACCACACCCGTCGTCCCAGACTAATGGACCGGACCCCATTCCGCTTCTGTCCTAAGTGTCATTCGAAGTATCCTTATACAGACCAGCACCGGGTCTGTAATCTGTGTTTATCACCTGAACACAGGGAGGATACTTGCGAGGCTTGTCGAGTGTTTTGATAGAAAAAGACCTTCAGAGATCGGCGCGCAAGAAGACTGCAAATGGCGTCAACACCGAAAGAACAACTCGACGCCGGAGAGGAGGAAAGCATTTCCATCCAGGGGACGGACTCGGATGAATCCGAAAGTGAATGACCCTCGACGGTGCAGCGAACAGTGAGTAAACCTGCCCCGTCCAAAACTCACACAAGGACATTTAAGGTCATGGGGAGGCCACCACCAGCAGGCCATGGCTTAACCCACCAAAAAGTAGATGACCAAACATCGGCACCGAAAAAGGCCAGAGAATTGCCGAAGACTTCCGACTCCGGTCGAGATTCCGGCACCGAATGATCTCGACAACGAGAGTTCGATTCACCCAAAGTGAGGAAAATATATTCGGAACCGAAAAAGACTATGGGGGTCATTAGCCCGCCAAGTTGTAACCGCCATACGGCCGCCAATGCGGCTGCATTCCAGCGGTGCCCATTATGACATACCCGCTGGGCCGCACCATGGGAGCCGGCTCCAAATGGAGCCGGCGGTGTTGCGGCCGTGCGACGGGTGCAGTTGCACCCGTCGCACTTTTCACTGTCTGCTATGGAGACAGTGAAAAACTGCACGGGCCCTGTCAGGGGGCCCCTGCACTGCCCATGCCAGTGGCATGGGCAGTTCAGGGGCCCCGTGACTCCCCGTACCGCCAGCCTTTTCCTGGCGGTTTGAAGGCTGGCGGTTTGAAGGCTGGCGGTAGGGGGACTCGTAATCCCCTGGGCAGCGCTGCAAGCAGCGCTGCCCTGGCGGATTATCACCGCCGGGGCAAATGTGGCGGGAAACCGCCGGCCCCGGCGGTGCGACCGCGGTGCTACCGCCGCGGTCGTAGTCCCCTCTGAAGCACCGCCAGCCTGTTGCCGGTGCTTCAGCCAAAACAGCCCTGGCGGTCTCGGACCGCCAGGGTTGTAATGAGGGCCTATATCTGAAACCTCGGTACCGAAAAAAGCGGCATCGGAGCCGAAAAGAAGCTCTTATACAGAAGAGCAAGGACTTTCCAGCCAAATGAAGGAAAGACATAGATTTGAGCAGGAATTAAGTATGGAAGAACCGGACCATACACAAAGGAGGTTACATATCCAGAAAGAGACTGGAAAAATACAAACTTTACCTCCACTCAAATCTAAAAGGAAACTTGCATTTCAGGAGACAGAAATGCAACCTAAGGCAAGATGGATAGAGGCAAATCCCCACCACCAAGTGTATCACCACAACCGTCCCCACCGCACTCACCACAACTGTCACCAGTGGGAACACCTACAATGCAGTCACCCACACATACTGGGATGACACAGGATGATGCTGATGCATGGGACTTATATGATGCACCAGTATCGGATAACAGTCCGGATTGTTATCCAACAAAGCCATCACCTCCAGAAGATAGTACTGCATATACGCAGGTACTATCCAGAGCAGCTATGTTCCACAACGTAGCAATGCACACAGAGCCAGTGGAGGATGATTTCCTGTTTAACACCTTGGCATCCACCCACACTTCCTATCAGAGTCTGCCAATCCTCGGGGCATGCTCAAACACGCGAAACAGGTCTTCCAGGAGCCTGTAAAGGGAAGGACTATCACGCCGAGAGTTGAGGAGAAATACAAACCTCCCCCAACAGATCCGGTGTTGATAACACAACAACTTACACCGGACTCAGTGGTTGTAGGAGCGGCAAGAAAGAGAGCAAACTCTCAATCGTCAGGAGACGCTCCACCGCCTGACAAAGAAAGCAGAAAGTTTGACGCAGCGGGCAAACTAGTGGCAGCACAAGCAGCCAATCAATGGCGGATTGCAAATTCGCAAGCCCTACTTGCTCGCTACGACAGGGCACACTGGGACAAGATGCAACACATCATACAGCACTTGCCCAAGGAACACCAGAAACGTGCCCAACAGGTTGTGGAAGAAGGACAGGCCATACCTAACAACCAGATAAGGTCCGCACTAGACTGGGCAGACACAGCAGCACGAACAGTCAACACGGCGGTAACCATTCGCAGGCATGCATGGTTAAGAAGTTCTGGATTCAAGCCAGAGATTCAACAAGCGGTGTTGAACATGCCGTTTAATCAAGAACAGTTGTTTGGGTCGGAAGTTGACACAGCAATTGAGAAGTAAAAAAAAAAGACACGGACACGGCCAAAGCCATGGGCGCGCTCTATTCCCCACAAGTCAGAGGCACCTTTAGGAAACCACAATTCAGAGGGGGTTTTCGGCAACAAACATCAGAGCCTTTCACCTCTCAAACCAGACCCACCTATCAGGCACAATACCAAAGGGGAGGGTTTCGTGGTTCCTATAGAGGACAATTCCTAAGAGGAAAGGGAAAGTTCCAAGCAACCAAACCAAGCCAGACCAAACAGTGACTTCAATGTCACAAAACCCCAACACTTGTCACCAGTGGGGGGAGGTTAACCACATATTATCAGGACTGGACACATATTACCACAGACGCATGGGTCCTATCAATTATCCAACATGGTTATTGCATAGAATTCACAACATTCCCGCCAGATGTGCCACCAAGAACGCACAATCTGTCCCAACAACTCTTAGACCTATTACAAATAGAGGTCCAAGCACTACTACAAAAACAAGCAATAGAGCTCGTACCCAAACATCAGAAAGGAACAGGCGTATACTCACTATATTTCCTAATTCCAAAAAAGGACAAAACGTTAAGACCTATCTTACATCTCAGAACACTGAATCGCTTCATCAAATCAGACCACTTCCACATGGTAAAACTTCAAGACGTGGTTCCCTTATTTAAAAAGGAAGAATACATGACAACATTGGATCTCAAGGATGTGTATTTCCACATACCCATCCATCCTTCTCACAGAAAATACTTAAGGTTTGTAATGCACGGCGTACACTATCAATTCAAAGTGCTACCGTTCGGAATAACAACAGCACCAAGGGTATTCACAAAATGCCTAGCAGTAGTAGCCGCTCAAATAAGGAGACAGCACATGCACGTATTCCCATATTTAGACGACTGGCTAATAAAAACCAACACTCAACAACAGTGTCTTCTTCACACGCAATACGTCATAGAAACTCTACACAAGCTGGGGTTCTCTATCAATTACCAGAAATCACATCTGCAACCATCCCAAATACAACAATATTTGGGAGCAACACAACACACAAAGGGCGATTGCCACTCCAAGTCCACAAAGGGTCCAAGCGTTCCAAAATGTAACATCAAGCATACAGCCAAACCAACACTACCCAGTAAGGTTTGTAATGAAACTTCTAGGCATGATGTCTTCATGCATAGCCATTGTCCCAAATGCAAGATTACACATGCGGCCCTTACAACAGTGCCTAGCAAAACAATGGACACAAGCACAGGGTCAACTTCAAGATCTAGTGTTGATAGATCGCCAAACACACTCCTCACTTCAATGGTGAAACCCAATAAATTTAAACAAAGGGCGGCCATTCCAAGACCCAGTGCCTCAAGCGGTTATCACAACAGATGCTTCCATGATGGGGTGGGGAGCACACCTCAACAAGCACAGCATACAGGGTCAATGGGACAATCAACAAAAACAACTTCACATAAATCATTTGGAACTGCTAGCGGTTTTTCTAGCATTAAAAGCATTTCAACCACTGGTAGCCCACAAACACATCCTTGTCAAAACCGACAACATGACAACAATGTATTATCTCAACAAACAAGGGGGGATACACTTGTCACAACTGTGTCTCTTAGCACAAAAGATTTGGCATTGGGAAATTCACAATCACATTCGCCTAATAGCACAATACATACCAGGCATTCAGAATCAGGTAGCAGACAATCTCAGTCGGGATCACCAGGAAATACATCCCCAGATCCTACAGGATCACTTCCTCCGCTGGGGAACACCGAACATAGACCTATTCACAACAAAAGAAAACGCAAAATGCCAAAACTTCGCGTCCAGGCACCCACACCCTCAACCCAAGGGCAATGCACTATGGATCAGTTGGTCAGGGACATTTGCTTACGCTTTTCCCCCTCTCCCACTTATGCCTTATCTGGTCAACAAACTAAGTCAAAACAAACTCAAACTAATACTCATAGCACCAACCTGGGCTCGCCAACCGTGGTACACAACACTGTTGGACTTATCAGTAGTACCCCACATCAAATTACCAAACATATCAGATCTGTTAACACAACACAAACAACAGATCAGACACCCTAATCCAGCATCGCTCAATCTAGCAATCTGGTTCCTGAAGTTTTAGAATTCGGACATTTAAATCTTACACAAGATTGTCTGGAAGTTATTAAACAAGCGAGAAAACCTACAACAAGACATTGTTACGCAAACAAATGGAAAAGATTTGTTTGCTGCTGCCACACTAATCAAATTCAACCACTACATGCCTCCACAAAGGACATTTTAAGATACTTATTACACTTACAAAAGTCTAATCTAGCATTCTCTTCCATTAAAATCCATCTCACTGCAATATCTGCCTATCTGCAGATTACACATACAACATCACTTTTTAGAATCCCAGTCATTAAAGCATTTATGGAGGGACTAAAAAGAATCATACCCCCAAGGACACCACCAGTACCTTCGTGGAACCTTAATATTGTATTAACACGACTCATGGGCCCCCCATTCAAACCCATGCATTCTTGTGAAATGCAGGATCTGGCTTGGAAAGTAGCCTTTCTAATAGTTATCACATCACTTAGAAGAGTAAGTGAAATACAAGCATTTACTATTCAAGAACCCTTTATACAAATACATAAACATAAAGTGGTTCTCCGTACAAATCCAAAATTCTTACCAAAGGTAATATCACCATTCCACCTAAACCAAACTGTGGAACTCCCAGTCTTCTTTCCGCAACCAGACTCAGTAGCCGAAAGAGCCTTGCGTACATTAGACATAAAAAGAGCACTAATGTATTACATTGACAGAACGAAACAATTTCGGAAAACAAAACAATTGTTTGTAGCCTTCCAAAAACCTCATGCAGGTAATCCTATATCCAAACAAGGCATCGCCAGATGGATAGTTAAATGTATTCAAACTTGCTATATTAAAGCAAAAAGAGAATTACCTATTACACCAAGAGCACATTCCACTAGGAAAAAAGGCGCCACAATGGCTTTTCTTGGGAATATACCTATGACAGAAATTTGTAAGGCAGCCACCTGGTCTACGCCTCATACATTTACTAAGCACTACTGTGTAGATGTGTTAGCAACACAACAAGCCACAGTAGGACAGGCTGTATTAAGAACATTATTTCAGACAACTTCAACTCCTACAGGCTGAACCACCGCTTTTCGGGGAGATTACTGCTTGGTAGTCTATGCACAGCATGTGTATCTGCAGCTACACATGCCACCGAACGGAAAATGTCACTTACCCAGTGTACATCTGTTCGTGGCATGAGATGCTGCAGATTCACATGCGCCCTCCCACCTCCCCGGTAGCCTGTAGCCGCTTTTTAGTTGAATGAAAATTGTAAATATGTAAATAAATATTCTTTTAATACACATTAAGTACATACATAACTACTCCATTGCATGGGCACATGTACTATACTCACAACTCCTACATCACCCTCTGCGGGGAAAACAATCTAAGATGGAGTCGATGCCCATGCGCAATGGAGCCGAAAGGGAGGAGTCACTCGGTCTCGTGACTCGAAAAGACTTCTTCGAAGGAAAACAACTTGTAACACTCCCAGCCCAACACTAGATGGCAGGATAATGCACAGCATGTGAATCTGCAGCGTCTCATGCCACGAACAGATGTACACTGGGTAAGTGACATTTTCCATATATATATGTATGTATGTGTATATGTTGTTTCTGTGCTTGGCATGTTCGTGGGTCATTGCATGGTTCCTGGGTGGGTTGTTATACTAGATATCTATGAATTCCTGCTCTCATCTTATCACACTTATCTACCCATCATCATATGTCATGTCTCTATCAAACTATCCTCCATTCTCACTCTGACTCATCCCAAATCCTTTCTACTACTTTCATCTCCTAAATAACTCTGCCTAAGCTCTTCCCTCCGCTTCCACATCTAACTCACCAAACCTCACTCTACTACCGTGACCTCCCACACAACCCTACTAAATTCTCCCGCATTTATCTCACCCTGCTACTATGCTCTCCCTAACCCTTCCACATACTCTTCCCTCCTCCATCCCCCTTTACTCATCCCAAGCCTTTGGGTTAAGTAAATTAAGGATATACTCCCAATTAACACTTCTGGATTTCTTTCCTCCTCCACCCCTCCATTACTCCAGTCAATCTAACTAACAAACTCTCATATCCGCGGCTCAAATTAACTCATAATAATACTAAAACTGTATTCATTATTCCCGATACTAATCCATCACTAATTCTTGTTTGGTTACAGAGAAGCGTGCTACTCACCAAAAAGCGCTTTGACGCCTCGTCAGGGGTAGTAAGCGCTATATAAATATGATTACAATACAATACAATAAAAAGAAAACCAATATATATATATAAATAACATATTTTGGCTCTACTCCATAACTATCTGTATCCAGATGTCCATGCAGATGCTCAAGATCACACGAGTTAACAAGCCTATTCAGATTATCATACCAAGCATTTCTTACACGTCCTTAGCCTTTAGGTCACTAGCTCTCTGCAGCTTGCTTGCAGATCTGAGAGAAATAAATATGTATTACTTGTTTGTAAACTCTTGTGTAGCTTTGTAACTTTCAAAGATTTACAAACTGACCATGAATGAGCAACGGATAGGTCTGATCCTGGATTGACACTAAACAAATCCTGGGTCATTGTCAACATCTTGAGGATCTCATGTTAGACACTACTCAAGAAACCAACAGCATATTTTTTAATTTTTTAAATGACATTTCTAAATTCAGATGGGCTTGTGAACGTATGAAAGAAGCTCACCTGCACAATGCGTGTTACAAGTAAGTTACACATGCTTCCAAAGAAAGATCCTCACGTGTTGCCTTTCGTCTAGTTTCTATTTGGCCTTTACTTCTTTTCCTCTCTTAATTAGAAACTGTGTATCTGGAACGTAAACCAAAGGCCAAACTTTACATTTTGGGGTTCGCAGAGTTGATATAAGCTGATAACAGTAAGCCCAGCAGTTGATTTTTGAGAATCATAATCAAAAAATGTACCACTGGACAATAGGAAACTTTTGTAAATCTTAAGATATCTATCAATAGAGTGAAGAATTCAGATAAGATGTATTTTGGACACATATAATAGAAACATTGTTATAAAAACAATAAAACAAAATAAAAAAATCAGGCTTTTGCCTGCAATGCTACCTAACTCCGATATTGCATCACAAACTACATGAACAAAGTTGGGCTGTCTGGAGCGGTGCACGATATAAGCCCTTGAAATATATTTAGGGGCTTATTTACAAGCCCCTAGCACCACAGGGGTGTCACTTTCAGCGACGCTTAGGTGGCGCTTTGCCCTTTTCCACATTTACAAGGCGGTGCTAAGCCACTTTGCGTGGCGTAATGCTGCCTTGTAAATATGCCCTCCACCTGTAGTTTTCTGCGGCAGATGGGAGTGCAATGGGTGTTGCTGTAGGCGTTTCCAAGCAAACACCAATTGCTTTTCACACTGTCCCAGATTTACGACCAATCGCAACCCTGAGGTGGCGCCAAAAACTAATGCCACCCCAAGGGTGGCGTTTGAGTGGCACAACAAGGAGAAATACTTTTATTTCTCCTTGTTTTTGCTTTTTCTGTGTGTGCTGCATTCTGAAGCACACACAGAAAAGAGCAAAATGCCATTAATGTTTATCCGCAGGAAGGTGTCCCTCCCTGCACATAAACAATCTTTAAATAATAAATGATTTGCTATTTCGATGTGTGCTGCATTCTTCAGCACACATAGAAGTAACAAATGACCATTATCGATTAAGTGCAGGAAGGGACACCTTCCTGTACATAAAAATCATTCCTTGCAATGCAGTCACCCTTGTAGATACAGTGCATTTTGCTTCCCTTTCCCGATGGCGAAGGGGTGGCGCAGCAAGACATTGCTGTGCCGCCCTGCGACACAGGGGCTTGGAAATAAGCCCCTTAGTATTTTGTAGTATGAAGTGTGACACAGAATGTAAAAAAAAAAAAAATATGTAAATGTATATACCTTAGTGTGTTACGATGAAAACTTATAAACAAACAACTTTGGTGATACAATCAAAACTGTAAACAGAAAGCCTTCTTTATCTACAAAATGTTTAAAACTAAATGATAAGGGGCAATCAGTTCAGAACATGAAAGATAGGAATTGTGTTCAATTTATTTATAAGCTCCTTATTTATTAAGTGCTGGGGGTCAAATGTACGTAACTTGACATTTGCGTTTTCCTAATAGCGTAATTTTTGAGATTCACTATTAGGAAATCACAGACATCTATGGACAACAGTGTGTTTAACACTGTTTGAGATTCACAAATGGGTTGCAAGAGACCTGCCTCTTAATATTCATGATGAAGATCACAATTTGCGACCCATTTGGGAATGGCAACAATCACAGGGATGGTGGCCTGCTGGGGTCAGTGGACTACCATTACTGTGATTGCTTTTTCAATAAAGCAATATTTTTTTTGTAATGCATCCCATTTTCCCTAAATGCAATGGGCCTCGTATTTGCTTGAGTTAGAGCTATTGGCATTGTAAAATTCATAACTGGACTTTTCTTGCCACGTAAATTGGTCAAAACTGCCTTATAATTTGATCATTTCCTGCCACATAATTCCACTAGCCCAGAATATAACTAAAGCACTTCCATTTACCTTCTTCCCTTATCTGGAGCTACAAATGAAAATGTTGCCATTTAGCATCCTAATTTGAATCTGCCATGCTAATTCCAATAGCACCCCCACCATCAGAGTTGCTGACTAACACAACTCCCAAAACGATAGCTACGGAGGAATAACAAGAAAATAAACTAGAAGGGTCACCCAAACATATCAAGAGTGTTCAAACAGTCATAGTGTAATGAGGATGTTATGTTGGCCTGAATTATGGTTATTATTGAAATAAGGAAAAATGTATAAAACATATATAATTATCATATAAACCCATTAAAAACCTTTATCAGAAATAAACATTCACCATTAGAATGTAATGCTCAGAACAGCCCGTAGAGGACACCACAATGAAAATAGCATTTGTAAGAAACATGGTCATGTTACCATATAGTTAGCCCCTAGGGGGCATAACCACATGAAAAGAAAATGACAATGTATTGCAGTGTAACCCTATATTTAGCCCCGAGAGGGCATACACATGTTCGGGGCTAGCAGGTCTACTGCAATCATATTACAAAAAAGACCCTTAAAACACAAACTACTTTCAACTGTAAAACAAAAGTACCACCCATGAGGGAGGTTAAAAAGATACTGAAGGGAGGAAGCGGTTCCCATTGTCCTAGGGCCACCACCCACTGAGTTATGAATGCCCTGCAAAGCATTATGGGATGAGCGAGTGCAGCAAATAGTGTAGCATGTTGACTGTAATGCTCAGAATAGACACTAGAGGACACCACAATGAAATATTATTTGTAAGAAACATGGTTACGTAAACTAGAGGGCATAACCACATGAAAATTGAATGCCAGAAAGGAATGCAATGCAACCATAGATTTAGTCCCTAGCGGGAGTAGTGCCTTACACATTTTCAGGTCTGGCAGGCCTACTGCAATACTATTACCCTCAAAACACAAACTAATCCAAGCTGTAAAACAAAAGTTCCAGCCATAAAAGAGTTTTAAAAGGGACTGAATGATGGAAGTGGTTATTATTTTGGGGTCTCCACTAACCTAGTCTAGGGGCCCAAAGATGACCTAAACATAAAGAATGTGTCATGTTTAACGTTTGGGTAGTGGCCCCATTGTTCTAGTACCACCACAGGCTGAGTTTTGGGCAAAAATGTTTAGAAAAAGAATGCTTGCAAAGCACTATGGGGTGACTTTCCCCCAAGTGCAGTGAATATGGTAGTATCGGCTCTCTTGCCTTGCTAGAAGAGCCCCATTTAGGATTTCTCTGTTTTTTAGTAAAGCACTTATCAATAATAAGTGTTTTTGGGAAAGCTATGCAGCAGACACCCAAAATAAATTACTCTGATTAGGTAACAGTGTGAACAATGTGAGCAGTGCTCCAATATTGCCAATGGAGTTGGCGCTGTGAGCGCCATGGCTGCCATGGAGCACGAAGGAGAGAGACCAAAGAAAAAAAAATAGTTCACCCACGCTGAAGTATATCGGAGATCGTGCAATTATCCATATAACAGGGTCATTCTGTAAGCCGGAAACAAAACCGCCCCAAGGTGGACAAACGTAAAGCAACTACCAATGACATCAAGGGATTTTTGAAAGACAAGCCCACAAATGAGTGAGAGTGATGGGCGTGGTTAAGAGCTAAATTGGTCCTACAGTGAACACCCATGTACACTGGGAAAATTGAGAATCGCAAAGGTAATATGAAAAACCAGAGTCTCTGTGAAAATAATTACTTAAATATGTTAACTAAATGTGAAAATTGGTTACATAATGACAAAAAAACGACTCTAATTTTCAGTATCTTTTTCAAGTAAATTTCTGCGACCGCTCTAACCTTTTCTCACAGGGATTTTCTGTAACCCCTCCATTTACCCTTGAACTTCCCTGGAGTCCTCCCATGTTTCATTAATATGCGCCAGGGTGCCCAACCTTAATTTCGGATTTTAAATAGCAGTACTCGCAGCGATATTTCCAGTGCCCTAATGCACTCCGGCATTGTAAGCCCCTTTTTACGCTTTCCCCAGCCCTGCTGCTCTTATCTAGGTGGTTTTACATGGCGCAGACATAAGCCACAGGTGTTCCCCCGTAACAATAGTCACAAATAACGAGAAGCAGGATGTACACAGACTCAAGAAAGTAATATAAAATATGGAGGCAGCAAGGTAAGGCGCACGGCAAGACGTCGTACAAAATCTATGTCCACGCGTGTTTTATAGGCAGGGTTTAACTTAATAGATTGGGGATCTATGCAGGCAGAAAGGTTCCAATGTGCAGCTTTAAAGCAGGATATCACACACCTGGAGAAAGTTCCAGCACCCACGAGATGAGCCAACTAAAGAGGCAAATTCATCAAATTCCGCAAATGGGCACACTCAGGCAATAGTGTCCAACAGCAGGATGTCTCCTCGGGTTGGTAATAGAACACTGCATCAGCATTGCACTATGGATATTTATAGTAATTACAGCGGGTCCATACATTTAAATTTTCTAAAGGATAGGCCAAATTGTTTCAGTGACACTAATTTAAAATCCCTTCTTTGCACCAATCACTGTAGTGGAAAGGGCGCTTTTTAATTCAGCAGGTCTGTTTTACGTCACTGAGGTGGGTAGGATTTTTTAAATCCCTGTTTAATTCTAACTTTGATTATAATGGGGGTATTTTTCACATGTAATTTAGCAACATATCAACGAGTTGTCTGGTCATGACAGGATAAGAGGAGTAAGGTAACAGTGTGAACAATGTGATCAGTGTTCCAATACCGCAGATGGAGTTGCGCTGTTCTCAGGTCACAAGCGGTCCAAGGAGAGGACGATATAGGCGCACGGCGAGCGTCCCCTTTGATGTATGTTTGACTATAAGGGGACACTCCCCCTCCTGGATACCAGAGGCTAGCAGCCTCTATGAAAAGGGCCGCCTCAAGGTAATTCCTTGGGTAAGGTAGACCTTTTACTTCACACTCTTTGACTTTCACATAGAGTTATTTTCTCCAACGTGAGACGTAGGGATCCTAGGCCCGGACGAATGCCCCGAGACCTTCATTGGCTCACTTCTGAGGGCAGAAACATGTTGGCTATTAGTTAGGTGACCCTGTGAGTCCTTGTCCTCACAGAGGTGTCCCAACCCCCGTTTTAACTACACCAGTCAGATACCACTATTAAATTTGTTACTCCTCACAGGTGTCTGCTTAGGTGTTTTTAATTTTTTCAGTAGATTAGCTGGATCCCGATCTTTCCAGAAACAAGTTTATTTACGCACTTCCTCCTGTTCCTTTAACAGTGAGGTTGAGTCCGCCCAGGTGGCACTGTCCTACCTAGGTGGGTCTAGGTGGTCAAATGATGAAGCATGACACTATATAGTGTGTGAGACCACCTAGTCCGTAAAAGGAATTTCCTCCCCCCGCTGTTCCTCCCCGCGCATGCACTCTGCAGTTACCTACTGACATTTCACTGACATTTCCCTTCCAAATAGGAACACATACAACCCAGGGCTACGCTGATATCCGCGACGCCCTCGTTAAGAGAACTCCGTACTTTCTTGTGTATGTTGCGCTGTTCTCGCCATAACTGCCATGGAGCACGAAGGAGAGAGACCAATGAAAAAAATAGTTCACCCACGCTGCAGTATATCGGCAATCATGCAATCATCCATGTAACAGGGTCAGTCTGCAAGGCGGAAACAAAAACGTCCCAAGGTGGGACAAACGTAAAGCAATTACCAATGACATCAAGGGATTTTTTAAATACAAGCACAACGAATGAGTGAAAGTGATTGGTGTGGTCAAAAGCCCACAATACTTACAACAGGTCAAAGCCCTTGAGCGCTCGAGCTAAAAATGAAAAGTTTTCTTTTCATTTTAAGAGACGGGGAGGGGTCTTGTATTTGCATTATCGATTCGGCTTAAGCGCTTGAAATTCATTCTGGCTTCCTCCTGAAGCAAGTACTGATCTGTAATTGTTGCTGATAAGGATCCCTTTCCCTCTGGTTCTGATCCACCCTTACTCTAAAATATGGGCTCTGTGAAGCTGGGTTAATTTGCCTTTGGAGACTCCCACTTACAGCTTGATTTAATGATTATGCTAACAATTGAGAGTGGCATTTCCAAAGCCAGGATAGCACAAATTCAGGGGAAGCTAATGCCCAAAGTCATTTCTGGGTCACATTAAGGTCAATACAGATACAACGTGTAGGGCTATTTTTCCACACTAAGGCTTGATCCAGAAATGAGAGTACAGTGTAATTAGAGTGCTTTTAGTGAGATTAACTCATTGCTGTTTACAACAAACTAAAATAATTATTTACTTCCCAAGGGAATATTTGAAAGTTCCACCCAGTGCAATTTAATAAGAAATGTAAGCAGTTCCCAGGAAAATTAGGTCTGTCCAGATATTAAACACAAGGTAAGCCCCAGTAGTAATGTGTTGATATGTATGTTATATACACATGCACCCAAATAAAGTGAGGTTCCAAAAAACAAGATTGCCTTTTCACTTTAAAGTACATGGTATCACACAATGGCCGCATTGTCGCACCAGTAGGATTAGAAATATTTTGTAAAAAATCTAATCTGCGGTGAGGGTACAAGTTGCACATGAGGCAAGTCACCTCATTTTTACAAAAATAAATGCAAGTATGGCACTCCCTTGGTCGTTTCATCCACTCTATTCCATACATTGACTCAGAGTTCCCCAATAATTTTAACTGTAGATGAGACAAAGAGGCATACTCGTCAAAACTTGTTCAAGCCACGTCTAGGATAAGATCAGATTGGTTGATGTACAAATGTAGCACCTCAAATCTTAGAATTTCGTATTTCTAGACATGAATGAAATAGAGGGGCAACTTCAGTATAGTTGGTGCAATTTGTTTAAAGTATGTAATCTTTTATGGTATAGTTTTGCATAGTGTTTTTTAGCCTAACGCGTATTTCATTCTGGGGCTTGTAGTTTTGCGCCATTGGCTAAAGAGCCACATCAAGTAGGAGTTATACATGACATGACCCACTTTGGTGCTAAGGTTTAGTACCCATCATTATAATTGGTAAAAAGAGTTGGTAACTGAAACCTGACCAGTGTAACACCAGCACTACTGAAGGCACTTTTTTCAGCTTCCAGGCAATGCCATCTGAATGTGCAGTGTTGCCATAAACAGAGAAACTGGGCAACGTGCTGTATCCTACCCAAACAGTATGTATCAAAAATATTGTGCCCACCGAAACTTAAGCCATTGAGAATCTGAATCCATCAGAAGGTAAGCCCCTCACATTGGGCCCTGCTCATGCACTATACACTTCAGCTTCTCCGTCCCTCCCAGCAAAATTCCAACTAGATGCTGGATCTTTCACACGTGTATCACCTCACAACCGTGACCATCTCACCCTGTGCACTCGAGATGAAGGGACAAATTTATAAAGTCTTTTCAACACTGCAGGATCACCAAAAGTGACACTATGCCGGCTTGCTATTTTGTGTCATGAGGTATCTCATGGTGGTGCATGGGCCTTCCCATACAACCACATATGGATTTTGACATAAACTCCATCTTCTAACAAGGTAGATGGGACCTTATACCAAGAATGTGCACCACCTCGAGATAGGCATAACGTTGGAGATGTTTTCTTTTCTCCAAACTTTTCCAACTTTACATGTGTGCTGTACTGTACAACAGATAGAAACTTGGAAAAGTTTTAAGCTATGTCTAAGAATATTATTTTGTACTTGCTCTGTGGTGCAATGGTGTGGGCATGATGCAAGTCTGTCTAACGTGCACTAGTGCAGGGAGAGAGAAACAGCACTATAGCTTGGTTGATTTTGTGCCGTTATGCTGTCTCTGTTTGACAAAAAGTGATGCAACAAACTTGGTTATTCTACATCAAGTGTAAGTAAATCTCACCTAAAGTATTCCTCATCTATACTGCTTTATGATGCTTTTTGTGGGGGTAGGGAGAGATAGGGGGAACAGCATTCCTGGGGAGAGCAAAAACAGGTGTCATGGTCCTCATCTATTGTCACTTAATAGGCAGGTGGGTTTTCACGTCACTTGTGGCAGTTATCTGGCTTGCTACTTGTAGAACTCTTCAAGAAGTATCCTCTAAGGACAGCAACAAGCTTGCTTTAGTCAGTTTGTGTCTCGTTGAGCATGGGAGATTGCCAAAATGTGGTGTTTTTTAATTCACTTGACTATATTTTGAAGATGAGTGCAAAGCCAGCAGCTATAGCCAGTATGCCACATCTCCTCCGCAATGAGAGAGAGATATTTAAAAAAACGGTGTTTGTATGGAACAAGAGGGTGAAGAAGATTTTCATTTGATAAATGTGGGTATAGGATGTTACCTTAACTTTGCCGCTCTACATCAGGAGTTATTACATCACAGGAGTCTTTACTTGACAGGTATTTCTTTTAAGTTTTAAATGATCTAAAAGTAACTGTATGTGGGGGGGTGTATATATACATGTGTATACACCTATTTTAAGGTTTTCTTTTTTATTGCAGAAGAGGCAGTAACATACACCCAACCAGAGCAAGAAGAGTAGGTTAGCTGAGTGAAACTAAGCATTAAACGAGAAAAGCAGAAGTAGGAATTTTTGAGCTAAGGGGAAGTAATCCGACACTTTATAGCAACAGCCCTATATGAAAAGGAAACAGGCAACTAGACAAGAAATAGAAGGTTTAAAAGTTCGAATTTCAATAGTTCGTATTATATGATCACGTTATGCAACAAAAGGTGAGGGTAGGAGTAATTAAAAACATTTTGATTTATAATGGCTGTGGTCTCAACCACCGAAATTCCTAGTCTTCTTGGTGTCTCACTTCTTTCCAGAAATAATGGTGATGAAAATAAAGAGAACATGATTGATATGGAATTGAAAAGCAGTAATTAAAAAAAGGCTGTGTTTCATTATTCTGCAATAGCAAATTACATTGTATTGTATATAAACTCATTTTAATTATTTGAAATTAAAATGTACATTAATTTAAAAGAATTTAAAGGAAATTTATAGTTAAAACTATAGACAAAATATGGTTATGTAATATTTTCAAATATGAATTTAGTATAATATTTAAATCAATTTAATTTGTTGAAACATGGGTTTACATTTTTTAAGTTTAGGTTTTTTTTTTTTAAGAATTGGTCATGATTAGGGGTAGTAAGGAATTTTTAAGTAAGGGAATGGGTAGGGTTTCGAATAAATCTTTGGGTTCATGGCTGTGTATTGTAGATGTAGTAAGGATGTAGTAAGGAGATTTTAAGGTCCACTGATGGTAGTATTTAAGGGTAGTAAGAGGTTGAAAGGGCTCAGGAATGGTATTTGGATGCGTAGTGTTCAGAGACAGTAAGGAGTGTTTAGGGTTCAAGAATGGGCACAGTCATGGTGCTGTAAGGAGCTGTTTGGTTTCAGAGATGAGTAGTGGTTAGGAGTAGTAAATGGTTTTAAGGTTGCAGGAAAGGGTTGCAGAAATGTAAAATTAATTTACAGTAAATAAACGTAATTAAATAAGAATTAAAATGTAATTCAAATTACAATTATTTTATTTTAAATAGTATTAATTAAAATGAACAATACATTTAAAAAAGCTAGATACATTTTAGAATTAAAACATTAAATAAATAAAAATATAAACATATATCGCTGAAAAAAAAACAAAGGTTATAGGGATGTTATAGTTGGGAAATAGAATGAAAATTAGCAATTCACTAAAAAAACACAAAGGTTACAGAGACGGTATAGTTAGGTTCAGATTTTACACGCACAAAACCATAGAAATTCAGCAGTTATAGTTATACTTCTGTTAAGAAACTATAACTTGTGGTCTAAAGTTACTTTGCTGCACGAGTTATAGTTTTTTCAGATAAGTATTATATTAGCATGGGCATTTTGTGTTCTAACTTCTTACAAAGTTTGTATGACAGATGAAAGCAATCATAACCAATGGAGGTTGTGCTTTAACGTTGGAGAGGTAATCTGCTTACATCCATCAAACATCACAGACCAAGACTGGAGACTATGGAGCTGATTATGAGTTTGCAGACGTTTTACACTGTCTGCCAAACTTCAAACAACGAGGTTGGCGCCATACTGGCTCCTCCCCACCGGCCCCATTAAGAGTTTCACGCTAGGTCAGTGGGGGGGAAGCCTCAGTTTCCGCCCACTTGCTTAGCGAGAAACAGCCTACAGCATTATAACCGAGCCAGCGGCAGTGCTGTAGAGTGCAGGGTGCACCAGCAGAGCAGACAGTGAACACTGCGATGATGCTAGCCAGGGGGTCCCCTGCACCACCCATGCCACATGCATGGGCAGTGCAGAGTCCCCCTGGGGCCCCTTGCAGCCGTTCTCTGCCAGCATTTTCATGGCGGTGGTCACGCCATGAAACCACTGGCTGAGAAGGGGGTGGTAATCCCCAGGGCAGCACTGTCCTGGTGGATAAGGACCGCCACCACCTCCAGACTGCCGGGATCTCCAATCCTGGCATAGCTGGTGGCTCCCTGGCGGCACGACCTCCAGAGTTGTACTGTGGCAGTTGGACCACCGCATTGACGGCGGTCAGACTGGCATCCGTGAGTCTGGCGGTGTAGTGACCACCAGACTCGTAATGACTCCTATGTCTAATGACTGTGGAAGATTGAAATTGCAAGACCTCAACACTAACAGAGCAGTTAAAGCCATGAACTGTGAAGAGGTTTGTAATGATGCCAACGTTGCAAATGTATAGATAATTACAGCATATTCTGAGCTTAATGGCTTTATTCCCCAGTCTATAAGCTTGTCTCCCCAGTGGGACAGGAAGTGTCTGAGACCGGTCTTATACTCTACTGGGACATGTAAGGATCACAAATGCACCTTGGGCAACCCTTCTATGCCCCTTGGAGATTTCAACAAAAGGAAGGGAATATAGTAAGGCTAGGCCTGTAGGAAACCTTGAGTTGAGACCATGAGCAGACATGTAGGCTAATGCCCAAACTACTGGCTCCAAGGATTTTTTTTGCCTTAAGGGCATATAGCAAGAACATCTACTTATTACAAGAATCTGTAATACAGGCAAGTGAATCAGTAAAGCACTAAATGGAGTAGATAATGTCATGGTCGAAGAATAAGCATGCTCTAGTTTAGATATGCATCAGCCTGCTGTTTCTGTTTCCCACATAGTTTTTTTTCTCCCACAGATTACCGTTGCAACACCCAGAAATAAGTGCTTTTACCCAACTGGTGTGCCGTTGAACATTGGTTAAGTACCATATGCATCTGTGGGTTTCCTTACTACAGAGGTGAACATGGCATGTAGCACACCCCCACTCAGCCCGCTCCATATTTGCCTATATTCAAGAAGTGGGAGATGAGTGACCCTGTTGTAATTTATATTCCTTATTGGTTCGTCAGTCAAATTTTTCGTTTTTATTCAAAACAAGGCTGAGAAAAAGGGTGTCATTTATGTGGTCTCAAGTTTTCAAGAAAAGCTTGGGAACACACGAACACTATGAATCTCCACCTCCAGCTAAATAAGCTACTGTGCTCCCTGTACACTCGTAAAATGAGATCGGGCTCTTTAATTAGTTTTGAAAACCTATCTTCATCATTGAGCAGTGGTCAGATATGGTCCCAGGGAACAATGTACTGACTTTTTAGACCGTGTTTCATTCTTGCAACCCTTCTTTTTATTTGTTTTTATACTAACAATGTTTATGACAGGCTGAGGAGAATCTGCCAGTTTTCACTCTAGTACTGTGTCACTTCTTTAATATACTGTTGACGCAGTGTGAAACTCCTTAACATAGAATGGTTTAAACTTCTAGTTGAACACTAAATTGAATGCTGCAATCCTTGGGATTAACCAGTGCTGGGAATTTCAACTGGTTAATATTGTTTAAATATCTTCGAAGTGTGTAGCTGCTTTAGAATGTAATTTATTTTTTTCTGATGTTACACTTGTGTTCTTGAGGTGGATCTTCATTAGGTCGAGCCTACCAGATAGAACAAGCTATCTATTTGCAAAAGACCATCTGTGGGTTTACCAAGAGTTTATAGGGAATTACAGTGTACCCATTGCTAACCATTGGTTGGCTTTATTGTTACTCTCATTTGCTTGCTTATTATTCAATAGCTTTGCTTGCCCCAGCGTATCCATCTTGTGTTTGTCCCTCCCTTGGAGCCTAGCTTCTTTACCATGTCTTTGACTAGCTCACTTCTATCCTTCTGCTGTTCACGTTTATGGAACGACTTTTTTTGGGGGTTAAACAGTCCGTGCGATTGCATGAGTTTTCCAGCTCTGTCCTCTACTATGAATGCTCCAGCCAAAACCACCCCATGCTCTGCTTTTCTCTGTGATGAACGTTTTCCATAACCCCCAAATGTTGTATTGTTCGCATCCTTGTGTCCGTATGACATGTTGACTATTGCTTTAGTTTAAAACGTTTGCCTTTGCTACCATTACTACAGTGGTTGCATCTCAAACACCCACAGGTACTTTTTATCCTTGATGTAATTGGTTTACCCCCGTCAGCCAATATGTCTAATCTATACCCAAAGAAATCCAAGTTTCTTCTCACTTGTGAAGAGAATGGTTGCAGTTTTCAGCCTCTTGGTCGGTAGCCACCAAGGGAATTTTGCCAACGCTGGGCCTTTCTGAAAACTAGCGACCCAAGTAAATCCATGGTGGTGTGGCTTGTGTTGGATCCTAGGTTTCCCTGGGTGCCACCCGACCTCAGACCTAAATGTCAAAGCAACATACTCCCCCAGAATGGGTGAATTTCAAAGGAAGAATCCAGATGTTTACCTTTTGCATCCTGGGGCCTTTCCTCTCATGAGTGATAAGCACAATCCACAAGTGTAGCATACCATTTTTATCGAGAGTAGTGTTGGAACACAGAATAGCATAACATTTGCAAATATCAATTGAATTTCTCGCCTTTTTAGCTACTAAATGTAAGCCTGTGTGCAAGAAACCACCCATTCTGCACACTTCCATCTGCATTACATGATATTATGGGTAACTCCAAAGCGCTGTACAAACAACCACTATTCCTAAATTCATAAGTTTCAGCACATTAAAAAAATATATAGGTTTCATTTATACATATTTTTCATTTCTTGGATTTTACCATATGTAGTGATGCATAGTTGGTACAAAATGTGAATTTAAACTTCAAATTGTGGATGGCACTTGGTATTGTATGTGTTGGGCAACCAAGAAACTACATATAACTGCAATCAGAAGAGTCTGACAGATGTAATGGTAAAGTAATTTTTTTCCTCAGTCTTCGAGGCAAAAAAAATCCTGAAGAAAGTATTGCCACTTATTCCTATTTTTATCTGATTTTCCTAATAGTACAAAATTTCGGGTTCATCATTGGTCCCACACCTATTTCAACCACAAGCTGAATGTAGGTATAATCCACGAAAATAGGAAAAATTGACCACCAGTTCAAAAAATGCAAAAACTATAATTTTTAGTTTGAGATTTTAAGACCCGCTGTATATACTTCTTTGTGGGCTAAATACTTTCTTTGTGGGCTTACATCCAGCTCACTGTAATTTGTCTATGTGTGTCCTTTAAAAATATTTGCTTGTTAAAGGTCAATACTTCCTCATGTTGTCTTTTGTTTCCTCCCATGGAGCACAAGCCAGTACTTTATCCTTGTGCCCTGGCTGTTTATCTGTTATTTTGTGGGACTACTTGTTTTCTTTGATTCCTGCCTGTGTTACTGTTTGCCTGCACCCCCCAACTCCGTTGCTTGTTTTTAATGTGTTTCTCCTGCTTGTATGTTCGTATGCGTATTCAGCTTTAATTGCATCTTCCTTAAGCTCCCAGTGCCGCCTGCCCACCACCACCGCCCATCGCTGCTTGCCACACTAGACTCCTCCCTCACAACTAGGCTTTAACCATTTACATGTGTGTTGTATTTTACTTCCAAACAACATTTTTTTGTGTTTTGTCATTTTTTTATCCGATTGGCATATATTTGCATTGTTTTTTCAGTTTTTCTTTTGTTAGGCACAGGGAGCGCCAACGCCGAGGCGCCAACCCAGTTCCAAAGTCGGCAGCTCTGGATGTTATGCCACATCCTCTCTCCTATCTTTTAAATTTTTTTTTTTTTAGCTTTGATCATTCTGTTTTGTGACATCTACTGCCGATAGTCACCCGGCATGCGCTTGCATCACGTTCACCTCACCTCCTGCGGCCTGTCCCTTAGTCCCTCTCTCCCGTTGCATTACCATTATAAATCCGAAATCGGCATTAAACTAATCAGTGCTCCCTCTCAGAGAACCATAAAAATTCAGTCACAAAAGCCAATTTCATGGAATAATCAGATATCTCCAACTATTCAGTGCATTTACCCCGTCCTTCTACTACACCTTGAGCATAATCACTAAAAGTTAACCATGCATCGCCCTAAATGCAATCGGTTTACATTTCGGGCCAGATGTAGCAAAAATCTAATTTGCGAGTTGCAAATTGCGAGACCTTCCGACTCTCAATTTGCAACTCGCAAATTGGTATGCAGAACGGTGTCTCAGACACCGTCAGCGAGTCGCTATGGGGTCGCAAAGACCCACCTCATTAATATTAATGAGGTGGGTCGCAATTTGCGGCCCCATAGCGACTATGGGCACTTGCAAACATGGAGGCCTGCTGTAGTCAGCAGACCTCCATGTTCGTGACTGCTTTTAAATAAAGCAGTTTTTTTTTTTTTAAAGTGTAGCCCGTTTTCCTTAAAGGAAAACGAGCTGCACTTAAAAAAAAATCCGAAACCTTTAGTTTCGGTATTTTTTCAGGGCAGGTAGTGGTCCCTTGGACCACTACCTGCCCTGAAAAAATAATTTGTGGTCCATTCACAAAGGGGAAGGGGTCCCATTTGCGAGTGGGTTACCATCCACTTCAAGTGGATGGTAACATGCAACACCATTTGTTGCATACCACTGCGAATCGCAAATAGGAAGGGAACACCCCTTCCTATTTGCGATTCGAAAATGCATTTTGCGAGTCGGTCCCGACTCGCAAAATGCATTTCTGCATAGGAAACACGCATTTGCGAGTCGCAAACGGCAAATTTTGCCGTTTGCGAGTCGCAAAGTGTTTCCTGCATCTGGCCCTTCATTCTTTGAGCATCCCTGTGCTTATTAAAATGCCTACTCCACCATGCCCCTTCCCTACTTCCTTCTTAACCCCCACGCCTTCCCAGGATAGCGATGTCGCCGAGGTAGGCTGGAGCCTGTACATTATGCAAAGCAGCTATTCAAAGTTCACTGTTTTAGATCCTCTTTCACAAACCAGGTTTTTTCCCCTCTTTTGATCACGGTTCTCCTCCATGGACACTTGTTTGCTGCCGCATCCGTGGGTACAGTGTCTGCTACCAAAAACTCCACTTCTTCCGACAAACCCTTGGCACTGCTGACCCTTCACCAGCTGGACTACACTCTCAAGTCCTTATACGAGGATATGGTGAGGGGATGGTTTTAATGCAAACTTTTTTGACAGGCTTTCTTCCAGTATAAGGGGAGATTTTTTAAATCCTGTGTAAATGTGGATTATCGTTTGCCGTATAGCATGCAGAAGGACTATTAAACATATGTACTTTCCCACAAGGGGCCTGTTCATTACCATGTTTGGCTATTCTTTTCCTGGACAGGATTGAGATGAACTGACTGACTCGATATTCGGTGTTCATTCGGAGTTAAATGATTTTTATCTTCACACTGACAGAATACAGATAGGCGGTTCCTGCTCATGCAGGTTATTATTGAAACAGCATTTTAATATCTACATGGACTGCTGCGCGGGTGGATGGCTGTTCAGATTTGTCGGTAGATGACCTTGGAAGCCCACAATTTTAATGCATCTTTCAAAAGTCCTTCATGAATTAACTCTGCGAAGAGCCGTTTGTATCATGAGGTATTTAAAACTAGGTAACGGGGAGGGTCCTTCTCTTTTGCATGTTACCCCTGTTCACTAGGAGTAGTCTTATAAAAGTTTTGGGAAGAGCATATGGCGTAGCAGTCAGAGCTGACGATTTTGGAGCTGGAGAACCAGGTTCGAATCTCAGCATCAGCTCATCATCCTGTGATTCTGGGCAAATCACTTAATCTCTCCGTACCTACCAAATATGAATGTATCCTTGTGTAACGTAACTGGTGCTCACGTAAAGGAACCCAATACCTTTGGATCAAGTTTGTGCTATATAAAACTGAAAAAAAGCATGGTTATTTATTTTGTCCGTGCGGCGTTTATTTGCATTTTTTTTATTATTATTCAATGTACCCATAGGTATTGGGACTCTTTACATGACCTCCACTTCTTCCTTTACATTATTCACTGCCTGTTTTGGTGTATGGTATTTGCTCGCTCACTTGTCAGCATTTTTTTTAGGTCACACTTCGAAGACCTATGCTCAACAGATAGGAGCATGTCCAGGTATCTTATTTAGTGCGCAACTTGGGTATTATCATCTCTGATCATTCACTCTGAATCAAGTGACCCAGATCGGCAACTCTGCTACTGCTAACTAAAATCATTTGCACACATTGCCGAAGCCAATAACTCTGGCTAAACACTTATAAAGTCCCAAAAGCGAGATATATTGGATATGCCAATGCTTGTTTTTTTAACCACTCTACCTTTTGCTACATTTTGAATATTTCCTCTGTCACCCCTAGTGAAATCTACAAACTCTGGATACCTTTAGAATTGCTAATATGTGGGATGTGGAAAAAAGGATGCACATTTTTCCTGAATATGTTTTGCAGAAAATGGTTATGGTTTAGATGTGAATTGCCTCACAAATATAAAAGCACCTATTGGGTTTGCCAGTGCTGTGCAGCATTTGCTAAAACAATAAAGGAAGAAAGAAGGTGAAATGACCTAAGCCATCATCAGCAGCATAAGCTTGCGTCATTAGGCATGTGCGCGCCAATGAAATTATACAAGTGCAGTTTTTTAAATTATTTAAAGATCCATGATGGATTGGAAAATCAACAAAAAATGATTCTCAGTAGTGCAGAAACATGTTTTATAAGGTGTAACAACCCAGTAGTAGCTCTCCAAAATTTGTAAATAAATAAAAAGGAAGGACCAGCGTGGTGGAGCAACAAAGGAGCGGGTGTGGGAAAGGGTATCAGAAAGTGGACAGAGGCCAACAGAGCAACAGAAGTGCTTGGTTCTGCTCCTGGAAGGCACAAAAAAAGGTGTCATGGAGTGGTGGAGAAAGCAATAGACAAGCATAGGGGTGAGCAGAGTGAGCAGCTGTGTGTGCATTGTAGGTATTTGGGAAAATGATGCAGCACAGGGGTAAGCTAGTTCCCTAAATGTGAGCAGTGGAAGAGTACAAGTCAACCAAACAAATGGTTGGTAAAGAAGCTATACTCCAGGGGATGAAAAAACAACAGACAGGTAGAGACAAACATAAGATGATTAACAAAAGCCATCTAATAATAAAAAAACAAGCAAACATTGGCAAACCCTATAGGTCCTAACTATAAGACCTACTGCATGGCTGAAAATAATGTTTAAAAAAAGCACAATTGCGCATCCGTTAACAAGGACACAAGCACATACAAAATGAATTAGTAAAGTTGCACAAACTTTGCTTTTTTGATTTAGTGTGTTTTTTTTAATAAGAAACAATCAAATGGGTTGGGAGTGGGTGGAGAACAAGACAACATGGAGGGAGGGCAGGAGAGAGAAGGACAACTGAGAAAGACAATGGGGAACCACACAGACAACTGAGAGTGAATGATGGGAAAAAACACTTACACAGAAGGGTGGGCGGGCATGGAGGGGGAAGCAGACAGACCAATGAGGGTGGGCGAGCAGTGAAGCACAAGGACAACGGTTGAGGGTCAGGTGGGAGTGGGGAAGCACACAGACCACAGAGGGAGGTGGAGCTTGGAAGTGGGAAACACACAGACAACGTGGGGGGCAGTAATGGGGAAGCACACTAACAACAGGTTTGGTGTAGGTGAGCAAAAGGGGCAGCAGCAGGTGATGAGAAATGGCAAGAAAGGAAGACAAGGTTATAAACAGGAGTTGAACATGAACTACATGAGGGAGAGCGCTAGGAAACATGCCATCTCGTAGAGAGCGTAATGAAAAATAAAGTATTGCCTAACAATTGAGCAGTGGAAGGACACACATCAGGTGCGCATCTTAGGGGGTTGTGGAGAGAGTATTTAGAGAAAACCACCAGAAGATGAAGTTGACAAATATGAAGCAAGTAAATGAGTGAAAATAAAGCTAACCAATCGTAAACAATGGAAGGGCTCTAAGCTCACTGTAAACTAACAATATGCCTTGCAACAAAGAGTGCATGCACTGTCTTAGATGACACCTAAAAATGGCTCAGCACTGAGTATGGGGGTAAAGCCTCAGCACTTAAGAGGTTAACAGCCTCTGTCACGCATTACCATTTAGTTTGTTATTTTTTCATGGTTTAAGTTTCAGTACACTTAACTCCTTTACTAACTCTCGATTTAATTCTATACTGCGGTTCATCTATACATAAAACCGCACGAAAGGCTTCGATGATATGGTGCAAAGTGCTTCTGAATTAGTCCATCAATGACTTTTTGAGTAAACTGCATTGACACCGAGGGGCATATTTATACTTTTTGTTGCAAAACTGCACTAACGCAGTCTCTTCTCTTCTTTGACAAAAAGAGAATGAGGAAACAAGTTAGGGAAGGTGATGTGTGGGCCCACTTTCGGGAGAAAGAAGGCACAGGTTCTCAGTACCAGTTTGTCTGGGTAGAATGTTGTGTACGGAGAGTGCATGGAAATTGCTTGCAGAGCACTGACCCTCCTGGCCAATGTTATAACCACCAGAAAAGCTGTTTTGATGGAGACTAAACAGAAAGGACAGTTGTGTAGAGGCTCGAAGGACAATCACATTAGAAACATCAAGACCAGACTGAGGTCATAATGGGGCATAATGAATGTTCATGGAGCAAAAAGGTGTTTCCCTTTAGAAAATGAGTCACAACAGGTGACTAACGAAGAAGACTGTGGTCCAGCAACTGCAACAAAGCTGAAATGGCTGACAAGTAACCTTTTACAGTGCCCAAAGCAAAGTCTTGCTGAGCCAGGAAAAGTATGAACAACAGAATTTGGGTTAGGGATGCAGAAATGAGTCCAACATTTTTAGAGACACACCATGCCACACATTTGTCCCAATGACAGGCATTTACTGGCTTGGTTGAGGGATGCCTGGCTGCCAAAGTAACATTGCAGACTTCAGGAGAAAGGTCAAAAACTGCCAACTGCCACTGCTCAGTCTCCAAGCATGAAGATCCTGATTGAAGGACAGATGCTCATGCTTAAGATTTCGATATACCATACTCTCTGTGACCAATGACTTGGGCCCACTCATTCTTGATCTTCTTGAGAATTGTGGGCAGGAGTGGTGTCAGAAGAAAGGCATGCAAGAAACCTGAGCTCCACTTGAGACAAAAAGCATCTGAGCGAGAATTGCCTTGGAAATTCTAGCCCACAGAAATGCACATTCTCTGCAGTGGTAAATGCATCTAACCAAGGTTCTCTCCATTCTAAAAAGAGGCCTTGCATCACCTGTGAATGAAGATGAATTCATGATATCTTAGTCATCGATGGTTGAGTTCATCCACTGTGGTGTTCAGAGAGCCTACCAGATATTGAACCAGAAGGAAAAAGCCCGACTTTCATGCCATGTCCAGAGGTGCAGGGACTCTTGGCACTGGGCCTCTTGACACTGGGCCACCACCCCCCCCCTCTCCAGGCAGGTTTCCTTGCTTCCTTAAGGATTTCCATTTTCGGGGCATTAGATGCAGATGCTCAAACTCTATGTAGTCAGGCCCCATGCCGCTAGACTGAGTGTTGCTGGTTCCGGGTGATACACGCTCCCCTTCGGTATTGGTAGCAGGCTCTGAATTGCTTTGATTATGATCATTTGTCCCATGGAGATCTCTAGTAGTTCCAAACACCAAGTCTGTCTGGCCCACTGAGTGGCTAACAGGATAAGGGTTGTCCCTAGATGTCTGGCTTTTTCCAGTACCTTGTGTAGAAAAGGGATAGGTGGAAAAGCGTAAACAAATCTCCCTAACCGGTTTATTAACAGGACATTCTATTGTCAGTCTTCCCCAGACCTTAAATACCCTTCTCCAGTATTTGTTTCAGCTCCCAGTCATGTGAGCTGCTTTCTTGTCTGCTTAGTCTGTCTACCTCCGTGTTTTCCTTCCCTGGTAGGTGGACAGTGTAGAGATTGATCTTTGAAATTGCCCATTGCCATGTCTCTTGCACTAATTTGCTCAAGGTGTACAATTTTGTGCCTCCCTGTTTGTTCAGGTAAAACATGGTTGTTGTGTTGTCAGTTTGAATTATCATGGTTCTCTCTGTGATGTTTGCTTAGAATGCTTTCAGGGCTAAAACACCATCTTCCTTTCCAAAGGTTGATGTATTTCAGTGCATCTGAGTTGTTCCATTGTCCCCGTACTTTCAAGTTCCCTGTGTGTGCTCCCCAACCTCTGTGGGGCGCCTTTGTTGTGATTTTCACTGTTGGAGCGGGTGTCTTGAATGGTCTTCCTAAGGTCACCTGTTTTGATTTTTTACCTTTGAGCTACCTTCGGTGTCCCAGCTCCAACAACAACTAGATCACCAACCTGTGGCCCGGGGACCCCTGGGGATCCAAGAAGCCTCCTCAGGGAGTCCGCGACTGCTTAGAAAATAAAATAATGCTAAAAGATTAGGTCTCCAGCTTTCAGTAATGGCTCAGTGGGGGCGTCTCCAGATTCCAGTAATGATTCATTGGGGGTCCCCAGGTTCCAGTATTGATAAAGTGGGAGTCCACAGAAGTCAAAAGGTTGGAAACCACTGCACTAGATCTGTCCAACTCTTGGTGGCTTGTGACCATTTGTTGCAGACCCATTCTTGGAAAGGTCACAGGTGCAGTCTTGCATGTGTTATGAGTGGTATGCATGACACCATCATGTCCATTAGCTTCATGAATGACCCGAGACTGTCCCTTTCAGGTATAGGTGAACTTGATCTGCCATCACCTTTATCCTCTTCTGGACTTGGTATGCTTGTGCTGTCCTTGAGTTTAAGGTCGCTCTCAGGAACACCTTTTCCTGTTCTGGTGACAATTTCTTGTGGTTTATGGAGAAACCCGATTGTTCTAGTTTTGATTACTGTTCGAATGTCTCTTTGGCAATTTTGTTTTGTTTTTGCCTTTTCTAGCCCATGGTTTAGATATGGGTATACATGTATTCCTTTCCTTCTTAGGTAGGCAGCGACTGAAGTAAGGCACTTTGTAAAAACATGTGGTGCTGACTTTTAACCAAATGGTAGCACTGTGAACTGGTAGTGTTGTTGTGGGTCCATTTTAGTTCCCTGCCTGAGTTAGCTTGGCTTTTAGCTTGCTCACCTGTTGCCCTTTTTACCTAGTCCCCTTTAACCTATTTGTCATGCTCTGTTTTATTCTATTTAATTATTTATTTCCTTTTAGCACTGCTTGCAGATGCATGCATTTTAGAGAAATGTTTTCATTTTCCTAATCAGTGTCATTTTGAGAAAGTATCATTATCAGTAATCTACATGGGTAATGTCATCATGCTCCTTTTGCTTTACTTTGTCAAGAACAGAATGAGAACATGTCAGGTGTTTGTTATATAATTGACGACCCAAGTTTGCGAACACAATCTGATGTTTAGGTACACACTCGCATCAGGATTCCTGCACAAACAATAACAAGTGCCTTATAAATACACCTCACAAGACCAAGGTCGTTAGAGGGGGTTCTACCAGGATACACCATCTAGACCCACACTGCTTTGCAGCTAATCACAGCCATGTGTCTTTACGATTCCTGTTCTGGAGACAAAGGGGCCAATCTCATCCCACTGTAACAGGGTTGGGGATGTTTCTCCTGGACACTTTACTGGCAGATTAGGCTTATCATGCCCCGCTTTCACTTTAGGGTAGAATTTAGGCCTTATTATTAGGAACTGCATAATTCATGTTACTGCAAAATGTTAGGGGTTTTCATATTTACCACTTTTATCCTCACCACTCGGCTTCCATTACTTCACATTGTCATAGTCATTACAGCACACACATGCATTTTATCGCAGATTGCAGTCTTTTAAATAAATATTTGGAAAACTATCCTGTATCTCTTAATTGCATGTGTGTGTGTGTAAGAGACTTATTTCTAACGAGAGAAAAGGGGTAAGATTTGTTACACCATGACTTGCCTGAGAGGTCTCCAGAGTCCATGAGCTAGGCTGCCAGAATCACCTTTACTAATTAGGGTTTGGGTGAGGTACTGCTAGAGAGCCGGGAGGTTTGGGCTGACAGCTTCTAACTGGCATAGAAGTGACTCCGTCACCTACGAACTAAGGGGTTGCGGCCCCTAATCGAGCAGTCTCACTGAGAGGTGAGTCTCATTCACAACAGTGTACTCTGTCTAGAACGAATCTGAGGTGCTTCTTTTGCCCTTTATCCATAGGGATGTTCAGGCAGTCGTCCTGGAGATCTAGGGTAGCCATGTATTCTCCTTTTCTTAGAAGTGGGATCACTCCTTGGATTGCTGTCATCTTGAAATGCAGAGTACTAATGAATTTGTTCAGGAATCTGAGGTCTAGAATTGGCCTCAGACTTAAGCCTCGCTTTGGAACCAGAAAATAAGGAGAGTAGTTTGCCTTGTTTCTTTCCCCTTGGTGCTACTCTTTCATTAGCATTCTTCTTTAAGATCTTTCACCTCCTTTCTTAATTCTATTATTTTGTCCTCTCAAAATGTTTTTGGGGGTGTCTCAGGTGGTTCCTTGGTCAGTTCAATGCAGTATCCGTGATGTATCATGTTTAAAATCCATTTGCCTGATGTTATTTGTTCCCATTCCCTGGAAGAGTCCTGTAATGCCTCCCACTGGTGTTATGTGGAGATGTGGGTTGTTGGGCGAGTCACTTGTTTGCCCTACTCCCCCTCGGGGAGTTTGACCTCTTCCCCCTTCCTTGTGGCCAAAAGCAGTGCCTGGCAGGTTGTTTGCACTGCTGCTATGTTGACAGTTGTGTGGCTTGATGGTTACTGCTCTTTGCCTATTGTTGTTGGCCCAGAGTAAATGGTGCTCTGCCTGTGGGCCTTTGGGTTACGTTTCCTCCCCTTCCGAACAACCCTCTAAATTGTAGGGCTCCCATGGCCTTGGCGTTTCGTTGTCCTCCTTTATTTGTTTGAATGACTCATTGACTGCTTGGCCGAAAAGGGCATCTCCTGTAAACGGCATGTTGATTATGGAGACCTGCACCTTTGGCTTAAAACTACACCCTCTTAACCTGGCATGCCTTCTTAGTGTGGTGGGGTGCACATCTGCCTACTGGAAGTATCTGCTGCTTCCAAGTCTGAATTCAGGCATGTGTTGGCTATATTTCACCCCTCCTGCCTGACTGCTTTGGCCCTTTTCTTGTACTCCTGGGATGTGTTCTATGAGGGACTCAATCTCGTCCCATTGTTTGTGGTTGTATCTGTTCAATAATACGTTTGAATTTGCAATTGGCCACTGTGTTGCGGCCTCCCTCTCCATTTTCCTTCTCACCTTGTTGACCATCTTGCTCCCTTTTTCAGGTGGAGGTCCTGGAAAGGTGGGGTGAGGTTATGCCTTCTTGCCTTGGTGACAATTATTGAGTCTGCTGGTGCATTCTCCCTGTATATATTCTTTGGGTCTTGGACTGAGGGTTTGTTTTCTCAACTCTTGGCATAACTGCCTTTGCAGTGGCAGGTTCTCAACACACCTCCTTCCCCTGGTTCAGTATGCTGGGTAACATCAGCAAATACAGGCTTTCTTGTTGGCTGGGATTCATGTTTCCAGGTGGAAACAAGAGTTTGCCTTTCCTTCCTCCAGTTGTACATCATAAGTATCAGCAGCCCTCCTGATAATACTGTTGGACATAGAGAGGTCGTCCGATGGTGAAGGCCTCAAAGGGAAGATGTCTACTCCTTCCTTGGTGTAATCTGTGTCCAGATCGTTCCACAACTGTTTGTCAAGCCCTCTAGCCCCTTCTCTCTCTTCGGTTTCATAGTACTCCTCCTCAGGTTCTTCCTACCGTGGCTGCGGTGTTGCAGAAATCTCAAGGCAGACTGATTGCCTTCAACGTCGAGGATTGTCAGCTGTTTCGTTGCAATTCAAAATTCCTTTAAGGAGTCACTGAACTCCCTTTTTAATAGCAGGAGAGCTGCCATCTCGGCCTCCAGCCTACCACTTTTATTTTCAACCTCTTGCGCCGTTAGGAGATGATGGGTGTTGACAGGTCTTTGAGCCTTCTTTCATTCCCTCTTGATCAGATAGGTATCATCGAGGGTTTTGACAGCGAGGTGCCTGCATCAGTATCCGGTGATCAGGATCCATGAGTCTCTTTGGCTTTCAGCTGACCTTCAGTCGACGCTTGCTTCTGCGCCAAGGCTGTCTTTTTAGACTTTTTGTCTGAGAATTTAGGTTTGGTGCCTTCTGGCAGCTTGGTTACCTTGTGGGCTTTCTTTGTGGCCTTCATCGCTGCTTTCTTCACTGGCTGTTTCGTCTCAGCCTGTGTCGCATAGGCTACGGCATCCGACTCTCTGCTGCGTGCTGTTTCAGCTTCCCTGATGTTTTTGTCATCGTTGGACAGGATGATGTCCTTGAGTGATACCTGTGGCCTATAGGTGGCCACGATGTAACGTAGTCTTTGTATTTGGCGTGTCCGTAAGGTCTTTGGCATGAATACAGCGCAGGCCTTGCAGACCTCGTTTGGCAGGTTTTTCGGGAGACAGAGGTTACAGACCTCGTAGGGGTCTTTCTGCACAAACTTGTGATGGCCGTTGGGGCAGAATTTAAATGGGGTATTTTCCATGTCCCCTACCTGCCCTCATTCACCAACTATGTGGCT
The DNA here is from genome assembly GCF_031143425.1 of Pleurodeles waltl. Classification (NCBI taxonomy): domain Eukaryota; kingdom Metazoa; phylum Chordata; class Amphibia; order Caudata; family Salamandridae; genus Pleurodeles; species Pleurodeles waltl. The sequence continues at coordinate 770,718,104 of NC_090449.1, read as the reverse complement.
GGTTCCAGCGAGGTCCCTCTTGGGGGAAAAAAGGAGAGACGGGTTCCCTTCTCTAACGTCATTCTTTCTTCGCAGTCTTCAGCAATGCTGTAGATTTTCATTTAAAAAACCCTCAATATTTTCAAAAAAACCTTCGGAGCTCCTCTATGGCTTCCAGACCCCACAGTGGAAAAAAATTATCTGAAGATGGCAACTATGCATAGAAACATCAGGGGTGCCATCTACAGTCATATGGGATGGCATACTACCACATGGTGGCAGACAACGCCCAAGGGAAAAAAATAAAAAATAAAGAAGAAAGTAAAATTTCGGACCCTACCACTAGATGGCGGAATAATACAAAGCATGTGAATTCAGAAAAGGATGGTTAACCATGGTTAACTTTTGAAGTGGAGGACTGGACTACCAAACTCTCCTGGGTAGGTACTGGGTGACGAAACTGGGATCCCCAGGAGCAGGGTGATGTCGGCAGGCCATTGTCTTGTGCACAGGAACCCTGTTGTAGGGCTTGAACCAGGCCCCAAGCAGGACATCCAAAGTGGCTTCATTAAATGGGAGGAGTGTTTCAGAGGGGGCAACTCCCAGCTGAAGCACCTCTGTCAAGACATGGATCTTAACTGCTGAGGGCAGCTGAAGATCCAGGACCTCAGATGCCCTGCGCATCACCACTGCAAAATAGGCCCCTTCCTTCGTAGCCAAGGTGGGAGGAGAACCCAAGCCAATATCTGGTGAGGTATCCAAACCACTGGCATTCACCAGTTCCTCATACCAGTTGTCCTCTGGTTCACCAACTGGATTAAGGTAACCATAAGGATCCTATAACCCCTCCCATTTATCTCTCTCTAGGCCTGTCAAAGTCACTGGCTCCGACTTGGAGGGCGTGGTTCTGCCTGGCATCTGAATTGGGATCGACAAAGCCTATCGGCTCTGTATCTGAGCAAGGCTTGATGATGGGGTCTGCTTAGCCAAGGGCATTGGTGCAGTCTGGAACAATAGCACTGGAATGGGCTCTGCGGAAGGTCGCTGTTTTGTGGGGAGAGCCGCTTCTGATCTCACATGGGATCCATAGGGCCTGACTAGCGCCAAGGGCAAACCCACTGGCAGGAATCCAGTGGGGGCTCCCTCTAAAACCATGGGGCCCAAAGGTGCTTCCGAGGTATCATGCAACCCACCCTAATATGAGGTGCATGATCTCACAGAACTCTGAGTTAGGCAGGAGTCGCTCCAGTTCTGAGAAACCCTGGGATGTGCAGAGCAGACCCAGGCACAGGATTCGTGGTGGACACATGGGAGTGGGGCTTCGACCTGTGGTGTTGTTCCAGCACCTCCTCATATTTTTTTGAATAGAGGTTCATGAAATAGCTCATACAGTTTGAAAACCAAGAAAAGGGCTATCAGGGCTAAAATTATATGCTTTTCTCTGGCAATTAGATTAAGATTCAATAATCAAATGTTGGTCTGTGAAATTGTCCATAAATTCAGTTGTCAATATATCACTTTCATTATGGGACTTAATTGTGGAAAAACGCTACAATGATTTACACCATATCACAAAAAGCGCCCAGAAAAAAGTGCCTCATTTTTGCATGACAAACTTTGTGTAAAGTCGCCCATATATTCTGTGTTTATTGACAAAAATAGACTATTGGAATTTAATCAAGAAACACAGATTTTGAAATCACTTATAACCCCACCGGCCCCAAATCCGCAATGATCTTTACAGGATCAAACAAATGTGGATGAAAACGTTTTCGCAACATGTTCTGCAGATGCATCTGACCACCTCTAGCTAGGCCTCCGCTTTAGACAAAGAAAGTTATTTTCCACCTCTATAGATGTGCCCTAGATCCACTTTGGGGCTCACATACTGACAGGCTTCCTATAGATGCACCACATTTATTCCATATCACATTATTGCTTGCACAAAAATCTCTGTAATGGTGACAGATTCTACAAATCTCACCTGTTCCATCGACCATTCAATTTGAGGTGCATCTGTGAACATTTTATGTGAGCCAGAGGACAACAACTCATATTAATCAAAGGAGCTTTGCTAGACCAGTCAGCTCTTGGCGTAGTTTCCGATTTTGATCCTGTGCTGAATTTCGTTTTCCTGGTTTTAGGACTCTGGGTACTTTCCACTGCTGATCAGTGGCGAAGTGCCCATTGTGTAAACTGTACTGGTGATTAGTTTATCCATGATTTGCATATCTGATTTACTAGTAAGTCTCTAGTAATGTGCAGTATGTGTGCCCAGGGCCTGTAAATCAAATGCTACTAGTGGGTCTGCAGCACGGATTGTGCCACTGACATAAGTGGTAGTGTAAACATTTTTCAGACCTGCTACTGCAGTGTCTATGTGTGCAGTTCTAAACTGCCATTTCTACCTTGTAAGTGCACCCACTTGCCAGGCTCAAACCTTCCCTTTTACTACCTGTAAGTCACCCTTAAAGAAGGCCCAGGGCAGCCCCATGGGCAGGGTGCAGTGTATTTAGAAGGTAGGACATGTACTGGTGTATTTTGTATCTCCCGATAGGGAAATACTGCTAAACTAGATTTTCACTACTGCAGGGTCTCTATCTCCCATAGAGTAACATGGGAACGGCCTTGAAATATCTTTTAAGTTTAATTTCCCATTGAGAGCAGATAGAGATGTGGATTTTGGGGTCTCTGAACTCACAATGTAAAAATACATCTTTTGATGTAGTTGGTTTTTGAACCATGAGTTTGTAAATGCCACTTTTAGAAAATAGGCATTTTCTTACTGAACAATTCTGTGCCTTTGCCTGTCTGCTGAATACACGTCTGGGTCAGGATGACAGTTGGGCTGTTTATGCATTCACTCTAGACAGTCACACAAAGGGTGATGGAGGTGTGCCCTGCATATCCTGATGGCCCATCCCCAGGCTGATGGGTCTTCCTGAGTTAGAGTGGTGGGAGAGGCTGACACTTTCACCCAAATTGGGCTGTGCCTGTCCTCACACAAAGCAGTCTCCAACCCTCTGGAGTGTCTCTGGGGCCAGGGCAGGAAAAGGCATGGTCTTGTGCACTACAAAGACTTCTTTGTGAAGTTTGACTACTTCAAAGACAGAAATGGGGTTAAGTTCTGGACCTCTGACACCACATTGTTAGAACCCTTCTGGACTGAGGAAGGTTTGCCAGGAAGAAGAGCTTAAAGCTGGAGAAGAGTCTTCCACTCTGCCTGTTGCTTTGTTGTGCTAGCCTCCTGCTTCTGTCCTGGGAGTGAAAGGACTCAACTTGGCTTTCTACATCCTGCTTCCAAAGCTTCTCCAAGGGCTTGGACTGAGCTTACCTCCTCTTAAGAAGTCTCAGGGACATCAAAGACTTCATCTGCCAACACCTAGGCTCTCTTGCTGAGAGTTCCAACTTGCCAAGTGGTGCCAAATCCAGTTACTGGGACCTTGGGAATGAGTTCTGAATCTAGTGTATTGACGTCCAGAATGACTTTGGAACCTGTGCTGCTCTCTGACCCCACGTCGCTGTGTGCACTAGAGCCGTGGTCCCTGCTGAATGCAACATCCGCGACCTACAACGTGGCCCGACGCCACCACGCCTCTGAAGTCCCACCACAGCGTGAGTCCAGAGTGCTGTGTCACCAATATCTGTGGCACCTGACTCTGCCGCAGCACCTGTGGGCCCATGGTGTGACCACGAAGTCGATGCCTCGCTTCTTGACCTGCTGGATTCAACCCCACCTTGTGGAAAGAACCAACACCTTGCCAAAAATGCTGTATCACCTCCTCTGCAACTGTAAGGAACCAACACCTCGCCTCCCCTGCCTAGCAGTAAGGAGCTGACCCCTCACCTCCCCGGTGGCAGTAAGGAACCAACACCGCACCGGCTTCAGCAATGCCCCACAGCCTACACCGCAACACCTCCTCTGCAATGGGAAGGAACTGATGCCTTGCCTCCCTGCCTAGCAGTAAGGAACCAACCCCCCCCCCCCCCCCATCCCCTCCGGTGGCAGTAAGGAATACATGCCACACTGGCTCCAGAGATGCCTCACCTTGTCAACTCCGTGCAACTCCTTTGTTTCCTCATAGTTTTCCAAGGTACTGTAACCTGGATCTACATGACTCCGTGGCCTGCCGCGTTTCCTTGTGGGTGGTGCCGGACTGGTGGAAGCAACTCCTTCAAGCTGTTATAATAGTCCCAGTTGGAGCTATTGTGTTTCTAAGCACTATACCACATTTAATCTGTGAAAATTCTATCTTTACTTGTGTATGTTGGATTTTTGTCATTTTGGTCTTGTTTTACTCAGATAAATATTGGCTATTTGTCTAAACCGGTATGGAATACATTTGTGATGTTTTCACTGTGTGTGTACAAATACTTTACATATTGCCTCTAAGGGGGTGCGCAGATGTTGTGTTAGCTTGTGACTCCCTTACCCTGACTAGAGTGAGTCTCTCTACTTGGACATGGTGCAAACCACTGCCAACTAGAGACCTCATTTCTAACATGCTTCATAGTTTAGAATGTGAACCACAATATTAATTAATCCAACCACAAAGTTAAATGATTCCCCCATTCTGAACCAGAATTGTTTTATGTACTACACATTTTGAAAAAGTTCTGAAAAGATTAATCCCAACCACCACCAAGTAATGTTCTTCGGGCCATGTATGGAGTAAATTTGTAAATATCTTTAATAAGACACTTCTGAACAGATACTACTTTACTTAATCTTTCCTGGAGATAGATTAAGAATTCATAGCCCACCAAGGTATAAGTGATCCCCAACTGGTTCTCTTGTCCACTGTGGGATCTGCAAGAGACTGTTGACAATAAGTTCATCAAATAGGGAGCTAGATAAGAGAAGTATTTAACCAGAGAGCTGTAAGACGTAGGAACTGGTAAGCAAGGAGCTTGCTGATTAAAAAGAAAGTAGGGACTAGACAAAAGAGAGCAACACCATTGAAAAACCTTTGTCAAGATTACGAGCTAGTTGTTATTCCAGCCAAAAAACTACTGCAGATGGCACAGAAGAATGCTAGGTTACTAACATAAGTGACTGTTTTCATCCCAAATGCATAAGTCAGGTCTGGATCCATTCCTGTATTACTGCAATTCTCACCTGCAAACATTTTGCCAGAAAGAGCAATACACAAAGCAAAAGAAAAGACTAAAGACATAGAAAAATTGCCTACCTTATAAAATCTTAAGACACTCTTGATAATACTAGATGAACAAGTTACTTACCTGTGGTGATGCCTTATCGAGTAGACACTATCTAGCTGCAGCTTCCTTATCTTTGAATTATCCCCAGACGTCAGACTGGATCTGGAAATTGTTCATGAGCAGTACCCCTACACGCCGGTAGGTGGCGTCTTTAGGCTCCATGTGGCATCGTCCACAACGGAAGTGACGTGTATAGCGGCTATACAGGCACCACCCTAGAGTTTGGGCATCAGTTTCTTTTTGCGACTTTCCATGTCAGGAGCCCGGTGCCATGAAGGACCTTGACCACTGGTGTGTAAAACTACAGCCCTGTCCCTAGAAATCCATTAGCAGATTGGGGTAGGTGGGTGGGTCAGTATCTCAAAATCTGCAGCTAGAGTCTCTACAAGATACTGGTTCATCTAATAGAGACTTAAAGCTGCAGATTCCTTACCTTAGAATATGTACTGAAGCAACACCTTCCAGGAGGTGGGTCTGTGAACATGATTTAAACCAGAAAGTCCTACAGGACCAAATGGGCAAAGTGCCCATCCTGATGGACTTGACTGTCCAGGCAGTAGTGTTTGGAGAACGAATGCAGCGAAGCCCACACTTCTGCCTGGCATATGTGCAGGACTGGAACTCCGCATTCCAATGCAGAGGATGCAGCCTTTGCTTTGGTGTAATGAGCAAGCAAGCCCTTTGGGGGTTGCTTCTTGGCCAATGCATAGTAGATTTCATTGCAGAGCACGATCCATCTGGAGGTGGCTAGTTTCTGCACTGCCTTTTCTTTCATGGTCCAGACATACCCCACAAAGAGTTGTGCGGTCAAGGTAGAACAACAACACTATTTGGGTCCAAATAATGGCGTCTATCCTTTTTCTTAGAGCGATGAGGTGGGGCGTAAAAGGTAGGCAAAGTGATTGACTGGCCTACGTAGAACAGGGTGACTACCTACAGCAAGAAGGGTGCTCGAGTCCAAAGGACCAGTATGTCGGGGAAAAACGAGATAGAGAGGACAAGAATGAAGCAGCTCAAAGCGAGTACCCATTAAGAAGGTAAGAACCAGGTTACGGTCCTATTGCAGTATACCAAAGGGAGCTGGAGTAAACATGTGTTGCAGACCTGAAGAGAGAAGGCTGACCTGGCAGCCGCAGAAAAGCAGGTATGCCAGATAAATAACCCTTCAACGTACCCAATGCAGAGCCCTGCTGGGCCAGGTTTAGGATATACAAAAATACCTGGGAAATGGCACAGCTAAGGAATCAACCTGTTTCTCAGCACGTTATGCCACAAATCTTTTCCAACAGCCAGCATAAACTGTCTTGGTGGAGTGACGCTAAGCTGCCAAGTTAACATCACAGACTTCATGTGGAGGGTAAAAAGCTGTCAACTGTTGCCACTCAATCTTCATATATAAAGACAGAGGGTTGACAGGTTCGCGTGGAGCACCCTCCCTTGTTGCTGCGACAGAAGATCTGCCCAAAGGGTCAGCCTGATCGAAGAGCCTACAGCCATGCTCAATAGCTTAGGATACCAAACTCTTTGAGCCCAGTGAAGAGTCACAAGGATAATTTGGGCTCAGTCATTCCTGATCTTCTTCAGAACTCTGGACAAGAGTGGTATGGGCCGAAAGGTGTAACGGAGGCCTGAGCTTCACTTGAGATGAAAAGCATCTCCGAGTGACAACTCCTGCACGCAAAACTGCTGACATAGCGTAGCCAAGGCTCTTTCCCACTGCTGAAACAGGCCTTGCACCATCTCTGGATGTAAACGCCAGTAATGATCTGCTAGGCATATTCGGCTTAGTTTGTCCACTCAGGCATTGAGAGAGCTTACCAGGTGTTGAACCACCAGGGATATGCCCTGACATTTCAGCCAAGTCCAGAGATGCAGAGACTCTTGACAAAGGGGGTCCTCAACCCCACCCTGCCCTGTTAGTTGTAGTACCACATGGCCGTGGCTCTCAATGTCTGCCAGCTCATTTGGAGCTCGAATAGGTTGATGTGGAGTGTGGAGTCCGGATTCTGCCAGAGACCATAGGCCTCTGGTTAGAGGAGGAAGAGGGGTCTCCTGCTACAATCACGGTTTATTAACCACCACTGCAGATCTTTTGCAGTACCTTCCAAGATCTGGACCATGTCTGAGAGATTCCCCTGATGCTGCGCCCACTGGAACTTTAGGTCCCACAGCAGAACCTGCATATACCAGCAGGTATGAGTCACAAGCAGGATGCCGGAGGCCATGAAGCCCAGCAGCCTCAGAGTCAGTCCAGGCAAAACCCAGGATACAGGCTGAATCATCAATATCATAGCCTGAATATCCCTGGACTCCCAATTCAGGAGGATAAGCCTGAAACTGCACTGTGCCCAGAACAGCTCAGATGAAAGGCAACGTCTGAGAAGGGATCAGGTGTGGCTTTGTCATGTTTAACCCAGTGAGTGCAGGAGGTCCACGGTAGTCTGGAGGTGGAGATGACTGCCTGGGATGAGCCCACCTTCACCAACTAGTCATCAATATAGGAGAAGACTGGCATTCCTGATCTCCGCAGATGAGCTGCACCCACCTCTAACACTTTGGTGAATACAACAGGGGTGCTGGTAAGGCCATAGGGGAGCACAATGGACCTGGAAGTGCTTGTGGTATACTGTAAACTGCAGGTAACATCTGTGGGGAGACAGCATGGGAATGAGTAAGTCCAAAGCTATCAGCCAATATCCTGGGTCCAGGGCAGGCAGGAGTTTGGCGAGCGTGAGCATTTTTAATTTCTCCTTTTTCAGAAAGAAATTGAGAAGGCGAAAGTGTAGGATAGGACGAGGACCTCCGTCCTTCTTGGACACAGGAAAGTAGTGGGAATAGCAACCACGGCCTACTTCTGCTGTCAGCACCCACTATATGGCTCCATTGCCCAAGGAAGTCAACACTTCCGGGCAGAGCAAGTAAAGACAGTCCTCCATTAGCCTGTCGCAAGTGGGTGGCATGGGTGGAGGGGTGGTCATGAAGGAGAGGGAGGTGACCCTTCTGACAATTTGGAGAACCCATCGAATGTTATTGACCTCCAATGGTGCAGGTGATGGTGTATCCTGCTACCCACAGGCTGCCCATGTTGGTCAGTGGGCAAACTAAAGGATTTGGAGGCTGCCTGGGGGTGTAGAGGGGGAAGGGGCCAGGGGGTTTGACAGGGTCAAACTCTGACTGCCTGACACACAAGGTCTGTGAATACTGAATCCTCAGCCCCACAGGGGCTGGGAAGCTTTCATGCTATGGTGGCTGGGCAGGTAGAGACACACCTGGAAGCTCTTCTGTGGCCACGAAAGGAGTGAAAGGTAGACTGGAGCTGGCAAGGGGCCATGGAAAGGCCCAAGGACCTGGTCATAGATCTGCTATCCTTGAAGCGCTCCAGCACTGAGTCTCTTGGCTCTGAAGAAACAGAGGTCCTCAAAGGGCATGGACCTAAGTGAAGCCTGGACATCCCCTGAAAAGCCAGGTGTGGCGCTGTGAGGCCACGGACAAAGAAACAGCTCTGCCTAGCAAGTAGGTCTTTTCTATCCTACTTCGAATTATGAACTTAGCTGTGTCTCTCCCATCAGCAGTAGCTGCCTCTGGGCCCATAATCAGCACCTGCACAACTGAATCCCAGCATGAATGGGACTAACAGCCCAAAAGGCATGTGATGTTCACTGCACACAATGCCAGGCTGGCTGAAGAAAACATCTTCTTGCCTAAGGCACTGAAGCCTTTTGGATTCCCTATCTGATGAAGTGGTGGGGAATGTGCCAAGATTTATCCAGGAAGTGGAGGCTTAGGACTACCAAGATCTCCGGGGTATGGTGCTGTGTGAGGAAATTGGAGTGCCTTGGGGGAGGCGATGGCGGCGGGCAATTGTCCTGTTCACATGATCACCTGTGCAGGGCTTGGACCAGGCCCAGAGTAGGACACTTAATTAAGTGGGAGAACCAATTCAGATGGGGTGACTCCCAGTTGCAGCGCCTCTGTCAAGATGTTTGTCTTGACAGCTGAGAAGGGCAGCTGAAGGAGCAGGACCTCAGCCACCCTCTCCTCACCACCATAGCAAATGAAGCTCCCCCCTCCATAGATACGATAGTCCTAGCCCATAAGAAAAGGGCTTTGGTTCTGGTCTGGCCTGGATGGCATGGCTCCAGTCGGCGTTGGGCAATGCCTACCTGGCTCTGTCAGTCAAGAATAAGAATGGGGATGGCACCGCCAGACAACGCTGTTGGCATTGACTGCGGGCGTGTAAGATGGCTTGACCGGTGCCAGTCCGGATCCATCTGTGGATCCAAGTGGCCCGGCTGGTGCGGAGGAGTTAAGTCGCCAGCGGAAGGCCAGTAGGGGACCCTTCTGAACTCACAGGGCCATAAGGCACTCCAGCAAGGACGGGCCGCCCAAATATGTGGTGCATGGCCCTCATAAAATTCTCAAAGTTGGATGGGGGTGGTTCCAGCTTTTGGAAATTAAGCGAGCCACGGCGATAGCCCAGGCAAAGGCTCAACCACAGAGGCAGGCCTTGAGCATTGAGTCGCCCTGTCCTTGTCAGATGACTTTGATGGACAGGACTAAGGCGAAAGTTCTCTCAACTTTTTGCTCTTCTTGTGGAACTTACTAGAATAGAACAGCTTTGACTGCAATGAAGATCAATGGCTCCGGGACCATTTCCGGGACCTTCGCCTCAACCGGATCCGGCGTCGCACGTCGAACAGCAAGGAGCTTGAGGGATCACTCCCTCAAGACCTTGGGATGCCTGGCACGATAATCGACACAGATCTTGGTGACGTGGTTGTATTTAAAGCAACAGACACAGAAGAGGAGCCTTACTCATGGACATCCCTGCCACACTAGGAGGCAAGCCTCAAATAGCTTTGACAAAATGTTGATAAAAAGGACAGTCAAAAAGTGACTGGGGGTAGCTCTCTCCAGATCTGCGCTGACTGGCATGGAAAGAAAAGAACTGAGGTCAGCGTGCTGGGGTGATGCCTATATAGGCACTGCGCACATCAACCCGGTGCCAACGATGAAACCTACCGGAGCCCAACGGTACTGCTCACGAACAATTATCAGACCAGTCTAACACCTGGGGATAATTCTAAGGTAAGGAATCTAAGGCTAGAAGTTTCTATCTGATACATGCATAAAAGGCAACAAAACATATTATAAAAGGGCAATGAAGTACGTATTTTCTCACAATTTATCAATCCAGGATCAGATACTCAGTAGAAAAAAAAAACTATCAGGCTTCCACTGAAAGAATAAGGTATTCAAAGAGAAAACCCTCAGTAAACACAAACTTTCTACTCTCAGATGTTACCTCCAGGAACTTTCCAGAAGAACTGTCACTTCAATTGATAATGTTCATGCCTCTCTACCTCACTGGTTGCCTCCTGGACACAAAGTGAGTTGCAAGTTATATATAAACAGTAAATGAATGGGTAATACTGCTCTGTTTAACATATTGAGTATCCCCAATCCCGACAGTAATTCAATGCATGTGAATTTATCCAAGATCCAATGTTGAGAAAATGAAACAGCATTTTCCTTCTCACCTTCACCCAGACTCACTCATTACTTATCTAAGGAACGGCACATGCCAGTTAGGCTAGGCTCCTACTTACATCTTTTAATTAAAATAAACATGAACCTAAACTCTTCATTTGTATTATGTTTCAAATTCTTTACAAAGGAAAACCTGGTTTGCTGAGCACAAAGTAACAGTCTCGATGACTTGTTAGAGCCAAGATTCATTTGCGCATCTCAAGGGCACGACAAAAGCTATTTGTATGTCTAGCTTGCACCTTTAGCTGTCAGCTAGAGTTCATGGCATCCAAACAAAAACATACAAGTGTGGCCTTTAGTGTCTGCCCCCCACAAGCAGTTTGGGCCTGCCCCCTACAGCAACTGTTTGTTTGACATGTCTTACACCTGTGTCAGTCGACATGATTATGCGCAGTTATACACTTTGCAGTCTTATTTGGGAAATAAACCCTGACAACCAATCCCCAAATCTTAATTAGTGACAAATAAGACAGTCTCACACTTGGCTCTATTTAAAGTGACTTACTTTGTTTTAATGAAGGAGATATTCTCTTGGACTCATTGACTGCTTTTTCATCTTCGTTTCAATGAACATGTAAGCCTTTACAGGAACAAAAATTACTAACAATCCCATAACTAGAAATTTGAACTGCACATCAGTCTGTGTAAGAATAGGAATTCAGTCCTCAGATACCAACTATCACATCTCCCATCATATTTGTTTGGTACCATGAAAGTGCTAAAGCCTTTCATCACGGTTTAGGGATGTTAACACTAGTAGCATTTGTATATTCTGTACTAACTTCAGCACCTCTCGCTCACCCTACTCCACTATTATCATGCTCGTCCACACACACACATCAATGGATTTAAACCAGACAGCATAATGTCAAAATAATGTAGGTTGGTCCATAATTGGAACTAAGCTACTCCTGAATTGACACATCAAAATACTGTTTAGGAACCAACACATTCCTCCCGGAAGCCCACCGCTTCTGCATTATAAAAATATTATCTCCAGCATCCTGCACAAACTAGCCGTGACCACCAATCCGGAACAATCAACCAACTGACCTCGTATGGGAAACGAAGACTACACGACTTATCAAGGTCGTGGACACTGATGGTGTGTATTTATCTTCTATGATTTGGGATGACATCCTAAGATTCATACAGATCCACCATATTAGTTTTTTCGTAACATCTTGTGGACTTTTTAATATACACATGCCTTTGCCTTGAGGAAGTCTTGTTGACAAAACACGTGTTGGCTGTTGCATCTTTTGGATTTGCATCGGATGAATAAAACCTTTTGGATATTTACTCACTTGGAGTTGGACTTTGATTGCTTCAATACTACGAGGAATGGACTTTCTATCACTACTGTTGAGTGCCTTGGCATATGAATTTTTGACTTTCATGTGTTGGTTTTTCTCCCTGACCAACACAACCGCCTGCCATCTTGGCACCATCACCAGCAACTTCTGTGTAATTTGATATTGATCTTTCTTGACATACTATGCGTACATAGAGAAAGTGTGAACCTTATGCATAACCACCTGTTTCTACGTTTTTTGACCAATGTGAAACCTGCTTGTAGGAAAGTGCCCCTTTGGGACTTGGTCATCCCCACTTTTTGCTCACTGGTACTGAGGTTTCTCAACTGAGGTGCACTGGGTTACTGCTAAACATGTCCCCAGTGCCTTTTCCCTAAAACAAGGTAAATTCTGTACAACTGGCACACACTCTTCTACCTTTGTAAGTCCCTAGTAAATGGTACCCCTGGTAGCTGGGTAATAGAGAGGGATCCCAAGGGCTGCAGCATGTATTGTGCCACCCTCAGGGACCTCCATAAAAAATTGTACACAGCCTGCCATTGTAGACTGCGTGTCATGGTGAAAACTATGAGAAATCACTAATTGGCACTCAAATTGTGTGCCATGCACCACTCACTACATCTAGATATAAGCAAGTCACCCCTATAGTAGGTGTTAGAGCCCTATTGCAGGGTGCATTATATTTGATGTGAAGACATATCTGCATATGCAGATATGCCCCTGTGATGTCTAGTTCGATTATTAGATGTTGCAATGGAACAGGGAAGCCATTCTAAGGTATGTACTGGACACGCATCATCATGAGTTCCCAGACTGACCAGGAGGAGGTCGCAATGCCCCAAGAAGTCGCCCCTGTCTCTTCACCAAGTGTGAACACCAGGACCCACCGGAGCGGTCTTGCACCAAACCCCAGTGTACAGGACCAGTTACAGCAACCAAAGCCTGTTTGTGGTCCAATCCAGATTCCAGTGCAAAAACCGAAACACAGCCATTGAGGGACATCTAAGAGAGTGAACCTGCTGCCCTGTTCTGTCCCCCTCTTGAGGTACCCCCCCCCCCCAAAGAACTGTGGGCACCTTGATGCAGGAGCACCAATGACAAAGCCCCACTGCACAGAGCCCCTTGGCCTTAATACACAACATCCAACAGTGTTCCTTTGCTCCCAGGACCCTCACCGACCGAGATCCCCTTTGGAAGCTCCCGAACATATCCCCAAGTCCCCCTTTGCAGTCTTTTTCTAGGTGCCCCCCACCTGTCACCAACTGTGCAGTGCACAAGGCACTTGACTCGACCAGCACCACTGTACCTGGATGCCCCATGTCTATTACTGACCTTGCCGCCCCAAGGTCACTACAATCTTCCGGGTACACCCAAGAACTGTCTGCAAGGCCTCCTTGCAGTAAAAGTACTTTCAAGTCTTTACTGTGTAAATGTGCATTTGAGTAAAAGGGTTACTTACTTGCTAAATCAATACCATTGCAACAGTACTTATCTTCTTTGAAGTTATCTGGTGTTAAAACATTATATAAACAAGGTAACTATTTTTCTAAACATTGGCCTCAAGTTCCTTCTTGAGTGTGTTTGTTTATTGATTGAGTGTTCAACAAATGCTTAGCACAATAAGCCTAACTGCTTGGCCGTGCTACCATAAAAGAGAGCTTTTAAGAATATTAATCCCCTGTAAACCAAAGAGGGGCACCTATAATATCTGCATAGTGTACCCCTACATTCAGCACACTACACAGATAGCCAGCCTCTGAAAGGCATTTTAGAAAATCCCCCACATCCGTTTATCTTCTTAAACTCACAATTGTCAGAAAGGCGTAAAAGCAATCTATGCACTGTGCAAAATACTTTTATATATTTAAAAAAAACTTAGGACCGCAAATCTATAATACAAAACCAATTAAGAGTCTGCCCTACCTTCCCCTCGCAGTATTCAAATGTAACGACTTCAACAAAATCATGTCTTTGAGAGAGAACCTGCCATCTAACACCCTTGTCAGATGCAGAGTCAGATGGTCTGGAGGGTCTTCATCCTGATTACTTCAAATCACTAAACTTTCAAACTTTCTGACAGACCCTATTCCTACACAAGGAACACCTGTGTCTTCTATACACTAAAGGTACAAAACTTACTCAACTCTGCAAGCCAGGGGTATCTCTCAGAGTCCCCTAAGATAGTCTATACTGATCCTCGTCCCAAGAAACCTAAGGCTGACTTGCAAGTGCAGTAAAACTATATACTCATCACAGGCACCCCCAAGATAACAGAAAGGTGCACCACTAACCAAATAGAAGACTAAACTAGTATTGAGCTCTAAGGGGCCTTCCAATCTGGGTTCCATTCTGGGCACAGCACAAAGAACACACAGCCTTAAAATTGTGGAAGACACTTCCTCTATTTTACAGTGGAAACTCCTGCATCTTTGTCTTCCTTGACCATACAATGGCATTCAACACATCTGACCACAAAATTCTCTTAAAATTCATAAGCAACAGAAAAGGTACTGAAGGAACTAACTGTTCTTATCTGGATAAGGTCACAACTATCAGAGAGATCACAATACAATATGACAGGCAACTGTGCCTAGGGTGACCACCTGTCCGTAAATTTCACGGACTGTCCGTAATTTCGCTATGCTGTCCGTTGTCCATGATGAAAGCTTTAACGGACGGCATTTGTCCGTTATTTTAGCCTTTCACCTAAAGGGCAACTGAGGCAGGGCAAAATTACGGGCAGAGGAGTTTCCCCAGCTGGGCTGGAAGGCAGGGGGTCTCCTGTGCTCTGAGGGAGGGAGGGGCAGACAGATAAGAAAAGGCCTTCTTGCCAGGGGGTCTACTTCCCTAAAGAAATGCAAATGTGGGCAACTGGTAAATCTGCAAATACAAAGGGGCTTGAAAACCTGCATTGACTTTGCTAAAAGGAGTCACTTGAAGTTTTCTGGTGGCAAAGATATTTCTTTCAGAGAGGTATTGTAATGGTGTTCCAAGGTGAGCTGTGGAGTGTGTGGCTTTAATAGAGTGTTATAATTTTTTTTATCACTAGGTATAAACTGTATATTATTCAAATCTGTATTTGAGAAGCAGTTTTTTTTATTTAACCGAAATGTATTTGCGCATTTTGTAGCAGCCTTTATTATGATGTAATTGTATTTTTCACAGTTCTTTCAGGTACCTCGGTACCTCATAGTACCAACAAACATTGGCAAAGCCAATAGGTCTCATCTACGAAAGAGTTATTGGCTTTGCTAATGTGTTTTAGCCATTAGCCAAGTTATACACCAGAGTAGCTGCTGTTCAGCATGGCTTAAAGCTAGTGGCATAGTGGTGTGGAGTGGAGTAGAGTAGCATAGGAGCAGTGGCGTAGAGCCCAGTGGTGCAAAGTACAGTGCAGTGGGGTACAGGGCAGTTGTTTAGAGTGCGTTAGCTTAGAGTGCAGTGGTTTAGAGTGCAGTGGCATGGGACAGAGTAGAGTGGCATAAAGTGCAGTGGAGTAAAATGGCATACAATAGAGTAGCAGAGAGAGCAGTAGTGTAGAGTGGTGCAGTGGCATAGATTGCAGAGTAGACACATTGCAGGGAGTGCAGTGGTGTAGTGTAGAGTGGTGCAGAGTAGGGCAAAGTGCTGTAGAGTGGAGTGATGCAGAGTAGAGTGGCATAGAGTGCAGTGGCATAGAATGCAGTAGTACACAGTACATTGGTGTATAGTACGGTGGTGGAGAGTGCAACACTGCAGAGTAGAGTGTCAGTGCAGTGATGTAGAGTGGAGTAGAGTGGCACAGAGCACTGGCGTAGAGTACAGTGGTACAGAGTAGAGGGCAGTGGCGTACAGTGCAGTTGTTTAGAGTGCAGTGGCATAGAGTGGCATGGGGTAGAGTTACATAGAGTGCAGTGGAGTAGAGTGGCATACAATAGAGTAGCAGAGAGTGCAGTAATGCAGAGTGGTGCAGTGTCAGAGTGCAGAGTAGACTCATGTGGCATAGAGTGTAGTGGTGTAGAGTGGTGCAGAGTGGAGTATTGTAGAGTGGTGTAGAGTAGAGTATAGTGCCTAGAGTGCAGTGGCGTAGAGTGGTGTAGAGTTGCAGAGTAGAGTGTCAGTGCAGTGGTGTAGAGTGGTACAGAGAACAGTGGCATAGAGTACTGTGGTGCAGAGTAAAGGCTAGTGCAGTTGTTTAGAGTGCACTGGTGTAGAGTGCAGTTGCATAGAGTGGCATTGGGCAGAGTAGAGTGGCATAGAATGCAGTGGAATAGAGTATATTGGTGCAAAATGCAGTAGTACAGGGTAGAGTGGTGTAGAGTATAGTGGCGGTCAGAGCAATGTTACAGAGTGTCAGCTTGCAGTGGTGTAGAGTGCATTGAACTAGAGTGCAGTGGTCAGAGTGGTATAGAGTACAGTGGCGTAGAATAGATTGTTTCAGAGTAAAATGCAGTTGCATAGAGCGGAGAGGTGCAGGGTAGAGTGCAGTGGCATAGAATGCAGTGGCACAGAGTGCAGTGGCATAAAGTAGATTATTTCACAGTAGAGTGAGGTGGCTTAGAGTGGAGAAGTGCAGGTTAGAGTGGAGTTGCATAAAGTGGCATAGAGTGTGATGGCATAGAGTAAAGTAGTGTAGAGTACCGTGGCATAGAGTGCAGAGGTGCAGAGTAGATTAGAATGATGTACAGTGTATTGATGTAGAGTGCAGGGGCATAGAATTGAGTGTTACAGAGTAAAGTGCATTAGCATAGAGTGTATTAGCTTAGAGTGCAGTGACGTACAGTGCAGCGTTGCAGAGTGGCAGAGAGTGGAGTTGTGCGGATTAGATTGGTGTTGCCTAGACTGGAGTGGTATGGCGTGCAGACAAGCAGAGCGCAGTGGTGTAGAGAGGCGCAAAGTGCTGTGGTTTAGAGTAGAGTAGTACAGAGTAGAGTAGAGAGGCATAGTGTGAAGTAGCATAGAGAGCAGTGGCATAATGTGGAGTGGTTCCGAATGGAGAAGAGAACAGTGGCATGGAGTGGCGTAAAGTGGAGTGATACAGAGTAGGGTGCAATTCTGATATATTCTGAAGTCTATTTAAATGTTGTCATGTGATAGAAAAAACTCTTTCCTAACCCCAGTATCCAGCAAGATTGTTGCATAAATCCTCTCACTTTGAAGTCAGAGAAAGGAAAGTAAACACTAAGTTCCCACCGAAGACAGAGCCTGACATTTGACTTTGTTCTTTGAATGCACAGCAAATATAAGATAAGAACAAGATTTATAGGCCTGTTTACAGAAAGGGAGCACTCGGCAGGATACTGTAAATAAGGTTTAGGCAAGGGAAGGGACGAATTCAAGCTGCATAGCCTAAAACAAATAAAGCCAGCAAATTGAAAGCAACAAATTGTGAGTTACAAACCACAAGGCCAATGGCAAGCAACGGGCAGAATGCATTCACAAGGAAGCACTATGAATTTACTTAAAGTGACAGCTGTGGGATACTTTGTGGGGAAAGTCCAGTATTTTAGTCCATATCTTGCAGAGGTTTGATTACATCAATCACCCAGGTAGTATGACAAGAAGACCTGGAGTGGTTTCCATGTTGCAGGATAGGTCTGTACACCCATTCTATCAGTTTACCACCATTTCCTATGGTACAGAGCTTCTGGCACACTTCTTGTAGGGTTAGTGATAGGTAGCAGACATGAAATAGGGCATTTAATGATTATTTAAGGTGGTTGTAAGTAAGGAGTTGACCGGGGTGAAGATGGTAGTCTGCCACAAGGGTTTGGAAATTTAGTAGCTAACTGTTCAGAAACAAAGTCCCCAATTTTAAGACACCTGCAACATGCCACTGATGGAGTTGCTCTGAGTACAGCCATCCTGTGCGAGTGGGAAGGCTTAGCAAAGGTAGTGCAGGAGCATAGGGTTTCTTCGTGTCAGAGAGTTTACAGGTTCTGGCAAGGCAAGAGAAAGCCATGCATGATAACCCCGGATGGTGATCCATAGAATGGTCAGTAGGAAACGATGAGAAGTGAATTAAGCCTTCCTTAAAAGTCTTTACTGGTAAACCCCATCTCATGCAGGGAGGTGGGCAGAAAGCCAGTGAGCCACCCATTGGACATCTGCAGCTGAATAAAAGCATTCTAAGTCCAGAAGATCTAATCCACCCGCAGTCACAGTTAGCTTTAGAGTGGAAAGAGCTCCTGATGGCTCCGCAGCGACCAAATCAGATGTGTGGCCTGTCTGAAGAAGGAATGAAGGACGAGCAGGGGAAGGTTTGCAAAATAATACGATCATTGGGGTAGCACACCATCTTCGCTAGTGCCACATGGCCTCTACAGAAAGCAGAAGAGAAGACCAAAAAGCAAACTGGGCTTCAAGGGACCGTTCGCTCTGCCGAGATTTTCATCCTGGAAATCAGTGTAAGAATGGTAGATATTAATCACTAGGTATCAAAAGGTAACTGGTTCCCAGTTCAATCTGAGAACTAATTGTGTATGAAGGCGAAAACAGTGCCATATGTTAAAGAAACAATAATTAAATTTTAAAAATGTTAAATTTTGTTTGTGCAATTTACATCCCAAATATTTTGAAGATTCTATGTGTACTTGACACTTAGGGATAACCCAGATCTCTAGTTTGGCTTTTGCTCAATTTCAAAACCATATAAAGACATGGACTAAGCGGGCAATTGCCTTGCACCACCTTGCAAGGGGTCTAGCCCCTGCTCACCCTTCACAAGCACTAACAGCGAACCATTGCACCAGAAGAGTTTGCCAAGGTGGATGGGTGTTGATTGTTCAACCACTTGACAGTGCCCCTTCTGTTTCGCTCCTTTGTGCAGACAACTCCCCAGGTACCCAATACCTTCAAATAGTCTTGGTGGACCCATCTTGTCTGATTTTAGGAATTGTCCCACCTTGTTCTTCTCTTCTTTATTTATCCAGTTGTTAGCAACAACCCTTTGAATTACTTGCCGTGGATCTCCCATTTGATCTCGATTTCATCCTACTCTTATTATCTTTGATTGGTAGTCCGGGCTCCCATTTCTGAGATAAATGTAGAGTCCAGTCTAGTCTAGTGCAGTGAAACAACAGACAAGTTATGGGTACATCACATCCTGTCATTAGGTGTGAGACTGTCACCCACACCATCTGCCCTGCCTCTTTAAAAAAAATTAGGTTGAAAGTCCATGGGCGTTTGGGGTAAGCCAGATGCTTTTGTTCAATTTGTTTAAACTAGCATAAGGTTAATTACCTTAATGTTTCCCAAACTGTTTGCCAGGGGCTTTGAAATGTTCAGAAACATAATCAAAATGTTGCTGTTACTTTCTCTTCAGGAAAGATCGGGTAGATTTGGGTAGGGGTGATGGCCTTGCCGTGAAGGGCATTAATTTACTACTGAACAAGGACGTAATGTGACACCTGAATGTAGCACACCAGGAGGCAATCACAAAAGGTCCACAGTGAATAAATAGTGCTATGTTAAAAAAAGAGTACATAAATGCACTGACAACATAGTGAGGCATGGCCTCTCTTGCGTGTGTCTGTAAAAGTGACGTTTGTTCTTGAATTTTTGTCCTGAATTTTGACCCTTTGTCCTGAATTGTTTACAGCCCTGTCCAGAATTTGCCTCAATGCCAGGTGGTCACCCTAACTGTGCCTCCAACCCTTTCAAAATTCAATAAGGAGTCGCTCAAGGCTCGATATTTATGCCCTAATCTTTCAATAATAAGGAGGAACAACTAGATGAGGTCTTAAAGCAGAGAACCTCTAGTGCCCAACAAGTCAACGGCACTCAGCTACTTATCAAGATGAAGGCCTTAGCCTCCTCCCTCAAGGAAATTGAAAACGGGATGCCAAATATGAAATTGAAGAATTAACCCATAGAAGGTAGAATGTTTCCTGCTCTCCTCTAAAAAGCCAAGAATTACCCAGGGTTTGCACAAATCAGGTTGCAGCCATTAATTATTAATCCAAAAAAATAAATAAATATATTGTTAAATCCCTTGGCATTAGTGTCAAGCCCTACCTTAGTCTCATTTTTATCTCGAGTTAAGAGTCATTATCCAGACATTGCAAATGTATACAATGTTGTGTTGTGAAGTCACTATGTAACATCTAGTACTTTCCTGTAACTACTGTCTGCGGATGAGAAGGGCACTGCAGGTACACAGAGTGCAGCTAACAGTCCAATCAGTCAGTCAATGGGCAATAACGCTTGGGATATTGCCCATGCATGGCTCAGAGTCTCTCCTCATCGCTCGCCAAATCCCTCCCTCCTCTCTCCGATGGCACCAACACAGCAACGCAGAATCTCAATACATAGATCACCAAATGTGCAGACACTCTAGCCCCTCTCCGGCTGCCATCGGCCAAACTCGTACTTAAGAAAGCCAGCTGGTTCACCACCTAACTCCAAGAATTAAACTGTACCCGCAGATGTTTAGAGATAAAATGGAGGAACAGCCAAACCAGTGAAAACCTCGCCTCATTCAGAGTTGCAACCGCTGCCCAACGATGAAAAATCAAGCACGCTCGGAAGGACACACTCCGGGAGCATATCAACTCCCACCCCCTCAGAACCCATCCAGACCATCCACAGATGGTCCACGTTCACCAAAGAGGAAATAGTCAACATCATGAACAGCACCCACTCCGGAACCCCCTGGTACCCTTGCCTGCACCACATATACATCAGAGCCAGCGCATCCATTGCCACCGAGCTCCAGAACACAATCAACTGCTCCATCAACACAGGTACCTTCGCCGAGGACTGGAAATGTGCCAAAATACGCCCTCTCCTGAAGAAACTTTCGGCCGACCCATCAGAACTAAAGAATGTCCAGCCAATCTTGTTGCTACCATACCCCGCCCAAGTACTGGAGAAAGCAATCAGCGCACAACTACGCAATTTCATCAAGGTCAACAATTCCCTGGACAGCTCCCAGGCCAGTATCTGCAGCAACCACAGCACGGAGACAGCTCTCCTGGCAGCCACCAACATCAGATTACTCCTAGACCACGGACACACTGCAGCACTCATACTCCTCAACCTCTCAGCAGCATTCGACACGGTCTCCCACAGCACTCTGTGCACCAGACTCCACAAAATAGGAATCCACTGAAGAGACCTGGAATGGATCCACTCCTTCCTCTCTGGAAGGGCACAGAGGGTCAGACTCCCGCCCTACACTTCCAGACCCACAGGAGTCAACTGCAGAGTCCCCCAAGGATCCTCACTAAGTCCCACGCTGTTCAACGTATACATGGGCCCTCTCGCGGCCATCGTCAGAAGCCATGGTATGAACATTGTGTCATATGCCGATGACACACAACTGATCATTTCCCTCACTGAAGACCTGGACACGGCCAAAAGGAACTTCCACTCAGGAAGGGAAGCCATCGCCACCTAGATGAGCGAAAGCTGCCACAAGCTCACCTCCTAACAGACTGAACTCATCATCTTCGGAAACGCCACCTCAGCTTGGGACGACTCGTGGTGGCCCACATCCCTCAGCGCCCCCCCCCCCCCCCCTGCACCGGCTGAGCACACCTGCAACTTAGAAATCATCCTCAACTCTTCCCTATCCATGACCCGCCAGGTAAACTCTGTTGCCTCCTCCTGCTGGCACACACTCCGCAAACTTCAGAAGATCTTCAGATGGATCCAGCAGACTGTCGCAGGACAGTCACCCACACCTTAGTCACTAGCAAGCTCAACTAAGTCAACGCCATTTACTACGGCACCTCAACCAGGAATATAAAAAGAAACTACATCTCATCCAGAACGCTGCCACCAGACTCATTCTGGACCTCACTCACTGAGAACATACATTCCCAAACACCTAAGGACCCTCCACTGGCTACCGGTCAAGAAGCTAATCACCTTCAACCTTCTCACCCACACGTTCAAGGCCATACACAATGCAGGACCAGCCTACCTGAACCACTGTATCTCCTTCCACACCCCCACCAGATCCCTCCACTCTGTCCAGATGGCCCTGGCCACCATCCCTCGCATCCGCAAAACCACTGCCGGAGGACAATCCTTCACCTACTCTGCAGCAAAGAGCTGGAACAACCTCCCCCTGCACCTCAGACAAAGCCAGTCGCTCACCATCTTCAGGAAGAACCTCAAGACGTGGCTTTTTGGATACGGTCCACCCTCTTCCCCCCCAGCACCTTGAGACCCTCAGGGGTGAGTAGCTGCACTTCACAAATACTGATTGATTGACTGGTAAGCTTGTGTTTGTCAGGTTCTGTATCAGAGTACACGGGGATTTGAGGTCTATAAAATACTTGTTATTCACTAGCATATCATTTTTATTGGAAGTTACTTATACCCAGTAAGACCGCTATGTGGACTAATGTCCGTAACCTTAAGGTCATGGGTTTAAATCCCAGCAGGTCCACTAAGTCTTTCAATTTTTCGAGGGTGTCCCACTGAGTTGAATAATAATTACCACCTTTTGTTTGCACCTGGCGCCAGCCAAATGTTGGTATGAACCATAAAAGTGTAATAATTTCTGTGCAACAACATCCAAGCACCTTTCTAGCCCAATCTATGCACCCATCTATCCAACTAGTCACCAGCCTACCAGTCCTTCTACTTAGAGGTACTACCCATGCATTCATCCTTCCCATATACGGATATCCATGTGCCCCTACCACATATATCTACATCTACCTGTGGATTCAATGTCTCATCTTCATACCTCCATTATCCACCCTCACCCAATACACACACAAGCACACATACATCTGTCCACCCACGCATTCATCCATCAAACCACAACCAACAATTCATCCAGTCACTCTTGCACTCCTCTAGCTATGCATCCACGCTCATCTTGCTAGCCATCCACCACTGTATGCACCCACAGGCATTTATCGATTGATTCATCTTAGTAAGCAACCACACAGCCATTAACCAATTTATCCAACCAGCATCCATCTGTGTTTGCATGTGTTCATACTTATTGGTGGGCTGGGTTTGGTGAGATTGTGTGTGTATTTACATCATGGTGGCTTCTGGGCAAAGGGGACCATGTAAGTAGATTTTCGTTTTGTGCATCCAACATAATGCATAAGAACAAATGCCCATTGTAATAATACATTTAAAGTAAGCCATATCTACTGACTTTGCCAGTACCAATTAAAATGACACTCCGTTATTATGATTGATGTTGCTGGATAGGCTCATACAGGGGGTTTAATTACCCACAAGCAAGGGACAGCGGTAGAACAAATTCACCAAAACAATTTTATTTCCAGTGTTTACGCGGATATGCACACAGGCATGATACAATGTTGAATTGCTTAAGTCTTCATGCAGAATTATACTCTTTTCAATGAAAGAAACCAGTTTCATCCAGGATCCACTATCTACATGCCTATGTTACAACAATTATATCAAATCTGGTATCTGAGGAAAAGATACACATGTAATATGTACATTTAAGTTACCTATTTTACACAAAGTTTAAAAATTCAAGTCACATAAAACTCAAAAACTGTATTAAAAGTCTGAATATAAAAAGTGGAAATCCAACTGGAATGCCTAACGAATGGAAGCTCTGTATCCACCAATGTTAAAATATTAAAAATGTAATGAAACTTGCTTTTGATGCAATGCGTTAAACTGTTCACATCAGTTTCTAATCTCACAATATGGCACCCTACCAAATTAAACAAATTTATGATGAGGCACTTGTTAGTGACTAAACCAAAAGAACATTGTATGAAACAACGTCAGATGTAAAAGGTTATGCAGCAATCTCCTGTCAGGAAACCATGTAGAAAACACACACTGGTAGATGTACTGTTCAACGTGGGCATGTTCTATCATCCAAAATATGTTATTGTGTACGATCTTCTGGCTGGATAATGCATTGTGATGACTTTCCACAATGATCCACATTGATGAAACCAATCCAAACAAAGGCCACGCACTGACGAGTTCAGGTACAAAACAAACACAGCTTTACTGGAAACTGTAACAATAATCAATGGAATTGTTGTTGTGCAAAAGGTTGAGCGATTTAAAGATACTGGTAGAATCGTGAGCGAACTACTTGGGTGCCAGACAGTTTGTGAGGATGGGCATCAACTGCAGGGCTAAAGTTGCTTTTGTTCTTGGTCTGATAACTTTCACCATTTACTTGGTCCGCTGACACGGGTTCTGATGAAAGTGGTGGTTGGTCTTTTAAAGTCAAACTGCTGGAACTTCCTATATCTAAATGTATGGGCACAGGTGGAGGTGGCTGTGGCTTTGATATATCGTCTAAACCAGGTTCCCCAATCTTGAGCTCTCTGTTTTCACCTGTACTGAGGTCCGATGTGCTTGTGTGTAATCTTTCTCTGGCAAGCCATTCCGAGATTGAGAGATACTGGGATGGACATTTTGGTTTTAGTCTATTGACTGCAGATAATTCTGTTTCGGTGCCCCTAGCCCTCCGGAAGCCTTCCTGCTCTTCAGCCTTCCAAGCATTCAATACACTGATTTCGGCAAAATCTCTTTGCCCTCCCAGTGTGTGCCGTCTTCTGATATTTTTTTTCTTACGGTTTTCCTGAGAAGTTGATTTTTGACTCCCTACCCCAAACATGTCATCTGCAGATGCTTTCAAGCGCAGTTTTAATCTTTCTGTTATTTTCAGTCTCCAAGCAGGTTCTTGCTTTTCGGGTTCACTACTCACTGACTGAATGAGACTGCCTGTTGACAATCCTTTCTTAATAACATCTGGCGTAGACACAGTGGGAAGGTCCTTCCCGCATTTGCTATCTTCTAAACATTCGCTATCAGTCTTATGCCGTACAGATTTCCTCCTTGATAATGTATCACATTCAATAAGTTTATGTGAGCTCAACAGTTTGCGGCTGTCTAGCTTTGGTGTTGAACTTCCTTCAGTGCAACTTGTGCTTCCATCAGAGTTTCTTCGACCCATAGCTGTCATTTGTTGAGTTTTACCTCTGAAGATTCGGTCAGCAGCAGAACTTGAGGCAAAAATAGAGAAATCGCTTTCACTGTCCGTTTCCATATGGCGTCCTTCGCTGATCAATTCACTTCTCTCATCATCTGCCTCATCGCCTTTGCTTTCGGTTACAGACTGTACTTCCGGACTCATCATGTTACAATCTATACCAGTCAGATAAGTAGTCGATGACGTCGTTGAGTAGTCTGAGGTGATGGAAATTACATCTGCTGTCAAATACTCATTGCCTTTATTTTCAGGGCTGTTTAATTGTTTGGATTTAAGTTTCGGCAAGGAAGCTTGGGAAGACGTACTAAGCAGAGTACCAGAGTCAGACATTGTTTCTTCAACTTGGAAGGATTTTTGCACAATAGTTCTATTACCTTCGAACACTGTGTTTTGCCTACCGTTGAGGTTTGGGGATTTTGAATGTTTTGGTTGGCAGGGTGGTGAGGACTCAGACTGTGTAAATATATTTTCTTTTACAGCACAATCATCTTTGCTACTACTTTCTTCTTTCTGTTTTAGATTTAGATTATTTTTGGTACCCAAAACGTTATTATCTTTTTCCAAGTCTATTCTTTTAGTGTCAGCTTTTATAATATCAGCCTCAGACTGCTGGGCAATTTCCCTTTTATAAAAGACATTGTCCAACTCATCTTCGGAACTGCTTGGATGAGGTTTCTCTTTAGGTTTTTTCCTCTTTCGACTGGCTGCTGTAAAGATGGAGGACACAAGCAGTTCTCTGCTATACTGATCTTTCCCAGATCCCCAAGAACCCTGAAAAAATAAAACCGAGAAAGAACAGTAGTCAAAAATACATCCCACATTTTGCCAGCACCACACAAATAAAAATACCAGGACTAATAAAGATATTTAAAATATATACAACAATATGATCTAACAACATTGGCGTACACTTCTCCCAGCTCTTCATTTTGGTACGAAGGAAAAAATTGCTTTTTGCAAAGCTCTTTCAGCATATCAATTTCTCCATAACAGAACCACTTCCACTGTATTTTGAATGATGGCCTACAATCACAAAAACAATTTCTCAATAATTCACCAAAGAGGTAGCTCTCATGTGGATTAGCAGTCCTTACTCTCACCCTCTACAAACCACCTGGGATCTGGCTTCAGCTCCCTCTCTCCTGAAACCGTTTTTTTTACTTCAGATTCACGTACTTTAAACGTACTGGCTACGTTTCAGCTTCCTAGTCGGGACCTTAGATTTCCAAACCGAATTCATTACAAAAGACAACCAACCCACATGGGTCTTTTACAGGTCCTTTCTTCATTTAATGTTTGTCACAGCTGTGTCCACAATAACACTACTCTGGGAGACAAATTATGGGCAGGGAAAACACAACATCGAAGCGTATGGTCTTTAACCAGACAAATAATTGGCAATTTGCCGTATCTGACTGGCATTTTCACCAACAATCACAAAGGAAGTGGCCAGAAAGATTGCCTTTACAGTGCAAACAAGCAATGGGGTTGGATGTAGGAGATAAGGTACCCCCTACAGGATTGTTAGCTAACTCAAAAAAAAACTCACCCTGCCCTGAAGAAGGCCCGCACACTTTATTGTGGTCAGGTAAAAGCGTATGCCAACCAAGGACGTCATGTTAATGTAGATGCGGTGGAAAGTGCATTTGTCCTCTACAGGAATGTTGCAGATGATGAGGCTAACAGTTTCTTCATGAATGAGGATATCTCAGTCTAGGATTTGTAATACAGTCTCAATGGTAATAATTGCATCACCGATAACAAGAGATAAGTATTCTGTGTACACGAAAAAAGGGTGCTACTGTTTTTGGCAGGAATCCTGATGTCCGTGTCAGTCAGACGTAGATAAACTGCACTCTGGGTCATCAGTAAATATCGTCTTAGTCCCACAAAAAGGCAGGGTTTAAAGAGATACTTCCAAGATTTTAATGGTGGCTCAGATATAATAGATTTTAAGGGCTATGAGGTCTGGCAAATCTCGCTGCGTCCAATCTCTAAGAGACCAGAAAAAGAAGAAAACTTCAAGTCCTGCAACTGATAGGGGAAGCAAAATGTCCAACAGAGTAGAAAGCAGTGGTGAAGAAAACATACAGATATTATCTGACCTTGAAAATGGCTTACAAAATTATTCTAAGAAAGGTGCATCATTGAAGAGCACACATTGTAATAGCAAGACTCGGAAGTATACTATTTGCAGATACTTAATATGGGAAAAAGTTATTCAATATTTTAAAAAAAACAAGTGGAACAGAACTGTTAATGTGAATGCTAACCTTTAAATGCGAATATGGCAAATCTTGGTGAGATACCACATTAGCTCTCCTCACTCCATTATTCATTTGTTGCTGGATGTTTGAAGTCATGCACCCTATTGACGATGCACATGATAGATAACCTAGAAGTCAGTCACCCTATTTTTCAGCTGTTTCTTGGGATGTCACTTAAGACGTTGTGCCAGCTTATCATTTTTTATGGGACTATAAGCCTTGCCAGACGATAGTACAATGAGTTAAACATACTATTGAAGGTCTTGAAATTCACCAAAGTAGGAGAACAAAGTAACCTTGATATCTCATTTGTATCTGTATCAACTTCCAACTTCTTTGACATTTTAGCAGAAACATTTATGTACACGAGAAAACAAATGATTTAAAATGACCAGGAGGATATATCACCCTAACCAAGAGAAAAGGACAAACATGACTCGCAACGTAAACAAGTACTGCTTATTGTTCTGCTATAAAGTGGTTCACACAAAATGTGTTTCCAGCAATCAACACTGGGACAGCTCAAAAATATTTTTAGGTCATGCACCCAAGTGCTCTGGCCTGTTGTAATCTATGTATGGGCTTTTAACCACGCCCACCGCTCGCCCATCACTATCACTTGTTTATGGGCTTGCCTTTCAAAAACCCTTTGTTATCATTCGTAAATGCTTTACGTTTGCCCCTCCTTGGGGCGGTCTGGGTACCGCCTTGGCCATCGACCCTGTTACATGGATAATTGCACGTTTGACTGTGAGCAAACTTATTTTTCCTTTTGTGTCTCTCCTTTGCGCTCATGACGGCCATGCCACTTTGAATCGGCTCGCTTATGTCAACTATTTTACTTTTCATTTTCAATTGTTGTGAAAAGCCCAGTTAGGAATTCACAATGCTAATAGCTCTAACTTGAGCAAATGTGAGACCCACTGCATTGCAAATGCTTGTTTAAAAAGTCAGAAATCTTGATTCAGGCTACTTACAGAGAGCTCCAACCTCTAGGGTATTCACAAACATCCCAGTACTCTACGTGTCAAAGTACACAAAATATATATGGATAGTTCTTCTATTTTAAGGACAGCCTCGTTTATACTTGGTACAAATGTAGTTTCATGGGGTAAACATGAGGAACAGGAGGGAGATGTAACTTCATATTTATACCATGACTGCACCAGGGGATGAAATGAAGTGAGAACAGCAAAGAAAATGCAATGTTTGTACATGTAAGTTGCGGAAAATGTGCATACAAGGAAAATTGCATTAAACATGTAACTATCTTTTTGTGACTTTCAGTGCTGTAGATTTACATGCTCTGCAAACTCCTGCCATCTAGTGTTGGCCGAGGATGTTTGCAAACTCTTTTTGTTTGAAGAAGTCTTTGGTCTCATGATATCTTGTGACACTTCCTTCACTCCACAATGCACCAGTACAAAGACTCGACCTCAGATTTTCTTCCCCCCAGTGGCTGAGTAATTTAGGCAGAGTGTAGCACAGGAAAACAAAGCATTGTGCATTGCAACTATTTAACTGTGAAAACATTTTAGATTGCAGCTCACATTCCGGGATGTGGGAGAGTGCATGTGAATCAACAGCACTACAAGCCGTGAACTGATGGTTATAGGGTAGCATTTTCCATTTGTAGCATGTTCTGCTGTAGATCACATGCTCCGGACAGAATGAAAAGCAGTATACTCCTATACAGAGTGGGCTAGCAAGCAAATTACATGGCTGCTTCTAATTAAGTTCTGAATATAGTTTGGTCAACTAAAGCCTCTTGACAGGCTGGATGTCCACACAATAATGCTTAGTGAACGTGGGTAGTGTTCACCAAGTAGCATCATCAAAGACATCAGTCATTGGTTTGTTCTCTAACAAAACCCAATGTTGCACTCTTCTTTAAAGGGGAATAAGCTCTGGGCACTGAATGCACTGTAAACGTAGTTTTTTTGTAGCATGTCTGAATGCACTTAACTATCCAATTAGCAATACCACCCTTAGAAACTGGGTTTCCTAGGAGAGGCTTGGCAAATGCAACAAACAGCTGCTGTCTGTTGCAGATGGATTTCGTCCTGCTAATAACCCACCAAAGCAGGCTATATTGGCAACCGAAGGCCTGCTTCAGTGTTACAGGCCCGAGCCAAGGGCGAGAACCTTTAACAAAGGATCGGGACTTTAATGGCCGGTATAACCCAGCTATAAAGGGCTATACAGCTATTAGAGTATTCCGCCACTAGAGGGCAGAATGTTATAGTGTATAAAACAAAGGCTACACGGAGCCCAAGAGGCTTGAAGTCCCCTCGGGGTCCGTGAGGTCTTTGTTCACACCTGTTGCTGTGTGAAAAACACTGGAATGTTGGCGCTCCAGGCTTCTACCAGCCATTAGAAACCCAGAGCACTCTTTTGACTTCAAAGGAGCTCCCAACATTCCAATGTTCTAATATGTGTTAATGCCTTTTCTACCATTGTCTCAGGGTGTGAGATGAAAATAGGCAACTTGCTGGTTTGGTTAACTTGGAAAGGGGAAACCACCTTTGATAGAAATCTTGAATTTGTCCTCAGGACAACTATCTTTATGGACCTGAATGAAATGTTCCTGTGGTTCACCAGTTTAGTGGCTTGAACCAAGCTCTCATAAGTCTTGTCAGCACCACATTTAGGCCCCATGTAGGAGCAAGTGGAGCGGTAGGAGGAATAATTCATTTAAGTCCCTCCATACAAACTTTAACAACAGGTATTTTGGCCAAAGAGATGTGTTCTCTTTTGCATGTTTAAGGCTACAACAGCTAAACGTAAATAAACAGAAGTGTATTCTAACCCAACTTTTTGCAAATGCTGCAGATAATAAATGATATCCGTCAGTGATGCCACTGGAGCTTCTACCTGTTTGGTTAAAAAGTAACAGGCACTTTTTTCAATTTGGCTGCATAGCACTCCAGTGTGGTGGGCTTATGGGGCTCATGTCTGTCATGCATTCACTCCTGAGCAATGTTTAAATATCCAAAAGACCACAGGTGCTGGATCGCTAGATTCATATCCCTGTGGTTTGGATGTCTGAGCTGAACCAGATTCTTAGACAGAAGAGTTGTCTGATGGGTATTTTTTTGTGCAGACAGGAGCACTGACTGTCATGACTGTCCATCCTATGGTTGGGTAAACAGAATAAGAGTCATGGATGTCTGCCTCACAAAGAGTAAGCAAATATACCTTACAAGTTCGTCCATACAGCATTTCCAGGGGACTGTGGGTATTGATACCTGCTGAAGTTTGGGAACAGTGCATTTTCGGTGGTGAAAAACATATCCACAAGGGTGTGCCCCATTTGGGAAGTTATTGCTGATGTACTTAACAATTCATCTCCAACTTGTGTAATTGATGATGCGTCCTTCAACGCTGCTGTCTACCCCGGTTTCGTGCTCCACAAGGAGCCTGATGTGGTTGCAAACTGCCCAATGCCCGATCTTTTAAGCTCGGGCTGACAGCAGGGGGGGAGTGGCTTCATTTTGCTTTTGAATTGAACACAGTGCACAGCGATCACGTTGTGCATCTTTACTAGGACTGATTTCCCCCAAATAACACGAACAGTTATACTGCTGAGATGTACTTCATACACCATGAGAGAGGAGTCTGTGGTAATGTTCCCTTGCGGGTGAGGTTCTACAAATGGCCTGTCCAGCAACAAGTTTGACTATTTGAGAATGTGCTGAGCTCTGCACCCATCAACACAAGGTCTTTCCATTTAGCCTAGCTTTTGACTACTGCAGCACCAGACACTCTTGATACAGCCACATTTGCAAACTTGCGTACGGTACAATCACTATACATAAAGTAATTATGTCCAATTATCTCATTACTGTCCTCTCAGTTATGGGACTGGTTGTCTGAAATAGGGGTAGCCGCCTTTGGAATACCATCACCCTTCTCTTGGGTTTGAGTAGGCTTTGCCTGAGATTGAATTCAACAAAGCTCCCACCAAAATATAGACAAGCTAGGAATCGAGATGAAGTTTTTCACATGGACAGCAAATTCCAACCAGTGTAAAAAAAAAAAAACGCTACCCAGGTGTTTGCTTGGCATCGATGTTGGCTGCTGCTCTTTATCAGCCCATCGCCCAGATAAGGAAAGACATGTATGGGGCTGCGGTGCATATGCACTGCTGCCAATGCTAGGCATTTGAGGAACCCCCTTAGGGCTGTTTGAACTGGTATTGGTGTCCACTTACCGCAAAGTGCAGGTGTCAGTGATGTGCCAGATGGATAGAGATGTGAAAGTAAGCATTGCTGTGATATTTCCTCCATTGATCCTCAATGGGTGTTGTCAAGATTGTTTGTTTGGTGGTGTGGTGGTAAACAGCAAGCAGTATCCCTGCTAAACAAAATACCAGACAGGACCCACTTATCAGAAATTATTTACTCCCACTGTGTGAGGAATATACCTATTGTCGCCTGATATGTACTGTGTAACTGGGGGATGGAGGGCACGTGACTTTGGATTTTAAGGCACCCTTTTCACAACTGTCTCTACCCCTCACAGAATCACACTCCCCTTTGCGAGTCAGGATTTCTAGTCCCCTGGTGCAAAGACTTAGTTCAATGCACCAATACAAAATCGAAATCCAGTTGGACTTCGACCCAGATACAACCTACTGAGCAATATTGCATAGGAAGTGTTTCATGGTAAGTACTTCAGGGACATAGTGGAATTCCCAACTCTTTCGTTTAAGAATCACACACTCCAGGGACACTAGAAACAGAAAATGCTATTTAAAATATTTAATTTAAAATTCCTAATCTAGTACATGTGGATATGGATGGTAACATCACAGAAGATAAGAATTCAAGCAGAGAAGCAGTTCATGAACAATAAAAACACGAAAAAATGGAGCCGCATTGAATTTTGTAGCTCTGACACCGAGTGTGCCATTTCGAGGCACTATACTAGTACTAGCATAATCAGTAAATTATTACCCTATTCTTTGTGTTCAGAGGTGCTGAACAGACCTGATTTTGGACAGAAAGGTCTGTTGTGTGTAAAGGCACGCATGCACATAGTGTCTGACAGTGTCTCTTCAACAACAAATACAGTCCTAGCACTAGTTAGTGAAGCTGGAGACTCACAGGATTCTTGCCGGAGCCTTCTTCAGGTAAGGTGGAATCCGGAGCCAAGTTCACTCTGATCTTGACTGCC
This sequence comes from Pleurodeles waltl, assembly GCF_031143425.1. Classification (NCBI taxonomy): domain Eukaryota; kingdom Metazoa; phylum Chordata; class Amphibia; order Caudata; family Salamandridae; genus Pleurodeles; species Pleurodeles waltl. The sequence goes on along the minus strand of NC_090449.1, from coordinate 770,685,645 downwards.
AGTGTAAAGTCCTCTCCTAACTAAGGTTGGATACCCTGGGTTTTTATAGTATCTGATTGTGAATGTTATCTTATATTTTGAGAACAATGACGGGACAAGGCGACAATGAAGCAGCAATGAGTCAGCTCAACTCCATAACCATAAACAACAAAAACATGCCCGCTTACATAGTAAACAGACAAGGTACCAACTTTTCAACGCATGTCTTAAAAAAATGTTAATGCTTTCTACAATAAGAAATAGAAGAATCTGAAATAAAGATAGAAAAGTCTGAACCCAAAGTATAAAGGAAATAAAAGAATCCAAAAAAGGCATTTCTAGGCATGTCAACTTTCTATGAAAGAAAGAGAAAAGACAAATGATGAAACTACAGAATGGGGAGGCAAAAATGATGGAAATAATATAATCTAAAAAAGTACAGTCAGCGTTTAAACATCCCCAGAATAACTCCTAAGCTAAACAATTAACAAAGCCCCTCAAGTGTTCTTGCTACTTGTTGAAGATTTCTAAATTAAACAATCATGCAGATAGTTAACTATTATGTATTTTGCAGAACTAAATTAAATCACAGGTAATCTCGATTCATGTTCAATAACACATTTTCAAACCAAAATAAAAAAGTCTCTGCATTTAAAAACACAGTGATCATGACACTCCTCTTCCTTGGCCACACATGCAGTTGCACTTTATGGTGGCCAGTTGTCCTTTGAAATACTGCATGGTATGCAATGGTATCTTCCACCTGGGAAGCTTTCACTAGCTGTGCGAAATCTTCCCACAGACCACCCCCATCATGCAATGGCAATGGGTGAATAGTAAGGGTCGTGTGTACCATCCTGAATATCCCGATTAAAGCCAGAATGTGAGTGATGCGATTACAGTGAGGGCAGCGACGTATTTGGAGACTGCAGTGGAGATGGCTAAAGCTGGGGTGCCACAGGTGCAGGCCTTAGTGGGTGTCTTCTTACTCTTTTTAGGAACAGGCTAGGCTTTCTAGCACCCCTGATATTGCCTCTCTGAAGGCAAGCCTTCTCTTTTTAAGGGGCCTGGGAACAGGCTCCTGTGGTGGTGGAAGCCTTGCTAAGGTGTTCCCAGAAGTTGGATGTATAAATATCTTCCTCTGTCACGCATCTAGAACACAAGGGATAGAACAGACTCACCTGATGTTGAGCCCAGCACTGAGGCTGCTTTTGACATGGAGGGAGTCAAGTCAATGCCTCCGGGCTTGCTTGAGGGCTTCCTGGGTCTTAGCTCAGAACATCTGCCTCTAGGTTTCTCTAGAGCTCTCTTTTAACAAATGGCCTTGTTGTTAAATGCTTTATAAACAGAGCAAGTTGGTTCCCAGTGGACTCGAGGCAAACTCAAGTTATAGACTCAATTTTGGTCCAACCACAGGAACTTTGCATTACAATTAGTGCAGAACTGGAAGGGAGTATTAACCCACCCTTCTCCAAATAATTTTCATATGACCTGGTCCACCAGCAAAGTCCCTGACCAAGTAATGCAGGCTGGGTTGTTTCACAGCCAAGGTCGATGTGGAGCCGGTGAGGAAAGGTTCTTCGATGCCCTAGCAACAAACTCTTTCTAGCGAATGTCCGAACAGATGGTGAGGCAGACAACATGAGGTGGTGTCTTTGCCCTACTGTACTGTGGCTAAGGGAAGGTTCACGAGATATCTTGAGACCAAAGACCTCTCCAAACAAAAACAACTTTTCAAAAATTGCACAGTATATGATCTATGTGACCTACAGAAACAAATGCTACAAACATGTTTTTAAAACCTCTGTATTTAAACAGTTTGTTCCAACCCTGATTTATGGTTCCAGTTAGTTGTACATGGATGGAAGGGTGAGTCTTTGGAATTCCACCTCTGCCGAAGTGGCAGACGCACAGTCATCTAAGCAATTCACCAAGAATCTGATGAGGTGGCAGGCATATGCTCATGTGTCTCACTTTAGCAAGCCACTACCAAGAATCAAATCCCGACCAGTAGAACATCATCTGTTTCATGTAATGCTATTTCACGTATGCAGCTTTCCCACTATTACTGGTGAGAGACAAAGCTAAAAGTATGGGGATATCCTAAAGGTTATGCTCCTTCCTACATACTCTTTCTTCAAAGTCATTTGCGAGGCTGCAGGAATAATGCTAACAAATAAAGCTGGCCTTTCAAGGAAAAGGTAAAGAAACATTCTAGACATGCTTACCTTTTTAGCGTATGTCCCTTCCGAGTGTGCCATCTGAATTTATTGCTTATGCACTTCAATAGAAAAATATTTCTACTGAAGTTCATAAGCACATAAATGCCTCTTGGTGAAACAACAGTTTGGGCTGGACTTTTCTAACTGCAGTAGGGTCAAGGCTAATTTGGATATGGCTGGGTCCAAGCTGAGGTGGCATGGTGGGTGAAAAACAATGAAATGGGGTGTGGCCCAAGCGATCACTAGAGGCTGAGTTTAAGTCAAGCATTCCATTCATCACTTTTTTTTATGCCTCTTTGTGATAATTTGCAACAAAGTTGGTTTAAGAAACACAAGCCAGGCCTTTTGAGTGGCCAAAAGTCCATGGTTAACTGCATTTATACGAACACATAAACGTCATTTATACAGGCAATTCTGAAGAACTAATACTTCAATCAAAAATGCTGAGTTGTAAAACAATACTCTTATCTTATTATTTCTCAGAATGAAAAGCAAAAATAATCATAACATTTCCACTAAGGGAATTCAAATGCTTTGAATTGTAAAAAGGTCTGACTGCTGAGCTCTCACTTGCTGCTATCTGTAGCAAACCTATGCATCTCAAAATTAAATTCTGCTGGCCAACTCAGTCCCCCCAAGATCTGAGTATAGCCAAATGAGCAGAGCTGTGGTAAGTAAAAGTGACACTTCTGTAAAGGGCTATGAAGGCCAATGCTGCAGCAGAACATGCTATATTAAAATTATTAAGAAAGGGGCATGATTATCATTATAGTGGAGTTTTAGCACTTGGCAGAGGGGGCATCAAGTCCCTCTCCTCGTCCAACGCATGACATCACTACCTGCTTGGGCCCAGCTTCTTCACACCAATTAACGTTGAATTCCAAATCAACTTTGACGTCTGACCTGCCATGCTGGCACTATTGTGTCCACCTGACCATCAAGGCAACCAGCAACCCCAGAAATACCAAAGGTCCACAGCCACCAGGGCAGTCTGGACACATGTCTTCAGAACACTTAACTCCTTGCATTATACAGGCTAGGTAAACCTACTTTGTAAATATTATTGGAGGGAGGTTTGGCTGACAGAGGTGTGTGGCTTTTCAGGACATCGAGGGGCAGAAGTGCACACTCCATGATTCATTAAGAATGGATGCTTTGGGACCTTCTGTGATACTGAGCAGTCTCAAAAAGAGAGTAGCTTCTGAAACAAGAATACCAAACATCAGGTGTGGCAAAGCTTGCAGGTCATGTTTCCAATTGCCCCTATCATTCGATATACATCTGTATGGTTTAACCCGGATTTTCCTTCTTTTTCTAGTACTATGCATGCAGTAGACTGGTGTAGGTCACGTCTGCAATTGGTAGGTCAGATGTTTGCAGGATATGAGGTCTTACCCTTTTCAGATTTAGTTACACAATTTGCAGTCCTGAGTACAGCACTTTTTAAGAATATGCGGGTTAAAAACATTTTTAACAATCAAGTTAAAGGGTCAGGGCTGCTAAATTATATTCCACACATTGAACTGCTGTATAGTATCTATGGCAGAGTGAGTTTTAGTCAATTTTAGAAACTACTAATTTCGGACCAGCCAGATATTATATCCACCATAGCCTCTAAATGGACTTGTAAATCATCACTACAAGTGGGTGCCGACATAGTCATGAAGCCAATCTGGTTAAATAATTTGTGAAGGTATATAGGTTGAAAATTCATCACTTGAAGATTCTTCAGGATATATATTACATTTTGAACCGATTATTCAACTGGGGATGTTGGACTAGTGCAGAATAATTTCAATGCGGTAAGTCGGGCGCAGATACTATTCATATTTGTGTTACTCGTGTGTGGTACTGCATCAATAATGACAGGAAGTCTGTGATGAGATCTCCAGGGTTACTCCAAGCGGTATTAATCTGTCTGCTCAGCAGATTATTTATAGTACATTGGATCAAATCCCCTTGACGGTAAAAGGAATTGTTTTCTTTATGATTCGGACAGCTGGGATTTTGGTTGCACATCTCTGGGTATGTCCGAACCCTCCGTTGGCCATTAGATGACTTAAGCAGTTCTTGGACATTTATGGGCTCTTACTGTTTCTGGTCAGGAGAGATCCAACAAGGAAACATTTAAGGCAAACGTGGACCAGGGTGAATTTAGATGCAGTGGCTGGCTGTGTTGGGGGTCCATAAGGTATTCTCATTTCAGTACTTTCGCTCTTCCCTCAGTCATTAAGGTTTCTCACCTCCTTTCTGTCATAATCATTTATTTTATGGTGCTACCACTCTGCTGCATTAATATTCTAAAAGTGTATGATAAATCAATAAAATAGGAGGGCTGTGGGAAGAATATCAAACAATTTGTGAACATTCTCTAACTTCTCACCTTTCAGAGAGCTGAAAATATTTAACACCCAACTGCAAGATTGGCATTATTTTAAGTAACTGTTTTTGTATGACAGTATATACTTTAAACAAATTTACCTTAGATTTGGCTGAGTCACTAGTAGCTGAGTCTGTAAAAGAAAAAAAAAAACTTAGTAAAGTTCCTTTTCATAAAACAGAAATTACGTAATACTAAACACAATGCGAGCTTTATGGAAAATACAAGCACAGACCAAAAGGTGAAAGCAAATAAAAAAAAAGAAAAGTGGAAAGTCTGAGCTCACAAAGCCGCACCACAGAAAGCCACCGCCATGAAAGGATGCTGTGAATTGTAGGCAGAACCAGCTCAATGGCATGACAGAAATGGCAAAGGAGCCCTGTTCTCGTAAATAAAAACAAAAACACTTAAGTATACTTTTTAAGGCTAAATATTTCACACAATACCAGATCAAAGACCAACTATTACACTGTTGCTCTCCACTATCTTAATCATTCGCAGGTACAGTTCTTGACCTATGTCTGACCTGATTTCAAGATTAACGCTTAGGGTCAGGAGCATACTGTAGCCAAGCAGCAAATTTAGAAAAATCATAGCAACATCAACTTCAAAAGAAACTAAATCTGAACTGCTGTTCTGAGTTTTATCTATCTCAACATTTAATCAAATTTGTTTTAGAGCTTAAACTTCATTATTTGTATGGTATCCACGGTATGTGTTTACAAGCGATATTACAATTACTACTGTGTTCCAAACTATGTTAAGAGATATTATGAAATGAAAAATGAACACTATAGTATTATTTTAGGATAAAGTGAGGTTGTACGTATGCAAAGTGGACCGCAAACGGCTACAAAATAATGATCAAACAGTGATTTGGCTTGCGTTTTGCTTTTTTTTTTTTTTGTTTGTTTTGTTCAGGAACAGAAGAGCAGAGCCCCATGCCACACCACCTTGACACATGGCTAATGCTTTATGGCTAGAAAAACCGGTAGACCATACCATGCTATTACTCCTCGGTGTCTGCTTCAGAAATAACAAGAAACAGCAGAAAGACTTTAAGAAAGTAGCATTGATCTGTTCAAAATACTCGCAACAGAAAATTTACAGGACAGATCATTTACAAGAAACGGGGGTTTCTGCAGACAAGGCAGCTACAGTGAGGGCAACAGTCCTCTTTCTTCCTACAGTTCCAGCTGTCCATCATCGACATCACAGAATCCATTAGTGACATCACCGTATGATAGACTCCTCCCATTTCTCCTGTTTCAACATCAGCATAGCATGTTTCAGTAAGTGCTGAAAACACTTTGCAAGTACAGCAAGAACTAGACACAAAAGAGCAACAGTTTTGGACACCGCATGCTGGGTTAGTGAAACAGTAGGTATGAAAAACATCGCCACCAAACCCAGCGATGCTAGAATTTAAACTGAGTGTGGAAGAGAGACCCTGTTCAAAAACAAAGTGTTTAACACAACACATCTCTAATATTTTGCATTTTAAATACAATTTTTAAAAATGCGTTGTAATTAATATGCACGCAGTACACAACACGTTTTTCCACCAAAACAAATACATTAAGAAGCAACATCCATCTGCTATAACCTTTGATTTTTACTTTACTATATTTGGAAATTAAGAAAACTGTGTTGCAAAGAACATGCTTTGCCCAAGTGATGCAAGGCTAGCTAAACATGTGACAGCCTTCGAGAGTGGCAGACATCAAAATATTTGTTGTGTTAAAAAATGAAGAAACATCTTTTTCAAAGCAAGGGAGTTGTAGGAAAGAAATAGATGGCAGTTCAAAGATGGTGTATACTGAACATGTTAATCTAGCCGTCTGATTAACTGTCCAGGCAAGAATTACCTGATACGTCTCCAGGGGATACTCCAGTTCTTCCAATGTTGGTGAGTAAGTGATCTATGTTTGGCACTGGCTGTGATTCTAAAGTGCTTTCCTCCTGTACAGTTGTCTACAGTTAATAAACAAAGATCTCTTCATCATTTTAACCCAATCAAAGCACTATACATTGCAAAACATCACAGATCTATAGTTACCAGAAAAATTGCAAATCAGGGATTGGAAGGAAAGATAATTCAGTTACATGATCTTCTTCAGCCCCTGATCTAGCAATCCTTTCCCCGAAACCTCTAGGAAATGTATAAAGCAAAATGTGTTTAATCAGTTGGTTAATACAAACTAAATGTAATCAATACTTCTAGATGGGAGGTTTATGAAATATGATTCAACATTTAAATGTAGAGCAGATCATTGTGGTAAACTATATGTTCTAGACAAGTTTAAAATAATAGTTAAATTTTAAGGCAGGCAAAAACATGCCTCACCCTCCTCCCTTACATCACCCATCACCATTAATTTATATTTGGACTAAATTATGCACTTAACCCCCCTTAGTGGAGATGTTGGCATGGTACTGCCATGTATAAAGAGACTACCTCTGCTGCTAGCAGAACTTTACAAAAACCAGGTGACTGGAGAAACTTTCAAAGCCTTCAATCGGTGTGTCTCTGAGCCTCACCTGCACCTTAATTAACTAAAGAGGGGTGGTTGTTAACCAAAATGGGTGGGGGCACAAGCACCACCCTCTGTGATGCCATTGATAAAATGTACATCACGACTGCATCTCCTGATCCCACACAAGGAATGTAGCTTGTACATGCACCATAATCTCAGTCTCTGACAGTCAACACAGACATTAAGGCTCCCCAGAACAAGATTAATTTGGGTAGGGCTAAGAGTCTCCTAATCGTCTTCATAGGTGACTTTCGAAATGAGGGGAGTAGAATACAAGAATTTCTTGGAAGGACAAACACACATACACACACATATTAAGTTCATATTACACCCTCATTCATCAGACCACCACAACATCAGAGACCATATCACTGCTATTATTCAGAAATCCCTAGATTACACATTTGCCTGCAGGTGAGTGATGAGACCCCAGGCAAGAAACAGAAGACATTTATTAATTCAAAGGCAAGGCTTTTCCAATGACAGAACTCATAAAGTTAACTCCTCAGCTCTTTAAAATAATCTTAGCAGGCTTGCACCCCTTCAACACCACAGATTAATTTTCTAACAAGGTAAAAAAAGGAATCTCCCTATACTAAAGACCCTGAAGCCCCGTCCTCCTGCCATGCCACGTTCAGCAGATTACACTGTAAGCTCTTCAATTATAGGCTTTCTGTAATTCTTAAGCAGTTTTCACAAATGTCTAAGCAACACCCTCAACATAACTTTCAATAATAATCAACTAGATAAGGTAGGAAGCTCCACACTTGAGAAAATGAAACCACCAAGACAAAATGAACAAAACAATCTAGAAACTTTTTGATTTATTGATCGAGAAAGTAATTTTATATTAGAATGGTAGAATACTTTCATCCCATGGAGAAATGTAAACAATACTTACAAGTGGCTCTTCCGGCCCTTCTTCTGAGAAAAACCAGTCATACTAAGAAGAAAGATGAACACCATTAACTGATATAGCAAAGAAATGTAAGTACAAGGCAAGAGCAATAGTGATCAATACTATTGAAGACACTTCTATTTGTATCTGTACAATGCAATGTAAAGCAATACATGTTATTGGAATCAGTAGAGACATCCTTGACTTACGTGCTGTATTAGTGTTTCTACAATTTTATATTGATCTGGCATATGAGTGACCATGTGTGTCATGTTGTCTTCTGATGTTCTCACAAGCGTTGGACCAAATACTATTGCCAGGTTTCTTGGTTCCATCTATAACAAAAATAAATTACACTTTCAAACTAATACACCTTGGTGCCATGTGCTTACAACTGTTATTTCATTTTCAGATCACAAATGCAACCTTAAAAATATTGTTTCATAGATATTGTAATGTTTTAAGGCATTCACAACCGCTGCAACATCAAGCCTATGTATTCAGCCAAGACACTTTAGGACACTAGCATTATAGACATCAAGATAAGTAAATAACAGTGCCGTGGCAAACCTGGATGGATTGTTTGTGGCCCTTCAGATTACTACCAAAGGTTACCTGACAGGAGAAAGAGGTGAAAAACCCAGAGAGGAAAGGATGGATAGATGATGGACATGAACACAAAAACACTGGACCAAATGAAAATGTAGCCTTAAAAAAAAGTAAATGTGACACTTTTAGACCTTCCTCATTCAGAATATGTTGAGGACACTACTTGCTGATGCAGAACAGAAAGAGATTAAATATTCCTATTCAAACTAAGCAGAGGACTGGAATGAAACTCTTGCAATAACAGGGAACAAAACTCTTACAGATTCAAGATGTCAATATATGTTGCACATTATGTTAGCATACACACTGTTAGTACAACACTGAAGTACCTTTAAATTCACTGTGCATCAAATTTGACTTTCATAGACTCTTAGTGGCAATGGTGCAAAATACCTGCGAATTGACCTCCCTTTTCTTGTTCGTGATCCTTTCCTAAAGGGCATCACAGTAATTATTAGGTGAATTTTAAACTGCGAGCGTTAAGCTTGTACACTGAATATAGTCTTCTACTTACTAGACTTGTGCTTAAGACTGCTGCAGAGCAGACACTACTATTTTAAATAAACTGACAGCTGCCATTTCAGAGAACTGACACCAAGAGGGATGAAGAGTCAGCCTCTAAAGTTAAGGATAGAGTAATAGTTTCAAGTCCTTCACTGAGATTTAGCGAACACTAGTTCAAGAGCAAAAGAGGTCTGAACTATATAGATTAAAGAGGTCTTTGAAACTCAGCGTAGTAATGTGATGATTTTGAAAGTAGGAAACAACCAGTACGGAACAAAACAATTTACTGTTTCAAATCTTAATGTTTTGTGTTCAAGAGCTGCTGCCGTGCGGAGAAGATATGCTCCATGAATGGCTGATAGGTCTAGAGGCTTGGCAGTAGTCTGCACACTTGCAGTGACCACTACATCACACGAGGGACCACATTCCTCTTGCTAATACCCGAGCTACATGTGTTGGGGAAGTAGTCGATAACAACCTGCACAGTAGATCACCTTTCCATGGGTGGCCTTAATTTTGGAGAAACATCTGTGCAATGCAGAGACTACGAGAGGATCTAAAAGAATGTAAATTCTAAAGGTTGTGATACAGTCTCTTTAGAACTGGCCGCAGAGTATGTGCATATATTTCGGATGGATGGTTTGAGGCCTCATGTGCAGTGGTTGAAGAGGCAAGGGAAAGGGATTATGAACGTGAGGAACGGGCTTTTATTTTTAGAGATTTTAACATTACATTTCCCACGTATTTATGAATGTATGTTTTATGGTATATCTGTAGCCTATGAAATAAATATTATTGATTGCAAAGACATGGACTGAATGATTACTTTCTCTTTTAATTAATTAATTTACTCAAGTAAAAAAATAACATTCAATATTAAGTGCACAAGTAGCACTTTCAGGATTAAGACAAAAGGATAATTTTCTGCAATAAGCAAAGATGCCAATATCCTTTTTGAGTAGTTTGGCAGGAAGGTGTGCCGCCCTTGATGGATTCCCGTAGTGGCCTTTGGAAAATCCTAGGCAAGACTTTGAATTGGTTTGAGGGTGATAAAACAGAATCATCCTAAAGTTTATTTTGCCCAGTCAGATATGAAAATAGAAAACTTTAAAAATGAAGAGGAGTCAAAAACCATTTTCTGAGAGGAAGGAACACTTATGCAGAATGGAAGTTCATACTTTCAGAGCCCACTCCACCTTGACCTACAAATCTATCGCATGAGACATCTTTGGTCTCTTCAAAAGCAGAACTGCTAAGTTCAGCATACGGTGGTATACCTGCTTGATCTTGGAATGTTTCAAATGTGCAAGTATACAGGGTGGAAGTGAAGGCCTGGAGAATCAGTCATGTTAAGTACAATTAGTAAAAGTAATGCATTAGCCACAACTAGGAAGAAGGCAATTACAGTCTGGCACTCCTGTGGGATGATAGATTTAGATACAATGATCAGAGCCACATTAGCTGCAATGAGTTTAGTTTCAGAGGAAATCAAAACTATCTTTTGCATCCCAAACTATTAGAAATCTGGGAGTTTTCATGGATGGCACCCAATCGTTCACTCCACAAATTGATAAAGTGAAACATCTTACTTCAGTCAACTTAAGACCCAAACAAAAATGTTGCATTTTCTCTCTACTCTGGCCCATTTCCCATCCAAGCACTGGAGTGTTCCCAGTTGGACTACACCAATGATTTACATATTTGCCTACCAGCCCATCAATTTCATGGTCTTCGGTTGGTTCTAGAAATGGGCTGCTTGTTTGCTACTCAATCCCCCATGCCACACCCACATCTCAAATCATCTCAGTTTACTCAACTGGCCTCTGGTGAAAGGTATTCTATTCAAAAGCCTTTGTATTTGTTTAGAGGTTTTACACAACTCAGGCCCTGCGACAAACAAAAAAATGTTCACTCATTATATCTCGTCAAGACATTTACAATATTTCTCTGCTCATTTCCTCAAGGTTCCCAAGATTAAAAAACAAAATCGCAATACGGTGGCTGATCCTTTGCCTTTTAGTTGGCTACAAAGTGGAACACTTACTTTTCATTACCAGACCATGTTGACAGCTTTCAGAAAACAGCTTAGAAATTGTTTATTCTCACAGTTGTTTATGTAACTATTTGCTGGTGCCAGGGCAACCGTTTGGTATTTGCTCACTTTAGAAATTCCATAAATAAATCCCCTGCATTTTTCAGGCAAGTGATGGATGCTCCTTCTCGGAGCAGCATTCTCAGGGGGCTGTAAGAAAATCAATTAGGAGAAATCCTAATTTAAAAAAAAGTCTGCATGTGGATTAGAGTTCTATGCTAAATAAGACTAAGCAAATGTTAAAAATTATTTTCATAGGAGTTGCCCTGACAGTAAGCTCTGCAGCAATTACAGAGCACTGTGTTAAAAAATGTGCATCAAAAAAAGAGTAAAACGACGAAATCTCCAATAAAACACGTTTTGGACGCCATCAATCTCCTCTGGGGAAAATGGTATTTATCTTGATGGGATGGTGTCGATACTCAAAGGTAATATATCTAATCGCATAAAAACGCATATTTGACTTAAAGTGTACAAGGGTCCATAATGGATAGTAACAGAGTAGTAATATCTGCTGGCATGCGCACGCCAGTCTTAACACGTGGGGCTCTCTCCTACTCATGTATCCAACTAATCATTAATATTTTGCAGACCGCAACCGCAGCTAGGTAGTGTGTACTACTTTTACAGTACTCCCTTCCTACCAGTGACATATGACTATGTATGGAAAGAGTGTAGAGAGAGAGAGAGAGAAAGAGAAGATGCATAACTGATACCTTTGCCACATTTAGTAGTTCTAGTGATGTGAGTAGTTCTAGTGATGTGATATAGACCAAGGGGCTGAAGGCTGAGTGTCTTAAAGTAAAATAATGATGTAGATAAGAAAAGGAGAACTTCAGAAAAACTACTGATTGCTTTATTAAACAAATATGTATGTTGAACTACATAATAGTCTGCAAGGTGCCATTAAACATGGGTACCCATTGAAACGAGAATATTCATGTTAGCTTACCTTTAATGAACAGAAACTTGATTCAACAATGGACAATGGTAAAGTACTGCAGAGTGGTTTTGGACTGTGATTATGATAAACAAACCCATATTTATCTGGGATCCTTGAAATATTTTCCACATTTCACAGAGTCCCTGTGAAATATGGGTTTGTATAGCACTGCATTATGTGCAACAAACGCACGCAGATATGCTGAATGTGTGAAAAAGTAATACTGTGTTTAGTTGAAACACAGTTGCCCACCTTGTTCTTCTCAGAATTTTCTGCCACCGTCTTTAGATGTGTAGAAAGAAACTTTAGTGTTTCATAATGATGGTCTGGCAAGCCGTAGATCTGAAACAAAAACAAATAAAACGTTTTTCTAATGAGAGAATAATAAGTGTTCCAAGACATCCTAAAAATGTCAGATGTATTGAACTTCAAAGAGCAACTAATATCCTTCCAGAAGATTAGAACGTGTTTTGCTTTATTTTTCAATAGGAAAAAAACATGTGTAGTAAATATTATAGACTGATTTCTTTAAAAAGCCTTTACAGCTACCTTGATGACACAATTAAAACCGAAGTAATATAAAGAAGAGAACTGATGAAATAAGAAAAAGCACTTACCAATTGTTTTAATGCTTTGAGTCTTTCAACTGGATCCTCTGTTCGGTTGGCTTCAATGAAGTCAGCATATTTGTCTTTTTGACAAAAAAAATACATGTTAAGTAACCAATATTATCAACAGAGGCAAAACAAAATTCTAAACATTTACCAAAACAAACTTTCACTTGCAGACTTGGGAAGAAAAACGTCAGTCAGTTAGTAAGGATAGGGTGGTGTTCTTTGCTACAGTTGTTCATCTGATGTGGTATGTGAAATCTGGATTGCCAATCCGATTAAGTCACATCCAGACGAACTTGCAAAGCTAACTGCACTTCATCAGTTGTCTAACAAATTATCCAATACATCCAATCGAGCTATCTACAACCAGAGACAGGATGACAGCAGGTGAAGTGGTTACCTTTGTCATGGTTTTCCCACAGTTGCCTAATACTAATTTACTTGCAACCAACAGTCCCACAGTATACTGTGAATGATGTAGGATCTGGCTCTTTTACTTTTTTTAAATTAAACAATGGCTTTAAGATTGCCCAAGAAGGCTCATCTCTATGCAGAGAAATAATGATTGGTATTACTATTAGAGGAAAGATTGCACGAGGATGCCCACAATGCAGAGTTACTGAACTTAATGGCTGCAAGTAGTGTATCGGTCTCTTGTGCTGCTATCCAGGCGTTAAAACAAGGTAAGTAGTTAGACTGTTCCAGATATCTTTATGGCTGTGGGAAATCTGTCTGATTAGAGGATTCTAAAATTCAATGGAAAAGTGAAATTTAGAGCCACAAAGTACATCAGTGTGACAAGGGTATTCCCCATCACTGCTGGGTGCATATAAAAAAGAATGCTTGGAACAAGGGGATGCTTCATATGGAGGCCAGTGGAGTTCTACGCTTCAAGCAAACTATTGAGAAGTGTTAAGACCTTGTCTACAAAAAAAATGCTTATCAGTGAACTGAAAGCCTGAGATAGTTTGAGATGATTTTTGTATCATATTGTCTCCAGCTAGAAGACTCCAGCTTTAAGTACCACTGGTACAGCTACAGGGAGCACCTGTGGAGTGTGGCATTGGGAACAATTACACTTAAAGATGACTAGAGTCCTGAAAGCTTATGGAACCACCTAGATGACACTGCATTTTGTTCCAGGAAGTGGCCCGGTGAGCAAGACCTTCATCTGGGACACAAAGGCACTTGTAAGCTCATTGTGCCCCAACTGCATTGAACCCTCTTTGAGGGTGTCAGAAGGGATTTTAGATATTTCTCAAAGAACCCAAAATCGTACAACTTCAGAAGGATCAAGGATAAGCCATTTCCTTGCAGACACACTGATGAGGCAGTCATACTGTCAAATGTAGTAGAGTCCTTATCCATCTGCAGAAAGGCTGACACCAGGGACAGAACCTAAAAATAACCAAGGAACTATATTGTGCCCTGCATGTACAATAAATACAACAATCCATCATTCTGAACCACTGCCAGTATACAAGTTCGAGTCAGCATTTTAAGTTTCAGCAGGAATGAGGTACTGGTTTAGACTACAAAGTTCGAAGAAGGAGCAGTTTTCCACCCTTCATGGTGGCCAAGAAACATTATCCCACTTCCTTTTATTATGTCATTTTACGCTTAAACTCCGCAAATTGTACTTACGTCCGCTTTTTAGATCATACGGGATCAGGAAATGTAATGAGGCGGAAGTGCTTTGTATGCGATCAGATGAGAAACATATTGTGGCGAAGGTTTCAACTTATATATTGGAAGCGTGGAAGTTACGTTCATCAATGTACTCACAGTTGGCCTAAGTATAATTACTTGTGTTATCCTAGCTATCATTAGTATGAGACATCGCTGAAGGTTGCTGATTAAACCAGGCAAGGTCCTGGGTTATTATTATACTGCTGGCAGGTATCGCAAGAACCCAAATGATTAGTGCAAGAATAGGATACTTAAATTTTAGATCTATAATGTTTTTAGAATAAGTAAAGAGTCTTATGCCAATTATGGCTAATAATCAAGTTTTATGATATTGCAGGGCATATTGGATTCACCTAGGGCCACGTAAAATCAAAAACTCAAGTATAGTTTTTCTTTCTTACAATGTTTTACTTAATGTGATTTTATTGCGTGTGATGGATTGATATTTATTGTGTATTATTGTTATGGCCGGATAGGCTGACAACAATTAAATAAATAAATGGTAAAATGGCTTGTAGAATAACGAGATTCTTTTACTGCAGACTGCTGTCTGCATGGAGGCCATGAGGGAAAATAAAATTAATAACACTGGTCTTCCAAACCCATGCATCAGTGGGGATTTGTTTCCAGTGGTGATGGTGAAGGAATAAACTCTCCCCCCCCCCCCCCCCATACCAACTCAAATTGTACCCTCCTCAAATGCTGCAAAGGACAGTATCAGAGCAATGGATAAGTCATTGGGTATATTTAGCGTCTAGAGAGGCCTGGAGAACGAATTTAGTTTTTCTCTAAGGGGTCCCCCTTAGGAATGTGGCGTTGAACATGAGAAAGAGGAGGCAGGTGCAGACACAAAGTCTGGATAAAAAGCTGCATTTTGTCAGCAATAAAAATGACTTTAGGCATGCTTGGGTAAACTCAAGGGCACTCAGCAAATTCACTGTGACTGTACCACTCTGGCACTGCTGGAAAATCTCATTAAAAGAGGAATCAAAGGATCAAACAAGTTCTTCGTTTTAAAATGGAGATCAACAACACTTTCGCAGGCCTCATGCTAAAGCCCAAAACGCTTTCCATGCCTGTCTACTCAAAGCAAAAGCAGTGTTCATCTTGTCTGCCACAGAGTCAACTGGAGCATCAGCAATCTGATTCATATTAGCCATATTTAAACAAATCTATACCCAGCCATAACTACACAAACCTAGACTCTTTCCCAGGCACAGCCTGGAGGCACGATGGCCTATCTGTCAAATTTCCACCTCAGGTGCAACATGCAATCGCAACAAAGGCAATAACATGTCTGAGTAAGATAACTCATCTTAGGACTGATATTTAATTTCCCTAAAGTCCTATAACCTAAACCAGCTAAATAAGGGAAGAGAGACCGAAAAGGCAGGAATGTAAGCAGAAAGTGGCCTGGGTGCAAGCTTTTGTGAGTCCAGAGAAGTAGTTTCCAACCTACACCTACAGTGAAAGAAAGAATAGGCTTTGGCATGCGTCTGTATTGTATGCAACATGCTCGTGTGTGGCATATGCACGTGTTGTACTAGAAGCATAAAACTAATGAACAGCTTTGGGAGTTTGTCTTACATTCAGCAAGTGGCATAGTGCCAACATGATGAAAATGGAAGAGCACAGCGGCACAGGGGAATAAGAGTGAAAAATAAAGGCAGACTGAATTCAGAAAGAACATAGCAGACGTGGCATTTATCACATGAAACAAGTGGTCAGAATTGAGCAAATTCCTACAAACCGTATTTATTAAAAACAGGGAAATTAATTAAAGGGAAAAAAACACAACCAGAGGTGCAATTATTTCAATTGCATATATTATGGCGCAAGTACATGAAAATATCTATGTACACTGTACTATAGGTTGCTCCAAAATGTGCAAGAGGTGGCCGAAGTGCTCATGCAGCGTGACAAGTGAGAATAAAGTGACTGAATACATAAAATATCAAATGAAAATCACAGTGCTTCAGACACCTGCGTACTGCCTGTCAAGTGTCAGAGTTCAAAATTCCCATACAGCCAGGGCAATTAGAAAGTTGCCGTAAAAGCCCAAATGGGATTAGGTCCTAGTATAAGCAATTTGTGAAAGCGCTGACGTTTGGACCTAGAAAACGCAGCTACTTAAAACCATCTGTGTGGGTCTTCATCAGGATGCGAGGGTGGAGTGGGGTAACCTGTATGATATTAGTGAATAATAAAAAATAAAAAAACAGACTGGTGTGTTTGCAAAACATTATGCTTGTTTCATGCTATAACTCACCCGGAGTTGCATGAAAATTCCATAGGGTAAATCCTATGGGGTTCAACAGACAGCAACACAGCTTGTCTGCAGAAATTTGTAAATGTGAAATTGAAACGCATGAGAGAAATCAATTGAACAGGAGTCCGGTAAAAGGAAAGAGTGAATACAAAGATTCCACTCACCTCAATGTAAAACTTTTACTGTGCAGACTACTTTAAATAGGGCCCTTCCTGATACTTAGGAATGGGCTGTGGAAGAGAAATATTTAAAAACAAGGTTTTAGTTAAAAAAAAAAAAAAAAAAAAAAAAAAAAAAAAAGACAATGTCTAACTGGTTGAAGTTCACCAACGTCATGGACAAAGGACAATGAACAACTCAACAAAAGCAGCCAGCTTGTTCTCAGTATTCTTGATTGCTGGGGGTCAATCGTTCACAGCACGAGAGATAGTAATGGTTCACCCCACATGGCGTGAGCATGCGCGCTGTGGGGGGAATCCCTACTGCAATAATAGCACCTGCAGTTAAGCGTAGTCTAGGCCTCACAGAGGCTAATATCGGGCAAAAGAGAGCCCATCACGTTTAATGTGCACCTAGATGGGGTGCAGATAATGCAAAACCCCTATTGTAGGGCCGCAACAATTGCGCTAACAAGACACTGACCTTAGCCACGGTTTATAACAGTTATTCTTCTCATGGGGGTCCCTAGAGTAAACACGGACCAGTGATTTGATGTGGTATGAATCATAAATTCAAAATATATGTGTTAACAAAATAGGCAACATTGTGATGACAAACACATTCAAATTATAACTACATACATGAGCCAAGTCTCTTTTTATGACTTTCGCAGAGATGAGCGGTCAAAACTTAAAATCTAGTGACATCCTGGCATGCGCGATTGTCAATGCATTAAGTTTGATTAAAGTTAGTGAATTGGTAGCCACTGTGGTAGGATGTAAATTACTTCTCACATGGGGGGGTCCCTTGGATTGAAACGGGCCAACAATTCAATGTGGCATAAATCTTATCAAAATGAAATAGATGACACTGTGGCGACAAGCGCATTAAAACTAAAACATAAACTTGAGCCATGTCCCTTCTTGTAAATATCACGGTGTTGAATGGGCAGAACAACGTCTAATCACATTTTAGCATGCATGACTGTCTATACAATAAGTTCGAATAATGTTGGTGAATTAATGTAAACTGTAGAATCATGTGGATAAGGTCGAGTTGTGAGTTATAAACAGGTCCACTTCAGAGTTTTGACAATAGACGGGTCCCTTTATATACATAAATGCATTCTGTACATCAACAAAGTAATCACCCTATTGTGACAGATCACATTTCACATTTCATTGGCATTTGAGATGAAAAATCAATTTAGATATCGGTGCAGGTGCACCAAATTAAAACGGTTAAACAGGAGACTTTGTCCAGCATGGCGTAACAGGCGTGTCAACATGCATACTAAAGCGGAGATTGGCAGCATTTTAGTTCAGGAAAATTCAGCAACATTCCGACATTTAATTGAGCACTGTTCCCCTTTCAAGGGATGCTAATGTATAGAACGAATATGAGGGAGGTTGGATACAAGAAAGTCCCCCAGAAATCAGTTGTAGTGCGGTCTGAGTCATTACAAGGAGATATTAGTCCAATCCTACAAAGCCAAAGGAACCCAGTTACATCAGTGGCAAACTCAGAGTGAAAATATAGCTTTAACCACTGTTCAGTGTAGCTAACTGTTTGGCTATTTCCTCGAATTCATTCAATCCCTTGGCAACTGTCTCTAACAAGTGGATCTATTTGCATTCCCTCATATTAAGGACATTGGACATGTTGCCACCCCTTGAGTTGGTGGTAACTTTTTCCATTACAAACCGCTTTTAGGCTATCTGCAGGGTGGTCTAGAGAGGAAACGTGTACTTTACAGCTTCTCCTGCAGAATTCTGGCTTTGACTTTCTGGCATGTCTGTCCAACAGAGTATTGGTCACATGGACATTTAATGATATAAAGCACGTCAGTGCTGTTGCGATTCGTGCGACTCCTTAACGTGCAGTTACGTTCACTGTGTGTGAATTCTTTGAGTGCCACTGTGAGAGAACAGGCTTTGCGCTTCCCACAGCTGAAGTGGTCAACAACTGGGGGTAGGTTCCAGTGGGATGCCAACTCCGTATTGTTTTGTGATCTGAGGAGAGCACTCACATGGTCCTTTACACTTTTGCCCTTTTTAAAGGCATAAATAGATTTTTCATTTGTATCGAGCTCATGGGAAACTAGGTCCCAATGCTTATTATTAATATATTTTACTATGGTTACTCCTGGTGCATAAGGTGGTAACACAAATCATCATTTCTAGGAAATAATCATCTCTTTCTCTTGGCTCCAGTAATGTGTACCTGGGGCAATACCGTTCTCTCTTATGGGAACGTTTAAGAAGTTCTTTGAGGTAACCTCGATTCGTTTAGTTTTTTAATGTGGATATTAGATTCCCTGAAATAGTCAGCTCTACAGAAACAGTTCCTTTGAAATTCTCAGGAACTGTCCATAGGGAAGATTCTCACGTAGGTTCCTGGAGTGGTGACTGGTGTACCTAAGTAAGGTGTTCCATTTGTGTTGTTTCCAGAAAAGAGTAGCATACACTTTTGTATCCTCAACCTTGATTGAGTTGTCCAGGAAACTGATTTCATGTCACCTATGTGATAGGGTGAATTTAATGTCATCGGATCTATTGTTGAGCCATTCATAGAAAAGCTCCAAATGAGATTGGCTCCCTGTCCAAATCATCAAGACCTCAACTATATATCTCTTCCATACTGTAATATTGGAAGACAAAGGTTTGGTTTCAGTACAGATGTAGGGGCATTCATATTGGTTTATAAAGAGAATGGCTAAGTAGGGAGCAAATCCTGTTCCCATTGTGACTCCCTTGGTCATAGATAGTTTTGGAAGATCAATTATGAAATCAGTAGGGACCTGCAGAGGTGTTCCTCCCGACTGAGGGCCTCTCTAATGGTTTCTAATGCTGGCCCGAGGGATGTTGGTATACAATGAGGTGATGTCCACTGTCACTAATAATTGTTCAGAGGAGACAAAGGGATGGTTTGTCAGTTTAATGGCCTCCATTGTATCCTTTACATAAGATCTTAGCAAAGGCATCATGCCATTCTACAAAATAAGAGAGAAGCTGATAAGTTGACCTATAAGAGGGTCAAACAAAAAGCTGGCCTAGGGTTACTTAATGTCAACTCAGATTTTGGTTACCAAGATCAACCCTTTTAGAATTACAGTCCGCCAGCAGACAGTTATTGATATGTTAACTTTCTATCTGTAGCATAGTAATCAAACAAATGGCTTCCGAAGCTCAGTTATTTTGCTGCCTGGTCAAAAAGCCTGCTCAACTAAAATTTGTGAAACAGGGTCCTTATTGGTGTTTATTATCAGCAAGCAAGCAAGCACAGCTGAGCCACAACCTCCATCAACCTCTTATCACTGAGATCCAAGGTCAGAATGTGATATCCGTCATTACAGCCAGCAGGTTCCTCTCCACGGTTACTTTTGAGTACCTGCAATTGTCAAGCCACCAAATCAGCCAGCATTGAGTCATATTGCCTTGCCTTCTGCCAATATATCCTCTGGCAACTCTGCTGAATGGCTGAGCTTAGAGACATGCTGCAAAGTCAGTGAGAGGAGTCTGAACGAAGCTGACTGATGAAACAATGTAGGGTCAAAATGCCAGCCTATCCTCCAGGAAAGTCACTGCCTTATTGAACTGATGGCTTCACTCCAGCATTTGGGTCAACAAAACAACAAGATTATATGCGCCACAAGGATGGATCAAGGCCATCTCAGTTGAAGAGTAAGCAACTTACAGCAATTGTAGGACATCTACTGATTAAATGCTGTAATTTTAAGCAATGCGGAGGTGAATTTTAACTCTATAGTGAAGCCTGGTCTTAGCCAACACTTTTATACTGAAGTGTTTGATATAAACTACATTATAACAAAGTATTATTTGATAAACTACTGTATAAAAACTTTATCAACCGAATCCACTAATGTTCAAAATTTTGGGTGCCCAAACAGCAAGCATTTTTTTGTGCACGAAATACAATTTAATAAAATTATCCTTCCATTGTTTCATGAACTCAAACTTTTCTTGGTGAATATTTTGTTTGGGAAACGTGTTACTTTATAAACGCAATATGTACCAATGGCTTCCAAAATGAAAACATTTACAAGTGGGGATAGACAACATGATATAAATCATATTGCCATCTGTAGTGCACTTGTCAATAGAAAGGCAGATGTCTAACTGCAAGCAAATGTCAATGGATTTAATCATATCACAGGGAGGTATTGAATTGAAGTTTGAGTTTATCATTTCTATATAGCATACCGTTATCAGAAAGAAACACACACAGTGAACCGGAGAAGCAGTAGTATATATGACAAGGTATACTTTTTTTGTTTGTTTTTTTTTTCTTTTTTTTAAGAGAACAGCTAGTTTTCGATCTTCTTCCATAAATTAAAATGCTCGCCCTCTCTTTTTATGTCTACGAGAAGCCGAATGGAAAACTTACATACAGGCAAAAAGAAAGAGCTTTAAACTATCCTCCTATTTTAAATATCCTAATCTCAGGAATCTACTAGAGGTTACATGTTGAGGAATGAAAATGTCACTTACCCAGTGTACATCTGTTCGTGGCATTAGTCGCTGCAGATTCACATGTTGTGCATAGTCCGCCGTCTGGTGTTGGGTCGGAGTGTTACAAGTTGTTTTTGTTCGAAGAAGTCTTTTCGAGTCCCGAGACCGAGGGACTCCTCCTCCTTTGTTCCATTGCGCATGGGCGTCGACTCCATGTTAGATTGTTTTCCCCGCAGAGGGTGAGGTAGGAGTTGTGTATGTTAGTAATAGTGCCCATGCAATGGAATGAATAAGTATGTACCAACTAAGGTTTAAGTAATATATTTACAAATGTACAAATGTTGAAGATAACTTCCAAACGGCTACAGGCTCCCGGGGAGGCGGGTGGGCACATGTGAATCTGCAGCGACTAATGCCACGAACAGATGTACACTGGGTAAGTGACATTTTCAGTTCGGTGGCATGTGTAGCTGCAGATACACATGTTGTGCATAGACTAGTAAGCAGTTATCTCCCCAAAAGCGGTGGCTCAGCCTGTAGGAGTGGAAGTAGTCTGAAATAAAGTTCTTAGTACGGCTTGACCTACTGTGGCTTGTTGTGCGGATAGCACGTCTACACAGTAGTGCTTAGTAAATGTGTGAGGCGTAGACCATGTGGCTGCCTTACATATCTCGTTCATTGGAATGTTTCCTAGGAAGGCCATGGTAGTGCCTTTCTTTCTGGTTGAATGTGCCCTTGGTGTAATGGGCAGTTCTCTCTTTGCTTTAAGGTAGCAGGTTTGGATGCACTTAACTATCCATCTGGCTATACCCTGTTTTGATATTGGGTTTCCTGTATGAGGTTTTTGAAATACAATAAACAGTTGTTTTGTTTTCCAATTTCTTTTGTTCTGTCAATGTAGTACATTAGTGCTCTTCTGATGTCTAATGTATGTAGTGCCCTTTGAGCTACTGAGTCTGGCTGTGGGAAGAACACTGGTAGTTCTACCGTTTGATTTAAGTGGAACGGCGAAATAACTTTTGGTAAAAATTTTGGATTGGTTCTTAGGACGACTTTATTTTTGTGTATTTGAATAAAAGGTTCTTGTATAGTAAACGCCTGAATTTCACTTACTCTTCTTAGAGATGTGATGGCAATGAGAAATGCAACCTTCCACGTTAAGAATTGCATTTCGCATGAGTGCATGGGTTCAAAAGGTGGGCCCATGAGTCTTGTTAAGACGATGTTGAGGTTCCATGAAGGAACAGGTGGTGTTCTTGGTGGTATAATTCTTTTTAGGCCTTCCATAAACGCTTTAATGACAGGTATCCTAAATAGTGAAGTTGAATGGGTAATCTGCAGGTATGCAGATATTGCTGCGAGGTGTATCTTTATGGAAGAGAAGGCTAGATTTGATTTCTGTAAATGTAGTAAGTAACCCACTACATCCTTTGGAGATGCATGTAATGGTTGAACTTGATTATTATGGCAGTAGCAAAATCTTTTCCATTTGCTAGCATAGCAGTGTCTAGTGGATGGTCTTCTAGCTTGTTTTATGACTTCCATACATTCTTGGGTGAGGTTTAAATGTCCGAATTCTAGGATCTCAGGAGCCAGATTGCTAGATTCAGCGATGCTGGGTTTGGATGCCTGATCTGTTGTGTTAACAGATCTGGTCTGTTGGGCAACCTGACATGGGGTACTACTGACAGGTCTAGTAGTGTAGTGTACCAAGGTTGTCTTGCCCATGTTGGTGCTATTAGTATGAGTTTGAGTTTGTTTTGACTCAATTTGTTTACTAGATATGGAAGGAGAGGGAGAGGGGGAAAAGCGTACGCAAATATCCCTGACCAGTTCATCCATAGAGCATTGCCATGAGACTGCCTGTGTGGGTACCTGGATGCGAAGTTTTGGCATTTTGCGTTCTCCTTTGTTGCAAATAGGTCTATTTGAGGTGTCCCCCAAATTTTGAAGTAAGTGTTTAGAATTTGGGGGTGAATCTCCCATTCGTGGACCTGTTGGTGATCTCGAGAGAGATTGTCTGTTAGTTGATTTTGGATCCCTGGAATAAATTGTGCTATTAGGCGAATGTGGTTGTGAATTGCCCATTGCCATATCTTTTGTGCCAGGAGGCACAGCTGTGTCGAGTGTGTTCCCCCCTGTTTGTTTAGATAATACATTGTTGTCATGTTGTCTGTTTTGACAAGAATGTATTTGTGGGTTATGATGGGTTGAAATGCTTTCAACGCTAAGAATACTGCTAACAATTCGAGGTGATTTATATGCAGTTTTGTTTGATGTACGTCCCATTGTCCTTGGATGCTGTGTTGATTGAGGTGTGCTCCCCACCCTGTCATGGAAGCATCTGTTGTTATCACGTATTGTGGCACTGGGTCTTGGAAAGGCCGCCCTTTGTTTAAATTTATACTGTTCCACCATAGAAGCGAGATGTATGTTTGGCGGTCTATCAACACCAGATCTAGAAGGTGACCCTGTGCATGTGACCACTGTGATGCTAGGCACTGTTGTAAGGGCCTCATGTGCAGTCTTGCGTTTGGGACAATGGCTATGCATGAGGACATCATGCCTAGGAGTTTTAATACCGTCTTTGCCTGTATCTTTTGTGTTGGATACATGGCTTGTATAACCTTGTGAAAATTTTGAACCCTTTGTGGACTTGGAGTGGCTATTCCCTTTGTTGTGTTGATTGTCGCTCCTAAGTATTGCTGTGTTTTGCACGGCAGAATGTGAGATTTTGTGTAGTTGATGGAGAAACCGAGTTTGTATGACATAATCTGTGTGTTGTGAACACTTTGTTAGGGAGTTGGTCTTGATTAGCCAATCGTCTAGGTACGGGAATACGTGTATTTGCTGCCTTCTGATGTGTGCAGCTACTACTGCTAGGCATTTTGTGAATACTCTTGGTGCGGTTGTTATACCGAACGGCAACACTTTGAATTGGTAATGTATTACCTTGAATACGAACCTTAGGTATTTCCTGTGCGAGGGATGTATCGGTATGTGGAAATACGCGTCCTTTAGATCTAAGGTTGTCATGTAGTCTTGTTGCTTTAGCAGTGGTAACACGTCTTGTAGCGTGACCATGTGAAAGTGTTCTGATTTGATGTAGGTGTTTAGTGTTCTGAGATCTAGGATTGGTCTCAGTGTTTTGTCCTTTTTTGATATTAGAAAGTACAGTGAGTAAACTCCTGTGTTTACTTGTGTACATGGTACCAATTCTATTGCGTCCTTTTGTAGTAATGCTTGAACTTCTAGTTCTAGAAGGTCTAAATGTTGTTTTGACATATTCTGTGTTTTTGGTGGGACATTTGGAGGGAGTTGGAGAAATTCTATGCAATAACCATGTCGGATAATTGCTAAGACCCAAGTGTCTGTTGTCATCTCCTCCCAGGATTTGTAAAACTGACTTAGTCTTCCCCCCACTGGTGTTGTGTGAAGGGGTTGAGTGACTTGTGAGTCACTGTTTGGTTGTAGGGGTTTTTGGACTTTGAAATTTTCCCCGGTTTCTAGGGAATTGTCCTCCTCTGTACTGGCCCCGAAAGCCTCCCCTTTGGTACTGTCCCTGGTAGGTAGACGGTGTTGATTGTGAGGTGCTGGCTTGTGTGGCTTGACCCCGAAACCCCCCTCTGAAAGTTGTTTTGCGGAAGGTGCCGAAAGTGCCTCTGCCCTGCGGGGAATAGAGTGCGCCCATGGCCTTGGCTGTGTCAGTGTCCTTTTTCAATTTCTCAATTGCCGTGTCCACTTCGGGTCCAAACAATTGCTGTTCATTGAACGGCATATTGAGCACCGCTTGCTGCATTTCCGGTTTAAAGCCAGATGTGCGCAACCATGCGTGCCTTCTTATGGTTACTGCGGTATTTATTGTTCTTGCAGCTGTGTCCGCTGCGCCCATAGAGGAGCGTATTTGGTTATTGGAGATGTTTTGTCCCTCCTCAACCACTTGTTTTGCCCGTTTTTGAAATTCTTTGGGCAGATGCTCAATGAGATGCTGCATCTCGTCCCAATGGGCGCTATCATATCGCGCTAGGAGCGCCTGAGAGTTCGCGATGCGCCACTGGTTTGCAGCTTGTACTGCAACCCTTTTCCCAGCTGCGTCGAACTTGAGGCTCTCTTTATCCGGAGGTGGTGCCTCGCCTGATGAGTGCGAGTTGGCTCTCTTGCGAGCTGCCCCTACCACGACTGAATCTGGTGGCAGTTGTGAGGTGATAAAAGCAGGGTCCGTGGGCGGTGCTTTATATTTTTTCTCCACCCTTGGAGTTATCGCTCTACTCTTGACCGGTTCTTTGAAGATCTGCTTTGCGTGCCTTAGCATTCCTGGAAGCATAGGCAGGCTTTGGTAGGTGCTATGGGTGGAGGAGAGGGTGTTGAAAAGGAAGTCATCCAAGACAGGTTCTGCGTGTAACGACACGTTATGGAACTCTGCTGCCCTAGCTACCACCTGTGCATACGCTGTGCTGTCCTCAGGTGGCGAGGGCTTGGTAGGGTACGACTCAGGACTATTGTCTGATACTGGGGCGTCGTATAGGTCCCAAGCGTCTTGGTCATCTTGGCTCATGGTGGTATGAGCCGGTGAATGTGACGGAGACTGTGCCGGTGATGTGTGAGTTACAGGTGGAGGAGAGGGTGGCGGAATTACCTTCTTCACCATTTTTTGTGGTGTTTGTTCTTGAGTTTGGAACTCGAGTCTCCTTTTTCTCCTGATTGGGGGAAGAGTGCTGATTTTCCCTGTCCCACTTTGTATGAAGATCCGCTTTTGTGTGTGATCTACATCAGTGGTCTGTAACTCTTCTTCAAATCTGTGTTTGCGCATTTGAGAGGACAGCGATTGTTCCTCTGTATATGAGCTGGCAGTTGGTTCGGTTGCTGGTCGTTTTGGCACCGAAACTGTGTCTCTGCTTGTTTTCGGCTCCGAGGCGAATTTTTTCTTTTTCGGCGTCGAGCTTTCTCGGCGTCGATCTTCCTCGGTGCCGCTGTCTCTGCGCCGAGCAGCTTCGGTTCCGCTGTCTCGGCGTCGATCTTTTTCAGCAGCACTTTCTCGGTCCCGAGATTGCTGCGTGCCTGTGTCTCGACCCGAGTCGGACGATCTCGGCACCAGTTCGGCCTTTTTCGGTGCCGATGGACGGTCACCTACTTTATGGGTTGAGCCATGGCCTGTTGGCAGTGGCGTCCCCTGGGCCTTGTCTGTTTTCTTGTGTGGTGCTTGCTTCGACGTCTTACTCACGGTTTCTTCGACGTCGAATTCCTCCGAGTCCGATTCATGGATGGAGAAGGCTTCCTCTTCTTCTCCTTGTCCCTCGAACTCTCGGTGTCCTGTCGGCGTGGACGCCATCTGCAATCTTCTGGCTCGCCGGTCACGGAGCGTTTTTCGGGACCGAAACGCACGACAGGCCTCACACGTTTCTTCCTTGTGCTCAGGCGACAGGCACAAGTTACAGACCAAATGTTGGTCTGTATATGGATATTTATTGTGGCATTTAGGACAGAATCGGAACGGGGTCCGTTCCATCAGTGTCGATGTTACACGCGGTCGGGCCGACCAGGCCCCGACGGGGGATCGAAATTACCCCGAAGGGCTACCGGAGCTCTTCACGATTCGGTGTCGATTCTATTCTTACCAGATCCCGAGCGAAACAATACCGACGTAGTTTTCCGAAGTTAAGACTATCTTTCCGTCCCGAAACCCGTAGCGAAAAGGAACACGTCCGAACCCGATGGTGGAAAAAAAACAATCTAACATGGAGTCGACGCCCATGCGCAATGGAACAAAGGAGGAGGAGTCCCTCGGTCTCGGGACTCGAAAAGACTTCTTCGAACAAAAACAACTTGTAACACTCTGACCCAACACCAGACGGCGGACTATGCACAACATGTGTATCTGCAGCTACACATGCCACCGAACCTTATCTTCCTTCCAGACAGTCTGTAACCTTGGTAAAGAAGGCCCTGTTGACTTTTTGATCGATGGATCATAATTTCTTAGCAGCAATCTTTTCCTGACCTATTGCTAATGAAGATTTTCAATTTGTTTTGTCAGGGGTATCCTGGGTGGAAGATTAATTAGGAAGCAACCATGTGGCTAAATCAACTGCATAGTAAAGTGATAAGGCACATACAAAATGGGCATTGTCACAGCCTAGGGTTGACAAAATCACTGCACTTCCCTCTTTTTTGGTTTGGTTAGGTAGATGGGGCAATACTTCTCTGATGACCCAAAGGGCTGCTGCAGTAACAATTTGGCGATTCAGTGATATATCCCTATCAAAAGCACATCACTGGTAGGAAAAGACAATACGAGGGATTTCATAAGTCAGTTGCATAGCAGCCACGTTTTCAGTATGTATGTGTGATAATACGGTCTCTGTTTCCAGTTTTCCTACGTGTGACACTTGAAATGACACTTTGGGTGCAGCTGCAAATAAACACTACAACAATGCAGAAATGTCCAGTCTTCATTTATTTCACAAAAAATGTGGGAACATGAAATTTTGTGTTTACACTGTGAATGGGAAAGCTGACATCATTAGAATGAGGGAAAGCAGCATTAGGTTAGCTACTCACATCCAACCTGAGGTCTCTGAAGTTGTCCCCTGTGAAGTCCCAGTCTACTTTCATCTATAATCATTTAGATCAGTACTCTCAAGCACTCAACATTTGCAGTAATGCCTTAATATTCTGCATTACTGGTAATTTTATGTTAGCATCATTGCACGGCAGAGGACAGGCTGGGCTCTGTCAGGCAGTACATCACTCACAAGATGCCCCAGCTCCACACAAAGAAACGGCAGCAAGCAGAAAAGACAAAAAATAAAACTTTATGGGATCCTCCGGACCATGGGTCCCCCGCTCAATACCCAGCCGCATGCAGCAGTCAGGGAGTAAATGGGAGCAGTAGAGGAAAACGTTTCTGTTCCAGCATACAGCTGGGCAGGTTTGTGGCTGAATAAAGTAGCTCAGAAGCAGAGGAATTTGCTGCAGTAGTGGCTGTTTCAGTTCCTTCGAGGTCCATGGGAGTCAGATGCCTAGAATCGCCAACAATTACTGTAGGACCTATTTCTCTTGTTTGACACAGGAAAAAGAGAAATAGGTGTAAAACAGCAAGGGGGAATCTTACATTGGCCTTTGTAAAACTGTACCCACTGTTGGCATGCATGAGGAGTATTTCTACTTGTGTGTCTTTGGAGATGTTCTCCTTCCTACCTAGTGCTTTGCTGGCACTACAAGCCTACAATACCTTTGCTTGGATTTGGAGGACGTACCGTGCATCCTGGTAGCTGCTAAAGCCTGAGTTTTCCTTTTGGTATTTAGTGACTTTGCCTTTTTGGATTTTTTTCTCCCCCATTAACTAGTGGAACAGATTTCTCCTTTGGGATTCATAAAAATTCCTGACCCTGATTTCTTGAGGAACACATTACTGTTTGTTACAGTCAGACAACAAGTTAGTTTCCAAAAACAACCCGTCAAAAATATGGAGGGAGAGGAGGGGGCGGATTTCATGAAGTGGGGGCAGGAAGGGCCATTAGCAGAGGCATGAATACAGATTTTCCGTTACCTTTGTTCTTGTTTCATATTCTCTGGTGTGATGATTGTGCCTCTACCCTATCGGGAGGGGTTTTGTTGCAGCAGTGTAAAATCTAGGATCAGGTGTTCCACCTGTGGATTGGGGTGGGTTTGAAATAGGAGCGTATATAATGATGTATCAAGAAGAACAAGTCATAACTTGATATGCCACAGGAGATACAAGCAGTTCATCCAGTAGTATTTTTCAACTAGATGATACATTTTTAGGTCGAGTATAGCAGCGCACAAGCACTGCTCTTCTCGATATGTTGTAATATATTCTGTGGGCTTTAACCACACCCATCTCACGCCCATCACTTTCATTCGTTCCTGGGCCTGCCTTTCAAAAAACCCTTGACATCCTTGGTAAGTGCTTTTGTTTGTCCCGCCTTGAGGCACTTTTGTTAACGCGTTAAAGACTGACCCAGTTACATGGATTATTGCACGATCGGCGAGATATTAGTGTGGCACACTATTTTTTTTTTTTTTTTGCCTCACTGCTCCGCAATCATGGTGGTATGTAGTATCTTCCCTGGTTTCAGGCATCTTGCTGTTTCTTTGTGGTCTGTTTTTCAGTTTTATGTTGCGCAAACTCGAGACAAAGGTATTGGAGCACTTTATTCATTTTTTTGCAGGTTTAAATAGAGAGAACTTGATACAAAGGTATTACAGTGCTTTACATGAGCACCAGTTACATTACACAAGAACACATTCATTTTTGGTAGCAAGGGGAGATTAAGTGATTTCCCCAGAATCACAGGATGTTGAGCCGGGGCTGAGACTCGAGCCGTGTTCCCCAGCTCCAAAGTCGGCACCTCTGGCCCTTACGCCACATCCTCTCCCCTAGACTTTTTTGTCTGGTGCGTGTTGGGGCAGTCTGGGAACAACTTGTTTTTTATTTTACATAGCGCTTCCTAATACAGGTTCTGCCATTTCACAGCACTGCAAATTAGTTGCCATTCTTAAAAAAATCATTATAATTCATTTGCATCAACCTTGCAGAGAAGAAGAGGTGAAAAAGCTATGTCAGGATTGTAATCTGTGACATTCTCATTCTGTCAAGACCTCTGCAGTGGGTGCATTAACCAACTGACTTGAGTAGAGATTAACACTAGGCGATAGCATGTGCTCTTGATAACCTCAGAAGAGTCACCAACCAAGCACATAGGTTAGTTCTATGCAAGAACATTGCGAAAAGTGTTGGCACCAAAATGGTGGAAAAGGAGTCGTGACTCCAGACCCAAGCTCTTCACTGCCTCAAGCTTGATAGCAAAAAAACATCTAGCTTTTGGATGTAATAGTTAGCGTGAACTCGAAACATAGGTATCACAGCGCTTTACATCAGCACCGGTTACATTACACAAGAACACATTTTTGGTAGCAGGGAAGAATAAGTGATTTCCCCAGAATCACAGGTTGTTGAGCCGGCGTCCAGACTAGAACTGTGTTTCCCGACTTCAGAGTCGGCAGCTCTGGCCCTTACACCGCACCCTCTCCATTAGGGTTCTTTGTCTAATGCATGTTGGGGGCAGTCTAGAAATAATTGTTTTTAATATAGCACTTGGAAATACAGGTTGTGCCATTTTATAGCACTGCAAAGCAGGTGCCATTCTTAACAAAATTGCTATAATTAATTTGCAGTTAAACTGCCTATTCGGTTATTCTCTTTGTATACAGTCAATGTTTTTAAAAGATGGGCTGGTATTGCCAATGTGGAGGAATAATTCTTTAAAATTTTAACACACAGAAATATATGGCTGTCCGATTTTCTTTGCTCCAAACTATTTTGACTCCCTCATTCTCTGGGTTAAGTGCCACGAACGTGCCTCTTTGAGGCATGTTATAAAGGTCTGGTAAACACACTAGAAAGGGTTGCATCTCCTCCCAATGAGGAAAAAACACTCCCAAGATGGTGGCCTTGTTGTGGTCTCTCTCCTGCAGCGACAGGCCTGGAAGGGTTGCTGTGGCACTTGGCATACATCAACTACACTCCAAACCAAAACACATAAGTAAAAGACATTGTTGTTTAGAACATCAACAGCTCTAACTCTCACAAATGCAAGACCTATTGCATTGCAAATGCTTGTTACATCAGATTATATATCCAGGGCAAGATCCCGAATGTAAAGAAACCAAACAAAGTAACATGCACCTGACATGAGTCAACCAATTGAAATATTTGAAGGCTACAAATCTACAGCTGATATTTACTAGGAACTCTCTTTGATGTTACTCTATCAACAAAGGGACACCAGTTTTCAATGCACCTTCACCTCATCATGTTTTTCATTCCCTGTACAAATTATTGTATTCAACAGACCCAGTGCTACACTGCTTTTCCTTTCAACTCACTTCCTAATCAGGATGCCATTTCATGAGCTTCCCTAAACGTCATCCAAACGTAGGCATCAGCTGCTACAATGGCCATAAGTGGTAGGGACAGCCACACACACAGCCACTTTAACTATTGATATGAAGTTTTCACTAACTATTGCCCCTGGCTGACAAACTAATAATTTCAGTCAGCCAGGGGCAATAGCAGGGTGCCCATGGCATCCTGCTCAGCCTTGCAGGTGCTCCGATCAGGGCTCTAACCACAATTACACTCATTGTTATCACTCTAATAGCTACTATGCAGTTGGTCTGAGGGTGGAAGAGAAGCAGAATGCCTTACTATTCCAGGCTGCACACAGATGACAGCACCAATCATGGAGTTACGTGGATAAACCTCAAGCATGGCTCAAAATAATGCTCTGGTTCAATCTGAAACCAAGATTGGCCACAAGGAACTTCGGGCACATAAAGAACAGGATGTGTGAGACTGTCAAGTCTTAGTTGATTGGAATGATTAAATCCCAGCTGTGCAGAGAAATAGAAATGTAACCAAAATTAATTGGTCAGCAATGGTAATATTTGACTGGGCTCCAGTTGCAGCTCCTACAACCATTATTTTAGTTTTGATGACATTAAGATTAGGATACATTCTTGCCACCAAAACTGCGATGCAGATCATATAGTCATATGGGCAGAATCCTCTTCAATTAATGTATAAAATATTTGATGAGTATTCAAAGTGGTACTATGAAGTAGAAGGAAAATGTTACTTACCAAGTAAGCATCTATTTGTGGCATGTAGTGCTGTAGATACACATGCACTGCATCCTTCTACCATCTAATGTTGAGTCCAGAAGGTTGCAAGTTGTTTTTCTTCGAAAAGTCTTTTGAGTCACGAGGTATGGTGACTCCTCCTCTTGCTGGTAATGGACATGGTCATCGACTCAATTGTTAGACTGGGTAAGTAACATTTTCCGTTTGATGGCATGTATGGCTGTAGTTACATATGCTGTGCATAGTCTTTAAAGCAGTGCCTCCCAAAGTGGTGGCTAACCTGTGGGGCTTGAAGTGGTCTGGAAAAGTATATATAGCATTGCCTGTCCTACATTAGCTTTCCGTCATGCGAGAACATCCACACAATAAGTTTAGTGAAGGTGAGTGGTGTGGACCATGTAGCTACCCTTACATATGTCACCTATGGGAATGTTTTCTAAAAAGGCCACAGTTGCTCTTTTTTTTTTTTTTTTTTAATAAGGGGAGTGTGCTCTAGGAGGAACACGTAATGGTCTTTTTCTTTAGCACACAACACGTATGTATACATTTAATAATCCACCTGGCAATGCCAAATTTAGAAATGGGGTTGCCTTTGTGTGGTGGTGAGCAGGCAACAAAAAGGTGCTTAGTCTTTCTAAAGGTTTTAGATCTATCTATGTGGAACATAAGCACCCTCTTAACATCTAATATGTGGAGAGCTCTTTCAGGAATAGTATCTGGTTGTGGGAAGAAGACTGGCAATTCAATAGACTGATTCAGGTGGAATTGAGATACCACCTTTGGTAAGAATTTTGGGTTGGTGTGAATAACTACTTTATTCTTGTGTATATGGGAAAAGGGTTCTTGAAAGGTTAAAACCTGGAGCTCACTTACACGCCTGAGTAAAGTGATTGCAATTGGAAGTGCTACTTTCCAAGACACAAATTGTAAAGGGCATAAATCTTAAGGCTCAAATGGTGGGCCTATGAGTGCTGTGAGTACAATATTTAGATTCCAAGAAGGGAGTGGCTGTATCCTTGGCATAATCACTCTCTTTAAGTCCCTCCATGAAGAAATGTAATAACTGGGATTTTAAAAAGAGAAGAATGCCCCTGTGGAGGCCACCAGAATTAAAGTGAGGGATGTTTGCCTGGGCTCCCAAACCACAAACCGAAGGAGAGGAAGAAGCGGAAATGAGTAGGGAAATATTCTTGACCAGTTCATCCATAGAGCATTGCCCTTGGACTGAGAGTGTGGTAAACTAAAAGTGAATTGTGTGCATTTTGTGTGTTCCTTTGTTGTGAACAGGTTTATGCCTGGGAACCCCCACACTTTTGAAATTAAGAAAGCAAGACTTGTAGGTGAAATTTCCATTCGCGACATCTTACCGCATCTTGCGGAGGAGGTTGGCAAAGTTGTTGTGTGCACTGGGAGATGTTCTGTTGAATGTTGTGCTGAATGGCCCAACTCCAGATCATCTGTGATAGACGAGGCAGCTGGAGAGAGTGCCCACCCCTCCTGTTTCTGCACATAATACATTGTTGTCATTTTATCTGTGCGGATCAGAACAACTTTGTTAATCATGTGAACTGTGAATACTTTCAG
The DNA here is from genome assembly GCF_031143425.1 of Pleurodeles waltl. Lineage (NCBI taxonomy): Eukaryota > Metazoa > Chordata > Amphibia > Caudata > Salamandridae > Pleurodeles > Pleurodeles waltl. Next base: position 770,652,029 of record NC_090449.1, on the reverse strand, counting down.
CACGAGTAGAACAGCGAGAAGTTCTAGGTAACTGATGTGCATACTGCAATGTTTGGGAGCCCAGAGACCCTGAACTGTGAGATCCTGAAGGTGAGCCCTCCCACCCTGCTTGTGAGGTCTCTTTTGTCAGAATAATCTGAGGAACAGTGTCTAGGAAAGGCTACCCTTTGAACAGGTTTTTTGTGTTCCACCACTGCATAGAGCGATGGGTGTGACAGTCTCCCAACACCAGATCTTTCAGACGACCCTGTGACTGAGACCACTGACGTGCTAACCATTACTGCTACGAACGCATGTGTAGATGGGAATTCGGCACTATGGCAATGCAGGAGGCCATCATCCTTAAAAGTCTCACGGCATATTTGACTGTGACACGATAATTGGGGTAAAAGCACAAGGGTTGTGTTTGAAAATGTATCCTTGCTGGGTTTGGATAAGCTAAACCCAACTGTATGAACAGCCTCTAGATTGGCTTGGATCTGAAGAGGTTGCAGGTGAGATTTTTGGAAGGTTATAGTGAAACCCCATTGGTGATGCAAATCTATGGTGACTTGAATGTGATGTAGGCAAAGTCTGAGAGTGCTGACTTTGATAAGCCAGTTGTCCAGATATGGAAACGCATAAATATTTTATCTGCATAAGTGAGCAGCAACCACTGCTAGGCATTTTATTAACACCTGTGGTGTAGTTGTTACTCTGAACAGGAGTACTTTGAACTGGTAGTGTTTGCCTGCAATCACAAATCTGGGATATCTGTGATGTGCTAGGTGTGCAGGGATGTGAAAGTAGGCATCCTTCAGGTCCAGTGTTGAGAGGAAATCATCTTGCTGAAGGAGTGGAATCATGCAGTGGAGTGTTGCCATGTGAAAATGCTCTTATAGGATGTAATAATTCTAAGACCGGAGAATCTAGAATAGGCCTTAACGACCCATCTTTTTTGGGGATCAGAAAGTACAGAGAGTATACTCCTGTCCCATGATGGTGTGAGGGAACATCAGGTTCTATGGTGCCTTTGTTTAGAAGAGCCTGAACTTCCTGTTTCAGCAGAGTGATATGTTCTGGGGAAAGTTTTGACTGAGAGGGGGGATGTTTGGAGGTGTGGAAATGAGCTCCAGACAGTACCCAGACTGGATAATATCCCAAACCCAATTAATCTGATGTTATGTTTTGCCAGGCCGGGAAGTACTGTTGTGGACGTCCCCCGACAGGTGTTGAAGAGCCAGGGAGAAGGGAGTCACTGATTTGTGATTGTTTTCCCTGTAGGAACCTCCATAAAAGCCTCTATGGGAGGATGTGTGTGCCTGGCCTTTATGGTTAAAGGACGAGGTGGCCGTGGCTGTGGACCTGGAGGTCGATTTATATAACAGGCAGTGAAAGGAACCACGTGTAGCGTAGGTCTGCAAGGCACTCATGGATTTAGCCACTTCATTGTCTTTTTTCATTTTTTTTAAATGCTTTGTCGCCCTATGGGCCAAGGAGATGCCCCTTATCAAATGGTATATTAAGAATTGTTTGGTGACCCTCGGGATTAAATCCGGAACTGCGTGGTCATGCATGTCGACGCAAAAGGACGCTGGTATTTATTTCTCTGGCAGCTGTGTCAGCAGAATCTAGAGCACACCGGATGGAGTTACTCGAAAAAGGCTGGCCATCACTGATAATTTCCTGGCCCCTCTTCCTGTGCTCCTCTGGGAGGTATTGGAGGAGCTCCACCATCTCGTCCCAGTAGGCACGGTCATATCTTGCTGGCAGGCCTTCTGTGTTAGCTATTCACCAATGGCTGGCAGTTTGGGCTGTGACCAGCTTTCCAGAAGCGTCAATAAGCTTTCTCTCATTGTCAGGAGGCGGAGCATCGCAAGCGGTTTGGGAGTCAGCTCTTTTCCTGGCATTGGAAACCACCAGGGAAATCAGGGAGAATCTGACCTCTAATAAAAATGGGTTCTGAGGGTGAAGCTTTATATTTTTTCACTACACGCAGTGTGATGATGCAGGCACTGGCAGGAACTTCAAAGATTTCCTCTGCGTGCCTCATCATTCCCTTCAGCATGGAGAGGGGATGTGTGGCCCTGTGAGAGGTGGAGCGAGTTTCAATGAGGAAAACATTCTCAATGGGCTCTTTATCGAAGAGCACCTGGTAGTAGGTATCCGCACTTCCAATAAGCTCCTGAAAGGAGGTAGTTTCATCTGGGGGAGACTGTCTTGTTGTGTAGCCATTTTAGTTATAGCTCCATGCATGTTATTTTAGCACACTAGGCCTGCAGCTGTGCACTTTAACCTAGATACATTTTATTAAGCTTTATTATTTTAACCATAGCCACATTTGCAGTCTTGTTTTATTTCTCTCTATCTAGCTGTCCTTTGCTTAGGCCAGCACTATGTTCTTAAACAAGCACTCTGTGCTTCTCTCAAGGCTACAGTAAGATAGGTTGCCGGTGAACGTGGTAAAATTTTGTCCCTGGTATTCATAGAAACATATATATCCTTACATAGGGACATTTTGTCAGAACATCATATTATTATAAAAACTCTTCCCTGTCCCATACACGTTAGAGGGGGATTCCAGCCAGATGACCACAACTGTATACTGATTGCTGAACGCTTCGCTACAGCTGCTTATGCAGACTTCAAGGACTTAGCTCAGGTATGGGGGATGATGTCTTCCCAGGGGAACCTGAAGGACAGACCTAGAGCTTAACACGCTGTGCTCTCATATAGTCTAGGTAGGAATTAGTCTATGGACTCTAGTGACAATATGGTAGAGCTATTTCTATGCTTTACTCTCCTTGTCACAATTTTAATCTTGTCAAGCTTTATTGTCCTGGTTATTGCAGTACATGCTCTATTGTATAAGATGCAGTCGCTTCATTAAAACGTTATTGAAACATATACTGCCTTTGCTTGTCACTGTATATGTGAGATTAATATATATGAGAGAAACGGATGAGATCTGAGTGACCATGATTTCCCTGAGGAGTCAATTGTGTCATGCGCTCAGCTGCCCAATCATCCCTTCTTTTGTCTAGAGATGAGGCACTGCTAGCTAGCCGGAGCAAAACCCGGATTGGGGCGACAGGTGTCACCTGTAGTGGGTTAAGACTCGGTCTCCCACACCGCAGGAGATTGTGCCACTCAAATCCAGTACTCTCATTAGAATAATGAGAGCCTACGTGACAGTCTGGCTGGGTAGACATCTGTGTCTGTGTAGGAATGTATATTGTATTGCAACCAAGGTGTCGTCCCCTGCTCCTTGATCACAGTGAAAAGAGTGGGGGGAACCCCAAAGGGCGGTGTCAAGAGGGTCACAATGTGGAGGTGAGGGTGGTGGAGAGGTAGGCAGAGGAGGGGGTATAGCATAAGAGTCTTTGTCCATCCTCTTCTTTTTTTTTAAACACTCTTGATTAGATTTTTTACTTGTCAAAGCAGAGTAAATGATGAACACTGATCATAAAAGAACCCTCCCTACTACCCAACTAGCTCTTGGAGAAGCATTTTGAGCGTCATATATTGCATAACTATTCAAGTCAAGCAACAAGTACATCCAAGTTATACAGCATTACACATAGGTATGAGTTTGGACTAAACCAGAAATTATACCACATTCTCTTGTGAGGGGTGTGCTTTAAGGTCATTAAGCATGGCTGTCCAGGCCCGCAGATCTTCTAAGTTATCATCCGTTCAAACGGACCTCTTCTACCGTTGCCCATTCCATGATATTCCTAAGCCATTCAGAATATCTAGGTGGGTTGGGACTTAACCACCGTATGGGTACACATCGTTTTGCCAATGTTCGACCCAGTAGGACAAATGTCCTGCTACGTTTCCGCTTGCGAGGGGAAGGGATGAGGCCCAATAATATTTGCTTTGGCTCTAGCTGAAGTTCCCACCCGAGGACCTGTTTAGATTGATTAGAACGTGTTGCCAGTATGAGGATATATCTGTGCAGGGCAAGGACATATGTACAAAGTCAGCCCCTATGTGTTGGCATCGGGGCATCTGTCTCTACGTGCTGGATAAATCCTGCATAAGGTGGCAGGAGAAAGATAGGTTTGGTGGGTGAAATTATAATGTAACATTTTAAATCGTGCATTGGAACTGGCTATGCGTACCCCTTCATAAATGCGTTCCCATTCATGGGTAGGTAACGGGTCTTGGAGTAGCCCCTCCCATTTATCCTGAGCTCAGAGGAGGCTTTCGAGGAAAACCTTCCTGGAGCACCTCATATAAATGTGATATTAGGTGGCGGCCCCCCGCCATATCTATGAGAATGGCAAGGGTGGTAGATTGTGGTGGAGCGACCAGGAATGTAGGCCCAATTTCACAGGCGGTGGCTAAATCTGTCCATTCTCTTATGTTTGGCAGAAGACGCAGGAACATCAATAGCCTACCCAATTGAAAGCTGTCTTTTTGAAGGTGTTGAAAAACCAGCTTTGACTAAGACACGGCCAGTCTGCGGCTGAATATGAAGCTGTGACTGCTTGGTGATGAGTTTGTGCTTCATTTTTTGGAGGAGGAGCACTATAGAAGTGATCAGCTCCGAAGATGACGAAACTTGCGTTTTTTGGGGTGCTGAAGCGCTCTTCTGTTTCGAGGAACAAATTGTTGATGCCGAGGCAGGTTGTGGTCTTATCGGCGCCTGAATGGTCAGTGCAGAATGGGAAACCGAAATTATCGTGCCGAAGCAGAAGATTGGTGGCTCAGCACCAAGATGGAATGTTTAGGCTTTAATTTTGGTGCCGAGCTCGATGGCGGGGTGTTTGAATGAGCATTTCGGTGCCAACCATGGCCTGATGGCCAAGTAGCCTTTGCTTCAGTGGGAGGTGCTGGCTTTTTGGGCACTCATTGTATGTTGCATCGAAGGGAGATCCTAAATCTCAAGAACCGTGTCCACATCTGACTCAAAGTTGTCGACCAAAAAGGCTTCCTCAGCTGCCGAGGTCTCTTGCATCTCTGGCTCCGACTTAACATTTTGTTGTCCGAAGATGTCCGGAGTCTCTTCGATTTCATGTTGCTGGATCTCACAACAGCAAGCCCTTTGATCCCATAGTCGTCTTTGATTGAAAAGTCTCACAAGCTTCACAGTCCTCCTCTTTATGGTCCAGGTACAAACAGATGTTGCAGACTGATGCTGATAGTTCTGCAGGAAATTCGCGTGGCGCTTAGGGCAGAAACAGAAAGGTGTCCATTCCATCAGGATTTCATTCTCTACAAGTTGGAATTGAGAAAACGGTTGCATCTACAGCCACACATTCAAACAAATAATTTACAATACAAATTCATATTTTTAAAACAATTTTTTTTTTGTGGAGAATTACACAAGAAAAATCATCAAAGAGAAGTTTGTGCAGTTAAATAAAGTTTCTGGATGTCAACAATTCCTTTATGGGTTGGAGTAGGGTTACCTAAATAGGCAAATGAAAGTAACAGTTGTTGAGTTCCCCCATTTAAAAGAAAAGCAGTAGGGTTAGTAAGTCCTAATGGAGGAGAATTGTCTGCTCATTTAATTTGGACGTGACCCCCTGCTTCAAGTGTGAAAATCCTTTTATAACCGCTGATGGCTGTCACCATGTTTAGACCCTATGTGTCTAGATGCATACATTTGAAATGGGTCGATAGCCATTAGCAAGAACTAGATTCTTAAATGCAGAGCAAGTTGACGCTTGCAAGTGAAACAAGCAGACATATCTCTGCAAACTGCTCTTTATTATGACTTCCTACATGTTACTGATTGTTTTAAACTGGAGTTACATATATTTGTCTATTTATGTAAACCAATTTCACCCCACTGTTAGACCCAACACTCTTATTAACTGCACTCATGCGTCAATGATGGCTCTTTTCTTTATATGTTTCAAAGTACATGTTTGTATTTCAGAATCTGCTTCTGCTACATGGCACTTAACACTTTGAATGTTTAGCGAAAACTGAACAAAATGTGAAAAGAATTCACACAGTAAGCATATAACGTATAGTTATGTAATGCCTTCTACAGTCCACTCAGAAATTAAGAAAAACATAGGAGTTTTTATGACTACTTAAGACACAGGTTATTGTAGGACTACTGGCTAAGGCCATTATTTTGCTTTTTTGCCTCTTCCAACAGTTCATTTGTAGATTAAAGCTGGCGTTATAATCGGTCCAGCTGGAAGCAAGATAGATCCTTAAACACAAATTAATATTTTAAAAAACAACAAAAATAAAATAAAGAAATCAAAGACAGCTTCTTATGATAGTAGAAAGGAACACAGAAATTCGAATGTTGAAGCATATTCTAAACACTTTTTTTCTTTTTTTACTGTAAAGATACTCACCATTCGTAAAAAGAGGTTCTGGAAGTTTTCTGAAGAAGGATTTCAGCAAACTGCTTATTACATTCAAGTCTCGCCATTTCTAGACATTTAAAATAAAAATGTCAGGACTCTGGGTGAAAGAAATAAACTAACAAGGCAACTGATTTGCAATAAACGCTACACCAACTCACATCATCTTGAATGTCGATGTCATTCATTCCTTTGTTGAGTTCCTCTTGCATATTAGAGATGGCTGCATTGTTTCCAGGAACTCTGTAAATACCTGTGTATTCAAGCCCTCTTTCTTCAACTAGCTTGCAGCACAAATCTACAATCAACGGGACATACTGAAAACAAAAGACATTTTAATTAAACATTTTAAAAGAATTGAAAATAATAATATGACTAGTAAACAGTCATAAACCAAAGAAATTCCCATACTTTATTGTTGAGAGCAGGAGGGCAGTCATCAAGCCGGACGCCAAAGGTTCCTCCAGTGGTTGGCTTTTTCTTCATGAAACCAGGGATGCCCTTTCGCCACGTGCCCTTGTCCTTGGGTGGACTGGTCTCATCTATTGTATTTAAAAAAAAAAAAAAATGGATGTAACAGCAACTGTTCAGCTGAACAAAAGGGATCTACTGGGATGCTCACCAAATGCTTCTAAAAGTGTTCATTGGTCTACATCCTCAAACACAACAAATAATCCACTTGCTGGTTTGTCTTTTATGTACAAATTGCCCAAAGCTAGTGAGTATATGAGAACATTTTCTTTGACACATCTTCAGCACAAAAGCGCAATGCTACATACTTGCTGATACATTGGAGTTGCTTTTCTGAACACAAGATGAAAGAAACAAATACCCGAGATGGTGAGTGATTTACTTCACAGGTAATAAATATTGAAGGAAGCAAAGATAACAAAAACTGTGTCTCACATCGCACCATATGAAAGATCACCATCTTTTGATCAGAACAGAAAGACTACCTAATGAACATAGAAAGGAAAGCTTAAGAAATATTTCAAATGGAAAACGTCACTTACCAGTAACATTAGTTTTGCAGCCTGAACACTTTTCTGGATTTACATGCAGTGAAAAATGCTAAACTAGGTTTCCTTTTGCAGCATAAATCTTTTCTGGATTCACACGCTGTGCATAGATTATGCAGCCATATTATGTTCACTTGGGGGGCTGGATTGAAATGAGCATGTTTGCAAACACGTCTCTCAAAAGCTTCTGAAACTACTGAGCCTCTCTGACAGAATGGATGTCCATCCAATAGTGTTCTGTCATCGTACCACTAGATGCCCTTGTGATTAAGACATAATTAACTTATGCAGACATTAGCTATAAATTCTTGCGTGCCTCCTCTTTTTTGTTGCCGAATGTGCTCTTGAATTGCTAACTACCTTTTCCCCTTGTAGGCTGTAACATGTTTGTATGGTTTGTACCAGTGCTGTAGAAAACCCACTGCTTAAGCAGAGCCTGACACTGGGCCGGCTGGACTGGTGAACTAGGTCCACTTCAATGTTAATCAGCTGCTTATGGGTTTCTTCTGTCTGCAGACACAACACTCATGAATAGTATTATTAGGGAATACCATAACCGAGTTCTAGAACAGGTGTACCCTGGCGAAAAGTTTACCCAGAAGGCGTTCTAAGAATTCTTTGTGGCATAAATAGGACCTGAGATTCAGCTTGCAGACTTAACTGCAGTAAATGTTTGAGAACTTGTCTCAAACTCAGGGAGACTCCAGCTCAGATTAGGACAATCCAGCATAAAAAGTGAAATACTCCTGCCTTATTAGTGGGGACGAGACTATGTCTTGCCAGCTGCAAACGAAGTAACCTGTTAACTTTGTTACACAGCAAATCTATTAAAGAGAGTGAAGAATTTGCCAACTTAATATGAGAGATATTGAGAAGTCTAGCACGAACGCTGCATGAGACATGACAGTATTGCCTCTGGGCAGTTTTCCAGAAACACTTTTGGGGCTACATGTCAGCATGGCAGCTCTACACAACTGTGACGACAGACCCAAGTACACAGAGCCTTTTGCTGATTGTCATTTGGACATGAAGGTATGTATGTGAAATTTATAAACGCGCATTCCGGCTCAGAAAGCGCATTGAAGCACTAAAAATGAATGTGGGCATAAAAGACATAACGGCAATATGGACTCATCTTGGAGAACAAGAACTTGATTTTATACTGGTCTGGGCATTGTAAACAACAGGCATTACTAAATTTAGTGCATCAAGTTAAAATTGTAAGGAATCAACACCAAGAAGGATGGAAATTGAAACTGCTGCTGGACTGAAACTCCCTTCAGCAAATTACCATCTTGGGTAAAATGGGCAAGACTTAATAGCATTCACTCAAAGCTTGAATTGGTCATCCCAGAGTCCTTAGGTATACATGGTTTGGGTTAATATGTAGTGCAGCTGGATGAGAGTTTTTTGCTCCAAGAAAAGTAGTTAATCTGGAAAGAAAATTATCTCATTTATAAAGGATACACTTTTACATTATCCAAATCTTCATACCAACCGAAACTAGATGTTCTGCACTCGAGGTGCCACTGACTTGCCAAGACTAACTTTTGGGCTCTAGATTTGTAAAGATGCTCTTTACCATCAGAAAATCGTTTAACACACATCACTGCTTGTCTTTACCAGCCCTTGGATTATTTCCTGCAAACTTTTTCTCTGAATGTGCTTCAAACTGCCTCGGTTCATTCCCAAAAGAGTTTTATAGTGTTTAAAGCACTGTTTTACCACTCAAGAATGATTCTTTCTTCACCTGGGTTACTTCATGTCCTACTTCTGGAGCCTCTCCCTCTTCCCTTTCACACCTCTCATGCACCCTTCTGCAATGCAAAAATCCTTCCCCCAAGGAACCCCACCTCTGTCCCCCCCTTTAGGCACCCGTGCACCTTCTTTATCTTTTGAATGGGCATCCTACCCACCCTTTCCCCTTGGATGTGATGACTACACTCAGTGCTCTTTGTCCCAACATAAGAAAGAAAAGAGAATATTTCTTCCAAAGTTCATGCAAACACCCTCTTGCTATCCCAACCTCTTGAAAGATCTTGAGCATCCCGTTCCACAACACCTTCAATTTTGCTGACTGCAGTAATATAGCCTGGGCCCCTCTGCCTTAAACATGTAGAACAGTGCTCTCAGGTCGTTCTGTAGCCTTGAAATCTTTTAAGTCGTATTGGGGAACACTTGGAAGTTAAAGCTTGCTGGAGATTTAAAGCTCCATTGTCCGACAGTGAAATCATTTTCTCTCAAATTATGAGGTCCCCAAAATTTACTAATAGTGTTCAAGGTCGTGCAGAATTGCTGTACTCTGTAATGGGAAACACGATGCACCCTCAAAATGTCAAATCATCCTTGAACTCAGGAAGGACATGATTTTTTAATCAGTCTTTCAATAATCTCTACTGGTAAGGACGCAGATTCCATTCTCTCAGGGATACCCACAAAGCACAAGTTTGATCCCAGACTGTTTTCCTAATCTTCCAACTGAAGCATTATTGACTTGTTCTCTTTTGCATGGGAAACTTTAGCTGGTTCTACCTCACCTTGAGCGTTCTCCAGGGTAAAGACCTGAATTTCACCTAATCATTTTTCTTCTTGGTTTCGTCAATTTTACCAATCAGTGTCTGGACAAGCAAATTTTGACACTGCATCAACACCAGCATATTTGCCAAAATAGTGGTGAGCAGCATCTCAATTCTAATATGGGGCACTGAGTACATACATCAGAGTGATCGCAGGGGTCTAAATTGAAAAAGTCCAGCCCTTTTGGCCATTGTTTAGTCCTGCTGTTAGAATGGGCCTTTGAAGCTCCTGATGGGGGGGGGGGGGGTAGAATTGTGAAGGGCTTGAGGTAGACTAGGTAGTGGCTGAGACATCCTGGGGTCTAAGTTGACTTTGTTTCCTTTGTTGCAGAGGCAATAATGAGACTGTCTCTGGTCCCCACCCCCCTACTTCTGATGAAATACTGCAGTGACCATTAACTGTTCTACATTCGGGATCCGTTGCCCCTTGTTCTGCCAAACAAACTACCTCCATATTTCCAAACAAGGTGTTCTGACTCTTATTTCTACTTCTGTTGATGAGGAGTCTACAGTAGTGTATGGGTTGAAACATAGTCAACCAGTCCAATTACCTAGACATGAAATTTATTGTTGACCATAAATCTGACTGTTGTTTAGCTCTCACTGAATACTTGATATTTCATTTAGTCTGTGACCAGTTTCTTTTGATGCACGCAAAGATGTAACTTACGTTTTTTGTATTATTTTAAGCAATGTGTGTTCACTTACTGTTCTAAGCACTATCTGTCAGATATTGCTCCATGGATTTTCAACATAACCATTTATTATAATAATAAGTATATGGTGTTTGAGAATATCCTCTTACATATGCCAAGATGAATTAACTTGTATTGTATTTGAGGACTATTACTATATCTTTCCTAACTACTGAAACTAATGAGACTTAACCCAAAATACTATCACGATTAAACATTGTGGTTAATTATAACTGCAGAGCTATTAAACACATCCAACCTCCTTGATAACGTTGTTGGGAAATATTTGCATTTACTCGTTTGTTTCTGCTTCCATTTACAATATGGGTCCACATTCTTGAACTGGACAAGTCTGTAGCACTAGAAATAACATCAGTAAAGACTCTTGTCTATTCCCAGCTTTAACAAAAAAAAACTGCTTCTATTGCAGAAGGCAGACTTCTTGATCTAGATGACTGTTTGCATCTTAAGTGTGTATGTATATATATATATATATATATATATATATATATATATATATATATATATATATATATATATATGTGTGTGTGTATGGTGGTTATATGACGTGAACCTAGAGAAAAGGCAACGGAATGCTAGTTAGGGTCAAAGGTAAGCATAATGTTTAGCGATAGCAGAGGTAGACGGACTGTGGGCGGTTAATGCATTGTGTGATAGTGTTCTTTAAATAATCTTCTGGAAGGAATGTTGGAATGACTGCCACAGCTGACCGACTTTATTATGAACATCTCTACTCTAAGGGCATTAACACTTACCTCAATGACAAATTAGATTAGAAATATATCTGAGAGTGGTCATAGTCCTTTGCAAAACGGACCAGCTAACAGAATCGATCTGAATGTAAATGATGCGAATGGTCATGATGTTCTTTTGTTTAACTTCATCACTCCTGAATGAATCTCAAAGCACTCAGGTGAAAGCAATCTGTTTTCTTTTTTTTTTTTAATAGACTGATAACATACGGCGGACTCTCACAAAGTCATCCTTCTTATCCAGCCTTCCTCTCATCAGATTCCCATTCTGTTCTTCACCTTCCTCTGTGACACTGATAGAAGCATAGGACAGTCATCCTGAGCATGGATTTCAGGAGAATGCAAACTACATAAAACAGGCGAATTACAGGATGGCACAAAAGACCACTTTCTCTTCCCAAAGGATGAACACTTAAAAGTTAAGGTTTGTTGTGACTAGGAAGAAGGAAACACAGGAACAAAACATTTTCTTCAGTAAAGGTCAAAATAAAGTAAAGGTCAAAGGACTGAAAAATATATCAAATGTTAACTTTAGAATCAAATACTACAGGAAGACAAAAAACATAGTTTTTAGGGAAATAAGGCAGAGAACAATGCTCAGAAAGCTTGCTCCAGATGGCGAAAAATAAACAGTTTTTTAACTCCATTCGCTCTGCACTCTAGGACTGTGGGTGAGACTGGGCGCCTGAAAGGGCATTTACTCTTTCTTCTCTGTGACAATGACTTGCTTATTTAATCACTACTAAATGTTTTTAACTTTGTCATGAATGTTTTTAGCACTCAATTTGCAATGATACATGTGCATACAGATGGAGACATTCAGTTTAAATGGAAATCTATCACGATTTGATGAGTACTTATATGGGCAACCCACTGCAGCACACTAGTACTTACTGCTTCAACAAATACAAACACGCAACATGATTATTACTGACAAAAAGCAACCACTACACAAACCAAGAAGGACCTGAAAAAATTAAATATTGCCGTTCTGCAGACTGACAGTGGCATGTGAGAAATTAATGTATTCTTCACCGAACAATTATAAAGGATATGTTATTTTATCAATTTTCATATAAGTACATTATTTAAAGAAGTAACACTATTAAAAGACCCAACATTCCATGTGTAATTAAAATTAATAGGTAAAACTAACCTTTAATCAAAAGTTTTCTGTCAGGTTCCTGCTTTGGAGAGTGTGGACTCTGGAGTTTCTGTTCTGTTTTAGAACCAAGTAATGTCTGACGTATGCTGAGACTCTGACGTGGTGTTTTAGGAGAAGGCTCATTTTTTGTGCTGGAAGAACTAAAACAGAATACCAATGTAAAAATGCAAACATCTTGATTTCTAAAAATGTGCTCTTTTATTGTTATTTTACCTCATCATTGTGCTGTATTCCTTAATCTTCCGGCTAATAAGATCCCGGCTAGTGACAGCTGTCTCCTGTAATAAAATGGTTCTAATTAATGGATATAATGATGGCTACAAATACCATACTCAAAGTCAAGTTTATGCAGCTTTACTCCAAACAGTGTTGTGATTAAAAAAATAATGACTACTACACAAACCAACCAGATACTTGTTTATAAGAATGGATTTGCAGCTTGAAGCTCTTATAGGTTCACATGCTGTGCATTATTTCGACATCTAATAATTGTGTCCAGAAGTGTTTATTTTCAGATTTTTGTCAAGGATTGGCATTGACATAGGCAGAAGCTCTGTCATTCAACATGGTGTCATCTGTAAGCCCACAATGTCACTAAAAATGTACTCCGTTTTAGAGTATGTTTTCACTCTCCTCCTTCACTGAGGAGGTGCGAGGGTCATCTGTGATTCAGAAGTATCTTTAAGCTGCAATACCATTCTACAGACAACTGTTTTTTGCAGCAGGAAACCTCTTCTAGACTGACAACCTGTCCAATGATGATGTGATATTTCCCCCCTGAGGAGGGAAGTGTGGCAAGGGGCTTGTACAAATTTCATAGCAAAGACTGTCCCACTGCTGTTTCTTTGCATGTCTCCATCTACACAATAGCATTTAGAGAATGTACGTTTAGTTGACCATGTTGCAGCCATGCATATGTATTGTAAAGACACATCAGACATAAAGGTGAATGTTACTCCTTTCTTTCTAGTAGAATGTGCTCTTCATTTCCCCTCAAGGTTTTTATTAGCCAACTTACAGCAGAATTTGATGATCTGCACTACCCATCCAGCAATGATATCCTTAGCAACAGCAGTATCTAACATTTGTAATGCACGTTCCACAAAGAATTGTTTCATATTCCTTATAAATGTTATTGGTTGTTGTATACTGTACATTACTATCATTCTTACAATCAGTGTATGTAATGCTTTCTTTGCTGCACTGGTTGGCTGCTGAGAGAGATGCAGATCTATTGTTCAATTGATATGAATACTGTGAGACCACCTCAAGCAGACGTTTTCCATGTGTCTTCATAATAACTCCATCTTAAAATAGTCAAGTATGGTTCCTGCACAGCACAAGCTTGTATTTCACTTGCTGCTGTTATAGCGGTAATAGCAATTAAAACACTGTCTTTGGAGTAAGATACTACAATGAAGCTTTATACCTAGGCTCAGAGCGCAGCTGTAAGAGGCCTACTCCAATGAAATTCAAGTTCCACTGCGGTGGAGAGATGCATGTGGGCGGTACAACACATTAGCTCCCTCCTGGAACTTCTTGATTACAGGGAGACAAAAGGCATGCCTTTTATTTATTGTCCTAGTCTAAGCAACAATAGTCCATGACTGTACTCTTAGAGAGGCATAGGTACGTTTACAGTACATTAAATATGAAAAATATATCTTACTATCATCGTTTCATCTGTTTTGCATTGTTGGAAGTGATTGTCTGCACATGTTTTAGTAAACCTGGTGCATATTGGAGCTTAACATTTTCTTGCAAAAGGTCTAAGTGCCTTATTTATGATTTTTATAATTTTTCAGGAAGATCTCAAATACTAAATAAAGCAATTCCAGCAGTGAAGCTGCAAATTGTATTTATTTTAGACTGGGATAAAATATCTACCTCATGACATATACCCTGATTTTTTTCAGAATTACTAGAATCATCAGTATTGGTTAAAAGTCATGCTAATGACTCACACCAACCTATCAAAGAGTTAATTCCCCTCTGACAGAGGATGGAAATGCCTGAATGCAAAGGTTTGAAATTTTTTGTTTTCTGAGTCTTCAGACGGACGAAAATCATTGCTCACCTGTAATTCCAGTTCTCCAGTGTTAGTATCTTTCATATATTTTCATGTTTATCATTCCCCACCATCATCAGGATGGAAATCCCCGGTAAACTTAAATAGCAGTAAACCGTGTTAAAATTGCCATAGGCCTCAACAACATGCTTAGTAGCCCATCCACTCATAAGAAACATCCCAAACTTCAGCAAATGAGGTGAAGGAGCCGAGATCGCCTACTCCCTTTAAAGTCCACCACGGCTCAGATTTCACCTCGCAACTGTGAGAAGAGTATATAATAAAAACTGAATCTCTGACCAGGGAGGGATGTAAATAAATGAAAGATACCAATGAGTTAAGGTAACAATTTTTTTCTTTAGCATTGTATCTTTCATATATTCACAGGCTTTTAGGGACGGGCAGAATTTTTAATTCCGCCAGTGGAATTGGAGGGATTTAGCAACTCCGTATTACTCATGTAACACTGAATTACTAATAAATTCCACAGATCCTCTCCACGGGCAAAATTAATCAGCACTGCTGTGTCCGTGACAACCCAGCCTCTGTACACATGCGTGGCAGGTATCTCGCGCTGACCCTCCTGATATCTGGGCCTGGGATAGGGCACTGGCTTATCTTCCTCCATCTGGAAGGGGGAGTGAGCTGATAATAGTGGCTAGAGACAGGGTAAACAGCACAAGTGCAAGCTATTGTGCACCAAATCAGGCTCTTGTCTTGCCGACAAGCGAAGTTGCTCTGTTGTAGGTGCACGCGCTTCCTCCTCAACACCTGTCTGAAGTCGTGCATGTGCAGCCGAGAAAGGGGTGGATGCCCAAGGTGCTCATTGGCTATGGATTATTACCCAGCAGCTTTAAGAACAGGAAGCAGAAATATCACTCAAAGTAGTGACACAGGAAAACTATTTTCAACCTCATGTATCTACTGTTAAGGACATTTCTGGACTAGAGGTCATCTTAGAGGCAGAGGACTGTCGCTGTTGAATCTTGGCAGTCTTTCACGCAGCTTGGACCCCTAGGTGGCCGCGGGGAAGCGGCAGAAGCCTGAACAGTACTCCATCCCTCAGGGGCAGAGGGGAAAGCTGGGGTGAACCAGAGGCTTTGTTTGAGGAAACCAGGGCCTAGGTGCCTCTAGCCTGAGAGGCTGCAAGGTGCACTTCCTGGAGGATGGGGGCACCAATGTAGGCGAGTCTAAAGGAAGATTGGGTATGTCCTAGAAGAAACAAATGTTCTATCTACGTGTTTGCGTGTCTTTTCTCCATTTGTTACCCAACTTCTATATTGCTCATCCATTCACTAGAGCCGAGATCTACCTGTGGTACCTGGATAAGGCTTCACCTTTCAGGGAGATGCACTACACTGTCCGAGTCCGAACACCAAGGATTCATGTCGTGGATACATCCTTCTCTAGGTATACTGCTGCTTCTGTTCAGTTGCAGATGTTGTCCATGCTTTTATTTATTTGGTTCCCTCTTCTCCTGAAGCTCATCCATGGTAGACGAAGTCATCCAGTGGCACTTGTAGTTCCACCCTCAACATCATATCAGTCTGTGATGGCTTGCAAGACTGCATACCTGCGTTGCAAGTGCTAAATTTATCTACACAGCAATATGTTGCAGCTGTTGAATGTGTTGGACTGGGTGTTTATGCTAACATGGCTCAGTCAGAAGGAGTTTTTCATTCTCGCTTTTACAGTTAACCCATTATGCTACTTGTGTGTTTTTTAAATATTCAAGTGCGTCAAAGTCACAAGGGAACAGGAGTATGCTCAGCTAATGTTTTAAGCGGCACTGCTTCTGCTTTAACCTAATTTAATGTCATTTGTTTTCTATACTTCCAGCACTTTCAGCCCAAGTGCACTGCATTTATGGTATTTCCAATTTGGTTAAGTGCTCAACACTCTGATTCATGCAGTTTCCATATGCATTTTTTAGGCACAGCAGAAGTTTAACCCATTCCTGGTTTCAGACTGAGGTTTCATTTGTCGGACATAACTTTTCCCAAGACGGACTCAAACGTATTTTCCTGCTGCTAATTAGAAACTGTTCTTCTTTAACCATTCACAAGGAGGCATTCTGTGGCCACACTTTTAATCTGAGGCAGTCGCTTAATTCAGCCAGTACGTGCAGCAAGCCGTAGCTTTTTCGGCGTTTGGCGGTTTGGGCACTGTGATCTGCTGTAAGATATTTGTTTCCGGCCAAACCAGCGATGACTCAGCATGAATGTACCATGTGGTAGTTGGTCCGTCCACGGCTGTGGACACCAGCTTCACATTTGGGTAGTAACCGGGGTGGGCAGAACTTAAATCTCAGTGTTTTTATGTAACTCAGCGGAATTTCGGGGAGTTAAACTCTGCAAATTCCACCCACCCCTAATGCTTCTATAAGAATGACATGCAATACAGCACAATGCAGCAATGTAGGAAACAGACTCATCCTTAGTGAAAATTATGAAGGACCACATGTATCATTGCAGCGTCAGCGGCTCTGTTCACATTGCAATAATGCTTTTTTGTGAATGTGTGCCTGCTCTTCCACATGGCTGCACAATAGATGTCTTAAGGCACTCCAGCACTGAGTGCCTCCATTGTTGCCATGCACCTCATAAAATATGCCCTCACTCTGTAGTGGAGCGTATATTTAGCTTGTAGTGGTAATGCAGGCTGAGAGCCAACATACTATTCCCTGTTTAGACAGGTGAAGGCCTCTTCTTGGATGGCCAAAGGACGCAAAAAGCTAGTCAGATGTGTGAATTGTTTTTTAGTCATGTAAAATCTTATGCACCCGCAAACATCCAGCAAATACAGGGATTTTTCGGTCAACATTGGAATAGGAAAAAACGAACGCAGAGTAACAGGCTCTTTCTGATTAAAGTCTATAGGGACCTTTGACGTGAACTTTGGGTTAGTTCGAAGGATGACCTTGCCAAATATGAGAAAGGGCTCTTTTATTGTAAAATCTTGCAAGTCCCCAACTCTCCTTGCGGACATGAGGGCATGCAAAAGTGCAGTCCTTCAGGAGAGGAACTCTAAATGAGTTTTGTGGATCAGTTCAAAAGGAGGTAGAATGAGTGGGCTTAATACTGTGTTGAGCTCCCAATGCACTGTAAGGCATCTTACAGGGAAAAGCTTCAAAAAGCCCTTTCATATTTTTATAATGTTCTGTGAGAACAAGGATGATGAAATCTCCTTAGCTTGAATCTTGAGATTGCCACTAAATTGACTTTTACTGAGGATTATCTAAGACTACTTCTAGCCAGGTGCAGCAGGCATGGAAGGATTTGATAAGGCTGCATGGAGACCGGGTTCATGTCCCTGACTTTATACCACATGCAGAAGCACTTCCACTTGTCACTGACAGTGTAGTCTTCTTCAATTAGAGAGAGTTCACTGCTGACAGTGAGACAGATCATTATGACAGGGCTTCTTGAGAGCACATTTTGTGTTGGATGGTCTTCTCCCTTTTTTTTTGAATGTCTGAGGAAAACACATACTTTTCCTTAGAGGAGGAGGCAGCAAACACATTTTAGCCAACTCCAACTCAAGAAGCTCAAGATGCTTCATGAAAGTGCCCGGTGGAGCGCTTTTCAGAGAGTCATCTCCAGAGAAGAAGAAGAAATCCCCTTTGAAAGAGGGGATTTTCTTGCTTCACATCAAATAACTTGTCAACCTCCTCTCTCTATCTTCAAGAGAATTTCAGGTAAATATCTTACAAATATCACATCCAGATGTTATATTAACAGGAAAAAGATGCCAGATGCTCTGGTCTTCAGGATCATAAGAGTAAATCATCTTTTGGCCAGTGCAGGGCTTAAAAAAGGACCTCTTCTTCTCAATCATAGTGACACAGTTGGTGACAGCTGAATACCCCCAGGGGCCAGCAATGGCATGAAATATGATTGCCATAAAAGCAACTTATAGTTTGATGAAAAGCTGAACACAGTGCGGTGGAAATTCAGTGAGAATGAAGCAAAGGTCAAGAAGTTAGTATTTTGATGTCAAACAGGTTCGAGCAGAACTCTCGGGGGGCTCCCTCACACACAATATGCAGTAAAAAAATCTGAGCTATGGTGGCCCCTGGGGGAGTAAGAAATCTCAGTACTTTCACCTTACTGGTTGAAGGTTGGGTTGTTCAAATGAAGTCAATGTGATACTAAACAAAAATTGTTGTTGAGGATTGGGGCCATTTGAAAACAGCTTACTGCTATTTAAGTTTACCAGGGATTGCCAGCCTGACAACGGGTAATAGTTTAAGTATGTGAATATGTAAAAGGTCCAATACTGGAGAACTATGGAAATACTACCCCACTGTAGGGACAAACCTTCAAAAACTGAATGCTTTTGTTCCTACTTCCTACAAGCAAGACATGTCCATTAATTTGCTTAATTCGTCTGCTTTGACATTTTCAACTCCTAAACTAATTTTGAGAGTGGGTAAGGTACCAAGAGTTCCAGTTTGTTTACTGCATCCTCATCAGTGGATACAATCCAATTCTGGCTAAAAGAACAAAACAGATGTTCTTTAATTAATGCCTGTCATTCTGTGCCTGATGGAAGGTTGTGGCACAGGTGATTGATTTTGTGTGTAAACCAAGACATTTTCAGCACCTTAAAAACAATCACTACTTGGTTTGTCAAATATTTAGGAGATTAAAGTTTGGTACAGGAAACTTTGACTTATATATATACCCTTGAATAAGTAAGCAGCAACATTTGTTGTTGGCACTTACAAAAAAAAAGAAATAGTATAAAGTGTTTCTCTCAGTAACTACCGACTCATTACATTATAAATAACACGTGCTACTATTATACAAAGCACAGAACTTAAAACTGGTAGGGCAAGAGGCTGAGTGATTCTACTCATATGCTGGGGGCAACTTGCATTTACTTTGCAGAAACAGCAAACTAATAAACATCATTTAGTAAATAATGCAATAATAAAAATAAAATATTCCCAATAGTAATTATCCAAACATAAAAATATTTAGATAATGAGTACTGAGAAAACAAAAGTTTGATATTGCAGTATTCACTTAATGATAATAAAGTGTTGAATAAATGATGTCAATATGGACTGATATGATGCATTTCTTGCCATTGACCTGGTGATGATTTACAGGTATAGACGCAATATAGTACAAGCTTCAGTACTTATGTTGCTGGGACGCTGAGTACATCCAACCAGAATTAAAACCGGTCACACCCAGGATTGAACACCTCTTTACGGTGAGTGACTAGACGCCAGAGCAATTGTACTTTTTCAAGAAAGATTACATGGCATTTATTTGTTTTTTAAATAATTGAACACCAAATGTCAGTTGCATTTTAAAGAAAATATATTTAAAGTAGATAATACATGAATACCTCATCGTTTAGGTTGGTGTTGTCTTGTATTGCCTTAATCCATGCCAACATGCTATCTCGATCTTCTGCCTGGAAAAGGTACTCACAGTCAGACAAGGTGAGCCGAAAAACATGTTTTCTTTTGGTTTCACTATAAGAAATGTCTATCAAACATGCATTAATGCTTATTGGCTGTTCCTCTTCAGAATTAGGCAATGAGGACTGTTCTTTCCTATCTTTGTGCAAGTACAAAGATGGTCCTCGAAGAACCACATACATCTGCTTCCATGGCCTGATGCTACCTCCAACTCTCTGGAAAAAAAGAAAAAAAAAGCTCTTGTAAGTTTCAGAAAACTACATAGCCTCTGCAACATCTAAGCATCTGCAGACAAAATCAAGCCCTCTTACATTTCATATGTGAAACATGATGGTTGCAAAACTGTGTTAACTCTAAGAAGTCAAATTTTACGACGTAAGGAACAATGTTGTATACTACTAGGGATGGTCCCCTAGTCATTACATCACTCAACATTTCTGGAAAACTCAAACTAACTTTGGAAAACAGTAACTTTCTTGCACTTTTGTTCTAGCTACTGACATTTTTGGAATTGTTCTCCTGTTAAAAGCAGGAGCGTATCACTTTTCAAGGTGGCAATGGAAAGAGATCATGCTCACGTTAGAGGGTATTCTGAAATGTTTCTGTAAGTACTGCTGGGAATCTACCACTTTCCTATTTTGCACAGATTACTCTTGGAGACCTTTGTCATTTACTCCAAAAACTTGAACATGTAACCATATCAAGGGAAAATTTGAACCTTAATTTGTGATTCGATCCAATGTCTTTCTACCTTGTGATAATTTTCAATTGCACTTTAATAGGTAACTTTTCCATGCTCCGTGGCATAGTAGGGATGTCAGGGGTAAGAAAAACTGGTTCCTCTGCCCCTTGGTTGGGCAGCAAGTTGTTTTGTTGCTCCCTAGCTAAATTTGCATTACACAGTTAACAATACATACAGTCAAAAGTATGCCTCACCACACATCTCCCCTAAAACGAAAATCAAAGCATTTATTACCATATCAAGCTTAAATATTTCAGTTGTAAGTCCACTTTACAACTGAAATATAACAATTTGTTTGGGAAATTACTTCAAAGATCTTCTTTAAAATTTCACAAGATGAAAAGTTAGTACAACATTCTCTCTCCCATACAAGCTGTAGCATTTTCAACTGTGGACTATAATCCATAGCTACAAGTAGCTACCTACTGCATTTACACTTCAATATAATTTTCTTATATTCCCTTGCTTTTACCAGAAATGTGACTTTTACAATGTAATGATAATGGAGTTATCATTAAATTATAATTTGTACAAGTGGCCAAGTACAACAAATTACTTACCTTTGGTGGAGCTTTTTTCTGGTGGACACTATCTAATCACACATTCCTAATAGTCTTGAAGTGCCCGGCTGGATCAAACTTTCCTTCAGCATTGCTCCTGTGTGATGCTAGGTGGTAGTATGCAGCTCCGTACCATCCCAGAAGTGATTGAGCAGAGGAGCACATAAGCGCCGCCACCCCTGCATGCTGATGTCAGTTTCTTATTTATTCTCTTTATGTGCCTTTCTGTACAAATGTTGGTACCAGTGTGCTGAATAATTAACTTGAGAATGTTTCAGAGGTCAAATAGCGTCACTACATAAAACTGGGGTTTGTTTGGAGGCCAACAAGTAATATGCAGGCCGACAGGGTATTTACCAGAAAGGTAAAAAAAAAAACTTTTCTTCTGATTAGCACTTTTATTAGCAGATTCCTCATCTTAGAATAGATACCAAAGGAGTACCTCTCTAGCTGTGTAGTCTGTAGAATGAACTCAGACCAAAAAGTCCTACAGGGACCGAGTGGGGAAGGTGCCCATCCCCCAGCCGGTCTGTCGAGGCAATAGCGCTTCATGAACTTATGATGTGACACCCACATCAGTGATGAGCATTCTCCCAGCCAATCCAATGGCAGCAGCCTTATCCCTGGTAGAATGAGCTCTCAGAGCTTGGAGGGGCTGCTTCTTGGCCAGTACACACCTGATCTTGAAGCAGAGGACTATCCACCTGAGCACGGTACTCTTCTGAACAGCATTCTTGTTCTTGCCCCAGAGAACCCCACAAAAAGATCATCCTCCACATGATGTTCCTTTGTATGATCAATGTAAAAAGCTTAAAGCCCTTTTGGGGGTCGGGACAATGGAGTATTCCCTCCTGTTTTAAGAGGTGACTAAGAGCAAAGACGTTGGAAGAGTGGCTGATTGCCTAACATGAAGGGGAGTCATGACTTTTTGACAAGAATGCCACCCAAGAACTAAGTACCAACTTGTCTGGGGGAGAAGACTGTCTAGCAGTTGCATTCCAAGTGGCTAGAATTCATTCTTTCGATGGGCTGGCGTAATCACGATTAGGAAGACAGTCTTCCAAGTCAGGAGTCGTAGCAAGCAAGTATGTATCGACTGGAAGGGCGTACACATGGGAAACATCAAGACACCATTAAGGTCCCACTGTGGCATCGCAAATGACCCTGGAGTGGAACATGTGTGTTAAATTTCATCACAACAGATGATTTAAACAAGGATCATTTGTCTGATAAACATACAAAGGCTGCAAGTCTGACAAATGCATTCCGTAGCAAGGCATCTGTAGGCAAGGATTCCATATGCAACTTTAGTAAGCAGATCAAATGCAGTCAGTTGTTGCAGCTCAAACTCCACACAAATAGGTGTATATTGCACAGATTAGGGTGGAGGGCGCTGTCCCGTTGCTGTGATGGAAGATCCTTGCTAAGTGGTAGCCTGAGCAGAGCACAGGTGATTATCCCTAGCAGTTCCTGGTACCACACTCCTGGGTCAATGCAGAGCCACCAGGAGGACTTGGGCCCGGTTGTTCTTGGTCTTTTACAGAACTCTGGACAGGAAAGGCAAGGGAATTAAAATGTACAGGAGTCCATTGTTCAACTACATTCAGAATGCATCTTCTAAGAAGTGTTCTTACAGAAACCTCAATGGCCAAAAATTTCAACATGGCAAATTGTCGACTGTGGTGAAAAGATATAGATAGGGTTCTCCTCACTGTTGGAAGATGGCCTGCGCCATATAGATTGCTGTCAGGGAAATGCCCAAGTGGTGCAACCTAAGCCAGAGGCGCAAATTCTTCTGGTACAGGACCCCAGGCTGCTTTGACGGACAGCGGAAAAGCCTTTAGAGTCAGACCGATGACCTATAACTCTAACAGACTGATATGGGCTGAGTTCTGTCAGTGACCATAGTCCTCTGATCTTCACCTTGCCAGATGACCTCCACAGCCAACACAGACCTGTCCGTCACAACAATCTGCTCACTGAGGAGGAGTCTGCCTCTGGACCAACTGTTTTCAAGCCACCACTGCAGATCATCCTCAACGGTCTGGATGATATCCATCACAATTCCTTGATGCTGGACACACTGGAACTTGAGATTCCATTGCAGAGTCCACATGTGCCACCTGGCGTAGCTGACAAGGAGGATGCAGGAGGCTAGAGGACGAGAAGTCTCAGAGCTGGTCTCACCATGTTTCAGGACCGAGGCTGAAATCTAAGAATCATAGCTCTAATATATTAAAGCAATTGAGTCTTTGTACGAGTAGTGGTACACTACTGATCTGACACAGCATACTATAATTTTTCATGTTGGCTGCTCATGCCTGGGATAAATAATTGCAGAATGATAACGGTTCCTTAACTTGCTTGCCAAATAGTGATTGGTTCTTTGTATGAGGAGTGGTATACTACTGATTTGACACAATATAATCAAATTTATTGTGCTGGTTTCTCATCCTTGAGACAAATAATTGCACTACAAGTCTCCTGAGACCTGCTGATTGGTTCTCTGTATGAGGTTTGTTATAAACGATCAAACACAACAAATTACATTTCATTGTAATATTGGTGTTAGATATTTGAGAGCTGCCACCACTCATTCGCCACTCTATGTCTCCTGTCCTGTTTTGGCCAGGTAATACACTCCCTGCGCGCACAGCACCACCAAGCCGTGCCCGTGTCTCCCTCTCCCCGCCCTCGCTGCTTCTAGGGATCGAGGCCCTCCGGGACCCAATCCACTATAGTGTCTCTCTGGTTTTCTCCTCTTTTTCTCTGTCTGTTTTTCTCTGCTCTTTCTGCCTTTTTTCAACCTTTTACTCTTTGCCTCTTTTATCCTTACTCTAACTTTTTCTTATCTCGGGCCTTTTTGCCCTCTTTTACTTTTGCGCCTTTTTTCCCGCTCCTTTTCCCGCTCTCCCCGCCCTCCGCATCCCCATTTGCCCGCACCTCCCGCCTCCCAGCTGCTCCTCCCCCCCTCCCTTCTTAATGGCGGTCGCTGCGCGACTGCGCAGTGGGCGCGCCAGAGACAAGCCTGTCTGCGACCGTCCACGCCTGGACCGCACCCAGCGCCAGAAACCCATGGACCCCACAACACCACATCTCCAGCCTCCACTACGACGCAGACACCCTCCACGCACTCAATACTGGCCGAGACACAACCTGCTTCCAGGCCACTCCGAAGAGCACACAAGGGCCTTTCTCCTGCCACAACTGCAGCTTCACCTGCGTCAGAGCCCACAAACCTCCCAGGACCAAGACCAACTACCTCCGCTGCATACTCCTCAACACCCGCTCCGCACGCAAGCACTCCATCGAGCTCTGGGACCTGCTCGACTCCACCACCCCGGACGTAGCCTTCCTAACCGAAACCTGGTGGAATGACTCCTCAGCACCTGACATCGCCATAGCCATTCCGGACGGGTACAAGATCTCTTGCACAGACCGCACCAACAGAACCGGAGGAGGCATAGCCATCATCCACAAGGCCACCCTCGAAGTCAAGACCCTCCTGGATGACTCCCTCAGCTCCGCCGAACTCCTGCACTTTCAAATCCACACCGACCCCAACACCACCCTCATCTATAGACCTCCGGGACCCAGGGCACCGTTCAGCAACGCCATCGCCGACCTTCCCAGCACCCGCGCACTCGCCTCCACGGACTACATCCTCCTCGGGGACCTGAACTTTCACCTCAACAACAATGACATCAACTCCACCACCCTGATCGACAACCTCGCCAACCTCTGCTTCAGACAGCTCGTCAACGCACCCACCCACTCAGCCGGTCACACTCTAGACCCCATCTTCTCCACAAGCGACCACGTCACCTTCAATCACACCACCGAACTCTACTGGACCGACCACCACTGCATCCACTTCACCTTCAAGAAACAAACCGAACACCACCTCACCGAGCAACCACCCCGCCGACGCTGGGGCAAAGTCACTGAAGATCAGCTAACCAATGCCCTAACCCAGAAACCACCCACCAACCCGGACATCGCCGCCCACAACCTCAAGCTATGGATCAATGGCTGCGCCAACCGCCTCGCACCACTCAAGAAACCCTCCAACAACCAAATCAACAAAAAAGCCACCTGGTTCACCAATGACCTCCAAGCCTCCAAACGCAACTGCCGTAAACTCAAGCAGAAATGGCTCCTCGAACGCACACCTAACAACCAAACAGCACTCAAGGACGCCACACGCAGCCATCACCAACTCATCAGGCTAGCAAAAAGATCCTCCTTCAAAACTCACCTAGAAAACAACCCTCACAACTGCAAAGAACTTTTCAACATCGTAAAGGAGCTCTCCAGCTCAAGCGCCACTGTCAATGACATCACCCCCTCCCAAGAACTATGCGACGCCCTAGCCACCGCCTTCCACAGAAAGATCGCAGACATCCACGACAGCTTCAACACCCCTCTCACCTCGGACACACCTACCCCACCCTCCACCCCTCTCACCTCAGACACACCTACTCCGCCCTCCACGAACTCCACCCGCTCCTGCCGCCTGACCTCCTGGACCAGCATCAACGACGACTAAACTCGCAAGACCATGAATTCCATCCATTCCGGATCACCATCAGACCCCTGCCCACACCACATATTCAACAAAGCAGATGAAGTCATCGCACCACACCTACGGAAGGTCATCAACATCTCCTTCGAAACAGCTAGATTCCCAGAAAGCTGGAAACAGGCCGAAATCAACGCTCTACTCAAAAAACCAAAGGCGGACCCCAAAGACCTGAGGAACTTCCGGCCCATCTCCCTGCTCCCATTCCTGGAGCAGGTCTTTGAGAAAATCGTCAACGCACAGCTCACCCGGTACCTTGAAGACAACAAAATCCTCGACCCCTCCCAGTCCGGCTTCAAACGAAACCACAGCACCGAGACCACCCTCCTCGCCACCACAGACGACATCAGAAGCCATCTCGACAATGGGGAGACATCAGCCCTCATCCTCCTAGACCTGTCGGCCGCCTTCGACACTGTCTGCCACCACACTCTGAAAATCCACCTCCTCGAAGCAGGGATCCAAGACCAGGCCCTCGACTGGACCACATCCTTCCTCTCCGGAAGAACCCAGAGAGTCCACCTCCCCCCGTTCCAATCCATAGCCACCAACATCATCTGCGGCATACCCCAGGGCTCATCCCTCAGACCGACGCTGTTCAACATCTACATAGCCCCCCTCGCACAAGTGGCCCGTCAACACAACCTCAACATCATCTCCTACGCCGACGACACACAACTCATCCTCTCCCTCACCAAGGACCCACACACCGCCAAAACCAACCTCCACGAGGGCTTGAAGGCCGTCGCCGACTGGATGTGAAGCAGCCGGCTAAAACTGAACTCGGACAAAACAGAGGTTCTCATCCTTGGGCCCACCCCCTCTGCTTGGGACGACTCATGGTGGCCAGCCTCGCTGGGCACCCCACCAACACCTACCGACCACGCACGAAACCTTGGCTTCATCCTCGACTCATCCCTCTCCATGTCAAAACAAGTCAACGCCATCTCCTCTTTCTGTTACAACACCATCCGCATGCTTCGCAGAATCTACAAATTGATCCCAACCGAAACAAGAAAAACAGTAACTCAGGCCCTCGTCAGCGGCAGGCTCGACTACGGCAACGTACTCTATGCAGCCAGCCCGTCCAAACACCTACAACGCCTCCAACGCATCCTAAACGCCTCCACCCAACTCATCCTCAACATCCCTCGCCACAGCCACATCACCCCCCACCTAAGAAACCTACACTGGCTCCCCGTCGACAAGAGGTTCACCTTCAAGCTCCTCACCCAAGCACACAAAGCACTTCACAACACCGGACCAACCTACCTGAACAGCAGACTCAGCTTCTACACCCCCACCGGGCAACTCCGCTCCGCCAACCTCGCCTCGCTTCCATCCCCTGCAACCGGCGCAGATCCTCCGGCGGAAGATCTTTCTCTTACCTCGCCGCCAAGACCTGGAACACCCTCCCGTCTGACCTAAGACAGATCCAGGACCTGCTCACCTTCAGAAGACACCTCAAGACCTGGCTCTTCGAACAGTAGCATCACCCCCCCACCAGCGCCTTGAAACCCTCATGGGTATGTAGTGTGCTTTATAAATAGACTGATTGATTGATTTGATAATTCTCTCTCTGCTATGGCTTTTGTGTGTGAATTTTATTCTTATTTTGTTAAATTGTTTATAATAAATAATTTTTAAACATATTCATGTAGATTTCATTCCATCTGTGAGTGCACTGGATAGTGTAATTGGCATGATAAGGGATCCTTGGTCTTTATAGCATTGAACTCATGTCCTTTTCTATACTAGGGTTCCCCTTGTTACTTTGAACATTGTGATTTTTTGGCTCAACATCAGTGGAGATAGAGTAGAAGTTGGTTTTGCGCCTGATACCTGTATTAGTAAAGAATCGTCCTCTAGTACAGTCAGTAAAGCTGGAGTGGAAGTCTGTCCTGGCATTAGTATGGGGGCCATAAAATGTCCCAAGTGGTGAGAAGGCATCAAAGATGGATCTGCTGTCCCATCCTGCGGTTTCTTGGGGCCCGAAGGCATGCCAGAAGGAGGCAGAAGCAGACCAAACAATTACAGCATGGCATCCTTGAAGGTGTCAATCTGCTGGAGTGTCGCCGGAAAACTCTGGGTGCACTGGGATCAGTTGTGGAATTTGCTGCACAATGGTAGACCTAAAAGGAGTACAACTGACATGACACCCTTGCTCATTCTCTTTAGGATGAGAATGCCGTAATGGGATCACTTTTGATTTCAACTTTCTGGAGGACTTCAAGAACAAAACTGACCACTCGTGGGAATGGCTTTGGCAATGGGACTAAGTCCATGCCGGGGACTAGGACCACAAGCGGGACTTGGGCGAATACTGTGACTACTACTTGTGTTTGTCGACACACAGCTTCACCTCCCAGTCCCAGATCACCTTCAGGTGTACAAGGGAACAACTTTGAGTCGTAACCCGGGACCAGACACCAGAGACACCTTATGTGAATCTGTGATCGACATCTGTTTTTTGCATTTGTGCAATGGTGTGAAACCAGTTGTCTTAGGTGGGACATCGCTCCATAGCACACTGAAATTCATAGTTGTTGGAAAACTGACAAGATTGTGAGGGGAGTTTCGGATCCGCACCAGGAGCGGACAAGAAAGGAACTGTCAGAGCACAGCGATGGCCCTTTGATGCTGCTGTACTTTGTCACTTCTGGTGTGTTAAGAAGCCAATGTGGAGCAGCACGGCACCGCCAAGCACTGTGAAGAAGCACTGCTGAAGAGAAGTTCCAGGATACAGTCTGGCGCCTGGGGAGTATTCTAAAGTGACGAATAAAAAAAAACATACCAAGTATCTACTTAATAGAAAAACAGTCAATGTATCAGCTCCAATTAACTTTAAATGAAACTTCATCTCAGTCACACTCAGGTTGAGGGCAAGATTAAACAACATGTACAATTGAAATTCATAGAGAGGAAATCATCAGATTTACAAAAATTCTATTTAAATCATATAACCTTTCCCTTCTCTGTAACAAGCTGCCGAAAATAAAGCCAGCCTTCTTTTGTAGAGTCACTAAAAACATCAGAAGAAGAGTCTTTTCGTGATTCAGAGTCTTCAGATAAATGTTCATCATCTGGACCCTGAAAAAAAGGCAAAGCAAAACCATGATTGGAACAATTCAATTGATGCTACCTTCTAAATCTATCATCAGTAGCCATTGAGATTTTATGAACTATTGATGAGAAATGGCTTCATTTGGTAAGCATGCTTGTTAAAAAACAAACAAAAATAGGTCTTGCATTTGCGTCGTAAATGCATAACTGGACTTTGCTTGCCACATAAACTGGTCAACCCCGCCACATAATTTGGTCCTCTCTTCCACATAATACCAGTGGCCCTGCACATAACTAAAGCACTACTATTTACCATCTTCGTCTACCTTCAGTAATAAACGAAAATATTACCATTATTTATTATATTATTGATATTATTATTATGGGGTACTCCCAAACCTACTGTGGGGATCCAGAGGTGACCTAGAAAGAAAGAGCACAACGTGCAGGGAGTTATGGGCAAAAATGTTTTGTAAAAGGAATGCCCCGCAAAACATTATGGGGCGAGTTTCCAAGTGCAGCGATTTTTGTAGTATCTTGACTGTAATGCTCAGAAAAGCCACTAGAGGGCACCACTATAAAACTAACATTTATAAGAAACATGGTCATGTAACCATATAGTCAGCCCTTAAAGTGCATAACCACAAGAAAACAGAATGGCAGAACATAATGCTGTGTAGCCATATATTTACCCCTAGAGAGTGTAGTGCATTACACATTTTCAGGCCTAGCATGCCTACTAGAATATTAATACAAAAAAAGGCCCTTAAAACACAAACTACGTCCAGCTGTAAAACAAAAGTTCCAGCCATAAGAGAACTTAAAAAGGCGCTGACAGAGTATGTTGTGCTGAACACTTTGGAGGGTGGTCCCATTGTCCTAGGGCCACCACACGGTGAGTTATGGGCAAAAATGTTTCGTAAAAGGAACGCCCTGCAAAGCATTAGAAGGAAAGTGAGGCAAATATTGTAGTATCTGGACTATAATGCTCAGAACAGCCCCTAGAGGACACCATAAGGAAAATAGCATTTGTAAGAAACATGGTCATGTAACCATTTAGTCAGCCCCTACAGGGCATTACGACATGAAAACAGAATGGCAGAAAGTTATGCAGTTTAACCATATATGTAACCACTAGAGGGCATAGTGCCTTGCACATTTTCAGGCCTACTGCAGTACTATTACAAACAAGGCCCTTAATACACAACTATTCGCGCGTGTGTGTGGTGTGTGTGTGTGTGTGTGTGTGCGTGTGAGTGAGAGAGAGAGAGAGAGAGAGAGAGAGAGAGAGAGAGAGAGAGAGAGAGAGAGAGAGAGAGAGAGAGAGAGAGAGAGAGAGAGAGAGAGAGAGAGAGAGAGAGAGAGAGAGAGAGAGAGAGAGAGAGAGAGAGAGAGAGAGAGAGAGAGAGAGAGAGAGAGAGAGAGAGAGAGAGAGAGATGCACAGACCTGGTGAACGAGGGGCAGCACGCAGTGCTTAATTTGATCCAGCGGTTGCCAGTGGGCAGACGTTTTCTGCAAGCAAGAGAGGGAAAACCACACAAAAGGGAAAGACGAAGGAAGTGAAAGATGTAAAACTCACAAAGGAAGAAAGCAGGAACCCACAAAAGAGAGCTAAAGGGGCACAGAGTGTCTGGCAGTGGATTAAAGAAACCAAGAGTTTCAAGAGTAAGCAACCTTGCTATCTGGAGCGTTGACATTTAATAGCACCGGACTGTAATTATGTTGTATGTTATGGATTTATGTGGAGTGGCTTGGATTGGAACTATATGTAATGTTGTTGAATTATATTGTGTGGATTGCAATTATGTGGTGTGGAGTGGAACTATGTGGGTTTAAGTGGAATGACATGGCATGGAAAAGTTTGGCTTTGAATTGTGTGGCATTCAGTGGAGCTGTGTGTACTGGAATTATGTGGATATGAATTATGTGTTATTGTGTGTAGTGGAATTATGTTGAGTTGGATTGTGTGTCATGGAGTGTAATTAGGTGGAGTGGTGTGTATTGTGGAGTGGCGTGAAGGGGATTTATGTGGCGTGGCATTGAATTATATAGCATGAGGTGGAATTCTGAGGTGTATTAGAGGTATGTGGTGTGTAGTGGAATGGACTGGAATTATGCTGACTAGTGTGGAACTGTATGGCATTGAATTTTGTGGTGTTGTGTTTGACAATTGCCAGTAAAGCACGTCAAAATGCACAAGTTACTTATCTTTGGTAACAATATATCTGGTAGAGAAATATTCTAGTTCCAGATTCCTTACCTTAGAATTTCCCCCAGGCATCAGATAAAATCTGGAGATTTTTCTTCAAGCAGTACCTCTGCGCGCCGTCAGTTGGCGTAATTCGACTCCGTGGGGGTCGTTGGCATCGGGGTCGCCGTCATGATGCTGCGGTCGCATATAGGCGCCACCCAGGCGCACTGAAGTCATTTTCTTTTCACAGCTTTCCATGCCAGTAGTGAGGATCCATGAAGAACATTGAGAATGGTGCGCAGAAACTAGGGTCCTTAAAGGGACCCCTAGAAATCAGTTTGCAGTGCAGGGAGGATGGGCGTGTCGGTAAGGAATCTGCAACTAGAATATGTCTCTACCAGACATATTGTTACCGAAGGTAAGTAACTTGTACATCAGATAGAGACTTCTAGTTGCAGATTCCTTATCTCAGAATAGATACCTGAGAAATACCATCCCTGGTGGTGGGCTGCGAACTAAGATAACTCCAAAAAGTCCTGCAGAACGAACGGCCAAAGTAGACGTGCCTGCGGACCTGACTGTCCAGGCAGTAATGCTTAGTGAATGTATGCAAAGATGCCCACATTGCGCCTGGCAGCCATCCAAGACTGGAACACCACGTGCTAGCGCTGTGGTAGCAGCAGTTGCTCAGGTAGAATGAGCGTGCAAACACTGAGGGGGTTGCTTTTTCACCAAAGCGTAGCACATTTTGATGCAGAGGACTACCCATCGAGAGATGGTCCTCTTCTGCACTGCCCTTCCTTTCTTCGCACCCACATAACCCACAAAGAGTTGATCGTTCACCCAGAAATTATTGGTACGATTTAGGTAGAATGCCACTCTTTTTGGATTCAGGCGGTGGAGTCTCTCCTCTTCATGAGAGGGATGTGGGGTGTGTGTAAAAAGTAGGCAAGGTGATTGACTGGCCTTCGTGAAATGGTGTCACCACTTTGGGAAGGAAAGAAGCCCTGGTACGAAGCACCACCTTGTCAGGATGTACTGCTGGGAATGGTGGCTTCAAAGAGAGCCTGGAGCTCACTCACTCTGCAAACAGAGGTGATGGCAATCAAGAAGGCAGTTTTAAGGGTCAAGAACCGTCAAGGACAGCTGTGGAGTGGCTTGAAAGGAGAACACATGAGGTATGTGAGAACCAAGTTCATCAGACTTGGACATTATGAATGGGATAGGAGGAAACATGTGTGAGTTCTTTGAGAAACATCTCAACAATGGGAGATTTGAACAAAGAAGATTGGTCTGGTAGCCTTAAAAAAGGCAGAGATTGCAGAAAAATAGCCTTTGATGGTGCCAGGGCAGAGCCCTGCTGGACAAGAGAGAGAATAAAGAGGAGAACCTCTGAGAGAGGTGCAGAGACGGGATCAAAAGACTTGTTGACACATCATGCCACAAATTTCTTCCAATGACAGGCATACACCATTTTGGTGGAGGGACATCTGGCTGCCAAGATAACATCGCAGACTTTGGGCAGAAGGTCGAAAGCCGTCAACTGCTGCTGCTCAATCTCTACGCAAGGAGGGGGAGACTGGACAGGTTCGGGTTAATAACTGTCACTTGCTACTGCAACAGAAGATTCACCTAAAGGGGCAGCCTGATCGGAGGATCGTTGGCCATGCTCAATAGCTCAGGATACCAAACTCTTCATGCCCAGTCTGGAGCCATCAGGATTACTTGGGCTCAGCTGTATTTGATCTTCTTCAGAACTCTGGGCAGAAGTGGTATTGGCGGGAAGGCGTACAGGAGGCTAAGCTTCACTCATGACAAAAAGCGTCGCCGAGTGAGTGCCACCTTGGAAACTTCAATGCACAAAACAGCTGACACTGCGCGTTCTCTGTGGGGGCTAACATATCTAGCCAAGGCTCTCCAGTCTGCTGTAAAAGACCTTGCGCCACCTCCGGATGGAGACGTAATTTGTGATCAACTATGCATCAACGGTTGAGTTTGTCTGCTCCGACATTCAAAAATCAATTTCTCATCAATAGTTCAAAAAGCCTCTTGACAAAGGATCCATGACCCCACTCCACCCTGCTTGTTGCAGTACCACATGCCGGTGGTGATGTCGGTGAACACCTGCACCACTATCCCTTTGAGAGTTGGAAGGAATGCTTTCAATGCAAGTCAGATCGCCCGGTGCTCCAAAATGTTGAAGTGGAGCACAGATTCCGCCGGAAACCAGAGGCCTCTTCCATGTGGCCGCCCCATCCCAGGAGTGACGCATCTGTCACTACTGTGAGATCTGGTTGGGGAAGGGAGAGGGATCTGCCTCTGACCCAATCTTGAATCAACAACCACCACTGCAGGTCTTTCACAGTTCCCTCTGAGGTCTGGACCATGTCGGAGAGATTCCCTTGATGCTGCGCGCCCACTGAAACTTCAGGTCCCACTGCAGAGCCCACATATATCTTCTGGCATGAGGCCCAGCAGCCTCAGAGTCATTCTCACCGAAATCCAGGATAGAGGCCGAAACATTGGGATCATAGCCTGAATAGCCTGGACTTGCTTTTCAGGAGGATAAGCCTGAAATGGCACTTTGTGCAAAATAGCTCCAATGAAAGGGAGAGCCTGAGAGGGAGTCAGATGTGGCTTCGAAACGTTTATAGTGAACCCCGGCGAATGCAGGAGGTTCAACATATACTGGAGGTGGGAGCCGACGTTCTGGGGCGTGTTTGTCTTCAACAGCCAGTCGTCGAGGTAGGGGAAGACTGAATCCCCTTACCTGTGCAGATGAGCTGCAACCACTACCATCACTTTTGTAAACACCCGAGGGGCGCTGGTAAGGCCAAAGGGGATCACAGTGAACTGAAAGTGCTCGTGACCTACCACGAATTGCAAGTAACATCTGTGGGCCAGCAAGATGGGAATGTGAAAATAGGCATGCTGTAACTCCAACTCTACCATCCACTCTCGAGAGTCCAGGGCAGAAAGGACCTGAGCTAGGGTAAGCATTTTGAACTTCTTCTTGAGAAAGAGATTGAGGGAGCAGAGATCTAGGATAGGGTGAAGCCTTTTGTCTATTTTGGGCACCAGAAAGATGTGGGAATAACAACCACAGCATACCTCTGGGCACAGGGACCTTCTCCATGGCTCCCATGGCCAAGAGAGCCTTGACCTCCTCATCAAATGATCCTCCGATAGATGATCGTATGATGGTGGCATGCCCAGAGGAGAAGTCTCGAAGTGAAGGGAGTAGCCCCTTCCGACAATTTCTTAACACCCACCTGTCAGTGGTAATAGATTCCCAGTGGGGCAGGTGATGGCAGATCCTGCCGCCAACTGGTCCCGGATGTTCCGACGGATTAGGAAGGCTTGGAGAAAGAGGAGGGGGGTGGGGCTGGATTGGGTGGACCGCTGGCTCCCTGATCCACGTGGGACCCCACGTCCGCGCAGAGGCTGTACAGCATGCGCAGGTCGGTGGCCGGGTGGAAAGGAACGCTTCTGGGTGCCCCTTTCATAGCCACGAAAGGAGCAAAAAGACGACTCTGGGGGGCGAGAAGCAGATACGAGGCCAATGGGCCAAGCCATAGCCTGGGAATCCTTAAAGTGCTCGAGCGCTGAGTCCGCTTTTTCTCCGAAGAGATGGGTGCCATCAAAGGGCATGACCATCAAGGATTGCTGAACATCCCCTGAAAAGCCAGACGTTCTCAACCAGGCATAGCACCTCAAGGTCACGGTCGATGCAACCAATCTGCCCAGTGACTCGGTCATATCCAGTCCACAACGAATCATTAACTTTGCTGCATCCCTCCCGTCTGTAACAGCTTGGGAGAGAACGGTCCAGGCCTCCTCTGGAACTCGAGGCAGCATGTGCGCAACCGTATCCCAGAGAGTATGGGAGTATCGACCCAAAAAGCATTCAGTGTTCATGGACTGCAGTGCTAGACTGGCGTAAGAAAATATTTTCTTCCCCAAGTTATCCAGTCTTTTTGATTCCGTGTCTGGGGGAGCAGTAGGGAATGCGCCAGAGAATGACAAAGCCTGGATGACAAGGCTCTCAGGCGTAGGGTGTTGGGTCAGGAATTTTGGGTCAGTTGGCACAGGCCGATGGCGGAAGGCAACCGTCCTATTCACAGGAACACCTGTGCTGGGTTTGGAGCAGGTACCCAGAAGGGCGTCCGTAAAGAGCTTAATTGAAGAGAAGGAGGGGTTCCGAATTGGAGGCCCCAGCTGAAGCACCTCGGTCCGGAGGTTAGTCCTGACCGCCACAGATGGAAGCACGAGGTCCAAAACATCAGCAGCCCTTTTCACCACCACAGAGTATGAAGCTACCTCCTCCGTAGCCACGGTAGGGCGAGAAAGCATGCCAGCATCAGGAGAGGTGTCTAGCCAGCTGGTGTTGCCCAAATGCTGAACACTGTCCATGTCAGGGTCAAGCTGGTATTCTAAAGGGTCCAGCGACCCCTCTACACTATCCTCATTTCCATTTCCATCCAGAATCATCAACAACTCTTTAACTTCAGGAACTTTTCCTGCAGACCTGAAAAAGGCATACATACGACCATTATTAAAGAAAACAAACCTAGACCCGCAAGACCCCAATAACTACAGACCAATCACAAATGGACCTTTCCTGGGCAAATTGATAGAAAGAGCAGCATTCGCCCAGATGTCACAATTCATTGAAGACAATTCTATACTTTCAGACTTTCAAACTGGATTCCGCCCAGGAAGAAGCACTGAATCGGCACTCATGGCCATCTGGGACGATCTTAAAAATACAGTCGACCGAAATGGAGTTGCTGCACTACTTCTCTTGGACCTCTCAGCTGCCTTTGATACGGTTGACCATGACACCCTAACTCAAAGACTCCACGAAGCCGGCATACAAGGGATTGCTCTCAACTGGATTACTTCCTATCTCCAAAAAAGAGCGAATATCATCCACTCGCCCCCCTTCTAGTCCGAACCCTACCTCACAAAAGCAGGAGTCCCCCAATTGTCAATCATCTCACCTTTGCTTTTCAACATCTACATGATATCTTTACCAGAACTGATCAATGATTTCCATCTCACATGCTACAACTATGCAGATGACACACAAATACTACTTAAATTAGAAGACCCCAAAAATATTGGAAACCCACAAATCTTCAGTTGCCTCAGAGCCGTTGATCAGTGGATGACCTGGAGCCATCTCAAACTAAATACCTCCAAAACAGAAATACTCATATGTGGTGACTGGAAACATTATGACCCTCTGTGCGTCTGGCCTGACGATCTCGGACCACCTCCTCAATTATCCAAGGAAGTGAAAAACCTAGGAATCACCATGGATTCCAAGCTAACTATGAATGCCCAAGTAGACAAATTAGCACGCACAAGCTTCATCACCTTAAAGACTTTACGACGCATCTTCCCCCACCTCGGATTTCCACACAAGGTGCAAGCTACTATCTCGCTTGTACTATCCAAACTGGATTATGCCAATAGCCTCTACCATGGATCATCTCTATCTGTTATGAAAAAACTACAACGTATCCAGAATTCCGCAGCCAGGCTACTACTACATATAAAGCCGCAAGCCCACATCTCCCCTGCCTTGAGAGCACTACACTGGTTACCCGTTGCCAGACGATGCACTTTCAAGCTGCTTTGTATCACCCACAAAGCTATACATGGAACAGGACCGCTTTTTATCAGAAAGAAAATTACCAAATACATCCAACAAAGAACCCTCCGCTCAAGACTGGCACCCCGCCTTAGACCACCACCATACAAGAAAAAGACTATAGGTGGTACATCATCATTATTCCAAGCAGCCAAACTATGGAATTCATTACCCCCAACTATAAGAGCCACAGATAACTGTCTGGTCTTCAGAAAACTACTTAAGAGTTGGCTCTTTCCTTCATAACCACCTTTTTCAAACAACTATGAACTGCATATGTCTATGTGGATAAATATTTTTTCAGATTATTTGTATATTTCTATTTATTTATAGTTTCTTTGGAAAATATGTATTGCTACTGTCATAACAATAAAATACACACACACTCTTTAAACCTGTCTGACTAAGTATTTTTTACCCATGATTCTAATTATGTATTGTATGTGCATATGTGTGTGTATTCATGTGTGTGTGTGTGTGTGTATATGTATATATATATATATATAAATGTGTATGTATGTGTATATGTTGTTTCTGTGCTTGGCATGTTCGTGGATCATTGCATGGCTCCTGGTTTTTGGGTTGTTATACTAGATATCTATGAATTCCTGCTCTCATCTTATCACACTTATCTACTCATCACTTTTATATCATGTCTCTATCAAACTATCCTCCATTCTCACTCTGACTCATTCCTTCTACCACTTTCATCTCCTAAATATCTCTGCCTAAGCTCTTCCCTCCACCTCCACATCTAACTCACCAAACCTCACTCTACCTCTGTGACCTCCCACACAACCCTACTAAATTCTCCTGCATTCATCTCACCCTGCTACTATGCTCTCCCTAACCCTTCCACATACTCTTCCCCCTCCGCCCCCCTTTATTCATCCCAAGCCTTTGGGTTGAGTAAATGAAGGATATACTCCCAATTAACACTTCTGGATTTCTTTCCTCCTCCACCCCTCCATTACTCCAGTCTATCTAACTAACAAACTCTCATATCCGCGGCTCAAATTAACTCATAATACTACTAAAACTGTACTCATTATTAAACTATACTAATCCATCACTAATTCTTGTTGGGTTCCAGAGTAGTGTGCTACTCATCGAAAAGCGCTTCAACGCCTCGTCAGGGGTAGTAAGCGCTATATAAATACGATTACAATACAATACCTATAGTAATAGGGGTCAGGATCCACACTGGGCCCAAGAGAGCCCATGGAAAACTGAATTGGCGTTGAGCAATGCAGTTCCGGCTCTGGGTCGTCTGGGATCAGTATAGGAACGATTTCGATTGTGGGCCCAACTGACGTCTGTCCTGATGCCAGTGAAGTTCATGTTGGCACGACCGGAGACGGAAATGGATCCGGAGGCGTCCTGTGCAGTTGGAGCCAAAGCCAACGACTTGGAACGCGAGAGGGACCTCACCCGAAGGTGCCATAGGTTGGTCGGTCTGCCCAAAAATGAGGCTCATGGCCTCATAAAATTCTTTGAGCTGGGCAGGGGTGGCACCTGCTCCAGGAAAGTCGGGGAGGCGTGGGCCAGACCCAGACTGAGGCCTACAGCATTGACGCTCTTCCTGCGTCATCCGAGCGACGGGCAAGGTTAAAGAATGTTTGGCCTTCTTCAACGACTTCTTGTGACCCGAACATCCAGATGAGGTGGCGTGGTGATGATGTACAGATCCATCACCGACATCATTCTGTGACAGGAGTTGCAGGGCTTGAATCCGGTTTTTTGGGACATCACTCGACGCATCCAAAACTCGTCAAAAAGAATCGACAAAAGTGTTGCAGTTAGTCAAAAAATGACTAGGGGTACCTCTTCTCCAGATCTGCACATACGCTGGCACAGAAAGAAAACTACTGACGTCAGCACGCCGGCGAGGCGCCTATATATGACCGCAACATCATCATGGCGCCAACAACCCCCGCGGAGTCGACCAACGCTACCTGACGGGGCGCAAGGTTACTACTAGAACAAAAATCTCCAGATCCAGTCTGATGCCTGGGTGAAATTCTAAGGTAAGGAATCTGCAACTAGAAGTCTCTATCAGATGAATGAAATATAAGCCGGAATAGAACTTCTGCCAGTTATATATTTGAATCTGCTATTTCTGAATGGCCAGTAAGGCACATATAATTTATAACACATAAATAATATAAATCCCATGTGAAAACAATGCTATAGGTGCAAGTGTGTGCTCAATACTAAATCAATCTGGGCTTAGGGTTAAAAAACAGCATGACGTGCACAGGGTGCTAACTAGCTACAAGGCATCATAATTATAATTTGGAACATACTGATGCAGAATCAACCATATTAAATGTATGTAGCATTTTGCTAACTTTGCAACAAACTGTGCTGTAAAAGCATCAGAAATCACAAGCCCTTCAGGAGCGATGAGATGACTGCACTACCTCGCGTTGTGTAAACGTCTGAACAGTAATTGAAAAACAAGGCTGGAAATGTATTTTCTTTTTATTGAAACAGAATGAAAAGTCTTGCAAGCATTCTTTCCTCACATTTCAATGAGCAAAGCAGCCTGAGAAGATTTATGGTCCCAATAAAGGAGATAAGCATGTCTTGTGTGTGATGTTGTGAGTGCTGGCAGGGAGGGGCCCTGGAGAGAGAGATTCGAAATGCGATGAAGGCTAAGCAAGTTTCACATCATTGCTTCTAGGTTTAGCTACATTCGTCCAGAAAGGGCAAATTGTGGCTTTCGTGAGTAGTGAGCTGAACGACTGGGTGTTTCTTTTGTAAAATAATCTTATTTTAGGAGCCAGAGGTAAACGAGGACAGCACTGTAATAAAGCCTAAACAAATGTCAGCGATATGGGAGGAACAGAATGCTGCAATAAAATGGCAGCTACCAGCCTAAAACACCCACAGTGAAAGGGGAGCACCAAAGTCAGTCACAGCAACAGATAAAGAAACCAAAGTGGAATAATACAGTAGTTGGTCACTGCTCTGAAACAGAAAAAGGATGGAGAAAAAGGCAGAACTGACCACGAGTGAGCAAGAATTTTTTTTAAAGGACAATGCAACCAACAAATGAAAATCGCTTTGAGCCATAAGAAGTATACTAAAAGTATACATGAGGTAAAATGCTTGCGCTCGACCTGAAAAAACAATTAGGGACAAGATATTTCAACGACTGGTGTTAGGTAATTTAAGACTTTTAAAAAAATGTTTACCCATAACCAATTTAGGTTTTACATATAATAGTTTTTGCACCATTCTAGGGTGACATTCATTCTATGTGTACTCTTAATGGGCTTTGGTTCAGCCTCCTTCAGCCACTGGCTTCTTGGTTTCCAAATTCTAGCCACTGGAGACCTGCCAGCTAACACAGGCCATCGTGTGTCGCATGATTTCAGCTCTTTTCCCACAAAGACACCCGGTAAGGAGCTGAAATCCAACAGTGGCAGACAATGTAAGTTGGAAACTCTTGCATCAACGTTTCCAACTCCCATAGTGTCCAAGGCTGAGCACAGCGGATATCCATCAAGGTTTTACAAACTCCCCAGGATAACAGCAGCAGCCTTCAGATTTTTTTTTTTTTTTTGTGCTGTGGGGTGTGGGGGGGGGGGGGGGGTTGTAGGTGTTCTGTTGTTTACGGGCAGCGACATGCCCAAAGTTCTGACACCCACCTTAATAGCCACACCCCTCAGAAGTACTTACAGAGCTTCAGAGTTAATGACTTAAGGTCCACCCCCTCCTTAGCCCCCGCCCCCTCACTGTGTCCATATTTCACATGGTGAGTTTCATTAGGAAGATGGCAGGTCTGCTACTGACTTGAGACATTGTTATTCACATCTTGGTTTAGCCCACAGAAGTATTTTACTATGAACTTCTTTCTACTAGATGTCTGAGGGTTGTCTCCTTCCACTTTCACTGGAATGAATGAGGGATTATTTTACATCTGAGAACTACATCCTGACGTAAAACACCTAGCTTATTTCAACCATGCACTTTATACACAATCTTTTAAAATTAGGATTGGCTTTTTGCACTGCTTCTGTCAACACTGTAGTGTGAGAGGCAACCCTATTGGTTTTGACCATGTTTGTTAAAATTGCTTTCATTCATGATGTAGTCCGTCCTAATGTTATTGTAAAGTATGTGATCGGTGCACATAACAGAACAGACAATGTAAAAGAAATCATGCTTTTAATACTCAATATCTGATTTTTGAAAATGTAAGCTTTAGTTACTGTGTGTGACCTGAAACAGAGAACAACACTGCTAAGCTCACACCACATGCATAAGGCAAATACCTCTGCTTATGTTTCTTACATTTTTGTAATGCAAAATCACAATGGCATTGTTATTTGGTCCACCTAGTTTCAATGGGTGCAGAAAAAAAGCAGTGAGTTTCGAAGGTCACAAAATGTAATAATAAGTATTTAATAATAAGCTACTGTGAATGTTGCTATCTCAAAATCTACTGCAACTTCAAAATTATTTGCTTCTGTGGCCCTTAAGCAATAGGTTCCAGAGCAATCAAGGCTTCTTTTTACCTCTCGGAGAGACTAGGTCACCTGGCAGTACAAACCATGACCACAGTTCCCTTCTCCCTTTCATGATATAAGGTACCCATATTATGAACCCATAACAAGGAAGTATACAGTCAGGAGGGGAAGTTATAAGGGGTTGCTTGTGATCAAACATGATCTGGCTGTGTCCATTGAGCAGCCTTTGGTAGGGATAGGATATAGACTTACTCTTCCCAGACCAAGCCAACAGATGACTGGACTTGTGCCTCCTATCATAGCTTCAAAGGTTCTACATCAAAAGAGTCCTTTATTATCTGGGTTCAAATACATACAGTTCACTATTCTCACAAAGAACAGAGCTGGCCTCCACGTGACTATTCAGGACACAGATAAGCAGAACTTCACATATAAAGCCCAAACTTCATAATTCCCAGAAACCTGCCTTACTGCCCCTCGAGCAAGCAAAGGAAAACAACCTGAAGCAAAAAGCTGTGCTACACAGCACTAACGCTTTATGAAATAATGCATGTCCACTTGCATTACATTTATACAGATAACAGGATGTGGGAAGGTATTGTACAAGACTTACAATAGTCAAGACAGTTATTATTTGTACTGTGTAGAGGGGCGCCTACTGATTCTTCTTGTTTAGCTGTTGGTGGTTCCATAAGCAGCTGTTGTAATGGATCTGGAGTATAATGATATAATACCTGAAGGATCTCAAGGCTTTCACTGTCGCGTTTTGACAATGTATATTGCACTAAATACAGAGTTTTCTTGATGGCTTTTGTTGTTCATATCCTGAAATAACTTTTTGAATGATTTCATGTTAAGGTGGTTTTGCAAGAAGATTTGTGGCTTGAGCCCCCCCCCAATTTTTTTTTTTTAAATGTTGCATATATAAACATATATATATATGGAAAATGTCACTTACCCAGTGTACATCTGTTCGTGGCATGAGACGCTGCAGATTCACATGCTGTGCACATCCCGCCATCTAGTGTTGGGCTCTGAGTGTTACAAGTTGTTTTTCTTCGAAGAAGTCTTTTCGAGTCACGAGATCGAGGGACTCCTCCCCTTTCGGCTCCATTGTGCATAGACGTCGACTCCATCTTAGATTGTTTTCCCCGCAGAGAGTGAGGTAGGAGTTGTGTATATAGTAATAGTGCCCATGCAATGGAGTAAATATGTATGTACATAATGTGGTTAAAAGTGATATATTTACAAATTTACAAATGTTCAAGACCAGTTTTTTCTCAACTTAAAACAGCTACAGGCTCCCGGGGAGGTGGGAGGGCGCATGTGAATCTGCAGTGTCTCATGCCACGAACAGATGTACGCTGAGTAAGTGACATTTTCCGTTCGATGGCATGTGTAGCTGCAGATACACATGCTGTGCATAGACTAGTAAGCAGTTATCGCCCCAAAAGCGGTGTTTCAGCCTGTAGGAGTTGAAGTTGTTTGAAATAAAGTCCGTAATACTGCTTGTCCTACTGTGGCTTGCTGTGTTGTTAACACATCCACGCAGTAATGCTTGGTAAATGTATGAGGCGTAGACCATGTGGCTGCCTTACAGATTTCCGTCATTGATATGTTTCCTAGAAAGGCCATGGTAGCACCTTTCTTTCTAGTTGAGTGTGCCTTTGGTGTAATAGGCAGTTCTCTTTTTGCTTTTATATAACAGGTTTGAATACATTTAACTATCCATCTGGCAATGCCTTGTTTGGATATTGGATTCCCTGTATGAGGTTTTTGGAAAGCAACAAACAATTGTTTTGTTTTGCGAATTTGTTTTGTTCAATCAATGTAGTACATTAGTGCCCTTTTGATGTCTAATGTATGTAATGCTCTGTCAGCTACAGAATCTGGTTCTGGAAAGAACACTGGGAGTTCCACTGTTTGATTTAAGTGGAACGGTGATATGACCTTAGGTAAGA
Organism: Pleurodeles waltl; assembly: GCF_031143425.1. NCBI lineage: Eukaryota > Metazoa > Chordata > Amphibia > Caudata > Salamandridae > Pleurodeles > Pleurodeles waltl. The sequence continues at coordinate 770,608,742 of NC_090449.1, read as the reverse complement.
ATTTTGGATTTGTTTGTAGAACTACTTTATGCTTGTGTATTTGAATAAAGGGTTCTTGTATGGTAAAGGCTTGTATTTCACTTACTCTTCTGAGAGATGTGATAGCTATTAGAAATGCTACTTTCCATGTTAAGTATTGTATCTCACATGAGTGCATGGGTTCAAAAGGTGGACCCATGAGTCGTGTTAATACAATGTTGAGGTTCCACGAAGGAACTGGTGGTGTTCTTGGTGGGATAATTCTTTTCAGACCCTCCATAAATGCTTTAATGACTGGGATTCTGAATAATGAAGTTGAGTGCGTAATTTGCAGATAAGCTGAAATTGCAGTGAGATGTATTTTAATGGATGAAAAAGCTAACTTCGACTTTTGTAAGTGTAGTAGGTAGCTTACGATGTTTTTAGCAGATGCGTGTAATGGTTGAATTTGATTATTATGGCAGTAATAAACAAATATTTTCCACTTATTTGCGTAGCAATGTCTTGTGGTTGGTTTTCTAGCTTGTTTTATGACCTCCATACATTCTTGTGTAAGGTCTAGGTGTCCGAATTCTAAGATTTCAGGATCCAAATTGCTAGATTCAGCGATGCTGGATTTGAGTGTCTGATCTGTTGTTTGTGTTGAGTTAACAGATCTGGTCTGTTTGTCAGTTTGATATGAGGCACTACTAAGAGGTCTAGTAGTGTTGTGTACCAAGGTTGTTGTGCCCCAGTTGGTGCTATTAGTATGAGTTTGAGTTTGTTTTGACTCAATTTGTTTACTAGATATGGAAGGAGTGGGAGAGGGGGAAAAGCGTATGCAAATATCCCTGACCAACTCATCCATAACTCATTGCCTTGAGAGTGAGCCTGTGGGTACCTGGATGCGAAGTTTTGGCATTTTGCATTTTCTTTTGTTGCAAATAGGTCTATTTGCGGTGTTCCCCATCTTTGGAAGTAAGTCTTTAGTATTTGGGGATGAATTTCCCATTCGTGGATCTGTTGGTGATACCGAGAGAGATTGTCGGCTAACTGGTTTTGAATTCCTGGTATGAACTGCGCTATTAGGCGAATGTGGTTGTGAATCGCCCAATGCCATATATTTTATGCTAAGACACACAACTGTGTCAAGTGTGTCCCTCCCTGTTTGTTCAGATAATACACTGTTGTCATGTTGTCTGTTTTGACAAGAATGTGTTTGTGGGTTATTATAGGTTGAAATGCTTTCAACGCTAGAAATACTGCTAGTAGTTCTAAGTGATTTATATGAAGCTGTCTCTGCTGAGTGTCCCATTGTCCTTGGATGCTGTGTTGGTTGAGGTGTGCTCCCCACCCTATCATGGAAGCATCTGTTGTGATTACGTATTGAGGCACTGGGTCTTGAAACGGCCGCCCTCTGTTTAAGTTTATGGTGTTCCACCATTGAAGCAAGGTGTGTGTTTGGCGGTCTATCAACACTAGATCTTGAAGTTGACCCTGTGCTTGTGACCATTGTGATGCTAGGCACTGCTGTAAGGGCCGCATGTGTAATCTTGCGTTTGGGACAATGGCTATGCATGAGGACATCATGCCTAGTAGCTTCATCACTAATTTTACCTGGAACTTTTGTTTTGTGTGCATGGGTTGTATTACGTTTTGGAATGCCTGTACCCTTTGTGGACTTGGAGTGGCAATCCCTTTTGTTGTGTTGATTGTTGCTCCTAAGTACTGTTGTATCTGACCCGGCTGTAGGTGTGATTTGTTGTAGTTGAGTGAGAAACCTAGCTTGTGAAGGGTTTCTATGACATACTTTGTGTGTTGTGAACATCGTTCTTGCGTATTGGTTTTGATTAACCAATCGTCTAGGTACGGGAACACATGTATTTGCTGCCTTCTGATATGGGCTGCCACTACGGCCAGGCATTTTGTAAAAACTCTTGGCGCTGTTGTTATTCCGAATGGCAACACTTTGAACTGGTAATGTACCCCTTGGATTACAAACCTTAAGTACTTTCTGTGAGAAGGATGTATAGGTATATGGAAATACGCATCCTTGAGGTCTAGTGTTGTCATGTAGTCTTGTTGTTTGAGCAATGGGATCACGTCTTGCAGTGTCACCATGTGAAAGTGATCTGATTTGATGTAGATGTTTAATGTTCTGAGATCTAGGATAGGTCTTAGAGTTTTGTCTTTTTTGGGTATGAGAATGTACAGGGAGTAAACTCCAGTTCCTTTCTGATGAATTGGTACTAGCTCTATTGCATCTTTTTGTAACAATGCTTGGACCTCTAATTGTAATAGATCCATGTGTTGTTTGGACATGTTGTGTGTTTTCGGTGGGACATTTGGAGGGAATTGTAGAAATTCTATGCAATAACCATGTTGGATAATGGCTAGGACCCACGTGTCTGTTGTTATTTCCTCCCAGTTTTTGTAAAAATTGGTTAGTTTCCCCCCCACTGGTGTTATGTGTTGGGGATTTGTGACGCTGAAGTCACTGTTTATTTTGCGGTGTTTTGGGACTCTGGAACTTCCCTCTATTTTTTGGGAATTGTCCCCCTCTGTATTGTCCCCGAAAACTTCCCCTCTGATATTGACTCTGGTAAGTGGGTCTTGTTTGTGAGGTTGAGGGTTCTTTGCTCTGTCCCCGAAACCCCACTCTAAACTGTGATTTATGAAATGTGCCTCTGCTCTGTGGGGAGTAGAGTGCGCCCATGGCTTTGGCCGGATCTGTGTCCTTTTTAAGTTTTTCGATAGCAGTGTCCACCTCCGGCCCAAACAACTGCTGTCCGTTAAAAGGCATATTCAGCACCGCTTGTTGAATTTCCGCCTTGAATCCTGAGGTGCGTAGCCATGCGTGTCTCCGTATGGTGACTGCTGTATTTACAGTCCTAGCAGTGGTGTCTGCTGCATCCATTGCTGACCGTATCTGATTGTTAGAGATACTCTGGCCTTCTTCCACCACTTGTTGTGCTCTCTTTTGGAACTCTTTAGGTAAGTGTTCTATGAAATGTTGCATTTCGTCCCAATGAGCCCTATCATATCTAGCCAGCAAGGCCTGTGAGTTGGCAATGCGCCATTGGTTGGCTGCCTGTGCCGCGACCCTTTTCCCCGCTGCGTCGAACTTGCGACTTTCCTTGTCGGGTGGTGGTGCATCTCCCGAGGTGTGTGAGTTCGCCCTTTTGCGAGCTGCCCCTACTACCACTGAGTCTGGTGTTAATTGCTGCATGATGTACACAGGGTCTGTTGGTGGCGGTTTGTACTTTTTCTCCACCCTTGGAGTAATGGCCCTGCCTGTCACAGGCTCCTGAAACACTTGTTTTGAGTGTTTCAGCATTCCCGGTAACATAGGGAGACTCTGGTACTAGCTATGTGTGGACGACAGTGTATTAAACAGAAAGTCATCCTCTATTGGTTCTGCGTGCAGGGTGACATTGTGAAACGCAGCTGCTCTTGACACCACCTGTGTATAGGCAGTACTGTCCTCAGGTGGTGACGGTTTCGCTGGATAACAGTCGGGACTGTTATCTGATACAGGCGCATCATAAAGATCCCATGCGTCAGGATCATCCTGACTCATTCCTGTACGAGTTGGAGACTGCATCATTGGTGGAGTGGCTACCGGTGATGGTTGTGGTGAGCGTTGTGGTGATGGTGGCGGAGTTATTTGTTTTGCCACCTTTGCTTGTGGTTGCTTTTCTTTCTCTTGGAAGGCAAGTTTCCTTTTAATTCGGATTAGAGGAAGAGTACTGATCTTTCCTGTGTCCTTCTGAATGTGGAGCCTCCTTTGAGTGTAATCTGGCTCTCCTGCCTCTAGCTCCTGTCCGAATCTGTGTCCTTGCATCTGTGAGGACAGGCCCTGTTCCTCGGTATAGGAACTTGCTTTCGGCTCCGAGGCCGGATGTTTCGGTATCGAAACCTTTTCGACTGTCTTTTTCAGCTCCAAAGACACTTTATTGCCTTCGGTGTTCCGACCTCTCGGTGCCGACTCATTTCGGTGCCGCCCTCTCGGTGTCGAGATTGCTCTGACCCGGTGTCTCTGGGTCGAGTCTGTTCTGTGCCGGTATCTCGACCGGAGTCTGATGACTTCGACACATGCGTGCCCTTTTTCGGTGCCGATGGTCGGTCACCTAATTTTCGGGTTAAGCCATGGCCTGTTGGCGGTGGCGTCCCCTGGGCTTTAGTGAATTTTCCGTGAGTTTTGGGCAGTGACGTCTTACTCACGGTTCTAGGCGTCTGTTCGGGATCGACCTCATCCGAGTCCGAATCCGCGATGGAGAAGGTTTCTTCTTCTTCCAAGTGTTGTTGTACTGCCGGCGTCGACGCCATTTGTAGTCTTCTTGCTCTTCGGTCTCTTAGTGTTTTCCTCAACCGAAACGCTCGACAGGCCTCGCAGGTATCCTCTTTGTGTTCGGGAGACAAACACAAATTACAGACCAGATGCTGATCTGTGTAAGGATACTTGTCGTGACATTCGGGGCAGAAGCGGAATGGGGTCCGTTCCATTAGCCTTGAAGACGCACGAGGTCGGGCCGACCAGGCTCTGCCGGGGAATCGAAAACCCCGAAGGGCCACCGGAGCTCTTCAAAATTCGGTGTTGATCTGTTGTAACTAACCCGATACCGAACGCAAACGATACCTTCGAATTTTGCAAGATTTAATTAACTTTCCGAACCGAAACACGGAGCAAAGAGGAACACGTCCGAACCCGATGGCAGAAAGAAAATCTAAGATGGAGTCGACGCCCATGCGCAATGGAGCCGAAAGGGGAGGAGTCCCTCGATCTCGTGACTCGAAAAGACTTCTTTGAAGAAAAACAACTTGTAACACTCCAAGCCCAACACTAGATGGCGGTATGTGCACAGCATGTGTACCTGCAGCTACACATGCCATCGAACATATATATATATAAAATATTTGAAATAAGCTTCTAAATGTTTTTCATGATTTTCTTTTCTGTATAAGGATAATGGGCCGATACCCAAGTTATCTAATAATGTAGGACAACTGCTTGAATAGAGCGATGGTTTGCCTCAACCGCAGTTAGCGGCCTAGCATGAAAAACCCAAACAGATTTCAATCCAACATATAGCTAAAAATCCAATACAAGGGGGAGTTATCTACATTACATTATGGTCAATACAGATATGTGGCTATGCCTAAGCCGGTATTACCATAGCATATGGTTTTGATCCGTTCCACCTTGGAACCTCACTGATTATGCACCTATCATGGATGCCCACTACTTCTCAACTGCCAAACCACACGGCATCTTCTGAAGTACAGAGGATACTCAATTAAACGGACAGAAGATTTTGCTTAGATCAAATATGCTGTAAACAAATAAGTCTGTTTAGAGAAAGCATTTCTGTAAATAAAAAACGTTTACTTCTTGGGCGATTCGGAAGACTGCTCCCATGTACAAGAAGATTTGTGGATGAAATCCTGTCTACTAGAGGTGAATCAGCCAGATCCCCGATTTGCCCCTCAGGGGTTTTCTTCTGCTCATTTATGGAAGCCCCAAATTGGCTAAGAAGTAACAAGACCTCGGAAGGTAGAGGAACAGCAGAGGCACCTAAAAAGGCGAGAGACCTTAGGGTTCTGCCTTTGAAGATTCACGTTTTGTAAGAATTTAAGTCTGTGAAATCTTTACAGAGAATTTTCTGTACAAGTTTTACAATATCTTCGTAAGAGCAAATTTACCATTCTTAGCCAACCATTACACTTAGGAGTTAGGTTACATTTTTACTAACTTTCTCATTAACAGACCAAAAGGACACTATTTAGTTGGCTAGAAATGGAAGGTCCTCTGATATGTGTATTGGTAAATTAACCTTTGGAAGCATTATCCACTCATAGTAAAATCTATTGCAGAATTACCTACACGGTAAGGCTCATGTGATGCAGAGAAAAGCTATTAGAGAATTCTACAATGGTGGAGTTCCAGGACCTACCATTCACTCCACATATGAATGATTTTCTTGGTACCACTGAAGAGTCATAAGCATCTTTAACTACATACAACAGACATGTTAGTGAGAAGTAACACAACTGACCAATAGTATTAAGAGTTTAATAAGAAACAACTCACCTTAATGCCCTTTAGACTAGATATGTGCTTAAAAGATCTGCATGGTGAAAAAAAATAGTATGGTGTTACAATGTAGTAACTACTCAATATTCGAGATACAGAATTAAAACTTTCTTAGGGACTTACGCTTTTTCTTCTTCTTTGTAATTATCTAGTCCTTCATCACAGGATTTGGATCGCTCAGTTTTACCGTTTGGTTGCACCTTGAGAAAACTAGGTCTGACAGAGTCTGTAACTGAATAATAAAAAGCATGATTTTAGGAGCTTGGATGATGAGAAAAATTCTAAATAGATCACATAACCGTTATATAGGGAGGAGAAGAAAATAGTGGCTTATCAAGAAGAAACTGCCCATGTTTCACACTGCAACCAACAAACAATCCATTCAAGATGGATATATTTCATCTACTTGCTCGAATAGGACTTAAGCTCATACATGCTTTACATAGCACAACAACATATGAACACTGCATCAGGAATTATTTGAAACTTAAGAATTACAGCAATCACATCAAGTAGACCTTGGTATGAACAGGCGTTGATTCAGCCTATGAGCGGGTCAACTATTAATGTGGAGGTATAGGTTTGCCTTATTTGACTGCTACTACTAATCAGCTAAGTTGCAGATCAGAGCCAAATGTTTTGTCATGGTTCTTTGAGGACCTGTCTGAAAAAGGAAGTGAAGGTGCAACATATGCCGCACAGAAACAGTGTTGTTAAAGGGGTTTAGACATGGGCATCACTAGAATATAGCTAGGACACCATCTGTACCACATGTGCCTCTATGGGTCCTGTCGTGCTCTGTTAACTTATGCACTGTTGATGTATATTGATATTGATTTAAGAGCGTTATAATTGGTTACTAGGACCCTAAAATTCTGCATGTTAAAGAAAATAGTCCTTAATTTAAGGGACATTGTGGTTAAGATCGAAAAAATATTCAAAATTGACTTATATTTCGCTATACAACCACAACGTTCCCCCATTATAGTACTCATGACCTCTCAACACTATATGACTACACATACCTCATTGCAGTTTAACATCTGGTACATACAATTAGAAATCTGCAGTTCCGCCAACAGTATCTATCCCAGCTCTCCCTATCAACAAATCAATACTCAAACAAGCACCCAAAGTCATCATAAAAAATTCCTTGCAAACAATTTCAACCTGCAGGTCAATAATCCAATTGAGACCAGTACCCTCCTAAAATTGGGTTTAATCAACAGACGCAAAGTCTAAAGCATGATTTGTAAACCCATGATGCTCTCAATGCAATCATCTCATGACCCACTGCAACCTCTAGACTTAAGTTTCAAAGTCAATCACAAGATTAGATAGTCCAAGAAAAGGCACATTATGCAGCATAATGCCGCACATTTTGTGATAGTACTATCTCATTATTTTGACATTTTTACAATTGTAAACACTGTCTGAGCATTGGTTGCACTTCATTAGTACAAGTTTAACACTCCATCACAATAATAAGCAATAGAAAGGTGAGCAGTCAACCTTTGCAAAGGGGCTTCCACTGTGCAGCAACATGTATTGCTGCATTTTAGTAACTTTTGAACCATTTGAGCTAGAAATATTTTTTATTTAAATCTGCAGATTATGCAGCAGATGATCGTGTATTTGGCTAATGCGGCAAATCTGTAATGATGCGAAAAATGCTGTGGCCAACAATAGCATTATCCCAGTGGCCATGACCGTAGTTCACTGTGTAGGCACAACCACCAAGAAATTCACAATGTCCCTTCGGTATAATTTTAATGAATTTTAGCCCTTTGTATCGTTGAGCCTAACGGTTCCCTCATCTCTGATTTACAGGACCCACAGACTATATAACCTGACACCCATTGTTGAGTTCCATGAGCTGGCCTATCTGCAAACTACATCCAAGGAAATCCTAATTAAGGGTGATTTCAACCTGAAGGTCGATAATCCAGGGTCAAAACAAGTAATGGAATTCCCTGACGGTATGCAGTATGTTTAATCAAGGCAGTGGGTTCTCAACCCACAGTCAGGAAGTATTTATTCATAAAATAGAACATTGGTGTACTCAATGTCAGAGGTATTATCTTCTTCCATCATCAGACATGCTGTATCACCCCACCTCACAAAACAGACAAACTTCACAACATGTGGCAGTCGGACATGTTGTTGGGTTCTCAATCAGTTGGGTTTAATCCTTTCTCTGAAACAAAGACAGATAGTTCACACTGGGTTAACAATCGTAATCATGCAAGATGCTAAGTCTGCGTGCGCCATCTGGTGCAGCTCCTTGAACAGTATCAAATGAATCTACAAAGGCAACCTTATTAGACTCCAATGGCTTTCCAGCTGGAGAGCAAGACATGAACCTAGATTAGTTATCACTACTTGTCTGAACCAGGTGTTTGTTGGACAAAAGATTTTCCGTGTCGGAATGGAGCAAAAAACAAGGTCTTAATGCTGGGTGGAACAGAACGCCCCACCTTGCACCACACGGTTTATGCAAGTTGAGAAGAGCCGTACCTGTGCATAAGATTCAAACGTATGCTCTTTTTCTTTTGTGCAAAAAGTACTCTCCTCCCTGTACCGGGAATGATATCCCATGACTGAGTGCAGAAGAGAAGGGACTAGGAGGGAGCAAATGGGTCCGATGCACACAAAGTCTCAAAATATCATCTAGAGCTTTGTAGCGTGGAAGTCGCCAAACCCTAACAACTTTGAGGTGCAACCAGTTTCAAGCTTCTTGCCTTCATGTGAGAAGACGTTAACTAGAATGCAAGGAGTTACCTTTGTTTTTTCGTGCTCTAGCTACAGAAAAGCGGTGTTTTGCAAGTGCTGGTCCTTGAAGTGATTCTCTAGGAAAAATTCCACTTTTCTCCAGATTAAACGCTTCTCTCGTTCACTTCCATCTTTCATCAATGCATTCAAAACAATAACAAAATACTTACATTACAAATATACTTCAATTATTGTATGAGCAAAAAGTGGTCGTAACCCTACCGTGGTCATGCGATAGCTGACGTCGGATCAAAGGGACTGGAGATGTGGGGCTAGGAGGGACCGTCGTTATAGTAGGTGGTGGAAGAGCGGACGCACAGATCACAGCTGAGGCAGGAATGTTTGCAATTTCGTGATCAATGCTGGGGCTGGTTGGCTCATCTAGAAGAAAATACATTATTTTAAAGAGCATAAACGTAGAACGTATTCAATAACAGAGAAAACGTGATACCGTGCCAGATCGGCCGCAGTAATTAAAGTTATTTCAATATAAAGTAATTTGGTAGTCACTTTGATAAAGCCTTGGAACGCTCAGGCCGTTCTTGAAAGATACCAACTGGAAGAAATCTTTTTAAAGTGCTTATATTTCTTTAGATTTCAGCTACAAAAATAATGTTTTGAAATTGACATGAACATTTTAAAAGGGGTTTCATGTGCCACTAGTTGTTTTCAACCATCATGAAATCCATGAAAGAAAAAGAGGCCTGTTTCACAAATGTTGTGCAAGTGCAATTTAACCTGAGCAACAAAAAATAAATAAAAATAAAAAGTAAACCACACATTTACTATTCTCAATTCCACATCCTGATTCACAGAATAGGAATAACTGGAATCGTATATCAGAATGTGCACTTACCACAGTGAAAAATCTGCCAGTATGGTGGATAATCGTTGTACGTTGTAGTGTGAAGGGGGGTGCGGGGGAAAGTCCGACGGGTTGATAGGCAAAAGACAGAACACCCATACGCTTGTACACATGTTGGATTACATAAACGTCTCCATAGAAACCCTTGCAAAATTACCCTGAAATATAGTTCGAGTAACTGAACTTCTGGCGTGGAACTGCAAATGAACCAGCCCCACCCCAAGAAATGTCATGAGGTAGGAGAAGTTGTTTCTCTGCTGTGGAGTAAATCGTTTCCTTTGGAGTAACTGCACTATACTTAGAAAGGTTTATTTTCTGACGAGTAGAAAATATGTTTAAGCATAGGGAATGAAAAGTGCTTCCGGAATTAACCCCTGGCATTTTTTCGAATCCCATAAATATCAGAAATGTCATCCAGGGCTAAGAGAAAAAAAAACTTTATGAACTGTTGACTAACTCATAAATCACAATCAAAGGTTAATGGTATCACTTTCACTAGCTTGTAAAACGAAATATTTTATACATTAAACCTTGTATCATTCTGTAGCTGTTACTTTTACGTCATATTCCAAAAATGAATTTACAATTGTGTTTAACCTCAAGTTTCAGGTCAGATTCTAGAAAGGGAGAATAAAACATATCAAAAATTTGTAACAATGGTATAGTTAGATTGTCGTTTAACCACAACATATTTCAGTGTTTGATCAGACAATACAATGCTGTACACAATATACAAACAATCTGAGCTATGTTCTCAGAAAAATTAATTAGCATGCCACATACCTGTTAGATCGTCAACAAAATGTATGTATAAGCCATGGCAATCGATACATGGCCAACACCTCCCAGTCTCTAAAGCCACAAGAGTAAACGTGCATCTTCTTGATGCGCTGTAGAAGGTCCACACTCTTCTCGATAGCGCATTGCAACTCATCTCCTACAGTTTGAACTGCTGGATCATTAGTTAAACTTGCCAACTTATCCAATCTTTTAAAAAAGATTTTCTTAGAAACAAGCATGGGACACCCAGGAACCGCAGCGTGAATGCACCCGGCTCAGCAATTCTGATTCAAGCATACACTGTAGGTGATGTTAACTAATTTAATATGCAATGCTTCTCAAAAGCCCATTGAAATCCACCAACTTCCACAGACAAAGGTTTATTCTTTGCTTTGTTTGGCTACATTTGCATGCACTGCATTGTGTATTGAAATAATCACTGATCATTCTCTTCAAACGGGTCAGAGCTGGCCATCACACTGGATAACCCTTGCAGCACTAAGTTTCAGACGTTTTTCGAGAATTCAGCCCGCTTGTTATTTGTCTGAGTGTGTGTCTTTTCCAAAGTGATGCAATGAAAAGCAAAGGCATAACTGAAGAAACAACATCAAAACCAAGGAAGAGGACAAGTTACATACCAGTGGATCTCCAAACAGCGAGATACAACTAGGTTACCATGTTTTAATCCGATGAGCTTAGGTCGGTTGCTGATAGATGAGACAACACATACCATCAAGCACCTTGTAGTTTTAAAGAGGCAAGCCTTTAGGAAGGGTTCCCCAACTGCTGTTCTAAACAGGATCGAGCAAACATTTCTGCACAAATATAGTAGCCCATATTTCATTATAGTAACTACAAACGTGTTTCACAGAGCACTTCTACTTTACCACGACTATGAAGCAGAACAGATCCCAAATAAAAACAGTATTTTCAAATGCCTAGTGCTTAAGAAGACAAAAGCCACTGCTCTTGGCCGGTGGCCATGTGCAGAAGTGAAAGGACACAGGCCGAAGCCAAAATTAACAAATGTCATGTGTCTCTCACCCCCTCAATGGTAAAGGCTAAACCTTTAGATGCAATGAAGGCAGAAGAGAGAAAGGAGGTCAAAAGCCTTATAGAAAGGCAACAGTAAATATAAATATAAATGAAAAGGAAAGGAAAGTGGTGTGCCATACAGTACATAGGGCACTTAAAGGATGCAAAAGAATTCTGTGTTGCCATGTCAAAAAGACCTAAATAGAATTGAGATAACAAATGTTTGTGTCCCAGTGGTACCAGCGAAGCAAAAAACCAACAAAAAAAAAAAAAGCACTGGTACAATGCAGACACCAGAAAGAGTTTATTCAGGCTTAGTGTGGTCATATTTGCAGTACAAAAACAACACAACTGCAAGGAGTCAGGTATAGATAAAGAGTCACAGTAGACATGCTCAAAACAGATTTATGTCATGCACAACATATCTATACAAAAGCAAACGTGGTGCGAATTTCAAGCTCTGTCCCACTCTCTTGGAGAGGGAACTAGATAGGCTCCTTTCATAAATAGGGGTGCCACGACGATAAAGCTATTCCCACCCAATATCTGTAACAGGTTTATTGGCTAAAACGTATGGCAAGCTCCTTCTGCAGTGACTAGAAGACTAAATAGAAGGAAAAGAGGTTATCTCAACATCTAGAGAAATGTAGTCTCTTGGATTTTTGCAGCCTTGAAAACAGCATTTGATAGGATTTACAGATGTTCTCTCAGGGAGATTTAGCTGAAATGGGCACACCACCTTAAATACCTTCACAGCAATAAAAACACTGTGCAAAAAAACGATGCCAATAGTATGATGCGAGACTAAGGAGAACTTCACTCTAAGGCAAGGAGCAAGCCAGGATTGCCTGCTACTGCCTATACCTTTAACCTGTTCATTAATAATGTCACCAAAATGCTTCGATACACTCAAAAGGATGTTGCTAGACTAGCTGGTGAACCAAATCCACACCTTCTATTGAACAACTAGCAGGTCTACTTTCTGGCACAAAAATGGGGTTCCAAGCTTTCTTAGATAAGTTACTGGAGTACTGCCAAGCTAAAAATCTGTCAATCAATTTCAATGGGTATTTAGTGGCAACATAGCGTGGTCACTACAATGTTAGAAACTGCAGATGTGGAACAATGCCCTCTCTGTAGGACTGAGTTCTAGGTTATAAAGAGAAAGAACATTTTGTGATAAAACAACAGAAATTCTTGAAGCAACTGTCAGGCTTCCCCAGGGAGCAACGACAATCTCGCTCTTTTCAAACCACAACTATGGAGGGTAAGGATTTGGCAGAATTCTAAGCTCTAGCCCACAAAACATCTACTGGAGTAGGAACGATTGCTAGATGGTGCAACCTTCCTCCCGTTGCTTAAAGGGGTTAAAATACTCTTCCTAACCAGAAACCAAGTTACATTTGGTCAGACATGTATACTGAAAATAACATAGGACTACAGGGAGTGCAGAATTATTAGGCAAATGAGTATTTTGACCACATCATCCTCTTTATGCATGTTGTCTTACTCCAAGCTGTATAGGCTCGAAAGCCTACTACCAATTAAGCATATTAGGTGATGTGCATCTCTGTAATGAGAAGGGGTGTGGTCTAATGACATCAACACCCTATATCAGGTGTGCATAATTATTAGGCAACTTCCTTTCCTTTGGCAAAATGGGTCAAAAGAAGGACTTGACAGGCTCAGAAAAGTCAAAAATAGTGAGATATCTTGCAGAGGGATGCAGCACTCTTAAAATTGCAAAGCTTCTGAAGCGTGATCATCGAACAATCAAGCGTTTCATTCAAAATAGTCAACAGGGTCGCAAGAAGCGTGTGGAAAAACCAAGGCGCAAAATAACTGCCCATGAACTGAGAAAAGTCAAGCGTGCAGCTGCCACGATGCCACTTGCCACCAGTTTGGCCATATTTTAGAGCTGCAACATCACTTGAGTGCCCAAAAGCACAAGGTGTGCAATACTCAGAGACATGGCCAAGGTAAGAAAGGCTGAAAGACGACCACCACTGAACAAGACACACAAGCTGAAACGTCAAGACTGGGCCAAGAAAGATCTCAAGACTGATTTTTCTAAGGTTTTATGGACTGATGAAATGAGAGTGAGTCTTGATGGGCCAGATGGATGGGCCCGTGGCTGGATTGGTAAAGGGCAGAGAGCTCCAGTCCGACTCAGACGCCAGCAAGGTGGAGGTGGAGTACTGGTTTGGGCTGGTATCATCAAAGATGAGCTTGTGGGGCCTTTTCGGGTTGAGGATGGAGTCAAGCTCAACTCCCAGTCCTACTGCCAGTTCCTGGAAGACACCTTCTTCAAGCAGTGGTACAGGAAGAAGTCTGCATCCTTCAAGAAAAACATGATTTTCATGCAGGACAATGCTCCATCACACGCGTCCAAGTACTCCACAGCGTGGCTGGCAAGAAAGGGTATAAAAGAAGGAAATCTAATGACATGGCCTCCTTGTTCACCTGATCTGAACCCCATTGAGAACCTGTGGTCCATCATCAAATGTGAGATTTACAAGGAGGGAAAACAGTACACCTCTCTGAACAGTGTCTGGGAGGCTGTGGTTGCTGCTGCACGCAATGTTGATGGTGAACAGATCAAAACACTGACAGAATCCATGGATGGCAGGCTTTTGAGTGTCCTTGCAAAGAAAGGTGGCTATATTGGTCACTGATTTGTTTTTGTTTTGGTTTTGAATGTCAGAAATGTATATTTGTGAATGTTGAGATGTTATATTGGTTTCACTGGTAATAATAAATAATTGAAATGGGTATATATTTGTTTTTTGTTAAGTTGCCTAATAATTATGCACAGTAATAGTCACCTGCACACACAGATATCCCCCTAACATAGCTAAAACTAAAAACAAACTAAAAACTACTTCCAAAAATATTCAGCTTTGATATTAATGAGTTTTTTGGGTTCATTGAGAACATGGTTGTTGTTCAATAATAAAATTAATCCTCAAAAATACAACTTGCCTAATAATTCTGCACTCCCTGTAGATGTAGCCAAGGACCAATGCAAGGAGGCACTGAAAACAGATGGCAAAAACATCTAGAGGCAAAGCTAACCCTTACGTACATTAATATTAAAAAGTGCTGGACAAGAAAAGTACTTTGATTGGATAAGAACATACCACCCCCTGCAACTATATGTGAGTTTTCTATTAGCAATTTTTGCTGTACTTTGATTAATTGCCAAATGGGTTAATGAGAGAAAAGTTAATGATAAATTCCTATTCTGCAACATTTAGAAATAAACAAAACATTGTTTTTCCTACTTTTGTTGTACCTAAACTGTACTGTATTGTAACATCTACATAGCTCTAACTAACCCTATATGTGGTGCTGAAGAGCTTGCCTGCATAGGTAGGACACAACACTATGCCGGGAGTGTGGTTATAGGTGATTGTGGTTGAAACTGGGACATGTAAGAATAACAAGAAATGTGTTTGTCTGGTGCAAGAGACACAAAATAATGTACTGACAGTATAAAATACATAAGCATATCCCACAGCTGCTGGATTATGTATGTTAAGAATAGTCAGATATGCTGGAAATTAGTAAAACATGTCACAGTCTAGTGATTTCGATTCAGTGATCTGATACCTATTGACAGATTATACTTTTAAGGAACTATAGACTGCCATATTGGGAGATGTGCTATAACTACAGTGGTAAGATCCCCGAGAATGCTGGTGAACTCCTGCAAAACACCTATCATCCGTATCTTCCCTTCGGAGGCAACATAGGTTCGTTTTAACACAGTGGTCTAGCAGCCAGACGAATCTTAATGGAAAAAAACTTGAAAGTAAGAGTCAGCAAATTAGATTAGGGAAACAATGCTGTCCCAAATCAGAGGATTACATGACAGATGGAAAAAACTTTCATGGTACTCTATTTTAAATCCTTCATATTTTAAGACCCTTAGTCAGCAAACACAGACAACACCTCATAAAGCACATCAATGCCTTGCCAGAGGTAGTAGGCACTATATAAATACAATTTCAATGTAGAAATCAAAGTTTTAAAAACAACAGGAAACAGACAACGGCATTCAGTGTTATCATGCTAAGGCAAATAAAAGCCTGTTCTGGTGTTTAGGAAACAAAACAGATTGCCTCACAAGCTTTCCTGTGGCCCATAGACCAGGCAAGAGAGAGATCAGGAGAGAGAGAGAGAGAGATCAGGAGAGAGAGAGAGATCAGGAGAGAGAGAGAGAGAGATCAGGAGAGAGAGAGAGAGAGAGAGAGAGAGAGAGAGAGAGAGAGAGAGAGAGAGAGAGAGAGAGAGAGAGAGAGAGAGAGAGAGAGAGAGAGAGAGAGAAACAACTGGTGACTATAGTAGGCTGAGAACGGAGAAAACCAGATCATTGGGTATAGTGCAGTACACACTTTCAAGGCTAGCAGGCCTATTGCAATGATATTACAAAAAAGGCTCATAAAACATAACTTCTCCCAATTGTAAAACAAAAGTTCCGGACACGAGAGAGTTTAAAAGATAATGAATGGTGGTAGGGGTTAATATTTTGGAGTCCCCACTAACACTGTGTGTAGATGCAGACAGAAAGAGCACATTGTGGTCAATGTTTTGTAGGTGGCCCCATTGTGCTAGGACCACTACATGCTGAGTTACGAGCAAAAATGTTTTGTAAAAGTGGGCAAGTTTCCATGCCACAAATATTTTAGTTTGTTGATATGACTGTAATGCTCAGAGCAGCTTCCAGAGGACCCTACAATGAAAATTGCATTTATAAGAAACATGGTCATGTAACTATATAGTTAGCACCTATAGTGCCTAATCACACCAAAAGAAAATAGCATTAAATAATGCAGTGTAACCATACATTTATCCCCTAGAGGGTATAGTGCATTACACATTTTCAGGGGCAGCAGGCCTGTAGCAATGATATTACAAACAAGGCACTTAAAACACAAGATATTACCAGCTGTACAACTAAAGTTCCAACAATGACAGTGCTTAAAAAGACACAGAATGGTAGGAGGAGTTATTATTTAGGAGTGTTTTGTAGGTGGTCCCATTGTCCTAGGACCACCAAAGGCTGAGTTATGAGCAAAATGTTTTGTGAAAGCAATGCCCTGCAAAGCTTTATGGGGTGGGTTTCCCAAGTGCAGTGAGTATTGTAGTATTGGCTCTCCCGCTGTGCCGGGAGAGCTGCTTTCGAATTTGAGAATTTGTTTTACAGAAAGCATTTATCACTTTCAAGTGTTTTAAATGGTGAGACTTAGGAAATGTCTCAGATTAGGTAACTGAACAATGTGATCAGCACTTCAATACCGCTGATCAAGTTTACAATGATGTGCCTGTGAGCGCCAGGGCCGCCATGCAGCACAAAGGGGAGAGACCAAAAAAAAAAATGATTTCCCACGTTAAAGTATATCAGCAATCGTGAAATAATGCATGTAACAGGGGCAGTCTTCAAGACATGATAAAAACAGCCTTATGGCAGCACTTACCAACGACATCAAGTCATTTTTTGAAAGGCAAGGCAAGGAACAAATTAAAGTAATGGGCGTGGTCAAAAGCCCACAATACTTACAATAGGTCAAAGCGCTTGCATGCTCGACCTAAAAAGGAGCATGGGAAGAAGACAACATGTCAAACAGTACTTCATTTCGTTGTGACACTATTTAAGGCCACCGAAAGGGGAAGACTGTTGCCTCAAGTGGATTCTCTTGGACACAGAGTCGTGTAAATTACTTTGAGGAACCTTATTGTGGTGTTTCTTGACTGGTAAAAGTGACCAAGAATTATGCACAAAGGAGTTCAATGAAGTTGCATTTTACTCCAGATTATCTTTCGTTGTAAAGTCAATGTATTGAACTTTTTTCTAATTGGCTCTACCAGTTTACACTGGTTACTAGGAGCTAGATCTCCTCCATGGAAGGAGGCATCAAAATTGGCTAATCTGGGATAGTAGGAAAACAAACAAATGAAATAAACAGAAGGAACATTTAAATCAAACTGAATCCTGGAATAGATGCATGCTCCTCAAGTTGCATGAAAATCAATCTCGGACGACTGGTTACCTTCCTGCACCTCTACAAGGAGCAACATGTACACTTCAGCTTGGAAGGACAAGAATTGTCTGCTTTGCCTAGTAGCTCAGCAGAATTTAAGAAAACTGAATAGACAAAAACTTTTTAATAATGCATTAATGCTTTTCTATGCCCCCTTCAAACCAGAACCACACAGTTTGATCATGAAGCACATTGGCGCAGCAAGCACTTACTTTAAACAAGGTATTCAAAAAGAGTACTTCATATACCAAGATTCCTAGACTGCAACATACAATGTTGGGGGCACATAAGATTTCACCTTAGATTTTTTTTCTCCAACATACCTATAGCAAGAGAGTTCGACTCACTCAGTATTAAACAGTCGGATAATCCCTGGCCACACACCCCTGGATGGGGATGCAATACTAAATGATTCTACAAGGGAAACTTGGAAAGATACCAACTGCAAGGCGTCAATAGGACACAGACCACAACATGCCTCTCAGTGATGAACAAAGGGGCACTGGTGTGCAACAAGTGACCAGCAATCCATGAATAATAGCCACAGATTGATACCTAATATGTTCTTACTATAATAAGAGTAAATCCTTGTGAAGATACGCTAGGTTTCTCCTTCGACCAACGAGGAGTGTCCCACGTATGTTAAGAAATGGCTGTCTCTTCCACCTAGCCTGTCAACGCCTGAGGACTGATTAATTATGGGAGTGCCTGGTGGACACACCGATTACATGTGTGGCTATCCTCTTCCCCTCTCATGTCACTGCAAGGTTGAAAGCGTCCGGAAGTCGTTCAGGAAGTTTGCAGCGTTTGCTCTTTTTCTAGACAGGCAGCAAGCAGGCACTCGCCTGAAAATGTAACCCGCGCCTACGGCTCCCTCGCCAATCTGAGGTAACAAACTGGTTGTGAGGCTTGGCAGTTTGCAATACACATTCTTGAGGGGCCACATTTAATGAGATTTAGTGTTCTCGCTCTTAATCATGCGCATACACACATGCTAAGTAAGTCTTGAAAGATTATTTCTGGGACGAGACTGAAATGAGCTACTGTTGGGCATGAAGCCTTTGCAGCGAATGATTCAAGGGGACGGCTGGTTTCCTGGGTTCCTTGATGGCCACATCCACCAAACATTATGTAATGCTCTTCCTGCTGTGAACTGCTTGTATCCATTCGTTTCGCTGGCTTTACCATATTAACTACAGAGTACTGCATTCTGATTGCTGCAGTTAGTGTTGATCAGTTGTCAAAATATAACATGTCTTAGGTTACCTTAGGCTCCATTTAGGACCTTAACCAAACTATAACAGAACCGCTGGAGTCTCTCCTCGAGGCAGCAAAACTCACAGATGATTCTGATTTCCACAGGCACATCATTTTATCTCTTAACACTGACAACCTATTGAAGTGCACACCGGCAGATCTTCTGGCAACCTAACGAGCCTCTAAAAGCCCTTTAACCCACAATTCCAATGAAAGATATTTCGGACTAACTTGCACATCATTGTCAAAGTCCACATTTTCACTCCCTTTGTGAGGGGTAGCCAATGAAATCACTTTAATGGCAGACCCGGATGATCCAGGTTCTAAAATTGGTAATCTCCCTATTAGCATCATTTGAATAGTAGTAGTGTACTGAGGATTTTTTGGAGATCAATAACAAATAAAAAGATTACAATAATAAAGCTTGTAAGCAGAAATCGTCACACTCCCTTCTGCTGCACAAAACCGAATGCACATAAAAAAACAGATATAATAAACACGTTTTCAGCTGTGTAGCAATAAAGATAAAATACTTTAAAAATATGTACTCTTTATTAATACTAAGCCCTGCACTATTGTAACGTTAATAAGGCAAAAATGTGAACATGTTGACTTGCAAAGTCTATTTGACAAATGCGAAAAACAAAATCCAGACTGTAATATAACTGCACAAGAAAGGGGGTTTTAAAATAGTTAAGGATGTGATGCAATGGTTGAGAAGATCACATAACCAAGTTTCACACAACGGTGGTCCAGCGACCACTCGAGACACCTCACTTGCTTATTCTGGTATTTTAGTAAAGAGGTGTCATTTTTAGAGTGAAACTTGTGTGGGATGCTGCCCGAGAGATCTGTCTTTAACATTTACAATAGTGTGCGATGCACTGCTCACTTTTAACCTCAACATGTGCCTCTGGGAGAGCCTGCATCAGAAAACTGATTCAAGCTATATCTCTTTAGCAGACTTCTGTGACATAAGTGTACATACCTTTTACATTTTGTTAATATGACATAATATTCAATGTTTGCACTTTAGCGGTATGGTGATGGATGGCCCAAAGGCATGATGTTTCAATGGGTCATTCATTTGGTAACCCTGAGCAGCAACCTGTCTGTGTTTGTAACCCTAATTAAGTTGTCCTATCTTTTTCTCAGTGTGTGGCTCTACATTGTTCTTGTGTACGATTCTTGCACACTTTGCTGGGGGTCCATTAGTGAGTGATCATGTGCTCTCCGTGTAGTATCTTTCTAGGCGCAGGTCGTGTTACAAGCAACCTGCACAAGTACGTGGGATGAGGCACTAGTTCGGCTGTTGGCTTGGTGGCTATAATGGTGGCTTCAGGTTCCTTGCTGATATTCTCACTGATGATGTGGTGCGAAGATGGATGAATGAGTTTTCCAAAACAATAACGTGTACAGTGACGTCCAGTGACTTATGTATAGATACTAGCTCTAGTGACTAGCTACGCCTCCCCATTCCCAAGGGCCACATACTTTGGTTGGATGGCATTGGGTGACCACCTGTCATATGGCTTGATTCAGGAAAAGAGGGGTGGTCCGATGTGTTATTCCATTCTTTAAGAAGCGTAGGTACCTCCTTTCTTATTTTAATTATCAATGTGAAAAAATCTGAAAAGTTCATGATGATTTTCTTTTTACCTTTCTTGGTAGTACTTGCAGTCAATCAGCCAAAAGAGTCTTGTCTACCTTTAGGAAACTAAGTACTGTGAGTACTGCCAAGGATTACCATTGAACTGGTGCTGTGGTAATGAGTGCTTTGAAACAGCTGGCAGGTGTGATGCTCAGTGCTGTGACGTACTTTGTTAGGGATGTACTGTGTATGATGATATGTGGTGATGAGTTCTATATGTGAGGTGTGTAACGACATTTGGAAGAATGATGTTGAGTGGTATACTGATCTGTTGTGGGTTGAACGGTATGGTGTTAAGTTTGTTTTAGTGTCTGGTGTGATGAAGTATATTGTGGTTCTGTCGATGATACAGCGTGGTATGGTGTTGAGTAATTTGCTGGCATGCAGTGGGATGTGACGCGAGGTGAAGTAGCGGTTGGTGTAGCGTGCACCTTAAAGATCTGTATATTGTGTTTTAGATTGTGTTATGGAAAGGTATAGTGTGATGTCAAGTGATCAGATGTTGCTTTGAGTCGCAAGTTGCGTTGTGGCGATATGTAATGTAAGATATTTGTGGAAGTATGTTCAGCACCATATTTTGCATATTTGTGGAAGTATGTTCAGCACCATATTTTGCATCATTTTAGTCAATGATATGTTGTACTGTTTTGAGCGGTATAGTATATTAGTATTAGGTTCGTGTTTGGTATGTTGTGGATGACAAGCTTAGTAATTTTATCTCGTATTTTGGAGCATTTTTTCATGTTGTGTAGAGCATATAGAGTATTATTGAGTGGTATTGTATGATCTGATATGTCATGATGTAGTGTTGCAAAGTAGTGGAGTAGATATGGTCTAATGTGTAAAGAAGAGTTTTTTTCTGTTGTGTAGTGTGTTATATAAACTGGTGTAGTGTGGATTCTTTTGTATGAGATAGTTACAGCTTGCAGATATGGTCAAGGGTTGTATGGGGATACAAGATATAGTGAAGTGCAGTGTGATGTCGTTTTCTAGTGAGTTATGTGGTAGTTGCAATGGAAAATACTGAGGCGTAGTGTGTAAATGCTTTTGAAAAACATGATGACATGGGATGAGGAGTATGTGACGTGGATTATATATAGTAAAAGCAGTGTCCGGTTTCATTTGGTAGCAAATGCTTTTGGCATCCTTGAAAAGATTCATGGAAAATCAGGCTCCTCACCCAAGAAAGTTTTCCACTAATTCATAATTCATAAACTAGCAAAGAAACCGGTGCAGGTGAGAAACAAAGTGTTGGAAAGGAGTCAAGATCTAAATGAAAAATTCAAGACTTCTATCCATAGGAAATATAAGTGCAAGAGAAGGTTCTCCCAAGAAAACTAAACCATAAGGAAACTCAAAACAACTACAATTATTCAACAAATGTACTGAAGCTGGCATGCACATGAAAAGTGTTTAATGTATTTATCTCACCTATGAAAGGAATTGATGCTAAAGAATCACCAGCTGGGCTGGAACTTGATGCTTTTCTTTGTTCAATCCTTCTGATATTCATTTCGCGACGTGCATCATTGGGCAACCAGAAGGTATTGTCTGACACCGTTTCCTGGTCATTAACTGCCAGGATGTAAGACTGGTGTCTCAAAGGCTGTGGTGTTAGGCGACCAGAAGAAGGCTTTTCCCTAAATACTACAACATCATTATTGTCAATAACATACGGTTGCTCCAGGTTGAACTCTTGTGCATTTGCCTGTTCAAAATCTTTACACTCATTATTGGACACATTTACTTCTTCAGAGGTAGTTGTGCTCCTGCTACCCTGTAGGACACGTTTAGCAGGAACTTGCGAAGACAGTGAGCCAGAGGATCTGATGCTTAAGCTAGTCTCTGTATGTTGATCGGGAGCACTTTCTGATCTTTGCCTTGACTGCTGATTGAGCTTACCACTCTCATGCACGTGATCTACTTTGCTTTGGTCTTTCAGGGAATTATCATCAAGACTCCGGTTAATGGAATGTGATGGTTTTGCTGAGAACGGAATAGGACTCTTAAATGAATTACTTTTAGAACCTTGGATGCGAGATGTCCTTTGTTGTAAAACAGGCCTAGAGTGAACAGTGCCACGTGCAGATTGAACATCGTTAGTGGGCTGTAATGTTTTGAAATCCATTGTTTTTTGGAACGAAGAACCAGAGCCCAATGCCCTAGTGCTCCCTCGCCTCATTTCTGAGCCAAACACACTAGGTGACACAGAAAAGTTCTGAGGTCTGACGGATGTGTGAAAAGAATGTTGTCTAGCTTGGTCATAAATACCCCGCCTGTCGTCCTGTTCAGTGAAACCAGTCCAATTATAAGTGTGCTTCCTATCCATGTCTGGACTGGAGAGAGTGGCATTGACTAGTTCAAATGGATCCACTTGCCTTCCAAGGTAATCCCATGAGCCTGTCCTGTGATTATGGGTAGCGATCGCTGGTGTTGTTAAAGCGTCCTGGGAAGCACTTCTTGGACAATCTTTCACCAATATTGGCTCTTCAAGCTTTTCCTGAGAAGCACTCCTTTGTCTCACCTGAACAGACTGTGGAGCTCTATCGTGAGAAGTACTTCTACGCCGTACCTGTAAGGCAGTGCGGCTTGGAGCCACTTGACTGTAATCTGTGGTGTTCTGCGACACTGCTCTCAAACTATCTAATCGTTCCTGTATTGTTCGACAGCCATACATTTGCAGCCTTCGATCATCCATGTACTCTTTGTAGGTTTTATAGTTTTTCCAGTCTATGTGTTGGTGGGCACCTGGTGAAGCATGGCTTGGAGGCAATGAAGAATCCACTGTTCGGTTAGGCTGTCTAGTGCTAAGAATTCTTTCTGTGTGCCCTGCATAATTCCCACATCTCAGTAATGTTGCATCTGTGGTTCTTGCAAGAGAAGTGGGCTGATTGAGCGTGGTGGTGGACACCAAGGAAGGTGGAGACAAGGTTCTTGTTTTTGTATTAAAGGCGACTGAATCTTGCAAGCCATATCTCACCTCCTCAGTTCTGTGCGGTGGACCTGATCGGTTTGTTCTACTTGAAGTATCTACAGCCTTCTCAGAAGGCACAACAACTGTTCTTACGGTTTCATTGCAAACACATACCGCTGTGTTTGATTTCATGATATCAGTTGGCGATGGAGGCACTTGTATTTCCACTCTGTAGTTCCTATCTGGTTGTGTCATTGTCCGCGCTGGTATTAAGGGCTGTTGCTTACTCAAGGAAGTGTCTGGAGCATGGATTTCAATAGGCTGTGCGATCAACGAAGATGTAGATTTTAGTCTTGGGTAACATATTGGTGGCGGTTCTGGAATATTATGTGCATTGCCACTGTAAGCTTCGTTGCCCTTCAAGTATGCATCCTGTGAATACGCCTATCAAAATAAGGAAGAACATGGATTATTTAGAAGGTATACTAAACACATAAATACACACATTTGCATTAGTGTGTTATAATTTAAGCTCACGTGCATCTTCACTGCTGAGTAAACATGGACAGGCTATTGTAAATATATGTATAAGATGGAGGAGAAGGAAATATTTTCCATAACAACTTAAAAATACCTCATCTCGAGAGCCATGGCTTTTGCTATTTTTAAGTCATATCTTCCGACACCAGTTATCATTAACTATAAGGAGGATAATTTCGAGCAAGGATGATGAGGTGTATGTAATATGTTCAAATACCAAATTACCTCTAAAACACTACTAGAGCAGTGTCAACGAATATTGATATAAATGGTTATCATAACTTTTAAAACACTATATATCAAATTACAAAAAGGCTTACATCAATACCTGACCTCTTTACCCTTACGGAAACAATATAGGTCTTTAAATATTTAAAAACAGGCATACAATATGAGAATCAAGAATTACGTTCATGTTTACAGTATGTAACTAAATCATAGCTGAAGTATGCTGTATAATCAGTGGAGCGTGTACTCACTTAGCACCCAAAATAGCTATTCTTATTTTCTTGAGTACTTTGCTTTTATTTCGGGATCAGAGATCAAGGAAACATGATTTAACTAAATTGCACGTTTCATCGACCATCCCTCCCTATTGAGAAAAGCCTGAATTACCATTGTGTAAAAAAGGACAGAGTATGCACAAGACATAATAAAAGCAAACTGCGGGTTTAATTATACCACAAAGTCATGTTACTTATCAACTTAGCTGGCATTTGGTTAGAATATGATTAAGCATGAGCTATCTGTGCAAAGGTTGCTAGTGCAGAGAAGGGAGGAAATAAACATGCTTCCGAGGGTTTTATACAGCTTAGGTGTGGGATTCTATGCCACAATTTCCTGCACAAATGATAGCATGCCTAACGCAAATAACCAAAGCTTGCCTTCTATGTGTATATACACGACTTGCTGTGAAGCCAGGGGCAGCCATAAACATGACATTGAGAGAAAAGTACAGCGAGAGAGGGCGAGGCTTTTCAACGCTGCTAAAATAAATACATTTTAATACGGTCAGTAGGTAATCGCTATAAGTCAATCAATGCAGGCATACATATTACAAATGGAGATGGTTAACAGAAAAGGGATTTAGAGAAAGGGCGCGCTGAAAAAAACGGCTAAAGAGTGGTGCATCAAAAAAAAGGCATTCCTTATGAAAAAATAAAACCGGAAGCCAAGAAATGGCTCCTGTGCATTTCTTACCAGTGTCGTGACATCCCTTGGAAACTGCAGCTGGCAGGAAATAGGAAAGCATAGTAAAAGCTGCTTACTGATGTAAAGACAGAATTATGTTGTCATATTGATGCTGGGTGCTGCAAGCTAAAAATACATCTACACTGATTTCTCTGGAAGGTACCAAAAGAGGAAAAGGGCAGTGGAGCACAAAATACAACTTTTGCATCCGCATGAACATGCCAGCTTCAACGATTCGTGCTTACAGTGGATATCCCCTACCCCTCTTCAAATCAAAATGCGTGTGCCATATTGAGCCCCTTCGCCTACACTGTGGGCTTTAGGAGAGAAGTGTCGGCTGTGTTCTGCTAAACTTCCCTCCCGCCGGAGCAGAATCGCCGTCTCTGGTCACCCCTGGGTTTATACCATCCCTGCTTCCAGATGACGAAGCGGCTGCTTTATTAAACATTGCAAATAGCGCGACCCTGCCGTATAAATGTGACCGGAACCAAACGCTCTCATCTGACTGCAGCCGTTTCATCTTCAGTGAATGAAATTACAAACGTGACGCCGCAGAATTAAATGATCTCGCGTGTGAATACAAAAAAAAAAAAAAAGAATGGCATTTATTTTTAATTCTCCAAGAAAGCAGCGAAATATTGAGCTCGCGTCCAAGTTACATCTCAGACGATACCACAAAGGTGAGATTAGTACTGCCTTTAAGCGCAGTACAAGTCCTTTACACACGAGCACGGTGACAGCACGTACAAAAGTGTGGAAGGAATGCGGTTAATGAGCCTGAACGTGTTTTCTATTACAGGGCAAGCCCACTGCAGCGGACGAAAACGAGAAATATTTACCCATATAACAATAAAATGGAACAGACCACAGGTAGTTTTGAGGATGCCCTTTAATCAATATTTTATTGCATCACCTGGCACAGACTACGCAGGACACCGCCAGCGACTAAATCACAGCACCGTTTAATTTAGCCCAAACACACCCACATCAAGGGTGCTTTTCATGACTAAATAATGACTTCCATAGTGAACCTGGCTAGAGGTCTGGCTTATGCATAACCCTGCCCCCGGTGTAAAACCTCAAAGTGCTGAAGAATTTAACCACAGGGCAGGCACGTTTTAAGGCTAATTTCGACCATGATTATCACAGTGCGAGGGTAACCTGGGGAAGAGGAAATACCTATAAAGAGGCTCATGACGAGTTACCCATTATTTACCATGGTATTGTCGCATCGGGAACATACCCATAGCAATAGGGTGCATTTACTGATTTTCACACCTTGGAATGGGGGCTTAAGGAGTAATACGCACCACCTTGCCAGCAATCCAAGGAGCATTTTTTTGCCTGCCTTGATACCAACACAATTTTATGCAGGTGAAATTTGGGCAGGTAAAAAACCCTCAATGCGGAATTTACCACAAGAGTCGGAATGCCAGATCAGGAGAAAAGGGCACCCGATTGGGGATTTGTGGTGCACCTGCAATGAGACGCTACATTGGTGATCGTGATACCAAACGGGGTTAATGAATTTCTTATGAACTCTTAAACATCCCATAATATCCCAAAGGTTTAAAAAAATAAAATAAAATAAAAGTAATTACAAAAAAAAAAAAAAATTTAGAAAATCTTTTTTTTCTATCAAAGCAACACATTAAATCTTCACGTTCAGAAGGTGTTTTCTGTTCATTGAAGAGGTGAAAAGGGAATGCTTTCTTTGAGGTGACTCTAGTACGCCTAGCCCTGCGATTTCTAAGTGAAGCACAGCATGCTCCTCCCATAGCTCATACCTCCTCTGCCAAAATGGCAGCTGACCTAGACAACTTCAGGCCAATCTGTGGCTATCATTAGATTGTTAAAGCCGAGGCAGCTTTGCACCTCTCTGTTCACTAGGAACTAACTTAACTGCATAAGTGACTAAAGTCTCATGAACACAAGACAACCGCTGCCAAAGAGGACCAGGGGCAACCTTTACTCTAATAGACATCCCTGCAGCTTTTGACATAGTTGGCTGGATTTTGACATGCTCCTGAAACTATTAGTGATCTGCTAGCACTGGGGCACAGTACTCTTAGGGCTAAGATCTTTCTTTGGGAATCACACACAACAGACCCCCAACATCCCCTTCAGGGAGCATCAGGTTCAGCACTATCTGCTATGGTCTTGAAAGACTGCAATAGGCTATGGCCATCCTTTTCATGTGTGCTGATCACACTAAGATCTGCAGGAGACAATCTGCTGTTCTGAGTAACTGACAAAATCTAATGGAGCACGTCCATATTGTCCATTAGAGGATGGGTCTAGACTGCCTCTGCTTAAGTGGATACAAAATGGAGATCATGTCGACGCCATAAACTTTACAGTGTTTTTTTTTCAGTTTGACTCATGACCATCTTTGCCAGTTTGCACAGTGCTCAACTTAGGAATGATCTTTAACTCCAAGCCATCAATCACCGCTTAGATAATATAAAGTGGCAAATATGTGATTTTCCACCTTCTGCCAAATCAATAAGCAATTCCAAAGGGGACAAAACTTTGCTGCTGAATAGATTACAAATGAAATTTCATCATTGGCTACCACTTACGTCTTCATAATCATAGGGCTCATGCACCCACTTCTGCACAGCCTTGCTGCAGACTACCCTTCTGAACAAACGTTCCCATATCACTCAGTCAGATGTATAAAGTTGGGTTTCCCACAACTATCTACTGCTTCTTCCACAAATAAAACTTGATTTGATGAGGGGTTTTTCCAGTCTCAGGGCACCTCCCTATGAACTTCTCTAATACTGCCCATTCCCGGCGGACAGAGTTCAGAACAAGAAAGCAGCAAAAAGAAACAAAAACAGTCCTTTTTTCGGCAAGCATTTGGACTAGATACTGGCAAATTATGAGCTTATGAGCTCGCTGTACTATAGCACACAATTGTCATTATCTTCCTTCCATTCCACTGCCAGTGGCGAGAAGTTGACTTCCTGTGGTCAAAGTGCTCTTAAAACACAAAATATTAAAAAAAAATATATATATATCAAGCTGTGAGTAGGAAGCACTAATTGGATTCTTGGTGCTGGTCTTCGTAGTAAGTATCTTCCAGAAATACTTGAAACAAAAGGGTCCTCATAGCCTCCCTAAATCCCACAAAGGAGTTAATCTGTTGAAGATGTAGAGGAAGTGAGAGGCAACAAGTAGATGCCTGCTAGGAAAAACTTTTTTTCTTGCTTTTGAAAGAGGTATGATCTGGGGTCTTTTTTTTACCAGGTGGCAATAAGCATTGTTCAAAAGTCTATTGGCATAAATGGGGGTATGCGGCTTCTCTTCTTTCATCCCAACTCCCTACTCCCCAACTGCATCTACAAGCAATACTAGTCCAGCACAGTGCATGCATAGGCTGAAGGGGGAAAGAGGATCATGCTTCACTGGACATCCTTGTTACTCCTTCAAGACCAAGCATTCAACTACGTTTAGTGCTCCAGTGACAGGCTTGTCAAAGTTCACTCAGATTTTATACTTTTTGAGGTACTGAAATATATTGGCCAATAAACTCTGCAGTGAGATGCAGGATGGCAAGGGAGGTAAATCCTTTAGTAAAAGTGATAAAGAAAATAATTCATCACTCTGGCACATACAACAAAATACAAATGTATTTCACTTAACATCAAACCAAAAACACAAGCAAAAATGATTGGTTACACAATGTCCCGCATCCAACATACTCAATGACCCAAAATTGTCCCATCAAGTCCACAGATAGGGCCTAAATTACTTTTGATACACTCTTCAAAGAAGATAGTCAAAGAGGACTAAATCCGTTGATAAGAAGGGGGATTATTATATGGGCCAATATCAAACTTAAGTTCCATCATGCCAGAGGAGATGACTTACTTCACAGACTGGTTGAGAAATGCTGCACCACTACACAGAAGCTAGCTTCGAGTCAACAAAAGAGAACACTGAGAAAGTTTTTATGTATAGTAAAGTGAATTTCTCCTTAGCCAATGGTCTAATAAAATCAACCATTCGTCCAACAGAGCATCGTGTTAAGCAATGTTTTAGCCACAGGTCCATATCTACTACTGGGGCTTCAGGCTTGCAGAATTAGGTCAATGAACCCTTCAAAAAAACTCTGTTCCCAAAAACCCATCCTTTCAGGAATCAACTTTGCATAAAATTAGCCATAAAATGGGCTCAACATTAATTCATCACCGTTACTGGTCTGACCAGGACTCGTCTGCTATACCTTAGATTTACCATTAATTTGCTCCAAGTATCTGATCTTCAACTTCAAAGCTAAGTATATATGGTATTAGGGTTAGACTAGAGTTATAGATGTTTGAATTTATTCAATTTAGTTTTTAGTTAAGGTTAGTATGGACTTAATATATGTTTTTAATGTCTGGGTTCATTTTAATGTGATTTAATCTAAGTTAGGGTTAGTAAAGTGAGACACAGCTTCTTCACAGTGAAGTGAAAAAAAGGCAGCAGAATTGTGGATAGAAAAGTCAAGATAAAGAGCTGCTTGGAGCCCAATGTTATGGATTTGCTAAAATCGAGGTTATCACGTTTCTAAATATTGCCCCTAACTGATTTGGGAATGTCCAGACTGGGCCCACAATGGTTGGTTTGGCGGTGCCAGAAGGACTGTAAAAACACCTCCATCAAAGAGACCCAATAAGATGGAAACATGCCTGAGGTTACTTCAGTTTCCCTTCAGAGTGAATATGGCCTAGCAGTTAGGCCAGGACTGCACATTTTGTGCTCGGTAAAGTCTGTTTGCATAAGGTTGGACACTGTCTGTAATAGCACAGTAATAACAAAGCGATGAAATGCACCCAAAGTAACTACTAATGGTTAAGAGTAATTCAAGTATTTTCATTCATCTATCGCTACAGTTTCCAAGGTGACAGTGATGTCAATTTATTTGAAGATGGTTGTCTGGGTCCTGTAGGAAATCCCTGGAAGGGCCTGATATTTCATGTAACAAGCTAGTGGGGTACTGAAAAAGAATTGCTAAGTAGACTACTCCTTTATGAGGTGCCTCTCCAGTTTTCTCATGAACTTGTTTCTTTAGGTTAGGGCTCGAGGTGTTCCAGAGTTACAAACAGTGATCAGACTGTTCCGTAACTGCACTTCTTTTTGGTCGAGCATAAGAACCACCATCATAATGAGTTGGATAGTATTTCTTGTGACTGCAATGATTTGATAAGGAAAGAAAAGTCATAAGTCAAGCAAGACTCCAAGGTCTTTTGCTTTCTTTATTAAGAGTTTGGTTGGCTTCCAGCTCCAACTACCAAGAGAAAACCCCATCTCACATCTTAGTGGGGGTCAAGGATTACAAGGATTGCAGTTTAGGGCCCTTTGAGGCAATAACTGTTCTCCTTCATTCTGTGGTAAATATCACTTCGGCGATTGATACTCTTATGGTGTAATTCAGGATCCAGCTAAAAATCAACAACTTATTTGCCACTGTAGTTGGTGTTGTGCAGTTAATGTTGCCAGAAGTTACAGACAGATGTAAAACAGCAGTAATAGTGAAGCCTTCAGAGATGTTATAAGCAACATGCTTTTATGACAAAAAAAGATTTTCATCTGCCAGGTTCAGTCTGAGTGATATGATCTACACACTACACTCCTTTTCCTGTGAACCCAGACCATTTTTCCAACAGGGTTTCATGGACTTCCATAATGAAAGCTGAAGAAGAGTCTGGATTTATAGCTGTCCAGCACTGGGTGCCAGTAACTGGTCTTCCTGGATGCGGACTAACATGGATTCAATGCCTCTCAGAAATGAGAAGCCTAGCCGCAATCACACATGATGTCCATATGTTCTTGAAACTGGAGCATAACCTCGCCATCTTGATCTTGCTTAGAAAGGGAAGTGTAGAGATGCAGAAAATAGTTCACTAGATTCCTGGAATGAACTGTGGGTTTCTTCAGCTGCAAGACTGAGGCTTGGTTCAGGGCCACTGGAACTGTGCCCTATTAGGGGGACACACTGACCACTGCTGTGAGGTATGATGCCAGGGTGCCAATGTCATCTCTGCTGGTGAATGCCTGGAGTATTCAATGTAGGAACCTTGAGGCAGTCATTTCTTCAGCCACATTTGACACTTACGTTACCGTTAGAGAGGAAGACAGAGATGTATGATTGAGTTGTATGTGCAAGGTGAAACGATGAGAAAAAAGAGCCAAGTTTCAGATCCGGCTTCAGTACCAATCTCTGCTTTATTGACTGTCATCAAAAACTGTTTGCCGAGGTTTTAGCCATGATCAAGTGTGACACCTGCTTCAGTCACTTGTTTGACGATTCTGACAGAACATGTCACACGTTTGGTTTGTGGACTGCCCAATTTCTGGCTACATTACACAAACGCTTTGTCAAGCAGACTGCCTGGTAATAGCTTATGTGAAATTTACAGCACGTTTTACAGGTTCAGCAAAGCTTCTTCATCAGGACGAACGGTCAGCGGGATCTAAAACTGATTAATGTTTTTACCACTCTGCGTGGTTATGCTTTATTTCTTCCCTCCACTGAGCAATTTAAAATGGAGGCCCTGTCGTTAGGTATATATATACATATATATCAATATCATCAGAGTCACTTTGTTGAGGTTCAGAAGATAGATGAAAGTACAAGCCAGAGATCTCTTAGTGATAGCTGCCAGCATGAATCATGGCAAAATCGTATTGCAGAGTATGCTGTGAAATTGTTTCCATATTTGTGTCTTACTGCTGTGTCAATCCTCCGACTTCATGGAACCTTGTATAATGATGTAATCATTAGGAATTTTAAAATGTCTTTTACCACTAACTAATGACATGTAGAATGTTCAGTCAAAAGCCTGGTTCTATATATAATCACGAGAAGGTTCAAAATGGTATTTTCGCCCTGAGGCATTTCAGTTATATGGACTGCACATCAATTGTGATAATTCGATATGTGGTTCTGTAGGCATCAGTCACAATAATGGAGTCCGGATGCCTGTTCATGAGGAATTTTTTGTTCTCCTGTCTGGCATTTTAAAACTGTCAATGATGGATAAACTCATTTGCAAAGCTGACCCCCATCCGAATGCACACTATCAGTTGTGTGAATGCAGGATTTGGAGTGACAATATGTGCTGTGTTACTTGATAGAGTATGAATAGGGTGTGGGGTGGTGGAAGGGGTCTGTTAAAAAGGGATGAGATGAACATATGTAGATATCACAGTTTCTGGGTGGGAGAACGAACCATGTTCTGGTATGAAGTCCAGCATTTACATTTTGCTCAGTTAGTGCAAACATCAAAAACGTATGTTA
Organism: Pleurodeles waltl; assembly: GCF_031143425.1. Lineage (NCBI taxonomy): Eukaryota > Metazoa > Chordata > Amphibia > Caudata > Salamandridae > Pleurodeles > Pleurodeles waltl. The sequence continues at coordinate 770,576,347 of NC_090449.1, read as the reverse complement.
ATTGGATACTCTGTTATTAATTTCCTTCAGGTCCTTCTATGTTCAACTTGAGAATGTTTCGATATCACAAATTCAGTTCATCCACCTAGGTAGGTGGACAAAAACTCGCATATGGTCAATTAGTATCATAAGCTGGCATGAGAATAACCCTTGTAGTTTCTAATCTCTCTTTCTGCTGACTCGGATTAGTCCCTCCTACAGTTGTGACTGTTACCAGCAGGTGGGGTTGGTTATCACCTCTAACAATCTAGGAGGAGCATTCTCATCTCTGCTGCCAGCTATTCAATTTAAAGCAAGGCACATGAATGGATTTCTTGGATAGACGCCACAATTGTAGGTGTGGCTTTATGCCTGCTATTTGGTGTTGACCATGGGAAATAAAGCAGAAGGCACATCTGTAATGGCATATCCACTACAGGCTACAACAAGGAGGTGTGACTTGGTCTACAGAGCTTGGTTTCCAGTCCTTCCACTCTTTCGCAAAAAATGTCAACACTATCTATTCCTTCATTGTGGAGAACACAGCGCTGGCATTTGTCATTACCTTATATGGTGAAGTCCATCATGTTTGGGATTTGTGATGAGAGATGGAGACAGAATGTGAAACGTACACAGGAGAACTTGCTCGAGGCAGGTTTCTGGTGTGGAGGGAGAAGGGGGCTAAAGACATTTTAACGTGGTGTGGGACCCAGGCAGCAGAGACCACAGGGGACAAGAGACAAAAGTTGATAAGAGGATTCAATGATGTGGATATGACAGGCTGCGCAATGAAGTGCACAGGAAACATTGAGAGCAGGGAATTTATCCACAGTGAGATCTGGTTGCAGAGGTACATATCAACCTGGGGAGGCAGCAGGTTCGGGCCTCCCTGGGGAGGCAGCAGGTTCGGGCATGGGATGGGTGGAGATCATGTCAGTAGAGGGTGCAGGGCTTCTGTCAAGGGATGGAGAAGATTGAATGATTAAGACCTAAAGGGCATGAGAGGCTAGAGAGAGAAACTAAAGAGGAGAATGACAAGGACCTTGACTGAGTGTTGCAACGCTCGGAGTGGAACAACAGGAAGAAGATGGATTGGTAAATCAGTTGGCTGGCTCAGACTAATACAAAAAGACACACAGGGATTGTTTGTGACCTGCTGAACTTTGCTCAACATTTATGTCTTGATATTTAAAAATTGTTAATTGATAGCTGTAGATTGCAATAGATTGTAAGTATTCTTTTGCACACGATTGTTGTATTTAAGCTAACAAACATGATGAGAGGAGATGATAAACAAAGTTTAATTTGGAAGCAGAAGCACCATTTGCAAAAAACTAAAAAAAAATGGCAACTCAGTTTAGAAGCAGGGATATGATACTGTTCTGCAATTTCTTTTTATGCCTGCATTTTTCCAGAAGAAAACTCAGTAATAACTTATGGCGGGTGTACTAGTAAACAGACCTACCAGCAGGGGCATATCCAACACCAAATGGTAAGTACAACGTTATGACAACAGACTTGCATATGGGTGCCACATTTTGAAATGCAGCAAGATACCTTCACAAGACACTACTGCATTGATAGAGATGTTGCAACACATTCCACAATGGAACAGGTGGTCCTTTGCTGCCTGTTTTCCAACCAATTCCTGTGTTGATATAGGGCATTGGTGTTTTCTATACAGATTCAAGCATGTTAATCTTTGAAGGAGTCAATGTTGGATAGGAAACAAGATAATCATTAGGGTTCACCAGCCATAGCCATAGATTGACCCACCCCCACGCCCCAATCACCACGAGGGCAAAGTCTCACTTAGAAGTTATACTCTTCCTCCCTTGTGCTAGGAAATATGTGCAGCCGGGGGAGGGGGATGCATAAGGCAAGAGCACCTCAGTTGATGGAATTTAAATGCTTTTCAGGAAGGTGAATGTGCTGCTAAATAAAAACTGATCTATACCCGTTCAGACAAGTTAATATGGATTACGGTTATTAAAAAGGTTCCGCGGACTCCCATCTACATAACAAGGAATGACAAGCATGAGAATCTATGAAACATCCAATGCCGGATAAATGTACAGTAAAAAAAATGTTGCCCATTACATAAGGACGTACAGGAGATATTTGTTCCTATCCCAAGTTGGTGTGTTCGTCAACCCTTCATCTATACAGCAGGATGACTGCTGCCGAGACCTCATGAGCCATGTGGCTGTGTGGGAGAGCCACAACATGCTATTTTACTGCAGACCTGATGGATGGATTTCGTTGTTTGTCAAACTGTATTACTCATCAACTGCTCTGCTTGGTCTTTTCCTCGTGGGCTATTATGTCCCTTCTTGCATTCAGGTGGGTATTTTCAGCACTGGTTTGTGTTAATAGTCCTGCTGTGCTATTCAATGCAAACGTGAAGTTTCCATCTTACACTAATGAACTCAATATCTGATTTATGAAAAAAAAGACTCCTTGACCTTCTTAAAATAATTTATACCATTAGGAGACGGCAACGTTTCAAGTAAATACGTGTCATTCTACACTGCAGCATGCAACATGTTTCTTAACAATTTTCAGAAGCCGTAGGAAAAACCACTAATTACTAAAAGGGCTTTTGCTAAAATATAAAAGGGTTTTACTTCAGCAGTTTACAGCTATTAAATAAACCACAAAACATTTGCACTGGTGCACTTTACCTCATAATGGATGAGAATGAATACAAGAAACAACGACTTCAGAAAAATATCCTGCTGTTTGCCAAATGAAAATGGCCATAAAAGAAACACGACTCTTCAACTTGCAGCCAGGTGGCTAAATAAGAACATGGCAGGTCCATGATTCGCTTTTTATTGCAATACTAAACGCTGTATTTGAAGACAAGGGAACCAATATAAAAAAACAATGGCTAGTGATGAGAAAAGTAGAGGGCTGGTTGACTTTTTCATTTGAAATCTTGAGATTTGCAAAACACAAAAAGGTATCCATTCCAGGAACTAAAATTCATTGTACAACTAATGTAAAATAGTATTTGACAATTATATTCAAACGTAACTATTTACAAAATGAAGATATACAAATAACGATTACACTAACACCAAAGTGGACAAATAATAGACGAAAAGTATAAAGAACGTAAGAACAGACTTGAATATGAAAAAAGGGAAGAGATTACGAAGGACTTGTGTCTCGCTTCCAAAAGGTAAGGGTAATTAAATGTAATCCCCAAAAACCCTCCAAGGCTCCTGACCGCTGCCAATTATGCTTGAAAACTACAAGCCACTTGGTGGTCAGGGACAGCTTTCCTCTACACAGGGAATAAGGAAGCCCTTGAAGCAGGGGAGCACGCCCTATCCCGAGGAGCGGAAAAATGCAGTAACTGAATTCACAGATGAAAGGAGGATATGGGAGACTATCAAATACATTTCCCATTTTACATTTTACACAGAAAAACCACTGACATGCCTGCAACTCATTTTCAGATCCTAGCCTACTTAAGCTCTGCAACTGCCAATTACATGTATGTAATGATATTTTTGGAACATGGCTTAAAGTATTAGTCAAGGAATGTATGTGCACTGTTTGTGTCTTTCCCCTAATTTAAGTCTCTGTGTAGCAGTTGGCTGTGGCACTGTTTCATCTGTGTGATCATCACTGCTTGATAACGTTTGATTAATAACATTTACAACCCGCTAGAAAGGTAGCCGAATGTCTTTCACCTTTGTAGTTGGACCTTTGCCCAGAATTGAGACAATGTTGACATCATCAATATGGTATGGGGGAGTGAGAGAACAGAACATTAGTGAAATCCTGAAGACTTGTTGCTCTATGGAAAGGCCTGAAGAATGGACTTCTTGTTCTTACTGAAACACCACCTTTTTGGATTGTGAAACCTTGGACAAATGCAGTGACTGTCAGGTTACTGTAGTGAAAGAAAGCTTTTGCCCTGAAAGACTGAAACCTCACGCATCAACAGAAAAAGTAATGGGGTCTAGTCCTTATGACTTAGATGGCAATGAGGGATTTTGCAATGAACTTGCCTATCTCGTGCTACTGGATGACATAGTAAGTGGAGGAAACCCAACAGGTTCTTCCCATCAAAAGGGAGAGCAAGGATTTTCTCCTGGTCCTCTAGCTTGAGGCCCAACGAGTTCGGCCACACCTGCTGGCACATAGGCCCCACGGCAGTAGAGTTGATGAGATCCTGGAAAATTACAATTTCTCTGAAGATACCACCTTGTCAACATTAAGCTCAAATGTATATTCCTCTGAGCACAGTCTTGGAGAAAAGTGGTGCACTAGTTGAACCTGGGTCCCAAATACAGCTCATAGCTTACCTTGAAGACACCGGCCTTCCTCATTAAAAAACTGCAAAAAATATACATTTTTACCCCCATAGGATTCAAAAGATTTGTGCTCACTGTTAATATGAGAGGAAGAAACTTTTCTTTTGAGAGAAACATTCATCACCACTGAAGACGGAAATAGGGGGTTTTCAGCAACAAAGAATAAATAATAATTTTGGACACCTGATCATATTTATTCTGAGAGCTTTGGGGATAGCCACCCTGTAGCAGTGTTTGTTCCACATCTCCTGAACTTGCTTGAAAGCTTAAGGATCAAAGGTGGTTTTAGTGGTGGGAGTTAATGCTGTCCCAATATCACAGACGCCATTATTCACCATCCAGTGTGCTAACGTCTCACTGGACTAAGCCAATGGGACAATAGATAGCACCAAGTAGAAACACTCGGTTGGAGACATTTATGGACTCTGGCATCTGCATGAAACTGGTGTTTTCCTCTCTCAGGCAAGGGTTCTTATTAGGAGACCTGAGGGACAGACCCACCAGGATTTGCCCATACCTGGTAGGAGTGTCCAGAATTGGATACAGAAGTGAAAGGCAATGCAGGAAAGTGTCAGTGGTGGCCTTCAGGGGCTAGAAGCTGCATAATATGACTTGAGGCCTTTACCTTAGACCTCTAGAATTGAGAACTGCAGCAGATGGACTATCTTTCAAATTCCTCCTCAGAATATCCAAAAAATGAGTTTGCCCATGGGAGGAAAGCTGTTCAACCTGCGGGTGCAAAGTGCTTGCATTACCTTGCCCAGAGAGAGAGAGAGAGAGAGAAAGACTTGGCAAACCCCATAGTGCATCAACTGTGAATTGCTAAGCCCATATGGTAAGTGGAATGGTGCAACTGAGACAGGCAGCTTAGACATTAAAAGTAAGTCAGAAACAGTGCACGCAAGGACCCTGCCCTGAGCCCTGACACCATGGTCCAATTAAAAGAATGTGGCTCTGGTGGGAAGTTGTCATGAGACATGGTCACTATCAATCTATGTAGGGCCAATGAAGGTGATTGAGAGGATCCATGGGAAGCTAAGCTAGAATGGCAGTAGGAACAATGCACGGTGGCCAAGAGCCTTTACCCAACCAATTGATTCATCGGTGTGACATTACTCTCCACATAAGCTAGGAGGTTCAGGGGGGACATCATACCAATGGCAGGACACAGAACACAGGCATGCATTGGAATACAGTTTCCAAAAACATAGAATAAGCAGAGGTTATGTGCCAATGGTCATTGGGACCATACACAAGCATTCAGGTAGAGTGCTGCTGCATTAACTACCCAGGTTGGTGGAGGAACGGAGAGAAAAACGTAACAAACTGAGTGAAATAAGACTGCACCCCTCAGAGTGTCTCTGACCATTAGAGAAGGGGGGCTGATTATACAATACAAAACAGAAAACAGGAATAGACAGTGGACTTCAGATGTACTCAGACATGTCGGAGCATAAAACACAGATGTGTGGTAGTCATCTTCCGAGGCTGCTTATCACAGCTATGGAAGCAGTGTCTAGTCATTTGATAGACTGGTGTGGTACCATCATGTTAATAAAGTGAAATAACCAACATGAAGGAGCACTTAAATGTGTAGCAGAAAAACATATGTGGCTGATGTTTCTATTTAATTTGGACATATTCTATTTGTCTATGGTGGCACTTCAACAGACAGGGTGATATCACCTGCTACTTTTGCCACTGACGTGGGAGTTTATTACCTTTAGATATCCAGGAATTAATTTGTACCATCAGTAATGAAACCTACATACATTAGTAAAAGCTAGCCTAATCATGCATAGCTCATCCATCTTTTGCATTACATTACCGCTCATTCATGTGGTGCTTCACTATATGCAGGATGATAGTAATCCCAGGTTTTTGCTTCGTTTACAATTGGTGTACAATGGTGGCATAATAGACAACCGAGAGGATGAATTACCAAAGGAGTTGTTGCACCAACTGTACATGTGCATTTCAATGCTGAGGTTTTAATACAAATAAGGAAGGCTAGTTAGCGATGCTCATGGGGTTTAGGAAAGGGATTAGAGAACTGTTCAAGACAGAGTTCTCTTTTGTCTGGATTTCTTTATGTGCAAGTGGGGTTTAAGGAATTATCTGAAGTTAAGGCAGTTAACCTCACAGTATGGAAGAGGGAGGGAGTTCGGTCAAAAGGAGACAGAGTAGCTGGGAAGAGATTCAATCTCTGAACAGATCCAGATCGAATAGTATATAACCTTGATTCATTTCATGCAGGATGCTCATAACAATGAATGCCACCAAGAAGAGATGGACACAGTATCCGAATAAGACTCCAGAAAACAGTTTTTCCAAATACTTTCAGCTTGAGTCAGGAACATGGCACAAGTTCAGTCTTAAACAGAACAACAGAAGATGGCATGACACAAAAAAAAGCCAGAAGAAAAAAAGGGCTGCTTGAAAATTCCACAGACTCTCACTGGTGATGTGCATGTGTCTCAAAAACATCAGCCAGTAGCTGATGTAATTTAACGTTCAGCAACTGGTCCATGCATAGTTTTTAGCAGGTGAAACATCGGAGTATGTACATGTTTATACACTGGAATACAACCATTTTAGATTTGCTTGTGTGCTTGGATTCTTTAGTAATCACATAGAATCCAAAACACACTCAGAATGTAGTAATAGTCCAATAGAATAAAGAAGGAAGGAAAGAAAGAAGGAAGAAAGCCACTGTTGGAATGTTGCCCTTTCTGCAGGGATACCTTGGATTTTTTGCTGAACCCAATTCTTGCTGGTTATAGATCCCTGTACACTTTAATACTGTTATTGAGCAGTAAAGTGTTTGTGACTCTCCTTTCAACATGGCAAACCTGGAAAACACCTGATCAGTATATTTAATTTGCCTATAAGCTCCTACTATATGGTACCAAGCATACACAGGGCCTGTAAATGAAATGCTACCAGTGGACTGCAGCACTCATTGTGCAATCCACTGCAATGGCATGGTAAAGCAGGTCTCCAGCCTACCATTAAAGCCTGGCTGTGCAGTTTTAAAATGCAAATTCGACCTGTCAAAATAACACCTTTTGACAGGTCTAAACCTTTTTTTTAAATGACCAATTACATCCTTAAGTAGGCCAACATGCTCATAGGGCATGGAGCATGGTATTTGAAAGTAGGACATCAAAAAGTTTAAATGTTAAATATGTCTGTACAGTGAAAATAACCTAGAAGCTATTTCCACTGCTGTGACCATTGACTATTATTTGCACTTTGTGGTGCAATTCCTACTAAGAACTATATGTCTTTTTTTAATTTTATTTCTTCCACAGTTTATTCAATTTGACTATATTTTTTAATTGGTCTTGGGATTTGTATTGTTTTGCATTTCAACTTGTTAACTGTTTGGGTACTGCATAACTATTTCACACATTGCCCTGTGTTAAGCCTGTGGGCTCTGTGCCATAACTACCACAGAGTTGAGCTCAGGTTAATTCAGTGACTTTAATGGATCACACATAATAAATCAATTTCTTACAACCAGGTTTACAACACAGAAAGTAAATATGTGTAGGATTAGATCCTATCCACCAATGTAAAACGGTTAGGGAAGAGTGGCTGTGGGCACACACTTACAATATGGGTGTGCTCAGCACTATTTTTTGCCTGTGTTCGAGTAGGACACTACAATGAAATGCAGTAGTGACAAATCTGCATGTTTCTCTTTTTCTTTACTATTTTAGAAGAGTTAACAGTGGTGTATTCTGTCATTTAGATAGATCAACATCCACATTTATTTGCACTTGTTGGCTACAAACTAGAAATAACATGTAGGGTGCAGGTTGTAGCCTGGAAACGTGAACCGGCAAGCAGTAGGTTAAGAATAGGTTTGCACACAGGAAAACAAAATATCACAAAATATCACAGAAAACTAGAAGTGCAAATGACACAAGCACTGCGCTAGCAAAGCCAATAAAGTGAGAACACACCTTACAAGGCTTCTGTACACCAGGACATTCCTCATATAAAATTAAAGATAGGCATTCACATGATATTATGTGTAAAATCCTTATTTTTCACAAGAATTAAAGGTGGCAGAAAAAAGCTAGTGTTACGCCTGCCCCTAGTTAAGATGTAAGAAAATGTTAATTTACAGGAGCAAAACGTAATTTACTGAAGAAATACGTTGCTTGAAAACGCAAAGTATTTCAGGGAAACTCCCTGGTGGACAACTGCCTCTCCTAGACTACCTGCGGGATTGGTCCCAAAAAATATATCACGCAGGAGTTTCTTTCACTCCCTCCACTAGCTGCAGAAAACATTGTAGGCTTTAAATATTAGACACGTAAGGGCAGTGCCAATAGATCTGGCTTTAAAGTAATATTGTATGGTAATGTGAAGCACTACAAGTAGATAGCATGGTAATGCATCTGTATTTGGGTGGAAGCAAAGAACTGTAGAATAATAATGGTGTAAGTTAAAGTCAGGTAAAAGCTGCCCTGGCAAGTAAGACCTAAAAATCTATGTAGGTTAAGGACTGCCATCCTCCCATCTGTGCTGACGCCACAACAAAAGAGCATTAAATATCTAGTTGTCCAAGATACTTCCATAGCTTTACAAAGACATGTGTGTTCCCATGAAAGTTCAAGCTAAGGCGTTAGATTAAATAAACATAATTTACATTTACATGGATGGTAAGCACTTTTATGTGCAAACACACAACTTCTGGTCCATCAAAACATGTACTCTTGGCTCACAAAATGTGGGCGGACTCAAAGCCCCTATATAGTGATTGTCTGAAGACAGCTGAGCTGTTAAGCCAGACCAGAAAAAAAAAAAAAGAACCGCTCATTGGAAATTAAAAGTTTAATAGTGATCAAAATATAGCACAGTCAAATAAAAGGATGCAAAATATGTTTCATGGCTGGCAATAACAAACATGTGTCTTACAATAAACTCAGAGTCAAAAACAATTTAAATTAAAAAAAAATGCTATTCATGTTCCACTACTAGAAATAATGTTGTGAACACAACAAGACTATATAAAAGTGCAAAGTTGTTAATTGAGAACAGCATGGAGAGCGAAAACAGAGGACTTCATTAACATATGGATATATTAGAATACAGGCATTTTTCATTTATTTTAATTTAAATAGTGAAATTCATTGAACACCAACATTTGATTTACATACCAGTTGGAGAATGTCTTCATCTTTTGGCATAACACTTAGTTCCAGCATGGAGCCACTGTTGAAAAAAAAGTTATGTAACATTTAACAAAGTAATGCCTTACATTTTAAAACTGTTTAAACAATCACCATTATTTATTTAGGAAAGTCATGATAAAAATATTCTGCCCTTACACTGACCATCTGTCTTAATACTTCTGTATTGCAGGTCATGCATTGTAGGTCACTTTTCCATCCTTTTTTTCTGAAGATGTATTTCGTACGCCTTGTTCCATTCCTTGTAAAGCAGTAATTTTTCCTTTCAATTATTGAAAAAAAATGGCAACCTGGCCAAAGGAAATGAAGGTCTGATGCATCCATTTTTAGGTTGCAGCCTACCAGAATGTGCAGCTGTCTGGTTTGCTAAAGACATCTTGAGGACATTCAGGAAGCTAACCTAGGAATGCATTCTGCTTGTTGTTTGCCATTGGCTTTGTAGTTTGTAACTCACATTTTCTTTCTTTCCATTTGCTGATTTTATTTGTTTTAGACTGCCCAGCTTGAGTTCGTACCTCCCCTCGCCCAAACCTTATTTACAGTATCCTTCTGAGTGCTCCCATTCTGTGAACAGTCCAGTAAATCTTGTTCTTATCTCGTCACATTTGCTGTGCATTCAAAGATCACAGACAAACATCAGGGGATGTCTTCCCGAGGGCGCTTGTTTACTTTTCTTTGACTTCAAAGTAAGAGGATTTATGTGACAATCTAGCTGGGTAATGGAGGTAGGAAAGGGTCTTTTTCTAGCACCCAATAACATTTAAATGAACCATGTACGTATTTCAGAATATCTCAGAATTAGGAACACAAATGAAGCACATTTTTTTTTATTTCTGAAGTGTACTGGAAACAAATACTTTAACCCGGTCAAAACAAATCATTACACTAGGTGATGCAATTTCCACGCATGTTTGTCTGTGCACTTTACAGTTTTATTGGCAAAATTGTATGTCTGTGCAAATGTAAAGGTCATTTCAATTGAAAATGTGATGGCAGTGTGCTACCACACCATGACTAAATACTCGTCTCTCTGTCACTCCAGACCAACCACTGCACTCTACTCTGCACCACTCCACTTTAAACGACTGCTCTCTGCACCACTCCACTATATGCCTCTGACCTCTACGCCACTTCATGTTACGCCTCTCTACTGTACCCTGCACTACTCTATGCCAATGCAATCTTCACCACTCTACACCACTGCACTCTTTACCACTCTAGTCTACACCAATCTACTCTACACAACTCCACTCTGCGCCACTGTATTAAACCCCACACTGCAACACTGCACTATGCGCCAATACACTTTATTCTGTAACACTCACCTCTGTGCCCTCTATGGCAATCCACTGTACTCCACTCCAATCTACACTGCACTCTACAACACTTTACTCTATGCCATTATTCTATGCCATTCTACACAACTGCACTCTACCCTGCTCCTCTGCACTCTATGCCACTCTACTTCACACTGCACCACACCAATCTATGCCACTGCACTATGCACGATTCTACTGAACCACCAGTGCATTCTACACAACTGCACTCTGTCATTGCACTCTACATTGCATCATTGTACTCCACGCCACTGCACCCTACACCACTATATATCACTACACTTGACACTACCTCTACGCCACTCTACATCACTATATGCTACACCACTCTATGCTGCTCTACTGTGCACCACTGCACTCTACGCCACTCAACTCTACACTCTACGCCACTCAACTCTACACTACTCAACTCTACACCCTACGCCACTCAACTCTACGCCACTCAACTCTACTCTACGCCACTCAACTCTACTCTACGCCACTCAACTCTACTCTGCACTCTACGCCACTCAACTCTACTCTGCACTCTACGCCACTCAACTCTACTCTGCACTCTACGCCACTCAACTCTGCACCACTGCCCTCTACACTACTCAACTCTGCACCACTGCCCTCTACTCCACTCAACTCTGCACCACTGCCCTCTACTCCACTCAACTCTGCACCACTGCCCTCTACTCCACTCAACTCTGCACCACTGCCCTCTACTCCACTCAACTCTGCACCACTGCCCTCTACACCACTCAACTCTGCACCACTGCCCTCTACACCACTCAACTCTGCACCACTGCCCTCTACACCACTCAACTCTACGCCACTCCACTCTGCACTACTATACATCTCTGTAATCAACTCGGTGCCACTGCACTCTATTCTGCACCACTCTAATGTAAGCCACTGCTTTCTACGGCGCTGCTTTGTACGCTGTTGAATCCAATGCCACTGCATTCCTCATCACTATACTCTACGCCACTATACTCTGCAACACTCTACACCAATGCCCTCTATGCAAGTCCACTCTATGCCACTCCAGTGTATGCCATGCTGTGTGATTCCACTCTATGTTACTCCAATACACAAAACCCTCTGGCACCCCACAACACTCTACTTCAATCATCGCCATTCCACTCCACGACACTGCACGCTTGCCTATGACACTAACTTTTAGCCATGCTGAACAGCAGCCACGCTAGTGTACAACATGGCTAAAACACACTGGCAAAGCCAATAGATCTTGCATAGGTGAGACCTATTGTCTTTCCCAATTCTTGTTGCTAAATGATGGTGAGAAGAGCGAGAAAGTGGGTTTTGAAGGAATGGCATGAGTCAGCAAAAGCGATCAAGTGCACTTGTGTGCAATGAACCATCACAGGATTATGTGTAAATAGTCCCAGTGGTGCTGGTCTTGTCACTGTGGATTTTCTACAACTGGTCCTGCCTTGACCTAAAAGCCTATGCAGGTTTCTTATCTAGTTTAGGCTTAATGCATTTCCACTCTTGTTACTACCTACTGGGTGGAAAAAGAGGGCTGGTGATAAAAGATGGGCCACATCACAAATAAGCTTCTGTTTACATGTGCTGCTTTGCTACTCTACATTCATGTTCTCTGTAGTTTTCACAATTATGGGGAAGGTAGTAGCATTCAAAAGTGGTGTCCACAGACATGTTGGTCCATGTCACTGCAATATACCTAGATCGCTGGTTCGGTCAACAAGCAAAGTAAACAGCACAGTGCTTGAGAGTAAAAGTCAAAGGAATGGAAAGGTCCAACAAAAATCAAAGTGGATATTTTGCCTCAAAGATGAGAGAGGCACAATGGGCCAAGCAGCCATGCAGACCAATTACAATTCCCAAAGACAGATCAATGTTTGATGAAGGACACCAAACTGCTCCGACTCTAGGGACCCAAAACAAGGGTTAGGACACTTAAGTACACCTTAAATGTAGGATACACTCACTTGAACTGAATTGCCCCCAAAATATGACCAGGTGAAGACTGGTTAGTGTTGAAATATTGATACACCAGATCTAAAATAGGGACACAATTGTAAAACAACAAATGGAGGCCCCTGCAGCACCACTGTCGTACACAAGGTCAAACACATTAGCACGACCTTTCACAACTGAGCCATGATATGGGCAAATACAGCAAACACATAACAATAAACGCTCAGTCAATCAAAATCGCCATGCATAGAGAAAGGGAAACAAAGTCCATCCATCCCAGGCAGTGGTCTATCTGGATCACAATCACTAAAATATGGAGAAAATGGGCAGAAAATTAAACTGACAAAGTAGCTTAAGATGCTGGATGTCATCATTTGAAGAGATACAGGAATGTGACAGTCATGAGCCCTTCTGGAAAAGAGGGCTAAGTAAATACAACACCACAGCAGTGAGATTAGATGTAGAGAATTAAAATGGATGAAAAATATATTTCTCAAAATCACCTGCTCACTGTGTCTACCCAGAGTGATTAAAACACATTTAGGTGCATGGCACAACTGTTTCAAGACAGGACTTCATAAACCTCCTGGAAAGTGATTTAATCAAGGGGAAGTGCAGCCCTAAAAGACTATGGTTGCCAAAAAGCCACACCAGTAGACAGGTCACAGCTGTGAAATTCAAAAACATGATACAAACTTAGACCTACCATTGTTAAGAAAGTTCAAAAATAGGAGCTATATAATTATAATATATGTTTATAAATTTCTGAATTATAGAAGAGGGGTGGGTATGGGTGCAGGTTGGAGGTGTAGGTCTGTGTAGGTGTGTCTCTCTCTCTCTCTGAATAAAAAGACTGTACCAACATGACAGCGGAAGCATAGACATGAGCTCTCCCAAATCCACAAGAGTGGTGGGACCCCCAAGGAAGGCCCAACCCTTCCCCAAATTGAATCCTAGGCTGTGAATGAGGGTACCCTCAGAGAGAGAGAGCCAGTGGCTGCAGAGGTGGGCTGGTGTGGACCAAGAGCCAGCCGAGCTGAGGAGCACCACAGAAAAAAGGGTGGCGGCTTCTGCGGCTTAGGTGACTACCTCAAGCAACAGCTTTTCCCAGACTGTGACCCCAATTTCCTGCCTCCTAGTCTATACCCGAACCACTGCAGAGGGGGTAGAAAGTGTTCACTGCTGGCAGTCGCCAGAGGCTGAATTGGAGCTGTGAAGACAAAGCCATTTGACATGGCAGGCCACACAGACTGACCGGAGTCACAATACTGATGGCAGCAGTTTCTGAGGTCTGAGAGTCTGGCAGCCCAGCTTATCTGTGCCCATTGTCTTGATCCCATTTTCCCATGCAATAAAAGAGGGTGGGAGCTGGAATCTACCATCCCTTGTCCTCTCCCTCAATGAGAAACTTGCTGCTGGGGCTTGTGGGGTTGAGGCTACTGGCGTAACAACTTGCAGACCTGTGCCAAAGCCCAGATCACTGGAAAGCACTAAAACGCAGACTTCTTTCCCATAGTTCCCTTGTCAGGGGGCAGCTGTGGGGTGGAGTATGCGAGTAGGAACTAAAACAGGAGACTGGTGCTACCTAGTGAATTTTAGTCCACGGGAACTAGAAACCCCTTCATTTTATTTTCATTCTTTGGGTAATAAGTCTAGCAAATTAGTGGTCTACCTACTTAGATCCAAGCAATCAACCAGTCACATAGTAAAGGGTGAAGGTCAGGAATGATGAGGGTATGATTACTATCACTGACACAGATAAGGCATATTCTCACACTTTTTAGAGCCATCTATTTGAGAAAGACTCCGCAGCTTCCATAGCCCCACAAGGCCTTTACCTTGACATTGCTAAGCTTCTCAAGAATCCTGAAGCTTATAAATGTAATCTTAATAGACCCATCATGAAAGAAGAAATACTGTCTGCCACAGCTAGCCTGCATCTCTCTAAAGCTCCAGGCCCAGATGGTTACATTGCCCTGTTTCATGAAATTTGGCATTCACCTGCTGCTCCAGATGAAAATTTATAAAGAGAACATTACAGAGAAAAAGGTACGCCCCTCAATATCGGAATCTACAGTTTCCCTGATCTTGAAAAGGGGTAAGCCTCCAGATACCTGCGCTTCACGCAGGTCAGTTACACTGCTTAACCCTCATGTCAAAAACATAACAAGTAAAAACCCAGTCCTAATCTCTGCATATGCTGAAAAATCATTTGTCAAAGTCAACTGGGACTTTATGGATGGCATTCTGAGGAAGATTGGCCTGGAAGAATGTATTTGGATTGGATAACAGCTGGATATTTTGACTCCAAAGCTCAGATCAGGGTCAATAGCAAACCCTCCAACTAGCACCACATAAAAAAAAACACCAGAAACGGCTGTCCTCTCTCTCAGCTTTTTTTTGTTCAGATACTAAAACCCTTAATACAAAATGTTATAGACAGTCCCTCGATAAAAGGGTTTAGACTCGAAGGGGGCTAATTCCACCCCAACACATTTGTGGATGATATTTTGGTCGCTTTTATGAAACCTGCTAGCTTACGGCCACCCCTGGTCTTCAAACTGGAGGAATACCAAGCAGTATTTGGATTTAAAATAAAGTGAAACATGTCCAGGGCCCTCGATATCTCAACCCTGAAAAGAATCATTCCATTTCTAAAAGAGAAGACCAGGTGCGTTGGGCTGAATCTACAATAACTTAATCAGGAGTGGACATAGGGAAATCTCTCACAATAACTAAAGAACAAACGTAAAGAAATTAAAGGGGACAGCCTGGAAGGTCCTGCATGATTGGAGTAGCAAAACTTTCTTTTTGGTGGGCTGCACTGTAGCTGTCAAGTTGACAATGTCCCCTAAATTTCTATATCTCTTTCAGACACTGCCCATGCAGATCCAAAAAAAGACATAATAAAAGACCTTTATCTGGCAAACTTATAAAGAGAATTAGTCAGCGCCAAAGCTTTTTGCCAAATACTAGGCAGCACATATGTGTTACTTTGTGGACTGGTGCAGAACAAGAACTGATAAACAATTAATGACTGACCATGTGTTAAGTGGTGGCTATTCATGAGATTACCTGGCTATGCAAATCTCAAAGGAGTCCCGACTTGTATATTCACCCTTTCACATCTGCAATCCTGAGAACCTGGAATAGCATAGGCTTGCACAAGGGGCTGACATTCTTCCGCTCACGTTTTAGCCTTCCAGAGGGACATGCAGAATGGACCCTGGGCTTTGACCGCCAGACTTTTTTGCAATGGTGTGAGGGAGAGAGAGAGTGAGTGTAAGTTTCCTGCTCAACTCCTGGAAGAATATGGCCTACAGGAAAGTGAAACCTTGCAGTATTATCAAGTCTCTTCTGGGTGCTATAACCGCCCCTAAGAGACACAGATATCAGAGATCTGGCTCCCTTTGAAAAATTCTCACCATCTGAGGGGAGGAGATTCAGGTACTGTCCAAACTACACACGTTTTACAAAAAACAGGGATAGCTGTCCTTCTAAGATGCCTGGGAGAGGGAACGTAATATTTCGGTTGACCCAGATCGATGAGAATACATTCTAAATAGAAATAACAAAGCAGCAAATCATGTAGGTGGGAAGGAAACTACTAAAATCCTATATAGATCGTACCACACTCCAATTAAACTGTCAAAAATTAACCATGTAAGTGATGCACCGTATTGGAGAGACTGAAAAGAGACTGGCTACCTAACACAAATTTTATGGTCCTGTCCTACACTGAAAGTCTTTTGATGAGATCTACTACGGACTATTGAAGGTGTGAAAGCAAAGAAATTTACCACTAAATAATTGAAAATGTAACAGCCAAAAATTGATTCTTTCATACTAGGAATACCCCCTCCCCCCCCCCCCCATAAAAGCTTAAGGTAACTAAGGTATTGTAGCTTATTTACTTGATTTGCAGTTAGAGAGATCTTTGTGGTTCTAGGATGGATGCCTGAATTTTGTTAAACATGGTTGACTAGGTTGTGACTAAATAGCTGGTAACAAAAATGCATCTGAACTAAAACAAGATTAGGCGCGAGTCATAAAATCTAATGATCTCAGAGCAGTGCACAACACACAAATCAAGGGCTGATCCTAGAGCAAGGGCTGTATGTATATTGGTTGGTAGAGGAAAAATTTAAAATTCTGTATTTCCTGAACATTAGCAGGCAATGCACAGAAATACTTTACTATGAAAATTGTTAATAACACTGTGATTAAGCAACACTTATAGAGCTTTCAAAACCTACCTAATAACCCTTAATTGTCCAATCTAATACTGTAGTAAAGGGGAACCTTTGTTGGGAATATTTATCGACCCCCCCCTCAACACACCCAACCCCATGGACAGGCCCAAAAAGACCAAGACCTTGATCAACGTTACCTTATTTGAATCGGCGGTCAGCCTCGGCATGATATTTAGCTGTTTACTCTTTTAATACTGGATCTCTGAATCTTTCAGATCATGCTAGTTTAGGTGTACTGAAGCACTAAATTGTGTTGTAATAAAACTTGACCTACAACAGCAGTTAATTCAGGCGATTGTATTAGCAGATCTTTAAGATTAACAAGGAAGTAACCGTAGAGGAAAAAGCGTTTCCAAATCCTTGATACTATTGAAAAAGAACTAGTGGAGAGTTGAGTTCAGCACGTGCACTAAAGGCTCTAGACCGCCTAGCAAGGAAGCACATGTCAAACTTCAAACTGCTGTTCACGAAGGACAATTCAGTGGTTCATAATTCCTCAAAAGGTTAGGAGGGGGAAGGTGTTTGACATTTTTAATATTTAATAAACAAAAGATAAAGAATATATGTAACAGAAAAGGGGTAAGGATGCTCAGCCTTTTATCCTAAAAAAATGGCTGGGAAAGGCAAAGAGGATGGGAAGTTCTTACGGATTTTTGGTCAGCTTTCAAAATTACATTTATTAGAAAATAAATGTAAGCAGCAGTTCGGAGGGGGGAGTGTCGCAGCTCGAGGATAAACTCTACCCTTGCACCAATAAATTAAAACAAAATGAAACCAAAGAGGAATGAAAATCGTTGTGTGCAAGTCTAAGGGGGCAAGTATTAATGCAAGTTTAAAGGAGCAACTACTAAGACAAGTTTAACAGTCAAGGCTTTATGATGTTTAGGGCCATGCTAGGAATTCTGAATTATGGTACTTTGATGTCTTGGCTGAAGCGAGGAAAAGAGAATTGAGCCAGTGGTATGCATCCACAAAATACAATAATTTTTAAGACATTAATTGAGCGGAAGGAAATGGGTCCACCGGTGAGTCACATATTTGAAGCCAGTCACAATCTACATGAATATTATCCTCTCAACAAACTGCTAAATTTGTGCAATAAAGAACCTGTAGATGGGTTACATTATTCATCAGGATATCCATTTTCAAAGGTACGTTTTCTTGTAACGCACCATAAGGAGCTCTAGATTCTCATCTTTGGAAAACTGCCCAGCATTGCATAACAATTTGGAGGAATGGGTCTTTGATCAATTGAATGAGAGAAAAAAGTGAACTGAAAATATACATAACTACCAATCTTCCACATAAAACTCCTACTTAGGCAGTATTTTTTCTACATCTAAGGAAAGTCAAACCAGTGCTGCTCTTGCAGATCTCAACAGGCACCCCCTATCAAGACAGCAGTTGCTGATCTACCCCTAGTAAAATGCACAATAACCCCTTTGAGGCAGTCTTGTTTCCTGCATCACAGCACACCCTAATGCATGAAACTGCCTTTTTGGAAATACTCCCAAAGGCAACAAAACACTGCCTGTCCTCCCTGTACTGTTAAAATCTGAAAACATATATAGTAATACTCTTTAGATTCAGCTTGTGCAGCCTCTCCCCCACCTGGATGATGCAGCCATGGCAATAATGCTGGCTATTTCATATATTGGTTCGAAATAAAAATTCAGATACTACTTTAGGAAAGAAAGATGGCTTTATCCTTCACCTTAACCTTCTAGGTCATCGTGTGTGACAACCTGCCAAAAACGCTTTTAACTTCTAAAACTGTTCTGAATGTTGTAACTGCCACCAGAACACAATTTTTAGGGTTAGGTACTTTACAACTCTACTGTTTAATCCCTTAAATATAAGATCCATTTACTAAACCATTGGCAAAATAACTTCCCATCTGCCTGCTTGGAATACGCATGAGAAAATTAAAATGCTTCAAAACAGACACCATCAAAATCGCAATCACAGTAGGCTCATAAGTATTGCTTCAAACAGACTGAAGTGTCATCCGGCATACTATATTTGAAACCTGCAGGCATCCTTTGGCAGTTCAAAAGAAAAATTCTTCAGTCAATGCCGCTATAAGTGAAGGCACCTCATGCTCTTTTGCCAGCATTGAGACCTATGGAAGATCATTCCTCCCAAACATGAGCCTCTCAAGAATCTAACACTTAAGTGAGAGACAACTTAATCTTGGTTCAAAAGGTTGGCAGTAGCATCACCAACCTAGAACACAGGATCCATGTAGGAAATTCTTCTCAAGATATCCATAAGGAACCCTCGTCCAAATAGTGCACCTCCAGGATCATCAAAGCTGCGGCTGAGCAATAGCCCATTGACAAGAGCACTGCACTTCATGCAGATCAATACACACTTCAAGTTTTAAAATCAACATATGTATCACAATCCCAACTCCATCCTCACCACTGACACCCTGTTCTGACCTACCTTCAGTGAAATCTTGGGACATTCAAGTTACAGGACCAACGATCCCGATTAGTTCCTTGGAGTTCCTCTTCTGACACTTTCCACTTTCCCGGGTCCAAACCATCACCTTCCAACTTTTATAATGTCCTACTTGAACAACAGACCTCATCTGGTTGAGGCGAGCGCCTCTAAGTGTAAGTCTATTACTGCTACCTCTGCTTCCAAAAGTTCAGCCATGACATCAGTAATTTTTGTGTGAGTGTGGGGAGGCAGGAGGGTGGAATGGGAGTCCTAGACAATGAGACGTGTCAGGATTCATCAATTTGCTGATAACAATCTGCTCCATCTAAAGGCCATATTGGGAAAGAACTTTGCGAATCTGAAGGATATCCTCAACTCGATCCAGTCGGAACTATCAATGGCCTAACTGAACATCAAAGCTCCCTTTAAACGAAAAAAAAGCTTGTTTACATCATCAGCAACATCCAAATGAAGTGATGGAAATTATTGGCAAAAATGAACCTCAATTACTTTACTCCACTGACTGATGAACATGTCAAATCCTTAGGATTCCACATGGATAGCAGCCGAAGCTTCAGAACACACTTTGAGGGGGGGGGGGATTTACAAACCACTTGGTATAAAATTCAGCTTGCTTCGAAAGACAAAAGTATTTCTTACCGATTCAAGCCTCTTAATTGGCCGTTCAAGCTGAACAGCAGTTCCAAAAGAGACAAAATCAAATTCACAGATATCCGAAATGCAAATCTGACCCTCTTAAAAATACTGTCTATGCTGTTGTCTGAATGACAAAGAACTGATTGGTCTCACGTTCCCAGACATCCAGTGGCTCACTCTTGCCAACCACATGACCTCAAGGTGCAAACTCAACAATCCACCCTGCATGGTGTGCAAATTCAAGATCGCAGGTGCACAACATAAGACCTACAGTAACACTGTCAGACAAGAAAAGACAATACAAGACCTAAGACCACCACTGCTATCCACCAAGAAATCTGGAATTCTAGTCAACCCACTTTTAGCATGATCTCTCCCTCCTCAACCTATGTTAGGAACTGAAAACCCCCTGCGTCAAGCAGCACCTGATCCTTCTATAACTGCCCTGAGAAACTGGACCACTGAGGATACTCCCTCATTACTTTAAATGTTCAAAACCATATTTAACTTACTAGAAAATACCTTCCCTTTCAGCTCCTTTATGCACTAAACTGACTTCTCTTGTTATCTAACCTCACCGCTATATGGCTTTGCTCCTAGGTTCACACTCTACGAATACTTCTGAATGTAACCATTTACACAATACAGTCATACAAAACTCGTGCACCTGTACCAGGACTATCAATATGATTAAAAAACGAATGTGACATTTCAAATATTCAGGCAACCCATATCTGATCTTCTAAAGCAGTCTTCTTTAGAAATTCCCAATAGCAAAACATAGGACCTTTTGTCTTTTGCTGAATAGCATAGCGATCTACCATTTAGACATCACCCACTCACAAATCTGTGGCAACATTATGTTAAAGATTCCACTGGTGCATATTGATCTCAACATCTTTTTTTCTGACAAATTGGCTGCAATAAGTTAGAACCCTTTTGAGATTGCACAATGCCACAGCAGTACTGCTTCCTTGCGTAACTTCAAATATAACACTTAGCAGGGCTTGTCGACAAAGAGGATGCCAATACCATCATTTAGCAACAGCAGAAACTGAATGCCTAACAATTGGGGATGGTCCAGCAAATTGAGGAGAAGCCATTTAGCATATAAATGGAGGCTAAGAATTATTTTTATTAGTAATTAACAGCATTCTTTAATTTGAATGTTTTGAAATGTATAGAATACAACGTGTCTTATAAATCAAGGGTGATTCTGTAGTGGTGAAGATTTCTTTCACAGTACAAAACACTGACCTGGAATAGAGGCCAACAATCTGAGCTTTACACTGACACACAGTAAACTATGTTTTTACTTGTTTATTCATGCAATTTTGTAGCCCTAGGCATTCAATTGCCTTTCTTGACTAATCTTACACAAGGTGAATTCTAGCTCCTATTTTACCACGATGTAACCATATGCCCAAGCACAATGGTTTGGCCTAATAGGAATACTGACAAGATGCTTTCCAAGACAGAACAAAGAGTGCGGTGACCTTTGCAGACTTTTTCCACACTTCATATTCCTTCTGAATCGTGAATATTTTAGCTGAGGAACTCTGACTATTTAGGGGCTAGGAAAGATTCTTTCTTACAGCCAACCAGTAAGATAAAGCGAGCTTCGGACCACTGTCTGTAACCCATGCTGTCAATCACACCTTACAGGAGTGAAGCAGGAATCAAGCTATTATAACCCACTGATGAACCCTAAGTAAGCCAAAACCGATCTGGGGCTGCTTGTGTTCCAATCTGGAGGGGACCTGGTCTGAGACTTCGGATTGGAGTGCCCTCACTAGCGTACAACAAAGACCGATTCGCATTGGACTGGTTCCTGTCTAGAGCGGCACAGTGGGCAAAAAATGATAGTTTGGAATGCAACACAGAGATCACCAGTGGCTAAGATGAATTCAAGAATTCTTTCCATCACTGTGTTGCTGTTGATAACTTCAGTGCAACATGGGCCAAAATTCTTACAGTGGCTCCTCTTCTATGAGGGACTTTTGCAACAATTGTAAAACTTCTAACAGTTTTGCTCCAAGTCCTTTTGTTTGTGATGCATGAAGGAATGGTCGTGAAACATGACTTATCTTTTAGAAAAAGTTGCTAAACCCAAGCATGATGTCTGCTTCCCACCTGCTACAATTTATTTTATTTTTTATCTCAAAAGACCATCACTGAAATTGATTCCTTTGAGTCACAGACTTAACTGAGCTGAAAGCTGAAGCCTCAGCTATTGCCTATGCATGAACTGTCCTCCAACCGTTAATAGATTCTCATACTGGGGTTGCCTCAACCAAGCCTGTGGTCAGTTAAAGGCATCCATCTATGCAGCTGAGTAGTTACAATGATGGCCAACAGTCCTACAGAGATGGCAGTCTCGCAAGACTGCTTACAGGTTTCAAAAGTATTGTCAGCCTCGTCTCCCACCACTGCTCCCCAAACATGAGCATGTCCAAAGTATTGAATGAACATTTAGAGAAAAAATAAACAAGCAATAGCAAAGAGAATAGGGCTGGCCTTGTCAAGCTAATGTGATAGCTGCATTTTCTTCTGTATTTTGTATCACAGGCATCTGCCACAGAAAACGAGACAAAAAGTCTTACTAACATTGCACGACAATTTGCCACTGCATTTAATTTTACTAGTACAGTAAGGGGGCTTCTTAAGAAGGTGTACTTAGAAGAGGTGTGGATATCCTTTTAAACTTCAAACCACATCACATACAAATATGATGCTTAGTGAGGAAAAGAAAAAGTGGTAATACCTTTAAGCCACTGAGAATAGCCATGGCACTGATATGGATATCTGATCTGCGCAATGGCTGAATGACGTTTAGAAAGCCAACTGCGCTCTAAATTGGAACAATTATTACAATGGAAATCCTGAACTGCTGGAAAAGCACCATCGGCAGTACCACTGAAAATGAAGCCAACGTTCCCTCCTCACCAGAAGCTGCATTCACAAAAGCACTCCAGAACCAGCTGTGATTCATCCTCAAAGTTCAGAGAGAAAGCTTTTCTCTTTTTTCAGGAGAAAGCTCGAGTCTGGAAGACTAAGATCCACTCAAATCTCCAAATCTTTAATGTTTATTGGTATCAAACCCGATCCTGCAAATGAGAACAAGAACCCGTGTAAGGGTCTCATCAGTGCTCTGTGGGCAAACTTGCTTCAGCAACCATCTTCTTTTCAATTGAGCAGAAGGGCCTTTGAAATCAAACCGAGGCAAGCATTGCATTTTCCATTCTAACATCAAACCACCACATAAAGCAGTCACAGGTGTCAGACATTTTGCTCATTTTGGCAGAAGAATAGGTTAAAAAAAAAAAAGAAAAAGTCATACAGAATTTTAACTTAAAATTTCCACTGGAACTACTAGACACATCTATAACTGGAATCGAGAGTTCAGAAGAAAAGAACGTAAAATTATGATGCGGCACCCCATGTACTATGGTGCTGCAAGATTCACCATAGCTCAAGTGGTGTTCCCATTGGAAGGAATGCGTGTTAAAATGTTTTGGTGTTGAAGACTATGGGTGGGATACTTCCAAAAGGCTAACAATATGCTGTAAAAACAGGTTTAACTACTATATGGGTCTCATTAACCTGTTGAGGTCCATCAGTCTGGTTAAGGGGGTTCAACGGTCACATGATCTTTGTTGCTTAGTATGGCATATAAAGAGCAGGATGTACAAGCTGCTATATGGCTTACTCGTCCAGTATGACTAAGAGAAACAAACTACCAATGAAACATGACCAGTCACATGCCTCGCATGGCATATGGGACCATAAATGTGAGTGCGTTAAATTAGCAACACCAAGTTGCAGTGTCATGTTTACTGACAACTAATTGTTCGAAATGCCAATCCGATTTTATCATGAAAAGTATGGTGACTTTAAATTAAAACACTACATTACATAAAAAGATTAAAAGTCCAAGCTGATGGCTAAAAATGAAGCAAAACAGAAGGAAGAACTTAGAGAAACAGACATGACACCGGAGCATTGGTCTGAGAAATGTAATATCTCCACTGTGATCATCTATGACCAGGGAAGATATGGGACTGGAAAGGAAAGCATAAGGCCACCTCTAGTCTTTTGGAAGAACCCTTAGGATATATAGGATTAGAGGATAGTCAAAAATGGTGTTTCAGAAGACCCCTTGGGACATAAGGGATTGGAGAGAAGGCATAAAGGAATACACATGCCCAATCATCATTGGGCCATCCCATACGATCTGCTTACACCTATCCTTGGTCAATGAGCACGCTTTGTTCAAGCTGATAGTAAGGGCCTCTCTGGGTGGATGGTCCAAAGCCTGCAAGATTTCCAGGCAAATGTCCTATTCCTTTGACAAGAGGCAACACCTGCTTAGGCTGTTCACTGAAGCGGTGCTAGGGTCTCAGTGGAGAAAACGGGCAGGGAGAAGTGCTGTACAGCTCATACAAACAGAGCCACTGCCAGTCTGCAGCAATGTGGCAAGAGCACCCTTGTGCTTCCTCAGAATTTTCCAAATATTGTCCTCACCACTGGCAGAAAATCTTCTGTGCCAGAAGAACGTATTCAGCTCCAACATTTTTGTTCTTGGACAAATCTGACTGCACCACAAGGCGCTGATAGTGAGCTACCTGCAAAGCATCTCAAACTATTATCTGAGGAATATGTGCGGACTCAGAGCTACTGCAGATTGTGTTTTGTGGAGTGTGGATACAATATTACATTAGGAAACTGACATAACAGATGTCCTAGTCGGAAATGTCCATTTACCACAACTTTAAGTCCTTTTGAGATACAACATCAAGCATACCTTTACAACTTATCATTGTGTGTGTTTCTGCAATATTACCACTGAAAGTTTATCACAGGGATAACTTCCTAACAATGGGAATAATTCACATATGGTTCTTAAGCTGCCTAAAATAAACGAAAATATAACATACCAGAAAATTATAATACAGTGCTGTAACAAAGTAAAAGTCAAAACCATCTTCCAAACCACAAATCATAAGACAAATTTACAGGGATCAAGCTTTAAATAATTCTTACCTGTTCTGAATTAAAGAGATTACTTGTGAATATGTCTTTCCTATGACACTTTCACCATTTACTTTTATAATTCTGTCACCTAAAAGAAATAATTAGAAAATCACATTTGTACAATCCAAAAAACAAGTCATAAATTGTGACCACATCTTTAGACAATCGCAAAGCACAAATAACATTTGATGGTTCATACAGTGGCGTCAGTGCTTGACACAAAAAAGCCCACCTATCTTTATATCAGAGTACCTCACTAGGAAAAAATATGTATATAATTACAAAAATATGACACTACCTAAGTTACAAATTTCGTTCAAACTATCTCCAATTGACATGCATTTTCTCAAGATACATAGAAAACATGTTTTCATCAAAATTTATGTAATTAAACTTGTCATGTGGAATTGTGTTTTACCAATTATTGTTTGATACTAAATAAATCAATACAGAAAAATAAGGGAACAGCTGTGTCGAACTAGAATAGCTACATGTGAGCCACTGAGATGTATATTGGGTTAATGGTTATAGCTCGTTACTCGGGTTGTGTTCATATTATACCCCCTAGAACTGCCTATTGGCAGTATGTTGAACCCAGTTAACATTTACAAAATCCAAGTAGCATACAGACAAAATTTGGTTCTACAAGTTATCACCATTTTAGGTAGAGGCGTAAGAAACCACATGAAAAAGCCAATAAGGCTAGGACGTGTCAGGAATACAAATAATTAACCATATATGGCCCAGCACTACCTGCCCTTTAGCGGTAAATTATGTAAGCCCCTTGTAAGTTCATGGTAAGCTCACAAGGCCTTTCGCATTCTGCTGAATGCTAAGGCAGTTATGGTTCTCAGCTGAGCACCAGAGAAGTAGGCAGGACCATGTGCATCAGATGCAAGATAACAGAGGGCCGTTTTTTAGGGTCGAGCCTGCATCGCATGCGCTAGCGCATGCGTTTCGCTAAGCGAGACGCTTTAGTAATTAAAAAGGGCTCGGAGCCCTGTCCACGTCACGTCAGTGTCTGTCATTGGCTTGTGGGCTTGCCTGTTAGAATCTGCTTGATTTCATTAGTGGAAGGCATGCACATGTCCTACCTTTTCCGGTGGATAGCCCTCCTCGAGCGCATCGACCAAGTACAGAAAACACGCAAGGCTCGCTGTTTTCTGTCCGGCTCGTGGACTACTTTTTCTCTATTTTCCCAGCGCGATCTGGCTTGGCAGAAGTCGAGCGCTTTACACAGTTAAGTGCACTTTTTTGGGTTACGCACATAAATGCACTTTTGGCGATAGGTGAAATGTCAGGTTAGGAGTTTACAATGCTATCAGCGTTAACACGAGCAAACGCGAGACCCGTTGCATTGCAAATGCTTGTTCTGGTGGCTGGCTTCTTCCCCTTGTTTAAAAATGGCTGTCATTTTGTGACTGGGGGTGAATGTTTGATTGGTTCTGCACGCTGTCCATCATTAGTGGTTGTTTGCTTTTGTCGCCATTAAGAGCGATGGGTATGCCCAGACGTTGGTCCAGGACTCAGTATGTCACTGGATTCAAGCTAGCCTGGTTGATGAAGAGTGATACCCTGAAACCAGTCCCAGGATGCTTGTTTCCGGTCTGCACTAGAGATGCACGGGCAGATGTTAATGCTCCAGAGATCAAATGGAGCTGGAGAGAACTTGGACAAGGAACAAAATTCCAGGTCCTGTCATCACTGAGAACCAAATACATTATCTGAACCACTGTGTAAGTTTGCTGTTCCTCTAACATATAGCTTTGGGTTCTCGTAATCTCCAAGATTTAATGAACGCAATTTTGGTGCTGTGTCACTAAAGGGGAAAGGATAAAAGGGAATGAGATACAAACAAAAGCCACTCTTGATTAAAGCCGATGTAAAAATGTTAGGCGGCTGGAACGTTGGTGAAGGTTGTAGACAGAACTGTCCATAAACAACAGGTCGAGTTCTTTCCGAATAGATATAGGATGATCAATTAATTTAGGTGAATACTGCCTGATGACTCTTGCAGATGTCTTCCTTAACACGCACACACAGCACAGCACAGCACATGCAACAGCACAAAACTCCCTCAAAGACGTTCATGCGAAACAAAGATAAGAGTCCCAAGAAAGCAGAATCCCAATGGAGACAAGCTTAGTTTGCAGTAACCGCCGGATACGAATGCTGATTACATGATGCACACTCAAACACTACGACTCGAGTTTGTGGCATAAACTTGGCCCCACACAGAAGAGAGTCTGAGGCCAGGGTGATGGAGCTACTGCTGTCCTTCAGTGCAGGGCCGCTGCTGAGCCCCCTACTGCTAGAGGTGCGGCTGGCGCAGGTGGGTAGGTCAAGGGAGGTAACCAGGAACTTAGGCCAAGTTCCAGAGCTACTGCAACGTGCTTTGGAGCCAAATGAAGTCAAGAGCCTGCCAAAGCCGATGTGGCCATACTAGGAGGAAATGGTGGATACAGGTTCAAGGCTGGGAAAATAAAGGGCTTCAGGCCTAGTGGCCTAGTTTATAGACTGAGGAAGACCAAAGGCGGCTCTTCTGAGATTTAAGCCTACGATGCTCAGGGTAAGATTAGAGTCCAGCAGCAAGTGCTTAGCACACTGAGCTGCCTTGCAGCCAGCTCTGTTACTGTTAACAAGCCTTCAGCTGGAACCTGATCATCAGCATAAGTAGAAAAAAACGTTCTTACTGTAAAGACGTGATCCTTTTATTGATTTGCATGTCTTACCACTTACTTCACATATCATAATACTGTTGTTCATTTTTCAAATTGCACTTAAAAGTTTCCGAACACACCGCCCTATTGAATTACTGGTTTACATGTCGGTATGAATTATTATAATACAGATGTATCTCTCTCCACAAGGTCTCTGCACATATTTTCTAATTCGTTGCCAAACAATTTAGCCAAAATGTAGTCTTTAATGATTCGGTCACCCTGGAACACACTTCCTCAGGTGATATTTTACTTGAAGCATGACAGGATTAACTGCTGTTCTTTGATACTGATCTGCACCTGGCATTAAATAAAACCCTTGTAAACATAAAAACAAAAACAAAGTAATTTGATTAGGATTGTTTCAACTGACTTTCTTAAATTAGGTAATATAAAATCGAGCACTGGCAAAGTAAATAGGTCTGGTATACAGTTTGATTCCTTACCAGAATATTTTTTTAAAGCCTGCTTTAGATATAATTTCTGTATAAAATGCAACAGAGAAAACAATAATTAGATTTGCTGATGTATTTTTGAGAATTAAAATAAATAGGTCTGGTTTACAGTTTGACTCCTTGTTAGAATATTTTTAACAAGCCTGTCTTAGTTATAAATTCTGTATAAAATGCAAATGAGAAAAAATTAATTTGATGTTGATTATTTAGTGTACTTTTGAGATGTAAAATAATGCATTACAATGTAAGTACCATAAAGGAGGAAAAATGATACGCCAACAAGCCAATGGCGAGAGGAAATACTCCTTTGGGCGAAGCCAAAAAAGCACTATCTATATATTTTAAGGACACGTTTACATTAGGTATGCAGACAGCCGTGCGGTCAAGTCACATACAACATAGCAGCATGGCTAGGTCACATGAAGTCACAAATCAGGCTCCTACATGATGGGCGGCTGGAAACTCTTCCCTCTCCCTGTGGGTCAGTATGCCTTTACGCAGCAGAAGATGTGCTCAAGTGGATAAACTGGCGACCAGTCTCACGTGACCTGCGTTTTAATAGTGGCTAACACTCATTCAAATATGTCAACCAGAAAAACACTTTTGCTGCATATACCAATTTCTCATAACAGCCTAAATAAAATAAATACATTAAAAAAAAAACTACGTGAGCCACTGGGATATACTTTGGGTGAATAGTTAACAGCTTATAGTGTTCATATTAAATCTACTAGAACTGCCTAGAGGCAGTAAATAAAACCCAATTACCACTTATATAAAACCTTACGTAGCATACAGACAAAACTGGGTTCTATTGACACCCCCCATTTTAGCTGAAGTCATACGAAAAAAAGCCAAAAAGGCTTCTAGGACACATCGGGAACACACAATTAGCTATGTCCCAGCGCCACCTGCCTTTCAGAGGCAACCCCTGGCTTCCTCAAGTGCTAGTATTGAGCAATCCGGGGAAAATTACATTACCTTGCCCGCATTTAAAGACATCTTGTATGCCAAGACGTGGATGGATGATATATGAAACAATATATCATCCATCCGCGTCTTGGCATACAAGATGTCTTTAGATTGCATTAAATCAGAATACTCATATTGCTTCAGTCAACTCTCATAAGTTAACACATTACCGCTAAATGTGGGCCTGACCACAGCACACGTTTAAACAAATGCTGTATTTTAGCAGAATGACTAATCATTCATCTCATACATAAGGTGCTCAATGTGTGATAGGAGCAAGAAGTGCTCATGTACTGCATTACAAAACATGACCAAAGATGCATGAAAATCCTAAAATTAAAAGCACAATCCTTTTGGAACCTGCCAGCTTAATGCAGACTGGTTCTTATTCACCCTTCTGTGGGCGTAGACTTCAATAGCCCGTTATTGCCAGTTAGGGGAAAATACAATGCAAACAAAAAATATTGATTGTTGATGTTTCAACCCCCTTCAATCAGGATGTAATTCCCTTTCATCTAATGGGGTCTTCATCAGGACAGTGTGAGGAACACCTCTAGACAATCACTCAAGTGGCAAAAACGTCTCGTCTATGTTACGTGGAACCAATCACAAGAGGGGGACCACCAAATATCAATCTTACTCCCACAAGGTTAAACTTCAAGTTGATGTCTCTGTTTGTGCCTCGGGTATTCTGGTCACCTCGCAAATGGGCTCAACTTTCAGCCAAATGGCATGTTCCCGCTCAATGTAAAGATCCCATGTAGATGTGGATGGAAACATTTCCGTAATATTTTCATTTTTTATCTTTACACAAAAGTAGTATATACATTATTTTAAGCCATTACTTCTCTGACAGCGAGAAAGATTCCATTTACTGGCCAAAGACATGGATTAACATGAACAATGGCGCACATGCAGTGGAAAAAAAAACAAAATAGAATCTGATCAAACAAAAATACATGTTTTAAATGCCCTACTTAAATTTAAAAAAAACACTAGAAGAAAATGTGTGTTCAAGCGCATTAAAAATAACTGTATACATGATGGAAAAATAAGTTTTAAATACACATATGGGTTAAACATATTGAAAAGACAACCCCAATGCTCTATATTCTAGGTTTTAAGCCGCTAAACCATTGATTCCTTCCAGCTTTCATTCATTTCTTTGGTCTCATTTCTTTATTCTAGTGGACTCATTTCTTTATTCTAATAAAATGTTGGCGACTGCTCATGTACTTTGAGTGGGTTTACACTCACACATTTTATATTCACTTTTGAATGTTTATAGGAAACGACAGCTAAACGTAGAGGCTCCATTTTCTTTCTGAAGAGATTTGTAAAAAACAGAATGAGTATGCCATGGTTATGCCAAAGTGCACTGCAGCATGCAGCGCATGAATGGAAGCGCTCTAATCGAGCAGATGACAAATGTGAATTTAAAGGTAACTTACATTCCCACACACCACACTTGTAACGCCAATGCAAGTGTCTCCTTTTACTGGCATCACTTATGTCTGAACTGAACCCCAATTACTCCACTCAAGAATATTAGTGCTTTAATGCATTCTGATTAGTGACTGTACAGTGCAAGATCACATAACCATAATCTGAAATGGAAGCAGGCTTCGTCGGTATTGGCTCTAGTGCTGCAGCAAGAGGTTTAAAGGGGGAGAAGCTCCATCGTGGGACAATCACGGTTTTACACACGTTCATATCTTTTCTTTGCAAATGGGTTCTTAGTACTATTGTAATGTGGTTAATGTAAGTACGGATTTAAGCGAAAGCCACCAAGTAATCCAATGACGATGACACATTCACACAAGCAAAACACTCATATACCATACTGTTAACCTCAAATCACAACAGTAGTGCACAAAATAATCGATTTAATTTGACAGTAGAACAATTGAAGTTTAGCTGAGTAAACTATTATGAGAATATTATAGAAAACAATGTATTCTATTCTTCACAAAGTTATTATCTGTAATTACACATCTCCTGTTTACAAATCCAATAACTCAAAAAAAAGTCCACAGTTTACATAGGAAAAATACATTTCAAGGCCAGTAAAATTAATTACTGAAAAAAAAAGATTATCGAAACTACACCATCAACGTTCATGGGTCAAGTGATTTTTCTTTAGCCACAGGACGGAAGGAAAATGATACTTATCACATAAGCATCTGTTCGTGGAATGTAGGACTGTAGAATCACATGCGCCCACCTTCTGCCCCAGACACCTAAGTGTTAAAGTTACTTTTAGAAGTTATCACACATTCATTTAGCACAGATAGGTTTTTATACTATGCTGTACTTCCACTCCATGCTCACCAGCCTTGCGGGAAAACAATCTAACAATGCGAGTCATTGACCATGCGCATTACCAACAAGAAGAGGAGTCTCTACCTTGTGAGACTAAAGACTTTCCTGGAAAAAAACAACTTGCACACTTCCGAGCCCAACACTAGATGGCAGGATTATGCTAAGCATGTGAATCTGAAGCACTACGTGTCACAACAGATGCTTACTGGGTAAGTAACAATTTCCGTTCGAGACATATGTGGCTGTAGATACACATGCATAACATACACTGAAAAGCAGTCTTCCTCAAAAGCGGTGATAACCTTTGGGGGTTTACTTAAGAACTGCTTGGCCAACATTAGCTTGTTGGTGGGTCAGCACATCTACACAGTAATGTTTGGTAAATGTGTGTGTGGTATAGATCATGTAGCTGCCTTACATATGTCAGCTATAGGTATATTTCCTAGAAAGGCAACTGAAGCTCATTTTTTACGAGTGGAGTGAGCTCTAGGAGGGAAAGGTAAGGTTCTCTTAGCTTAAGCATAACTTTTTTAAAAAGTTCTGTTTATTGAAGTTTTGTAGACAAAAACAAACGAGAACAAGTACAGTTCCACATAACTGCCAGTAGCCCAATAGAATAATTTACAGCAAAAACATCTCAAGTAGTGGTACTGTTGTTCTCTTACATAACTGTGGGGTGGGTGGTGGGTGAGAGCCACTCAGCTAAGGGAAACTGGTCTATACCTCCACTAAGGGATCTCCACCATAAGTGCCAGGAAGCATGCCAGCGAAACCTACCTATGCCCTTCAGTAGCTGGGGGTCACAAAGGGGGAGAGAATCCAGCGTTTCAGCCGCTGCCAGGTCTGTGGCAGTCTTAGTCACCCTCTCACCAGCCTGTGCACGCAAATTTAGCTCCAAGAGGGACTAAATATTTTGGAGGCGGAATTTCAACTCCTAGTAGGCTGTCAGTTTTGTCTGGCAGTAGCCACTTGGGTCAGTGCTGCGTCAGACGCTGACCCCAGTGCATCACTACCTGATGCTTCACTGCAAAAGAAGTACCACTATCAATTTACCCATGTCCAATGGGACATCCTTCACATAGCCCAAGTGTGCAACTTGCGGTGGAGCATTCCATCTCATGGCCAATAATATCATCAATAGCGTCAAATACCTCAAGCAAGAAGCCCTGCACTTTGGGCAATCCCACACAAGGTGGAGAAAGTCGGAGCAATGAACAGCACAGCACACGCAGCTTGCATCGTCACCCACTTAGTCCAAACAACTGCACAGAATGGTAGTTCATCCAATTGTCACGCCAGTAAACCCCTCCAGACTGGTCGTGTCTATGGACCAAGACACAGCAGAGAGGGGC
Organism: Pleurodeles waltl; assembly: GCF_031143425.1. Classification (NCBI taxonomy): domain Eukaryota; kingdom Metazoa; phylum Chordata; class Amphibia; order Caudata; family Salamandridae; genus Pleurodeles; species Pleurodeles waltl. The sequence continues at coordinate 770,543,333 of NC_090449.1, read as the reverse complement.
CCCAAGGATTCCAGAGTCAGGCATCATCTCACCCCGGGGAGCAAGCACAGGGAGCATGAGCAGGCCAAATTACACTAGGCACTTGTGATGTGGCAGCAAATGAGCCATAAAGTATTCACTGCCCTGCAGTCAGCAGATGGAAGGGCCAGGAGACAGGAAACAGGCATTATGACAGCCCCACATGTAGTGGGGCCAGAGCCCCTATACTGCCATGCACTGACAGCCCATCGCCTATTCAAATGGTGTCTCTCAGCAGAGACAACCAAGCCAGCACCAAGGCGTCATTTAGTGCATGTTGGCTTCATTGAGGAACACAGGGGGAGCAATGGCAAGAAAACTCTCCAGCATTGAAACATGCTGAGTCCAGTCCCAGTGTCACCAGCTGTTCAGCTAGTCAATCTAATTAATCTCAGATGTTGTGCTTGGACAGCTCGAGGGTCGGCAGCCTGCCAGCATTCTGGCACAAGTCTGGGGACCAGTTCCCTCTCCCAGGGTGGCTCGCTCGAGGCCAGGCAAGCACAGTTCAAGGACCTCACTGGGATTCATTTAAGACAGGTTGCTGCTTGCTTGTCTCCCTGGGCCTGGAAGGCTGCACAGAGCCCCTCACGACACCAGCTAGGTCTAAGTATTCCACTGATGGTAGCTCAGGAAGCAGCAGCCACGAAGCACTCACCCGGTCCTGGTCACCTCCTCTAGCTGCCCCCGACAGCCCACAAGCAAGTAAGCGACTCTTCAGCTGCAAATCTCCCACCCCCTGCCTGGTCTCAAGTACCGCCGTCAGTCTGCTGCCTCACAGCGCCAGAGCGCTTCACTCACCAGTGTCACATCTCACCTATCCCAGTGCGATGCTCTGGTGTCATCATTCTATTTACAGTCCTCTCCCACAAGGCGGGCCTGGGATGTAGTGTGCTCTTCTGCGCCAATTGACCTGACAAGCTCCCCCGTCAGAAATTCGGGGTTTCTACGGTGCAGCAAAACAAGAGACACACAGGCACCCTGAGGAAGCCCTGATGCCCCAATCTAATTATGATAAATTACAGATAGAGCACTCCAGCCGGCAGATCCTGAATGCACGGCGGACATCTTGCAGTCGGGCTTTCTAGCGCCCCTCCTCCCCTCAGCTTTAGCATAACATGTTTGAATGCATTTGACAATCCAATGTGCAATGCTTAGTTTAGAAATTGCCTTTTTTGTGTGGTTTTGAAAAGGCAAAAAAAAGTTGTTGTGTTTTCCAAAATGACTTAGTTCTATCAGAATAATAGATAAGGGATCTTTTTACATCTAAGGTATGTAGAGCTCTTTCCGCAACTGATTCAGGATGGGGAAAAATACTGGCAATTCAATAGATCAATTGGATTTGAGACACCACCTTTGGAAAAAAAAAATGGGATTGGTACGGAGTACCACTGTGTGTAGTTGGAAGAAGGGTTCACCTAAGGTTCATTTCTCAAGCTCACTGATATGTCTGAGTGAAGGGATAGCAACTAGAAATAATATTTTCCAGGATAAACACTGGTGGAGGGCCTAAAACGGAGGTCCTCTTAACCTTGTTAGTACAATATTAAGATTCCAAGTAGGGGCAAGTGGCAATCCAAAAGGAATAATTTTTTTAAGCCCTTCTAGGAAGGCTAGAATGACAGGAATCCTTAATAAGGAAGCGTGTTGTCTGTTTTGTAGAAGCCATCACTGCTTGGTGTAGCCTTCAGGATGTAAAAAAGCTAGACCAGTAGTACGTAAATGGAATAGATAATGTCCTGAACATTGGGGTTTAAAGGGTCTATTTAGATGGAATGACAGAGGGCAAATCTTTTCCACTTTGCCCCATAACAATAAAGGGTAGTTGATCTGCGTGTTTCTTTAAGACTGTCCATATATGGCTGTGGTAGGTTCAAATAACCAAACTCCAGGACCTCAGGAGCCAGATTGCAAGGTTGAGGGATCTAGGTGTCTGATTTCTCCATGATTCTGCATGAGAAGGCCCTGTCTGTTAGGCAGCACCTCCTGGGGAACTACTGAGAGTTTTAGCAGTGTGGTGAACCATGTTTGCCCTGCCCATGCGAGAACTACTAGGATGAGGGTTAGAGATGGCTGCCCACGTTTGCAAACCACAAATGGAAGCAGTGAGATAGGTGGAAAAGAGTAAGCAAATATCCCTGACCAACTGATCCACAGAGTGCTGCCCTTGATCTGGGGAAACCTGGAGACAAAGTTTGGGCATTCTGTGTTTTCTGCTGTGGCGAAAAAGTCTATTTCCGGGTGGCTCCACTGCCAGAAGCATAGGAGGAGGACATGCGAGTGGAACTCTCATTCATGGGCTTGCTGATGTCTCCTGTTGCGGAGAACTGAGGAGAGCTGCAAAGTCATTGTCCACAACTGGAAGGTATTCCGCTAACAGGCGAATGCTGTATCTGAGAGTCCATCTCCAAATGGTCTGAGCTATGTGAGAGAACTGATGGGATCTGGTGTCCCCAGCTTTTGGAGATGGTACATGGCAGTCATGTAATCTGTTTTGATGAGGACTACCTTACGAATCAGGTAAGGGAAAAAGGCTTTTAGCGCTAGATGAACAGCTAGCAACTCCAAGTGATTGATATGGAAATGTTTCTTGCCGAGCGTTCAGTGCTGCCACTGGACAATGAGATCTTGTGAATGCGCTTCCCAGCCCATGAGAGAGGTGTCCGATGTAATGGTTCTCTACGGAACTGGGTCCAGGAAAGGCTGTCCCTTTAGGAGACTGCTGGTGTTGAAGAGAGTGGCAAGCTTGATGGCTGATCAACACTAGATCCTCCAACTGACAACTTTGGAGAGCTAAGCATTCTTGCAACACATGCATGTTAAATCTGGCATGAGGTATTATGGCCATGCATGAAGCCATCATACTGAGAAGACGCATGACTGTCTTCACTGTTATCCGCTGAAGAGGTTTAAACAGGGAAATAAGTATTTAGAAGGACTGGATCCTGGCGGCATTTGTGTAAGCTATACCTCGTTGAGAATCGGGGATGGCTCCTAGGTAGGGTTGTATCTGCAAATGGGATTTGCCTACACTGATGGTAAAAACTAGTTGATGAAGCAAATATATGGTGGCTTGTGTATTCAAAAAACTGCTGACAGGTAGCACTTCTGATGGGTCAATCATCTAAGTATGGGAAAACGTAAAGTTTTACCTGTTGGTGTCGTTTTGCAGCTTGAAGAATTTTCTGGATTCATCCCGTCTAGTGGCTGGGTCCAGAACTGCATTCAAAAACTTTTTGTCCTTTCATTGTTTTTGTGCTTTGTTGTACCTCCATTTGGTGTCGCCTGTGACACCGTCGCGCTTCTTCCAGTAGTTCCCAACTTAGGTTGCCATCTTCAGATTATTATTTTTTTCTTTCATCTTCCTGTCAGAGTTGGGTGGGACACATGTAAATCCAGAAAATTCTTCAAGCTGCAAAACTACACTGACAGGTAAGGAACGCTACATTTTACTGCATTCATCTTTTCTGGATTCACACGCTGTGCATTGACTCTATAGCGGTTTGTGTTGAGGTGGTTGGGTTGAAGATGAAAACTGATTACTAAACAGGTGTTGTAAAACTTTTTGTCCCACTGGTGCTTCTTTGTTCATGTGTACCATCTATGCAGTAGTGTCTAGTGAAAGTGTGAACTGATGACCATGTTGCAGCCATACACATCTCTTGTAAAGGCGCATTCACCAGAAATGCAATAGTTGTTCCTTTTTTTCTTTTTGATTGAGCTCCTGTAACTGAATGCAATGGTTTCCCTGCATTATTGTGACATAATTGAACTGTTCATGCTATCCATCTTGCAAATACATTCTTGGTTACTGGTCTTCCTAGAAAACTGTTTGGAAAGTAAAGTAAACTTTCCAAAAGAGCTTTGTCTTTTCAATATAAAACAGTACTGCCCATCTTGTATCTAATGTATGCAATGCTCTTTCTGCCCGATTCTTTGGATTACGAAACAAACTTTGTTTTTGTATTCTCTGGTTTATGTGGAATTGTGAAATCACTTTGGGCAAGAACTGAAGATCAGTTCTCAGAACAATCCTATCTTTGTGTATTTAAAAATATGGCTCTTGTAAACTGTGTGCCTGTAATTTGTTTACCCTGCATAGGGAAGTTGTAGCCACTAGAAAGGCAGTCTTTAGGGCGAGCATCTGTAGATCTGCTTTATGTAACGGTTCAAAGTGATTCTTGAGAACCACAATTAAGTACCATGCAGAAACTGGTACCATCTTTGGCGGTGCAATCTTCTTTGCTCCTTCCAAAAACCTTTTTAATACTGGTGTCGTGAAAAAACTTCTCCCTATGTGTCCTCTTGTGTAACCCACTATAGCAACTAAATGTAACGTTAAAGAAGCATAGTTTAAATTGCATTCCTGAAGATGTGTTAAATATTTTAACACCGTCTTTTCTTTTGTATTCTTCTCTAGAAGTCCTTGTTTATAACAACATAGTGTGCATCTCTTCCATTTAACGGTGCAGCATTTTCTAGTTGTAGGTTTCCTTGCTTCCATAAGGATACCCCTTGTTTTTTTTCTGGCAGCTTTAGATGTCAGAATTCTAAGTCCCCAGGAGCCACGCTGCCAGATTCAAAGATTCTAGCTCTGGGTGTAGAACCCTTCTTTTTTCCATTAACAATGGTTCTTGTCTTTTTGGTAGCTTTATTATTTTCCCTTCTGCCAATTTGATCAGTTCTGTAAACCATGTTTGCCTTGCCCAATGTGGTGCAATTAAAATTAATATAATTTTGCTGATCTTGCATTTTCTCGCAAATCTCCTTATCAACAGTGCACTCCCCAAGGATTGGTGGTAATGGCATCTGGAGGCTAAGCTTTGGCATTTTGCGTTCAAAGGTGTTACGAATAGATCTATTTCTGGAGTTCCCCAATCCTGAAAAATCCCTTAAAGAACTGACTGGTTGAGTTCCCATTCATGAGAGCATGAAGCTTGTCTGCTCAATCTGTCCATCTCAAGACTGTTCTTCCCTGCTAGATGTACTGATAATAGGCCCATCTTTCTTTGGATTGTCCATCTTCAAATTTCTTGTGCTAATTTGGATAGAAGTAGGGATTGCATTCTCCCAGTTTGTTGACATAGAACATGGTTGTTATATTGCATGTTTGGATCCATAGTGACCTTTCCCAAAGCTCTTTCTGAAATGCTTTTAAGGCTAGGAACACTGTTTTTAGTTCCAAAATGTTGAACTGCTTCCTGATCCTTCCACACTCCTCATACTATAAGATTACCCATGTGTGCACCCCATTCCATGTGAGAAGTGTCTGTTGTGATGGCCACTGTAGGAGTTGCTTGTAGAAATGTTTTCCCTTGAGTTAAATGAGCTCTGTTCCATCATGCTATCTCTTCCTCCACCTTCTTCATGACAACCCTAGATCTTCTCAAGTGCCTGTTGTCTGACCATTGATTTTACAGCCATTCCTGTAATGGTCTCATATGACGTCTCTTGCATATGGAATCAAGGGGATACAGGATGCCATCATTCCCAGTAACTTCCCCACTGTCCTCGCTGTCAGGGATTAACCATTCTGGTAGTGCTGAGTTTCGTTCAATATGGTCTTGATTCTCTTCTTGCTGGGGTGCACTTACCCTTGGATAGAATTTATTACTGCTCCTAGAAGCAGATAAAGGTAGACGTGAATGCCTCGTCTTCTCAGATGCGCTGCCACCACTGCAAGACACTTTGTCAATACCCTTGAGGCTGATTTTATTTCACAGGCTAGAACTCTGAATTGGTAATGTTTTTGCCTACCGCAGATCTGATATGTGTTTTGGGATTTGCATTCATTGGCATGTGCAAATAGATGTCCTTTAAGTCTATTGGTGCCATAAAATCTACAATTTGTAGTTGTGGTATAACTTCTTGTAATGTTGTCATTTTTAATTTTTGTGTTTTTAATAAATTGTTTATAAATTTCAGGTGTAAAATAGGTCATAGAGATCCATCTAGTTATGAAATTAGAAAACAAATTGAATAGTTTCCTTTGTTGATTGCTAATCTTGGAACCTGCTCTATAGCCTTTTTCTCCAGAAACTCCTCCACTTCCTTGAGTAGCCTGGTTGCTTCTTCCTTGAAAGCGCTCTCTGCTATGGACTTTTTTGTGGAGGTGTTTTCAACAGCACTATGCAATATCCGTATTGGAATAACTTTATAATCCACTTGTCTGATGTGATCTTTCTCCAGTCCTGAAGAAAGTTTTTTTATTCTTCCTCCTACCGGTCTTAGGGAGGTGAGGATGTTCTTTACTTTCTTTCCTCAGTGATGTTGTTTGAGGGAGTGTCTGAAGTGCTGGCAAGTCACTTATTTGAGGGCGTTGCCCCACCTCTCTGTGGATTCCTCTTCCAAGTGTTCTGCCTTGAAAGGGATGCCTGCCCTGATTTTATTGCCAACTTTGTTGCAGTAGTGTGGATTGACTACCTCCTTGGAATGATTGGTGTGAAGTGCTTGACTGAAACTTACCCCTTCCTGTCGGTCTTCTTAAAGGAGCTATAGCTCTTTGCATGCTCTCTCTGAACTGGAGCGAGCCCATGGACCTGGTAGTCTCATTCTTTTTCAGTTGATTTTGAGTCTCATCAACTGCATTTCTGAATAGTTGTTCGCCATTGAATGGGGCATTCGGGATGTTCAACTGTCACTCTGGTTTGTACCCCAATATTCTAGCCACAAATGGCATCATAGTGTGACAGCCGTCATCATCTGTCTGCTGGATGTGTTTGCTGTGTCCAGTGCAGACTTCAGGCAAGTGTTGTAAATGTTTTTGCCCTCTTCCGCTAAGTGTGCTGCCCTCTTCCGGTATTGTTGTGATAGATGTTTCATGAACGCCACCATCTAATCTCAGTTTTGGTATGCATAGTGGTTTAGCAGAGCGTTTGAATTTGTGATGCACTACTGATTTGCAGAGCTTCTTTTAAATTGCTGGCCCATGAGATCCATTCATTTGCTGGAGGAGGACCTGAGATTAATGGGATGTTGGCCCTTTTCCTGGCTGTAGCTGTAATAACGGAATCAGCTGGCACCAAACCCTTTATGTACATAGGATCTTTGGATGAGGACATATTTCTTTTCTGCCCTCAGCATGATAGCTCTGCATGAGGCTGGTTCTTTGAAGGCCTCCGTTCCTTGGTCCAACACATTTGGTAACATGGGCAGATATTGATTTCTGGATTGAATGGGTAAAATATTCTCTAGTAAGAAACATGCCTGTGGTTTCTCCTCTTGTAATTGTACCCCATATTTATCAGCTGCTACCTATATCACCTGTTTGTACATACCTATGTCATCTGGTGGTGATGGTTTGTGAAGGTAACAACTGCTTCCTCAGGTAATTCTGTTTCCAGATCCTGCCAATGAGCCTCTGAGTATTCAGAACCTTGATGCAGACCAGAAAGATGCACCTCTTCCTCTTCATAATGGAGTTCCTCTTCTTCCTCCTTCCACCAGCAGACACAGATTACAGGGCGGGTGATTGGCTTTTTGAGAGTAATTCTCACAGAACTGGAAAGGCGTGTTCTCCATTAAGCCAAATTTGTAAGGCCACTTGCTGACATTATGGAGACCCATGGGCTCCCACTTTTCTCTTATGCTGAGGTCACAAAAATTGTGATGTCCCCATCTACCAATGGTAATCTAAATGTGCAAGCTCTCAGTCCTTGTCTGGCTCAGGTTTCAGTTTGGATGAACAACTGGCTGAAACACATCGTGGACAAAACAGGCTTTGTTGTAGGTAACCAACCCCATCTCTGGGGCCCCAATCTTTGGCCCCCTGCTTTGGGCCTGACCCCCACTTCAATGTAAGCAGCCAAATCCTAGGACCTTGAATAGATGATTAGCTATCCATGAGTCAGATAAATAAAGCTGCGGTCACATGCTTTTGTATTCTTAAGTGGCTGAAGACGATCCTGGCATGTTTACCAGATTTGGTTCAACTGACAGTAATTCAGGCCTTAGTGATATCCAGACTGGACTATGGCTATGTCCTGTATCTGGGTGTGACAATCTCTGCTTAAGCGGCTACAAATTGTCCAAAACGTGGCAGCCCATCTGCTTCTTCGACAACCTAGACTTACTTCAACAACTAGCTCGGTGAACATCTTGCACTGGTTGCCTATGGAGCACCGGATCTAATTAAAGACCTTATGCTATGTGCACAAGTGCCTTGCTAATACTGGGCTACTGTATTTAATATCTGTGGTACCTGCCTATACTCCATTTAGATCTGGCCCTGATCCCGAGGATCGGGAGAACAAGGCAAGGCGGTCGATCTTTTGGGTATCTTGGCCCTAAATTGTGGAATATCTTGCCATACTCGTTGCATGCATGTCCTTCACTTGCGGCATTCTGAAAGAAACCAAAGACTTGGCTGTTTCCATCGATATAATCTCAGGCTTTCAGAAGAAGTTGATGAGCAATATGTTCCCACCTGCATTATGTGATAGGATAGCTGTTGTACTTTGGTTTAGTAAGGAGGCAGGCGCTGGGAAACCTGTTCAAGGAAGCCATGCGTTTTATAAATCACTAACATTAATAATAATAAATAATAAGGGAGCCCCCTGCACGGGCACTCAATAAATCTCGAAGCAACATCTCTTTTTTCTTCTTCGATCTTCCGTGAGAGTACCTGTTGATCCGCTGTATCTTCCTTCAAGTTTTCGCCAATGTTTTCTGCCATTTTCGTGTTATTTTCTTCCAAATGTTGGAGATCCTTCGGCAAGCGTACAGACTCAACAGTGGAAAAAAAGAATCTTAAGATGGCGACCAAAGGTGGGAACTTCCAGAGGAAATGCAGCAATGTCACATGGAACACCAATAAATGTATGCTGACTCCCAATAACAACAAAATACACAAAGAAAGGACAAAACGTTTTTGGAGACAATTCCAGACACAACCACTAGTTGGTGGAATAATACACAGCATATGAATCTAGAAAAGATTCACGCTGCAAACTGTGTATGTTTTACCTACCACTGCGAGACATTTGGTGAAGACCCTGGGTGCGGTTGTGACCCAAAGGGCAGTACCTTGAATTGGAAATACTGGTTGTTTACGAACCTGCAGTATGAGCGATGAGCCGGCTGAATAGGAATGTGGAAATGGGCATCTTTCAGGTCGAGAGCTGCCATGAAGCTACCTTGTTGTCGTAGTGGGATAACATCTTGAAGAGTGACCACGTGAAAGTGCTTTGAGAGGATATACTGGTATAAGGGTCTGAGGTCCAAATTAGTCTCAAGGACCCATCCCTTTTTGGGAATGATGTAGTAGAGCTGTGATACTCAAAGTGAGGCCCTTCAGGCCTTTGCATGCGGCCCCCTGGTCTGACTGGGCACTAACTTTAAATAAATGTTAACTAAACAGGAGTTTATTTACAGGTTATTTTCAGTTTAAAAAAGGATATAACTAGGGTGTTCTGCACCCCTTAACTTTAGGAACCTTTTAAGGTTTTAAAGACATCTTGCTGCAAAAGGGTAAAAATATGATACACTTTTTCAATTCTGAAGAGACTTATTTTATTAACTTGCAGAACAGTTTAACCTTGGTAAATCAGATTATATCAGTACATGGAAAATTGAGAAGTTTTTTATTTTTAATTTTTAAAAGTGATTTTTTTAAAACATGAATCCAGAAACATTCATTCTTTACCCGCCCTGGAAACAATGCAATAGTGAAATTAGAGGCAAGTCAGTGGTTATGTGGCCCTTTAAGTGGCCTGGTTTTGTGTTATACATGAAAAACAATATTGTTTAATAAATCAGACACAGGAGAAAGTTTCATACACCACTCAACCTGAAGTCCTGTGTTTCTAGTCCTTTTATATGTGAGAATGGAGGGAAAGTGGAATGAAAAATTGCATAGGATCACACAGTTTCGTAAAGTGGGGAAGCCGAGATTAATGCCTGGTTTTCTGGTTTCACTTTGTGCACTTCAGCCACTAGATGTTTATGCTTTACTCCCATAAACCCACCTTACTTCCAACACCCCCCCAACCATGACTACCACCCTGCTCGCTTCAATGCGGCCCTCGGTCACATCACAGACCGAAATATTGGCCCCCGGGAAAATCTTTGTGAGTACCTATGTAGTAGAGGGAATAAACTCCTGTGCCCGGCTGGTGTGTTAGAACTACTTCTATGGCTCCTTTCTTTAAAAGTGCCTGAACTTCCTCTTTGAGCAACTGTTGATGTTCTAGCAAGAGTTTGTTTGCGACGTGGAATGTTTGGAAGTGATGAAGTGAGCTCCAGACAACCATAATGGATAATATCCAACATCCACTTGTCGGAGGTGATGTTCTGTCAAGCTTGGAGAAACCCTTGTAGTCGTCCCACGATAGGTGATGTATGGTCGTAGGAATGGTGGGCAAGTCAAAGCTTTGCTGTGGAGGTAGAGGGCTTTGTGAAGGCTGATTTTTCTCTGCCCTTAGAATTATTGCCCCTGTAGGAGCCTCTATAGTAACCCCTAGCTGAGATGTCTGTGTCTGAGGACATTGGTAAGACGTGGCAGTATCTGTGGAGGTGGGTTTATCTGCCCCACCTTAGGGACAACGGCGAAAAGTAGCTTCTTTGGAATGATGTTTGTAACGCTACCAAAGCTATAGTCATTTCATTGTTTCTTTTCTTTTTTCAAGCAGGGTGTCCACTTGAGGGCCGAACAAATTTTCACCATCAAAGGGGAGTGCCAGTATCCTCTGTTGTACTCTGTGCTTGAAGCATGAAACCTTGAGCTAGGCATGACGTCTGAGGAGCACAATGGAATTAATGTCTGTGTCAGCTGCATATAAGGCGCAATGCACTGAGGTGTTGGTAATTAACTTGCACTCAGAAGTGATCTCGTATGCCCTCTTTTTGTATTCATCTGTGAGATGTTAGAGGAGACCCTCCATCTCATTCCAGTGGGAGGGGAGGCCAAACGAGTTACCTATTCTCCACTGGTTGACAGACTGGGCATCCACCCTCTTCCCTGATATGTCAATCTTTCTACTCTCCTTGTCTGGTGGTGGTGCCTCACCAAATGTTTGTGAGATCGCTCTTTTTCTCACTGTAGCAACCACCAGTGAGTCGGGAGGCAGTTGGCCTTTAATATACGTGGGGTCTGATGGAGATGCTTTATGTTTATCTACCCTCGAAATTATGACACATGCCTTGACAGGTTCTTTGAAAATGTCTGGTTTGTTCCTGAGCATTCCCATAAGCATTGGTAGATACCATGGTGATCATTGGCTAGAGGAGAGGGTTTTGAATAAAAAATCATCCTCTATGGAGTCTGTGTGAAGTTAAACCTTGTGGCATGAAGCTGCTCTACCTATTACATCACGGTATCTAGTGGTGTCATCTGGGGGAGAGGGCTTGGCTGGGTATAGGTCAGTGTCTGTATCTATAACTGGTTCAATGTTGCATCTGTCCCATGGGTTGCCTTGAGGGGGGATGGAACACGTCTCCTGCATCTTCCCCCAAAAAGAATGTATGGACTTCTATGGGGAACATTGCTCTGCTGCAGATGGTGAAGGAGGTGCCGTACGTGGTGGGGGTGGAGTGGGGTTCACAAAGCCAGTGGCTTTGTCAGTCTTGGTCCTAGGTTTTACTGGAATAGGAATGTCCAAAACATCCTACAAAACTAGCTGTCTTGCTTGGCTGTGCTGCAGTTGATGGAGGGAGATCTTGTTAATATATGGCCAGGGTCTGGGTGGATGACAAGGTGGAGTTGTCTAGAGTCTATCTCCTGTTGAAGCTGTTCAAATACTGGCTCCATAGGTTTGGATCTGGTTGTTTGCTTTGGGACGGAGTATGTTTTTGGCTCCGAAGCAGCTTTTGGCACAGAGGGTTTGATATAAGTGTCCTTGTTCAGACATTGTCAACTTTGGAGCCGAGCTGGGCCGTCGTTTCGGCATTGGCTCTTTCGGCTCTGATGATTGGCTCAACTTTGATGGTGTGTGAGTCGACTCAGGAACACGAGTCTTCTGCTGTGTTTTCAGCGCTGATACGGCTGGGCATTCCAGACAGCTGCTCAGTGCAGACCATGACCTGAAGGCAGTGGCAGCACAATGGAAGACTTTGGTTGGTCCTGGGCCCTTGGGGATGGTTTGCTGGGGCCAGGATGGAGGGGGATTCTGTACTTACTGGTTGCCCCATTGTGAGGTTGTACATCTTGAGCTCGGACTACAAGCTGTCCTTGTGGGAGAAGGTGCCTTCATCTGCTGCCGACCACTGAGTGTAACCCTCCTCCTGAAGTTCCTCCAACACGAAGATATCCAGTGTGCTGTCTGTGCTACTTCAGAACATCTCCAGTCATCGATCTCTCAATGTCTTCTTGAACTAGAAGGATTTGCAAGCTTTGAAGGTGTCTTCGTAATAGTCTGGAGAAAGGCAAATTTACATACCTGATGTGGTCGATGCGTGGAAACTTGGCGTGGCAGCAAAGGCAGAACCAAAACAGCATCCATTCCATCACCAAACAGAAACGGTGCAGCTGTTATCGAAGTGGAAGTGTTGCCCCGACGGCCAAAGGCCCAAGGGGGCCGTGGTCTAGCCGAGTCACCCTAAGACCGGCATTGATGAACGATTGAAGATGATTGAATACTAACCATGATCGACAACAGTAGTGACATTAGGCCTAAACTAGGAAACAACGATGCAGAGACAGAGCAGAGCAGCACATGTACGAACCAGATGCTAGAAGAAAACAATCTAGCAATGGAGCTGATGCCCCTGCGTATTAACAGCAAGAGAAGGAGTCGCACTACCTCATGAAAAACAACTTGCACACTTCCGAGCACAACACTAGATGGCGAGATTATGCTAAGCATGTGTATCTACAGCCACACATGCCTCAAACATACAGTTTACAAATCTCATTGTTCTTCAGCGTGTCATATTCACCCCTGCACAATATCACCATAGAGTGAAGGTAACCTTTAAGATATTTGAAATGCCTAAGAGGCAGTGTCTACGAAACCAGCTCTGAGCTGTGCAGGTCAGCTCAAATGTTCAAACTCAGTGGGGGAAGAGGTCATTTCCACTAAGAAGGGGCATGAGGTGGATCAGTAAGTGAAGAAGGCATTTGATATGGACCAGCGGATATCTTTGTTCAAAATAAAAGACAATGGACACTAGCTCACTAGGCTCATCTAGACATTCATGTGTACAAAGAACACCTTTTTACTCTAGGGATAGAAAATCTTTATAGGCTATTTAACAGAAACATCTTGAACAAGCATTGGCAACCCCAACATGTCTGGCCTTGGCAAGCTTGCAATGCTTTTATGTATTTTAGTTTTTTTCTGCCAATTGCATTAGAAGTACAAAAGTAAATCCGACACAAAAAGTGATGAAAGCAATGCTTGCAAATAGTCTAACCATTGGCAATCTGTCAGGGCAGCATTCAAACCAATTGTAAACAGGCAGCAGTCCAAACAGGGTGTGTAAATGTCAGCAAATAAAACCTTCTGGATCCAGGGCAGACAGAACTTGGGCCCGGGTGAGCATTATGAATTTGTCCTTCCGGAGGAAGCAGTCCATGGGGTGAAGATCTAGAATGTGGCCAAGGCCTCTATCCTTTTTCAGCAACAGAAATTAACAGGAGTAGCAACCAGTACCAATCTCTGAGGCGGGGACTCTCTCTATTGCTCCCTTGGCTAAGTGAGCCAGAACGTCTTCCTGGAGTATGGACCAGTGTTCCTCCAGGTTGGATGCGGTGTAGGCGGCACATCAGAGTGGTACAATAGAAAAGGTACAGGGTATACATGTGCCACAATCTGAAGCAGTCACTGGTCTGACGTGATGCTCCATCATCTGGGGAGGTATAAGGAGGCTAAACCTACCACTGGGCGATCATGTGTAGTCATGAACAATTTAATGCAGTTTTGCATGTGGTTGCGTGGCCAGGAGTTGTGTAGTACATTGCCCCTGGAAGTCTAGATGCTTTCTGCTCCACAGCCTCCCCTTTCAAAGGACTGGGAGGCATGCTGCCGCTGGGGCAAGTATTTGCGCTGCTTCTTCTGATATACTCTATCAAAGCCTTGAAAGGGCATCTTATTGGGGCAACTGCCAAGCCAGCTGAGCTAGGTCCAGAGAGAAGGCCTTACTCTCTCCAAATCTCTCCAGGGCCGAATCAGCCTACGCTCAAAAATAATTTCAAAGAGCCAGTCCATAAAGGACTGGTGCACATCAGATGAAAAGCCATTTAAGAGAATCCAGGGGTGACACTGAAGCACAACTCTGATCCCAACTGTCCTACCCAGTCTGTTGTGTCCAAACCTGAGCAGATGGTATATTTAGCCACATCTTGATTGTTCAAAATTAGCCACTGCATGGTCGATCTAATCTCTTCAGGGACACCTGGCAAGAAGTCAGACACCCTGTACCACAATGTGTGTGAGTACCTATTTAGGAGGCATGAGGTATTAACAAACCTTAGTGAAGACTGGTGCTGGAAATCACCTGTTTTGTAAACATTTCTATTCCACTCCCTACACATGGCGTGGTAGGGAATGAATTGGGGTTCAGACAGTTGGAGGACACCAGCACTACCAAGCACTCTGGTGTTGGATGTTTCAGCAGAATGTTGGAGTAACTAGGGCCACGCCTATATTGTCTTACACTAGTCTGTTTACTAAAGGGCAACTTTACCGCGGTCTGCCTGGACTGATTCACCGCCTTGTGTAATTGCTGTCACAGTAACTGTTTTTTGTAATGTGCTTTTTTGTAAAGTGTAATTATAGTCTTGCTTTTCGGATACTTAGTTGCCCCGTTCTGTTTTGCCTCACTGTTGTGCTCTGTTGTTGCCTGTACTTTGTCTGTTTTTCCTGTCCCCGCCCGCCACCCTCCCGCCTCCTTGCCAGCCCCTCTCAACTCCCAGGACTACTTATGGGGGCCGCTGCACAAACACACTGCAGGTGCGCGCTGAGGGTACCCCAAGCGCAAGTCGGTCTGTGCCTTGACTGCGCTCAGCCCCAGGAACCCTGTTTCTACTCACTCCCACAGATACTCCTCCGTGGATATCAGTGCTCTCCACCCTGGAAACAACAACGGTTGCCTCGCATCACCCCTCCACACAGTGGGACCATTCACCTGCACCCACTGCAGATACTCCTACACCGAGGGCTGACCGCCATCACTGCCACCAACAACTCAGGCGCATCCTGTTCAACACCAAATCGATCTGCAAACATGCAACCGAAATCTGGGAAACCATCTACAGGGAGTGCAGAATTATTAGGCAAGTTGTATTTTTGAGGATTAATTTTATTATTGAACAACAACCATGTTCTCAATGAACCCAAAAAACTCATTAATATCAAAGCTGAATATTTTTGGAAGTAGTTTTTAGTTTGTTTTTAGTTTTAGCTATGTTAGGGGGATATCTGTGTGTGCAGGTGACTATTACTGTGCATAATTATTAGGCAACTTAACAAAAAAAAATATATACCCATTTCAATTATTTATTATTACCAGTGAAACCAATATAACATCTCAACATTCACAAATATACATTTCTGACATTCAAAAACAAAACAAAAACAAATCAGTGACCAATATAGCCACTTTTCTTTGCAAGGACACTCAAAAGCCTGCCATCCATGGATTCTGTCAGTGTTTTGATCTGTTCACCATCAACATTGCGTGCAGCAGCAACCACAGCCTCCCAGACACTGTTCAGAGAGGTGTACTGTTTTCCCTCCTTGTAAATCTCACATTTGATGATGGACCACAGGTTCTCAATGGGGTTCAGATCAGGTGAACAAGGAGGCCATGTCATTAGATTTCCTTCTTTTATACCCTTTCTTGCCAGCCACGCTGTTGAGTACTTGGACGCGTGTGATGGAGCATTGTCCTGCATGAAAATCATGTTTTTCTTGAAGGATGCAGACTTCTTCCTGTACCACTGCTTGAAGAAGGTGTCTTCCAGGAACTGGCAGTAGGACTGGGAGTTGAGCTTGACTCCATCCTCAACCCGAAAAGGCCCCACAAGCTCATCTTTGATGATACCAGCCCAAACCAGTACTCCACCTCCACCTTGCTGGCGTCTGAGTCGGACTGGAGCTCTCTGCCCTTTACCAATCCAGCCACGGGCCCATCCATCTGGCCCATCAAGACTCACTCTCATTTCATCAGTCCATAAAACCTTAGAAAAATCAGTCTTGAGATATTTCTTGGCCCAGTCTTGACGTTTCAGCTTGTGTGTCTTGTTCAGTGGTGGTCGTCTTTCAGCCTTTCTTACCTTGGCCATGTCTCTGAGTATTGCACACCTTGTGCTTTTGGGCACTCCAGTGATGTTGCAGCTCTGAAATATGGCCAAACTGGTGGCAAGTGGCATTGTGGCAGCTGCACGCTTGACTTTTCTCAGTTCATGGGCAGTTATTTTGCGCCTTGGTTTTTCCACACGCCACTTGCGACCCTGTTGACTATTTTGAATGAAACGCTTGATTGTTCGATGATCACGCTTCAGAAGCTTTGCAATTTTAAAAGTGCTGCATCCCTCTGCAAGATATCTCACTATTTTTGACTTTTCTGAGCCTGTCAAGTCCTTCTTTTGACCCATTTTGCCAAAGGAAAGGAAGTTGCCTAATAATTATGCACACCTGATATAGGGTGTTGATGTCATTAGACCACACCCCTTCTCATCACAGAGATGCACATCACCTAATATGCTTAATTGGTAGTAGGCTTTCGAGCCTATACAGCTTGGAGTAAGACAACATGCATAAAGAGGATGATGTGGTCAAAATACTCATTTGCCTAATAATTCTGCACTCCCTGTACACCCTCGCCCCTGAGAAACCCTTCATCACAGAGACCTTGTTCACTTCCTTTTCGGCCCCGGACATCGCCACGGCAACACCCTGGCTACAAAATGAAACACAGCGACTGCACCAACACGCATGGAGGTGGCATGCTCCACCACACCACAGAACTCACCTGGTCAGACCAGAACATCGTACACTTCACCCTTGCCGGATCCCCCCCCACACTGCCCCCATCTGTCTCAGAAACCGCCTCCCCCCCCATCTGCCTCAGAACTTGGATCAGGCAGTACAGAGCTTTAACAACTGGATCATCAGCGCCATCGACTTGGTCACCTCGACCAAACCAGCCCCAAGACCCACAGACCCACCAAAAAAGGCAGCTGGTACATCCTGGAAAGCTGCAAATCAAAATGCAGGTGAAACAACTGGAGAGAAGATGGCACAGCAGCAAGAACCACGCTGAATGAGCGACCTTCAGAACAGCCCTCAACAACTACCACCGCCAGATGAAAGTAGGAAAAAAAAAAAAAGAGGCCCTGACCATCAGGATCGAGGACAGCACCAACCAATCCAAGGAACTCTTCACCATTGTAAGAGTGTTTACCTGCCCATCCGTCATTGAAAACTCCACCCCCCCTCCCTCCACAAGAACTCTGCAATGCCCTCACCGACCACTTTTGTAACAAGATAGAACTATCTACAGTAAATTTGAACCCCAACCCTCTAACCTCCCCAGCATCCCATCAACCTCTACCCCCGACCACCCGCTCACAGCATGGGAAAAACTCAGCATACTGAAAATACTCACACTCATGAGCTCCATCCACTCCAGAGCACCCACCAACCCCTGCCCCCATAGGATCTTCAGCCTTGGAAGAAACAAGATCAGCTACCAGCTCACCATCATTCTCAATGCCTCGTTAACTATGGCCACTTTTCCAAAAGCCTAGAAACACACCCAGATCAGACACCTCCTCAAGAAGCCCTCTGCAGACCCCAGTGACCTCCAGAATTACTGCTGATCCCTCTGCTTCCGTTACCCTCCAAAGTCCTTGAGAAGGCCATCAACTTTCAACTCACCTACCACCTGGAGAGCAACAACATGCTAGACCCATCCCACTCAGGCCACAGAGCAAATCACAGCACCGAGGCAGCTCTGATCGCCACAACAGACTACATCTGTGCCCTGCTCAACAGAGGAGAAGCAGCTACCCTTATAGTGCTCGACTTATCTGCCGCCATCAACTCAGTCTACCACCACACACTGACCCAGACTACACCAGACTGGGTTCACAGATGTGGCACTCGGATGGCATCCTTCTCCACGGGACGCACCCAGAGTCCGCCTCCCCGCCCTACCTCCAAGAGGCCAAGTACACCATCTGCGGCATCTCCTAAGGCTCCTCCTTAAGTCCAACACTCTTCAACGTCTACATGACCCTGCTTACCGACATGGCAAGATCGCACAACATCAACATCGTCTCCTACGTTTACGACACACAGCTGGTCCTCTCACTCTCAACAGACCCCACCAAGAAGAAGACCAACTTCCACAACTGTATGAAGAACACATTCGCCTGGATGAAGGTCAACTACCTGAAGCTCAAAACTGACAAAACAGAGGTTATGATCTTCAGCAGACACTCAAAACTCTGGAAGGACTCCTGGTAGTCAGCAGAGCTCGGACGCATCCCCACACTGAAATATCACACCCACAACCATGGCATCATTCTCAACAGCGAATTCTCCATGAAACACCAGCCAATGCAGTTTCCTCAGCCTGCTTCCACATGCTCCACAAGATCCTTAAGTGGCTCCCCATCAGCACGAGGAAGACAGTGACGCAGGCCCTCATCACCAGTTGACTGGACTACGGCAATGCACTCTATACAGGCACCACCACCAAAGTCATGCAAAGACTCCAGACAATCCAGAACGCAGCTGCCAGACTGCTACTTTTCCTGCCCAAGAGAACTCACATCACCTGGCACCTGAAGGACTGCCACTGGCTCCAGATCCAGAAAAGATGCCACTTCAAGCCCCTGAATCATGCCTACAAAGCCCTCCATAACCAAGGACCCACCTACCTGAACCACTGCCTTCACCTCCACCAACCAACAATCTCCGCTCGGCACACATTGCCTTTGCAAAGACACCACGGATACACTGCTGCCACGTCGGAGGATGCTCCTTCTCACCCCACTTCCAAAGGCTGGAATGTCCTCCCATTCCACCTCCTCGCTGACCCATTTCAGAAAGGGACTGAAAACCTGGCTTTGAGAAAAAAATGTGCAGCAAGGGCCTCAATACCCAAACGGGTGACAAATAACACCTAATTAATTGATTGACCCTGGCTTCACTCAGGTGCCCACCAGCATGTCAATGAGGGCCTCATTAAAAGGTAGTAAAGGTTCTTGGTGGGTCTGTGCTCTACTGAGAACCTCAGTCAAGAGACTGGTCTTTATTTCCTACTTAAGAAAAGTAAGGTCAAGGACTTCTGCTGCTCTCCTTATCACCATGGTGAAGGGGGTAGAGTCTCCAGTGACCACAGGTTAGGTTAGGGAGGATAGCCCAGTGTCTGGTGAGGTATCCAGACCACTGGCATCACGGAGCTCTTCGAAAATGTTCCTTTCATCACAAAAACTGCCTATATAGTCTACTTTGTCGCCGTCATAGTGGTGGTAGGTTTCTGGGTTGGAATGAGCATAATGCTGATGTCTAGAGGATAGGGGCTGCGCCTCAGAGTCCATTAGAATTGTTGGATCATTGTCTAGTGTCTGACGCCAGAACTGGCACCAAGGTTCAGATTGGTGGTATCAGTCATGGAGCAGAGGAAGGCATCCGATGTTGAGGCAAGGCAGGAGCCAGCGGCACCATGCTCAAGGCAGAGGTCAGCCCTTGGCTGGGGGGTCAAGTGGCACAGTCTGCTTCAGATGGAGTCCCACCTGGCAGCTTCCTCGGATCCCTGAGGCTCAAAAGTGCTCCAGCAGATCCAGTGGTGTACCACATATTCTCTCTGCAGCCTTTTTCAACTGACTGCGTTTGTCAGCTCTAGCAGTGCCCTCAATGGGTAGTCGGAGCAGGAACACAGCTGGATTCCGTTCAGCAGATTGTTTCCATTGTCTAGGCTCGAGGTATTACACACCTTTGAATGGTGCGAGTGGCAGGACGAGGGGAATCTGTGTTTTGACTTATGTTTTTGTTTGGATTTCCTCTGCTTACCCAAACTTATCGACTTCGGCTTAGGACATTCACACGAGGGGCCTCGGGAACTAGAGCACATCTGTGCCTTCTATTTCCATCAGGACAGTTTCTTGTTTCAGAATTCAGAAACAGCTAACTTGGCTTTGCAGTCACGTAGACAAAAAGAAAAACGTTGCACCTGAAAAAAGTGAACAGTAAGAGGACACATAACGCGACCATGCTCCAGGGGAGGGCGAAACACAAGAAATGGAAGGAAAGCCTACAGAATATGATGAATAAGCAAGCAAGCAAATAAGTGACAATGAAGCCTGCCAATGGTAAGCAATGGGTAGCCTCTAAGCACTCTATAAGGTAACAAAATGTTTCGAAAAAACAAGTGAATGCACTGTCTTTGGCAAGACCAAACAAGAGCACTGGGCCAGCAATATAAGCTACTTTACCCAGCCAAACTTAAGGCGAACTTCTAGGTCAGATTTATTTTCTTTGAGACCCCAGACCAGGGATGGTCTTGGACAGAAGCAAGAAACCCATATCTCAGAGGGAAAAAGCACAATAAGGCAGGTGGGGGGTGTTGGTTTCCCGAATAGAATAGAACATAAGGACCACAGACCTCTGCAAGGACGAAGGCAGCGAGAAGACGCCTACAAGTTAAAAAGTGGCAAAGAGCTTGATGGGCCTCTCAGGGGTGTGGGGAGGTGAAATAAATGCACTACATACATTGGGTCCTTCAGTGGTAGCACATTTACACAGTGTACTAAAGTAACTAAGCTCAGCTACCCAAGTGTCCGGTATCCCACAAATGGTCAATGCAAATTGACCATTGAGCTACTCAACCCATTAAGACACCTAAGTTGACAGCAGAGAGGTCAGAAACAACTTAAGCTTGTTGTTCCATACCTGAGGGAGAAACTGGGAAAATGTATGAGTGGCATCTGATTCAAGAAAGGTAGTACAGACTTGGAGGCGTTAAGTTGTTTTCTCTTTCAGTTTGCTGTTGATTTTTGAAATAATAAACACACCATGAGCATGATCAAACATGGCACTCAGAGGAGCCTATATAGGTCACCTCTCCCTGACTACACTGATTCAAGGTCTTACCAAACCAACCAAGTACAAGAGGGCTTTGAGACATATGGAGAGAGAGGCAGGCAATTCACCTACAACTCACCCCCGCAGCTCTTTCTTGTGATTAGATTATACATTTCTCCTGAAGACAGAGATGTCCTTGGTACGAAAGGGGCATATCCTTTAGAGAGGGCTAACTGACCATTCCCCATTAACAATTCATGCTGTTTGGACCAAACAACGTCACAGTGCCACGTGGTGCCTCAACACATCAAGGCTGGAAGACGAAGATCTAGCAGACAATCTGAGGGGTGATATTACAGAATACCTCTAAGTGAACACTCATTCAGTCCCCTCCACCACAGCTTTTTGGAAGGCATTTAACACAGTTATTTGAGGGAGAGCCACAACCCTGCTTGGGAGGAAAGCCAAAGACAGCCAACACAAAATGGAAATACTGGAAACACAAATTGCCCGATTAGAGGCACAAGTGACCGGCTCATACAAGTGGCGACATTTAGGCAATTGGAGGTGGCTCGTGCTAAAGCAGAAGCTGCTTGGCACATCAAAGGTAGCATAGTGGGCCTCCCAGCACAGAATATATGAACACAGAAACAAAGCAAATAAGTTTTATTGGCTGGCCAACAAGCAACTGGGTACTAGGTTTGTCTCCTCGATTCTTACCAGCGAAGGGGACTTGGTCACCGAAAACATAGGAATAGCTGAAACATTTACTATACATTACAAATCCCTCTATTAGGAACAGATTCCACTGCAAGCAGAAGTTGCCCACCCCATAACCAGAGATCTGATACTGCAGGTTTTAACAAATGAGGAAAAGAGGAGCTGGACCTTCACTTATAAAAGGAGGAAATACAGATCTACTTAGCACCAGGGTACTAATAATATCAAAATCAGATAAATCTTTGGACAAAAGCTCATCCTATTGTCCAATTTCATCAATTAATTTTGAAGTCAAAATACTTGCTAAGGTTTGCCAGCAGACTAGTGAAAATGGTACACACCTCGGTCCACAGCAACTAAAATGGCTTTGCGCCGGAGAAGAGCACAAACCACTGTCTGTGGTTCCTATGAGAGGCCCTGGTGAGAGAACAGCAGCAGCAGAGCCCAGCTGAATTAGCATCGTGGAATTCAAGAAAGCATCTGACTCAGTAGGCATCAAATCCTAAAGAGAAAGAACTTTGGCCATCTCTTTATTAGATACAAAGCAGCTCTGTATATGGCCCCTTGGGCCCATGTTCGGGTAAACAAAGTCTTATCTGCCTGATTCCCGGTGAAGGTGGCCACCTGCCAAGGGTGTCTACTCCCCCCTTTACGCTTTGCATTGGTGATTGATCTACTCACTGAGTGGTTACAGCAAGACGCGCAGCTTAGGAGATTCCAGTGGAGTGATGAGTATGATGGCAGGGTGTCCCTGTGTGCAGGCAACATGCTTCAACAACACAACACATCTCCCAAAACCTATCCAAATCTTCCAGATCTACAGGGACACAGCAGGACAGGAGTTTAGTTGGGGTAAATCCGTTTATGTTTTGGTGAAGTAGCAGCTCCTGCCATGCCCAATTACATATTGTGGAGGACCACTTTAAATATTTAAACATACATGTGGTGACAGACCCAAACAAGCACTGGGGGACCGGAACTTCACACTATTAACTAAAAAAAGCAGGAACTGGATGCTTGGGCCATGCTGTTGATCTCTAAAAGGATCGAGGCACACTGGTTAAAATGATTTATTTACCAAGAGTTGTATATAGCGTCCAGAACTACCCATAAGCTATTCCATCTTACTTCTTCACAAAACTTAAATCTATGGTCAGCAAATTCCCCTGGGCTTGGGGCCTTCCCCAGGTGTAATCCGTGATGAAATGTGTGCAGTCCCCAGTCAATAAATTGGGAATTCGCGATCTCAGACTACTACTAGTCCTCGCAGGTAATCCCAATAAATTACTGGATCTTCTGCGACGAGTGATTTGGCAATGAGAATGAAGCTCAACCTGCCCAAGAGGTTTGGTCTGCACTCCCTTCTATATGATCCAAAATTCCCTACATATCACTATCGATCACTAGGGTGCCTATACTATGTTGGTGAGTGACCCTAAAACACTTTGGTTGCCTAGTGAGGCTAATAAAAGAACCCCTTTTTGGCAAGGCATGTGGCTTCTCCAGGTGGGGAAGCGGGAGGGAGTCCAACAATGGGACTTTGACAGGCATATCAAGCTTGCGGGGCATATGGTTATCAAAGCATCTGAGTAGCTGTCAGGGAAATTCTCTTTACACAAAACTCAATTGTTTAGACACCTGTAGTTGCATTACAACTTAGAACACTATCGAGATAAGCTACTAACTCTTCCAGATTTTAACACTCAGAAACCTAAACGTTCTATAGGGCATACTGGGAAGAAGAGCATCTCCAGAACATATAAAACATGAGCAGTCCATTTGCTAGATCCCATGAGAAAGCTAAAGGGGAAATGGGAGCAGGAGCTTCGAGGGCTGGAGGATGACGAATAGACGGAGTTGAAGACAGCCTCCTGTATGATGGTCATCTCCTCTCCACCTCAGGTTAATCCAATTTAAACACTTTCATAGAGTCTACTCCCACCTGCTCAGCTTTGGATGATGGGCAAGTTTCCTAACCTGAATTGTCTGCGCTATGTTCAGGCCACTGGTACATTCCTACACACAATACTGGGTTACACAGTTATTGTTCACTGCTGTGAACATGTGCATCGGACACTGAGTAGGTCCTAGGCACTTTAAGTCACCATAAACCCCAAACGTGACATTGTTGAGCAGGGTCCAGGTGGGCCAGACTATTGCTAGCAGTGAGCTTCTTCACAGCCACATTAGACACTGGAGGAGCAGGGTGAATGGGCAAGAGCTATGGATTACTGTGCCAGGAGAATGAGGCCACTTACAAGGCAAGAGGGTGTATGAAGAAATATAAGAAGTTTGGGGGTCATGGTAGGAGCACTCTCACATAATTTAAAGTTAATTCTTTTATTTTAGGCACTGACATTGTGTTCACCAATATGCAATGTGTTGCACTAATAAGTGATCTGTGCCAGATACTGCTGTATTCACAAAGTTATAAAGATGATACTGTTGAACATGTGAAAATGAACAGTTTAAAAAAATAATTTCAAACGTGCAATTGGTTAAAAGTGGATGCATTCATGATGTGCAATATTGTACCTTTTCTGTCAGAACAGTTATTATCGTGTGTATTACTTAATTTACGCACACACATCATGGCTATGAAAATAAATGTGGCCCAACCCATAATTTCGAGCACATTTAACAATAAACACACGTTCATTACTACAGTGCAAAGGCCAAATTTGAGTTTATTACCACAGAATAGCAAAATGACATGAGAAAAATAATTTTACACTGCCTGACAGATTGCATGTAACAATTACTTTACAGATGGGCAAATCTCTCCCAACAGCTAGCTAGCTCGTGTAATTTTACACTGCAGCACAAATGTAACCCCTTTCGTCCTATTTTTGTTTAAATGCATTTGTTAAGACAGTACACATAAAAAAATGCCATGGCATAAACCATGCTTGCAGAATATGCTATTATCACTGTTGAGACAGCAGGGGGCATCACCCACTTGAGGCTTCGCTTCTTGTAAGTCACTGCCCCTCCCTACAGTTAACAATGGCAATTAATAGCCTATTACACCGTTCAACTGCGTGTATACATACATATCTATGTGTGTTTGTGGGAGGGGGGTGTCTAAAGTTAGATGCAACTTTAAAGCAATTGACAAAAACAGTACCTGTGCACAATCCAGCTTGGAAAGCTGACCCTCCCTCCTTAACTTGTTTGACAAATATTGTGTCCATGGGCTCCAGTTTGTTCCGCGGCCGGCCTGCAAAATAAATAATTCATCGGTTAAATAGAGGCGTCGCAATGCATACATTGAATACAAACCAGACAGTCACAGTTCCCAATGCTAATATTACAATGACATGAAGGTAAGGACGTTGGTGATGTTAAAACCAAAAAATATTCAGTGCTTGCAACCAGACAGTTGACATTAAAAAAAAAAAGGAAACTGTAAATTACAGCCATTACTATTACCTAACTCAAAGACACCCATACCATTAACCTTGAAGGTTCAAAGGCTCACCTTGCCTGCCCAGATTCTTAGCAGCGACCAAAAAGCCATACAACTGTCACAGGTGCACTACCAAGTTAACTACCTTAGAAGCTGACAGATTTAGATAGCCTAGCCATACAGTGGACCAATGCTGCAAACAGCCTTTTTAGGACCCGAAAATCTGAGATAAGCGATGCAGCCCATCCTCCTCCCTCTGATTCAACCACTGAAATTAAACACTCACCAGTCATTGCAGAAGTGATCAGAATAGAGGTGGCTGCAGTACTGCACTCATTTACTCTCATTTGCTTTAAGTAAACTCAGAACTACATATTGCTTTATTTCATAGAAAATTAAGAAAGGTAGGGAAATCAAGTTATTGACCAGGGCAATGATCGACAGACGAAGGAGGTCTTTTATCTCCATCAGGGTTTCAGCAAAAGAAAATAATAATTTCCTAGCTTAAAGGTTTGTTAGCATTGTCACCTATTCTGCAAAAGTGTCTGTGCATTCCTGGCTCAGGCAGGTCTGGCCATTCACTCTATGACAAATTAAATAGGTTTGTCTTTTGTCTTAAAATGTAATTAGGAAAACAAAAAAGTGAAGGGCAGAATGCTTGAGCTGTTCGCGGCCCACCATGCCACTTCCGACACTAATCAACCATAAGCAAATAAGTCTTGGTTCTCATCCAACAAGAGCAGGACAACCTGCTGGGCAATACCAAGTCCCCTTTGAATCGATTCACCGGGCGCAACCAACCCCACACAGGCACAGAGTAATTACCAATGGCTGAGATCAATTCAAGCATACCACCCATCACTTTTCTGTATTCCTCAGAGTCCTGACCTAAGTGTGGCGGGTTTACCCAGATGTGGGACCCGTGCTACAAGCCGACCCAAATAAACTAGGACCAACAATTCCAAAACTCGTCTGGTGTTGCTTGGGGTCCGGTTCAGGGGGGAGAAGGCCTGCAATGTCAGGACTAACGGTGATGCAAAGGGCTAGTCCCTGCCTGGTTTGGCATAGTGGAAAAAAACAAGAGGGCTGGGGTGCAGTTCTTACTAATTAGAAGTGTCTGAAATTAACTCAAGTATTACAGGTATCACTTTCTTATGGATTACTTAAAGCGTATTTCGGTGCTCTACAAGTGGTATTTGGACAACGTACATCTTTTAACTGGAGCAACCACCACACTAATATCCGACTGCATGACCAGCATATTAAGAAAAGTCCAATAAATATTCCACCTCTTTGTTATGTACACGGGACAATTCTCTAAAATAATGTGTTTTAACTGCCGTAGACCTTCTGTCTTTCTTTAAAATCTAAATGCAAATAGCTAAAATAAGATGAATGTAAAAAACAAAATCTTAAGACATGATACAGTTATTCTTTAACCTTTGCTCTCCTTTTACAACTTGTTCAGCAAACTATCTTCTAGGTAGTTGTTCCAAAAACTGCCCTCAAAATGGTTGCTGACTCCAACATTTGACAGGCTCACATGCATGCCACCCTCACGTGCTACATTCTACTTTTTTTTTTTTTTTTTTTTTAACTGTGTCCCCATCGTCTCACCTCAGTTGCATTTGGTTAATCCGACATTACTAGGCACTAGCAAAAGATGTAGTAAACTGGCTAAAGATGCACTAAATAGGCACAAGATATGTTAAATTGCTGAAAGATATGGCAAATTGCAAAATAGGTGGTAGACTGGCAAATTATATATTAAAAATGAGCAATTTAGTTTCTTAATAAATTTAATAGCCGATAATGTGCCAATTTCACTGCCAAGGAAAGAACGACTGCTTCCTAAACTAACCAAACCAAAATAGTCAAGTTTATCAATAAACCAAGTGCTGGCTTTGCCATTACCACCCCATTAAGTCCTAATTGTGCGGTTTCCTACTCTCATCTGGCTCAGACAAGCTCTCATAAGAGGTTCCAAAAGTAAACATAAAGTATGCTCTTGTATTTGTAATGTGAGGTTACTCAGGGGACGTCGAACATAAGGGTATGAGCGGTGCCTATTTTAACGGCTGCTCAATTCTTTAAAGCTCAATAAATGAAAGGCACGCAAATGTTTAAATTTGACCACTTATGCTACGAGCTTCTTTTTAAGCCCCAAAAGAATTTAAAAGAAACAGCTCTAAAGATCTAGATTGGGTGGGCTTCTGTATACAGAAAAGATGAGAATTAACTTGTGTGCAATTCTAATCAACAAAGTAGTCTCTCTGAAGTTGAGGCCGAGCTATAGGAAATAGGCATTATTTATGCAAAGAGCCAGCCGACAACTATAGAGTATCCAGAAGACACTCTGAAACAACCTTTTGGAAGGATCAAAGAGGTTTTACTCCTACCCATAGTTGTTCAAAGCGCCTTTGCACTACCCAAATTTAAAAGGAAAAGAACTGATTAGCAAGGTTAATCAAGAGGGATAGAGGATCTTTGTACAATCCGAGATAAGAATGCAATTTATGAAACATAAGATAATGTCCCCTCTGTATAAGTTTGCCTTAGACCCCGGTCTTGGGGGCCTAAAAATGCTTATGACTTGGGTCTATGGAATGGTATCCATTATGTAGACTGACAGCCCTTATGAACAGGTCTCTATTTGGAATGTTCATGGATTTAATATTGGGGTAAACTATGTGTCCACGTATTATGACAAATATGATTCTTGGATTTTTCTGAAGACCTGGCTTCAGGTGAGTGACTGTAAATGGGTATCTCTCTTTTGCGAACACCATTGTATCACACAGGTCGTGTCAGGTCAGCTGCGAGTTGGCTTAACAAACCTGGCTCAAGTTATATAAATTAAAATGGCTTATTATAATAAAATGATTGTAACTGGGCTTTGGGATTGTTCACTGTGCTTATATGGCCTTAGTTCCATTTCAATATCCCCCTGCACTGTTTCTTATTGCAGGAGACTTCAATCTCAAACTCCTGCTAACATGTTTTGACCATTTACTACCCAAATTAGTTTTAAAACTACATATGACTAATTCTATAGAGGTACACTGTGTTTACTCTCCAAACGTCTGAGCTAATACTTTTGCTATTGGCACAACATAGTCTAAAGCCCTTAAATGAGAGTCTTCCAGAAGGTAGTCTTACTTCATTGATTTCCACTGATTAGGCATCCCTAAGACAAGTACTCGAAATTTGTGAAATCATGTAAAGTGGTCCATGGGGGGGGGGGGGGGGGGGGGGGGGTTACTAGTGACCATCTGATTCTTTAAATTATTGCTAAAATGCCTAAAGCAACATCTCACAAAACAGGTTTGTCATTTCAATCTATTTCTTCCCACAGAAAAAGAGTTGAAATTACCAATGATGAAGTTAAAAAAAAGTTAGTCCTAAGCGTGTTTGCAATTTTAATACATGCTACTATAATTGGTATGCTAATCTGAGAGATGGGGCTTTCAAGTTCGAAATCAAAAACTGTTCTTGGTAACAAATTTCAGCTGAGGGAAATATTAAGCTAACCCCATGGTTTGACTTTAGACTACTGCAATCTTGGGAAAAATAACCAAATTTGGCCCACTGTAACTTGGCTAGTAAGGCTGATTAGGCAGGTATATGGAGCACCCTCAAAAGTAACTATCAAAATCTCCTAGTTCACACTAAACCTAAGAGTAAATTGGCTAATAATAAGGCTGATTAGGCAGATATATCGGGCACTGTCAAAAGGAACTATCAACATTTCCTGGTTCACACTAAGCCTAATTATTATAACTTTGCTGCTTAGGAATGTACAGTTATTGCCTTGCCACAGGGAATGCAAAGCAATTCTGGCTTTTGGTTAACAAAGTGATTACAGTCTCATCGGATTGCCTTGAGGGCTCAGTTCCTTAAGAACGTTTATGCAGCTAAACTGCTTTCCTATATAATAAAAAAAGACCATGAAGTTAATGAGGCGCAGCAGGCTGGACAGTATACTAGTATACTCTTGATCCAGATTTACCACAGTTTCAAGAAATAGATGTGAGTCAAAAGAATTAAAACCATCTTGAGCTGACAGATTACATAATTTCCGAGCAGTCATATGTAAATATACTTCTCCGTGGTAGGCATTATTATTAGCCTCTCTTTCATTCGGTTTTAAATAATGTTTTTATCCCGGACCCTTCGCCAAGAGCAATTCTAAAACCTATACTAAACAAGCATTTGCAATGCAACGGGTCTCGTGTTTGCTCGAGTTAGAGCTATTCGTGTTGTAAATTCCTAACTGGACTTTTCTTGCCACATAAATTGAAAATGAAAAAAGTCAAACAGTTGACATAAGTAAGTCGGTTCAAAGCGCCATGGCCGCCATGAGCAAGAACAAGACAATCAAAAGGAAAAAGAAGTTTGTTCGCAGTCAAACGTATCGGCAAACGTGCAATTATTCGTGTAACAGGGGCGATGGCCAAACTGGTAACAAACACGCCCCAAGGAGGGACAAACATAAAGCATTTACCAATGATAACAAACGATTTTTGAAAGGCAAGCCCATGAACGAGTGATGGTGATGGGCGAGTGGTGGACGTGGTTAAAGCCCACAGATAGATTACAACAGGCCAGAGTGCTTGCGCGCTCGACCTAAAAAGGAGGATGGAACTAATCCAGAATATTACAGATGAATCTCCCTATTGGTACCACTATTTTGCAAGGAACATATTAAACTATCTTGGCAGCTGGCCTGTTAAAGAGGGTATACTCCAGAGGGAATAAGGCAGATTTCTACTGAATTCTTCAGCTACTGCTCATTGCTTCGTAACTGTGGGCCTCTGCAGGAAGATCCACAAATCCGCTGGTCAATTCTGCAGCTGTTTTGTGGTTCTTCAAGCAGTCTCTGAGCTAGACGATCAAAATCTTTTATGGTGTAATGTACCCTAAAATCCCTAAAGAAAATGGTATGCACCAGGGTTGCATTTGGGCTTCCTTTCTTTTTAACTTATTTTTGGTCTATTTTCCTAAATATTTTTACAGGGGCCTAATCCTTTATGTCTAAAATCGGTTGCAATAGTATTACGACGACATGAAGGTAATGACTTGGTGATGCTAAAACAAAAAATATTCAGTGCTTGCAACCACACAGTTGACATTAAAAAAACAAACATTACTATTACCTAACTCAAAGACATTCATATCTTTACACTTAGGTGTGTCGACAATTTGATTTTACTGGATTTCACTCCTGTTGTCCTACAAAAGTAAATGCTTTAGGTGCTTATTGCTCACTTAATTGATTAGGCATTAAAGCTGGAACTAAAACCCCTATCGTTTCACCCAGGCCAAAGGAAAATTAACTGTTTTCTTCAAGGCACCCCTTTAGAGCAGGTAAGTGCTTATAAATAACTCGGTCTACATTTTGCTGATAAACTTAGGTTGGACAAACACTTTTAAATATTGAAATCCTCCCATCTAGCAACAACACACAAGCTAAAAAGGTTTTATAATAAATATGGTGGTTATTTGTGTGATCCTTTAAGGAAATCTACTCTAGGGAGACTGATTCCTGAAGCTCTACATGGTACTTAGTTACTTTCTCTGGATACCAGGGTTGACTGGGAATTTACAGAAAGTATTTGTCTCAAAAAGCTACTCACAGTTCTGGAGAGCTTTACCATACAGTCCTTAATATTAGAAATGGATTTTCAATAGTGTAATTTGCAAGGAAAGGCCAAGTTCTCTGTTTCCTTAACTCTTTAAACTGTTCTCCTTAGGAAGATAAGCTCTCTGACTTTACAAGGCGAGACTAAACTGTTGGCCCAGAAAAGCTTTCAGTAGATATTAAGACCACGGTGTACCAATCTACTTTGGGAACTGATATTCTTACATGTGACAAGACGCTGACCATGGCTAAGGTTGAAAGAATACTAAAGGAGAAAGCTTTGCAAATTAGTATTCGTAACAATACAACAATAGACCATACTTGGCTTGCAAAAGTTAATTTTGTAGTTTCCATCGATGGACAGGGACCGATGGAATTTTTGTTTTGTCTACCCGAGATGCCAAATAAGTATATAAGATAAATTCAAAGGATTAAAATGTGAACTGACCCTTTCTAGTGGATCAAAGGTTACAGCGATAGGGTCACTGCCAATGGTGGTGCTGTTTTTGTTGTCTTAAAGTAAAAGGCAATATTGTGCATTTTCTTTTGGATTGTAATCAGTTTGTAGTAGAAAAGAAAAAAGATTCTATGGGTAATATTTTTAAAGTATGAATCCCTTACCAGATTGGAAGGTCTAAGCATTCTACTCTCCCTAAAAATCATTCAATATTGGAGTAGGTTTGAGAACGTATATTAAGACAGCACAGCAAAAAAAAAAAAAAGTTTAACCACGTTATGCATTCATGAAGGACCATGCATTTTAGTTTCTATTTTGATTTAATATATAGAAACTGGCAAATGTAATTGACGTATGAAATCTCATTGTATTTCAAGTGTCTTAATCTAGATCTTGGTATTTGGGTATGATTTAGTTAAATAATGTGCGCTTTATTGGTGGTATTTAATTTCCCTGCCGTATTTGAAAGATTGTATTTTGCTAAATGTTGTAGTGTACTGCATTTGCGCTTATATTTTTTTCAGTAATTTCTATATGTATGCTTCCCAGAAAATCATTAAATGAATTCATTTGGTAGGTGCTAATGGGCAAAGTACTGCAGGCAGAGAAAAAGTACAGGAAAATCAGCATGAAAGTAATTTGACATTACTCTTCCTCCTGCTGCCTAAATGCAGCATTCAGAAGGTTAAAAAGGTATGAACTGTGAAATGTATCTGAGTAGCTCATAGGATCATCGCAGAAGCCCACATGATCAATGGAGTGGCCCACATGACTACCTTAACTATTTCCGAAATAAGAAAGTGCCTCAGAATAGCTAGAAATGTGTGGACACGAATTATAGTAACAGAAACATTGGGAAATGCATAACGGATATTGCTAGCCTGTCTGTTAGTCGAGGAAAAGGATTTGAAGCTTGTGATCCCGGTTCTACTCCCTGTTCACGACCACAACTTGAATACACTAAGGCAATCTATGAAAGTGAAAGTCGTGTACTTTTTAGTCTATTGATTTTTTCAGTGTATTATTATAGTATAAACAAGGCCTGAGATGGTAGCAGAACACTTGGCAAAGACATGGAAGAACAGCTGCATAATGTACATGATTTAACAAATGCACTTCCCACCTCCCAAAACCCAATAGGAACCTCTGTAACTAGGTCCTAAGTCGATTATACTTTCTATGATATCTTTAGGGCAGATTAACCACACTGAATAATTCTGCACTTTTTGCCCGAAGCTTAACTTTCGTTGACAGTAAATGTGAACAGTTTGTTAAGAATTTTATATGTGTCACTTTCCACCCATAAAGAAGTACCTCTGTTATATATTATTAAATATATCACTTTGAAAAGTAACACGTCCCTTTAATTTCTGTAAATACAACATTGTAACAATTCCCGAATCATTTTAATGTTGGTCAATACATTTTAAAAAAAATCCTGCTTGTGCTAACAAGGTCTCCATAACGTATATTGGCCATAGAGTTTTTAAGACCAGATTTCAAATGCCATTCTGCACTGGCTGATATATGGTTGACATAATTTACCATAAGAAATCTGGGCGACGGGAGTTATTGATGTTAGGGTTGTTAGGCCTAATCCATTCAGTTTCACCCACTCCCAACCCGTGGCATCAACTTCCACCAACAGGCAGAACAGGAAACTCCTTCTCAAAGATATTCAATTCAGAGACTTGTGCAACCAGTGCTGTGCATTCATCACAGCAAATGCAGAGCCATGTTCCATTCCACAGGCAAGGGGCACAGATTCACCAGGTTGCACTCAAACGCTGGGAACTAAGCAGATAATATTGCAAAAAAGCGCCCTTAAAAATGGTTTATCTCTACATTTTCCTGGGAACGCAGATCAAGCGCTTGAAGCTTGCAAAATGTGCGGTTGGTGGTCCAGGAAGATGCCATGCAAATCTCACCAACAAGAACTAACTTAGAGAACTTGAGGGTTACCACCTTCATTGGTGATTTTATCAAACTTTTAAGCAAGAGATTTCCCACCAAGGGCAAAGTAATTAGTGATGCAGGAGGTGAGCTACATAGTCATGAAGATCATTTGCATGCGACTGGTCTCTAGGACACAGAGGCCTTGTCCTGGTCACAACATTTGAGAGCATACCTACCGCCAATGTTGTAGAAAACCTATTCAGCAGAGTGAAAACTGGCAAAATCCAGATACATTCGAGCAAAATGAATCTCTGTTCTCAGGTAATATGGGACCTAAACTCTTCCTCCCTCGTGAAACTGGAAAACATAGCGCAATTTTAAAGACCAAATCGAGGCTTTTTCCTCCGAAATTAATAAAGTATCGTTAATCTGAATAATGTTAACATCTGCCATTTTACAGTGCTTAGAGAATGTAAGCGCTGTGTCGTTACGTGCTGAATAAAAATCGTATTTGTATGAACTGAAAAGTACTTAACACACACATCGGAAACACGCTGGTGATACATCAAATTGCCACATGGTGGCAATGTAGTTAGCTTAACAAAAATACTTCAACTACCTCTCATTATGTTCTGATTTCACATAAGAGTTTAACAGTGCTTTGTTTATTGTTTTTACTTAAAAGGATAAAATCGAAGTGGGGATACATGCAGTTGTCCATATGAGGATTAAGCACCGGAAACGTTCCACTTCATCATAAATTAAAAATGAATCGTCAAATAGAAGTCCCAAACAGTAAACAACAAGTGGGATGCACAACAACTACCAAAATCGGCAAAACTGAAAATGCACTCCAAGTTCTCAGGCAGGCTATTCACCTTTCCCACTTTTGTACGTGTAGCAATAAACGCCGGTAAGGCCCAATCCCCCAAACAAATGACTTTTGAGAAGGGCAGCAGAAAAGCGTTGTAAGCAAAAGATGTCCTCGTCTGGATGGCTGGCCTGCTTGGTTTGCAATGAAATGAGTGAAGAGGAGGAAGGGTTATGGCAGATCACGCCACTATTCAGTGGGAGGTCGAAGACGAGCAAGTGTCTGTGGCAGTGAATGGCCCTCTTCTTTGGCTATCTGCGGCTTTTTTTGATCAACATACAGAGCTGTCATGTGGCATGCTATCTCAGATGTCCCCGGGGAGGGGGCCTGGATGAAAGGCATCCGTGGACTCCACGTTGCAGTAGCCTAATACATGCAGTCTACGTCCACACCCTGCATTCATATAAACTGCATACATGCCACACAGACTTTAGTAGCCCGAACAATTGTATGTGATGAACTTTCTAACTTACAATCTTGAGAAGCCCTAGGCATTAAGAGCCGCAGAAGGCGAAACACATGTTGGCTAAAATAATTCTATAACATAATCAACCTGTTTAAAACTCGGGCTATAAAGATCAGTACTAGATAACCTGCTATAATTTAAACCTGTGATAAGCAACAACCAAAACTAAAAGCAAAAAAGTCAAATCAAGATGTGTCTTGTGAATGTAACTGGCCCAACAAGTAAGCATTTTCACATATAACAGATAATTATATGCATTATATCTAAAAACGAGGCGCAAACTGCATCCCATGTTTTTCATGATGCAAGCATCTTGCTATTAAGAGGGGCAGCACAGAGACCCTCACATATAAACAAATCAAGTAATAAGGGAGAAGGTCTAGCCCTTGATGGCCTCTCACGAAATATTCCCAAAGCCAACTGGTATACAGCCAGGGGTAAAGGTGATTACTAATACGACAAAGGAATCCGGGAGAGCAGCTCATGTGGGAATTCAAAGACTTGTGCCAAGAGAAGGATTTTTTTACTCTACTTAACAGTTTAAGAGGCATGAGTCACCACACTGTGGTATTGGTGGCACAATAAGGACAAGGATAAGCCCCAAGGCCAAGGGGGTCAAGAGCGGGGGCGGGGGGGGGTGGGGGGGGGGGGTGAGAGGAGGACACAGAGATGGGTTTGACCGTACGTCACACCGTATTACTGGATTGCTTACGTCTGATTGAAAAAAAAGATTTAGGTGTAGTCCTGTCAATTATTGTGAATGGACAAGACAGTGCAGACTGGATTGGCCAGTCATCAGATTCCAAAGAGGAAATGATCACCTGGCTAGTTTCTTTCAGCCTGCCTGGGTGCTACTTGCTACCACTGCTGAAAATCTCCCAACTGAGGTATCTCATTTCTAGGCGATGCAGGAGGCCTCGTAGGCTACTTCTGTACCACAGTTTAATGAAAATTATTTTATAAGTGAACACTGAGGCTCTGGCCGCATCATGTGGCTACTGCAAAATGAGGCCAAAAATCTCCCGCACCGTGTGACCACCGCTGCTCTGCAACAGTAATGAGCAGTTCTTCAGGGACATCACAATGATGACAGAGTGGTCAGGCAGGATTAGGTGTAGTCAAGTTCGCCCTCCCCAAAGACTGGAAAAACAGCATCAGTGCAGATCGGCTGCAGCAAATTATTTATAGCAAAATACTGATGGTCCTAAGCCAGAAAGTTGTAAAATAGTCTACAATGGACAGGAAAAAAGGATACAGAGAGGCAAAATTAACTGCCCAAAAATATGTAGTCAAGGAGTGGATGCAATCATGGTCTTTGGAGTCAGGGTATGGGAGTCAGTGGAGACCAGCAACGCACGCTGCAGTCCACATCAAT
Organism: Pleurodeles waltl; assembly: GCF_031143425.1. Taxonomy (NCBI): domain Eukaryota; kingdom Metazoa; phylum Chordata; class Amphibia; order Caudata; family Salamandridae; genus Pleurodeles; species Pleurodeles waltl. Next base: position 770,507,511 of record NC_090449.1, on the reverse strand, counting down.
CAAGCAATACTGGCTATTGAGTGCAGCCGTGGATGGAAAGAAGCTGTTCGTTTCCTTGTACTGCGTAGCTCAGTCACGTATGGTGATAGAATCTGCACAGTTCTGGACCACAGTATCTGGAAGGAGTTTTCAGTCCTGCTATAGATGGCAAAGAACGCAGTAAGTAAAAAGAAACATTTAAGAAAGAGTTTTATTTTGTTGTTAAAGAGTCAACAGAGTGGGCACAGTTTACTCCTACATTTATTCCATGATCCTTCAGTTTGTAAACAGTCAACAGAACCTTAAGTTGAAGTTTAACCTCTTAAATGCGGGCGTCGGCCACTGGCCGACGCCCACACACCCTCCCTGGTGCGGGTCACGACCAGTGGCCGACACCAGGAAGGGCATTAATAAATCCTCGGGTGCGTCGCACCCGAGGATTTATTTTTTATTTTTTTCCCCCCCCCGGGAGACACGGAAGCTACCGTGTCTCCCCCCGCCCCCCACCCGCCCCTTTGTGACGTCAGCGCGCCGCGAGGCGCGCTGACGTTGCAAAGGTGTTTTCCCCATGAAAGCAGGAAGCAGCCTTGCGGCCGCTTCCTGCTTTCATGGGGAAAACGGCCTTTTTCACGTTCGGGAAGGCCTCGTAAGAAAGGGGAGAGTCTCCCCTTTCTTACGAGGCCTTCCTGAAAGTGTTTCCTGGCCCCCGATCGCAGCACAGCTGCGATCGGGGGCCAGGAAACACTTTCAGGAAGGCCTCGTAAGAAAGGGGAGACACTCCCCTTTCTTACGAGGCCTTCCTGAAAGTGTTTCCTGGCCCCCGGTCGCAGCTGTGCTGCGATCGGGGGCCAGGAAACACTTTCAGGTTTCCTGGCTCCCCCGATCGCAGCACAGCTGCGATCGGGGGGGTCAGGAAACATTTTGAAAAGGCCTCGTAAGAAAGGGGAGACTCTCCCCTTTCTTACGAGGCCTTCTGAAACTGTTTCTGGCCCCCGATCGCAGCTGTGCTGCGATCGGGGGCCAGAAACAGTTTCAGAAGGCCTCGTAAGAAAGGGGAGAGTCTCCCCTTTCTTATGAGGCCTTCTGAAACGGTTTCCTGGCCCCCGATCGCAGCACAGCTGCGATCGGGGGCCAGGAAACCCCACTAGACACCAGGGATTTCACTTTTGGGGGGCAGCCCCCCCCCCGGAAAACGGGCCGCCCCCCCCCGGATAATTTTCCTAAAAAAATAAAAAGGTAGGTGCCCCCTGGGGAGGGGGGGGGGGCGATCGCGCCCCCCCCCCCCCCCAGGGGATTTTTTTTTTTTTTCAAAAAAAAAAAAAAAAATGAAATGACAGGGGGTCGCCCGTGGGCAGGGTGACCCCCTGTGGGGGCATTTTTTTTTTTAGATGTTGTAGGGTTTCCCTGGGGGGCATTTTGGCCCCCAAGGAAACCATACAACAACTAAAAAAAAATATATGTATATATCTATATATATATATCTATGTAGATAGATATATCTAGGTACATGGATATATCTATAGATATATCTATGTAGATATATATTTATATATATATATATAGGTAGATCTGTATCAAAGAGATTTATAAAGCGCGCTACTCACCTGTGAGGGTCTCAAGGCGCTGGGGGGGGGACGGGGGGGAGGGAAAGGGGCTAGGAGGTTCACTGTTCAAAAAGCCAGGTTTTGAGGCCCTTCCTGAAAAGAAGTAGGTTTTGGGTCTTGCGAATGTGGGTTGTGAGTGCGTTCCATGTTTTGGGTGCAATGTAGGAGAAGGATCTGCCCCCGGTGGTGGTGTGTTTGATGCGGGGGTCAGAGGCGAGAGAGAGGTCAGCTGAACGGACGTTTCGTGTGGGGGTGTGGAAGGTGACTCTCGTTGAGGTAGGCAGGGCCTGTGTTGTGGAGTGATTTGTGTGTGAGGATGAGGATCTTGAAGGTGATCCTTTTGTCAATGGGGAGCCAGTGGAGGGATTTGAGGTGTGGAGAGATGTGTTCGTGTCGGTGGAGGTCGAGGATGAGTCGTGCTGCTGAGTTCTGGATGCGTGTAGTTTGCACTTGAGTTTTAGAGTGGTGCCGGTGTAGAGGGCGTTTCTGTAATCAAGCCTGCTGCTGATGAGTGCGTGAGTGACAGTTTTTCTGGTCTCTGTGGGGATCCATTTTAATGTTTTTCAGTATACGGAGTTTGTTGAAGCATGAGGAGGTAAGAGCGTTGATTTGTTGGGTCATAGAGAGGGAGGAGTCTAGGATGATGCTGAGGTTGCGTGCGTAGTTGGCGGGGGTGGGTGCAGGGCCTAGCGTGGTGGGCCACCATGGGGGGTCCCAGGTTTTTTTGGTGAGGGCCAAAGAGGATTATTTCGGTTTTGCTTGAGTTGAGTTTCAGGTGGTTGGCTGTCATATATACATCACTTTTGTCAATATGTGTGTGGTTTCCCTGGGGGGAAAAGGGTCCGACTTGTCTAGTGGCAGTTTTAGTGCCATAAAGAAGCGCAGAAGGTTTATATGCCTACTGCAAAGAGCACATCTGTTTTTTATGTAAATAGCTGAGTACATTAGTAAAGTCTATGGAGAGATGAAGGGCACTTTTGCTGGGTGGTAATGAGGGAATCCGAGGAGGAGGGAGTGGGAGCACCAATAATGATTGTTGGACTGGGCGCAGGAGGTGCTAAAGACTGTGACGAATGGTATGTGACAAGGTGTTTTTTGAGTGTCTTGAAAGTACATGCTGATTGAGGGAAGAAGCGCAGGTAAGGTGGCCTCTACTGTTGCACGTATCTCACACACACCATCGATTTTGTGACTGTCTACGTAGGCTAGTGTTTTAGAGCAACAGTTTAGCCAATAGCAGAGATGGCATCTTGATGGATGACTGCTGCCTGCACTCGGGTTATAGAGGACCGCTCTGACATAGGATCAGAGACTGAGACATCAGATACTGAGACAGCATCTGAGGGATAGGACAATGGCGCAGACTCTGGGAGTGATTTTTCAGTCAGAGGAGTCCCATTCGAAAACTCCTCTTCCAGTACATTATGAGGGAGGTGATGAGGACAGTCCTGCTGTCCCTTCGCAAGCTGTTCGTGCAACTGGGTAATAGTGGGTTAGGCCAACCCAGAGAGCAGGTGAATGCGGCGGCAAGCAGAGAGAGAGTGCTCTCTTGGGAGCTCACCAATTTAGTTCAGCCCCAAATTCCACCACCCAAATCATATTGTGGAGACATCAAAATTGTCTATGGCAAAACAAACTGGTTTTGTAAGGCAGGCACCTGTGTTTTTGGTCCTGGATTCGGCGGCCATATAGAGAAACACACTAAACCCAAACATTTCTGGAAACTAGACATTCGGGGGAGTCCACAGAGGTGTGACTTGTGTGGATTCCCCAAAGTTTTCTTACCCAGAATACCCTGCAAAGCTGAAATGTTGAGAAAAAACTCTATTTTTCTCGCATTTCTGTCACACAAACTACAGGAATATGCTGGGATCCACAACATTCCTACCACCCAGTGACTCCTCACCTGTCCTGATAAAAACACTACCCCACTTGAGTGCCTACACCTAGTGCCTGTGTCAGGAATGGATCACCCCAGGGTCAACAGCTGCCTCACGTAAGGACCAACATTGACTGTTGTGTGATCTATTCCTGTCGCAGGCACCAGGCCTAACCACACAAGTGAGGTATCATATTTATCGGGAGACTTGGGGGAACGCTGGGTGGAAGGAAATTTGTGGCTCCCCTCAGATTCCAGAACTTTCTGTCACCGAAATGTGTGGAAAACGTGGTATTTTAGCCACATTTTGAGGTTTGCAAAGGATTCTGGGTAACAGAACCTGGTCCGAGCCCCACAAGTCACCTCATCTTGGATTCTCCTGGGTTTCTAGTTTACAAAAATGTGCTGGTTTGCTAGGTTTCCCCAGGTGCCGGCTGAGCTAGAGGCCAAAATCCACAGGTAGGCACTGTTTTCTATGAAAAAATGTGATGTGTCCACGTTCTGTTTTGGGGCATTTCCTGTCGCGGGCGCTAGGCCTACCCACACAAGTGAGGTATCATTTTTATCGGGAGACTTAGGGGAACGCCGGGTGGAAGGAAATTTGTGGCTCCTCTCAGATTCCAGAACTTTCTGTCACCGAAATGTGAGGAAAACTTGTTTTTTTAGCCACTTTTTGAGGTTTGCAAAGGATTGTGGGTAACAGAACCTGGTCCGAGCCCCGCGAGTCACCCCTCCTTGTATTGCCCTAGGTCTCTAGTTTTCAGAAATGCACAGGTTTGGTAGGTTTCCCTAGGTGCCGGCTGAGCTAGAGGCCAAAATCTACAGGTAGGCACTTCTCAAAAAACACCTCTGTTTTCTTCCAAAAATTTTGATGTGTCCACGTTGCGCTTTGGGGCATTTCCTGTCGCGGGCTCTAGGCCTACCCACACAAGTGAGGTATCATTTTTATCGGGAGACTTGGGGGAACGCCGGGTGGAAGGAAATTTGTGGCTCCTCTCAGATTCCAGAACTTTCTGTCACCGAAATCTGAGGAAAACTTGTTTTTTTAGCCACTTTTTGAGGTTTGCAAAGGATTCTGGGTAACAGAACCTGGTCCGAGCCCCGCGAGTCACCCCTCCTTGGATTGCCCTAGGTCTCTAGTTTTCAGAAATGCACAGGTTTGGTAGGTTTCCCTAGGTGCCGGCTGAGCTACAGGCCAAAATCTACAGGTAGGCACTTCTCAAAAAACACCTCTGTTTTCTTCCAAAAATTTTGATGTGTCCACGTTGCGCTTTGGGGCGTTTCCTGTCGCAGGCGCTAGGCCTACCCACACAAGTGAGGTATCATTTTTATCGGGAGACTTGGGGGAACGCCGGGTGGAAGGAAATTTGTGGCTCCTCTCAGATTCCAGAACTTTCTGTCACCGAAATCTGAGGAAAACTTGTTTTTTTAGCCACTTTTTGAGGTTTGCAAAGGATTCTGGGTAACAGAACCTGGTCCGAGCCCCGCGAGTCACCCCTCCTTGGATTGCCCTAGGTCTCTAGTTTTCAGAAATGCACAGGTTTGGTAGGTTTCCCTAGGTGCCGGCTGAGCTACAGGCCAAAATCTACAGGTAGGCACTTCTCAAAAAACACCTCTGTTTTCTTCCAAAAATTTTGATGTGTCCACGTTGCGCTTTGGGGCGTTTCCTGTCGCGGGCGCTAGGCCTACCCACACAAGTGAGGTATCATTTTTATCGGGAGACTTGGGGGAACGCCGGGTGGAAGGAAATTTGTGGCTCCTCTCAGATTCCAGAACTTTCTGTCACCGAAATGTGAGGAAAACTTGTTTTTTTAGCCACTTTTTGAGGTTTGCAAAGGATTCTGGGTAACAGAACCTGGTCCGAGCCCCGCAAGTCACCCCTCCTTGGATTCCCCTAGGTCTCTAGTTTTCAGAAATGCACAGGTTTGGTAGGTTTCCCTATGTGCCGGCTGAGCTAGAGGCCAAAATCTACAGGTAGGCACTTTGGAAAAAACAGCTGTGTTTTCTATAAAAAAAATAGGATGTGTCCATGTTGTGTTTTGGGGCATTTCCTGTCGCGGGCACTAGGCCTACCCACACAAGTGAGGTATCATTTTTATCGGGAGACTTGGGGGAACACAGAATAGCAAAACAAGTGTTATTGCCCCTTATCTTTCTCTACATTTTTTCCTTCCAAATATAAGAGAGTGTGTAAAAAAGACATCTATTTGAGAAATGCCCTGCAATTCACATGCTAGTATGGGCACCTCGGAATTCAGCGATGTGCAAATAACCACTGCTCCTCAAAACCTTATCTTGATCCCATTTTGGAAATGCAAAGGTTTTCTTGATACCTCTTTTTCACTCTTCATATTTCAGCAAATGAATTGCTGTATACCCAGTATAGAATGAAAACCAACTGCAGGGTGCAGCTTATTTATTGGCTCTGGGTACCTAGGGTTCTTGATGAACCTACAAGCCCTTTATATCCCCGCAACCAGAAGAGTCCAGCAGACAAAACGGTATATTGCTTTCAGAAATCTGACATCGCAGGAAAAAGTTACAGAGTAAAACATAAAGAAAAATGGCTGTTGTTTTCAGCTCAATTTCAATATTTTTTTATTTCAGCTGTTATTTTCTGTAGGAAAACCTTGTAGGATCTACACAAATGACCCCTTGCTGAATTCAGAATTTTGTCTAGTTTTCAGAAATGTTTAGCATTCCGGGATCCAGCATTGGTTTCACACCCATTCCTGTCACTAACTGGAAGGAGGCTGAAAGCACCAAATATAGTAGAAATGGGGTATGTCCCAGTAAAATGCCAAATTTGTGTTGAAAAATTCGGTTTTCTGATTCAAGTCTGCCCGTTCCTGAAAGGTGGGAAGATAGTGATTTCAGCACCAGAAACCCTTGGTTGATGGCATTTTCAGGGAAAAAACCACAAGCCTTCTTCGGCAGCCCTTTTTTCCCATTTTTTTGGAAAAAACAAAATTTTCACTGTATTTTGGCTATTTTCTTGGTCTCCTCCAGGGGAAATCACCAACTCTGGGTACCATTAGAATCCCTAGGATGTTGGAAAAAAAGGACGCAAATTTGGCGTGGTTAGCTTATGTGGACAAAAAGTTATGAAGCCCTAAGCGCGAACTACCCCAAATAGCCAAAAAAGGGCTCAGCACTGGGGGGGGAAAGGCCCAGCAGCTAAGAGGTTAATTCCTAGACCGTGATAGGTGATCATAAATATGAAAGGAATGCAATATTCTATAGCAGTTTATACGTTTAAGAAGGCACAATTTAAATCAAACCTCCACGTATTCAGCTTCATTCTTGTCGCAAGTTTTGACACCATGCCGCACTCTTGTACTGTTTAGGATTTTTCACTTTACCAAACAATATTTGTACTCTACATACTTCATACATTTGGCTTTACAAGTATACTTTTAGCAATTCCATACGTGCAGATTCATATATAGTACCAGCGGAAAAGAAGGAGGAGGTTGCGGGGCCATCTACATCTTGATGTTTCAGGCCAATACATACATAGATCATAACAAAATGGCAGGGATAAATCAAGTATCCACACCTCAAGGTAGTGAATTTGGCAACGTGGTTCCTGAAGTGCAAGGATTTGATATTTATGCCTATCCCAACGATGAATGGATATCATCAGTGTGGCCGGAGAAACAACTACGTAATTGTGCTAGGCAGTAAAATAGCATGGCTTTGGCTTGTGGTGCACGGAGACGAAAACAGCATCTATTTTAGTCTTGGTTACCATACATTTTGCAAACGTTGCTATTTCCTCTAGATACTAAATTAAGTAACCAATCTTTAGCAGGGGCTATTTGGGAGCCTTGTCAAACTACCATAAAACATGCGGTTCCCCTCACTCTATATGAGACCAGTCATACATTCATTCTTAGAAGGGCTACTGTACCTAGAATTACAAATCACTTTTTAATATAACTGTCTCAATAAATGGAATATGTCACTCCAGGCCCTTACAGTGTGGTAAGCAAATCTAGTATCGCAACTGCATTTTTATAGCCTTTAGTACCCTTCACAAAGTGATGAAGCTATTTGCTGCAAGTAGCATGCAACTCCTGAACCCAAGGTTCCTGTTTAATCCAGCAATTATTTGTTGTTAGAAATGGGGTCTTTGGTTGGCAGTCAGGTTACCCTCTGTCCAAGCAAGGACCCTCACTCTAGTCAGGGTAAGTCACACACAATCCAAATTATCCTGTGCCCACCCTCTGGTAGCTTGGCACTGAGCAGCCAGGCTTAACTTAGAAGGCAATGTGTAAAGTATTTGTGCAATAAATCATACAATAACACCATATAGTACCATAAAAATACACCACACAGTGTTTAGAAAAATATATAATATTTATCTGGATAAATGCAGGTCAAAACGATCAAAGATGCACTAAGTAAATGTAGAGATCACTGAATAGTGACAAAGTGTTTTAAGTCCTTTAAAAGCAAAACAAAGTCTCTTTCAAGCACAAAGTACCTGGTTCGTGTGAAAAATCTCCACAAAGGGCCACAGAGGAGGAGAAGCGTGGAAACAAAGGTGTGTGTGTCGATTTCTTGGGCCGCACACGGCGATGCGTCGTTTAGTTTCCACGCAGGGACGGCTGTGTGTATTTCTGGCGCTCGGTCGTGGATCCTCTTCGGGTTGCGGGGTTTTCAGACGCCCCAGGGACGGTGCGTGGATTTCCTCTGCTGGCAGGACGAAGTCACAGGAGCTGCATCGATCGGGTAGCCGTTGCATCAAATTTTCTACCGCACAGCAGGCACTGCGTCGATTCCTCTCTGGAAGTCGGGCTGCGTCGTTCCATGTCGGCTATGCATCGATCCAGTGGGCCATGCGTCGAATTTCCAGTCACTACGTGGCGCTGAGTCGATCTTCTGGTTGCGAAGTCGGGCTGCATCGTTCCGGTTCGGCGTTCAGTGAAATTTACACCGCAGTGAAGGCTGAGCGTCGTTTCTGACAGGCTGTGTGTCGGATTTCGCCGCACAAGGAGTCCTTCTTGAAGAGATGACGTTTTTTTGGTCCTGAGACTTCAGGGAACAGGAGACAAGCTCTATCCATGCCCTTGGAGAGCACTTCTCACCACAGCCAGAGAGCAGCAAGGCAGCAGGGCAACAGCAAGGCAACAGTCCTTCACAGAAAGCAGTCAGGTGAGTCCTTTGGGCAGCCAGGCAGTTCTTCTGGGCAGGATGCAGGTTCTGGTTACAAGTTTCTTCTCCAGGAAGTGACTGTGAGGTAGGGTGTCTACCCCAAGAAGTGTCTAAAGTCTGTGGTTTTGGGTGCTCTTCTTATACACATTTTGGCCTTTGAAGTAGGCTTGCTTCAAAGAAAAGTCTCACTTGTTTGTGAAATCCTGCCTTTTCCAGGAAAGGCCTCAGACACACACCAGGGGGTTGGAGACTGCATAGTGTGAGGGCAGGCACAGCCCTTTCAGGTGAGAGTGACCACTCCCTCATAGCACAGATGGCTCATCAGAATATGCAGGCTACACCCCAGCCCCCTTTGTGATACTGTCTGGAAAGAGGTGCAAACAGCCCAACTGTCAAACCAACCCAGACAGGGAATCCACAAACAGGCAGAGTCACAAAAATGATTCAAGCAAGAAAATGCCCACTTTCTAAAAGTGGCATTTTCAAACACACAATTTCAAAACCAACTTTACCAAAAGATGTATTTTTAAATTGTGAGTTCAGAGGTCCCGTACTCCACATGCTTATCTGCTCCCAAAGGGAAGCTATGCTTTAATCATGTTTAAAGGCAGCCCCCAGGTTAACCTATGAGAGAGATAGGCCTTGCAACAGGGAAAACCGAATTTGGCAGTATTTTACTGTCAGGGCACATAAAACACATTAGTATATGTCCTACCTTAACCATACACTGCACCCTGCCCAGGGGGCTACCTAGGGCCTACCTTAGGGGTGTCTTATATGCAGGAAAGGGGAAGGGTTAGGCCTGGCAAGTGGGGACACTTGCCAAGTCGAATTTACAGTTTTAAACTGCACACACAGACACTGCAGTGGCAGGTCTGAGACATGATTACAGGGTTACTTAATGTGGGTGGCACAATCAGTGCTGCAGGTCCACTAGTAGCATTTGATTTACAGGCCCTGGGCACCTCTAGTGCACTTTACTAGGGACTTACTAGTAAATCAAATATGCCAAACATGGATAAACCAATCAACAGTACAATTTACACAGAGAGCATATGCACTTTAGCACTGGTTAGCAGTGATAAAGTGCTCAGAGTTCAGAAGCCAACAAAAACAGGTCAGGAAAAATAGGAGGAAGGAGGATAAAAGTTTGGGGATGACCATGCAGAAAGGGCCAGGTCCAACATTTGTCAATTAAATTAGTCTTGTGCTCTCAAGTAAACCACTCCATGCATGTCCTCCAACTTTTGTAGTAAATTAAATTAACAGGATGTTAGTGTGATCATGAGCGTGGGGTGAATGTAATCTCATGTAGATGGCTAGTATGGTAAACAGACAGGCTTTAGAAGATGAAGTATAGTTAGGTTGAAGGAAAGTGTTTTCAAAGAAGAAACACAATAATAGATGATAAGACGGACAGTCATGCTACTTAGAATATTCCAGCAGAGGAGGCATGCATAGGATTGAAAGGTGACGAGAGGGTCCTGAGAAAGGAGAGAGAAGCATTTAATAGTTTTGAGTCAAGGGCCATTTTTCATGAAGGGTTTAATGAATATAGTCTGAAGAGGCTTTTAGAGTTAGCATGCAATCGGAGGATGTAAACTGTAGAAAGAAATAACATTAGGTGCATGTGAGGGAGTGTATTGCACTGTAGCACTGAATAGCACTTACTACTCTCAGGGCGGTCGCTGAAGCACTTATCTGCATAGAAATCATCCTTAACCATGAGGGTGTTTGGTTACTGTTGTATACTGTCTTTGTATTGAGCCAGTGCTAGAGTGATTCCATGTCACGTGTGATGACTGAGATGCGGTTCTTATGTTAAGGAGCTCAGCACTCAATGGTGCAACATGCATTTCTATGGTTTGTGGTATGCTGACAGCACTGATTGACAAGTAAGTCCCAATTATTGTGTTGGTAAGTTTTCTTTATTGTTTTCAATCCCATTCCTTTTACTGGAAGTGGCCATTCTCTCCGTGTTCTTATCGATCTGGGAAGGTATCAGGGTGGAGAAGGAGTGAGTGGGAATATGAAATGGACAGATAGACTGCACTATAGTTCTTCTCTATACGATTATGAAACGTTAATTTAAGAGATTAGGTAAGACACACATAAACATCCTTTTGTCATAACAGGATGCTAGTGCTCAAGATATGGACTATGTTGGAGTCCATCCAGCTGGTCAGTGTGGCAGATGGCTCCAGTCCTCGCAGACATTTCTGATTAGTACTGAGTGTGAGGTAGGTAGGCTGGTATAGCCTATGACTGTGCCTTTCAGTTGTCAGCAAGGTTCCACATAACCTTTCACACATAATCTGCCAATGAATATGAGGGATTAGGTAGTGAACTAGTATATGGCATCATATGGTGAGAGGGAACATCATTTTGAGAAAAGAAGTCTGTCATAAAGTACAGAGTTAATGTCCTCCATGCTCTGACTAGAGGTACAGTGGTTTGATCCTGGGGCTTCTGGCACCTGAACATGCTGGTGAAGTCCCAGTTGTGACTGTCTTCTCCCTGTGGAATGGGCAGCGAGTCGTACCTAGGAGAGGGCCATCTGCCTAGTTGATCTACTGGTGGGGCTGTACCCACCGCAATAGGCTTCTAGATCTCAGCAGGTTGGCTGTAGCCAAGAGTGAAAATCACTTGCAGCTCAGAACACTGGGGCACTGGGGGTAGTCAGGAGTGATAATAACTTTAGAACCCATCAGGTGAGCTGGAGTCAATTGTAAAGGTACCACAGAGTTCATTCCCAGCAACGCTCACCATGCTGTTGAGTATTAGGGTTTGTACCCAGGTATGCTAACCCCAGAGAGCAAAAATACAGTTTCCCCACATACAGATGAGTAGCTGGTGGTCTGAATGCAGGGTGGTAGAGTTTCTGACCTTAGGCCATTTCCAGGACTAACACACAGCAGTCTTATCCTGTCCTGTAAAATGAGATTCTGAAGGTATCTTTCTGCCTCTTACTCCAAATGGGTTTTTGTTAATGCAGGGCTGTGCCCTGGCCACAGTGCACTTTGAGCCGTTCTTACTGGATTTAACTGGAGAATAAGCTTGAATAAGTGTAAAACTCGTATTGCATATCTAACGCACACTGATGATCTTGTTGTATTTATTGACACCCCTGCCCCCCTTCACCTCCCTGGAAAAAAAAAGGGTTAAACAGAAACGGCCAGCTCTGCTGAATACCGTAATAAGAACACACTTCTAACTGATGTGAATAAAACTAATAGTCTAACATTTTCAAACAGGCCCAACACATTTTCGTAGTGGTTAGCAAATGTTAAACCGCAGCAAGTTACTCCATATACATATGTAGGTTTAACATTCCCTTATAATTTGAGCTGGGATAATCACCTCTCCTACATACAGATCAAACTTTTGACCAGAATAACTACCTTTAATCAATTTGATAATTCTCATGGCAGTCACTCCGCCGAACCCTCAGAATCAATATACAATAAGAAGGTCATATCATAGTCTCCTTATTGTGTGCAACTGCTAGCAATGGATATTACAGTCAACTGGCCCAATGTTTAAAGTAATATCAAGAACCTACTCCAATCGCCATCTTGTGCTATTACAAGCTATGAGACCAGAAAGGAACAGCATAGCAAGCAAAGCAATACTCACAGTCTTGTGGTCAAATTTATTTTTTTACCTTGTGAAAAAAACGCGATTGTAAATACAATCTTAGCTTCTTGGTGGATTTTGTAGAGGTGGTATTATTCCATTCACTCCTGAGATGAGAATCAATACTACAAATATTCTTATATGGTCAGACCACATATCAATGAATGATTTCAGTAGAAGTCGACAGTAAGAAAAACTCTTGGGTTGCCTTTCTTGCCCTGCCTCGTTTCAGTGAATATTTCCTAGTTAAGCAGCATTCAAGGCAAGGATGCACATCTTGCATCTTAAATTAGGCATAATCCAGCTTGGAAACTTAACAGTTGATGGTGGCAATAAAAGCCCAAGCTGGGACCTGTATTTTTGATTCAAGTGTAAAATTCAATGTCATGCATCTGTTGCTTGATTGTTCGTTGTTACTGAATCGGTGTAATGCTATGTGTTTTTGACCACCAACTCCATCCTGAACACCGACTCCATTTTGTGCTTAGCTTCAGGCACCATCACAGCGACAGAACAGGTTTTTTTTCCCCACAAGCAGCTTATTTTCCCCACCGAACGTAATTTTGCTCTTCTCACCAGAGCAGGGTCATACCGTGCTACAACATATTATGGGGGATGCAAATGGAATGAGTATACCAGGCTGGGAATGCTTTCATCAGGGAAAAGTACAGCTATGTCTCTAGAATGCACATTGGGGCAGGGCCAGTTCCTTTGCATGTTTTTGACACAGACTGAGTACAGCCAGTGGTTGAATTCCATAGCCAAAGGGAGGAGAGTTATTAGAATCTTCCTGTTGAGTTAGTTTAAGGTATAAAAGGCGAGGAAACTTGGTGCTGAGGTAGAAATCCACCTGCAGAGTGGAGGCACTGCCCAAGAAAATCCCATTTGGGGGATGGTCTCCTGTATCAGCCGTTTCAGGGTTCCCTGGATTGATGCTGGCAAAGACGATGGATTTAACTGATGTATTGCACACTTTTTGCCTGTCACTGGTTAACTACTGTGATTTGTTTGACATATGCATATGTTACAGTGCATTTGAGTTAAATGCTTACTTTCATATTTTTCATGTGCTTTTATTTGATATCCGGTAAGTGCCTTAATACATTTATTACTCAGATTAAGAGTGCTGCATTCTTTGGCATAGTTTCCTCTTAGTTTAAAGCAGAGTAACACACTAGGGGTAAACAGTTATTTGGTCTTCAACATAAGAAATATGTCATCATCATTTGTATCAATGTTCTTCATTGATAACTCAAATGCACTTTATGGATATAATTATTGTAATTTTATTCTTTTTAAAAGTCATTAGGAAAATAATACTTAGATTTTAAATTAAAAAGTGTTATTGGTTTTACATATTTTAATGGTCACTGTGATTGCTGTTTACTATTATTTTGTTAAACTAATAAAGAGAACGAAATAAAGACAACACATCCTACCACTGCAAAAAAAAGAAATAGTTGATTCTGCTGTGCTATTCCTCAGTAAAGAAGATGCTACACACTAGACCAGGGGCATAATTCAGAAGAAACAGTAGCATCTTGGGGCTTCATTGGTAATGTCATACATACGGACATATGGAGCTGTATAACAAGGTTTCTTTGTATATACATTTAGTAAACTCGAATACATCGGCATTCACGCATGGTTAGAAGCTGGGGCACACTAAACTAAAAAAAAAAATCTATTGCTTACCAGTCCCTTACCACAAAATCTCCACGAACTGGAAACATTACTTTACAATCAATGCACAGCTTACGACTGCAGAATAGATCCATATTGCAGAAGGACACATACTAGGTCTTTGTAACCATAATTTATTAGCTTGAGGCTATTCCACTTTCACCTGAAACCTTTCTTCTTCCCGAGAAAAGAATGTCGGCATGAACATACTTGCGTAGAAATCTCAAGCACAATGGGATGAAATACATTTCATCTGAAAATGGAGCTAAGATGCAGGGAAGGATAATACCATTATCTGGCGCAGAGTAAGTCCGCTTGTATTCAAAGGCCAAAAACAAAACTTTGAATGCTTAATCTAAACGAGTATTCAAATCCAACCACTAGACATCAGGATGAGGCAATGTAAATCGTTTTACACTGCAAAATGCCATTTTTGCTCACCCGTATTTTACACCGTTCTCGAGGCAGTGATTGGAGGCTGCCCAATGCCTGCTTTTATCGAATCGGTGTCTGATCAAGGAGGACAATATCATCTTCACCGATTACCACTGGTAACCCAGCACTGCTCAGTTTTATTTTAGTGGCCAGAGACGGAAAATATTTGCAAGTCCCCTAAACGAAGTTGTGTGGCACTCGAAAGATCAGCTTCTGGTTACTATTCTTCACTTTATGACTAACTGTTTTAGTCTTGTAATGTAAGACTCCCCTCCCAACCAACTTCCTAATTGTTGTCTCCACAACACATTTCTTTATTAATACTTTGTGCTCATCACTTTTTCTAGTCCCAGAACTCGCTTTCATCCTGAAATGGTTCAATTTCACGGAAAACTAACAGTTTGAGATTGTTCTAACTATCCAAGTTACTGCTAGATTTCACTACCTCATGCAACACTTTTGCAAATCATGTAGTGGCCCATTGTATTTTTTAATTCGATATAACTAAGCATAAATCATTCCTATGCTCACCATGTTCGCATGAACTGGTGGCAGATTATGCACACAATGGAAAACATGGTATCGCTGCTCTGAGGTAACTATCTTGCTGGTTAATACAAGTATAACATTGCTCTGTATTTGTTAGCATAAATGTAATTATAAAGCCTTTCTCACTTCCTTTACTTGTAAAGCCTTCTTCAAGCCCTTCACCTCTGACCAAAACAACATCCTTTGCGGCATCTCTCAAGATTTATCTTTCAGGCCCACCCTGTTCAACACCAACATTACCCCTCTGGCCAACATTGTTAGATCTCCTGGACTGAACATCTACGCTGACAACATCAAACTCATCCTCTCACTAGCCAAAGACCCAGACACCACGCTCACAAATTTCAACAAATGAATGACAAATACTGCCTAAAGGATGAGAACATACTGCCTCCAACTCAACATCGACAATACCAAGCTACTCATCTTTCAAAGCACCTCCCCGTGGAACAACTCATGGTGGGCCCCCCAAACTAGGAACTCCACCTTCACCTTCCAGCCATGACCGTAACCTCGAAATCATAATGGATGACAGACTCATCATGAGAAAACCGATCAACACAGCATTCTCTCCCTCCTTACCCACACTCCACAAGATTTTTAAGTGGCTCCACAACAACTCCAAACTCACCGTCACTGAAGGCGTGATCACCAGAAGGCTAGACTATGGCAACGCACTTTATGCAGGGGTCACAGTGCACCTCCTCAAAAGACTACAAACTATACAGAGCTCAGCATCCAGACTCATCTCTGACCTCCCCAAGCAGACCCACATTATCCCCACCTCAGAAAGCCTCACGGGCTCCCCGTACAGAAGAGATGCCAATTCAAGATGCTAACTAATGCCTTCAAAGTCCTCCACAGCCTAGGACCTGAGTACATCAACTACCGACTACATTTCTACCTCCCATCAAGACACCTATGCTCTGCCCTCCTCTTTCTAGTACACACATGCCGCATTCGTTGCAACAACAACGGAGGACACTCCTTCACCTACCTCACCTCGAAAGCCTGGAACAGCCTCCCACTACACCTGCAAAGCTCATCCTCTCTACTGGAATTCAGAAGAGTGCTCAAGACCTGGTTATTAAAGTAGAACTGCAGCAGCAATTGTATACCAGACCTGGTTCCCTCAAGGGCGATAAGCCGCGCTCTACAAATCTAATTGGAATGGAATGAAAAGGCCACTTGGGAAGTGAATACACCTTATACATCACCATCAACACACATTCAAACTGATATCCCATATAAGGTACAAAGAGAAACAAAGAATTACAGATCGCCACACTTGATTGCCAAATACTGCAGCCTGAAGAACACAGAGTCCTTGGCCGGCGCCATTCTTCTCCGGCAACTAGAAAGAGTAAGGGGTAGTAAAACAAACAGCCCTAGAAACAGCAAAACATACTGGTTAGCATCACAAACCCAACTTAAGTTGGGAGATAAAGCAGGAAAATTGCTGTACTGTTTAGCCAGCAGGATATCCTCCAGGTTGGTACCATCGATGAAAAACCCTCAGAGCAGGTAATACAGGAAGCATGACAAGAATCCCCAACGCATTACCACAATACTATAGTACACTGTACAGGGCACATCCCACACCATAAAGGAAGTTAGTCTGCCTCTGATGTACCAGTTAAAAAGTTATTTGTGAAAGAAAGATATCAGAGTCACCAATAACTGAAGAGGAGATTTAAGACTCAATAACTAGTGTGCAGTCAAGGAAAACAACTTAATCCAGCAGATTCCCAGCTGAATTATACAAGGTTTAAATTGTTATTAACTCTTCATACAGGGTTTTTTTCAGTCCATACAAGAAGGTGCCATCACCACCGACCTGGAAACAGCCACAACACCGATCTAATTCAAAGCAGGATAGTCACCAGCAACACTAGCTCTAACTCCATCTCTCTTAAATATGGAGGATGAATTATTTGCCAAAATATTGGCAACTAGAATGCTGAATGTCTTCGCTTCCTTAAGACACTTGGATCAATGCAGCTTTATGATAAAAAGAAACAAGCAGCATTGTATCACAAGGTTCCAGCTGGTGACTTCAACTGAAAGGAGCTTGAAGGAAACAGTGTGTTGATTCTACCCGATTCTGAAAAAGACTTACTCGCTTAACTGGGAATTTTGGCCCTCTCTTTCGGTTTCAGATAGAACTACTACATAATTGTCTGTAAGCTCAGGTGAGACTAAAACTGTTATCTGAGAATTTCCCTATAAGGAGAGGTACCTGACAGGGTTTCCTCACTCCCCTTTCCTATTTGCACTAGCAATAGAACCCCTGGCAAGCTGGGCTTGGTGTGATGCACAAGTGGAGGGATTTTTGTGGGCAAAGGGCACAAATGATGTTCTGCTCTTCTTGCAGACCCTACAAGCCACAGGCCTCAGACTAATAACGATAACTGAGAACTATGGGGAATCGCCTAGTCTTGTGGTCAACTGGAATAATTCCAGCGTTTTCACAATAACTGGAGCTGTGCCATCAGTAAATTAGCAGATTAAGCTACAGATCCAGATAGAGTTTTAAATACCTAGGCTTACACAGTGTTCAACACGGACCAGTGCTGGCAAAGGAATATTTAACTCCTTTATGAGGCTTTACAAAAGGACTTTACCGCAATGAGTATACTACTCCTCATCATTCTTGGCAGAGTGCCACTGTACGAGACACACAGACGGCTAAGACTCCTCTACACTTCTCACTTCCTAAATACAATACTAAAGAATTTCTTCAACCACCTAAAGGGAGACCCAGAACGTTTTATAATGAGGGGAAGTGGGCAAGAGGAATAAATGCATTTCATGGCAGAAATACAATTATATTACTCGGCCTCCCAGACGACTGTGGTAAATAAATGTTTTTTGAGAAGGCCCTGGGAGATACGCCTAGCAGTGAATCCTGTATGATTATGCAATACACATTATACTCCCATCTCCTTCGAAGGTGCCTTTACAATGCTAGCATAATACTCTACGAAGGACCTAATGTAATAAAAAATGTTACATAAACTCTATGGTATGAGAAATGATTGAAACACACAGCTCAGTTCACTGGCTTTAAAGCATGGACCTATATAGACATCTATAATTCACCACACTAAAGGAATAATTCCAGTTACATAAATCACAATTTTATAAATATAGACAACTCAGGCAAACACTAGAAAACAGCCCATTGGCTAAAAAACACTCCCAGAAATAAGTTCCTTAGAGGCCAGGAATCACACTTCGGGGGACACGTAGATTGGAGGGTGGAAGGCATCTCTAGTATATTTGAAACTGTACTATACAACTATTCCTACACCGTAAGGGACTTAAGCACCAGGTTGGAAGATCTAGGACACCTTGGCAAAGAAGTTTGGAAGGAGGCATTAATGGCCCCACAAATGCAGGCAATATCGGGCAGATGGAGGCCTATCTATAAACAACATATTATACCCTGGTACGCCCCAAGAACATGGGGAAGTGCTAGTCTACCGTCTGCTACAGTAGCCACAAAAGCAGAAGGGATTTTTCAACATGGCAGGTATTGCCCAATTGCCATAAAACACTGGCAACAAATTACAAACACGATGAGACAAGTCTTACTTTGCTTTTTAGACAAAACAGGGGATATACAGGGCAAAGTGAGATTAATTAGTATAGGGGTTTTGGTAGCAAGGAGAGAAATACTGGATATCAGAGAAAGGCACTCCCAAAAAAGGAATGGCTGAAGGGGAAGTACACATGTCCCGGCAAGGAAGGATCAATTCACAAAACCAAGGAATGTCCACAAAAACATTGATCTGAGGTCATCAGTGGGAATATTTCCGATAAACAGCATAGATCAGGCCTGAGACTCACAGTTTCGGGGGTGAGGGCGTTCTAGTGCAACCAAAATAAATCAACAGTCAATATATGGTCTGCAACACATTAAGTGGGTAGAATTGCTAACTGAAAACCACCACGGGGACACTTTATTCAAATTGATATTTTTGTTTTGATTGCATAATGTACGTAAATAATAAAGAGAATTTTAAAAAATCGCCCATTCAGGAACAGTTGGCTTATCCATTCGACCATTTCAGTACTCCTCTTATCATGAGATTACGAAATCAGTTGACAATTTTAAACGTCATTTTCTGTTCAGGATTCTGTTCTGCTGCCTCTGGTTATGATTATACAAGCGGTTATGAGGAGCACGTTTAACAGTGTTAAAAAGCTGTATGTTTGGGTTGTGCATGCCTAGATTAAAAAAAAAAAAAAAAAAGATTGAAACCCACTCCCTTAAGGTATATTGTAACTGCAGGATCCTTCCGGCGCAGTGTCTTGGTCAGTTGTCAAATATTTACTTAAACTGTCTGCAGTGGTGTTGGCCTATTTCACCTTTTGTGCTGGAGCAGACCTGTTGGTTTACCCATAGCCCTATAAATACGATGCCTACATGGCTGCTGGGTACAGCATGATTAGTTTCTATTCTTGTGATTAACTCAGAGGATTAAAGGTTGCTAAAACGTTTCACAGAAACACAAGTATAACCTAAACTGGGGGTACCATTGGCTGAAAAGTGTGTTCCATACATAGGTCTGCCTGCTACAAACCTGTCATTTAATGAGTGTAAATGAAGCGAGCAAAGACTTTCTAATAAACTCACCCAAACACCTCATATTGCTGTTAAGGGGCAGTGGCAAGTGGGATGCCCCAGATGCGATCTATGTGCAAAAAGGATTGTCCATAGGTTACAGTAAACCAAATTTGAGTTTTAATTTCCTATTACATTTGAACAGTTCTTATTATAGCCTCCAGAAAGCATGATAAAAAGGTGGATTAGATTTTGGGTAGTCCTAGATTTGGACGTGAAATATGGATGGAGATCAATGTTTACTAGGAGTAGAGAACAATCACTACCTTTCCATTTAAACTGTGGCACCTGCAAATCTTTATGTCTGAGTAGATGGAGTTAATCCCACAGTTAAGGTTGCTCGAAACAGACACAAAGGACATATTTTGCCCCCTTCTTAATCTCTTTTCAGCCTGCATTTACATAGTAACTTCTGTAGCTCAAAAGAGAACGGTTCTCGAATGCAAATTATTCTGTTCGATGAGGGAAAAAAGAGCAGCAGTATGCGTCTTGAAAGAGTTAGGCTAGGCCTGCTACATCAGAAGAGATCACCAACATGTTTTTTTAAGAAAAGACAGACTGAATTTTAAATGTTACACCAGTGTTCACTGAGGTTTGGAGATCTCCCTGAAGATGCTGTATTTAACCATCCCTAATTTTCTCCATTAGCAGAATTTTAATTATCAGTTTGACCTTAGAGTGTCTGGCGTTTTGCTAATAGGCACCATGGGATGGTTAGATTCTTAGAGCATTTAAATGGTGAAGAGGCCCTAAATGCTCACGCCTCTATTTTTGGCGGTGGTAATGCTCAGATTTGGAATGATTGGAAATATTCTGGGTAACCAGCTGTTACAAGGATTGTTGATGACGATAGCCCAAGATGCAAAGATTGCTTTATGGTTCAATACCAAATTTGATGCCTACAAACTGGCTCAGATCACACTTGTTGGCTACTTTCCCAAAATTATAATTACACTTCTAAACTAAAATCCATCCACCCATCTATCCATACGACTGTAGGGGAAACACCATCCATCCATCTATCCATCCATCCATACGACTGTTGGGGAAACATTTCAAATGATTATGCAAATGCAACATCCTGGGAATGCTTCCTCTGTTTAAAAGGTCTTGGCTCCCCCTTAAGGTATATTGAGCAGTCCTGTAAAAGAGCACAGTGATTCGTTTGTTTTAGCAGACTCTTTGTTGCAGTAATTATGCAAAGACATACTTGCAAAATTACTGTGCGAGGGGCTGCTAGCACAGGTTCCTCATTTTGCTGGAACTCCAATATTACTACGAAGAGAGGTTAGTAGACAGATCAGACTCAATTGGTCAGACAATATACATTAACTTCAATGCTTTGCGATTAGGAACCATCACCTTCCTTATGTGGCTTGCAAAAGCATTTGTCCAAACACTGAACAAAAAGCAAGCATCGGCAAAGCCAATAGGTCTGGCATTGGCAAGCGTCCAATGGTCTTTTTTGATTAATATTCATTGACTTTTTGCAAACATAAAAATTAAAAAATATAGGAGTGGCAAGCAGCCTAGGCATCACATCACTGGCATCGAAGCGCACTGCTTTTTCTGCAGCTGTGTGCATTAAATCATGCAAACATTTTGTCACAATACATCTCGTGGGTCAGAACACTGCCCCATGTGACATGCTGTTGTGGGAAGAAGGAAAATCTGAATGACCTTCGAGCAGACCCGTGGATTAAGAGGGCATACTGAAAGCCTCTGAAGCGGTCTGTTGATGCGACCTAACTAGTGATATTTCTTCACAAATAAAAAAAAATAAAAAAACGAATATAAAGACCTTCTGTGACTGGGTCTGATGGCTCCAGTTCAGTGATGCCACAATCAAAGGTTAAAATCGTGGTAGCGTGACACAGACCTTAATCCTTCCAAGGTCAATAACATCAGTACCACCCAGTAGGGTAATAGCACACAGGTTAGTCAGTCAGGAAATCCAAGGATGAACATGCGCTTTACAAATCTGCATTATGTATAGTATCTTCTGTCATTCACTGGCTTTAGTTTCATCTGTCAGAAAATGTAACTTTCGTCCGTCAGCAATCTGGTTAGAGAAAACACTAACCTTTCTAGACCTACTCCAAGGCTTATTTCCCTCAGCTGCATCGAACAAGAGGCCAACTCACATCAGTTTTAGAAACTCCGAGTACGACAACCTTTCTAAAATTTGATTTCCAACTGTTGCAGGGAAAAAAAACAACGGGGATGGCGCAGAGCTAAGACACTCCACACCAGCAGCACGGGAGCCACTGAGAGCTCTGAATGAGGAAAAAAGGGCACGTGGAAGCGTGAGGAGCACTTCTAAGAGCTCTGAGTGGGACATGTGCTGCCTGTCGGAGAGGCAGGGGGCTCTGAATCTGGAAGGTGCCCCACCAGCAGAGGAGTGATCAGGAGATTTCAATAAAACAACAGTTCTAGGAGGCATAGAATTATATTAAAGCGTGCTTTCGTCAGCATCACTCAGGCTGCGAGGGGAATTTCCAGAGAGGAAGCAGGCAGTAGCACGCACGGAACTTCACAATTAGACACATTGACCTAGGGGCAAATAACGTGGGAGCCGGGACCAAGCCTCCTTTGCATAGCAAAAAAATCTAAACATCTGCCAGAAGTGTGGGCAGATGCAAAACCTGATGGACACATCAATTTAACGCCTGGAGGTAGGTGGCTCACCCACACAATCCAATGGCAGAAGGGGGCTGACCCAAACCCCTTTAATGTGCATTTCATTTTATGATGTTAGGTGCTGATGATTCAAGATTTTTCGTTCAGCTGAACTTGTTTGTAGCCAGACGTGAAAATGACAAAAGTTAAGGGCCTACTGATACTAATGAAGGGACAAGAGCAAATACTGATGCAAAGGATGCCAAAGACCAACTCTGGTCATAGGCAAACTGTTCAGTTTGGGTGTCCGACTGGTAAACCACCCACCAGGGGTCCAAGACAGAAGGAACCGTCAAACACACATAAATAAGCCTCAAATCAAGAGACTACAATTGTCTTTGGTGAGTGAACTCAAGATGTCTATGATAAAAAAAAAAAAAAAATGGAAATTGGTGTTCACAGAAGGTACCGGCTTCCTTTCTAGCGCAACACCAGGAGTCTTAATGAAAGCTTATACTAGTCTCAAAAGCAAAAATGTCCATTTGTGGCACACCCCCCACACTGCAATTCAGAGGGAAGGCACACCCTAAGGGAGCTCCATTCTAAAGAATGAGTTAATCTTGTAGTACTGCTCTTGATGAGGATTACTCCCAGAGGTCCACGATCAGGTAATAAAAAGGCAGGCAACAAGTGACTCCGTGCTTGTGGCTCTTAAGATGGTTAAGAGTAGCCTGCGTCCTGCATGCACTGCACACATATTAGAAAAATAATGTTCCAGGGTGTCAAGCCACAAACTGGGTGTTACCAGGGCTCTACTGGCAATGACAAAAACCTCAGATTTCCTGAAGTTTAGTTTTAATAAATCATAACATATATAGTTCACTATAGATTAAAGCAAAGATTTTTAAGCAGATGAGGTGGTAACGTACACGAGTCAATACTGATGAGGATGTTTATACCATTGGCAATTGTGAACATTTCATTTAGCCCCAAAGAAAGGCTACTAGTGGTCTTTCCGAAAGTAAGATGTTGCCCAGTACAGGGCACTGGTCAGATTTCCTATAACGACCGGGTGTGGAGACAGCATCATTTGGTTAATTGTATCAAATGCCACTGAGAGATGACGGTGAAACCATCAACTATATGACAAATTCTCACCCATGGGGCTATTAGAACTTATTCAATGCCCCAGTCAGGGTCGGATCCTAGGCTGAAGGAGGTGCAGTACTTTAGAGTGTTACTTCCTAAACTGGGAAGCAGTACTTCAGGAACAACTCCCTCAATAAGCTTAGTTAAACAAGGTAAACTGGATATTATTTGCTATTGCCCTGAACCAGTCACCAGGTAAACAGTTTTATTGTTCCAGCGTAAGACCAGTGCTGTTATCAGTGGTTGTTGCATTCATCCAAGGGCAAAGAGAGAATTATTGCTGTGATCAGCAGCAGAACATGATAGCAGCTTAGCATTGAAAAATATGAACAATTAAGTAGTCCATCGTCTCTGAAGCCAAGAAGGTGCTGAAATTATATACCAACTGGGCCTCCTTTAATGCAGCAAAATGATATTGCAGGACATTTTGAACAGGCAGCCTTGTTGGAATATGACAATGTCCAGAATAATGAAGGCAGAGTCTCAAAATTAAAGAAGCCAGAATATCTGAGAACAAGTGCCTATAGGCCAATGCAAAAGGAATAAACGAAATGCGTTTAGGCCAATGGTCTTGGATACAATCAACACTGCACAAAGCAAACAGACAAGGAAGCTTGTCTAGAACCAAGCCAGAAACTCAATAAGGTAATACAGACTGTCAGTGTCAGGGCAGTTCAAATCCTAAATCCCAGAAGGCCTTCATAATTTGTGCCCAAAATCCCTGAGGCCACTGTATCTGGGAGGGCGAGACAAGAGAGGAATAGAAGTCACCTTACACACTTGACCAAACATCCTCCTGAGACATTTAAACTCTTCCTGAAAAACTTGTGGCAACTCACAACACATAGGCGTGGGTGATACCGATACATGTCCTGCTACCCCAGCCTCCGCAGCAACTGCCACTGGCAAAGACTTTGCAGCCAAGAGAATAACTCTCTCTTCTATGGGCGATTGGGATTTTATTAAAGAAAAGTTGCAGACTACCTGTACAGAGGGCTTGGATAGTCAGTCCCTTTCTGGAGCCTGTGTTCACATGGCTGTTAATGCCACAGATTTGCTTGGCGCCTTTGATCCACATAGTAACTTTCAAGAATTATCAGCTTAATGCTCTTCTGTGCCACTCATAAGTCCCTTTAAAAGCCTACTATGGGCATCCCTTGGGATGTGCTCAGTATAGTACTGAACCACAGCAAGTTTGAAGCACACTCAACAAATTTAGTTGTGGAGGCACCTTTGCAATAATGTCGAGAGTTTGCCAATTTAAGGCACCAAAGAGCAGACAGGAATGTCTAGTCGATTCTTCCATTTTTTGGCACATTTTCACTCGCAGGCTGATGGAATATGGTAAAAGGGATGTGGTGTCCACATGCCTATATCACACATCCTAACATGCACTAACTAGATGAGGCTAAGTCAGATCTTCAGATTGGGCCAGAAAAGATCTGGTTGTGTGGGCAACACAGAGAAACGTTAATACATTAGCAGTGAAGCTCAGAAAAACTCCCTAGTATGCTTGCTGAGAGGCGCAGAAGCATTGCACCAAAGAGAAAGGCTTGGCCAGGAAGTCTTGTCCATCCAACATAAGTGGAGCACATTCTTGTGAAAATGTTTTTGTTCCTCTATTTTGCTTTTTAGCAAAATAATCTTGGAAATCGTACAGTGTCTGTCTTACCACTAGCCACCACAAAATGCTATGCATCAGAACCAGACCTGAAAGAACTGAACAGGAGAAGGTCCGTAAAGAGTCACTCCAAGAAAATCCAGCAAGGGATCACTGACACAAAGTACATTTTTGTAAACCATATCTACCTCTGTAATGGACCAGGAAACAATGGTTGCTAGGAAGGACTTAGCACAAATGAAGCACCCTATGTTGACCAAAACAAACTAAGATAAGAACAACCTAACGAAGTCTACAGAAATGCAAGACAAAGATATGTTCAAATCACTGCGATGCATGTATCCCCAAAAATACCCTTTTATAGTGGAGGGAAAATACACTCCAAACTTGAGACCTAATGTACCAGACTGTCCACATGCAAAAGGAATGGACATACGACTAAATTACATGTCACCTAAAATCATAGAAAAATGTTACATTTTACGAAGGTTCAATAGCATCAAAATGTACAGTTTGCCCAATTTCTTTTACAAACCTGCAGCATTTTGATATTATTACAATATTGTAGGTTTTGGAGGCAGTGCTGTATGCATATGCCAATCATATATATACAATGACATGAATATCATGAAAGCGAAGGTATTAGGTAGCAAAGATATGGATAGGTCTGACGAGTGATAAGCTTTATAAGCACACAAATACTTATTTCAAAATGGAACTTATTTTATACAAGACAACCGTCTTTACTTTTTAATGATGACATTTCACTTTATAGACACTTCCAATTGATCGAAAGCAAACATGAGTCACTGACGCCACTACAAATCTGAAGAAAGATAAGATGAATGCATCAAATATTTTGCCACTTCAATGAAAGTACTGCTATCCTTCTTAACAGCTGCTTAATACTATGGTAAGCAAATCAATCAGTGGGCGTGAGGTGGAGAACAGAAAAGATTATCACCGATCGCATTATCATGATTTGGATGAGAACAGTTGTCTCCCACCAAAGAAAGCCGACCCTCCAGAACACAGTAAGCAGTTCAGGACTATAATAAAGTCTACTTTAGTAGAACAAAATATAGGTACTTGGAAAATGTAAACACAGACTCTTGAAACAATGATAATGTAAAAAGAATCAAAGGTTTGCTATATGTGTGTGAGCAATGGAAGAAAAATAAATTTACAGTACAGAAAATAATGGTAATAATGCTTGCAGGCATACTGCACTTTCAAAAGCATATGTGCGGATGTCAAGTGCTGTGACGTTTACTCCGAGAACAATCAATATTCTCCATAAGCTTCGCATTATAATATATGTCGATACAATTAAGCCTGGTAGGTAGCTATTGTGACTTTTCTTCAACACTGCCATGGCAACTTTTGAAAACAGATCCATGAAGGGGCGTGGTCTGTGACGTATGTTACTCATACCCTTAAATAGCTGTGGGCCATGCAATGCAGCCGCAGAGCCGTGGGCCTGCTCGTTTACTTCCTAGAGGTGTAAGACAACTGTAAGGTGGCAATCTGATTCAGCTTCCACTAACTTTAATGTTTAGTGCAATTCCTATTTTTGCAACTAAAAAGAAAAAAATAAGCTCCCCGTGTAAGCAGGTAGAGGTAGGATAGCCTTGTGACATACAAAAAAGTACCACAGCACTCCCCTTTTTCTAGGTAAAACAGACTCTTCACTAATGAACTTGTATAACAACTTTTCAAACTAAATTTCAGTAAGTAACTTTCCCAAGACATACTTGTTGCCAAAGATGTAAATAGTCTATTCGTTTATGCTACCGTTATACAATTACGGACACAATTAATTTAGCAAGCTGAACGTTTTTAGAAATTGATAACATACCTGCTTTATTCCCGTTCTCTTCATCCTGCAAAACAAAGGAAACTCAATTAACATACTGGGGAGCATGTTTAAATACCATTTACAAGTTGTCTTAAGGAAATTAATCCAAAAGCACACAAGATGAATACAAAGACTCGATAGTGGTGCAGTGTACAAAACAATTTAAATTCCCAAGTAAATCGTTTCACAAAAGACCTCAAACGAATTAAGAAAATTGAGATTTAAAGGTAGAAAGGTGCAAACTGAAAGCTGCGCATTTTAATCACTCTTTACCTGATTCACAAAAAAAGTCAGAAACTGAAACGGGCATCTCTCTGTGGATGCAATTTTACGACTTTCTAGGATTTACAAACGTTCACCGTAGCAAACCTGTAAGCTGCACCAGGAGGAGGTTCCCAGGCTTACTTCTGGGATGAGAATGTGACATTTCTAAGTGGACCCTGTTCATATTGTATGAACTTCTCCTTAGCGGAGAACAGAGTGAACAGGAACAATATTTTCTTTTTCTCCAAAGGGAAACTATTTTTCCCAGTGGAGAAACCCTTTCTCCTAAATGCCCATCGTTTCTGGCAGCGATCCATTCCCATTCCCATCCTGGAATTGGATTTACACAGGATGTTGGCTGGAATAAAAATACTGCCACATTGTAGGTCGAAAGTGGAATGAAGGACATTTCAGTCGTAAAGGTGAATGTAAAGCGCATGTAATCGACCCCAGAATGCAACAGGAATGTCTCCTTTAAATGCAGACCCACACCTCAACATGAAACCAACCACTTCTGGGGTCACAATTCCAGAACTTGGTTTCGTTTGACAATCTGATATGTTCTGGGTGCTGCAATCATGGATTGCATAAAGTAATCAACGGGACTAGTACATTGGAGACCAAGTTTTCTGGCCAAAATTTCAGGAACTGCGTTCTGTCGAAATAGAGCGTGGTGGCAATTGGACCTTGAAAAGCATCCGGTGGCCACTATTCCTCCAAGAGGAGAAAGCAGGAAACAATAACACAGTCTCTACTCTCAAAAATCTAAACACAGAAACAAACTGTGTATATGTTAAACAAGAAATCCTGACAACTATTACTGCGCACTAAAACGAGACAATCTGATCAGCCTAGTTTGCTGAAAAAAATCGGCATGATGCAAATAAGCACATGAAAACATTTATTATAACTGGCGATAAGAGAAGTAAAACGATATGGGCCAAACTGAAAACAGGAATGTAATTATTGTTTACCCTGTTAGCTACCTCGGATTTTTTATTTACTCCAAAACAAAACTTAAGTATTGTAAGAATTGAAATCGTTACACCAGTAAAACTTACTAGATTGTAATCAACTGCCTATAGTTATATCTTCGCACTAAGCTACAAGTTAGTTACTTATGGCAATGCTCTTTCTGGTGGGATACTCTACCTAGCTGAAGATTCCACACCTTAGAATATTCCCTAGTAGCCACAGTGGATCCGAAGAAAGTTGTAGCAGTGCTCTCGCACACGGATAGATGCCACACCGTCCTAGAAGTGGCGAGCAGAGCCGAAAATGAGCATCATCCGTTAAGTTTCCATGATTCCAGAAGCAGAACTTGGACTGTGGGCGACAGTCTGAGTACTAACGTGGGACCTTTATAGATGCTAAAAAGAAAACACTTGAAAGAACAGGGAGGAGGGAGGTCAGTGAGGAAACTATGGTTAGACCGAAGGTCCACCAAAAAGAGCATAGGGGAAGTATCTTGTTCTTCTGATACACTCGTACATACAGATTCTTCATCATAGAACAGACACCAAAGCAGTACATGCAGATGGTGGACAATCTGAGGGGTAGGCTCAGACCAAAAAGCCCTGCAGAATGGAGTGGGCAAACTGTCAAGGAAGTAGTGCTTTGCAAGCATGTGTGTGGACACCCACGTTGCAGCTTGGCAGATACAAAGAAGAGGCACTCCTCTTGGCAAAACAGAGGTAGTGGCCTTAGCCCTGTTGGAACATGCTCTTAGACCATACTGGTTGTGCTTCATAGGCACTGCATAGCAGATTATCAACGCCGAGGACTAGGCACTTCAACAGGGTCTACACTTGTGCATTGGCTTAACCTTTCTTTGCTCCAGAACACCCCACAAAACCTTGTCTACTTGATAGTCATTGTTCCAAATAATGTAAAAACTTTAAAGAATTTCTGGGGTTCAACCGATGAAGCCTCCTCATTACTTTTCCTTCAAGGGATAAAGGGGAGCAAAGCACACCGGGCAGA
Organism: Pleurodeles waltl; assembly: GCF_031143425.1. Classification (NCBI taxonomy): domain Eukaryota; kingdom Metazoa; phylum Chordata; class Amphibia; order Caudata; family Salamandridae; genus Pleurodeles; species Pleurodeles waltl. Next base: position 770,478,462 of record NC_090449.1, on the reverse strand, counting down.
GGGAGCAACTGCTCAGAGTAAAGGGGAGTCTCAACTGTAAGCCTGTAAGCAATAGCAACAAAGCTGCCCGACTCCTTAGAACCAATTTAACTACACTGAAAGCATCTGCACTTCACTCACTCAAGCTACCGTAATAGCAATGAGGAAGACAATCTTTATGGTCATGAGACGTAGCAAGCAACTATGCACAGGTTCGAAAAGTATACACACAGGAAATGCTAAGACTAAGTTAAGGTCCTACTGTAGCAGCACAAACCTTGTGATAAGGAACACGTGTATCAAACCTTTAATAAACCTCGTCACAATAAGTGATTTAATCAGGGACAGTTGGTCCAGCAAATGCAGAAAGGCTGAAACATCAGACAATCAACCTTATTCCAGTTCTACCTTTAGGACTTGCTGGGCTAAAGACAAAGTAGTGTCTGCAAGCGAGGATAACATCCACCACTTCAAGCAGCAAATCAATTGCCAGTGCTCAATCTCCACCAATAGACGTTTAATTGGAGACCTTGTCTTGCTGACGACATCAGAAGTCCTGCCGATGCTGTAACCTAATCAAAAGACGGATGCTCATTCTCAGGAGCTCTTGCTATCACACTCCCTTGCCCAATCCAGGGCAAGTAGGATGACTTGGGCCCTGTTCTTGATGTTCTTCAGAACTCAGAGTAGGGTAGTAGTGGTATAAAGGAGTTGTTCCAGTGAGTATATGTCTCCTAATGATTATTCTTGCAGAAACTCTAGGACGCAATATTGTTGACTGCATTCTCAATAGGGACAAAAAAAAAAAACACCTAAGGCTCTACCTACTGGTCTAAGACTACTTGCCCCACCTCAAGATGTAAGTGCCACAGATGATCTGCTTAACGTCTGCTCTGTTTATCCACTTGCGAGTTCAGGACCCCACCAAGTGGTTGGCACATACAGAGATGCAAAACGTCCTGGTACAGGGCCATATTGTGGTGGGGCCGTTCATGAGAATCTGCATTAGCCTCCCTCTCATGGACAGGAGAAAAGTCTTCAGGACCAGACAAAGGGCTTGTAGCATTAATAGACTGTTACGCAGTCACACCTCTACTGGAGGCACGATATCTCTGATCACCACCTTCAGATGTGACCTTCTCCACCCTCTACCCCTCCCAAACCAGTATAGACGCAGCTGTTATCAATCAGCTCTGGGTGTGGAAAGGAGAGTGGTCTGCCGCAGAACAGATTGTGATCAGCCACCACTGAAGACCATCTACAATCTCTTCTGAGACCTGGATAGTGTTGGAAAGGTGGCCTTGATGCTGCAACCACTGGAATTTTAAGTTCCACTACAGGGCTTTCACGTGTGACCAGGCACAGATGACAAGGAGGATGAATAAGACTAAGAGTCCAACAAGTCTAAAAGTGAGCCTCTCCAGGATTCAGGATCTAGTCTGAAACATCAAAAGTGTAACCCCGAAAGTCTAAGACATGCAGCTGCAGAGGAAAAGCCTTGAAAAACAGCCTGTGCAGTAACGCCTCAATGAACGGAAGAGCGTGTGACAGAATCAAGGGATATTCTGGCTCATTTAAAGTAAACACCAATGATGTTAGGAGGTCAACCATCGTCTGAGGTGGTCTATGACTGATTGAAGTGAGATGATCTTTAAGAGCCAAGGAATACAGGAACACCTGACCTTCATAGTTAAGCAGCAACCAGAGTCATCACTTTTGTGAAAACCTGAGAGGCACTGATGAGGGAAAAGGTGTTTTGGGGGGGGGGGGGGGGGTAATGGGGAACAGCAAACAAACTGCTTGTGGCCAACCTTGAACCAAAGAGTACTATAAGACGAGTATATGAAAATACAGGAGGCTAAGGACACTACCTAGTCCCCCAGGTCCATATCAGAAAGGATGTGTGGATTTTAAATTTGTCCTTCTGCATAAAGGCATTCAGGGGTCAACAGTCCAAAATAGGCCTGAGGCCCCTTTTGCGGCACAAGAAATAGCAGGAATAAAATGTACACCTTTCTCAAAGTTTAGTACCATTCTATGGCTCCCTTGGAGAGCAACAAATATACCTCCTATGGCATAATAACAGAAGCTCTTACATTCTGAAAGAGTCTGCACAATGACACGCTTCACCAACAAGTTACTTAGCTTGGCAAATGCCTTTATTGGTAGAGACAATCTAACCACAGATTCCTCGCCTTGTGAATTTCCCCAGGGACCACCCTGGATCTGGAAACGTTTACAGCCATTCCCTTGCACACTGATTGGTGGAGTTAAGTGACTCTGCATCAAGTCCATTGCGCTGCTGATGTGGATGCCAGAGTCCTTATATATGTGACACTACTGCATGCTGTCAGTTTCTTTCTGCTCTCTGTCCGTGACAATGGACGTAGATCTATTGAAAACAGGATGTGGCAGAGTGCAGAATTCCAGATTAGGATTTTATTAATAGGCTGCATGACTCCATTCCACAGAACAGGAAGGCGGTTCAAGTCAGTGAAGAATCTGCAGTTAGTCCCTCTCAATGAGAAAAGGCGCTACTGAAGGTAAGCAATTAGTTTTTCTGATAGAGACCTCCGATCCCGAATAGATACCAAAAGCTGTTCCTCTCCAGGTGGAGGATCTGCGGAATAGGTCAGAATAGGAAATCCAGCAAGACCTATCAAGTGAAGTGCCTGTCCCACCAGACCTGGCTGTCCAAGCAGCAGTGCTTTGTGAATGCATGGAGGGATGCCCACACAGTCTAGCATATGTCCAGGGCCGGCACGACTCCCACACCTGCGGCACAGTAGCAGCCTGCACTACGTGGAACAAGCATGTAAAACCTTCCTGGGGCTGCTTCTTGGCTAGCCCACTGCAGGTCTTGGTGCATTACACAATCTATCGGGCAATGGTTCTCTTTTGCACCGTTTTACACTTTTTGCCACAGACAAACCAATGAAATGTTAGTCATTCTGTTGATACTCCCTGGACCAATCAACGTAAAAACTAAGCATTCTCTTAGGGTCAAGGGGATGGAACAATTTTTCCTCTTGCAGGAGTGAGGAGGTGAATAGAAAACCAGAAAGGAGACGGATTGTCCTATGAAAAAGGGTGTAATTACCTTCGGCATGATCTTATGCACAAAAAGTATACAGTGGTACCACGGTCAACGCCTGGAGTTCACTCACTTACCTGGCTGATGTTCTAGTGATGAGGAACGCAGTCTTGATGGTTAGTAGGTGGAATGGGATAACTGTGCATAAGTGCAAAGGGCATGCACATTAGGTAAGCAAGAACCAAATTAAGGTTCTACTGCAGCATCACAAAAGGTGATAGCAGAACATGTGGGTCAGTCTCTTAAAAAAACAGTTAATCACAAGTGACTTGAAGAGGGATGGCTGATAAGGTGAGCATAAGAAGGCCGAAAGACACAAAAGATTTTTAACTGTTGTAACATCAAAATCATGCTAGGCAAAAGACAAACAAGACAAAAAAACATTTGATAACTGCACTTAAGGGAGGAATTTCAAAGCAAGAACACCAAACAACTAACCCAGCATGAGGCATTAACTGATTTGGCAGATGGACTCCTGGCTGCCAGGATGACAAAACTGGACACTTTGGGAGAGAGATTAAAAGCCCTCAACTTTCTCTGCTGAGTTTCCACTCATTGAGGACCATCTTGTGTACGTTCAGGTGCAAAAAGAGGTCCTGCTGCTGTGACAACAACAGGCAGTGACGTCAGAACCCATGTGCTCAAGTCAGACGTTCCGAGTACCAGACTCTCCTCATCCGTTCAGGAGAGAGAGGGGCAGAAAGGTGGGCAGCCATGACGTCCAATGTTGGCAAAAGTAGCCCTCGAGAGAGAGAGAGAGAACTGCCTTTGGAATTTCAACATGTAAGTGTTTGGACACTGTGCATTCTCTGCAGTGGCAAACAGATCAAGCTAGGATTTACTCCACAATAGAAGATGTCCTGTGCCACAGAGTTTAACTGCCACTTGTGATCCACTTGCAGGGACAGCGGAGTTTGTCCACCCTGGAGTTTTAACAACCCGACAGACACTAGGTGACCAGGGAGATGCCCTCAGCAATCAGCCCTTTTCAGAGAGAGTGTCCTAGCTCAAGATCCACAATTCCACACTGTCCGGTTTGTTGCTGTACCACATGGCAATCGTGTTGTCTGATATAATCTGTCCCCTTGACAATCAGATGGAATGTTTTCAGTGCCAAGTGAATCTCTTGGAATTGCGACATGGTTATGTGAAAACGAGCTTCAATAGGAGAGCAGAGTCCTCCGTTCTCCCTCTCTCCGACATGACCTCCCCAGCCCAGCAATGATGTATCTGTCAAGACTGAGTTTTAGGGTAGTGGAAGAAGGGGTCTGCCGCCTGTCCAACTGCGGTCAAGCAGCCAACAATACAGATCTTTTGCAGTTTCCTTCTACACTTGAATGGACTCTAACAAGTACCCTTGGTGTTGAGCTGACTGAAGCCTCCGATTCCACGCAGAGCATGCATGTGCCATCTGGCATGGTTCCATAAGCAGGATGCAGGAGGTCAAGTGGCCCAGACATCTGAGAACCACTTTCACTTAGATCCAGATCAATGAAACATAGGGCCCATAGCTTGAATGTCCCAAACTCATTGAGGTGTAGGAAAGGCTCAGAGGTTTACCGTATCCAGGATGTCTCTGATGAAGAGGACCCGCTGTTAAAGAGTCATGATTAAGAATCCTGACTATATCAACAGGTGGGCTGTCATTGTTTGGGGCAAGCATGCCTTCAGCAGCCAGTCATCGAGATACAGGAAGACTGCTGTTCCCAATCTCTGCAGATGGGCTGGTACCACCACCATCACTTTAGTGAAAACCTGAGGTGCACTGCTAAGGCCAAATGGGAGAACAGAGAAGTGAAAGTGATCATGAGCTAGCTGAAACCGCATGTAACATCTATGGTACTGCAAGATGGAAATAAGCAAACATGCACCCTGCAAATGTATTGCAATCATCAAGTATCCTAGATGCAGGGCAGACAGAATTTGCGACAGCATGAGCATCTGGAAGTTGTCCTTGAGGAAGAAGAAGTTCAGAGTATGACAGACTGAGGATGGGATGCAGGCCTTGCTCGTTTTTTCAACACCGGCAAATAACAGGAGTAGCAACCAGTCCCGATCTTTGATGCCATCACCCTCTCTATTCCTTTGTTAGCCAAGAGAGCTTGGACAGACAAGGGATCTTCCAGGAGGTGAAATGGGGTGGGTGGAATGTTCAGGTAATAAGACAAAAGGGTAACAAGCATGCATTTTATATGATCTGAGCAGCCACTTATCGGACGTGATGCTCCTTTGCCTGGAAAGGTGAAAGGTGATGCAACCTCCTATCAAGCGATCATCAGCTACCAAGGGCTAATTAAAATGGTATTGCAGCAGTTCCGGGGGAGGGTCTGGGCTTGACACAGTCAACCTCATCCCCAGCCTTGACATCAGAAGACACCTGTTGTTGCGGAGGGATATACTGTCTCGGCCTGTGCTGGTAGCCTCTACTGGAGTCTTGAAAGGGTCGCTGCTGCTGGGGGAACTACAAAAGCAAAGCCCAGAGAGCAGGTAGTGGCCTTACTCTACCTAAATCTTTCAAGGACTGAGTCTGCCTTCACTCCAAGAGCTGTCAAAGGGCATGCTCATGAGAGACTGGTGGATATCAGACAAGAAGCCTGTGGGGCAAATTCAGGCGTGATGCCCAAGGACTATGCTGAACAGACTGCCCCGACTATAAGTAGTGCTGAGACTGGTTATGATTGAGTATTTTGTACTTCCTGCATGGCCAAACTCAACCCTTGCAAGGTTGGACGGAGCTCCTCTGGGATATCTGGTAAGATGACCACCACTCTGTCCCAAAGCCTATGCAAATACCTTACCAGAAGGCATGATGCGTTGCCAAAGCATAGGCTGGCAGCGATCATTTGTTTCACAAATGTCTCTCTTTTGGAATCCCTGTCAGGTGGAGTGATAGGGAAAGAACTGGGATTCAAGTGGTTGGTAGAAACGTGCAACCACTAAGATCTCTGGAGTATGGTGTTGCAGCAAAAAGCCCGGGTCTCCAGGAGCAGGCCTGTGCCACCTCGCCACTTGCCTACAGCACTGATTGTGGATTATGCTGTGTTGAGGACCACCGTGACCACAGTACATTTTGACTTTTTGAATCAGCAGAATGAGGTAAAGTATCTCAGTCGCTCTCCAGATTGCTTTTGCATAGGAGGTGGGCTGCTAGTTATCCATGGTGGGTTTAGGGGAAGAAATGCCAACACCTGGCAAGGTATTCAAAACACTGGTGTTATAGGTCATAAAAAATATTGCCATCATCATATTTACTGTCATCATCATCATTTGTCCCCTATATTATACCAATAGGCATAGTCTGGTTCAGAGTGGCATATAATTTCTAGGTCTGGTCAATGAGGTCTGCTCCGTTTCCAGCATTGGTGACGGCAACACTGGCATCAACACTCAAGCCGGCGGCATTGGTTGCAGTGTCAAAGGTGGCATCAAGCATGGTGCAGATGGTGGACTTGTGGTGGCGCTGGGGCTGGAATGGGGAGGGTAGAAGCAGAGGAATGTGGCAGCCTCCCGACAATGGGCACAGTCAGCATCAAGGACGGATCCTCCAACGGTAAATCAAGCGGAGGCCCCCCTCAGGGGCAATGGGTCCGAAGGCACGCCAGAGAGTTCCAGCGTGGCACCAAAACTATGGGCCATGGCTATCCTTAGCTGCTGGAGTTGTTGCGGTAAGTTCGGGGTAAGGTGGAAACGGAACTAGCATTGGAATCAGATCACTGTTGGAAGACTGACTGTCACCCAGATGTACCTGGAGTATCGCGTAAGTCTGAATGGTGGGAGTGGCGTGATGCATGAGACCCATGCCTGGATTCTTTGTGTTTTTTTTTTGGATTTTTTTTTTTTTTTTAAATCAACTGACCCCAGTGACCGGGATGATTAACAGTCATGGGAGCAGCCTCAGGAGCAAATGCATTTCTGAGCTCTCTACTTCGGCCGAGACTGCCACACTTTCAACTTGGACTGTGAGCAATTTTTTCTACCTATGGAGTTCTTACTTATGTCAGCGCAGCATGGACATGACGCAGTTGTGTTTTGAAGTTAACCAACATAGATGGATGTAATGGCCATCTTTAACCCACATCTGCCAGTTAGTCATAACATGGTTTCATGGTTTAAACCTAGTAGATTTAGGGGGTTATACTGTCTGCACACCGTTGAAGATTTATGGGAAATAACTTCTGTCAGAAATGACAGGATTCGAGAAGCTCAAGAGCCACATCACCAGGGGAGGAAAGAAAGAAGTTGACATTAGCCCACATAGGTAGCACATATATAAGGATCCAGATGTCACACCCGGGGTGGGATGGAACCGATGCAGAGCCACACACTAACCCCTGATGTACAAGGAGTTGCTACAAAAGTTTTCGGAACCAGCTTGGTGCCTGGGGAGATTCAGGGGTGAGGAATCTGCAGTTAGAAGTATCTATCAGAGGGATGACACAATATGCATGATGTTATGGAGTGACAATGGCTTTTTCAATAATAAAAGATAGTTAATAAGCAGCGGGAGGAGCAGCCCAATGATGAAGCATGCCCACCAAGTACGGGTGAAGGCACTGGTTTTGTTTAAGTTGCTTAACATTAAGTCTTACATACATTTCTAGCTGCCATAGCGAGGGTCTGAAATTCTAGCTTTAGCAGGAGATATGTATCCATTGTAAACTTTAATTTATGTTTGAGAGGCCAAACTGTATCCCTTGGGTAAAACTAATTGCTTTCAGTCCATATGATTGCTCCTTCTAACAAAATCTTAAAATAAAGCACAGAGAGGTCAACAAATTGGCAAACAAGCTGCTATACAAAAAGGGTAACATACCATCCATCTGAACAATGTTGGGGGATTTGTAGAAGTAGCACTTCTCTGTAAATCGCTAGTGGAGGTAGAAAAGTCTTACATTGAGGGGTGGATGAAAAAGCATCCAAGATCTTAAAGCAAGACAACAGGGTTCAAAAACCCAGAGGGATGGAAATGAAATAGCACAGAAGAAGTGCAAATAAACATTTCAATGAAGGAAATCTATAAGTAAACTAAGAGCTTGAAGCCTTAGCATTTGATTTATGTTCTACATCACAATCCAAGCGGAACATCACTTTGTAAAATTATTTTCAGGTGAAGCCCTGTCAAAAAAGCATGTAGACCCTGGAAATAAGGATTTCAAGCCTGGACAAAATCCAGTAAAAGTGTTCTAGATCTCATTAAGGTAAAGGTTCATTAAATTAGGTTGAGGGTGAATTAAAAAAAAAAAAAATCTTTATTTTGCTGTTCAAAATGAAAATAAGGAAAAGTTACTTACCCTGTAGGCATCTGTTTGCAGTATATGTGCCGAATATTCACATGCTGTGCATACTTCCACCATCTAGTGTAGAACTTAGATGTATACAACTTGTTTTTCTTCAAAATAAGTCTTTTCGAATCACAAGGTCCAGTGACTCCACCTATTTTTGGTACAGTACAGTCCAATCAAATTCAGGCAGATCCACTAGTCTGATTAATGAAATGTTTTTACAGCCTTTTCACAATCTGGAATTGGATGCACATAATAGTCAACAGTAAGGACGTACATGGACACAATATGTTTTTTGGAATGTAAAAGTGTGGTAAAAAATAGGGTCAATACACACAACACACACACAACACACAATTTAGAGGCTCTATTTGCCTGTGTTGATTACCAAGAACGATTTGCACCGCATGGTACCAACATGGTAGCCTGATAGTTAATAATATTAGAAATACTGAGCATTATTGAAAGAACACAGGAATTTTGAGACTATCAAGCATGCATGAAAATGTAGATTTTCCACAGCTTTGATGGACAGAAAATCTGGATTTTATTAAAGACACAGAAGCTAATATTCTTGCAATCTCCTTTATGGCCACTTCTCACAGCAGCCCCCTTAACTATATAGAACCTTAGCAAAGTTTCAACACAATAAAAGGCCAGAACCCAGGCATCTTTCTTCTTTTTTTGCATATTGCAGAACCACAAGATCCATCAAACGTTTTAAACTGAGTGCAAATTAACAAATCCAAAGTCCTAATTGCATGTCTCTTAAACAAATCCTAAAACTCAGTCGCCAGCAGCTCCAGACTCCTTCCATCCGCTTTCACTGTTGTGCTCCAGCTACAAGAAAAAACAAAAAAAAATATTGGGTTGTGTTAATAGGAGGGATACTATTAGTCTCTGTCTTTAATAAACCCCAGATTTTCTGCTCATCAAAGCTGCGGAAAACCTACATTTTATGGCAAGACCAGATGCTGACATTATTGTACATTTAAAGCATCTTTACTGAACAAGAAACAGCATTCATCACTGGTTTATAATAAATCCTTCTGAATATTGCATCATTAGGCCAATCTGCACATCTTACAGTGTCTTGCAATGCACCCCAGCATAAAAGCTTTTGAAGCAGAAGCACTTCTCACAGAATGTGCACCAAAACAAACTTGCCTCCACATCAGCACATTCCCTCACTTTTTACCCACTGAGCAAGAGTAGGAGCAGAAACTGCCCTATGTAGATGCCCAAGAGATATTAATGAATGATGCCAAGATAAAGATCTCAAAGGACACGTTCTCGTCTCATACTCATTGACACAACGAACCACACAACTTCTGGTGCTCATCAAAATAAGGATAAAAAATAGATTCTGAATTTGTCTTGGTCTTTTTACTCAAGTAAAAGCACACTCCCTCAGGACTGAAAACCCTGCTAGTAACATTCAAAGCCCTCACATCTGAAACCCTTCTAAAAGACAGACACAAAGAAAAAGTAAACTTTTGAGCCAAAACCTTCAAACTCAATCCACTATTGTTTTCCACTTCTTCCAAATAGTCAAACACTTTTCACACATTCCAAACTGAATGAAAAATGTCCTAGCTATCATAACAGAAAGTTAAATTCTATTAAGGGCAGGTAGGCGAGGATTAAGCTTTTACTTTCTCCACTTTATTCTCAAGCAGCCATTAACTTTATGCAGAAAACAGTAAAGCACATTTCACATAAGGCCTTGGGAAAGAACACAAAACAATCCATCCATCCATCCATTCAGAACGCTGCACCACTGATATTGTTCACTGCACACCCTCTATACTCCTTTTTCTTCCTGCGACACAACAAAGATTTCTGTGTTAATCTTGCTTAGTGGGTTACGTCCCTACGAAATATGTCATAGAATAGGATTCTGAAATCATATGGCTAGGCCTCCATCAACAAATAATGATATACCAGTTGATTTCATGTGTCTATGCAATTGAACAACCTTGAAGACAAATATATACATTAATTATACACACTGAAATTATAGCAATACGAAGAAAAACTGTCATGCTCCGACGGGTGGGTGTCCTAACCACGTTAGCAAAGAAAGTGGACTAATCCTCACCTCCCTGTCCTTGACAGAATTGAAACTTTGTTACAATAGCTAGGAAATATTTCATTCTATGTCAAGACACGGAGGTGAGGATTACGCTAGTTCAAAGCTTTTCCACCACTACGGTTGCCAGATTCAAAATTGGTTAAAGGAAAATCTTTTAATAGTAGAGGATGTCTTCTAACCTCGCACTCCAAGTAAATGCTTTAGATGCCATGTCTTTTCACGCGGAGTGAGTTCCAAATTGGAAAATATCAATACCAGCCTCCTGCATAGTACATCTGACCCTTCTGGCAATAGTAAGGGAAGAAACTGCTTTGTGAGGCTTAGTGAGGGCGATCAACAATTGCCTCTCCCCTGGAGGGTGTAATTCTTCTGTCATAGACTCGTAAGCTTTAACTGCCTTAACCACACAGTTTTGGAATGTCTGGAAAAGTCTGAGACAATACGATTTTTGAATTATTGTTGGTTCTTCGAGCAATATGAAAAGAGACCCCTTCTGGGCTAACCTAATGCCCCTCAGGAGTTTGCAGACCAAAGGATGCTCCCCAACCGGATGGACATCTATCGGCATGTGTCCCACCGAAATAGCTTATCGAAACGTGTTAATTGATGTATAGGCTAGACCATCAGAGGCCAGAGCTGCCAGGAAATACAAAATATTGGCAATTTCTGCTCCCAAGGGATCCAGCTGTCATTGAAGACACCAATCCAGCCATCGCGATCATGCAGAATGGTATCTCTTATTCGTACTGTCTGCCCAGGCTTTGGCGAGTAGAGAGGCAGGTTCTCGTGAAATGCCCAGGACTTTCAGCATTCCTGGTACTCTTTCAAGTCATTAGATAAAGCGAGCACGCTAGAACCAGGTGCTAAGGGTTGCCTTGGGGATGCTGGAGTAGATCAGGGAATAGAGGAAGAGGGATTGGAAAATCCCAAGAAATTTCCATCAGAACTGGAAACCAGACTTGAGACCTCAAAAAAGGAGGGATCACCACTAAATCCGCCTGCTGTCGCCGAACCGGAGTACGTAATCTCATTATCATTGAGAATGGTTAGAACACATCCCTCTATTGGCTCCAATCCTGGAGAAATGCATCCATTTCTACTGTATTAGGGTCCGGCCGCCAACTGCAGTATCTGTCCAGTTGATTGGACCTCACTGATTGATGTTCTCCTGAAACCGAGATCTTGTTGTCGGGTTATTAATTCCAGAATGTTCAAGCCAGATCCAAACGGGTTTTCGGTTGGGTACCCCCTCAGTGGTTGACACTGCGTACCGCTGTCACACTGTCCATCTTGAGAAGGACGCAAACCTTCCCGTTGGCCCAACACTTGACAGTGAAGGAACATGCCATTAATTCCAGGCAGTTTATTGGAAGGTTTGTTGTGCGGGAGTCTACTTTCCTCCTAAAGAACATTCTCAACACCGTGCTCCCCAGCCCAAGCAGCTGGAGTTCAACTATATCAACAGATCGGGTTGGGAGCCGAAAATGGCACAACCATTCCAGGCTTCCATGTGGAGAATCCACCATTGCAGTTCCTCCTTCGTCTCCAAGAGGGGAACTGACTGGGAATAGGTAAGCCCTGCTGGATATGGGGGATCTTCAGGGATTGTAGTGCACTATATTGGGGAAGACCCGGGAAGATGGCCTGTATGGAGTATGAGAAAGTCCCACTATTTGTGTCAGTTGGCATAGGGATATCAGAAGCCTGGCAATTGTCTGCTTGAGCACGTGTTTTATCTCGGACAGTCTGCGGGATGGTAGGCTGAGGGTAGCTTTGACCAATTCTATCATGAATCCCAGGAATTGCATGGATTTGGAAGGGGAGAGAGGAATTCTTCCCATTGATCCGAATCAAGAGACTCTAGTAGGTTGATAGTCATCTTCAAGTGCTCAGTCAAGCGCATAGAGCATTGATGCATGATAAGAATGTCATCTAGGAAGACGATTAGGTGTACACCTTGCGCCCTCAAGTGTTTGACCGCTGATTTCAACATTTCTGTGAAACACCTGGGAGCAGAAGAAGGGCTCTTAACTCGAAAATCTGTGCCCTCCATTGGAACTGACAAAGTGTTGATGAGGAGGAAAGATGGGTATCGTCAAGTAGGCATCCTTAAAATCCAAGCCGACCATCGAATTGGCTAAGTGCAGGAGATCCCCGAGGAGATGGATGCCTTCCACCTTGAAGTGGCAGTAAACAAGTAACTCATTGAACTGTTTCACATTGATAGCAGGGTGTTGGCCCCGTCCCTCTTTTCCACTAAGAACAGGTTGCTGGAGAAACCAGAGAGGCGTAAGGGCTAGTGAAGCTGACGCACCGCCCGCTAGGGGGTAGAGATGCATGGAGCCCTTTACAATAGTGTGTAGCCCCCTGGCAGCTGCTGGACCGTGAGCGCACAAGAGCCTGCGAGCGGAGAGTGCCCACAAAAGGAGTGTTTAGAACATTCTTGTAGTCGCGCTGCGAGAATAATATCAATTACCAAGATAAACAGAAAATCAACTGTGATAAAAATAACCGTATTGACAACAAGACGTAGAGAGCACTTATCTGAGGCTGCTGGAGCAGCAACGAAAAAGGAGGATAGAGGGTCTACAATGAACAATATTGGTTGTGCTGCGTTCTGATTGGATGGATTGTTTTGTTTTCTTTCCCAAGGCCTTATGGGAAATGTGTTTTACTGTGGTCTGCATAACAGTAATGGCTGCTGGAGAATAACGTGAAGAAAGTAAAAAAGTCTAATCCTCACCTCTGTGTCCTGACACAGAATTATACCTGGAAACTGGCAGTTTGGATATCCTTATACTCCTCATCAAAAGCCTCATCAAAACATCCGGACCTACAGAAACACCATTCAGTAATCTATGTCTTCCACCATGATCTATGCACATTAATTGTCCTACAGGCCAAACCTGACGAACAATTGACAAATAATTTGCCACTTCTACCACATCCATCGAAATGGGATCAAAACCCTTTTCCACACACCAGCAAACCCTTTTTCCCATGCTAATCTATACATTTTCCTGGAACCCAGGATTCTCTAATAAGATTAGAAGCTTCTTGTGAAAGTCCTGGCACCTCCTAGACACAACTGAAATTTTCCATGCTTTCAGTCTCAATTGACCTGACATTACCAATTTGTGTACTTCTCCTAATGGACCCAACAGAATTTCTGGAAATCCTGGCAAAGAAAATTGACAAATCTATGGACACCTCTAGGAGAAATGGATTCCACACCTGTGACTTCCAAAGAGGAGTTACTAACAACACCGTCTCCTTCCATTTGCGCACCATCAAAATGCATGAGTGATCATCGAAAATGGTGGAAAAGCATATGGTTGGAGGCCCCTCCAATTATGCCGGAATGCATCTATTCCCGGTGACTCTGGATGCTAGCTGAAGAATCTCTGCAACTGGATATTCAACCTGTTCGCAAACAGATCCAGCTGAAAAGGACGCCAAATCCACATCAACCTTTGAAAAACTGATCTGTTCAGTGTCCAATCATTGGAGTCCCTGTAATTCCTTGAGTACCAATCGGCTTCCACATTCCTCAAACCTGGCATATGCTCTGCGTGTACTACAACATTCTGATTCAAACAATCCCATAAAGCCTCTGCTAGATCCTCAAGATCCATTGATCTTGGACCCCCTAAGTTGTTCACATATCTCACCGCTGACACTTTGTCCATTCTCAACAGCACTGAACACTGAGCCTTGCCCTTCGTGAAACTACTTATCGCAAAAGAACCTGCCCAAAGTTCTAGACAATTTATATGAAGCCTGCCTGCTTTCCTCCTCTGACCATAATTCTCCAGTTGAAATCGGATCACAATGTGCTCCCCAACCTGCCAAACGCATCTAATTCTATAATAATAATTTTGGGATTCTCTCCAAAAATAGCCTTTCCATTCCAAGCCTCCATATTCCTTACCACACAAGTTCTCCTTTTGCTTCCTCTGTAAGCACAACTGAATACCTCAAACAATCTCTCAAGTGCCTGGCCTTCAACTTCTGAAGAGGCCAGTAATTCAATGGTCCTAGAAAAACAGCCGGAATCGTAGAAGACAGTAGACCTACTATTCTCACTAACATTCTTAATGATATCTTTTCCATTTTCAACACCTTCCGAATCTTCTGCCTTATTCTTTTCCACTTCTTTCTCTGCACCTTCAATTGACCTTGCACTGTGTCCACCATGAACCCTAAAAACTGAGTTTCCTGATGTGGAATTAAACCCAACTTTTGTCTGTTCACTACCAAACCTAGGTCTTCCAAAAATAACACAGCTGTCCTTATGTAATCCTCTACCTTCTTCCTGTCCTGATCCATGATAAAATTATAGTTTAAGTAAATTATTAGAAGCACTCCCCATTCCCTTAAGAATGCTGCTACCAGACAAATCACCTTTGTAAAAACACCAAGGGGCAGAAGAAAGACGAAAGGTGGACAAACAAACTTCCATATCTTCTCTGCCTATCTGAATTGAAGAAACCTCTGATGCTGTTCCTGAATTGGAATCGTCAAATAAGCATCTTTTAAATCCAACCGTGTCAACCAATCCCCTGTAACACATTCCTTACCATATGCATGCCTTCCATCTTCAAATGATGGTACCATACCCAATCGTTCACATATCTTAAGTTTATTACAGGTCTCATTCCTTTGTCTTTTTCCTCCAGCAAAAACGTCTTTGCTTACCAATTCTGTAAGATTCAAACTGAATCTTATTAGCACTCGAAGACATTCCTGAATCAGCTATTCTATAAAATCTATTTGAGATCCTAACACCGTCTCCAGAACCTAAGGATCCCTTGTTATGCTTTCACAATTTTGACCGGATAACAGGAAGACCTATACTTAACTGATCCTCGGGAACGTCGATCTCCACGACCACCTCTAGATTTAGACGTCTGTCTCTGGGGAGATAAGTACCCTGGTTGATTAGGGGTCTGATACTGATAGGATCTGAAGCCTTTTGAGAATGAAGCCCTACAGATACTCTGTCAACAGCCCAGGAACCAACCCCTTGTTCATCCAGCCCTCCAAAAACACAACAGTCAAAAACATTCTGGATTTCACGTTGAGATTTTTGTAATGAACTAAACACTCTAACATATTTGGACTGCTCTTTACTGAGGGCGTTACCAGAAGGAAGACCAATAGCATCCTGACCAGCCTCATTATTTGCCAATTCTGACAATTTTGGATCAATCTTTAACAGGATGCTCTTTCTTAGTTCCACTGGTGTGCTGATCTAGCATTCCCAAGCAGACACACCGCTCTCCGAATCCATTGTCTCAATTCCTCCATATCAAGAGGCTTTTTGTGATATATGCATCTTCAGCCATATCAATTATCTTTGGGAGCGGACCTGTAAGATCCAACAACCAAACTTGGCACATTCTTAGACTCCTGTCTAAACCTTTCCTGGGTTCCCTTCACCCCTTGCCAATGAATGCTATAATCTTAGCATCGAGATCCAGTGTTACCAAGGCTTTATTCGCCAAACTAGGTCTAGGACCTTCAGACCTCATCTTCAGGCTGACATCCTTTGAAATCTGTTTACGCAGCCAAGTCTCGACATACTCCACCATGAGGCACTGGAGACCACTCAGAGGACAGAAGGTGCCTCAAAAGCACTGGATCAAACAGATTGACCTAAAGGATCCATTTACTCTGCATCGCCAATTTTAACACCACTTAAGGGTTCTGACCATTGTATGATCCCCACATCTAACTCATCTGAATCAAATCCAGAGGAGCAACTCAACTCCACTTTTGCACTGCCAGAGGAATCATCACAAAGGACAGTAGGATGTCTGCATGCCCTATTAGGCCTCTTAAATGCCTTCTCTGGACCCTTCTTGTGGTCCCCTTGCGTGTCCTCGTCGCCATCCTGATTCGTACAAACACAAAATCCCAAATAAGACCCTGCAGATTAACTTTTTTTTTTGGGCACAAATATTTTCAGTTTCCAAATGATTCCGCTTCCTACTTCTCCTTTTTTTTCTACTGTCCCCCTCACCAGCAGACCCAAACCCCTCCTGACAAGATAGCCCTGTTGCCTGTAATAAAATCTTAACCTTCTTTTCCATTCTGCCATCCAAATCCGCAGAAAATGTATTCAGCATAATACTTATCTTCTCTCCCAAAGAAATGTTCATAGAACTCAACACAGTTGGCTCCGACATATTCTATTACGCAATACACAATTTATAACCAAACCCTAAAATCTACTAATAAAACTACCCATTTATTGCAGAAATATCCCCGTCTGACAAACTCAAGGTGAACCCGTAACAAAGCTTAAATTATAAGAAAAATCTCCAAACTGAACCGTCACTTAGAGACTTACTGTCAAAATGCAAACCGCGTAATGACTGAACCGCTGTAACAGTGATTTCCACCCCAATCTATCAAACCCTTTAAGTCACACTAATCTATTACATTATCCCAATCCTTTAAAATGGCTGTCCCACCAACGCTGTACGTGCATAGCAAACATACAGTTCTTCTTTAATCACACTGAATAGGATGGAAAAGCCTCCTGCAAAAACAATGCTGCGCTGCAAACCAAATGTTTCCAACAATCACAGACCACGTACAGGGCTAATTTAAACAAGCATTTGCAATGCAACGGGTCTTGCGATTGCTCTAGTTAAAGCTATGAGCATTGTCAACTCCTAACAGGACTTTTCTTGCCACATAAACTGAAAATGAAAAGTAAAACCGTCTCAAATAAGCGAGCCGACGGCCGCCATGAGTGCAAAGCAGACACACAAAAGGAAACAGAAGTTTCGCTCGCAGTGAAACGTATCGGCAAAAGTGAAATTATCCATGTAACCGGCAAAAATGCAAATATACATGTAACAGCGACGATGTCATGCAAAGCGCTCAACTACTGTCCAGCGAGATCGCGCTGCCTACGAAATAAAGAGAAAAAGTAGTCCAGAAACCATACCGAAAACATGCAGCCTCGTTTGTATTCAGTAGTTGGCCAGTGCATTCGAGGCGGGCTAAACACCGGAAAAAAGGCATGACATATGCATGCCTTTCACTAATTAAATTAAGGGAATTTTAAAAGGCAAGCCCACAAACCAACCAAACTGATGGACGTGACATGGGCATGGCTAAAAGCCCACAGAGAGATTACACCAGGGACAAGAGCTCTTTGCTTGCTCGACCCTAAAAAAAGAAATGCCTTGCTCCTAACTAAACACTCAGTCAAGCGCTTTCATTTGCTTTGCATGCATGGCTAGGATCACCGGCCTCACAAGATTTTTGTGTCCTACTCACACGGCCAAAGTCAGCCACGTCACTGGACGGTCTCGCACTCCATGTATGTTACCCGGATCAGAGGCTTCACGGAACTGGCTTGTGCTCCCATTCGAAGCCTACCATTAAACCAAGGTCTTTCAAAAAATTCCAACGGCCTTCCTAATGGCAAGGCACTTTTTAATAATAAGATCATATTTTACCTAACTTACCTTTAGTACATCCTAATACTTGCCGATTTTAAAACTATTTATAGAAATGCTTATACAATATATCGCACAACTCATGCACTCTCTCAAAAACTACTAAACAAACCCCTTAATAAATGTAGAACCTTTTCTTTCATATCAATCATACTTAATAGAAGATACAATCAGAATAACAAACATTACATATTGATGCTAAGATAAAATATACTTTTCGCTGTGAGCTGCAGCAAAAAAAGAAGGAAGATGGCTGGGGGTTCTGTTCCTTTATTGTGTTGGAACTTTGTTAAGGTTATATTATATATATATATATATATATATATATATATATATATATATATATATATATATATATATATATATAGATATATATATATAGATATAGACAGATATAGGGGCTGATGTGAGAAATGGCAATAAAGGAGACTGCAATAATGATAGCCTCCGGTCTTGTCATAAAATTGTGCTCTCTTCATACAAGGAAAATAGATTAAGATAATCTCGCAGAGAAATCAATTTAAACACGAAATGTCTATTTTTATCGGAATTATGTTTTTATAAACTTTTGGTGCTGTTGTTCAATCTGATAACATCATCATGTATGTCATTTTTTGCAAAGGTGGCAACGAAGTGATAGTATAACAAACATCTCAGCACAAAGAGAAAGGATTTGATTTTTTCTGGTAACTGGTGTACTACTTGCATACAAGCAATCAGTAGAATACAGTGGTGCAGAATCCCTATTGCACCCTCGCTCATGGAAGCCACTCTAGACCCTGGCTAGGCTCTTTGCTCTGCCCACAAGCGATTCCTGGCTGTCCCTCTCTTCACATTTCCTTCCTCCCGATACTTCTGTCTAACTCCCTAACCTCATTCCACTGCTGAAAGGCGTCCCTGTCACAGGCCCACTCATGATGTCTAGATGCTTACTTCCCTGTTCTTTGGCAGACAAAAGAGAGGGTAAGTTTATTTACCCCACCAGGTTTTCTAATAGGAGGGAGAAGGTGAACAAGTAAATCACCAGTCTTATGCACTTCGTCTACAGTCGACTGACAGTAACAAAATCTTTGCATGTTTAGAGTCCACATTACCTCCCGCAGCCTCCTAAAATCTGCAAGGTTAGTTACATTACGTCACTGCGACTGGTATGTAGGTTCCACTCTGTAATCGTAAATTTAATTATGTAGTATCTGGATTGTCATAGCTATATAGCCACCATAAGCCTCATGAAAGCTGTCAAAGAAGTCTTATTAATTCACTGTGATTGATAAGCTGTTTTTGCCCCCGCCCGCCCCCTGCGCCCCAGCCGGTAATCAGTGTCCGTGGCCTCTGCAGTCAGTGGCACGTCTGCTAGATGCGAAAGGTGCAACATTTGCAGGAAGGCTGAACTCGGGGCATCCATTCCCAACTTTAATAAATGTGAGCACAGAGCCGCCTGGGCAGCTTGCAAACTGTTCATGGGTCTAGGGCGATAGGACAGGCCTCCTGAGAACAGAAGTGATGCAGTAGTCACACTGCACCACCAGAGGGACCGGCTGCTGGCTGCCAGTGCCACCTAATTCTGCCAAACTGTCCTGGCCTGACCCTGGCGGAAAAGGTGTGTCAGCCATTAATCGTACCCGCCCTGGTGTACCCACTTCATTCACTCAGTGTAGATGAACTTTGATGGTAAGTGACTGTGCAGTGGGCAAACAATTATAGGTTCTAAAAACGTGGATGGTTTGGCTTTATCAGTAGGAGGTGCGTTGTCCTGGAAATGTTCAAAATACTTGTCTCAGTTTTTAGAAAAGGTCGACTAACAGGAGAGGCACGTCTGCACTTGAAGAAAACAATTTAACTCAGGTGATACTGTGTATGCATTTGTATTCTCTTTACTGATCATTTGCCCTGTGTTTTTCTCTGTTGATTTGTGCTGTTAAGCGAGTAATCACGTATCCTGCAAAACTGTAGTCCAAATTCTATCTTTTTGAAATGTAATTCCCGGTTTTTGAATTTCAGAATCTGATCACCCTAGCATGAAGTGTAGAGTACAAGCTGGAGGCGGTGCTTTCAGGTTTCTATACATTCGCTATACATTCCTTTGCAGGGATGGGACCAAGGTGTGTTTAATTGCCTCTAGTGATTCTGTAGAAGAAACAGCCTTTTCCTCTGGCCTTCGGCACAGACTGGACGGACGCCAACCCCATACAGCTTGGAGGGTATGCCGCTGTAGCTGAAAATGAGCAGCGCATGAACGTTGCCTTTGCTTAGCACTCTTACCTTGGGGGAGGGGGTCGTGGGGGCTTTAGTCATGCTAATTAAATAGATGATATGGAGGGGTGTGAAATGCTTGCAAAGGGACGAGCACGTTCAGACTCAAAAGCTTTTTCACAATCAGCCACCAAATTAAAACGAGCAAAGGGTGTACTTATTTTAACAGAATGATACCCTGGCTCTTGGAAAAAATAAACAGAAAGCACTGTCCTCTGGGTTTGAAAAGGTGAAAGGTGGAGGTAACAATTCAGTTGCTGAATTCTACAATGTGTAATCAGGGAACCCGAGATGAATCCCAGCTTCCACGCTTGACCAAATTATTCGATAGGTCATTGTGACTCTACTTCACTGATTATCACGTCTGAAAGTGCTTTGCATGCTGAACAAAAGTCTCTCTTCTGTATGATCTGAAATACTTTAATGCTCCTCTATCTAAAGAACTATACAGTCCATGTATACTGGGCACATAAAAACGTACTCGTCTCTTGGAAGACTATTGTCATCTCTTTCAGGGCATGGGGAGGGGGGGATTCATTAATGTTTCTAAATTCAGGTTTAGATACCATCACTTTAAGTAGATGGCATTCAGTACAGTGATATAGTGCTCTGGCTGTTAATTCTATGCCAGACCATTCACTTCTCTGGATCAATTAATTTACTGGCTCGACTACCTCTGTCAGCACAGGGTGGGTGTGACTACTGCTTTTCACAGAGTTCTGAGGGCTGCACCTTTATTAAAAGGTAATAGGTATGAATATATGAATGTCAACGTATAGACTGCAAGTATTTTGTAGTGCATTTATGGTGGCCCATCTCATATATGCAGCGAGCAAGTGGGACAAGTGGATGTCCTAACAGGACAAGTAGGTTTCTGTAGGACTTTGTCCCTTGGACAGGTACATTAAAAAAAAAAATCTACACCCCTGAGAATAGCTCTGGTAAGAGCAATTAACATTGCTTCACAAACGTTTAGGTCAGAGGCCTTTGAAAAGCTGAAGATTCGTAATTCTTCATGAACAGAGTCCATTACTTTCTTCCTTAACCATTCAAGAAGTTATGGATAAAGGTTTAGCAATTGTTAGGTTGGATAATGTGTTGGCAAGGGTGGTAATAGCAAGTTAAATGATTCAAATAAATTAAATCTGCCAAATGAAGGGATAATAAAAACATGAATGGAAGAAATAAGCAAGCACAATTCTGAGACACATTCCTCAGAAGCTCAGCCCAGTTAGCATGCACCCTTGTAGATGATTCTAACCAACATAATTATGCTGGACGAGCTACAAAACAGCTTATGAAAGGATGTTACTTTCCACAAGCACACCAATCAACCACTGCTTATGAATTCTACTGCTGAATAGTGAAATGGCATTACCTGAGTAAAGAGATTAGGAAAACGTAACTTATTGCCTTACTACTCAAAAACCTGACTAGCAAAAACTTGCAACTCATCAACACTCCAATTGCTAAAACACAAAAGAACACCAGTGTGAGCCAGAGAATCTAAAATCCAGTACTGGTTAAGTTTGAAATGCCCAGAGCAACTTTCCAAGATAGACTTGTGCCCTAAATGCTAAAAAAAAACCTAATGCATGTATTCTACTCTGATCAATGGAGCCACGTTCAGGTCCGAGATCAGTTACAGAGAAAGGAGGAGGTTTACCCTGGGACACTTGACAATTACTTCCCTTCACTGTCCAAATTAGCTTTCACTCCAAGGACAGAGGTTAGTCAGTTTGACTTATGGGAGAACAGAGGCTGTGGGAGAATACAGCCACTCTTTGAGGAAGGTGGTATTTGAGCATCTGAAACTATTAAAGAGAAGTACAGTCTGCCAGAAAGGGAAAGACTTCATTATCATCAAGTGAGGCACATGAGTACTGTAATATCCAGTACTGTAGCACTCAATTAAGCATCTCTCCAAGTGTCCCATTACCAAGTTATAGAGGTATAGGTTGCAAATAAGGTGACAAAATACTTCGAGGTTTACAAATTTGTGATGAATGCGAGACAAAATTAGAAAGCCCCAACATAAAATTTACAGGAGCAGGATGTGCAACATCCGCTCACAGACAGGGAATTGGAAAAGGCCTTCTTAAGGATGCACTCCTCTGCTAATATTAATACAGGGAAAGAAACTTGGATCAAATCTACAGTGTATTGCTATCACACCGCTGGTAAGCTACACCGGAAGAAATCAACACAGTTCTGAAAGGTGCAGGCATCGGTGTGGTGAGCCTGGTACAGTGACATGTTTTTTGCAGCATCCTAATATCCAGCATTAGCAGGCAAAAGACCTATAAGAGAGTGTTGGGCACCACTACACCTCTTGGGGCTGCCAAATAAGCAAACAGGGCCATTATACTCTAAAGAGAGGTAAGTAAAGCTTAATGACACTGGGGTGGTCAGGCAGGCCATCATTTCCCATTAGGGCATGGCCATTACACCAGATCAGAGGGGCTGGATATATAGAATATGTGATCTCCTAGGAATGGGAAAGATTATAGCAGTGATCCTCAAAGTACGGCCCAGGGGACACATGCGGCCCTCCTGACATTTACATGTGGCTCCCAGGTCAAGAGAAGCACTGGACTTCCGTTACTTGATTCAGCATTAACACGAAAAATAAGTTAAATAAATACGCAATCCTTTATTTAAAGCTTAATTGAAGTTCATGAAAAGGAGTAACTAGGCTATCTTATACAGCCTAACTTTAAGAAATACCTGTATTTAAAAAAAAAACTTACACCAAAAGTGTACAAATAAGATGAAGTCTTTTCAAAATTCAACGAGTGTAGTTCTTCAACATGAAGAACCGTTTCCCTTTAGTACATCACATATCAGTGCACTAAGAAGTTTTTTTAAAGCAGCAGTTTTCAAACACAAATTTACAAACATCCATTCTCCCCCATCTCTGAAAATAATGCAAGTCAGTTGTTAAGTGCACATTTTAGGTTGAGATCCTATAATACATTAAAAACATTACAGTTAATTAAATCAAACATAGGAGAAGGTTTTGTACAATGCACACCTAGAAGTCTTGTATTTCAATGTCCTTTTATATATGATAATGAAGAATAAGGAGGGAAGGTGAAATTAAACAATTGTCTAGGATCACACAGTTTAGCGAAGTCAGGATTAATCCCAGGTTTTCTGGACTCACATTATGAAATTCAGCCACTGGATGTATATGCTTCGCTTCCCATACCTACACCCAGATTGCAGGCTCCGCCCCCCCCCCCTTTCCAGGTATGCCCTCCAACTGCCACACTTCTATTATCAATATGACCCCCAATCAAATCTCAGACAAAACCTTTTGCCCCCCCAGGGGAAATGTTTGTGAGTACCTATGGATCAGAGTTACCCTTGTGCAGAAGGAAACTTGTTTGAATCCAATTGGTGCAGCATCCTAGACGCCTTGTTTAGAAAATTCAGGGAGCTCATATGTCCCAGATATCTGAGAATTTTGAGAATTATCCCACAGAAACACCCAAATGCTATTAGACAGATGTCTTAAGCTACCTCACCCAGATGTACATAAATTACAGTGGGCCAGAGGAACACTAGAGGGCCCATCTCCCTGCACAGAATCAAACAAGATTAATTTACCCTGAAATCAAAAAGAGTTGTTGGTGGTGTCTGTAACGCTTCTCAGTGGAGGGAAGGGGTGGTGGCTTGGTTAAACATAGAAAAAGTTGTTATGAGAAGTAACACAGCATAATCCCTGCCAGCCCTTGATTGTAGGTACGTGTATCTGTGACAGTTCAAGAGTAATATCAAGACTGAATAAAAAAAAAAAAGTGTACAGAAAAAACTCTCCATAAGAACATACTACCCAGGAAAATTATTGCTGTCCACCGAGGAAAATTGTTGATGACCATTAAATCATTCCAAGGACAGCAGAATAATTTTGCAAATCTGATAAAAATGAAGAGCAATCAAGTCCACACCTTTCATCACAGTAGGTGTTTTTTTTATATTGTAGCAAATCATTGTTTAATTCATTTCTGGGAACTGGTCTGCAGCACTCTGAGTTGTTTGTAGCTCATTAATTTCCTGTCATTGTCGTTTTGGGGCTTCTACACAAAGGAATTAAGGGCCAACCAAAGGAACTTTAGCGTTCACCTTTTCTGCAATGTAGAGAAAAAAGGGCAACTCGGCAAACATATACAAGAATAATTTTTATAAAACCCTCCCCCACCACATACATTTCCCTGTATTTTAAGCAATTTCCTGGAAGGCAACTTATTATCTTCAAGTGGTTGTACAAATATGCCATTAGAAAATGCTCGTTTGGAGTTATATGCCGAGTCAATATCTACTGACACATCAGTTAATGGGATGAATAACACTCATCGAGAATTTGTGAAAACAGTGTTTAAGTAGTGCAAAGTTAGCTGTCTAGGAGCTAGAAGCTAGTATTTATGTTTGTTTTTATTTTTAGGTTTAGCTCAAATCTTTTCACCCACTTAGGGACAAATCTTAAATTTGGAACGTTATGCAGATATTTCTCTATTTACTGGAGAGCACTTTAGGTCCCAATTGCAGGTTACAAGGAAGCCATTCAATACTGAAGAACACTAAAGTCTTTCACCATGGTTCAATGACAAGATGTTAATGGGAAAAGAAAAAAATATGTGAAGTTCGTCTAGCTCACTGCCACTATGTCAGGTTGCACTCAAAGCACGTATCTAACGAGAATCCATTTTTAAGATTAATTGATTAACATTTCCCCTTAGAACAATAATTTTGACAAGATATAATCTAGGAGTTTAAATCAAAACTACGTGTGTGGCACGTTAACAAAGATTATTAAATCGATCTTACCTTTAAGGTAAACTGGACTGCTGACTCCGGTGGATACACAATGAAGTGTCGTAGAGTGAACCCAAAACCATCCGAATTCCTCATTAATGTTACAGACTTCGGCCCAGGCCAACAAAAGGCTTCCTCCTCCGATGGCGATATAGCTTCACGTTGCCCCTTTCCATCTTTTTCTTTCGAAACCTAAATGTAATAGGTACATTGATAATATAAATAATTATAAATTATAACTGTAAAAGTTAATAATGGAACCATGTATAATGAATTAAATGGTTTCATAATATTGACAAGAGTAACAAAATGCTTTTTTCAAAACTTAAATGCCATCCTTAGTTGGAGGAAATAAAAATAAAACTATGCAACTACTCATATGGCAGACTTTATTTTCCTCTTCAGCGAAACCATTCCAGTCAAAATCATTAACTAAATACCTTAAATGAGTACAAAAGTAATCCAAAAAAAATTATAAGTATTGGAAAAAGTTCATGATTGTCCAAAGCCAGGCCACTGTAACAATTAAAGGAAACTGCAATCACTTCCTGCAGTAGTCAGAGTAAGAACTGAATACTGACACAAATGACTCAGGAAGACTGAAGTGGAAAGACCTGCATGCTAGCAGGAACTGCTGGATCTCGAGCTGAGTATCTTAATGTGGTCTGAGCAGTCTGGGGACGCGATGGAGCTAGCAATCACTGAATGTGGTGGGGTATGAATAGCCAAAATTAACTTTACAGAGTTCTCACAAAGACAATTTGAGAGAGATGGTGGGAGTAAAAAAGGGGCTTAATTGATTGGGGGAGGGGTGGACATTTACTGGGATTCTTCTAAGAAAACGATGAAGTAATGGGTCCAAACACTAGGGTTTACTTCACAATTCTCAAAGGAATTGGTTTAAAGATAAGTTTTACAGAGTTCTCTAAAGAACACTGATAACATATTACACTACACACTATCTTCAGTCTGCCAAGCAAGCCCAGGCCTCCTTGTGGCTGCTGGGGCAGTGGGATTTATATATCCATTCCTATTTTTCCTCTCCCCTTTGACCCCCACCAAATCCATGATTTCCCACCTCCTCTCTGCAAGCCCGATAAAACTTAGAACAAATATAACACATATTAGTGCATGACAGAGAATATGCAAGTGCAAAAACAATAGAAGATGAACAGAATGCAGAACAAATCAAACATTCACCCCCCAGTCACAGATCTGGGTTTAATCCATCAGTTTTTATGCTTGCCATGCTATTCCAGCTCAGACCCAGCCATAAGCAAATCAGGCTTGACCCTGTTCCCTGTGGGAACAGTTCAGGCCGAACTGCCACTGAAGGGGTGGGGGAAGGTAGCCCCTCCAACCACCTCCACCAGGGGGAGGATGACACCCTGTCCACAAGTTCCAGTACTAGATTCATGCTCCCAGCTATGGGAGAGAGGGAAGGCTTTACCAACGGGGAACCAAAACTGTCTCTTGAAGAGAGAAAGTGTCAGGCTCAGTTGAAGACCTTAGCTATACAGAAGGAGAAGCTACAGTTGGAAAAGAAGAGGTGGGCAAGGGAAAAAGAGTAAAGAAATGATGGTAGTGACAATGAATAAAGTGCTTAAATGCCTGGGGGAGGGGTAATTCCAGGCTTCCCAAAGGAATAATTCCCAGGTACACTGATGATATTGACAAATGGTTGGCTGCATTTGAGAGGGCCTTTGAGATGAGAGAGGTCCACTCTAAGCATTGGGGTTTGCTCCTGTGGGAACTGATTCTATTAGCTGAGAAGGATAGGCTACCAGCCCTACAGAGGGATGTGGCAAAATCTTACTCCGACATGAAGCAATGCTTAGTCAAGAAGTTTGGTCTGACCCCAGAACTGTACAGGGTGAAGTTAAGGGACACCGAGAAGGTAAGCACACAGCCCCGGTGGACTTTGTAGACATCTCAGTGAAGGCACCCTTGGCTGAGGTAACCAAGTGAGTAAGTATTAAATTATATAACCCCTCATAAGTAAAGAACACATCCTGACTCATTGTGTTCAAGAGAAGTTACGCCAGTACCTAGTGGACTCAAAGTTGTCTGGTCCTAGGGAACTGGTGGAGACAGCTGAGTGGACGAGAATCCTGATTTCTGATCAACACCGGAGAAGTGACCAAAAGAAAGGACAGGTCCCCTCCAACAGGAAAGCCCACGGGAAGGAGGGTCAAAAACAGAAAGCATCCTCACAAGGCCCACAAAAACCTGCTCAAGAGGGTGGGTGACCCAGAGCCATGCCACTTTAAAAAAGAAGCAGTATTTTGGGAAGAACTTTGATCCTACAAAGGCAGGAACATTTTGTGACCCGATGAAGGCAGATCGGTGTTTTGATCGTTATCAGCCAAGACACAAGAGGGAAGAAGCTGTTTGCACGCAGAAGCTCCCCACTGGTGGGCAGTCCACAGGTATTGCTAGTGTAGAGGGGAGATTGTCCCAGAGATGGAGAAAAGGGTTAACAGAGGCAACCTTAGTGTCCCTGGCTGGGGTAGAAAATACAGCCCTAGCCTTACTGCCTCCCAGCATGGAAAGGTACAGACAGAGGCCTAAAATCAATGGAATGGAGGTTGTGGCTCTAAGGGATGCAGGAGCCAGTGTGACTATGGTCAGAGAGAAGCAGGTTTATTCAGAGCAGGTCCCTCCTGTTGTGCACAACCAGGTAACCTATGCAAGCAGCAGAACCAAACTCCATTCCATGGCAAAGGTGAGTTTGGAATGGGGAGGTGTGACAGGTTCTAAGCAGGTAGTTGTGTCTCCTGCATCACCAGTGGAGTGTCTACTGGGAAATGATCTTGAAGCTTCTGAATGGTCAGCGATGGAGAGAATGGTCCATGCAGGGATGCTGGATCTCCCGGAGTGGGTGTGTGCTGTGACCAGGTCACAGGCTGCTCAGCAGGGAAAGAGTGGACACATGGACTCTGTGATAATGGGCCAAGAATCCAGAGTAAGGAAAGCGCACTGGGTCTGGTGAGCCAACCCAAAGAACTCCAGAGGTGTAGGGGGTATCACCTGACCTCTGTGGGTGCTATTCCACCCCTGCTGGATCTGCCAGACTTGGGAAAATTGACAGGAGCTGGTGTACCTACCAGAGAGGAGTTTTGCCACGGACAGAAAGACTGCCTCTAGACAAGATGAGGGTGATGATAGTGGATCCCATAAAGTTTACTGGCGTGAAGGAGTCCTATTCACTGAGGCTAGAGACTTCAAGGAGTGGGCCTTCAGGATATTGGCGGTACCTCAAAAGTTTAGAGAATTCCTCTTCACTTTGAGCCATGGCATCCGCTTGGGAGGTCATTTGGGTCAGAATAAGACTCGGAACCGGTTGGTGAACCATTTCTATTGGCTCAATGTCTGACAAAGTGAAGGAGTTTTGTAACTCCTGTGCCACCTGTCATGCCAGTGGCAAGACAGGGGGCAAACCAAAGGCTCCCTTGATAGCATTGCAAGTGGTTGGGACTCCCTTTGAGAAGGTGGGGATAGACGCTGTTGGTCCATTCTAAATGCATTACGGACTCACCAACTGCATCAGGGAACAGGTATATCTTGGTGATAGTGGACCATGCTAAAGGGTACCCTAAGGCAATTCCCCTCAGAACAGTCACTGCACCTTCAGTCGCTAGGGTCCTACTTGGTGTGTTTACCAGAGCAGGTTTCCCAAAGGAGGTCGTTTCAGATAGGGGCACAAATTTAATGTTCAGCTATCTGAAGATAATGTGGGAAGAATATTGTGTTACCTACAAGTTCCCCACCTCATATCATCCCCAGACTAGAGGTCTGGTGGAAAGGTTTAATAGGAACATATAGGGCATGATCAATGGTTTATCTGACAAACTCAGGAGGAAATGAGATAGTATCCTGCTGTAGGAATCCCACTGTAGTAACAACAATGCTGGATTTTGGGCAGCAGCACCACGGAGCATGGGTGACTGAGTCTGAACCCACACTGTGTAACAGCTGTCGGATGAACCCTTCCATTGAGCTAGCAGCACCTCACCCGTACTAGAGGTAAAAGTGATTTGTGGCAGCCTATCGCTTGACACTCAGACTCCTAAGAGAAGTCCTGGAAGAACAGATCATATCTCTTTTTCTCAGTTATACAAGTCTCATACAGGCAAACACAAACAGAAGTAGAATCTTGGTTCAATAAGTGTTATTGAAGCAACTGCGTTCTATAAAAAGGCATGAATTGAGATTATAAAACACAACATTTTTACAGCGGCGACCAGGAAAGTGAAACAAAGGAAGAGTCACACCATATTGTCACAATAGTGTCCCTAATATCCCAACCTACACTACTAACTTCCAACAAGAAAGCAAATAGCAGTGGTGGCTGTAATCAACCAATTTAGTATCAGGAAGGAAACCCAATCCCCATACCTGTGATAGAGGTAACAAAGAGATCTGTTAGACTGCTAGGAGTCCTCCCACTTAGATAAAAAGGAATTGTGAGGTTTCAGCAGAAACTGTTATGACGTGCAGCATGAGATGGCAGGCTGGCTTGCATGTCCCCTCCGACTTATTTTTGGGCACCCTGTTGGTTTACAAGTTGGTGTTCTGAGAACTGCCTAGACGTGATAATGCGTTTTGTCTGTGTAAGGTAGACATTGCACCCTCTGGACCGCCAATATCACATAAACTATTGTGTATAGACTTGGAGTGAGCACAGGATGAAATGTCGTGCAGAGAAATGAATAACAATTCTGCATAGAAGGACAAGTGATATATAACATTGCCACGAAAAAAAACCTAGCTAAAATAATAAGAGAAATAAAATGGCAAGTGACTAGGTAATAGGGTAAAGGCCTCAGATCCAAGCTTAAATAAACATACCTACCTAAATGCTAAAATAAAATCACACCACCCTCCCTAATATCGGGTTAAGCGTGCCAAGTTCTATAAAAATAAACCTACAGCTAAAATTGCTATAGCTACAAGTCTTATTAAAAGCAAGCTAAAATAAATGTACACAAAAGGAGATAAAATTTCCATTGTTGACCAGCAGGACAGAATAAGAGCAAGCCAAATTTAAACGGTCAATTTAGAGGTTTGATAAAAAAAATAAACATTTCATCACATTAAGGCCAAATGTCAGCAACAATCATGATCTTTTAAAACACTGCCAACGTCATAAATTAAAATTGAATTCAGGGCAGATTCAACTTCGTCAGGTGACAAACTAATCAGGTTGCTGACAAGGAAAACGAGGGAGTACTTATGTTCCGATGTCTCAGCCATGGCTCAGGTCGAGGTGCCAACATCCCATGCAGTGCCACGTGTTGTAGCACCAGGAGCCACTTGATCCACAGTAGCAACTGCAATCTCAATGTGAAAGTCTGATAATGAGCCCTCATCAAGAACCTCAGCAGACCTACATCCGAAGGAGGTACGCTCTGCACAGCAAGATACACTTCTGGTGCATGTTTGAATGGGCACCACAACATCAGAATAGAGGCTGCACGCAATTCAGAACCGGTCTGAATAACAAAGGCCAGCTGGACTACAGCTCTTACAGGAGTGGTGCTCCGAAGTACAGCATTGTGCACTCCTGACACGGTTCTGCTGGTGGAAGCACCAGTCAGTCCTGCTTGTTGAGATGGGGCAGCCATTGCAAATAAAAAATAGCAACAGCAAGATAATACCAATTAATGTCAAATTTATAGGGGATCCCCCCAAAGACACTCAGAAATGTTGAGTTTATGGCTGAAGGCAGTATGCCAAATACAGATTAGAAGGTGCTGAGAAAACCAGAATTTACAACTTTTAGAAATGAACAATCCCAGCAGTGGTAGACGCTTTGAAAATGAAACAAACATTAACCAAAATATTTTAGAAAGTTGGTATTTAAAAAGGACTATATCTTGGAGGATGACCTCGCCACTTGGAGAGCATAGGTCTCTTCGACAGATGTAAGCGATCCAAGTTTTTGAAAGAAAAGAGCTTTCAATCTGCTCAGCTTGTCAAAAATTACATTCGAAGTAGCAATATGAGGCCATATTTCGGCTACTTTCTTCATTCAGCATCAAGTAACTCCCATTCGAGAGCGCCTGGAATGTTGGATAAATCAAAGGGAGAGGAACACCCTTCAGGTAACAGGCTAAATTTGCAGCTAAAGCATTGCATGCTCTGTGCAAGGACAGCGGTTAACAAATCACTGAATGGCTTTCAGAAGTCTTGCATTTGATTCCCCTAAGAAAGACATCCTTCATGCCATTGAAACATCTGTAGGTAAAGGGTAGTTCCCACACCTCATGGATGTAACCTTCTCCAAGTTTTTCAAATCTTCCTACAGGAATGTGCTTAAAACACGAGGTGAACTGAAGTGTTGAAAATAGTAGATTAACCCAGTCTATTGACCAAACTGCAGATGGTATTTCCACCACGGTGAAAGGCAACTTTTCTAACTTTTCAATGTGTGATATTTGTTGATTCTTTCTCAGCTACTATTTGCTGCTTCTGTGTCAAATTAAACACTGCAAACAGGTCCCTGGAGCTGACATATTGCCAGGGTACACAACCACTTTTCAGTATCTGTAGCGTCCATTCTAAATGCATAATGGACCTAAGCTGATTCTGTCGAGGGTGCAAAAATGACATTTTGTATGATGTCAATTGCAGATAAAAGAATATTGTTTATGGTGTAAATGTATTTGGACACAGTATTCAAGCCATTATCTACAATGGCTAAAGCTTTCTGGAGGTTTTGCTGATCTATTTGCCTCAACCAGACGGCAGCTTCTTTTTGTGAAAGTTTCAAAATCTCGTTACACAGTGCATGTAAGGAGTTTTGTGCATGGTTTTCTAGGACTTAACGAGAAATCTTTTAAGTTGCTGTATTCCGACAGGAAACAAAGCTGTTCTTTAACGGCTGCTAGTGTGGAAGATTTCAACCATAGTTGACATAGTTTACCCATGCTGTATGTGGTAATGATACCATAAGGCAATACATAAAAGAGAACATCTAAGCCTATTCAAGATTAATTACTCCATATGTTCATAATAGGAGTTTACGTTCAAAAGGGCAATACCTTCTACAGATTCCCAGAATCAGGAATGCAAAAGGAGGGGGGCAGATCTTTTAGATACGTAGCCCCTATACTCTGGAATGGCCTTCCTCTTCACATTAGACAAGTGCACTCCGAATGCTCTTTTAAGAAGTTATTGAAAATGTATTTGTTTTAGGACCTATTTTTTTATGCATATAACTTTTTTTTGGGGGGTGGGGCGACTCTAAAATATGGTCTTACCAGCGCTGGGAGGCCCGTTAGGTAGGCATGCGCTATATAAATATTGGAAATAGAAATATTTGGTAGCGTCTCCTTTGGATCTGCTAGCTTCACTCACATAAGCCTGTGTTTGATTATGTTTTCTTTTGAATATTTGAACCCATTCTGGCACCAGTAATGCAGATATTCATTAAAGGACTGGACACATAATACAAATGGCACACAATGAGTGTTAGAAATTCAGGATCTGCATGTTCCTGTGCCAATATTAGAGCCTTAAGCTCTGCCAGTTGTGCTGTGCAGTCCCCTAGGGATTGCGTATGTTTTCTGGGGGTGGAACTTGGCATCCCTCACGCAACTGCTCACAGCTGTGCAATTCAATGCGGGACGGAAGGGGGGGCGGCTGGGCGGTCTCCCTCCCCAGGCCAATTTCGGCTATCGGAATTGCATCCTCCAGGGACTGGCCAAAACACCTTTTCCCCATGTAATTTCCTATAGAAATTTTAGACATGATTACAGCCTGAACTTCTGGACAGAATTCCACCAAATTTATTTGATGTAAATCTGTTAATTAGCTTTTGAGTTATTAAAATAAAACCAAATTTGTATATCTAGAGGCGCAAACACTTCGCAAATCCTGCCAATTTAATGCAGATTAGATTGGATGTCAACACTTCAACCGGGAAGTGCTGGCACCCTGACTCAGCCGAGTCCCAAAATAAAGATAAAAAATAAAGAAAAGGGGGCAAGACAGGAATACCCTGACCCATTAGCCTTGGTCCTGTCGCACCCTTGGGACCCAGCCAGGGCAAAAAAGCACTTTAAAGAAAAGTTTTGCTGTAAAATTGTGGTGGATTCTCGAATCTGCAGGAAAAAAAAAAATACACAAGCTCCTGTACTTGTTTTCAACAAAGCCCCTGTATGGGGAAGGTCCCAAGGGCATGTGTGTACATTTAAAAAAGAAAAGGAAAATAAAACGAGGGGGCACCATAAATGGCCCTGGGGACCTCCACTTCACAGGGCTGTCTCCTGCTATCTTCTGAGGTGCCCACCTTTGGGAGATAACAGTTTGCTTTTGCTTGGCTGTAATAGCTCCTGCCAAGCAAGAGCAAACTAACTCTGCTCCAGCAAGCGGGAGATGTCAAACTGCTCCCACTTGTTGGGAGCGGAGATTTCATCTGTTTTCCTGGCTGTTGCCATGCAGGCAGGGAAACAGATGAAAGATTGCTACCACATGAAGGGAGCTGCATATTTAGCAACTACCTGCATGTGAGAGCAATGCCGGCTCCCGCTGGGACCTCAGGGGCCATGAAGATCCCTCTGCGGTCCCCATTAATGTAAACTGGGTGCCCTGGGTGGGGCATCCAGTTTACAATATCTTTTCTAGTGATACTATGAGCATGTAAAATGGCCTTGAAGCACCACCCCATATACATTAGTGGTATGCACTGTCTTCTTGCACCACAGCCCCTCCATCCCCCACTACGCCCCCGCCCCACCCTTTTTGGAGATGTGTTCTTGATGCACAGAAACATGACCACTTCTCTACCAAACAAAGAAGCATTTACTTATTTAAAGTATAAGTCATCCTAACATCTTGCGCATGGCCAAGGCAAAGCAAATGTTCTCTCTGCAGTTCCATTATGAACCAATATCTGTAATCTTCGATGGAAGTCTTTGCATCTTTGCTCTTTTGAGCCTATTATCTTATGCAGTGATACTAAAAGCAAGAAAAATGACCTAAAAGCCGCGTTCATTTGACCCCACTCAAAATACATTAGTTTATGCAAAGTCTTCCCACCTTCTTCCAGGGCGATGGACAGCTTACTAAAAAGACCGACCGACCCCAAACCCCCAAAAACCCAGGCGCATTTCCCACCGATTTTGAAGTTGTGTTCTTGATGGACAGAAATATGAGCACATCTCCACTAAACAAAGAAACACTTACTTCTGTGAAGTGCAAATTATCCTTACGTCTTGCGCATGGCCAAAACAAAGCAAGTATGTTTTATCTGCAGTTCCACCTTGACGAGTTATCTGTAATCCTCGATGGTGGTGTTTGCATCCTTGCTCTTTGAAGTGTATTATCTATTTTAGCAATAATACAAGCATGTAAAATGGCATAGAAGCCCCACCTGTGTAGCATGGTTGGGTGTATAAAGGGGCTAGGCAACAGGGCTCTCTGGCCAACCTCCGGGCACATAGCCAAAATCCATGCAAAGGCAGGATGAACGTAATTAAATTACTTAACATTTTAAAAATAAAAACAGACATTCACTGGAAAAAAATAAAGGTTACAGGGACGTTATAGTTAGGCTCACATTTCAAACAAACAAAACCATAGAAATTCAGCAGTTATAGTTTGAGTTATTTCAAGTAGTTTTAACTAGTGCCTTCGCCATGCACTGATAATTATTTCATATTTATAACATCAGTCTTGACATCTTCTATGGCACCACTGTAATTATCACTGCAACATTTGCAATAAAATGATTGATGAGGAAACCGCATAGCGGGGTGCGAACTGTAGGTACCTTAGTGCACAATAACTCGCACCCAGTCATGCATTATGCACAGCACCGCCTCATGCCTCTGGTTGAGGCTTACAAGACTACATCTCTACTACTTTGTGGTAATATTTTTGTATTGTATGGCTCCTAGGTATGTAGAAAGACAACCGCCCCTCACTAGCTGAGATAAGATTCTACAATATTTTGTGCATGGTTACTGCTGTTATCGGGTGAGGGTGTCATGGTAACATGTTGCTAGGTGAGAGCAGTTAGTAAGCCGTTGCTAGGCAGGGTGTCATGGCAACCAATCTGACAGACAGTATTAGTAAGGAATTCAGTGTAAAGGCTACGAGTAAATAGCTCACATTATTAGAGGAAGAAAGCAAGTTGCTTAAACAGTTCTATATTAGAAAATAACAGTGTATGGCAATATGCATACATTCAAATCTATAGCATAGTAACTTATGCCCTAAAAGTTAACTACTCAGAATAATTAGTAAAGTACTACACCCTAAAATACGTTATTGTAAATCAAAATGAGGCAATATGTCCCATAGAGAGTAATAAGGGAGAAAGCAGGAACACAATCTCGGACAGGAGAGAAACCATGGCACACCTGGGATCAACGACCTTTCCTAACCAGAAAATATCTTAAGCAGTGCAGAGCAGCAGACTTAATTCTGAGCTTTCCTAGGGGCTTGAGTACAACATGTCTTTAGCGCATTTTGCGAAGTATGAATATATGCTCACTGTGGAAATTAGGTTGAACAAATGAGCCTTCTGCATATAACATTTTACAGTGCACATTACAGTTTGGAATTTACAGTATCTTAAACAGACAAAATAAGTGTTCATCTTGACACATGCATGAAGGAACAGTACAAAAATAGCATCCATACTTTTTTTAAATCTAGTCTACCATCCAAATTGGCTAACATACTGTAGCAGATGGAGTAATTTAACCAAGCCTGAGAAATAGCATATAGGTTTTTTTAAGTACTCTGAATCTTACAAATGACACAGAAAATCACCTGAAGGAAGAAATTAATAAGCTATTATTCTCACTAAAATGACAAACAGAGGACTTGTGTGCATCTTATATGGAGCTTGGGAGCCCGATCCGCTCACCTTCAATGCACTTAAAGGATTTTCCTGGTATTTTGCCATTTGTAAGGTGAGCTAGGGAGAAAGGAGGAGTATGCTACTGCCTCCTTTCAGTTTTGGACTTCCAGTGATGAAAGTGTATTTTTGTAGTGGCAGCTAGGTGCGCCGGACATTTGACTTTAAATGCACTTTGCCACTTTCACATTGCCAGCATTGCTATATATCTACACTTTGGCGCTACAGTACATTTGATGGCATTTATCATGGAGAAGTAAGCACTATAAGCGAAATGAACATTGAAATACATGAATTACAATGCATGCTGGTTATAGTGGTA
This sequence comes from Pleurodeles waltl, assembly GCF_031143425.1. Taxonomy (NCBI): domain Eukaryota; kingdom Metazoa; phylum Chordata; class Amphibia; order Caudata; family Salamandridae; genus Pleurodeles; species Pleurodeles waltl. The sequence continues at coordinate 770,442,268 of NC_090449.1, read as the reverse complement.
CTGGGCACATCGCAGCCAGCAGTTAAAAGCACGTGGCTACGTTACACGGTAACCTTTTCCACCCGTGATCAAGGCTCAAGAGTGAAGCCGAAACGAGTCAGGACTGAACAAAAGGAATGCGTGTTGCCACTTTATTTGCTGAATAAATCACCGAGAGTTTCAAATTTGATACAGATACACACTATGGAAACATGGGCCTAACTATAACTATGACTATCAAGTGGCGACTGCCACTATATACCTAGTGGCAGTCGCCACTTGATAGTCATAGTTAGGCCCATGTTTCCATAGTGTGTATCTGTATCAAATTTGAAACTCTCGGTGATTTATTCAGCAAATAAAGCGGCAACACGCATTCCTTTTGTTCAGTCCTGTATATATATACGGCATTCCTTGAAAAAAAAGGTTAAGGTGACATTATCACAATATACCAGTCTCCATTTACAAATGTATTAAAAATGTTTTATTCTTTTTTTCAAAATCAAAAATCATCTCAATAAAAACAAAAGTTTATATAAACCTAATAGTAAAGTTCATACACTCATGGTTTCCGATTTCTAAATTAAATATCGTACTCCAAAAGTACATTTTCTCATTCCATGTTTATATAAGATGCATTTTGAGCAGTCCATGGAGTTAAAGATCTCATCTCACGAAAGTAAGGTACCGAGTCTCGAGGTAAAGCGTTATCACCCATTGTGTGTGCTCCTTTATGGGGCACTCAAATCCTGGCACTCACTACAATGCATTTCAATGGGAGACATTTCTCAGAGTCCTGTAATGAGTGCCACATGTGGCCAGTCAATCAAAGAGTGGGTCTGGGGAAAGAGGACATGGTGTCAATCAATCAATCATGCATGTGTAAAGCACAGCTAATCACCCATAGGGTCTCAAGGTGCTGTTTGTTAGCATGCTGCTCAGTCGAAGAGCTAGGTCTTGAGGTCCTTCCTGAACTGCATCAGTGATGCAGTCTGCCTGAGCTCAAGAGGCAGCATGTTCCATGTCAGGGCTGCTAGGTAGGAGTGTCCCTCTTGAGATGCCATTTCATGCCTCTTGGGGTCAGGGTGAGCGCTCCTGTCCCTTATATATTTGTTAATTCCTTTTCAGGACACAGGAACCATGATCCCAAGTCCTGTAACTGCTGTCACAACATACTGTCAATCACACCTTATATGGGCACCAACAATGTAGATGTACCTAACACTTTAACTCTGTCATGCCTAACCTGAGCCCATCTTTAAAAGCTAATTTCTCAAAAACTGTTTAATTGATTTACACCAGATCACAAAAGGCACACTGAGTAAAGTTCTCACTTTTTGCCAAATGTGGTAAAGTTATATTCAACCATTTTCTTTATGCATTAGAGTGCAAAGGGAATAGCCAAGGGAAATTGCACTTTGGGATCCCTCTGTTTTTGGCTCCTGCTATACAGATCAGCACATAGTTTTTCATGAAGGAGACAGGGTTTTATGCAGACTAGTCAAACTGAGCCAAAGTTATTAGCAAAACAAAACGTTCTTCATATTGAAAACCTGACCTAAACATAACTAGACAGAGGTGAGCAAGACACTGAGTTAGTGTGAGAACACGTGCAAACCTATGTGTGAGTTTGGTTTATTCATTTTTTTTTTTTATCACGATGCCGGCTATTCACCTAAACTCATATCTAGGCTAGGCTTAAAAAGAGAGCCGCATGTATGTCAATGATCGCAGCATTACAATTTTGCATTTTAAAAGTTTCACGACCAATAACATTCACCTTCTCAGGAAAATGTGACATCACTCCTAATGTCAAATATGTACCATTGGCTTGGCAGAGCTAGGAGAGTGATCTCAAACGGATCTGTCCATCTGTGAATCTTGGAAGCACTTATTTATTAGACTGTTTGAAAAGAGTGGCGTGGCTGCAACCTCTTTAATAAATGCTTCTCCAGTCCAACCAAAGTAGGGATACCACTGGAGGCAACCGGGACCTGCTCATTAGGCCATTTGGAAAGCTCGTGTGCACATCTCTTATTTATTTTATTTAGAGCATTTTGAGCGCACAAAATACATAACCAGGGTGGCCTCTTCAAACTACCCGTGGTGAAATCATGAGAGTAAACCCTGGGATATCGGCTTTTTTATATTTTGTATTGCCCACCTATTATACCCATCTAGATAAGCTGACCCAATGCTCCACCTACCCGTGCATGGTCAAAGCAGTCACTGGGGAAACATACAAAATTCAGCTATACCTCACAAGTACTGGGTCTCCCAGTACCTTTCCCAGTATCGCCGACCCTCGACCACTATAATGATATGAAAACGAACTTTTAATCTGCCAACTTAATTAAGGGTTTAATTCTTCTCCCTTCACTTAAAACCTACTCGGCAAATATGTGCTGTTGTGTTATCCTAACCTACACTCCCATAAGCATTCCTGCCTCCTATGGAAGGAAATGGGCATCCATCCCCTCAATCGGGTGTAATAAAAATAATTTAAAAAAGTGTCCATGTGTAATTTGGTGCTCATTTAAAGCGTTCCAATATTTTCTGGTCGAGTTTGCGCTATACAAAACCACAAAACTGTGTTTATCCTTGAAAATAAAACGGAGTGCTTCATCTGAACATATAGAAATGCTGCACTTATAAAACAGTGAAGATAAGGGGCAGGCAAGCAATAAAGGGTAATGCAGCAACAGGGGTGCTGGATGGGGCAAGCAACAAGGGAATGCGTAAGTGGTGGAAGGGGTTTGTGGAGAAGAACTGAAAGCGATCTTGACTTGCTATAAAATGTCTTAATGGTGGGGAAAGTGAGACAGCACCCCCGGGACAGAAGTAGCATCCCCAGCCCTATTGTTTATATGGAAATGTTCCCTCAGCGTGGAGTGCGTGTGTGCATGTGTAGGTTGCCTGCCTAAATTGTTTTTTATCCTGTTTTCTTTTTTTCCCCCATGAAACCAGGCATTCAAAGATGGGGAAAGCAACAACGGGGGTGGTAAATGGGGCAAGCAACGAGAGGGGCTGGGAAGAGGTCAGCAGACCATGGAAGTGGACGGCAGAAGAAGGGAGGGAGGAACTAACACCAAGGACAGCACGAGAAGAGTAGAAGGAGGATGGAGCTGGCACCAATGAAGGGCAGGAGGGAGCAAGCCAAACTATAGACAATGGGAGGAGGGGGAACACATGCACTCTTACCGAGTGCAGCAAGAAATAAAAAAATATGTACCTCTAAAAGTGAGCGACCAACGAACAGTTCAACAGGAAGAGAAAGTTAAACCAAGAGGCCCGACCAGCGAAAAGCATCTAAATGAGTGTCATGGAAGCCAACCAGTGTTAAGTACTGGGGGGCTCTAAGCCCCATTTATTGATTAAAAAATATATATACAAGTAATTTTGCAAGCGCTGTACAGGTGAAACCTTAAATGGGCTACGACACAGCCAGAGCTAATACAGTTATTTTTTTGTCAAATGCATTACACAGCTATACAGCATGGCTACAAATCACAGCCTAAGTCGGCAATGCCCATGCTGTACAGCATGACCAAAAGGCAATAACAGATCCACTAGTCTCAAAGGTGTGACCTATTTGTTGTGCCAATACTGTTGGGGGACCAGAACAAAATCCCTGTACAGCAACACAATTATCCTTTTCCAAGCAGAAAAGGACTTCTTTGAAGTGTGTGTGGAATATAACAATATACCTACAAAGGGCAAGGAAGTCAAGAAAGAGAAAGAAAAAAGTAGTACTTCAAACACAGCACAATCAGTAGAAGGATAGAAATCAAGCTGAAGCAATCAGTACTTGGTCCATGCTCCAGCTGAAAGAAGAGGAACTGAAGCCAGCACGCGCTCACCACTTAGAAGGCAGCCAATTGGAGTGACAATGAAGCCAAAAAATGCTAAGCAGTGGGAAAGCTGGGTGCCCCTTGTTGTATATAATATCTATGGCAAGCAAAAGCGCATGTGCTGTCGCAGGCGAGACCCTAAATGTGGAGATCAACAACCATGCTGGGCAGAGATCCACTGTTTACTGCAGGTTTGAACAAATCAAAGATGGGCACAAGATCAGGCAGGCAGAGTCACCACAGCATGGCCACACCATTCTATCAATTCCTTCGGTCTGTGGTGACCTGGGGAAGCCAGAAAGAATAAGTAAGGTAGAGGCTTCACAGCTTCCCAACATGGGGAGATAGATCAAGGCAGTGAGGAACATTTTCATTTTTTTCCACTGTTGTGATATCACAGCAGTCAATAGCCAGAGTCAGATTTCGATGATGCCCTCAATGGCATGCAAAGCCATAAACAAGTTTGGAGCACTGCCTCAAAAAGGCACCAAGCTTTTTATTGGGAGATGAAAGACTGTAGCTCCCTCTCATTTGTACATGCTCCGAAAATACCTAGCAGACGTAGCTTTGGCCTCTTCCTTCTTTAAATAAAGAACATGAAATCCAGCCAGTGAAGCACTGGATGAAGACTGTTCCCCTGTACCTTAATGTATCCCTCTCTTCTGTCTGCAAGAAAGTAATCTACATGACTTTCTCTTAATAGTCATCTTGTTGGTCATGGAAATACAAGAATATTCCTTTCAAAGGGCAGATTCACTGTGTAGGACACATCAATTATCCGCACTGTCAACAAAATTCATGATCTCATGTTACAGGTGAATATTCTCCTAGACCTCATGTGGAAGCAGATCTTCGTAAACACAACTACAAACCCTGACATTGAACAGACTATAAGAATGGCAGCTATAGTGGTAAGGCTGCCCTGTGGCCAATATACAGTCTTAATTGACTTATTCTCCTGAAGAATGAAATCCATGAGGGAAAATTTTGGTTACAACAGGCCATCTAAAACAAGACATAAATCTACCTACATTTTCAGAGACGACATTGCGTTTTAATATCTGAATACCCTTCAAGCTAGGGAAAGCAAAACTAACAAACAATCCTCTCCTAGCAAAACCATTTGCGATGGTGAAATCATTAACACTGGTCAACTGTAACATTACTATGTGAAGGAAAATGATAATACTTCTGATTTGTTTTCTGCTAACCTAAAAAAACAAATTAAATGTTGATGCATTTCACCGCTGAGTTCAGACTTCCAATAATGTGTTGCTTGAGCTCACAAGTCACTTTTTCTATATAACTGAAAAAATGATGACAGGAGACAAACAGCAGGAGGCTTATCTCTGATAAGCACCAACATAATCAGAGCTTAAGTAGATCCTGCATCAATGAGATGGAAAAGCAGCGAGAGATGAAGACTGCTGATGTGCTGCACGTCATGCTGCAAAAAGAGCTTCTGTTGATAAGAGCAGCTTCAAGAGTGGCAGAGGATCAATGCCCTTTGGCAGCGATGGGTACACTTCGCTTAGTCAGTGAAAGGAAGGGAGACTTTCAATTGAAAGATCAATAAATCATTTCCTAAAGCAAAAGCTATACAATGTAGTTTTGAAAGAAAAGATTACCAATGTATGCTAGGTTGTTTGCCTCAAAATGAGCCTAAAACAAGCTGGTGTTGTTCCCTCGCCTCATTTTAACCCATGATTATGTAGCTGAATGCTCGTCTTTTTATGCAAATAACAGGCAAATGATGACCAACATTAGCATAGTCACACCAAACCTGAAAGAAAACGTGAATTTGTACTTTATCCTTAAGTCACTGCTTCCATTTTGCTGCTTTCTTAATTGAGTCTTTCACAAAGAAGCACTTTTCTTACAATACACAAAGTTTGCAATACCTAGTATTGACCTGGAGATTCAATGCTCAGCCTCGCAACCAGCATCTTATTAAAAAATTCCCTTCTACAATACTCTGAATACTCCTCATTAAAGCTGTTGTGATTTATAAAGTGAAATTCCTTGGAACACTAAAGCACAAGTCACAGAACACCCTGCAAATGACTGCAAATGGTGCAGTTCCATCAAATTCTTATCATGAGGCTGATGAACAGGATCACATGAAGTCTCCAAACTACTTTACAATGACAGGACAAAATAAATGAAATACATTTCACTTACCTATTTAGCACCCACAGTTGCAGGGCGTCCAAGACACAAAATCTGTTTGATATTTGAATCACACCTCTCCAAAACCATATAATTTTGAACTCCAGTGGCATTTTATTCTAGGATCTGATCTTATCATTTGAGATTTTCTTGTGTCTATCTAACCTACATAATGCTTCTTACAGCCACGGCAGGATAGTAGGGGATTCTTTGAAAGTGGAAGATATAAGGTTCTCTATGATGAGATGCTGAGTCGGTGGTTAGTAAACATTGAGCAAGATTTATTCTGGCACTAGTGTGGCAAACAGTCAAGTCACATCAAATACTGGAGGAGATGTTCTCAAGTAAGGTATCAGGGACAGGTGCAGTTATTATGCAGGTGGACACCATCTTGATGTGAAAGAGGGAAACTGAGCATGACTGATAAGTACCAATCAGCGTTGAAAAAACATTTTATCTTTATAGAAGAATTGGAATTCCAGGCAAATCTGTGCATCCACCTAGGCAAGAGTGAATGACCATTTTCTTCAGATGCTTGGTTTCGTAACTAAGAGGAAGGAAGACTACATACAGCAATGCTCATTAGCAAAATTTAACAAACTACAGGCACTGCTTTGAATTACCCTTCAAGAAAAAGAATGGAAATAGCCATTCCATACTTTGGCCCTGAGCACTTCAACATAATCATATTCTTTCTGCTGCAACTACCCATTGCAATTGATAAAAGAAGGTCTAGGAAGGAACGTAAAATGGAGTGGAATGTTATTATGTTATTATCATAATGTCCACCTTGAGAACTCTGAAGAAAGGTTTTGAACGGCTTACATAATCCTTATATTGTGGTGGTCAATACTTCGGCTAACAAAATAGTCAATCAGTGACCTGAACCATGCTAAACAAGTCTCACAAAACATTTTTGTGAAAGTAATACTGCACTACTGCAATTTTAAAGGCAGTCACCATGATTTAACATGTTTTGTATAACAGGACCGTCTGCAAACAAAGAAATGTCTGGATGAAAAGAGAATCTATTCAACATTTAATCTAAAAAAAAAAAAAGCAAGCAAGAAAATGCATTGGATATGGCACATATGGCTGTAATAAATGTCTCAGAAGCCACGGGAGCTGCATCATTGTCCAGCTGAAGCTAGCCTAGCTATCTGCAGTGAAGAAAGCTCCTTACAAGCCAAACCAAGGATCAACCCGCACAAAGTTTAATGAACTGGACAGGCTTCTATCAGGTTAAAGCAACACTGGAAACCTTGAAAAAGAGGCTTCATCAAACCGACGACAAACGAATTTAATGTTTTATTTCTTTGAGGATTATCTTAATGTCTTGCAAACATGGATTTTCATAGAATGGCTCACTTGGAGTACGTCTGACGCCTTTACTACTAACCAGTCCTTCTTACAGGAGCATAGTGTAAATTAAACAATATGTCACCAGTAACAGAAGCCAAAACACTTACTTCTGTTATCAGTTCAGTAGTCCAGATAAGAGGTGGACATGATCAGACAAAGAGCGTTGTCAAACCTTGTCTGTAGGCCCTTTCCAAATCTAAACTTTTATGTACTGTCATGGAAGACTCCATGGTGTTTCTGAAAAAAGGCCCTGGACTTGTGTATTAAACTACCACATGGGATTTTTGTTCAGTATGATCTGATATCACATACCAGGCTCTGGCACTGTTGGCTTCCATAGTTGGGGTAGTTTTGATGATGGACAAGGGAGTCGACACATGATGACCACACAGCTAACACCTACTGCGAGTGCATGAGATGGGCAGGGTAGGAAAGTTCTGCATGAGCGGGTACTTAAGTAGGAAAGGATACAAAGGCAGGACCCCTTTTGGAAACATTAGAAAACAAGAGCACAAAATGTTTAAATGCAAACTAAGACTATACTGGTGCACAGAAAAAAAAAAGTAAATAACCCAACAAGCAATGGAAGAAGACCATACAGACACGAAAAAGTATATGCAGCCTTAATAAATGAAGTATGTGAGGTTGTTTTTGTAAATTAGAACCACCTAAGACTGGACAGACAGGTTTGATGAAGGTCTTTAATAAACCTTCTACTCCAACATGATTAAGTACAGCCATTTATCCCATAAAAGGTCAGGAATCAAAAAATGAGCCTGGCACCTATCCTGGGATGTGTGTATAATTATTGAGACCTACTGCTGTGCAAGAGACACCTCACCAACAAGTGTGCATGTGAGCTTAACATTTTAGCGATGGTCTCAATGACAGTTTTGTTTTTAGGACATCTAGGTCTTGGGCTAAATGCCCAGAAGCTGATGCCAGTGCCCAGCCAGGGAAAGCTAACAGTCTTAGCTTGAAGGCCAAGCTCTACAGACTAAACCTGCAGGCCCAGAAGTACCCGGAACACCCAGCCACCAAGGAGCTGCACTCTAGGATATTTCTGAATTTCACTCATAAACCTAGACTTGAAAACCTGTGCCAAAAGAGATGGTCAACTTCCTTGAACATACCACCAATAGGCAGTCATGTTGGTTGAGGTAGCAAATACAATTTTGCATCACCAGAAAGGCTGCTACTAGAGCTATAATTTGTTATAAATATTTATCTAGCTGTACTGAATCCAAAGAACAGGATGACTCTTGCAGGTACAAAAACTATAACCAGTTGATCTCAACTCCTGGGAGAACAGAGTCAGCCTATTTAATTTAGAAAGGACAAATTGTTGGATATAAAACTAATCTTTATAAGATGAAATGCCATCCTTCCTTTCCTTTTGGACATAATAAAAGAAGTAGGCTGGAAAACACAGTTTGGGCCACAAGGTTAAGATTTTCCCATCTGAAAAGTGCCAACTGTCTGAGAAAGCATAAAAGGATTTGGTGGACAGACTGGATGCAGCTCAGTGATATGACACAGACTTCTGCACTTTTAGACACTGCAGTGCCTGGTGCACTGTAGGGGTAAAGAAGTCCTCCCCTCTATAAGTCAAATCCATAGGTTTGTCTTAGGCTTCTTATTTCAAATCTGCAGACTTTAGGTCGCTGCTCATCAGCAGCTTTTGCCTAGCTACTTCCTATCTAAGATAAAGCATTAATGTAATCTCATCCTAAGCGTTTGGAGAGTGGGAGGAAAGGATGTTGAAACCATACCAAAAGTTCAAATGGTAGCTCTGCATTTCCATCAGCCTGTCCGAGGGAGGAACCGCAAGTTGGTAAAAGCAATAGCATGGATTGTGTGTCATGGGCACTAATCCAAGGAAGCAAATGGGTCCTCTCACTGTTGTCTGAATTATAAAATACAGCAATAATCAGGGTTCCGTAGACCCCTCATATCCCCCGTGCCACTACACCTCTTGCGCCCAAGGACATTACGCCCTGGGTAAAAATTATTTTCAGCTTTTAAGAGATTGGACCTCTCTGGAGAAAATAAAGTTTTTCCCTTCAGGAAGGCTGCACCACTTGGATTGTCTAGGCTTGGAAACATCTAATTTGGATTTTTTTCCCCTGAATTCCAGTGCTTGCACCAGCTTCCTGTGCTAAAATGGAGCAAAGGCTCTGGTGCGGTACATGAGTGAAACCATAAAATAGATGAACACCTACCCCCACCACACTCCATTCCCATGCTGGGTGGCCGGTCAAGGTTACAAACATCAGTGAGAGGGAAAAAGATAAGGTTCTGTCACTCTACCAACAAAAAGGGGGGATGAAAAAAGTGTTGCTTCAACCAGTGACACCTCTCACTAATGTTTTTAACCTTGACCGAGAACCCTGACGATCAATAAAGTATATGGGTTTTAGAGGCTCGCAAGCCAATTAAAAAAATAAATATCTCTCCAGCTCCTCTTAGTATATAGATACAAATTGATCTTTACATTTTTCAGCTCGGCACACACCTTAATTCAAGATCTCCTGCAAAGAGCCCCCTTGTGGGGCCTGCCAGACATTGCAGTGCCGGTCTGGTGAGGAGCAAGCCCTATGATGAAGCATGACATCCAATGGATGTGTGAGGGCAACTGCTTCTATTTTTAGGAGTGCCTAATAGATCTCGTCTTTTGGAACAGTGTACATATCTGGACTGGTATTACTATTAGGGAGACTGTACACTGGACCACATAATCTCCCTGTCCCTCCCATTGTCAGATAGATCAGAAGAACTCTACATGCCTATATTTAAGACACCAAGGGGAGGTCTTGAGTGGTGCAAAGATATGCTTTTCTCTAGATACATTGAGAGGAGTAAACAGGGAGTGTTTTGGCACCAATAAGGTTTCCTTTTACACAGAATTATGCATAAGATGTTTTGGACATTTCTTGTGCTTATGTGTTCTATACAGTTAATTTATGCAGTAACTGCTGGAATTCTAAATACCTTCCAGCTCAGTTAAAGAATCAAGTAAATCTGTGAACATTTACATCCTGGTCATTAATGATACAAAACAGAAGCGCATGACTCTCAGATGGCATTCTTGAACATAGAGAACGTAATGGTTTTGCAAATGATATGGAGAAAGTGAAAGCAACAAATTATCTCTAAGTAAGAGTGTTACTAGAATGAGTAATGCAGCAAGGTAGACTAGTATTAAATCCCATGAATGATGAGACATAGACTCCCCCATATCCTCCCCCCACATTCCCAGCCCAAAAAGATTTAATTACAAAAGCAAACAGTGTACATCTTACAGAATATGGAGTAGATATCTGGACCCTGAAAAAGGGGATTAAGTGACTATGGTCCTTTGTAATAAAGCTTTTCAAAAAGTCACTGCTATTATCTGCATCACTGAAAAGTACAGGCCTTCTATTGAAAGGGCCATAAAAAAGTAAGCAATGTCACTGTATCATACACTGCAAAGAGAGGAAGCTGAGCCAATAACAGAGCAGCTATTGCTTGGAGAAAATATGTTGACGATCCTGGGACAAACAAATCTACAATCCAACAACCTTTGAAGGAACCGTACAAATTGTGCTTGCCTAGCTACCTTATTTTTCTATTGAATCCTTACTCATTTACGACAAGAACTTTGGAAAAATTTAAGGATTTATGCACAAGAGGCATCTACGTGCTATCAAGTATCCCACAGGTTTACTCCTCATTCTTATCTAATCCTCCAGAACCAAGAAAGGTATTCACGCAAGCAAAAGCTATTTACCATTCCATTGGCATGGTTGCTAAAATAAAGATTGCATTTATCCGATGCTTGTACAATAAAATGAACAAATATTGTGCAGGACATTACACTCTTTAGCGCTGTCTATCAAAATATTTGACGCACAATGTTCTTTTGTTTTTAATAAAAGGTGGCCCTATGTGCAGCACTGGTGCGCTTTACATGCTGGCAGATTTAGACCAACATGTGACAAAAACAATGGTGAGTTTTTCTTGAGGGGTTTTGTCGGACAGAAAAAGATGCCTCCAGATACAAATATACATTAAAAGGGGTCACCTAAATGAGTTCTAGGAAAATCATACTGCATATCCTAGGTCACTGAAGGGTAGATTTAAGGATTGACCTAGTGTTCTTGAGTAAAATGCCAATTACAAAGGTAGACAATAATGCACTTTTACCACCCTGAAAAATAAGGTTTTCCTTTCCTTTTTTTAAACAAACCTTTACAAACACCATAAATCTTTGCAAGTTGCAACCCTTGAAGAATGCGAAACCCACATATTTCTGACTTTATGCAATTAGACCCACTCATCACTAGCTCAGATTACATGTGAATGGACTTGACAGCTAGCACAAAGAGAGAGCATTATACTGAGAGTTGGCTCAGAAGCATTTCTCATCTCCTTTTGAAGCCAATATTCCATTTTACCCACAATTGGTCAATAGCATTTTAAAATTAAGCACAGCCTCCTGTTTAAAGTTCCATAATTTTTTTTAGTGACTTAATAAAACAAGCGTTGGCAAAGCCAATAAGATTAATCTTCGGGACCTATTGGTTTTGACAATAGTTTTTAGGCATGCTGCACAGCATCCTTAAGCCTGAGCAGCATAGATAAAAGATTAAAAAAAAAACCTTCGAAACAGCCAACCCAATCATTTGTAGGTGCTTGCAGCACGCATCAACGAAATGATGAAGATGCTTTTTTCCCCTTTACTGTTACCAATCTGAGGTCAATCCTTAACTAGAAAGAAGAAAGCACAAGTTTTTTGGGGGGTTTTTCGTTTTTTTTAATTTTTTTTTTTAAAGAGGGAGGGGAAGCATCAGAGGGCAGTAGCAAAAGGGTACACAGTTCGGGTGGAAACAACATGGAAGTGCAGGTGGGGCGGCAGCACAGATGGCAAGAGTGGGAAGAAAGCAGATGACAGGGCAAAGTGGAGCAGGAGAAGCACATGCGTGATAAAGTAACGATTTGATTGGGGGGGATACACAAGCACAACATGGAAGGAGACGGGCAGAAGCACTTGGGCAACATAACGCGACAAGAAATGTAGGAGAAGAAAAGTACACAATGGAGACAGTGGAAAAACATATGCACTCCCATGAAGTGCTTAACACAAAAGACAAAAGTAGTGCTTGAAAAGCAAGCGGGGGGAAGTACAGAAGGCAGGCAATTAACAGAAATGGTAAGGAGTCTATGCTCCATGAGATGGAAAGGCTGGGAGACAAATAAGAAGAAGGCAAAAGAGTGATCTGAAAGTTAATGACAGGCTACAAGCCCATGTATGTTGGTAAGAACATACATGTCTTGCAACAAGACAGCGCATGCGTGGTCTAGTAGGTGAGACCTAAAAAGTCTCCTACAATTTGGCCAGCAAATGACAAACGAAAATGTTGCAAGCTGGAGATTCAGCAAATGCAAATTTTCCATGAGACAACTTGAAGAGTAGACAAACAATCCACGGCAGCTACAAAAAGAGATTACAAAGAATACACCCTGCTCAAAATTTTTAAAGGAAAGTAATGCATACGAAACAAGCAACCTCAACAAAAGTGAAAGTACCAGCTCAGTACAGTAAAAGAAACCAAGCATGGAATGTAGGGGATTTCAGGGGGGCAGGCCAGACACATGAAGTAATGTAGTTTCACTAGAGCATGATACAGAACAGACAAAAACAATTAAGATTGCTTATTTGTTTAAATAATTTATCATCACAAATACAATCCTCATTTAAATTCCAGGCAGTTACACCCACTAGCCATCAGGGAGGGAACATTCAATTTGTGGCAATGCAAAAGGCAACACATATTTGGAGTTTAATATAAGTATCAAGTGAGGTTCTGGTCCTTCATCAAAACGACACACCAACCCTGGCATAGGGTTTCCTTAATACTCAAAACACTCTCTATGTTGATTTATGTGCCAGAAAGATTTCAGAAATCCATTTTCCATCTTCCTTCACTAAAAATGGTCTGGTCAGTACATTATTATAAATATAGGTTACTTAAATTTGCTACCACCACCCGTAAGAAAAGCTACTGCTTGAATACCTAGTTTGCTATTGGTAGCAGATCATTAAGCTGAACTGATACCCACAAAAGCAAAGGGCCCATTAGGTGTTATATGGCAACTTCAACATCCAAATGATAAGCTGTGATTCAGATGAATGGAGGAACACTTCAGCAAGGTGTGGGTGCCAATGATATTGTTGCATAGGGACCACACGCCACCAGTCTCCTGAGAACCTAAGCAAGCACATCAAACCACCTAAGCTTGCGTCTGATTCCAGCACAAAATCTGAAGAACAATCAAAGATTACTCTGCTGTTCCATGCATCCAAGTTCTTCAATCTCCAAGATAGCTCTGACCTTGCTTCCCCATCAAGAAGCACCTTGTCTTCATATCATAAGCCTCCCCCCAGGGCCTTTGCTTTCAATCTCTGCAAGGCCCGATAATGTAAAGGGACTGGAAAAATAACTTGAATGGAAGATGGCAAGAGACAAGTCTGGATAACTCCCTCTAGGTTAAAGACTTTCGTTTGAGAACATAGCTTATTTCTTTTCAAACTTTTGTCATCTTTAGGGGCAATAAAAGCATCACCTTTATAATAAATACAGTGAGCCCCAAAAACTCTAAGAAATTGGAAGGAGTAAGTAGAGATTTCTCTTTAAGATAATACCCACATTAATCACGAGATACATAACCGTGACCAGATCTTTCATAATTTGCAATTTGCACTGAGACAAAATAACTATGTCGACTGAATAAATAATCATCCGTATTTCTCTCTCTCCGAGATGGGAAACTACAGCTCTCATTACCCTGGTAAAACACCATGGAGCGTATGAAAGGCCAAACCGAAGTACTTTGAACTGCCCAAAATGAACGCATCGGTCTTATGTTGCAAAGGAAAAGAGTGTCCGGCTGTTCAACAGGCTATTAGGCTATTTTGATGCCCGATCTACCTGCGGGTGCCTGTGAACATCAGAACGGACATCATACCGGTAAGCGCTGAAAGAGGGTCTGTTGACTTTCAGGAGGTATCGTTCGCAGCACCAATCGAAAGACAGGTGCCCTCAAAACTCCTCATACCTCAGGAGACTGTTCCCTCCTGTGATAAGAAGGATTGCTGCCAAGGATCCTGCAGAGCCTCTGCATGATTCTGGGTAAATGCAACGGTCACTTCTGCTCTGACCACCAACCAAGCACCACTTGAATGAGTGTACCAGCGACCCCTCTCCGATGCAAGACTCAATAAGGAGGGCAAAGTCAGATTCGCAATGAAAAGCAAGATGTACAATATTGTTCTCTGCACCAGGAACGGTGTGAAAAGAAACAGAGAAAAAGGAAATGTGGATACTAATCTGGGACACAGGACTGACAAACATAAATCAAGGAAATGGATTCCATAATTTGGACCCCATTTGAGGTACAAATTAATACACAAATAAGTTTAAATAATACACAAATAAGTTAGTAAATGTAAATAGTAGAAATTGCCCAAGTTAATTTTACGTTTTACTGGATACCAAAGTGCCCAGAAGACAACTTTCAGTAGGTTACCCATTGATAAATAGTGACTGTTTTTCATGTTTCTAGCCTTATAAACGTGTCTTTGGCACACTGGAATTAGCCTAAGAGGTTGCAAAAACAAATAATTGATATAGGCAGTAACCAAGATATTCAAGAGTTGGTGAGATGAGAGAATCACTGTCTGCATAATACAGGAAAGATGAAAAAACGCCCCCCTTTTTCACTTTAGCTTTATTACACAAAGACAATGTATTTGTTAGCTATCCACGATATTTATATTTATACTCATTAAAAATGTATCCATTCCATACCCAGCAAACAAGCGTCCTGGAAGCTTGAACCACCTCTACCTCTTGCATCATGCAGATGTGATGGTATGCAGGTGCATTCGACTAGCAAGCAATGTCCTTTTCAACCCACATTTCAAATTCAGTTGAACAAAGGCATGCCTGTCAGCTGCCTGTCTCCCCTCTCCCCCAACCCAGTGAACTGTGAAAATAGACCAATGAATCCTACAAATGTATATGGCCTTTTTTTTTTACAATCTATACTTCTTTAACTCGCAAGACTTATTGCTACATTGTTACAAGGTTCTGAAAGCTTCCTTGATAATTAGTTGGACACCTAACATACACTTTGTCAGACCATGCTGTACTATTCTGAAAATGTGGTCAAAATGTATTCATGTTTCCATTTCAGTTTTGAGTGTGTATGGTTTGGCTATTTATTTAAATAAATTAAAGATAGCATGATGTGTAGATCATGAATTGCTCGCACAATTGCAGGAACATTTACTGACTAGCTATTCTCTTTTTTCTTTTAATTTTTATAGGATTCTTACTTTAATCCCAATCCCTTAGTATTATTAGAGCCTCCTACTGGAATAGAAAAACAGTGCTAAACAATTCAATAAGAAGATTCAGTTAATAGAAGATTTTGGCAATGAATATTTAGACACTATGTATATTAACCATGTGTGCAGTTAGATCAGATAATTCACATGAGCTGCAAGGTGCATACAGCTACAATCGCAAAATTAGAAGATTAGATTTGCTGTGTCCTTTAGTCAGTCAGGCAACCAACGTACTATCGTGCAGTTGACAGTGGCATAGTATAGTGCCTTCATGTCCCATCCACTTCTCGACCAGATTTTAATAATTTTACACACTTGGGCCTCAGTGTTTACAATTACATATGAGTGAACAGATACTGTCACAATGTTGGTATTCACACTGCTCTAGTACACAAAACACTGCCATGCAATTTTCCCAGATGTTTTGGGAATTTCATCTAAGCCTATACTTGAAAACTTGTGCCAAAATAGATAGCCAACTTCCTTGAACATGCCACCAGTAGGCAGCCATCTTGGTTGGGGTAGTAAATATCATTTTGCATCAGCAGAAAGGCTGCTACTAGAGCTTTATTTATAAATACGTACCTAGCTGTACCAAAGACAAGGAGCAGGATGCCTTCCTGCAGGTACAACAAGCATTTGCAATGAAATGGGTCTGGTGTTTGCTCGAGTTAGAGCTATCCACGCTGTAAATTCCTAACTGGACTTTGCTTGACACAAATTGAAAAAGAAAAGTAAAACAGTTGACAGAAGCAAGCTGATTCAAAGCGATATGGCTGCCATGAGACTAAGCGTGCAAGTTACTGGCTCCCTGCGTGAATGCGTAGAAAGGATTGTGGCTGGGATGAAAGGCAAACCGAAACCGGAGGAGGGGCCATCACACACTGTGAGCAGGAAGCATGAGGTAGTATGATGGCCAACAAAAATGTTCACTTAGTGAAAACGCCTGGGAAGGAATTCAGCACACAAAGGAGGGACATTTCACAAAATGCAACAATAAAAATGAAGTATTTAAGACAAGCTCAATAAAGAATGAACAACAAGAGTGGGCGTGGTTAAAAGTCAGCAGAGATTACAACAGGACAGAGTGCTTGTGCGCTCGATCATAAAAACAATAACCAGTTGATCTCAACTCCTGAGAGAAGAGAGTCAGCATATTTAATTTAGAAAGGAGAAACTGTCTGCGATAAAACTAATGTTTATAGGCTGGAATGACATCTTTCTATTCAAAAGTAATAGGAGAAGTGGGCTGGAGCACACACAGTTTAGTCGACGAGATTTTTACATCTGAAAAGTGCCAACTGTCTGGAAAAGCATAAAAGTATTAGGAGGACAGATTGGATGCAGCTCACTGATATGACACTGACCGCTGCAGGTTTAGACTACCGAGGTACTTGATGCACTGTGGGGGCAAAGTCGTCCCCAACCCTTTACATGTCAAATCCATAGGTTGCCTTAGGAGTTCTGTTTAAAATCTCCAGACTTTAGGTCACTAGTCATCAGCAGCTTTTGCTTAGCTGCTTCTTGTCTAAGATAAAGCATTAACATATTCTCATTCTCATCCTCATCCAAAGCGTTTGGGAAATGGGAAGAAAAGATGTCGGAACCATATCAAAAGTATAAATTGCAGCTCTGCATTTTCATCAGCCTGTCCAAGGGAGGGACAGTAGGTCGGTAAAAACAGTTGCGGAGCTTGTGTGTCATGGGCACTACTACAAGGCATGAAATGGGCCCTTTGGCTGCTGTCTAAATTATTTAAAAAACAGCAATAATCAGGGTTCGGTGGGCCCCTCTCGTCCTCGGCATCACTGCACCTACTGCATCCATTGACATTACATCCCTGGGTAAAAATTACTTTGAGTTTTCAAGAGATTGGACCTCTTTACCAAGCGAGAAAATAACACTGTTCCCTTCAGGAAGGCTGCATCACCTGGCCTTTTGTAGACTTGGAATCATCTCATCTGGATCTCCCCCCCCCCCCCCCACCCAATTCCAGTGTTTGCTCCAGGTCCTTGTCCTAAAAGGGAGCAAAGTCTCTGGTGTGGTACATAAGTGAAACGAGAAAATAAATGAACACCTACCCACTCAAACCCCACCACACTCCATTCCCGAGCATGGAGTCCTGTGGAGATATGGAAAGCTCTCGTACTGATTTCGTAGTTAAATGGTGAAAGTCTTTTGCCTCAGAGATTCCAAACTTTTAACAGTGCAGATCTGTATCTAGGTAGTTGGACTCTAGCTTCTTGCACTGGATTTGTAGCTATGCTGGCACAGCTGGCTTCCAAGTTGGAAAGGCCTACCAGTGTGGTAAAGAAACCCAGAAACACCAGTAAAAGAATGTGTTTGACCAGAATAGCACGCACTGGCATCAGAGGCTGACGAATACCAGCAAGGGTGGCAGAACAAGTAAAGTAAGAGAACAAGCAGTCATCTCTTGTGTAGCGGGACGAGGCAAAATGTATAATCTGCCGTTAGGCAAGCATGACACATTGACAAGCTTAAACCCTAGCTCTGCATTTATATGTCCATCTGTGTCGACCCGACTGCCCAGGTAATCTAAAAAAGCGCACTCAAAATAAGCTGAAATATTCTCCTTTCAGGCAAACTGTATGGACAAGAACATGGCCTAAGGAACTACTTAAATCAAATGTGTCCTGCAAACGTGGACTAAATGCACAAATGAATGGAGAATTTTTGCCTCAATGCATGGTGGAAATAACAGATCAAGAGACACTGTCCAGGATCTAGTGGGAGAAATTATAAGAAGATGGCATCTTCAGGGCATGAATGTGACTCTTTGCCTGGTATCATAAGCTTAGAGAGGTTGATCAATGCCAGTTTCCTGTGCTCCAACTTAGGGCACCTTCTAATTGGAGGGAGCACTGCAATACTGTTGAACCAGTGAATTTCTTCATAATGCAAAATAATCATATTAGACAGATAAGTGCAAAAGTCTATGTTAAGCAACACATATTTTGTGTGCAATTTTTATTAGGTAATCATACTTAGACAATATGAAAAAAAATATATATATATATATATATATATGAAATAATGTGCTGATTTAAGTTAGCTTAACTGTCAATGTCATATTGATTACAAAATAATAAACTAGCATTAAAAGGCCTATTTTTCCATGTCGACTATATTCATTTTTAACGCTGATACCTAAAAGACTAATACTTATTGAATAAATAATGAAACTGAAGATTTGATAAAACCTTTTAACGAACACAACTTCGACTGTACTGAAGGTCTTTAGTGATTTTAGTCGCTAAATGTTTTAACACCAATGATTGCTCCTTTTTACTTCTTTTCGACGAACGAAGGTCTGTATGATCAATGGCGGGGGTTAATCAATGTTTACATGCAAAGATTGTAGAAAACCCTGCTCCGTCATTGTTTTGATACCTTGGAAGAGTAAACACGTTAGTGAGGCAACCACTTCCTCCTTGATTTGATGGACTATTTTGCCTTTATTACATCCATTAGCTGGTGAGGTGATACGTAGCTGCTGGGAAGACGAGAGTCAGAATCATGATGGTCCTCTTTAGGGTGGGACTGGTGTGTAATTGGCTCACTTGTCATAGGTTTGACTGACACCCCAGTGAAAACCTTACTGCTCTCCCTCAAGCCAGGGTCCAGATCACAGTGAACAGTAAAACTTAGTTCCACAAAATACACCAATGCATGCACCAGAAGTCGAGACAGGATGGCTCCCACTGAGCAATTAATGACTGGACCGCTTGAAACCAATTGGGAACTCACACTTGGCCCAATAGTGCAGCAGAGTCTCAAGAACAAGCAACCTTTTAGTGTCAGTAGAGTGCTACACTTCTGGACAGGGAATGCTTCCATCTGCACCTGAAAGTGGATCCAACAAGAATAAGTTATCAAGCGTAGAGGAAAAGGATGTGCTATCACTTGCTTGCAGGTTACCAGTATTTGTTGCCCTGAACTAATAAGTGTGGCCTGAACGTGGGAGTGAGGGAGCCCTTTGAAGTTGACTGCAAACAATACACTGCAAAACTGTGCTAATAGCCACAGAAAACCTAGACAAGAAGGACAACATCCTCAGCACAAAGGGAAGTAGTTAGATGAGAACTCTCCATAATTGACTAGGTCCCCGTCTTCTGTTATCCTAAACTGAAATGGCCGGCTAAAGCAGATGCTGCTGCTAGTGGTGCTTCTTGATTTCTTTCTGCATTTGTACTAATATCGAGATAGGTGTGGATAACCTGGAAGCATGAATATGGACACACCATTCATGGTGATCATGGCGAAGTCTCAAGTGGTGCAAAGGTGAGCTTTTCTCTAAATATATTGAGAGGAGTCAACAGTGAGTGCTTTTTGGCACCAATAAGGTTTCCTTTTACACAGTTGTGAATTCTGCAGATGATGTTTCGGACATTCCTGGTGCTTGTGTTTTTCTTTACAGTTAATTATACAGTAATTTTTGGAATTCTAAATACCCTCCAGCTCAATTAAACACTGCCAAGTAGATCTGTGAAAATGTACATCCTGATCATTAGTGATAAAAACAGAAGTGCATGACTCTCAGATAGCATTCTTGAACGTATAAAACTGAATGGTTTTGTAAACGATATAAAGAAAGAGAAACAATGTGCTCCAAGTTAGAGTCTTACTTGAATGAGTAACGCAGTAAGTAATGAAGCAAGGTAGACTAGTTACTTTTATCACCTATTATAGAACTTAACATACAATTTTGCAATCAATATATGGTCTTCATGTTGAGGTTGTGCCTGGGCAAAATTTGAATGACTTTGCCAAAGTTTATAAAATTCCTGGATTGGAGTTATGTGAAATTTACTGAAATGTCGTTCTAAGCAATTGTGTCTGAATTTAAATATTCTCGGAAAATACCCGTGAAAGTTTGGTTCACAAACTAAATATTTCACCTTGAGGCATTTTCTGCTTGAACCATTCTTTTGCCAGAATTTCGCAAGACATTTTTACGAGAAGCTTACTTTTGCGTAAAATGTCACAACAGCAATTTGAATATTCGCTTCATCCCAGAATGATGCCTTAGTAACACTTCCTACAAATGCAAACAAAGTGTACATCTTACAGAATATGGAGTAGCTAGCTGGACCTTGAAAAAAAAGGGGTGGAGTGACTATGGCCCTTTTTAAGAAACCTTTTAAAAAAGTCACTGCTTTCACCTGCTGAAAAGTACAAGCCTTCTATTGAATGCGGCATATAAACTGGATGTTGAAAGAGTAAGGAATGGCACTGTATGATACACTGCAAAGAGAGAAGGTTGAGCCAGTTGCGGAGCAGCTATTGCTTGGTAAAAATGTGTTGATGATCCTTGGCCAACTAAATCTACAACGCAACAACTTTTGAAGGATCCGTACAAATTGTGCTTGGCTCATTATCTTAATTTTCTATTGAATCCTTACTCATTTACGACAAGAACACTGGAAAAAATTTATTATTTATGCATCAGGGGCATTTATGTAATATCAAATATCCCCGAGTTTTACTCCTCATGTTTATCTAATTCTCCAGAACCAAGAATGGTATTCAAGCAAGAAAGAGCTAATTACCACTCCACTGGCATGGCTGCTAATAAAAAGCCTGCATTTATCTGATGCCTGTACAATAAAATGAACAAATATTGTGCAGGATATTACACTCTTTGGCCCCTTTGTTTACCAAATATTTGAATAAAAGTTGTCTCGTTTTTAATAAAAGGTGGCCCTAATGAGCGTGGCAATAATGCGCTTTTGGTTGATTTGGACCGACATGTGACAAAAACAATGGTGAGCTTTTCTTGAGAGGTTTTGTAAAATGATGTCCTCATCGTGGGAAAGAAAAATATGCCTCCAGATACAAATATACATGAAAAAGTGTCACCTAGATGACTTCTAGGAAAACCATTCTGCATATCCTAGGTCACTGAAGGGTTGACTTAAGGACTGGCCTAGTGTTCTTGAGTAAAATGGAACTATAGTAGCCCTCAGAAGGGACGGGTAGGGAGGGACCGAGAGGCATAATTTTCTCTATCCATAAGCATTTTATTCTTTTTCAAGTTTCCCTAGGGATTTCAAGATTGAGCTCAAACTTTTCTTAATCTTTTTTCTTCCTGGAGATTATTTTAAATAATGTTATTAGCAGATTTGAATGTGTTATTCTCGACTCTGAAAGTCTCTCCTAAATATTTTCTAGCACGAAGTGCCTAATTGGCCAACACATTTAGTAAAACTTATCACTTGGTCTCGGGAGGCCGAGGAAGAGATACATTTCGCCCCAGGTAGCAACATGTGCTTGGAGTCAAAATGCTGTCCTAAGGACAAAGGTAAATGGTCTGCATGTAAGCAGCAAGGATTTCTCCCGGTAAGAATATGTTGTCACGAAGACCAAAGGTCATTCTTCATTCACTGGCATACTAAGTCACTCAATCCTGGCCTTATTTTCCATCTCAAAATAATACGGTTATAGAATTTCCCAAAAATAGTAGCTGCTAATTTAAAAGACCACAGAGTAAATAGTTGAGCTCCAGGGCCAATTATAAAGGTAGACAATAATGCACTCTTACCACCTTGGAGAATAACGTTTTCCTTTCTTGTTTTGTTGTTTTAAACAAACCTTTACAAATACTGTGAATCTTTGCAACTTGAAATCATTGAATGCGAAACCCAGATATTTCTGGCTTTATGCAAACTGACCCGCTCTTCACCCTGCCCAGATTACATGTGAATGGACTTATCAGCCAACACAGGACAGCCCTATAACGAGTTAGCTCAGAGGCAGTTTCCCATTTCTAGCCTGTATTCCATCGTACCCACAATTGGTCAATAGCATTTTAAAATTAAGCACACTGTCTCCTGTTTACGGTTCCATAAATTTGTTTGAGCCACTTCATAAAACAAGCATTGGCCAAGCCAATAAGTCTCGTCTACGGGACCTACTGCTTTGACACTAGTTTTTAGTCATACTGCATCGGATCCCTAAGGCTGAGCAGCATTGATTATTTAATTTTTTTAATCTCCGACACAGCCAACCCCATCATTTTGTAGGTGCTTCCAGCACGCATGCATACATCCACGAAATGGTGAAGGTGTGTTTTTTGTATTTTTTTTTTTTACCCTTTACTGTTACCAATCAGAGGTGGATCAGTAACTAAAAATGAAAAAGTACAAGGGTGTTTTGTTTCTTTAAAGAGGGAGGGGAAGCAACGGAACAGCAGCAATAGGGTTCATAGTTTGGGCAGAAACAAGATGGGAGTGCAGGAGGGGGTTGCAGCACAGATGGCAAGAGTGAGGCGAAAGCAGGCAGAGAGCAAAGTGGAGCGACAGAGGACAGAAAATGAACGAAAGAGAGCAATGAAAAGCAGGAAACGCACATGCGTGATCATATAACTAGATTTGATGGGGGGGATACACAGTGCAAGATGAAAGGAGACGAGCAGAAGCACATGGGCAATATAAGGGACATGAAATGCAGGGGAATAAAAGTACACAATGGAGACAGCGGAACAACATATGCACTCCCAGGAAGTGCTTAACACAAAAGAAAAAAATAAGTAGTGCTTGAAAAACAAGAAGAGGAAGCTTAGATGGCATCCAATTAAAAGAAATGGTAAAGAGTCTATGCTCCATGAGATGGACAGGCTGGGACACGAATAAGAAGCAGGCAAATTAGTGATTTGAAAGTCAAACCTTGGTAAGCAATGGACAAGTTCCAAGACCCTGTATGATTTTGGTAAGAACACAATACGTCTCTCTACAGACAGCGCATGCGTTGTCTAGTAGGTGAGACTGAAAAAGTCCCCTACAATTTGGCCAGCAAATGACAAATGAAAATGTTGCCAGCTGGATATTCAGCAAATGCAAATTTTCCAAGAGACAGCTTGAAGAGTAGACAAACAATACACAGCAGCTACAAAAAGAGATTACAAAGAATACATCCTGCTCCAAAATGTTAAAAGAAAGTAATGCATACCAAACAAGCAACCTCAACAAAAGTGAAAGTATTGGCTCAGTTTAGGAAAACAAATAATTCAAATGTGGTGTGGCAGGGTTTTCAAGGGGCTGGCCAGACACAAAGTAATGTAGTTTTCACTAGAGCTTGATATCAAAACAGACAAAAAAAAAATAATGATTGCTCATTTGTTTTCATAAATTTATTATCACAAATGCAATCCTCTCAACTTTCAACTAATTACACCCACTAACAATCAAGGCAGGAATGTTCAATTTTAGGCAATGCAAAAGGCAACACATACTTAAAGTTTAATTTAAGTATCGAGTGAGGTTCTGGCCCTTCATACAACAGAAGGGAACATCGACCCTGGCATAGCCTTTCCTTAATACTCAAAGCACTCTCTATGCTAATTTATGTGATAGAAAAGATCTAGAAATCAATTTTTCATCTTCCTTTACTGAAAGTGATGTCAGTACATTATAAATATAGGCTACTTAAATTTGCTCCCACCACCCATGAGATGCTTGAATAACTAGTTTGCTACTGGTGGCAGATCATTAAGTCGAATAGATACCGCCAGAAGCAAAAGTCAGTGATGTGCTCTATGGCACCTTCAGCATTCAAATGATTAGCTGCAATTCAGATGAATGGGTGAACAATGATATTGTTGTATATAATTTTGATAGGAAGCACCATGGCATTTGCTAACTTTTACCATTCCGTATTCGACTGATCCAGGATCACACACATTATATAATACACACAAGATATATGATCTGATACACGTGATATTGTGTCCAAGTTAATTTCAAGTTTTTCGGGGTACCAGAGTGCCCAGAATACAACTTTCAGTAGGTTACCCATGGATAAATAGTGACTGTTTTTCATGTTTCTAGCCTTGTAAACATGGATTTGGCTAATTGGAATTCGCCTAAGAGGATGCAAAAACAAAAAATGTATATACTCAGTAGCCACGCCGACAAAATATTCAAGAGTAGGGGAGATAACATCATCACTGTCTGCGTAATACAAGAAGATAAAGAAACCACGCCTTCACTTTAGCTTTATTAAACAATGACAAAATCTTAGTTTGCTATCCACGACATTTAGACTCATTAAAATTGTATCCATCCCATACTCATCCCACAAGTGAACTGGAAGCTTCAACCAACCTCTACCTCTTGCATCATGCAGATGTGATGGTATGCAGGAGCATTCGACTAGCAAGCAATGTTCTTTTCAACCCACATTTCAAATACAGTTGAACAGTGAACTGTGAAAATAGACCAATATATCCTACAAATGTATATGGCCTTTCTTATGCAAACTACACTTGTTTAACCCATAAGACTTATTGCTACATTGTTACAAAGTTCTGAAGGCTTTCTTGATACCTAGTTGGACATGTAAACATACCCACTATGTCAGACCATACTGTACTAGTCTGAAAATATGATCAAAATGGATTCCTGTTTCCGTTTCAGTTTTTTGTGTGTATGGTTTGGTGATTTACGTAAATAAATTAAAAGCAGCATGATGTATAGATCAGGAATTGCTCCCACGAATGCATGAATATGTACTAACTGCTATTGTCTTTTTTATTTAAATTTTATAGGATTCTTTCTTTAATCCCAATCTCTAAATGTATTCTTGGTCCTATTTATTAGAGCCTCCTATTGGAATAGATAAACAGCGCCAAACAATTCAATAAGATGATTCAGTTAATAGAAGACATTGGTGATGAATATTTAGACATTATCAATATTAACCATGTGATCAGGTAAGTCACAAGAACTACGAGGTGGATACAACTACAACTGCAAAAAGAGGGGCTTAAGTTTGCTATAACAGGTCTGCTGCTCAAGATCTGTGTTCTTTAGTCAGTCAGCCAACTAATATTACTATCACACACCTGACAGTGTCATACTGCTTCTTCATGTCCCACCAACTTATCGCCAATATTTTAATAATTTGACACATTTGGGCCCCAGTGTGTTAAATTACATATGAGGGTACAGACACTGTCAACGCTGGTATTCGCAATGCTTTAGTACATAAAATACTGCCATGCCAGTTTTCCAGGATGTAAAATACCCCACGGCCATGCTAAATTCAACATGGCCATGGAATGTGAAGCCACACCCCAATGCCAACTTCCATACAGCTTCAATATATAAATTGCAGTAACCATTTCAGTTTGCAAAGTGATCACAGTCAGAGTTCAACAGCAAACATATACAATTCAGCTGCACTCCAAGAAATGAATGGATCGAAATGGTTATACATATAATAATATGCTTACTGATAAATGTGTAACTCAGCACGGGAAATTCAAAAGCATGACAACTACAAGTACTGGCACAGGCAATGGGTCTCAGTGGGAGTAATGGGGAGTGTGAGGGGCTGGAATCAAAGTCGCATGAGTGGTGTGAGGAGTACACAAGGGAGAAAGCTGCACTGAGCACGGAGGAGATGCACAAGAGACAAAGCCTGCAGCAGTTGAGGGAGACACCAAAAGGGAGGGCAGGGGCAAGTAGTTGGCTAGGAGAAAGCACAAGAGGCCGAGAGCTGGAAAACGCATGCACTCTTATGGAGTGCTTAAAGAAGAAAGAAGTAGTTCCCCTAAAAGTGAGCAGCGGAAGAAGCCAGCCAACCAAGAGATGTTAAAGAGTTCATGCTCCAAAGGAGGGACAAACACAAGCAGGTAAAGCTGCGACAAGGAAAGCAACTGAATAAGAAACAAGCAAATGAGTCACGATAAAGCCAACCAATGGCAAGCAGTGGGTAGGCTATAAGGTACTGTAAGCTCTTACCAGACAACTGCGTAGTCTGCCAGGGTCGAGCTAAAAATTGGTATTTGTGGCTAATGGCTTTGTCCTACACTTTGTATTGGGCGTTCCAATGAACATTCTAAAATTAGAAAACATATTCCAACACGCCACAATAGAGGTTGTTTACATTAATTTCACAAAATACTCAGGATACAACTCAAAGCGGTGACTTGCACGGTCAATCAACCGTATAGTGGTTGCTGATGTAATTTACACAAGTGTGCCACTGAACATAAAAATGGAGCTGCAGAACATTCAAAAGCTGTTTACTTCGGGCTTCCCTCGTTTCACCCGCCCAGAGCCACTCCTTCAGCCATACACTTATGCCAGGCAGACCCTCCCTGAGATGGCTTCGTGGGAGGGAGGTTACTGCCCTTCTTGAAAACCGTTCCTAAAGACAGCAATTTAAAGTATTTTTAACACGCTCTTCCTCAGCAATGAAATGCAAATAAAAGACAACATGTTCATGGATCTTTAAAAGATGCAGTAAAAATAGCTCTCTGAGTGCAGTCATTTTCACAGTGCGCCTGGTGCATTAGTCATATCAGCCTTTGCATTACAAATCAAACGAAAACTGCCGTTTAATGCACCTGAAGGCCACAGCTCCTTTTACTATCGTACTGCAAACCATCACTAAAGAGGTCATGTTTAACAGGAGAGCCTTGCTTTTCTAGAGAGCTGCTGGCCTCCGTAATAAATTATAGGAAGGTAAACACAGCTACGTACCGGGTCCACAACTGCTAGCTATAAACATGGATACGCCGTGCAAGAGCGCAATTATCCCACAAAGAAGCTAAAAATGGTCTTACGAACCTGTTTGTTCCACGCACAGTAGAGATTACAGATCAAACTCCAGTTGTGGTTAATCATGCAGTCCAAGATCCTGACCTGGGCCATGCCTATAGCGCAGTGAGCATCCCTGTGACTCAGCTCCCCTGTACCAGCGCGCGGACGAGGAGTCTTGAAACATCTACGCAGTGACGAGAGAGAACAGACCTCCCCTACTCCCACACGCGTCCACTCAGCAAGACTGCAATGTTGCAGCACGCGGCACTGTTCCGCCAAGAATTATGGCAGCAGCTAATGGCAGCGCGGGCTTAAAGGACTTAAAAGGATTTGGGAGGGTGTTCACCTTAATGGCACGTCCTTTGCACTCTTTTTCTGCGTGCCTCACCAACGAAAACACACAGGAACTGACAAACTCAATAGGCTTGACTTTTATATTCAAAACATGGGATATATTAAACACAACGAATAGTTGAGCTTTGCTGCAAGACTGAGAAGTGAGGTGGTGCACTCTCAAGACGATGTGTGTCTGGAGTTGAGAGCCAATGCACTGTAGTGTTTTGACCGAAAGATGGGACAAAACAAAAGGTTTGGGGAGGTGAGACAGGTAGAACGTATCACTGCTGTGCAGGTGCCCTATAAATGGGATGGAGTACACCCTGCTGTCTATTATAAGAATGTTGCAAGTCACCCAGGAGCTCTTTATAGGGTTTTGGAACTCTGAAGTGACTTGCAATAGCCTAGTCATGTATGGCAGGGGGTACTTTATTCCCTATATACATTTTAGAGCATCACCTTTCCCACAAGCCACTTAAATCCTTGGTGCATAGTTCTTTGATATGAAAGTGAGCATGTCTGCAAACATGAAGACTGCAAATAGTCTCTAACGCAAACTAAATACATCAAACAGCATGTTAGATGTTTGTTGCAAAAATACATTATAATCAGTTACAAGTCAGCTTTTGAAAAAGTAACAGAAACATGCAGAAAGATTCAAATTTTTCTAGAATTACCTAAGCAATGTAAAAATAAACATAAGATGGTAACAGTGGGTAATCAGTTTTGTCAGCAACTGTTGCTATGTCCTAGCAGTGGTTTATGACATTTAGACACAGGAAAAAACAATACAGGCTCTCTATGAGAGTTATAAAGTCATCACTATATTCGGTCACCAGTTGATAAGAAAGTGCACTTTCACAAACTGCTGCCTACAGCTACAGAATGTTACACGTATAGTGTGGTTTGCATGAGCTTTGCACTGTGCTTGCATTACCACACACATTATTGTTTTGTGTTTTTTTTTAATGTTTCCTCTATGGCAGTGGTTTCGAAACTTTCGACTTCTATGGACCCCAACTTTATCATTATTGGACTCCGGGGACCCCAATGAATCATTACTGAAATCTGGGGATTCCCCCCCCCCCATGAGTCATTACTGAAAGCTGGGGACCTAATCTGTTAATATTAGTTAATTTTCTAAGCAGTCGCAGACCCCCTGAGGAGGCGTCACAATCTCTCTTCCCTGCCCCCCCCACTTAACCCCCAGGGTTCCTGGACCACAGACTGGGAACCACTGCTCTATGGCCCAGCAAACCTTGCTTTAATGCCTGGGACTGCTTGACCTTACGTTCAATACAGTTCTCACCTTCAAGCTGGCTCTTGGGGCCACTTGGCCAAAAAAGTCAAACGAAGGGGCGTCACCTCCCCTAAACAGTATATTCAGGACGACCAAACAATGTAATGACAGCTTTTGTGCATCCATGGCTAGCCATGGATGGGGTTGAAAGGGCCAAAAGCCAGAACCACAACACTGTCCCATTCAGTGTAGTAGTCACAGACACTACCCCATCTCCTATCCACACATCTAATCACAAACACTATCCCATTCAAGCACAGTGCGATTCAGGGACAATATGAGGGCTACAAACAATCACTACGCAACATTTTTACACAGATAGCCAGTAACCATATCTGGCCAGCAAAACATTTACATATCGGGCAACAACACACTTAATGATGGGGAGCAAAACAAATAAATATTGTTTATAAATATGTAAATAATGCAAAACACTATGATGACACATTTAAGTAACATTTGCACACAAAAACATTTAAACATGCCTTTTTATTATATTTTTCGCAGAGTTCAAAGGCATAAATATCGAAGTCTTCGTCTTCATCTTTCAGTGAAGAAAATGGGCCAAACGTGTTTAACTGTCTATTCTGCTTCTTCAGGGCTTAAAAAGACTGAATCACTGCCCTAATGGTAATCGATAGAGACATAAATGACAGTATGCCATGAAATAGCCACTTCAATCAGAAATGTAAAGAAACCATTCAATATGGTTTTTTATTTGCCAAGTACAATAAAATTGGCAAGCCTCTCTTCAGCGCTGTGTAGATTTTCAGCATAAAAGACTGATACCACATACCCCAAAATAAGTAAAGGGTAGTATTCAATCGCAACCAGGTGATCATCATGATATGTAGAGAAGCACCCAGAGTCCAATCACATCCCACTTGAACACTTTGCTTGTTCAGCTCTCCAACTGCACCCACAATTCTGCACCCCACACCCCCACTGGCACAACACCTCAAATCCTAAATTCACCTGAAAGATATCCCTCAGGAGATGTCACCGTGACACTGGAACATAAGAACTACCACAAGGAACACTACCTGGCCCCAGAAAAGAACCAGTGGCAAAACCAAGGAAGAGTGAGAGAACCCTTTTTATAGAACTCTGTGTTGCACTGTCGCAGGTACTACTGCTTCCAACTGGTTAGTTACCAACCCCAAGGATCTTAGACTAGGTCAGGGTTCTGCAAAGTCGGTCGTGGAGAGCCGTCCATGCCAGATTTTTAGCATATCACATTTAGAAAAATGTAGATTTCTGAAGCATCTTTTTTCTAAATGTGGATATGCTAAAAACCTGGCATGGACCCGGCTCTCCAGGACCGACTTTGCAGAACCGTGGACTAGGTTCTACACTCTTAGAGCCGAAATCAAGAGTACGGGCAGAGGTGACAAATTCGGAAGAGCTTCAAGGCCATTATGGCAAATGAACAGCGATGAAGAGTATCATGAGTCACAACGGCACATCGTGAAATGGAGGATAACTGTACAGTTGAATGCATCAATGTGAGGAAACAGTAACGTTCAAGTTCTTTATGGATTAAAATATGTTTCATGAAGTCAGTCTTACACTACTAAATACAAGAAAAATGGTAATAAAAAGATGTTTTTGCTTTAGTGATTATTTGCTTAGCTTTATCTGCTGTGCTATGCCCAGAAGCACGCTGAAAAGCATGTGGTATGTGAACAATTCCGTATAGGAGTATATTTTAATTCATTTTTATTTTTTTTAAATACAGACCTTTGCAAAGTCTTACTATAAGTTTGCCTCGGCTGAAGGTCTGATTCTAAGAGAGATGATTTCTGCTACACACAATTTTCATTTGGCACTTACGTTCAAGAATATGGAAATCAGTGTTGTTCTTGGCCTTTTCAGTGAGCAACAGATGGGAACGTGTTAGAGCAGAAACACTATTAGCTTTAAAAAAAAAAAAAAAAAAAAAAAAAAGAAAATTGTAGGCAGGCAAATATACCATTCAATGATTCCACAGGGAGGTGCAAAGCACACACAAATGTAAGGGTTTATTTTAGGATCAATGGCACACTACCATTATCATTATTTTGCACTCTCATTTCTCTTCTTAACAGAAGTACTCAACAAAATATTCATACATTGGCATGGATTTAACTTAGTTTCCAAGGCAGGATCATACATTTATCACAATATATGTTCAGCTGAAACACCCAAGCAAATGCTTGGCAATCAGCCCTTCCTTACCCCTTGGGAAACAAAGTGCAAGTTAATCACAATAGAAAATATGGCCATACAGCCAAACTAACTGGTGCCTTTCTCCCATATCATGATTTAGGTATCATCAATTATGGAGGAAAAGGGTCAGGAGAAAAAGCTTTGTTGTCAAAGGTGCTATCACACCCCCGTATCGGATTGCCCTAGTGTTTATAAAGCGATTTAAACTATGGCTTACAAACCTCACTATTCATACTACTGAAGTCCTTGCTGTGTATGTAGTTTTCAGGTTGATGTCTATAAGACAGCGCAACTCTCTGGTTTTGTAAAGACATCTTGTGGACATTCAGAAAGCTTACCTGGAAGTGAATGCCACCCGTTGATTACCATTGGCTTTGTAACTCACATTTTCTGGCTTTCCGTTTTCTGGCTTTATTCGATTTAAGCTGTTCAGGTTCAGTCCATCGCTTCTAAGGAGCAAAAACTTTTTTCACACTACTTCTCCTTGTTTTCAACCACGAGTGCTCCCTTCTGTAAACAGGCCTGTAAATCTTGTATTTATCTTGTCCCAGTTACTGTGCATTGCATTCACATACAGAAGTTAAATGTCAGGCTGGGGTCTTCCAAGGGAGCCTGGTGTTTACTTTTCTTTCTCTGTCTTGCAAGTGAGAGGATTTTTGTGTCAATATTGCTGGATACGGTGAGTAGAGGAAAGGTTTTTTTTTCCTAGCACAGAACAACATTTAAATGAACTGTGCGAGTATTTTAGAATAAATCAGAATTAGCAAAGCACAAATGACGCACATGTTATTGTTAGTTCTTAAGTGCGTTGGAAACAAATACTTTATCATAATCAAAGTAAGTCAATAGACTAGGTGATGCTATTTCCACATATTGCATGTGTGCTGTAGAGTCTTATTAGTAGAACTGTCTCTGTGAAAATGTAATGGTCATTTCAAATGAAAATGTGTTGTTTGTAATGTGCAGAGTAGCATACTCTACTCTGCACCCCTCCCCTGCCGAACACTCTGCAAATCTCCCCTTCACAACAGTCCCCTCCAAAGCTGCTTTGTACTCAGCTGGGTGCTATGCTGCTAGACTCTACACACCACTATAATCTACAGCAATCTACGCCAATGCACTCTACACTAGTCCAGTCTACACAACCCCACTGTACGCACCTTTACGCAACTCCACTCTATGCCAAACCAATACACTACACTTTATGCTACTTCACTCTACAATAATTCACACCTTGCTCCTCTACATCACTAACATTTATCTATGCTGAACAGCAGCCATGCTTGTGTATAACATGGCTAAAACACATTGGCAAAGCCAATAACTCTTGCATAGGCGTGAAATATTGGCTTTGCCAATGCTTCTCTCCATATTTGGAAGGGTAATTTTGAGAGTGGAAAACCTAATTAATGTGGATTAAAAACAGTTTAAAAAAAATTCTTGCATATCTAATGACACCACACTGTACATGGCATAAAAGCCCTTGCACTATAAATATGAGGAAACCAGGACATATTCCACAGACACTGCATCTCAGCAAACTAAACTACCTCAAGGCACTTACAGATATGTAGGAGTGGGTTGGTTAAGGGATTCAGAAAATGGTTTGATCTTTTCCTAAAAGCAAGGTGGTTGGCTTTATAGCAAATGAATATTCTATAGCTCAGGTACTTGGACCACGAGATTAAATAATATCAGAGCCACAGGACTCAATCACCTGCTGCATAAGTGTGCAGACTTTAACAAATAAAATGCGCTTCTACCTCAACTAGACACTTACGTAATATGAACAAGCATTACATCATTCTGCAGAGCTGCATTGAAGGGAAAAGTATGCCACATCATTTGTGCAACCATGAGCACATAATTTGGTCCTTCACCACCGCATAACCAAGTGGTCCAGAGTAAGATCATCTGATCAAATCATAGGGCAAAAATCTGCCCAGGTTTTGTATCCTCCGATTCTAAACACTACACATCAAACCATCAACTTGCTAACTTCAGTTTCAGATGCACATTGCAAAAATACATATTGCAAGAACAAGGATTTGTCATACCTGCACCAGAAGAGTCCACAGATGTCATGTGTTTTGGCAGACATGTTTTGTGGCCTCCTTATTCCCTATAGTGTGAAAAAGGATCTTGACTGACACCAGCATTACCAGGGAACTCGCTTAGTATTTTTCAGGAAAGGACAATGGAATCCCAGGGCTTCTTTCATGCAGTACCATTCTGGAACACTTGATGGCAGAAGAAATTATATTTTTCATAGGCCGACCAGACAGGTTTGTGTTATCAAGTCTGTTATTTATGCTATACCCTACTAACACCAGGTGGCCCGTAAGGGGGTTAAAAGGAAGTAGGTGAAGCCAGTGTTAGAGGTGAAAATCACTGGCCTTACCAGTATATCAAGTCATTTAGAAGAGAGGCTCCTATGCTGATGTTCTTCGTAGTGGGCTAATTCACTGGCCTAATATGAGTAGCAGTTTTAGAATACAAAATTGATAGTGTTTCGACATTGTTCAAGAAACATTTTTAGGTTAAAACACATTAAATGTGCAGTATCCAAAAATTACAGAAAGCTAAGAGGCATAACATTGGCAAAAATATCGAATTATGACCTGCATGGATAAAAGTTACGCATTTATAAAATGCCAAAAACAGACTGCAAAGATGTAAGAGGAGTGTTCCAGATTGTTGGCTCCAACGAATTGGCAGCACATTGGAAAAGGAAAATGGAATGTTAGAGCAAATATCGTCTATATTAGCTTTAACTATGGAATGTGTCCACTCAACAATGGCTGCCTCCCCAACAGCATAGAAATGTTTTACTCAGTGAAAACCGAAGACCAAGGGCTGCTACAGGAGCCGATCGGCAGGATGATGGAAAACAAGAAAACAGAACAGGAACAGATGGTGCGAAGCTGCATAGAGGAATTGCATAATTATGCAAAGCCTTTGATGGTATTTATAGCTCTATTTGAAACAGTTTTCCTGTTTAAGGGAATATGTTTCTAATGTGAGAAATGC
The DNA here is from genome assembly GCF_031143425.1 of Pleurodeles waltl. NCBI lineage: Eukaryota > Metazoa > Chordata > Amphibia > Caudata > Salamandridae > Pleurodeles > Pleurodeles waltl. The sequence goes on along the minus strand of NC_090449.1, from coordinate 770,408,071 downwards.
AGGAGAGGAGAGTTTTAGAAGAATAGAAAATGTACTACTCTGAGATTGCGAAACTAAGAGGAACTATTAGGGAGCACCATTCTCCTAATACCGAACTCATTCAATCCTTCCCTCGCAACATTCATTTGTAAAGTAACAGCTGCTTTACGGTTTTCTGTAGGAGGATTAGTACCCCACCCTCTCCATAAAACAAAGGAGTCGTCATGCAAACAATAACTTTCAAATATATGGGCCAGAAGTTTGTCTACTGAAGGCGACAATCCTGGATGTAAGATCAGATACAATTTAACAAAAGTATTATCAAAGATTTGTTCACGATAACTAACTAGTTTTCCAAAAATCCTTTGCTCAATGTGACTATTTCCAAGCATCTTGATCTCCATTTCAGTCACAGTCCAAATGGGCTGCAGTTGTAGATCTCGTTACCATGCATTGCCTGAGCATCCTTGACTGGAGTGAGACATGCTGCCATAAGCTCTTTTTGATAATTCGCAGGAACAGTGCGTCACTTGCAATTAATTCAACAAACACCAAGTTATCCTGTAGGGTCAAGACATTTCCATGCAATAGTCTTTTTCTGGGACTTAGAGAGGGTTAAATGTTATATTTCCTACAGAAAAATAAATTATTTTCCACTACTTACACTAAAGCATTCACCCACTCCATGTCTAAATATGTGACATTATCTGGGGCATCACAGCATACTTCTGTTTTTATTGGTATTTGGTGGATTAGATGTGATTGTTAAACTCATCTGGTAACAGAGGCTTATGGCTGCTTTAACAGCTCAATAAACACCTATCACAACTGGGTACTTTGGCCACCAGTGGACATCAGGGCGGGGTGAAACCAATTTGGAAACCTTAACTATCTATTCCTAAGATTCGACTTTTTTAGAACTATAATTGAAAGTATGCATAGGTTGTCTCAGACGCATCACCAGAAACAGTTTGTGATGACTACTGGTAGCTACAGGTTAAATCATAATTAGATATTGAAAAGCGTCAAGCTCCAATACTGTTAAATGTGTAAGCAGAACGTTCACCACCACAGGACTATACAATTCACCTCAATAGGCTTTCAGACCGGGAAATCTAGGGTTGTCATCAAACCTTTTATTTAGTAGAAGTAGGGGGCCTCTTTACCACACCTCCAGTCACAGCCATCAAGAACTGCAGGTGCTGTGGTTCTGAGCACAGCCTTTTCGCATCTATTTAGCCACACTTACTAAACTGACATTCATAGCTAAACACATTGATAAGAACCTCAATTTGATAGCTCCTAAAAATATATATATCCTCTAGTTAACTACCTTAACCACTTGTAATAGTTGACTTGTAACCAGTAGCCTTTTTGTTTTCCAATGAAAGAAGCCTCAAGGCAATATTTGTGCCGTACAAAATATTTAACATAATAACGGTGGTTCATGACACTGTTTTCCCTCTAAAAACACGTACATAAGCTTAAATTTGTCACTAGAAACTTCTTTGGTACTATGCACATTTTATCCAACTAATTAATTTAGGAAGCAGTTCTAGTGTAGTTTGGGACTTACAGTAATTCACAGAGATTGCATAACCCTTATACATCACAGCCTGCAAAGTAGGTAAGTGTGATCCCTGAGTGTTGCATGATTTAAAATTGTTTTAAGCATGACATTAAAAATACCAATCACGTAATAAGTCCTGTGGTACATTCATTTTAAGATTAGACAATATTTACAGTCTAAGTAACAGACTGAATATTCAACTTTCAGTGCTGAAATCAAGAGTGTTTGTCTTCTCACCATGAAATGCAATATCCTGGACCACAGCAGACAGACTAACATTGAAGACCATAGCTTCCGCTACACACCATTTGGGTCTTGGCATAGAAAGACCCTACAAATCTTTGAAGAACAGTGGTGAAATCAAGCCACTCATGAAGGATTATCAGATAACATCACAAATAGCTCAACAGAGGAATATGATTAAGTAAGAGACTTGTCCCAGCAGCTGGAGTGAGGCAATCTCAAGTAGCTCCAGGTCTAGCTATAGAAAAAGAAAAGAGAAACCTCTAAGGTGCCCTGGAAAACATCTTCTTGACAATGACAGCTGAAAGGTCACATTTTCCCAGTCTGCAGACAAAGACGACATGGTATGATGGAGTCAATAAAGAGTCCCACAAGCTAAACTATAAACACACATTTTCCAAATATTTTAAGTTTCCATTAATTGCATTCTAGACACTCACCACAGAAAGAGTATTTATGCTAGACTGAGGGTGGTCTAGAATGTACATTAGTTTGCACAGAAAACAGTGAAGCTTTGAGCTTCGTTATGGGTCAATAACAGCAAACACTGGCAAATCAAATAGACCTCGTCTATGCAAGGACTGCTGGCTTTGCCAATTTGTTTTAGCAATGTTGTACACCACCGCTGAGTGTTTTCAGCATGGATAAAATGTAGTGGCATAGAGTGGAGTGGCATAGAGTTGGGGAATAGAGTGGAGTGGTCTAGAGGGGAGTGGCATAGAGTTGTGACAGTGGTGTGGCATAGAAGGGAGGAATGTAGAGCAGAGGGTTGTAGTGCGGACGGACGTAGATTGGAGGGGCACAGAATAGAGTGGAGTAGAGGGGCATGGAGTAGCATACAGTGCAGTGATGTTGAGTAAAGTACTCGAGAAGACTAAGAGCGGAGTGGCGTAGAGCACATGGGCATAGAGGGGAGGGGCCCAGATTGGAGGGGGTGGTCCCAGACTGCCGGAGAGGAGCCCAGGATGGAGGGGGAGGGGCTCAGAGAGGAGTGACTGGGCCTAGACTTGAGAGAAGGGGCTGAGAGTGGAGTGTCATTGAGTGATGTAGAGTGGAGTGAAATAGAGTCATGGAATGTCGCTGAATGGCATAGAGTGTCGTAAAGTGGTGTGGAGTAAAGGAGTGTGGAGGTTATCAAGTGAAGTGGCGCAGAGTGGCATAGATTGCTATACAGATGACTGTTGTGGAGTGAAGTGGCAGAGTGAAGTTATGCATAGTTAAGAGTGCAGAGTGGAGCAGAATGGACAATCAGTGAAGTGGCGCAGAGACTGAAGTGGCGCAGAGAGGTGAGGAGTGTCGTAGAGGATTGAGGAGTGCCATGGATTGTCAGAGTGGAGTGTTGTTGAGTGTCAGAGTGGCACAGAGTGGAGGGACAGGGGATGGAGTATGTATGGTATGGTAGCACACTGCTATTACAAACAACACATTTTCATTTGAAATGACCATTACATTTGCACTTACAATTTTATTGACCAAACTATACAGCATGCAAACGATGTGTGGAAACAGCATCACCTAGTGTATGGATTTGTTTTAATCGTATTCAAATATTTGTTCCACTACACTTCAGAATTACGAAAAAATGTGCTTCATTTGTGCTTTTCCAATTTTGATCTATTCTGAAATATATGCACAACTCATGTACAGACATTTAAATAGTGTGTGTAAGAAAAAAAAGGTTCCTTTCCAATAATCAGTACCCAAGCAAGATCATCACATAAATTTGCTCACTTTTAAGTCGGAGAAAGAAAAAAAAAGAAAAAAAGATACCAAGCTCGCTCGGAAGACAGAGCCTGATTTTTTACCTCTGCCTTTGAATGCGCAGCAAATGTGACAAGATGAGAGCATTACTTAAGGGCCTGTATACAGAAAGCAAGCATTAGTGGAAGAAAACAATGAGCAATGCAATGATAAACAGGCTGTGTTCCATGGGAGGGCCAAAGACATGCTGGACAGCAAAAACCAAATAAAGCCAGGAAATATAAAGAAAACAAATGTGAGTTACAAATCACAAAGCCAATGGTAAGTAATGGGCGGAGTGCATTCTCAAGGAAACTTCCAGAAAGTCCCCAAGAAAACTTTGCAAACCAGACAGCTTTGCGGTAGGGTTGGCTTGGGCCTAAAAAGGGAACAAGTTGATCTAGCATAGGATTTAGTGTTTTGACATTCTCTATACTATAAGGGTAATTTACAAGAAGTCTGTAATAGGTTAAATCTACACGATTTATTTAGGGAAACAGTTAAGGATTAAATCAATTAGTCCTTATAATTCCCTGAAACAAACAAAATTAAAAACTAAAGGACAAAAATATGTAATTGTAAGAAATGTGTCTTATTTGTAGGAGACATTTTTTAAAAAACATTTCTGAAATCATTTTAAATCATGTAATTTTGCTTGTAATGGTTGCCAGAATTGTGTGTGCTTTAGTTGAACAAATTCTGAAACATTTGTAAAGTGCAACTCTGAGGAAAGTGGCAGACTCATATTACACAGAATACAATGCAGCTTAATGTGTAAAGGAACATGGACAGAGATGTCAGCACATACTTGAGGGCATGATTAAATGTCACAAGACTACAACTGTTATAGATTTTGGCATGGTTTTAAAATTACTACATGCCTAAAAGTAATAATGTAATGCATTAATTTGTCTGAATTCTTTCAAAAATACCTTTTAATACCAAAGTTTCATTGTTTTGAAATGTACAGAATAATTCCAGTCAAGCCAGCATGTTTCTTAAATGGGCCTGGCTCGAGTTTCCCATAGTTGCCCGTGCCTTTAATGTTGAAATTCTCCATAGTGGGTCTTGTTTTGCTTTTCAACTACATGGTTATTGGGGCATCTAATGAGGTATGATGGGAGAAGCAATTTCAAATTTCTGCCCTCCCTCTTGTCTTTTTATCCAATGACACTGCTTTTCATTTCCTCTACATGAATTAATATTGCATTCTTGTTTAATTTAACTTAATAAAGAAGGTTCAGCTATACCAGTAATTAATTCGTATATGTCACCAGTAGGGGAAACAAAGTCATCCACCACAAACAGGTGTCAGCAGTGTTTCACTACACAACACAAAAATAATCTTCCACAGTACCACATTATTTTAACTAGAGAGATTTACTAGTCTACCCTATGGTATTGTTTTAATTACGCTAAACTAAGACGCACAGCTCCCGTAACATAGAAATATCAAAGGAAGAAAGGATGGTAAGCAGTTACAAAACACAAATAATAAATCGCTCAAGCAAATAATATTTAATATGAAATACATTTACCCATCAAGAACCAAAAATAACCATTTGTAAAGCCAATGTGTCAGGCGTTGGAAACTAAAAAGCAAAAATAGTTTAAAGTTCAAACAGCACACATTGCTGTAGAACTCCAAGGCGCTTAAAGGAACTAATGTGTGTAAAATGATCCTTGTTAAAGAGTAGAATGCTGTCACTTTTAATAAAGAAAATCAATTGTTGTCATGACTCTCCCAAGCAATCAACAGACAAATGGATGAAGAGGACTGACAGAAACCTACAATTAGGTTTATTATGCATATATGTTTAGTAAAAATCAAAAAGTCTAGACTAACGCTGGAACAAAATAAAATTATGTCAATGACAGCCGCAGGATAACCATCTAAAACATTAAGCGGCACAAATCTTACTCAACCTGCTCCCAGGCACTCTCATCCTCAAACCCTTCCACATAATATTTCAAAATAATTCAACCAACCGACACAACAACAAAGATGACATAGCTATTAAATAAAATGGTTCAGATTTACGTGTGTTTTGTCAGCAATTATGTTTCGACACCAACCTTCTCATAGCACTGGGCTTTATCAGGGCATAAACTACACTTGAAAATTAACCTGTGCTGTTTCTATAAGTAGTCAAGTCCACAGGTTTGGTATACAGCGGAATCTTTTTTTAAAAAAGAGGTCTTTTGGTGGGCATTTTGTCAAATTCAAACCAGACTTCTTCTGCGCAATAGGTAATAATTTCTTTATAAAAGACAATGCAATGAATAAACTATCAGATTCCTAAGCAGCAACATTACAAACCACTGTTCTTCTATTATTTATAGTCAATGGGTACCATTTGGGCTCTAAACATTTAGTCTAGCTTATCGTAACTGATTTCACACTGTAGGGGGAAGTTGCAGAGTATTTCAATTAAAGAAACATATTACTGGGGAATCTTTTTTCTTTTGTACTATAGCATGCATTTAGAGACTGAATGCCACTGGGTTTGCAACACATCAAAAGAAGATTTCTAAAGGGAGAAGGTTCTTCCCGCAGCAGACGTAGTAGGCCAGCAGGAAACTGAAGGTCTTATTAAATAAGTAGTTCTCTCTGCAAACACCATGATACTTTTTGGAAGCCAACTCCCAGCTAACACATCTAACTTATTTTGGACCAAGGCTTAAGGTTGCCTTCTTCATAGAGCAGGACCTACAATAATGAAATAATTTCTGAAGAAGTACATCAGTCAAATTTACTTAATGGTATTTCAGTAATGAATTTGGATGTTGGAAAAGGAATGTCAATGTTTCAACAATCTTAGATGGAACTTTTCATTTAGTTACAATATTCATAATTGGTTCTGATGAAGGAGACTTGTAAATTGTGCAAAAGAAGTCCAGAAATGTTGACACACGAGTTCAAAAGAAGCACAATCAATCTCAAGTATGATTGATGTATATTATACTTGGATACTGTAATACTTGAATTATTAATGGGAATATAATGCAGCAGTATTCATATCGGATCACAAGTGCTACTGCTTGTCTTTTTGTTGCATTTTCCTATTACTGTAAATTATATCAGTAAGTTCGGAATTTATTCCCATTATCATGCTTTTTATAAAATACAAATTCGCACAAATATCTAGTTTTACGTCATGTGCATGATAATTCCTGAGCTCAGACATTACTCCATAACACAACAATAGATCTGTTTTGATTAAGTGTTGAGTGCTGAAAGCATTGAAGAAGAGCCTTTTAGGTAGGACTTCCATGACAGCACTCATTGCACATACAATTACCCCAAACATTTTACAATATGTCTGTAAAACCCAGCTCAAACCACCCTTGAGCCATGGTTTTTAAATTTCATACAAGAAGGAGGCAGGGCTGGAGCTTCTGTTCAACAACAACTATTCCATTGTAATACACCTGTTACAGTGGTATTCAGCTACCATAGTTAGACCTTCCTCTGGACTCTCCACTGCTTTAGCTGTACTGTGTTACAATGAGTTTACAGTTTCTTGTAAACCTATCATCTCTTCCATCAAGTTGGCAGCAGTTGAAGGTCAGTTAGCATGAAGTACACCTTCACCTTCTCTACAAATCCTACAATGTCAGGGTCTTCCTTACAGCATTCATTCCCTTTATGGAGAAGCATGACAAGACTATACAAAGAATTTTTAAGGCGACCCGAACAGACAAAAAGTATTCCTAATACTTTCCACCTTCACTGAATGGTATTATTGGCAACTATTTTCCGCCACAGTGTGAAACAAACTCAGTTTAATTAATTAATAAATAACAAGCTGTGTTTCAATCAACAAATCACTTTCAACTAGAAAAAAGCTTCCAGAAATCCAAATACCATTTTCTTATGTACCACGAGAAATCTTCAACAATGGATGTACAAACATTCGATTACCAATCCATATTTTCTGATACTAAAATAAGTGGTCTTGGTGCAGCTTGCGTAAAGATCACTCACTGCACTAGCAAGAACCACCAACGTCCCAAGGCTGCGGTCACATTAAGTCTCAATAAGTAGCATTAATAGTCTATAGACATTCTTTCCATACAGCTAAGTAGACCTGAGCAAGTTTCTTCATTGATGACTGGCTACAACAAAAGGCCTTCCATGGATCATTAACATCCTTTGCTGCACATCTGGGCCAGCTCCCTAGAACAGGCATGCATCAGCCAAACATATAGAAAAAAGAACAATCAGAGCTTATGATAGGTTGTAGTATCAATACAGATAAAAGAAATATTGGAAGAAAACAACAAATGCTAATACATGAGCAAACTAGTTCAATTTTCATTGCTTGCTGTTTCAATCCTGTTTAATACTGTTCCTATCCATGCATTTAGGAGGCAGATTTACTATTCCCTTGAGATGGCAACCAAGCAACAAGCTGAAAGCAGCTTCCCAAGTGGTACACGGCAGCATTAACTGACTCAATCGTGGAGATTAAATTAAAAATGCTCAGACACCTTGAATGGAAGAGAAATGCACTCACTTTAAACATACAATTTAGCTTGTGAAGAAAACTGTTCAGGCATCTTGAATATTTCACTCAGTAAAACTATGCCAGAATTATCAAAACTCCATGAAGAAAACTCTATGTTGTTTTACTAAAATGCTTATTAGGGCTAGCCTCCCTGGAATATATCCAGACAAACAGTACATAGGAATTAGACTTTAGTTAATTCCTCTCACCAGCACAAGGCACCCTGCCATTTTTCAGATAAAAAGGAAGCTGATGCTTACACAGCCAATATAGGAAGAGCCCAGCATCCTCAGTAAAGCCTACATATTTCAAAACAGCTTAATGCTCTGTGGCTTTATCCCAGCGGAAGCATCAGCCTTAGTACTGATTAAAGAAAACCACAGGACCAATACAACTAAAAGATGTTTGGGACAGTCTTGATAACCTCAGTAAATTAAAATGGCTCTCTAAATGTACAGAAAGTTCCAAACCAGAGACTCAATATATGAATATGATCAATATCCTACATAATAAAAGCATATTTAACACTAATTGTACAATGTGTGTGCTGCTGGCTATGTAAAAAGTGGTTAGTATTCTGGATGGACACAGTAGTTGCGCTCGTTCAGGAAAGGCAGAGCAGTTATTGGTGGGCAGGAGGTCAGCATTACAACCTTTCAGAACCCCATGACAACTGTATATGGATGGGGTGGACCCACTCCCTTCAAGGGCATGGGAGTGGACGAGCTTGCCTGTTACTACATAGCTTTATTGAAAGCTATCTCTTGCTGCATAGGGATATTTTCAATTCCTCGCAGATTCAGGGATGGTGGATTAATTTCGCACCTTTCAGGCCATATGGTCCATATATACATATATTTAAAAGATTGTGTTGAAAGATGCAGATGTTTGTTTGAGACAACTGGGCCAGGGCAAGAGTCACTGAGTAGTTATATAGTTAGGTCTGCAGTTGCATAGGAAAAAGCTTTTTTTTGGTTTGCTTACAACTTTGGCATCGTTTGATGAATCTTCACAAAACGTTCCAAAAAAAAGTCTCATCCATTTCATCTCCTTCCTGGAAATTTTTTGGGTGATCCATCAAGTGGGGGGGGGGGGGGGGGGGGTGGAATTGAATACATGTCTTCTATTCATTTTTCCATAGGAAAACTGGACAGCAATGCCGCAAAAACTGCTAAACAGCCCCTCCCTATTTTTAAATGTCACCCCGAGGACTGGGGCCCATCAGTGGGTCTAAAGGGGGACACTTATTTTACATTCGGCCATGGGGGATGGGGTCGCATAACCCTTCCTCTTTATTTCACATATAGCCCAGCAATGGGGTCCCCAGAGCACAACACTGGCTCAGGGAGGTTAGGGCAGCACACCACACTACCCTTTATTTTACATTCAGCTTGAGGAGAAAGGGTATCTGGAACTCTTGAGTGGCTCGGGAATGGGGGCTGCATGTCCCCTCCCCTCTTATATTAAAAAAGGCCCGGAGGGACAAGGTCCCACGGCATCTCAGAGGCTTGCGGGCGGGGTGCATGCTCTTCTCCCCAAAAACACACCAGTGCCACCACCCGTCCCCCCAGGCCCCTGGCTATTCCCAGAGATTATTCATTGAAATTAGGGGGGGATCCAGTAAACACAAAGCAGTTTTAGGGCCAGCTCAAATCTAAACCCAATCTCCCCTTCCAAAATGCCCCCTCCTCCAAAGGCTGATGGATTATCTTTACCCTATCCCCCCTCCCCCAACTCTCATATTATATATATATATATATATATATATACACATATATACACACACACACACACACACACACATATACATACATACATATTTATATATATATATACACACACACACACACACATATATATATATATATTTGTATCACCTTGTGGCGGTCACCTCTAGGTAGTTAGTTAGGCCCATGTTTCTACAGAAAAAGCATATTTTGGCCTGCCTATATCTTTGCCATTGTTTGACGAATCTTCACCAAATTTTCCCCCCAAAAAAGTGAACCAGTGATGCTTGTTGAGCATGGAAAGTTTTGGGATGATCAGTCAATCGGGGGCCGAGAAAGGGGGGGCTGTCAAAAAACGTTGTGTTTTTCATGTTAATTGCCAAAAGGACTTTAGACAGAACTACGGCCTGAACCGATGGACAGAATTACACTAAATTTTGCAGAAAGCTAGTTTTTGGTATATAGATCACACTTTCACCTATTTGGTGTAAATCCATTCAGTAGTTCTTGAGATATGAAAGAGAAAATACATTTTTATATCTAGGCCCACGGATCTTCTCCAACAACTTTGTGAATAATGTTGAGCCCGAGCAGGGAAATGCACAGCATTGATTGGCAACCATCTTGGGTCTCTGCTTTAGCCGAGTTCCTAAAAAAAACAGAAAATGGGCCAGGATAGAGACACACTGACCCTCTTAGTTCTGGTGCTGGGCAAAAAAGCATATTTTTTCACTTAAAACCGTTTGCCGCAAATTCGCAGCAATTTTATTTATTTTTTAAAGAAGCAAGCGCAGGAGCCCGCACTTGCTTTTAAAAAAAAACAATTTTTAAAGCCCCCCCCCCCCCCCCCAGGTCCCAGGGGCAAAGTAAAAAATAAGGGGGGGGGGGCAGACCCCTCTCCTGGACTTGCTGAAGCCCTGGGGACCGCAACTCCCCAGGCTTAATTGTATTGGTATGCAGGGGTCGTGCAATACCATTCTCCCCCCCCCCCCCCCCACATCCCCAGGGACTGCCACCAAGAAGATTCATTACAAAGCCGGGCCAGAAGGGAGCGACATTACAAATCTCTGTGGGCCATCTCCCCCACAGCCCCTCAACCCTGGGGAGCACCAACTACCTGGGCCTAAAATAGGAAACTAAAAGGTGTTCGGACCCCCCAGGGACCACCACCTCCATGGGGCTATTAATGTTGGATGGGAGCCGCGCAGCCCCCTTCAAGGACCCACTGATGGCCCTGGGGAGTACCATCCCCCAGGGCCAGCTCCTGCTATGTCCCAGGGTGCCCATCTCCAGGACATACTTGTTAGCTTTTGCTTGGTAGGAGCCGGCAGCTCCCACCAAGCAAACAAACTTTGCTTTCTGCAAGTAAGAGCTGTCAAACAGCTCTCGCTTGCTTCCCAAACACGCCCCCCTTTGTGTGTGTGTGTCTGTGTTTTTTTTTTCCTTTTTCTCTCTCTCTCTCACACACACTCACAAATCCCACAAAGGTCTGTCCATGCAATGACTTCAAAGAGTAAGACTAGCAAGATGTTTGGTACAAATTTTATAGTTACATTTGGATGCAGAACAGAGTCACACTGGTATAATGGTCAAAGTGTTGACCTATCACTCAGTAGGCTGAAGGTTCAAAGCATAGTATGGCTTAGAAGTGTGTTTGTTTATTTACTGATGTTTTAACAGCTAAACTGCTAAACCTTCCAAGTCATGGAACATTCACTTTCTTTCGATCACATGCACAGGTTTGACCGTCATAGGTATGTCTGGTAGGATCACAGAAAGGCTATGGCCTAAAGTTACAGTCACAGACCCTTGCACTCAAAGTTGAGGGTTCTACTCCAGGAGTGCCTGTTGTCTTTTTCCTTCTTTAATTTCTTTTAAACTTCAAGAGTTTAAGGTTCATACTAAAGGGTGATCTCACTCTTTTTAAATAACAAATACATTATTCTTTTCAATTTGTCCAGAAATCTCATTCTAAGTATATCATCCATCAAAGCCTAAAAAAACTCTTTCAATCTCTTTCTCCCACTCCCACACCCACTCAGACCCTTACACACCCACTCACAGACCCACTGAAACCCTTAGGCATTCTCTCACAGACCTGCGCAGACACTGATGCACCCATTAAGACATGAGCATGCACTCTCACACCCAGCCAGAGACTCTCACAGTCACTCTCACCCCCAGATTCACTCTCTTACACTTATTCTCACACTCAGAGGGATAGGCTACAGCCAACTCGCACCGCACATGGCCAAAGGGCTGACTTGCAGAATAAGGTTGAATGGTTAGGGGGCTTGGCTGCAGGGACTGTCTCCAGGCCAGGCCTTGCGGGCAACCCCTGCTGCGCACGGGCGAAGGCCGTGCACGGTGGAATGTCGGGTGCTTATAGAGGTTGGCCTCAGGACCTGTGGCCAACCTTCGCCACACACAACCAAAGGCCATGTGTGGCGGTGGTTGGCTTAATGTATAGAAATGAGAATTATTATACATTAAAAAAAACATAGAAATGTACTGAAAAAAAAAAAACCAACAAAGGTTACAGGAACGTTATAGTTAGGCTCACATTTCAAAGGCACACAACCATAGAAATTCACCTGTTAAAGTTAGAGTTATCCCGATTAACTATAACTTGTGCCCTAAGGTAATAAATTGTGTCCTCGCCATGAACTGCTAATTAATAATCCACAAATTACAGCACTCATGACATCTTTGATAGCATCACTGATATCAATGTAATATTTGCAGTTAAAAAAAATAAAAAAAATATGAAAAAACTGGGCATGGCAAGGGCAAGAGTTATAGCTGCCTTAGGGCATGAGCTATAGTTACTTGAGATAACTATAACTATAACAGGTGAATTTCTATGGTTTTGTACATTTAAAATGTAATCCTAATTACAACATCCCTGAAACCTTTGTGGGTTTTTTTCAGTGAATATATATATTATATATTTCCCCTTTATTCTAGAACAGGAGACCTAGTCTTAATTTAAGAACTGTCAGCTCTGTGGATCCTCCATGGTGCGATAAAAAACTTTTTTTTTTTTTTAACATTAATTTCTTCAAAACTACTGAACGGATTTAAACCAAATAAATAAAAAAAAAACACTCTTTCTGGACCAAGATCTAGCTTTCTCCCAAATTTGGCGTGGATCTGTTCAGTGGTTTAGAGTGTAGCTGTGCCTAAAGTTCCTAGGGAAAAATGAAAGGGGGAAAAGGGGTTTTGGGACACCCCCCTTCCCCACCCCTTCTTGGCCTCCACTTCACATCGAAACTTTCCATGCAAACACTAGTCAAAAGTAGCACTTTGTGAAAAAAATTTAATGGAGATTCGTCAAAAGGTGATGAAGTTATTAGCTACACAAAAAAGGTATTTCCTAATGAAACACAATCCTAACTCAACTACCAAGTGGCGACTGAGTTGTACTGACATAGCCTTCCAGTATGTTTTCTTGGGTGAAGCTAAAGTACATATAATCCCATATAAATGCCTTGATGTACCAGGATCTGGTTGACAAGTGCAACTAAGAAATGATTTAACTGGCTTTGCTAGATTCTTATAGAAAGATCTACAATCCAGTCAAAACACTTTGTTATCGGACTCAAACTAAAGTCAAATTTCTATGCTACCACCCATCATAGGCCCTACTGCAGCAGAACACCAAAAATCAATTTAACTATATACCAATTCCACAATACTCACATTTTTTAAATCCATATTTGGCCTCTAGATGATTACTGCTAGTGAAATCCACCTATCTGCTTTAAAAACTATAGGATATCAGGAATACCAAACAGTACAGTGAAAGAGAAGGACTGATAGAGAACATACAACTGCTAATAGCTTGAAGACTTTTCTTTGGCTAGCCTGTACTTAAAAGCCGGCACCAATCCAATTCCCTGCTGCAATCTATGCTATCCATATTATACTTTCATTTTCAAGAGTGAAAGATAGATTTGTCGATAGAAGCATAATGGATAAAGTATGTATGCTCTTTATTACATGTCTCTACTGTGTCACTCAATGGGAGTGAAAATCTTTTCACGCTCCGAGGAACATGGTGCATAGACCTTTCCATCGGTTGCTCCGACCAGCCAGCAGCACATTAGCTATGATTAGAATTGTTCAGCAAAAAGATCACAATATGCATATACTAAGGTTATTGTTTTAAAAATATTTTGAACAACTCAAACATCACCCTTGCATCTTTCAGAAAAGCAGCAGTAATTCATGTACCCATATCATAGTAAGTTCTTTAGAACATCAACCTAATTTTATGTGTTTCCCTACCAGTAATAATTTTAAAGTCTTAAAAATATTTTACCTAGAATAGCGCTATCATTCTTTGGACCAACTTTCACCTCCGAAGAGAAGTTTAACAACTTACATCTTTAACAGTCACCTGAAAGTGCACTGCTATTGGCAGAATATTTGAATGTTAACAGTCTAAATATTCCTCTGCACTCTGATCTGTGGTACTTTAGACAGTCTTTTGCCCATTTCAATTTTCCTCAAAGAAAATTTTCCTTAAAGTAAGAAGACTTAAGTGGCAATAGCTTTTTTAATCAAATACATCTTGAGAGACTATAGTTTCTGAAACCTAAACAGCTGTTTAAATAATGGGTCTCAAGCTGCTTCAGATCTCAATATAAATTTTGAACAGTAAATAGATAACTGCACAGGTATTTACGCACCCACATTAGAAAGCTGGCACACAAGAACATATAGCTACTCTTTTCCTAACCAGTCTCTGGCTTCCGGTTGATCAAACGATACAGGTTTGGGTACATAAACACCCCACCCACCCAAATCCAAAAGCCATTTTTTCTTACTATCTGTACTCAAGAAACATTAAAGTCCAAGTGAAGTAAGCAGATATGCCTTGCCAAACTGAGAAGGAAGAATCATGAGCAAAACTATCCCTGGGACCTCAATTATAGAAGGGACTGTATCCAAAAGTGAAACTGCAACTTTTCTAACACATTTAGGAAAAAAACAGAACAGCACACTATTCAAAGACACTTCCAGAGTACACCACCAAAGTGCTCTTCACCTTCCTTCTGTCATCTCCATCCCTTGTTCCTCCATTTTTTTATCCCGTCAGAAACATCTCCAATTTGCACACACTATCAGGATCAGCCTTCGAAACATGGAAAATAAATAAATGAATAAATAAAAGTGCACAACCCTGACCAGCTTCAATCATTTGGTATTGAACTCAAGGAAACCTTTTTGTAACCAATAATAGGCAAGATTAAACAACCAATTGAAATGTTCTGCAACAAAGACACACTACAGTTCTTTATTAGCTCCTTTTACTAATTGTGGTGGCCACTAAAACATTGACAGAACGAGAAATATGTTTTAACCAGGTAAAAAAAAGTAACACATTCCTCTGCGAAGGAGAAAAAAATGTACCTAAAGGGTATCAATATTTAGGTTATTATGGTTTGTTTTTTCCAGCCCATAAAGCCTTTTGTCTCGCTATATAACAGAGAAGCTGCTCTGTGCGTGGGGCTTGCAGAGGGAGGTGTATCCAAACAATTCATTCTTGGATCTCACCTAGTATGGGCAGAAAAAATTATGAATACTGAATCATTTAATGTATTTACAAATCAGACACCTTCAGGAAATGAGAAACCCCTTGCTCTGGGAGACCAGGCTTCATGAATGGCTTCAGAAACGCAGAGATTCTAGTTTACAAGCTAGAGCTTAAGGCAGACAGTAATAGCCTTGCTTCTTGTGAAGAGTCAGTAAATGTGCTGAATGCAGCTAAGCACTCCTCTTCATTTTCAGGCTGCTCCCAGCAGGTCACAAACCTCACATGTAGCTCCACCTAGGTCTAATATTCGTAAAAGTAAACAGGACCTGAAAGCTGTATGTCTCCTGGTTGAATTTTGTAACAGCCAGAGTTTCTTAACTGTCACATGACATGCAACATCTCAGATGCACTTTTTAAAAACAGTAAGTCTATGGGCGGACTGTTGCCCACTGATTACAAACAACAAGTCTCGAGGAGAGCCTGTGCTATCTATCAGAGACCTAAACATCCATGTACTGTTTTAATCAAACTACATAACTGATACAGAACAGCTCATTCATCGATAATGTGCATGGTAAGAATGAGGAGGGGCAATGGAGACCACAAGGGGGGGGGGGGGAGAGAGAGAGAGAGAGAGAGAGAGAGAAAGTCTCTACATGCACTGAGAAGGGCAGAAGAAAATAGACATCAATCTTGAACTGGTTCTCACCATCAGCATCAAACATTGGGGGTGAGGGGGATTTGATATGGTGTTGACATTCTCAAGTCGAGATGTGTGCATATATACACATTACCTACTGGCAGTGGCCAGTAGGTAGTTATAGTTAGGACAACCTTTTCTCATAGATGGAGCATTTTCTTGTTTTGCCAATAACATTGGCGCCGTTAGAGGAATCTTCATGAAATTTTCAAAACTAGTATGCCAATTACTTCAGCTGCTGTATTGAAAATTTCATGGTGATTCTTCAAGCAGGGTCCAAGGTGCTTTATCCCCCATTCTATGCCTATGGGGATTTTGCATTCTTCAGACACAGCTACAGCCCGAACCGCCTAACGGAATTACACCAAATTTGGCAGGAAGCTAGATCTTGCATCAGAGGATCATGATTTTTGTGATTTGGTGTAAATCTGTTCAGTAGTTTCAGAGTTAGTAAAGGTTAAAAAATATAGATATCTAGGGACGCAGATCCACTTGTGGAGGATCTGCAGATCCAAGGAAAAAGCAAGGCTCTGATTGGCTGCCGCAATCTTGCAGGTAAGTTGCGGCCGCCATTTTCATTAGGGGAAAAACATATAAGGGGTCAGGATGCAGGTATCCTGACCCCATAGGACAAGGGAGGAGCCCCTCATGGGCAAAACATTGCCCCTTTTTTTCAGCTAATCTACAGGGGGGCTCAGCACGACCCCCTGTGTGATCTCGCAAAGGATTGGAGGAAAAAAGAAAATGGCGAAAAATACACCCACTAACATACCATACTGTATGGGTAAAATGTCAATGTAACTAACACCCCAAGCAACCTTTGGTTTTCTCAGTGACAAAAATATATATATATTACTTGAAAAAAACAAAGGCTACAGGAACGTTCTAGTTAGGACATAGAATTTTTAAAAAATCTTAGAAATTCACTTTAAAAAAAACAATGGTTACAGGGATGTTATAGTTATATTCTTAATTGTCTCGCACAAAACCAAAGAAATTCAGCAGTTACAGATAGAGTTAATTCAAGTAACTATAACTTATGCTCCCGCCATGCAGTTATCTGATCAGTAATTTTACTGCAGATGTTACAGTGACATTATCAATGATGTTATCAGAGATGTCATGAGTGCTGTAATTTGTAGGGAAATTAGTACATGGGGAGGGCACGAGATATAGTTATCATTGGGTGTGAGTTACACTTACTTGAAGTAACTGACTAGAACTGCTGAATGTCTCTGGTTTCTAGGGAAACATATGAAAACTGTTTGACGGCCCGGCTTGCAGAAAGCAGAGTTATGCTTGCATATGCTTGGTGGGAGCTGTCAACTCCCACCAAGCAAAAGCAAACAGCAATGTCCCGGGGGTGGGCACACCCGGACATGGTAGGAGCCTGCCCTGGGAGGGTGGCAGCCCCCAGGACCATGCATGGCTCCATGTGAGAGGCAGCACGGGCCCCTCCAATGTTGTATTTGCCCCAGGGAGGTGGTGGTCCGCAACAGACCCCCTACATTCCTTTTTTTTTTTTTTTAGTCCCGGGGAGGTGGTGGTATCTGGGACTGAGGAAAGCACCCCGCATACAATTATATCTTTGCCCCCAAGAAGGTGGCAGTCCCCATGGCTGCAGGCGGGTGGGGTTCTGATCGCCCCAGGGAGGTGGTGCTCCCCGGGACTAATACAAGGCCATAGGAGGGGGACCCCTTGTGCCCCGCTCCTTTTAAAAGCCCCCAATCACCCCGAGACCTGGCCCAACCGGGGGCAAAAGAAAAGGGTGATGGACCACTTTTTTTTTTTCTTTAGTGGCCAGAAAATCCATGGGTACACTGATTTTCTCTACAGTTAAAAAAAAAAAATGCTTTTTAGCCTTGGCCCCTTTTCACTTTTTTTCGTGGGACTCCACTGAAGCAGAGTCCCAAGATGGCTGCCAACACGTACTTGTTGAAGTGCTGGCAGCCAATCCGATATCAGCACGGATACAGTTGGATCTGCGGACAATCTGTGTCCCTAGATACCTAAATAAAAAATAAACTGTAATGCCACCAAGACTACTAAAGGGATTTACATCAAATCACAAAAAGCATGCTTTCCAGATGAAGAGCTAGCTTTCTGCCAAATTTGGTGTAGTTCCGTTCATCGGTTCGGGCTGTAGTTGCGTCCAAAAATTTGGAAAATCCCACTGATGTATAATAGGGGGGGGGGGGGATTTGGGAACTCCCTCTCCCGAAATTCAGCCCCTACTTGAACTGACCAAAGTAGACGTTTAAAAATAAATTATTGTGAAGATTCGTCAAACTACACCAAAGTTATTGGAAAACAAAAACGCTCTGCCTATGGGAAAAAATGATCCTAACTACAACTACTTAGTGGCAACCGCCAGTAGGTAATTAAGATAAATTGAAAATGAAAAGCAAAACAGTTGACATAAGCAAGCCAATTCAAAGTGCCACAGCCACCGTGACCGCGAAGGAGAGACACAAAGGGAAAAAGAAGTTAGCTCACAGTCAAACATATCAGCAAAAGTGCAATTATCCATGTAACAGGGTCGGTGGCCAAGCAGGTAAGAAACCCGCCCCAAAGAGGGACCAACATAAAGCATTTACCAATGATAACGAAGGATTTCTGAACAACAAGCCCACAAATGAGTGATGGTGATGAGCGTGTGGTAAGCATGGTTTAAAGCCCACAGATAGATTACAACATGCCAGACAGAGCGCTTGCGCGCTCGACCTCAAAAGGCAGGAAGGCAGGAAGGCAGAAAGAAAGGCAGGCAGGCAGGATATTTGAAGGAATTGCTAGTTTTATACGACAGAGGTCTGGGAGTCAAATAAATCCAAAAATCATTGCCGGTCCTCTTGGGTGCTACAGGTTTTGATTTGTGGCCTTGAGCTATAATTTGGTGAATGTCAGTAATACCTGTCCTCTAGAGGAAACCAATGGACACCACTCAAAACAGTTAACTTATTAATACTACTGGAATGAACATTGTAGGCCTACCAAAGTTACTCGTCCTGAGGACTAGGCAAAAAGAAAAGCTGGTTTAAAAAGTAAATTACAGATTGCTGAATGGTTTGAGTTTACTGCAGGATTCCAACTATTGTGTTTTCAAGAAACCTGGCAAGTTGATCCCATACACTTAAATGGTTATAAAACATTTCATACCCCAGCCACCCCATCCACTTTCAGACAAACAAAAGGGGGTCTTTGTACTTATGTGGCAGTTGTAACCCTCTCAGTGAGATTCACTTGGCAGTATCTAATGTGTGCTTTCAGATTATTACTGCCAAGTTGTCGGCCGAGCTTCTTCTAGCCGCGGTGAACCTTTATAATACCTTAAGTATGTTGGAAGTATGTAGTACACTTGAGCAATTGGATTGTGAACTTACATTGCTCAAGAGACCTAATGTGGATTTGATAATTTTGTACGGTGGTCATTTTAATGCTAACTTGTGTCAACCTCAATCAGCTAAAATCTGTGGGCTTTCTAATTATAATGATGGGGCATTATCACATTTCACTCACTCTGGATATGGTGATCTCCTTAATTATTTTTTTATCTCAGTATGATTTAGGTTTCTGTAATGAATTTTGTCGTCCACCCATCCCATTTGGTAGTACCTTTAATGGTAGGGGGGCCAATACAGTTGTAGACTATGCACTATTTCCAGTGCATTTCTCTGGGATGATACAGGAGTTTGCCACTCATGGGATTGCCATGAGTGATCACTTCCCCCCAGAGTTTCCTCATAGTGTGGGGTGATGACTATATTTGGCCACATAGTGTTAAACCGCATATCATGGATAACACTGAGACCACCAGCACTAAGATCTGTAACCTTCGGTGGGCCCAGTTCGATTCAGATAAATTCCTAAAACAACTGGTGTCTTCCCAAGGAGATGCATTCACTACTTGTTTAAACGAGACAGCTGCTCAAGAGGATATTATTGGGGCTTTAATTAAAAACATGGAGGGAGTTAAAAGTGGTTTATCTGTGCATACCAAAAATTATTCCACAAAAAGAAGAGGCTGGTTTGACTAAACATGCTCACAGGCTAATAAGAGGTTAAAATTTGCCCTCCGAAAGGTGCCCAGGTGAAGAGCTGATGTGCAGGTCCTCAGGCGAGGAAATAAGAGAGCTTTGAAGCTGCCGTAACAGGAGACAATAGGGCAATCCGGCAACCAGTAAACACCCCTTTTTTGAAAGTTGAAGTTTCCCCCAGGTTGGAGATTGCCATTAAGGAAACCGAATGGGCTGATTATTTTTCAGGTACTTACAGGAACTCTGGGGGGATATAATTTCATTTGGCTATTGACAAGCCTTTTTGCTCGTAAACCACCTTCAAGTTTAAGTGATATTCTATTTACAGTGGAGGATATTACACTAGCTCTGGAATCTAGTAAAAGTGGAAAGGCCCCAGGCACAGGTTCCACCCCAGTAGATCTTTATAAGGCCAATATTTCCCTGTGGGCTCCGTTGTTAACTCTAGTTTTGCGAGCATATGCCAACTCTGGGTTTTTAACTACCTCGTCTGAGTCCCTCATAGTTCAAGTTTAGAAGACTGTCTTAATCCTGCATGTTATCGCCCAATATCTCGATCAGATTCACTGGTAAAGGTTGTGGGGTGTGTGTTATTGAACAGATTAGAGAATTGGGCTGAATCACATGGGGATTTTATCTGAGCTTCAGTATGGGTTTCAACCTGGTATTGGTACGGTTGAACAGGGCCTTAACTTGGCCCTTATTGTAGGGAAATATATGCAGATTAAAAATAGCAATCTTTATTTGGCCTTTGTAGATTTATCATCGGCCTTAGATTGTCTGGTTCATGATGAATTATGGTTTATAATGATGGATATTGGTGCGGACCCGCCCTTGGCTAATTTGTAGAGGCATTTGTACATGGATAACACAGCTGTAGTAAAATAAGGGATTAAGGGAGAGTGCTCGTGTAAGTTTAGCATAGAGAAATGTGTCAGGCAAGGCTGCGTTTTAGCACCTTTTGTATGTACCCTATATATTAACAACTTAGGACAGGCTTTGACAAAGCAGTATATTGAAGTCCCTTTTGTCAGGCATCGCACAATTCCGGCCTTCTCTATGCGGAAGCTGCTGTACTAATGGCCCACAGTTCCACTGGTTTACAGCGCTTGATGAATATGTTTGCACAATTTATGCGTAATTTGGGGCTTTCTATCAACAAGGGAAAAACATTCATTATGAAGTGCAGCAAAAGACCTGTAAAATGTAGTAATCCATCTATTGAAGGCACATCCATTGAGTTTACCAAAACCTTTACATACTTGGGCATAATGTTTGATCAGAGGGGTAGTTGGAAGTCGGCTGTACATACAAGGAAGTTACATATAGTAAATCTACCACGGCACTCTGTAATTTTTCTAGAAAGCTGGGGAGGAAACCTGTGAAGGAGCTATTAACTATTTGTAATACAAAATGTGTGTCCACAGCTATTTACGGTGCTGGTATATGGGGACACTGATTGTCAGCAGCTGCAAATGGTAAAAAATGTGTTTTTGCGGTTTGTTCTCACAGTTCCTAACAGTTGCTCCATCTATGTGTGCCAAGCTGAATTGGGGCTTCCGTTCCCTAGCAATTTAGTGAAAATTCAACCAATTTTATTATGGCACAAGATTTGGACTGCTTAGCAACCTGCCCTAGATAGGGATGTTGCTAAGGATTGCTTAAAGCTAGAATCTGCCTCCCAGTATCCCTGGCTAAGATAAGTTAAACATTTTTTGACTGACTTGAGACATGTGGAATATTTGGACCAGCCAGAACTTTTAATGTCCATGAATAAAAAAGCAACTTAGAGCAGATTGCCTGGCTTTGTGCGATGGTCAAAAGGCTGACTTGTGAACTGATTAAGCCTACTGTTCGTAGGCACATAACTACCCTGATTTACTTGATTTACAACCTTATCTACAATTTGTACTCAATGATCAGCATACATTTAATACGTTTCAGGCTAGATATATTTAATCAGTTTCCTGTTAACCAATGACTGGTCTAGGAATTTTAGAAGGGGGCCCTGTGACCACACTTCCAGAGTATGATGCACTATGTTTTATTTTGTAAATATTATAAGGATTTGAGGAAGCTGTGAATTTTACCAATTTTGAAGTCTTTTTCTTTTAAATAATGTCGCCCGCCTATTTATTCTTACAGTTTGTATCAGACATATATATTTGTCATTGTATGGGGAAGTGTTTGTCAGTGCTTAAACGTAGGAATTTACTGATGATTTCTTAAACTGTAATATATTTTCATCTTTTTATACTGCTGTATATAGTCTAGTATTCAATGTATGTATATATAATTTGGTAATTTATGATTTTACTATATAAAATCGAATAAAGCTTTATGTATGTTTGCATAACTTGATAAAATAAATGCTATTATGACATCACATTTAATTTGGAGAATATATTGAACACTGGCAGACATATTATGAAAGACAAAAAAAAACATCAAATTAAAATGTTCTGCAACTTGTGAAAACTATTTTGCTTTCACGCTAAACTGCAACTGTGTAAGTAACCTACAGCTACCTTTACGTGGATAGGATATTCTTACATTGTGGGCTTTCTCCTACCCCAAAACTGTGGTTTCCGAACATCAAGTGGTAGGGGAAGAGAAACTACTTTTGAAAATCCTTAAGGTGTTTCAGCGCCAGATACATCAAAATGTGTACATGTGGCCACATCCCCTGCCCTGCACTGGAGCATACCCTCGCCAGCTCCCTCTTGAAAAAAGAAGCCCACCAGTACGATGAAAGAAGGAGATGCAGAGATGAAAGAAGGAGTTTTGAGAACAGGACAAAGCCAATAGGTTATCAACAATGGAGTTGTACTCCTACACCCTGGCTCTCTACTGCAAACAATCTCTAGGTGTATTACCTAGGGAGACAAGAAAAAGGGATAATGTGAAACGCAACTTTGGGCAGCCAGTGACGGAAGCAAACAGGTTTCTTAAGAGCTCTTGCTCAAACTGCTCACTGCCACATATGAGGAAAGAATGTGGTTAGTATTTGGAGGTAGTAAATGCTGCTTTAAGCAGCTGTGATGAAATACAAAACAAGGCATGGGTGTGTCCTATTGTCTCAGATAACCAATTAACTAAAGATGCGGACTGAAAGCTACCAATAACACAAGGGTGGTCCTTTGTAAAAGGATATCCAAGCTTGTAACATCTTATGACACAAATGTACAGTTTTGGAATAGAGTTGCAATTGAATCCAAAATAGCAAGAATATTAAATTATATTTCTGTGTTTTTACATCTAAAACAGGGACTGGATACCCTCAGCGGTGATTAGTCATGCTCTACAAATCCAAATAACATAACATAACATTTTATTGTCTAACGTATTTAGTGACACCTAGAATGATGAAAATATCATTAATCAAGCAAACAAACAAATTTTCTACCACAGAAGGCATTTTTACCATGTTCTCTACCCCAAAAAACACCTTTCTTCCTTTATCAATATTTTTTGGTCTGGCACCTCAAAAGTAGTTGCAAAGATGCAACAAAACATCACAACAATCTTTGTAAATAAACTCCACCTGTTATTAGAGAGTATCAGCATTCAAACTACTGTTACATGGTATCCCGGCAAGTGGAAGGACTGATGAGCTAAGACACCAGCCAAAGGAAACAGATCAACCCTATGGAGTTTGTAAGCAACATAATAGCAACAAAAAAAATAAAGATATCTATACAGAGATCAAACGAAGCAATTTGCAATGAGCACCTGATTTTCACAATCTTCGCAGGGGTGGGCAGCCTTTGCTCTGTTAAGAGACTTTCCTTGAGATAAAGATTGCTTAGAAAGAGTTGAGGTCTACCTATTAGTTCCCATCTTTTTACCAAGAGAAGGGCCACAATGATGCAAACAGAAATCAAGGGAGAAATGCTGACTTTCCTTATCTCCTCAGATGTTTTTTAACCTACTGAAGAGATCCCATCAATTATCATATGAATTTGTGCTCAACAATAAACTGTCCACAAGCTCATTCTCTCAATATTGTTGCGAAGAAAAGAGACACTCGCAATTCATAACCAGCAAAAAATGCAAGTAATTCAACTGGACATGGACATCACGGCACCTCATCTCCCCAGAAATTGTACATTTTGACTCCATTATACTAACGACTGTAAACGGTTTTCATTGATTAGACTGCTGACAGAAGTCAGTTATTTTTCGGCCCTCTTTAATCAACTTATGGCGTTACAGCTCTTTGTACTTTCTTACATCCAGCCAGTTCAGTAATGTACACTTTCACAAATTGGCTTTGACTTAGAGTTCTCAATGTTAGAATAACCTCAAATGGGCGTCGTGGCCCTCAGGTGCAGGAGGGCACTGCTACTCCTTTTAAATGTAATGCCAGATGAGTAGGTAATTCAATATTGTGCAAAGAACAACTGTACAGCGTGAAAACCACTGTCGTTTGTGCGCAGTTAATAAACAGGGCCAATAGAATTATGTGATTCAGTTGTCGCTGCATTTTCTACATAATTATGGATTTGCTGCAGTTGCCACATAATCCATCATATTGTGCAGATTGTAACAAAAAGCACTGTTTCTAGCTCAAACAGATCAAAAGTTACTAAACATGGGGCACATGTGTTAGTGTCGTGAATAGGCCCTTCTCAAACGTTGACTGGTCATTTTTCTTTTCAATATTGCTTTCTTAGGGTGTTAGACTGGCACTAATGAGGCAAAACTTTTGCCTACATAAAGTTACTATGTAACATTGATAAAATAATGAGGAAATAATATAATAAAATGTGCTCCATTACACCCCATAGTATGCCTTTTCATGCTACACGATTCCATACATCGTAACTGTAATCAAAATACAAGAGTCAGGTGGCATTTAGCATTCTGAATGTGTCGAGTATGGGGAAATACAGGAAAAACTGCATAACTAGGGCCCAATAAGACTATAACCTCGTCATTGAAATCATCTGTAACAGCTGCAGTGCATGTCTTGCGGGAGCTGTGCAGGGCGGAACAGGAGTGAGGTTGGTGGTGGCAGAAGGAAGGTAGGAAGGGAGGAGAACAGAGTTTATGACAATGAGTTATGCTTAGGGGAACGAAGAGGACTAATAAAAGCGTTTGTATGGGAAATATGTATGTGCAGAGGCGAAGAAAGCTTTGTGTAAGAGGGTGTGCATGGTTTGCTGTGAGCAGGGCAGAGGTATCAGATAAAGGTGTGTGTGGAGTAAAGGGTGAGAAGTCTTGCAAAGAATCAGTGGGTGTTTGAATGGAAAATGCATAAATTAGAAAGTTATCTAAAGGAATGCTACACAAGTGAAAGGAATCATGCGCATATTACACACCCCTGAGAAGAGACTGTTCTTGGGGATTACCCTAAGCATGTTCTGTCAGTGGTCAACCCCACTTAAAGGGACTATTCTTAGTGCCAGCAAAGAGCAGGTACAGTCTGTACAGCTATCCCTGGAGTAGATATCTTGCCTGAAGTCATCCGAAAACAGACAAAGTGGCTGTTGTCATTCCCATTCCAGAGGCATTAGCTCCACAAAGTGAGTAGAACAGAAGTATAACAACGCTATTGTCACATCTGTAATATGTATACATGTATTTATATATTATATAGTCACATAAAAAAAAAGTGACAATCCATTTGTGGTAACAAATTAAATGCAAAAAAAAAAAAAGCACTTGCAATGCAATGGGTCTAGCATTTGCTCGAGTTAGAGCTACTAGCATTTTAAATTCCTAACTGGACTTTTCTTGACACATAAATTGAAAATGAAAAGAAAGAGTTGCCATAGGCAAGTGATTCAAAGCGCCACAGCCACTATGAGCAGAGGAAAAAAAAGTTTGCTCACAGTCAAACGTATCAGCTAAAGTGCAATTATCCATGTAACAGTGTCAATGGCAAAGGTGGTAACAAAACTGCCCCAAGGAGGGACAAATGTGAAGCATTCACCAATGATAAAGGATTTTTGAAAGGCAAGCCCATGAACGAATGATAGTGATGAGCGTGTGGTGGGCGTGGTTAAAAGCCCATAGACAGATTATAACAGGCCAGAGCACGTGCGCGTTCGGCCTAACAATTACATTCGCAATTTATCTTATGCTTAAAACCACAATCCATAACTCACACATCAAATGCAACGCTCATGACCTCACCTTTAAACTGATGCAATCACAAATGTTGCATATCTTCTTTCAGATTACCTTTACCAACTTGTCAGCGACAACTATGAATGTAGTATCATTCATTGGTTTGAGTATGTGATGTACTTTATTATATTTTGTGTTTAGGTGTTATTTATTGGTATACACATTTGAAGTGGGCACTTCATTTGGTGTGCGAGTTATGGTTTGCATGGCTGTTGTGCGAGTCATGGATTGTAGTCGTAATCACTTGTGAATTTCAGTTTTTCTGTTTTAACTTGTAACCATATCAGGATTTAACTGTGAATTTTAGGTGAATTTCTGAGTTTTTTTCTGAACATATAAGGTGGTATAGCTATGTCAAACATAACTTCACTTGATACAATTTATTCCAGTCATTTTTCTTTTTTATTGAATACTGCCTCCATGAGTTCCAGGTGCACCACCTTCCACCAGTAGCTAAGCCTGAATGTACACAGTTCTTGGCCATGCACAGCAGGAATTGGCCACAGGCCTGGTGTCTCGTCTGGCCCTTCGCTGAATCCTCTGCAGCCTGTCAACCCCAATGCACATGGCCTGGGCAATAGTGGTTTGGGCCAGACCAGACTATTGTAAATATCTAGAGATATCAGGACTGCATAGATTCCATTTTGAATGTGGAATCATCACTATTGATGCTTTTTAAAAATCCATCAGTGTCAGCTGCGCAGCTATTGAGCTAACAATCTTGCAGTACACGAGGAAGGTGGAAGTTAAAATGTAAATGAAATATATTCTTGAGCTTTGCCAAGCCCATCTGAGTCACTTCTTTCTTGGATGGATGGAGACACATTCTGCAAAAATCTACTCTTGTTTGACAGATGATGGGGCCTACTCACCAGATAACCATGGCAAAGAAGAGTAAAAAGAGAACCAAAAGTACTACGGCTAATGATAAAAGAACCCGGAGTTAGCACAGAACCAAAATGACAAAATAAAGAAAAGCAAAAATCTTAGTAAACTCCTCTTCAATAGTTAACTGGTGATGTAGCACAAATGTTATTGTCACCCCTAACATCACTTTGATGATCTATACATGATAATCTTTGCTTTTTGATAACTGTAGTACTAACAGATTTGTTGTAAAGTGGTGCACTGAAAGCCTATATTAATGTGCATTCACTGTAGGATAGAGGACTAAAGTGTGGTGGTATATTCTCTAAACTTCATGCATAGACAATTAATTCAACTATATGTGAATCTTCATGATGTTAATAGTTTGCACTAAAAAAGATCGCTTTCAAAGGGATGTTTAAAATATTATATGCAGAAGTTGAAGGTTTCAGTTCTGCGTCACACTTAAAGCAATGTATTAACAGTTAGTTTTAAAAATTCTGTAACATGAACACTGAGAAAGAACATTAATGTTGAAATTTATAATTCTGAATGTTGTACATGCTTTGTCTTATAAATTAATATGCCCCTGTAATTCATTTTGCTTAGCCTGAGTAAGGCCTGCAAGGCCCTGTTTCCTGACTGTGCAGAAAATGTTTAGTCATTCTTGCTAACGTGAACCTTTTCTTTTTAGACTTTGTTCCCATGAAATGCTAGCTTGTAATAGATGCTTTTGTTTTGTACATAGTGAGCCTGAGAAACTAACCTTGAGCCCAGTCCATGTAGGAACTGTGGAAGTAAAGATCTACATTAGTTTCAACCCGTACAGATGATCTACGATGGACTTGGGAATCTTTCCTGATGGTGCAGTTCCATGTTACATAACTGACTATGATAGGACAATTACACCTTCTGCATCATATAGAGCGATGGATGAGTGAATCATCTTGCATTTTAAACTCAAACAAACTGTTCCCCAGTAGCACTTTGGTTAGTCTTCCCCAATTTTCTCTTCTGGCTGGATCCCCCTGGAGGTACAGTCCTCTCTACCCTTGCCCTTTATTTCAATGCTTTGTTGAGACTTAGAGCTTTTCCCCTGATTTCAAGAAGAAGACTCTTAACCGACCTTCTGACATGCTGAGGCTTTCCCTTTTGACCTACTTTTTGCCCACTTTGGTTAGTCACTTTTTGCCCCAGATGTCATTTTTCCAACTTTTTTGTCCTATTTCTTTTTACTTTTTGTCCACATATGTTTAGTCCAGCATGTTAACTTTTGACTTGCTAATCTGTAGGCTTGTCCCTTAACATAGTTAACCAAGTACTGTTTTGTACTGTCATTGTTGAATATTTAGTCCTTTTGATGTTAGTTTCTTTGAATCTTGCTCATCACCTCGGTCAACCCTTAGTGATTCTGTATCTTTATAACTTTGTTTTGAGAATTGTCTACATGACTGAGTATAAGCTTGTAATAAAACCCCTTTACTTTATTATCCGTTATTATGACCCATATAATCATACGATCACTCTAAACTGACTTGTTGTGAAATTTTGATGCCTTATGTTTCCACACCATTATGCTGGGTGAAAAGATTTATTTACCTAATTGTAAAGCATAACCCTAATAAAAATATGCTTCAGCACTGGTACATCAGGGCCCACAAGTTTACTCTATGTGGCAGCCATGTGTGATACTGGAAATGGTCATGCACACAAGCAACTGTTAAGTCAAGGGTCTTTTTTAGTGGGAGTCCTCGTGGCCTCATTCAGAAACTCCAAGAGCTTGACTTACATTTTGGCTACTGTGTTATTCATGGGAAGACTTCCCATGGTGTTGCATGGGAAGAAAGGATGAGTGTGGATGGAGGGGAGCAGAGAGTACACAGAAGGGATTTTGGCAAGAAAGGGGTATAGAACAAGGGGAGTGGGGAGAAGATTGAAAGGTGATGGTCGAATGCAGACGAACATGACAAATTCTCTTGTTCACCAAGAGAAATGCCTATGATCGGCCAACCACCAACACAGTTCCATTGTGAAAACTAAATGTTTTATTAGTCCTTATGGCTGAGCTAGCCAAAAGGACTAAAAAGCAATAGAATTTGATGGCGAGTTCCAGCATTCAATGCCTCAAAGTGTGACCCCTCTGTTAACAGCCCATTGCCTAGAGTTTTTTTAGTTTTAATCCTGCCCTAATTCCCAAAGCACAGTCTCTAGTAGTCTCCTGGCAACCTCATTTAACATCCACCTCCCTCTTGAGGCCACTTCACTGATTTTGAGTAACTCTGAGGTGCTATCATTCCTTCTTCTACATTTTGACCTCATTCTCTGGATTTGTACACAGAGGACCCGGCTCCTGAGAAGTAAGCTACAAAGGTTTTAAACTCTTGCTGATGAGAATATATCCTGGTTACTGTTTTGGTACACAACAATTCTTAACCAAGAACTCAGTACAGCAGTAGCTGTTTCGTTAGACGTGAACTCTGAGACATTATTTCAATGGCCCTTTCAGTCACTTATTCAGCACGGTATCCTACACTAAATTACTTTGGATTGCACAGCTTGCACTGTCCCACTGATTAGGCCAACACTCAACAGAATTCTTTGAACAGATAGTGCCTGCATTCAACATTGCACAGAAAAGTCATTTAAATGGCTATTATGGTGTCTCAAATAACACTCTACTCCTACCAACTTTGCCACAGGACACACTGTAACAGAAAGATACAATGACTTTCAATAAAGCACAGATATGTCAAGTAGTTGCGTATCAATATGCTCAGAAACAGCTCTGGTAAGAAAAAACAAGCATGAAAACATCCTTGGATTAACACTGGGGGCGGAGGGGTCGACCGGCTCTGCCCCTCACCCCCACCTTGCAGCTGCATTGCCCCAAGGCGAGAGGGGTTTCCACCAGGGCTTCGATGTAAGGCCCCAGTTGCCCATATGCCCCCTACGCTGTGGCAGTCCAGGAGCGGAATTGTGGGGCTCAAGGGCTCTGGATCTTTGATTTGTCCTCGCGTAGCTGCTAAATCTGGTAATGGGTAGCTGCCAGTGCCACATATGAGATAAGGGACAACAAGCCTATATCTCCTTATCAGCATGCCTGCCTAGCAACCACTGCAGAAGCCCATTTGCGCAGAGTCTCCGCATGTGCAAATTGGAGGCTGAAACTGGGAAAGTTATCCTCCCCCGCTGGTCTTGCTACACAAGTTACCTGGACTAGCTGAGAGGCATAACTGCTGAGGATGCTGATCCCCCACCTCTGGGCACAGGGCACGCACCTGCTGCAGTGACTGGGAGGAGGGTGCACGGACAAATTTACTGCCATACGAGAGACCCCAGAACAGCACAAACTGGGTGTACGCTGCTGCATTAACAATGGGCAAAATTACACAGAAAAAGGACCCCGAACAGGGGAGCGGGTCACTGGGGAGTGGCACCTCGTCAACAACAGCTGCGGAGACGGCACTGGAGTATGCCGCCCAAGATGGACATACAGGAGCAACATTGGAAACCATTAGTCAGGCCATAGCTGCGTTACAAGAGGCAATGGAGGCCAAACTAGCTGCAATGGCCACTGACATGGGCCTAATGAGAGACGATCAGACGCCTACTGGAGAGTCCATGCCACAGAACGCACACTGGTTGACCTAAACCCAGAGGTAACGTCCATACACGAACAACTGAAGTCCATGGAGAACAGAGTAAAGGCATTTGAATTATGTGCTGAGAACAGAGCGAGGAGAAACAACCTTCGAATAGTGGGCCTACCTGAACATATAGAGGGCCCTGGCACTGACATGATGGCCTTATTGGAAGACTGGCTCTGGACAGAGATCGCATCTGAGGGCCTCTCCCCCTTGTATCCACTCAAAGGAGCCCACAGAGTGCCTTCCGGACCCCCGACACCTAGAATGGGTCCCCGTCCCATGGTGGCCAGGGTTCTACATTTTAAAGACAGAGACCGCATCCTCTCACAAGCCCGTATTAAAGGAGACGTAATGGTGGAGAGCAAGAGAGGGATGATATTTTTGGATTTCACGAGGGAGGTGTAGCAGCAAAGAGCCTCATTTACTGAGGCTACATGAAATCAGAAAGACATAGGGTCCAACTACGCAATGCTTTGCCCGACTAGGTTCCAGGTGACCTATGTTAAAAAGGTTCAGCTCTTCACTACCCCACAGCTGGTATGGAACTGGCTTGAGCAACTTCCCCGACAGGTAGATGACACTGGCACTTACAAATGGCTCCCTTAAAAGAAGAAGAGACCAAAGAGACTGCCCAGATCAGGCATGCGAGTGACACCCTCTCAGGCACTGCAGGAACGCCAAAGGATAGTGGAAATCGCAGTGGCCATTAGTGGTGCAACCGCCCTTGAAATTGGGAGGCAAAGATGAGGAGAACTCTGATACAGACCATGTATCCTGGTCTTCCCGCAGCTCTGATGTTTTTCTTCCACAAGTCACACCAAGCACAGCAGATGATTTGCTGTGAGTCCTCTGTAAGCATCATGTGAGGGAGTCGGTAAAGGAGCATGGAGAGACTGGGCAGAAATATGGTAGAGCCAATACTCTGGCTTGATAAAGGCTGGGGCATAGAGAATCTTTTGCTTTCTTGCTACTGTATATCCTGGATGGTGTGAAGCAAGCCGGGGAGTGCCCTAAGGTGGACCCCACCCTCCCCCGACTCTGGTTATGAAGCACGTGTGGTATGGGTGCTACTGTTACTGCTTGGTTGACTGTTTGGATGGGGTTGTTGTCACTTCTTGTCCTGGGGTAGGGAGTTGGCTTTATTGTGGCGTTAGACATTGCAGATGAGACAGTTCAGATGAGCTGTGTTTTCCCACATTGTAAACTAAGCTTGTGTTTTTCGCATTTTCTCTTACCTAACACGATAGCATGATAAGGAAGCAAATATTTTTTGTTTTTCTTCAGTGCAGGGAACAGGTTGGCCTTGGAAGAGGGAGCCTTGAAAGGTTGGCCAATTTTCAACATGTTTTCTTCCAACTCTGACCCTCAGTAGCCAGCATGTCTTGAATATTTACACCTGAGAGGGAAGGGCCTTTCAGAAGGCTTTTTTCCATGATTGTTTAAGATATAAAAAGGTGGCCCTGTTCAGTAGCAAGGGGATTTTCCCAGACCTCGGTCAGGATTGGATTGCCTGAAAGTTTCCCGTGAGGGTGGATATCTCTTTCTCGCAGTTGAACAGGAGTCATCAACTTGCTGGCATGAGAAAGATGAAGAGCTTGGCAGGCCCTACGGTGATTAATTTTGACTTTATTCTATGCGTTGCAATTATGCTATAATATAATCACATATATTTGCTGTGTACATTGCAGTTGAGAATCACTTTGATATATTTTCCTTTCATTGCTGTGACTATTTTAAACGTGTGCTTTTGACCTACTAATCCCTTTTTAGGAACCTCGTGGTGAAATAATAATTAATGTCTTCTTTAAACTAAGAAGTGCATTCCAGAGATTTTTTGTCAGCTTGGTCATTAGTGAAAGCAAAACAGCATGGTTGGCTAATCCGAACCCCAGGACCTCCCCAATAATTGAAATTGATACGACCGAGGGTGGCATTGTTTATGGGCAAAAAGAAATCAAAGATTCAAGGTATATTATACCACCCCATGTGCTACCCTGTTCCAGCTATGGTAGGAAACACTAGACGTCTTCCTGAGACCAGCAGTGTTAACCAGATTAGGTGCGGAAGATGTTGTTACAGTGGGAGGGCCGATAACAGAGCAGGGAATAAGGCGTACATTGGGGTCATGGCCCGAGGTAAAGTGCTGGTGACGGATGGATTCCCGATAGAATTTTACACTGCATATACTGATGGCTTAGCCCCTAGATTAGAGGAGTTATAGGCGGCAGCGAAGGAGGTGGAGCAACTCCCTGCCACCACGAGGGAAGTTCTGGTGATTCCTCTGCTTAAACTGAGTCGATCCACTAGTGATGTGCGGGCATACTGCCCGCTATCCATGTTGAACATGGATTACAAACTCCTGAGCAGGATTCTGGTCTCGCGTCTCCTCCCCCATATGGCCGCCCTCATGCACTCAGACCAGAATGGGTTTATTCCAAGTAGGAATATGGCTCTGAATATCTGCAGACCGCTCTCCTTAATGGACACTGTGAGCCCTGAGGATGACAATACCGTAGTGATCTCTATAGATATCAAGAATGCATTTGATAGCCTCCAATGGGACTCTCTCTATCAGGTACTTGATAAGATGGGAATGAGAAGGGGCTTTATCCAATGAACTAAGCTTCTTTATGCCAATCTGAGAGCACGAGTTCGAACTGGCAGGGTGACCTCCGAATCTTATACGGTAGGACAGGATACGAGGCAGGGCTGCCCCCTTTCCCCTCTATTGTTTGCTATAGCAGTTAAGTCCCTAGCCTGTAGAGCGAGACTGGGGGTTGCGTATCGAGGAGTGACCCATGGGACTTCTACACACACCATAGCCTTACACGGTGGAGGACGTTATTTCTTGCCAATGCTAGGGAGGGCATACCTGGAGCAGTCACGCTTATGTAACAGTTTGGCATTCTTTTGGGCCTGCGGATCAAATGGCAAAAGTCACTCTTGTTCCTACTGACCCCTCGAATGCAGAGCCCACCCAAAGGGCATGGACTGAGTTGGGAGGGCCCTTGTATGAAATACCCTGGAGTGCAAATATACCACAATAATAAATAAACCTTAGATGGGAACATCCAGGTGGTAGTCAGGGTATTCTTCACTGGGGTGGCCGCCTGGAGCACTCTCCCACTCTCAGTGGCTGGTAGGATCGCAGTTGCTAAAATAATAGTACTCCCAAGATTGCTATATTACTTCACTATGCTGCCAGTACTGACCCCATGTAGCACCTTCAGCGAACTGGAGTAGATACTGGTGGAGTTGATCTGGGGCAAGAGTAGACGAAGGGGGGTCCTGACTAAACTGCACAGACCCATCTGAGAAGGCGGGCTTACGGCTCTTAAACTTTGAAATATAGTATTTGGCTGCCCAACTCCAGTGGCTCAACAAGTGGCTATGTGCTCGCCTGCAAGCGGGAGGGAAGTGCCTGTGGACACTCCTACATTACACATACTACTCCAGCTGATCATGACCCCCAGGCGGCCTGTGGCAGGAGGGGGAAATGGAAATGCAGAGTATCCTACGCTTCTGGCAACGCCGTCTACAGTGTACAAATACCCCCAGATCCTACACACCAGAGCTACGGCTGCAGTGCCTGGAGGTATTGAACATGGGTGGGGCCTTGGAGGGCTTAGCTACTTGGCCTGCAAGAGGTATATCACGACTGGGGGACCCGTTTAGAGACGGAGAACTGCTGCCATTTGAGGAGCAATCACAAACATTGGTTTGCCCCAGGGTCAATTTCTCATGTACCATGCAACTGTACTAACATTGTGGAACCACTGGGGTGGTAGGCCAGCAGAACCTTTGACACACAATAGTAGTCACATACTTTGCACAGCATCGGGGAAAACCAGAGCTGTCACTATTCTATACCAAGCTTTGCTAGCGAATATTAATGTGCCACAAGAAGTACTGAAACATAGTTGGGAGGAGGACATGTCTATACAGGTTTCTGACCAGTAGTGGGCTTCCATTGCTTCTAATACATAGACAGTCTCCCGCAATGCGCGGTTTAAGCTTACCCACAATTATTTCTTGTATACAGCATAACTTACACCAGGAAAAATCATGCAAATATTTGGTGCAAGAGAAGCGCAGTGCCCAGATGTGGGGATAGAGGGGCTGAGATGTTTCCGATGGGGTGGGACTGTCCTTCACTGCAAGAATACTGGACAGATGTAATTGACTGTGTGAATGAGGTTACTGAGAGATCAATACCCTACACGACCCTGGTGTGTTTAGTAGGTGGATTTCTCCAACCGTCTATGCATAAGTTTATTACTTGATTTGTCGATTTAGCCTTAGTACTGGCCAAGAGAGAGATCACTATGTAATGGACAGCAACCTCCGCTCCTCAACCACATGGAGAACTGCTCTGTTACAATGGGCTGATTTTGTGGGCAGGGTGCAATTTCTCGAAGTGCGAAAAAGGCGATGCACTATTGACAAAGTCAGGGCACAGGAAGCCCTATCTGACTGCCTGAAGGCGCGAGCTGATGACTCCCTCAACAGTTCCATATTGCTCGCTGCAAATGCTGGGGAGGCTTGAACACTACATCCCATGTTGGGGGAATATGTCTAGTAAACCCGACTAAACTATGATGCACGATATGGGTTTGGGTGGTCAACTAAGAGAATCAGAGACGACTAGGAGGCAGGAGAAGAGGCGGTGGGAAGGGTTGGGGAATGGGATGTAGTTTGGGATAACAAGTTGTAAAGGAGGACAATGTTGGCCTTGTCTTGTATTGGAACTTGCTTTTATGTCAGATAACTCAATGAGTGTTAAATGTCTTGCCAAGGATGAATTAAAGCAATACAAATTTTGCTTTAAAAAAAAAAAACATTTAAAACATCCTTAAACACATTAGCAAGAACACATCACACATCTAATAAGGCACATATATAGCATTTAGTTGGGTATTAACTTATTAGCAACAGCACTAAACACTGAGAACCTAAAACAATATGAAACTCGGATGTGTACAAAACAGCACAGATGCTGTCTATATGCTCACAACAACATACATCCAACACAATGAGCCACATCACAATCAAGAGCGTAAAACTATAAACAGAACTCTGTACTCCAATCCAATACAGTCCATATGGTACAGTCTGTTGGCGATATGGTTCCACAACAACAGTAACACTAGTTAATGCACTAAGACCATGCCGGGAGAAAAGATATCTAGTTAACCCAGATAGCACCCAAAAGCTTTTTATAAATCATCCGCCTACACATATTAAATATAATAATCGATGGATCAAGCAATAATTTAACCACACCTCTTTAAACAACAACAGAACCACACAAAAATTGCATAAACCAAACCAGACTATGATCTGTGAGAGAAACCTTGAAATCAGGGTTAGAAATTTGCCAAACCCAGATAACGCTATAAGGCCGTTCGAAAGGCACAAACCACACTATATAAAACAAGTGTAACATGACATGACAAGACTAGCTACAGCAAGGATACAGTCAGCAATTGAAGATAGTAACACAAGATAACTACAATAGTAATGTGAAGCATCAGCATCAATATCATCACAGAGGATACATGGTGAAGTAGGAGCTAAACAGCAGCATTTTAGGCAAAGTGTTTTAAAGAAATGAAAGAGTTGAAAATACTAATTCCCGGCATGATTAGACTGAAAAACTTAGACCAGACATATAGGGTAGACATCAAATAGGCGCAGTATTTTTACATCCAAGGATAAAGGAAAAATAGAAAAAACTGAGAAAACACTTCAAAAAGTAACAATTTAAAAGGAAGCCTACTGGATTACTGTCACAATCCAACAACTGTAAGCCTAGATAGACTACTACCTTAGGCAAAAGAGATTTTATCCTCCACTCTCTAATGATTCCAACAGCTTTCCAGATGTAAAAAGGACATTGCTTGAGACACATAATCTTATATCTGAGATGACTACAGCATTCTTTATCACTGAAGGTAATGTTGACACAGACTTTGGTATGGCTGTCAACCTGCAACAAAGTTCATCATCTATTTCCATTTGCCACAGCTACCAGTGCCAACCAAAAACATATTCGGAGTGCCACAGAAGATCAAATGCAATAACAGAGTTTCCAGCATAAAATCATTAACAGAACAGACAGGCTTTTCAGTCAAAACAAAAAGGAGAGAGCCAGAATATTTTAAATGCAGATAGTTAATTTGAGGGAAAAAAGACAACACTGTCTAATTTGGTTGCTTCTAAGAAAGTGCAACTCATAATGTACTGCAAAACCTGAACACACACATACAAAAGACAGTGCCGATCACCACTCTGTAGCTGTACTTAAGACTTAGTTATCATAGGAAGACTGTTTTTTTGTTTGTTAATAACGTTGGTGTCATTTGACTAAGTTTCACAAAGCTTTACCCCAAAAAAAAAAACAATTGTTCATCCACCTCAGCTCTTTCAGGAAATTCACTGAAAAAACAAAGTTTAAAGTGACATTATAGTCAGGTGACAATGTCAGCTTAAATGTTACATTTTTTACTTAAAAAAACAATACTGAAATTCACTAGTTATAATTGTTTCAAGTAACTAACTCGCACCCTTGACATGCACTCCGCAAGTTATAGTTACTTGAAATAACCATGTAATTTGTGGATTTCATTGTTTTATTTTAAAATATTACGTTTAAACTGACATTTTCACCTCACTATAACACCCCTCTAACCTTTGTTTTTTTCAGTAAAATATACATACACATATCTATATATACACATATATATATATATACACACACACACACACACACGATAGTTCTTCATTCAAATCCAACAAAGGAGCTGTTGCTTTATGTGTTACGTTGCATAAACCTTTTATTTATTCCAATGCTGCCAAATCCATCAAGCGAATTTCAGTTATCTCTGTAGCCTTGTTCACTTACGGAGAAGCGCCATCTTGCACATATATTTCCAACAATACCAGAGTGTGATGTCAAAGCCAAAATAAAAAAACGGACTCAAATAGCTGTAAACTTTGTTAAAGCAACCTTCCAATTTGACATGAAATTTCAGAACTCAAATGTTGATTACAAAAAAAAAACAATGTTTTAGAAAAAATGCTCTTACAATCCTATTGACGATCAATATATTGTCGATAGCACGCTCCGCCTACTGAAACAAAGTGCACAATATAGCCCAAGTGGGCTGGTAGAACACAACTGAAAACTGGTAATCGATTAGATATGATTTGGTAAACACTTACTTTAAACAGATGGGTTTAAAATCATCAATTTATCCATCAAAAGAGTCTAACCATTTTGTTACAAAATATCAAAAGTGAACATTCTCTACTGTATCAGGCTCCAAAATTAACAGCGAAAAATGAATAAAGTGCTTAGTGCAAAGATCTCACCGACAGGCCTAATTTGCCAAGATTTCCACTTTGTAAAAACAGATGCTACACTATGTGATCATAACCTAAAACAAAACACTCATGCCTTGCATAAAATCAATCATGCCCAAGTGGGCATATATACCAGAACTGCTTAACAACTGCATTGCGTTATTTCAACACTTCCAATCTATGCCTTTTCAGCTAAAAAAAATAAAGAATGTTAAAACCACACCACTAGTGAAACATTAAAATCATGACAAACTGCTTTTAAAATCCAGAAAGGGACACTTCTCCTACAAGTGTGTATACATATCCTCTTCCATATTAAGACAATTGGGGCTTTTTGTGTTCACTTCAATAATATACTTTGACTCCAGTTTTCTTAAAGCTCTTCCTGTCACCTCCTCTCATACCCACTGGAATTGCATCAATTACTAAGTA
Source organism: Pleurodeles waltl (assembly GCF_031143425.1). Lineage (NCBI taxonomy): Eukaryota > Metazoa > Chordata > Amphibia > Caudata > Salamandridae > Pleurodeles > Pleurodeles waltl. The sequence continues at coordinate 770,369,579 of NC_090449.1, read as the reverse complement.
TACAAGGCGATTAACATGACTTTGATGAAACTCTCCAAAGTGCCTGGCTACAGGGTATGCGTTATCTTGATTTTTGATGGTGAGCAAATGCTGGAGGATCCTCTTATAGACAAGGAGTGTGGTGCTGCCTACATATAACAAATCACAGGGACATTTCAGGACATAAACTGCATCATTTGTTTTACAATGATAATTACCAGTGATCCTTTTGCTACTCTCAGTCAAAGGTGATCTATAAACTTTAGTATTAATGCCATGGCCACAGGGTTTCCACTTACCACATTTTCTAAAGCCTGGGTTCGTTCTAACCACATTTTGTTGCAATTAGTTTGAATTTTGGGACTGATTCTTGCAAGTCTGTCCCGCACTGATTTGGCCCTCATAAAATTTACACCAAGTCTACTGGGCACTACTCTACCAATCACTGGATCACTTAGAATAAGGTGCCCGTGTTTCTGCAATATGGATTTCACACTGCCTTCATGCCTGTTATAAGTGGTTATAAATCTGAAATACGGATCCATTTTGCCACATATGTCCTTCTTTCTCCCAAAAAGTATCTGATCTGTCGCTTGTGCTCTTACTTTTCACTCGATTTCCTCAATACAAGTCTTGGGATAACCCACTGCTGCAAATCTTTTAGATAAACTTTCCAATGTTTGGGTTTTCTCCTCTGGTTCACTACAATTGCGTTTAACCCATGAGCTTTTACCACATGGAATACTGTTCTTAATCTATTGGGATAAAAGCTGGTGGCGTATAACAAGGCGTTAGACAAGGTTGGCTTCTTATATAAAATTTAAATCCAACCTATTGTTCTTAACATATACAGTGAGGTCTAAGAACTTTACCTCTGTTTCATGGAAAGTGCACGTAAACCGTAAATTAAGCTTGTTCTCACTTATTCTCTCTATGAATCTCTCTGCACTATCCTTGGTACTTTTCCACACCACAAAAAGGTCATCAATGTATCTACCCCAATGCACAATGTTTGTACACCACTCAATGGTATTCAACCCTGACCACCTGATCCTCCCAGCAGCATATATACACATTATACACCGACAGCCCAACGTGGAGCTCGCCCAACAGCACAGAGCGCTGCAGACTCACTCAATTTTGTTCCATTACTGCTTTATTTTGCCATGTAACAATGCTGTGACGTGTTTCAGCCACCACCAATGGCTTTGATCACACAATATTGCGCCACCATTTTGTTACCTCTATGCCAGATCTCCTTCACCATGAACAGTGACAACAGACCTCAATTCCATGTTCAAATGTGGTGTTCAAGTCTCTTACACCTCATTTACATTCCTGGATTCTAAATTCCATACTGTTGTTTTTCATAATATACACGACATGATTATGTATTAAATTTGACTCTCAATATTGCTAAACAAAATTTAATCTATAAATATTAAGAATTAACACTACCAAATGTTATGCCTTAATTTGTAATCAACACGGCAGCTACACTTCATTACACACTCCTAAATTATTTATTGCCTGAGTACTTAATATACTCCTGCAATACTGCCAACATTGTTTCAATTATCTCTTGATGGCTAATGCTTACTTTTTTGCTTTTTTAATTTGTCAGCATGTGCAAACAATTAAGCTCAAGTAGGCAAACTGAAAACTGGCATTCCTCATGCATTTTTAATACAGCACATGGTTGCTGTCATGCTGTATCTGAAATTCCCAAAAGTGCAAAAAAATATGATGTATACAAAAAAAGGGGGGCTCAAGGATGTAATGTGAATTAAAAATATCCCTGCTTCATTAACCAAACAATCACTTACAGAGAAAATATATTGGCCAGAGAACTTCATTCATGGCAACTCATAGCCACATGTATAACTCCTCATGCGTGTTCAATCCACTAGGTGACTTGGAGTCAAGATCCAAAATACATTTAGCTTCTAGTCTGCGGAGGGCTGCAGCCCGATCCCCTCCGTGATGGCTAGGTGGGACTGTGACTATAACATAATACGGTATGTGTTTAATATCACTTTCATGACATTCAGCACAATGGCTAGCTACTGCATACAAAGGGTCACTGTGTTTTATATTTATTTGCACGTAAATGCTGCAAATATGCTTGTGCACCTGTAACACTGTGCTGCCGACCTATCTCAAATTGCAGCTCCATGTTACTACATAGACTGTAAAGTCAGTTCTACAATTAAAAGTGCCCTTAATTTTCTGTGGTCTTTTCTGAAATGGAGTTTCATATTCAATTTGATTCTTTATACTAGAACAAGCTCTACAATTTGTACATCTAAAGAAACCTTTTTTTTTTTTTTTTTTAGGTCTAAGCCATATCTGTGAACTACTTATCTCAGGGCTGTTTTGTTACCAGAGCATCCCTCATGGAATATGCTCTTCGATAAGTGATAAGGCGGTTTCTTGGCACCAATAGTTAGATCTGATTTTATTATGTGCCTATTCTTTCTCACAAGTGCCCTCAACTGCATCTCTTGTTTAATGTATGCTACAATCAGTCTAACCTCATTGGACTCTGGATGTCAACTGTTTTTCTACTTAACAGGATGCATTCCCTTGCTTTTCTATCTACAATTTCCTGTGCTTTCAACAATACATTCTCACCATAACCCCTTCATCTCACTCTGACATACCAAAGTATCTGTATTCACATTGCAATTTCATCTGGCTTGTAACATCTCACCATTTGGAATACTAGCTTTCAAATGTGGTGGATGGAAGCTAGAAGCATGCAAAGTTGTGTTGCCGGTCGTCTCCTTTCTAAACAATTTCTTCTCCAACTTATTGTTTAAGCAGAACACTTCCAAGTTTAAGAATTGGACCTTATTTTTACTGATGTTACTTGTAAAGTGTAAAATGAGATTGTTAATATTAATTTGTTCCACAAAATGTTTTGCACTCTGTACTGTGCCCCTCCAGATCACAAATAAATTGTCAATAAAGCAAAGCCAGACAACCACCTGTTCCTCTCAAGCCTGTCTCCAGGCGATGTGGAGCACACACACCTACCACCAGCCCACGTGAAGTCAGGCGTAGCTCGAGGCAAAGCAGGTGCCCATAGCCATCCAGCGAAGCTGGTGAAACAACTGATTGTCAAACAAAAAAATAATTATGCTCAAGACAAAATGTAATCACATCCAAAAACGTACATCTGTATCTATATAAACTGAATGGCCTGCTCTGCAAAAAAAATAAAAATGCTCTACAGCCTTCAAATGATCCTGATGTTCTATACTAGTGTAGAGTGCTATAACGTCCAAAGAAATTAGTACATATTGGTCATCCCAAGGTACATCATATATCGCTCTTAAAAAAATCCCATGCTCTTTACATAGGAGGGTAACCCCTTCACAAAGTCCTGTAAATAAGAAAGAAAAATAAAAGATATATTTTGACGCGTTTTCACACAACGTCCCAATGGCCGATATAATTGGCCTGCCAGGTGGTGTCACAAGGTTTTTATGTACTTTAGGAATTAAGTGCATCACTGGTGTCCTTGGATGATCGTTACGCATGAATACTCCTCATGGCTGATCAAACCATTGTCTCTCCATTCCATCAATGCTCTTCTCAACTGCATCTTGGCCACTGACAGCTCAGATTTCTCACACTGAGTAACATTTTTCCTTGTTCAACTGAGTGGCTGCCTCTTGTTTGTACACTTCTCTCGGCCGCAGAACAATATTTCCACCCTTGTTTGAGTTGCATATTACAATATCCTCCTCCTTGAACCTTTCTGACTAGAGAGTAATATCTTCTTTCTTTCTTAGTCAAAGTTGTTGGTTTGACTAGTGATGGTTTTTAAAACTTCTTAATGCCCTCTATTAATACTCCATGAAATACATCACAGGGCATAGTTGGTGTAAAAGGTTGATTTAGGCATGAAGGGGGATTCTATAGTGCCCCAGACTTCCAAGCCCTGATCCTCCATTATTGTTTCCTCTGACACAGGTTAATTTATCCCCAAACATTGATTCTCAAGCATTGTTAATTCTTTAAGCAGATTCATAGCCAATATTTTTAACCCCCATGTTTAGTTGTTCACTGGGTGACCTTTTGTTAGTCTGTTTTCTTGTCGGATTCGTAAAGTACTTTAACAACTTCAACTTCCTTATGAATTTGAACACGTCAATCCTTGTCTGACAATAATGAACGCTACTTTTATGACAATATGATAGACCCATGGCTAAAATTTGTTGTTCTGCCTTATTTAATGTGAGCTGAGATAAGCGCTTGATCTTGATCTCTCCCATTCACTTCTTTCTCCATGATTTTTTAAATATTTTTTTTCCTGTGGTTTTCTCTCTCTGCTTCCTCCTCCTTTTTTTCAGTCTTTGTGCCGCTGACTGCGTGGTCTTTAAGTTTGGCGTCTGTTCTGTCTTAAAAAAAAAAAATAAGCTCCTCCACAATAGTTACCCTGGCAATTTTATTATTTGCCCAAATGTTTCTGGCACTGTCATCTATGTCTGTGTCTAAATCTGAACTCATTTCAGTTTCTGTGCGAGCCATTTGTTGTTCTTGCCACAACCTATTGCCCTCCACCAGTTTTTGGTGTTTTAAACCATCAAAGCAACGAACAAATGTAGAATTCTCCCCCCTCTCATAATCCAATTTATCTCTGGGGAATTTTGTTTATACTCTCCTCATGCTTCTTGAGGTGCACTATCATTTCCTTCTTGTATTTTTTAATTGCATCCTGCTGTGGGTGTTTGTCCAATTCTGTACTTAAAGTATCAATTTCAAGTTGCAGTTTTTGCCTGTCAATATTTGCATATTTCACTAATACCTTGTTTAATCTATTCAATGCTCCCATATTACTCTCAACATCCCTAGGTTTGGATTTTCTAAGCTTGCGCTACTAAAATTATATATATGTACACACACACACACACACACACACACACACACACACACATACATACATATACACAGACGCACATTACCTTCTGGGGGTTGCCAGCAGGTAGCTTCTAGTTGGAACCTAGTTTCCATTGGGGAAATGTTTTTGACCTTGGCTAAATCCTTGGCGCTGTTTGCCAAAAAAAGTTTCTTGCTGTGGCTTGTTATGCATGGAAGGTTTCGGGGTGATCCATCAAGAGGGGGCCAAGAAAAAAAAAGGGGGGGGGGAATTGAAAAACACAAAAAATGTGCATTTCCCTGCTAATTCCCAAATTCCCATAAAGATTTTAGAAGCGACTGCAGCCCGAAACGCTGAACGGAATTACACCACATTTGGAAAGAACATAGCTGTTGGTCCAGAAAGCGCCTTTTTTGTTATTTGGTGTAAATTCCTTCAGTAGCTTGAGATATTAAATGAAATCCAAATGTGTGTACCTGGGCGGAGCCTAAGCAAAGGTCTCATGGTGAGATCTCATTGGCTGTCAGCACTTCAACCAGAAAGTGATGGCAGCCACCTTGGGACCAACATACTTGATAGCACCCAACTGAAATGCATTATAGTGAATAGCAGGTTTTGAGGGTCACAATGGGTGATTGTACCCTGTGAATGGCTAATTACCCCAGATATTACAGCATTCATGACATAATTTATAATATCACCAACATCTGAAGTAAAATCGCAGATGACAAAAATTGTGCATGGCGAGGGCGCTGGTTATAGTTCCTTGAAATAACTATCACAGCTTAATGTCTATGGTTTTCTCCATGTAAAATGTGAACCTAACTAGAAGTCACTGTAACCTTTGATTTTGACACACACACAAACATCATCCAAGAGTCTAAAGCTCTGCACTTTAGGGAAAGATGGGGCACATGGCTGCCCTGACCTCACAACAAAAAGGTGTTTTCTGTGACCAAGTTCTTCGGAAAAATAACTGGCTCTTTTAAAGGCTTAAGAAGGCAAAAGATAATCCCAAAAACATTTATCTAGATCTCTGCTAAAACTTGTTAAAGGCCTAGCAGGTGGAAAAATACCCATTCCAATAAGCACGATGGCACCACAAACTTGAAAGCAAAGAACTACACAGAAACAAAACGTTTAAAACCTTCAACGTTACTCACCCCTCTGTAACATGAGGCGACCACCACCAAGATCATAGGCTTTCAACAAGCAGTAACAAAACCAATGTTCTTGCTTTCATATACTCCATGGACACAGTCAAAAACTATGCTACTAGCACACATACGTATACAGAGAGCATGCATTGTGGCATATGTCGACAATTAGGGAACACATGTAGGAACACATTCACACAGAAAAACAAGTAGTACACACTGGGAATATACATAGATTTCACACAGGGTCACCTCAACAGGCATGAATGCTGCTAAACGGTCAATACAACTGGCCTAAAATGGTGAATCAACACCGCCAAGGACCGTGGGATGGAAATGCTCTGTGCAGTTCATTTTTTTGGGGTAATCAAAACCATTACAAAACAGATTCACATTTTAATAGATAAAATACAACCATTATCTACCGTCCTAATGGACAGAAAATAAAAGCAAGTTTGTCAAGGAGGCAACTTATTAAAGAGAAAACAATCCAAAACAAACACCAACTTATCTTTTTTCTCAGCCAATGAAAAGGTACAGAAGAGAGCTCATTTAACACAAGGTGTCAATATAGAAACACATACACAAATAAAGTAGTGTTCTTCAGTCAAAGGCCAGGGCAACATCACCCAACTGACTGGTGTGCTTATACTGTCACTTGCTTACTACCTTATTTGCTTACTAGAATCCAGGTGTTGGCAAGCTTGTTTTAGTTGTCATGGCAGGTTCCAAGAATGCGAAATGTCCTGACAAAGCAGAAAAGAGGTGAGCAGTGTGGGTATGAATGACATCAACCCAACTACCTCATCATCCAAGTTAGAAACAAAGAGAAAGGAGTCTGTTTAAAGCATGTCCTCTAATTTAAGATGAGGGAGCCTTGGTACAACCAGTGTCTCTGATAAGTCCTAGCAACAACAAGTGGATTTTAGGGCTTTATGACTACAAATCAAATTGGTTGCTGCTAAGCTTCCTTCATAAATTATCTTCAGGAGTTAGATTTTCTTGAGCTGAGGAAGGATATCTGCAAAATGTTTACAATTATTTACCATACCTAGTCAGGAGAGGCATAACACTGGTTGGTATGATAGTAAGGGCATAGGGGGTGCATCTTTTCTTCTCAACTTTATTCAATGACCAACTCGCTAGTGGCCTGAGTTAGAACCTCTCAAAAGCCAAACTTGTTGATAATTGGGGACAAACTGAATAGTGCACCTGTTTCTCTAACAGGATTATATGCTTAAATCTGATTCGGTCAACAACTGTAGAGAGGAAGATGTTTTAGGAAAGAAGGCACATGGTAATATCTCTTCAGCTTTGATGACTATGAAAGACCTCCTAAATTTGCTGCAGGACAAGGGGACAGTTGAGGAACCTGAGCTTCTGCTGGCATCCATTGAGCTTTACACAGCATATAGAAATGCTGTGTTAGTTGACGACAAACAAGGACTTTTCATCTACAAGACAGCAGAGCCCATTTCTTTAACTAAGTCACCCACACTTGAAGCAGATTTCTAGCAAGATCTCATTGCAACATCTTAATTTTAAAAGCAGTTTGTACTGAGACGCTGAACATTGGACAAACAGAAGTGGGAATGGCAATGGTGCTGTGTGTCTGAAGACACTAGAGAAAGAATCAGACAGTTCTTGGAAAGCTATAGGTCTCAAGTTATAAAGGAAATGTGCAGGAGTATGGGTTGAGTAATTAGCCTGAAGGAGCTCTTGGAGGCATCCTGTAAGGCCCTGAGCTAAATTTAAATGTTTCTTCTTGCGCGTAATTAGGCCTGTGTGAAATTTTAATTACATCAGAGTAACTGGAGTCAATTTTGTAATTTCGCATTACTTTTGTGATTCACCGTTACCAAAATTATGTCAGTTTGAGTAATTTGGTGCAAAAAGTTTACTGCAGGAGCACAGGAACAACGAACTAAGAGAGAGAGTGAGTTGGTATTGTTGCGCGTACCCTATGGCATTTAGTGCTATTTTCTTTGCGCAAAATGCATTCTCTGGCCTGTTTTGGATGCAAGTATACATTTTGCACTAAGAAAAGAATACGCTACTCACACAAATACACATAATTGCGAGAAATTCTGTGGTAATTCAGAGTACTTACGCAAGAGAGATTTATGCCAGTTTCGCCCACCCCTGCTCCTAATGTTCCTGGCCGGGAACACTGAGCAGGTGGATCTTGGCATAGCAAGACACCTTAAAAAGAAGCTGAGGGTCCAAAAAAAAAGAATGCTTTCAAACCCAAAACCTTAAGTAAAAAAACTCATGAAAAATGCAGAACCTTGTGTTCAGAGTTCTTTGCTATAAAGCACATAAGCTTAGTGTTTGTGCAATTCATCCTGAAGCTGCCTGGTAAGGTCAATATTGTTTCTCTATAAATGCAGTAATATCCACATTTTTTATATTCTTAAAACTTGTAAGATGATTTTAATAAGCACGCAGATGCTTTTTAATGTATTCTTTTTTGGAACCTAGAAAATAACAAAAATTATAAAGGAAGGGCGACTATTGTTTTTATGGATAAATCTCTATCTCTATTTTGAAATGTTTTCTGGACGCTTGATCCTGAGCAGAGGTGAATCAAGTGAAACTCCTATGAAGACAGAAAAAATCTTACTGCTCCCTATTTTGGTAATATATTCAGTTCCATTGAAAACGAAAGAAACACACAAAGTAACAATTCCATTCTAAATGCTCAATTTACATTACATATCTATAAATAATATAACCGCAAAGATTTACTAAAAAAATACTTGGTGCAACACTACTATTTAGTAGCCAAGCTTTACAATGCAGCAAAGGTAAATTCCCTTGAACGCACAATTTCCAAAATTCCACTTTCCATAACTACATACATATATATCCACCCTGCTACCTGCCACACAGGCATATATGCAGACCAACATTAGGATCTGATGAATAAGTAAAAGTTAATTTACTCAAACATGAGTTTTTTAAGTAACAATCTTCCAGATATCAAGAAGATGACAACTGAGTTTTTTCTACAGATACATTTCATAAAAGAGAAACAGATAAAGTATTATGTCCAACATTGGAAGTGCAATTCCGCTGAACAGTTAAAGTGTCTGTGCTTTTTCTTACCAGCACAATTCTGAATTCTTAACCAACTTCAGGAGCATCTTAATGTCCACAATTTCCTCTATCAGACTGGGCTTCAAGCTCACAGTGACAGACTAGGACTGACACTATCCAGGAGATAACGGACCTTTTTTTTTTTTTTTTTCTTTTTTTTATTTTTAATGACACATGAATGAAGGAAACAACGTGCTCACTCATTGCATTGGATATATAAAGTGCATTGCACTGCATTTGTGGAACTGTAGCGACTTAACTGGTGTTCTGGCTAGAGGCGTCCCAGTGTGGTCTCCCAGTGTCCCTACTGATAGCAATCCAAGCCATTTATCACACAGAATATTATATGATAACCAACCAAAAGACTATAGGAGCACATCTCACTTACCCCTTATGAAAGAAATGCATTACCTCATGTTCCATGCCCAGATCCTCCTTAAAGTATCCTGTGTGATCAATAAGGGGTCTCTATCTGAGAAATCCTGATTACCTTGCGCCAAAACTCAATATGTCCGGTGGCACCCAGTATATCAGGAGCATTTAGTGGCCAGACAAGCAATCCAAAAATGCTCCAACAGAGAGCACAGGCCAACATGCTTGGTCTGCAAATGGACCAAGACCAGAGACAACATTGCCTTTCATCTCAGGCTTGCTCTTTCATTGGTGCCATTCACAGGTGGTCTCAAAACCCACCTCCCCACAACATTCCTATAGTCTCTGCCTGTGTACTGCCGCACCTCATTGCATGGCTGTCTTTTTACCCCCTCTGTATTTTTACACACAGGTTCAGGTCACTATTATGACATGTGGCTACGCAGAAACACCTTACTGCCCTCTGGGGCTAAGGCTTGATTTTATAAATAACAACAACATAAATGTATCGTTTATACAGTACAAATCAAATTTGTGATCTTAAGTATACATTTCTGAAGCCTGACGTGGCAGATGGTGGTTGTACTGCTTTGATGTGGGAGAATGTGCTGGATGCGGGGATCGGAATAAGCAGGAGCTCAGAGCTATTTCGTTCCTGATGCTTGTTGGTAACATATGAGAGTCTGATAATCTTAATGGAAGCTACTACCACGCGTTACTTTTGTCTCCCCGCGGCAACTGGTACCTTTTCATTTCATCTGCAGAGGAAGTTAAAATAAATTCAATATGATGTCCCAAAATTACCTGCAACACCGTGATTTACGTTCTAATTGTAAACGAACTCCACGAAGGAATAGCAGAGTCTTTTGACATTCATCTCAGTACCTCAGTGCAAGGTGACTATATACACAGCAGCCACACACATTTATTTTGTTCATACTACACATAGATTTGTAAATTGGCTTTGCTTTCTACTACAACATTCAGAACATGTTTATATTGTTTTACTTTTTAATTTGTGGCAAAACGCATACACACAAACCACCTAAATGTTCACTGAAAGTAGCTCCTATATAACAACGCCCATTGCAAAGGAGCCTTGAGTAGCTCCTACTTGCTTATTCTTTGTTTTGTCCCCGTGTGTGGATGCTTCCACTGCTTTCAGGTGGATACAGAACATTTTGCTATGTTTTTTATTGAGCCCGACACTTAATAAAAAGGTACAGAAAAAAACAACAAAATAACAACGTAACTGAACCTTTGCAAGCACGACCATGTTAAGCCTGCCCTGAAAACGGTACCTCGTTCACAGTGAGCACAAGTAATAAGTTCAAGCTCGTTTACACTTTTTACAAATCTTACAGAGGAAAAAAGCTCAATTCACTTAGTGCTTGCTCCCCATTATGCACCAGCCACAAAAATTCACACCTCATTTCCCAACTTACCCTCAAAGAACTATATACCAAGGAGGAAGATCCTCTGAAGCACAGGATGCTAGCTGCGCAATGCCCTCTACCGAAACCTGAGAGCCCTACCAGGTTTGGTGCTTCAGAAAACGATTAAGCTCTATAAACTGGTACATTACTTTAGTGTACTCCTAAAAAGAGTCGTGTCTGAAGAAAATTGGACAAGGCTCCTTATCTCTGATCCAATGAAGGACCCACTACTCTAATCAATGGAAACACCAATAATACAGTGCTCTGAAGTAACCGCAGGGGTACCAGAGCGCTTTACAAAACTTCTAAATAAACAATTCCCTGAAACAGCAGCTGCACTGCTTCTATAGTGTAACCCCTCAAAGAAGAATCACACAATTATATTCAGCAGAGAAGCAGAGCACAGAAAGAATATCTCCTTAATATCTGTTGCATATTGAACTGAATCCATCAATGTTACATTGTTTAACTAGTATCCTTCAAGCATCCCCACCAGCACACCCACACACTCAGAGGAAAGGTAAGGAGGTACATTATGAAGGCCTGATCCACTATGCTTCCCATTCGATTGCCAGCTATAGTATGCAAGGACAACCAGCAATAGTACCTCCAAGTATTTCTTAGTTCATTCACAAAAATAATATTGAGTACAGCACTTTTACTCACACCACCAATTGAACAGAACAAATATGTCTCTTAGAAATCCAATTTCACACAAAAGGTGTCATAGTTTTTATGGTGGAGAAATGTTGCCAGGACTTAGAGTGATAAGTTTTATCAAGATTCTGCTGATGGTGAACTATATTCCTTACTTCATAAGTCAACATCATAACCCTACCTCTTTTTAGGGTCGAGCGCAAAGCTCTCTGTCCCTGCTGTAATCTCTCTGTGGGCTTTTAACCACTCGCATGTCAAACCCATCAGTTTGGTTGGCTCGTGGGCTTGCGTTTTAAAATTAGCTTGATTTGATTAGTGAAAGGCATGCACACGTCATGCTTTTTCCAGTGTTTCACCCGCATCGAGTGCGCCAGCCAACTACTGAAAACATATGAGTCTCCGTGTTTTCTGTATGTTTTCTGCACTACTTTTTCTCTTTATTTCGTAGGCAGCACGATCGCGCTGGGCAGCAGTAGAGTGCTTTGCATGACATCAACCTTGTTACATGGATAATTGCACTTTTACCGGTTACATGGATAATTGCACTTTTGCCAGTACATTTCACTTAGAGTGAACTTCTGTTTTCTTTTGTGTGTTTGCTTTGCCCTCATAGTGGTCTTCGGCTCGCTTATGTGAAACTGTTTTAGTTTTCATTTTCAGTTTATGTGGCAAGAAAAGTCAGGGTAGGAGTTTACAAGTTTACAACACTAATAGCTTTAACTCGAACAAATACGAGACCCATTCCATTGCAAATGCTTGTCAATTTTGGCCAAGTCTTTGACAAAACAGAAAGCAGGGATATTATAAAACCACTGGAAGAGTTAATTAATCAAGCACCAAGTGCCACTGGCCTAGCTCCTAGCCTTGCTCTGTTACTAAGCAATTTGTGTAGATAGATATTTATTACGGATTATTAAAGGCTATTCTCAGATTCAACACTGTAGGAAGGTCCAGGGCTGTGGAATTCCTATTGCCCTGCGTCGAGGACCTATTGTTAGGAGTCAAGGACAAAACATTTTCATGTCTCTTATATCCTTGGGACAAGGAGGGCCAGACCCCTGCAGTACAAACCCTTTGGCTGCCAGTTTACAGTACATTAGAGATCATGGAAGGGCAATGTCTGCGGATAAAGTAATGGTTGCGTTCATATATTAATTGCTGTTCAAATTGTTTATTTATTGTCCAATAATGCAAGGCATTTATTATTAGGGTTAGCACTCTAAGGAAATGTAATCCTGGGATTGCGCTGCTGACATTGGTTCCAGAATAACAATGTATACACACGTTTGCAGTGTTTAACAATATAAGGCTGTGTATAATGCTCCTATAATGCTCTCTAATTAGATGCAAATATTTGTGGAATCCGTAAGCAAGTTTGATGATTATTTGCTTTCAAAATAAATTGTTCACAAAAAAATGTAACTAGAATAAAAGCGTTTTGCTCAACTACTTTAAAATCTGGAGCATCATTTATTTGAAGCATCTTAAAGTAAGATGTGTTAATGCATGCTAATATTACAAAAAAATGTTCATAATGGAAAATCAGGGTAACAAGTTTCACCAGGATTATAGAAAACATGAAAATAAGCAAGCATTGGCAAAGCCAAAAGGTCTGACACTGGTTTTGTCAATGTGTGTCGTGTTTTGACATGGTTTTTGTACACCCTTATAGCTGTGGGAGCTGCCTGGCCTTTACAATTATAATTGTTCCTGGCACTGAATAAAACCACTGTGTGTGCGGATATGCTCCTTGTGAAAGGGCAACATGTCATCACTCACGGTGAAGCCAGTCAGTAGATAAAGAATTTTAATAAAAGTAAAAAGGTATTGGTTAATACCAAATCTAATTAGAGGCCACATTCTTAAACAAAGTCACAAAAGTGGCTGTTTGATATATGTCCTTGCATATGTACAGCTATCTTGAATTCACAAGAATTTACAGAAGTAGGCCAGGTAATTGTACTCCTAAAAAGGTATGGGAACTCCATTTTAGCATGAGCAAATGCGCATGTGTAGAATTGCTCATGCGAAAATCTGTTGAGTGTTTTCAAGCTCACTTTACCTCCAACTAGTTGTTACACAACCCAAGGAAAAAAATTTACTTCTGCCCTTGTCAGGAGTAAACCTCTCTCAGTGTAGTAAACCTCTATCAGTGTAGGAAAAGATTAGAGAAGAGCTGATTAAAACTCCTAAAAAATGTAAGTTAGTAGATATGCACAGATTCAGAAGAGCATTCCAACCCTGGAACTATTAGTTGCCGCTACCTCCAGCCCCAGTATATTGACCTGCACAAAAGTAGCAATAAAAGGGAATTGCTACTATTCAACCCCTATTATAGTATGAGCCCGGATATAATCAGAGAGGCCATAATCAGAACATTTATATGATGAAATTGCTGCCATAATTGGTCGTCACACTGTGTGGCACCAAAGAGAAAAGTGGATTTTGTTTTACCGGGCAAGTAGATGTATTAAGCAACCTGCCCCATGGACAGGTGGATATTTTATTAAATTCCACACCCCTGAAGGTCTTGGTGTGGGAAAAAGATATCAAAAAGTAAGGGGAGGAGCAGATGACTTGGTAAATTGTTGTATAAATACTTCGTTGGACTTCAGTGGGAAAATGTTGGTTAAACCTATCCTTGTTTGCATTAACAAATGTGTTAATATTTAGTGCTTCCCACAAATCAGAATAGCTTTACCCAGCACAAAGAGACAATGAATCGCCAATTCACTCTTGGGTAGCTGATAAATAAATCAGGTATCCAAAAAAAAAAAAAAACTGCAATTCTGTGTGTAGAACTAACCTTCTCCAAACCTTATTAAAAACTAAGACAATCTTGTTTGGGGGCAGGTAAACCAAAATGTAAGAGGTAGATATTTTCTAAGCTTCTCCATGGGAATAGAGTCACTTGTGTAATGTTATCATAAACTGTTCTCGGAAATGACGCTCAACTAAATTGTTCTGTTTAAAAGGCATGTATGCATTAGGGGGGTTTAAAAACATTTGATCAATTATAAAAGGTAGAAATTCAACAATGAACGCTCTGAAAGCTAATAAAGCAAAAGACACTGCCCCTGCCACACTATGGAGGCTGGGAGTTGTAGGCGGATGAGAGAATGCTGCTAAAGATTTGTGGTAAAAAAAAAAAAAGAAAGATCCTACAGGGTGGGTGGGATATCTTTGGTAGGTTACCTTTAAAACATTACTCAGTGGTGCTCACTGGTTTAGGGCTGCTGTAATTTTGGGTAAAAGCAGAGTAAAGGTACATATTATTTTCCTTAAAGAAAAAGAAAGTCCCAAGTTTGACTTTCTGACTCTAGAAGCAAAAGAACACCTGAGCCCTAGTTTGGTATCTAACTGAAGACCCTATATCTAAATGTTGCCTAAGTGCGGGATTGAGCCAATAGAAGGAGCAGCTCGATGTAAGATGCAAGATTCCCTTATTAAAACATTATGTAAAAAAAAAACTGTGTTTTACACCATTCCGTCAAAGAACAGGAGGGAGAAGATTGGATACTTATACGATAGTTTCACTCACAAAATTGAACTGCAACCCTGACAACAATTCTGATCCCGGTTTAAGAAAAAGTTTATTGCTGCGCGCTGTAAGCAGACTTATTTTTTGGTCATATATGGGAAATCATAGAAACTGCCTATGTTTTTCAGACCTGTGAAGTGGCAGTGTCTAACCGGAAGGACCCTGCACATAGTTTCCTTGGAGTAAAATGTCAGCGTTCAAATGCATTAGTTAGTAAGCCCCTGCTGTTCTCACATAAGGCACCCAATAAACAGCTATAAATTTATTATTTGGAGAGGGACTTGGAAATATGTTTGGCAGTGGAGAGATTTTTAGATTTTGACCAATGTCTATTTTCTATTGAGTCAGGGCATCTATTACCTTTGGCACTTAAGTACTGGGGTTGTTATGCACCTTAGACTTTTTTGAAACATTAGTTTTATTGTTTTTCAAGCCAAAACAAATATAAAAATGAATCATTACTACAACTGGCAGCTTGTGCACACACACCATATAAACACTCTCATTGAGTTGATATGTAGCTTCGTTCACGATTGTCGAATGACATCAGCCAAAATCTCACCAATCAGAAACGTTCAAAAGAAATAAAAATCATACCAAACGTGCCCTTAGAATGTGAGAATAATTTTCAAAAGCAATTACCTAGCGGATCAAAAAATGTAAAACAATCACTTGAAAAGCATCCAATTTTATATCTCACTTTAACTTGAACAAAGATTTTGTATTTTTAATTGTGAGAACAACTCAATGTCCTAGGTTTGTTTCCCACTCAAAAGCAAGCTGCAAGCTCCAAGGACAACTAGAGGCAGCACCTTCAAGTATTACTTCACACAACTCTATATTGAATTCAGCACTTTTTACACCTCCTCCCACCCCAGTGCTGCTCCTCCTGGTTACCACCATCACTAGAACTTCCTACTTTGAATTTCTGTACAAATTCAATGGCATTCTCAACTCCTCAGGCTTTACATGCCCGTTGAAACCAGGCCAGTGGAGAAATAAGTCTCTGAAGAAACATCTGTCCTTTTAACACTTAATGCCTCTTCTGTATTAATCACGACCAAGATACCTTCCTCCATAGATCGCACTTTCTGCTCGTGGCAAGTACTCTACCTTTTTACTGTAGTTTGGCGTGGGTTTGAGGAACCGGGTATCTCCTGAAACATACTCAGGAGGAACCTTGTTCTATATGTCAGAGCACTTACTGCATTCAACAAATGAACGCCAAACGCAAGATAAAAATAAAGAGACGGGGTAACCCAAAAAAGTGTCTGAGAATGGTTAAATTATATGGTGCGAAACGAAGAGGGCAGCAGCGAAATTTCACAGCCTGAAAAGCTTTTTTTCAGGGTTACAGCTTTCTAGTGAAAGGTGTATCAAGACACATGACCAGTTTTCCATAAATAAATAGATGGTTGCAGGTGAAGTCTGAGCACTTAGCAGTGGAGATCAGACACATGGTTATTTACCTGCTTACAAAGGGAAATAGGTGCTGCCATGGAACTACAAAAAAATGCTTCCTTCCAACTACTGCGCCAAACAACAACAAGGCCCAAAACAGGATATGACAAGGTTCTTCAACAACACCCTAAAATCTTCTGGGCACAATGGGCTTAATTTTCCTTAACAATCAAATCTGATAACATGAAGTTTGTATCAGTTATGAGATATGACATAGCAGTAAGCGATACAAATAAAATAAAATGCAGGAATGTAGCAGAGGATCTGTAAAGTATATTCCCACCATGATTGCAGTCGGACCAGCAAGAGTCACAAGAGCAATAACTTCAATTTGACAAGTTTAGATGGAGGTAGAACATGCCAAGTCAAGAAAGCCTTCTTTGGTCCATGACACAGTTCAGGTAACTTAACAAGTCGTCTTTGCTAGCAGATGGAGCTTTCGAGCTGGACTGAAGACCTCTCAGTGGCTTAATGTATATTTTGAACAAGAGAGAACAAGGATCATTCATTTTTACATCACATAAGTCACAAGACAGCGGAATACTCTGAAAGCATTCATGTGTGTAAATTAAGTTCCCCCTCCCCCCGCAAAAAAGTTGGAGGCTCGAGCTTGATGTGGAGCGGCCCTTACATAGCCTCATACTGGACCAAGATACATGATAAACTGAATAAGACTGCAGGCTATACAAAGACCCTAATTCCCGAACATGTACTGAAGAATCTGGGGAAGAATGGGTAGGCCTCAGACACCTGGTAGCTATCAGCATACTGGTGACAAAATGAGACCCTGCAAGACATTGGATGGCCCCATACCCAACAGCCATAGAGTGGAGAAGAGGAATGGACATGTGTGAACTAGCTGAGAAATCTTTTTACATCGCTGCGGCTGCCCACGAAAATACCATACAATCTGCAACACGTAGGTAGGATTACGCAAACTGAATATACCAATTTTAGCACGGGGTCTCTTGTTTTTTTTATTTACAAACTGTTTAGTATACTCTGTAATGATAACGACTCCTAAGTGGATGCCTCTTATTGATCACTACTTTGTTCTGAAATTGAATGAAAATATTTCTTGAGGTTAAAAAAAAGTAATTGAGACCTTCCCCATCCCACATGTGAGTTGAAGGAAATCAATGTCTATGGAAGATAGTGCCAAATGCATTTAAAAGGTCAATGGCAACCAACAGAAACAAGGGTACAGCTTTTTCTATCAAAAGAACAATTCTACCTCTGTAGTGCAGCAGGACAGAAAAGAGATAGGTATGAGCGTAAAAAAAGCAAGGGCAAATATTACTGAAATTTAGGGCCACAAAAATATATACAATCTTTACTGTAAATGAGATAATTGCAATGGTTCGAACATTGAACAGGTATGTGCTACCAAAATGCAGATTCTTAAAAAACCTGGAAACTTCATAGCCAGTTAGGCTTCCCAGGGGCAGACCCTTGAAATGCCACATATGGTCAATGGTAATTTACACCTGCCACAAACGTGGACCAGGTATTTTGAAATGTATTTAGGAATCTGATCACCTACATGTATTGTCTGCATAAGGGTGAATACTGTTTAAATAAAAGTGGGAAACGTAGGTTCCTGAAATAGACAACTTTGCATAGGAATCCTATTCTCTGAGAAGGAAAAATAAAAAAAATAGACGATCGACATGGTAACTCATTTAAATGATTTTCTCAGAATAGAATAGAATAGAATAGAAATAGGAGATGTTAGAAGTTACTTCTAAGAAATGTATGCGGAACAAAGACCACAAGAGGGGTTTCATGGCTACTGGCTGTCAGGATTTGACATGAAAAAGGTGATAATTGCTCTTCTGAAAGAAAATATTTATACAGCTCCGACACTGCTGTATCTAATGACACATTTGGGCAGAACTAGGGGCACATTTTGGTGTGTATGTTTCACCATTTAAGTGTAGCGTGCTCGTGGTTAGCGTACAGAGGCACTAGAGGATAGAGGTACATTGATGCTTAAGGAAGAGTAGCTTTGCCAGGCAACTTTTCCTGCCAATTTAGCGGCCAAGGGCTGGAATCTTTCGTTTGCAGTCAAAGCTTGAGATTTTTAGTCTTTAGGAGTTGCGTGAAAAGAAGAAAAAAAAAAGGGGGGGGGGGGGGGGTAACAAAAATAATTCGTCCAAAGAAACTTAATGAGAGTAGGGAGTAAACAAGGAACTCAATTTTCTGGATCCTGAACCGAATTCTGCTTTTCCAACCGGGAATGGGCTGTGGTTTATTTTCAGCCACTCGTAGATAGTGCAGCTCAGATACAATGACCAGGGTCGCTGGAAACATGCGATTCTGCAGCTTTTTTCACATAATGATGAATTTCCCGTATTTGTTACATAATCCATCATCTGCTGTAAAAAATTGTTTCTAGCTCAAACAGATCAAAACGTACTAAAAACGTGACGTGGGTATGTGTGTAATGCAAGGTCCTTTTGCAAAGGTTAACTGGTCATCTTTTGGTTGTTTTTTATATGTTTAGTGGTAAACTGGTACTGAGGAAGTGGAATCTTTGCCCAGACGACATTACCATGAGTAAAAATGACAAAATAATGGTGTAATGATATTAAAAATTGCTGATAATGCTGCATAATTTGCCTTTTCTTGCTGCACAATTTCATTAACCCTCCCACATAATTTGGTGATTCATTGACACATAATTCCAGTGGCCCTGGCTAAAATACAGGAAAACAGGGATACAGGTACTGCCTTCCCCACAGTTCAGGAACTATAAGGATCTCATGAATCATGTCTTTGACGGAGAAAGGAGGGTCTTAAAAGAGATGATGGATCCGAGTCCTTGATGAGAACATGATTTATAAGAAAGCATTTCGGGGGGAAAGAATAAATGGATACTTTGAAAGTAAGTGGGCCCTCTCAGGGCAAATCGATGTGCAACACTGAGTGATATAATACAGAGTATGGGTGGAGAAAATGTTTCTGGGCAAACAGTTGGTGAAAAGCTCACTATGCTTCCCCACAGTGCCATCACAAATTAGTTAATCTGCCAAGAGTAGTTGGGTCAAGGTGATCTCTGGCAATTCGAGCCTGGATGTGCTCGAAGCATATGATGTTGCTGCTGCTGTTCCACGAGGCAAGAGCGAATCAATATCTTCTTCAGGTTTAGCCAACACCATAATTGTCAAAGATAGTTTTAATCATATGGGTCTACACTGTTCTTGTTGTGTGGGAACAAAGGTGATGAAGGAACTCCGACGTCTCGATTTTTCAGCTGCTGAGGAGCATAGGTATCTACAGCAGGCACAAGGCACCAAGGAGTGCCCACCCTGGACACTTCTGAGGATGTTCCTGCATAGATTTCTAGCAAGCTTCCACATGATCCACAGGTTCAGTGAAAAGCTAGCTTCATCTCAACTTCTGTCTGTCCTCAATGGCATGTCAACAAAACAAAGTGACAATTTCTGTCAAGGTATTCTTATTAAGCCCTCCTCCTACCAAACAATACCCTTCAGAAACAGAAGCCAATCAAAAACATAAAAGTGCATTTCAGCAAGCCAAATAGACATTAGATACCTCTGCTGAGCTCCGGCTTATAAATATGAAATCTCTTCTGTTACCAGAAAGTTGTTGTGAAGTCATTAGACTACCTGGGACTCTAATTCAATGTATAATAAGCAATCTGTCCTTTCTTTATGCCCTGTGTAGTTTCAACCGAGACCTGGGGGTTCCTTGGTCATTCAGCAAGCCTGGGCCTCAACTAGATCATATAACCCAATTCCTGTCAAAGGCATCCGATGAAGTTACAAACTGTGCATGATATTCAAAATAAATTTGAAAGAACTCCTTATGAAAAGGTCCAAACCCTTCCTCAGTTTGAAGGGTGCTTAGAATTGTTACTGCATGAATAAAGCAAATTCTCGCTGTACCGTCCAGCCTCCAAAACACCATGATCGAATTGTTACACTGCGTCACAGAAATGCGCCTCCTTTACGTGTCAATTGAAAATGTGCATACCTAAAACTCAAAAGAAGAAAGCCACCTTTTTGACTGACAAATGTTTTACAGTGATGTAAGTTCCGTAACACACAACATGGATAAATAAATATACCTTAAAATAAGTAGCACATTGACAATAATATGGTGTACAATATTCAGCAACATGTAAAATTAAATCCAGGAAAAATAATGACCTCTACTGCTTCCATAGTAAAGCTGGGTAGAATTCAAAACGAATCTAAATACCTGCCAATAGTAAACAAGTTCAAATGAGGGTCAAACTAGCTCCATCGACTGAAAGACACGCCCACATTGCATTAAATGCCATATTGAAGGTCGCATTTCTTTAGCGGCAACTAAAGAACCAATACAAAGATTAATACTTTTTCTGAAAACTGACGAAACTGTCCCTAAAAATAGTAACGGTTGAACACTTTGGCTTAAATAACAAGCAAACGTTTACCGAATGCCTTCGAGTTAATAATATAGGCATACACGCAAACAGGATCGGCGACCCGTGTGTCACTACAGCCCGCAACAGTTAAAATGCACTTTAAACCTCACTATTTAATACTACCATTGCAATAGCTAGTTGAATGAATGTTATGCAGTCAGCATTCAACTTGCCACGTTCCGAAGATTATATCGATGAAAACGTTCAAAAGGGGAGACGCTAAAATCGCATATATTTCTCAACAAAGAGGACAAACGGAGTTGGGATGGTTGTTTAATGTGCTTCCGGAAAAGTAATAGTTGACCGCCAAGTCACAAGGTGGTGTTGAATTTTGAATGTGCAGTCTTTTGCCAAATAAGTCGCCAAATTGTCATGCTTTCTGGCGGACTGTCATTTAAATTGAAGAAAACGCACTTTTCGAAATAGGCTCTTGTCTTTACCCACTCAAAATTATCATTTTAAACCATTCATTTCACTTGTTCAAATAAATCAGTCACTTAAGTCAAACAACGCTGACGAATGCAGGTCCATAACAACATGAAATACTAATTAAAACAAACTCAGTTGGTTTGATTCACTGGAAAAATAAGACACATAATAAAAATATTCCCTATATTACTGACTCTTGTATTAATGAACATCTGATGTACTGAAATATCGACGCGCCATGTTAATGGTGTTAAAAAAAAAGCTATGCAGAAAACAGGCTTTTGCCTCTATGCGAGCCTCAACAAGCAATGAAAGGAAAACGCTACTTTCTTAAAATTGACACTTCAGATGTTGCTGGAAGCGGTGTATTTCATAACGTTCTACCGACTCTACATGTAGGAAATATTAGCAAGAATATATATTTTGATGCGGATGCCGGCGCTTATCAACGTTACAGACACATGCCCTCGATAAACTGAGTTGTGGAAGTGGAAAAACAAGGCTGTGGGTAAAATGAGATTGTGGTATCAAACAGAGCGTTGGGGCGAGAGGCATGTGGCACAAACAAAACGCCTACCGCAGAAGAGTTAATTTTATTCTTGTTAACTCAGAAAGCAAGAAGCAGACAGGCAAGGTGCACAGAGCAGGGGACTGCGAGTCCGGTAGGAGTCGCAAAAACAGAGCCTGTCCTCGGAGAAGGCGGGGAAACAGGCGCTTTCAACAGTGCACTGTAATATGTGTGCACCACGTTCCATTCAACCTGGGAGTGTGCGCGAGAGCCCCACGAGGACAAACAAGTTCACAACGTGTCCCCGTTTTTTCCCAAAAGCCTTTTCGTGCACCCCCTCCCTCTCCCCCTCCCCGACGGAGAACAGCCTGAGGGTGTCAAAACCAATGAAGGACATTAATGCTATAAACACTCTCTCTCTCCCTTTCCGTTACATGTTTAAAATGCGCCTCGGGCGGGCTCTCTTACCTCGTCCTCGGACCCCAGGCGGCGCCGCGTCCTCCTGTCGCCATCTCCCTCGGGCGCCGCCGGGGCCGTCCAACGTGTCGCCATTACTTCATGTCGAAATGACCAGCGGGACCGATCCAGCAGGGAGAGCCCACATTGGCAAAGCCGGGGTGAGAGGCTGGTGGCGGAAAAACAGAATCCTCATCGGTAAACACAGGGGGGCCGAGCGTGTCCTTTATTTTCAATCCGCGCAAAAAATGAATATATTTTGATTCAGAGTTGCCGGTGCTCCGCGGGAGTCAGAGGCTTTCGTCCACTGGAAGCGATGTGTTCCCAGCTGCAAAGGAGGAACGAGAGGGAGGACATGTCAGATGTGCAGTGTTTATGCGAGGCACACACTCAGACCAGACACGGGGGGAGGGGAGCGAACAGGCGGCACGGCCAGTGCTAGTCCACCCCCCAAGAGACCAGTGTGACAGCAGGGCACCCGCCCGACCACCGGCCTAAGCAGCGCAGCTCCGGCACAGCCGAGGCCTCCGCCTCCCCGCCCCCTCCCCCAGCACCTCCCTGAGAAAAGTTACCCTGGAAACCATCCATGCTAGCAGCCTTTTCACCAACACCTTCCACGTATGCCAACTTCCCAAATTTAAATTGGGACGGACACTTAGTAAACGTAAAGAAAACGCATGTCAACTCTCGCATTACTAGAGAATTCTTATTTTAGCCCACGTTTGTATCCATGCCCGTTAACCCCTTTCACCCTTCCCCCCCAAAAAAAAACCTCAGGACAACTGGGAAATGGGATGCCCCCTTTCTGCCACAAAATATTTCTAATTAGTGCTCTCAAAAGGACAAATATGGGCTATTCATTGTTTTTCCATCCTTCCTAACATACCATCATGCTAAAGATGGGCATATAGAAGGCGAGTGCTCACTTGCCCATTGTACAATTTTGTTACTGACAAATGCAGCTGCTATCCAATTAATGCCAGGTTACTCACCGATAATTTTAATTACTACAATGCCCATGACTTCCTTGTCACAGTTCCTTATGTACGAGTTTATCTCCATTCATCCAGAACCTCATTACCAAACATGCATATTCCTCCTCAGTCCAAGAAGGCCCCCATCTAATGGTAATACAAATGCCTCACTTCCTGGGGAGGACTTCCTGAAATAATAAAGGCTAGAAAGAAATCAGTTGAAGACAGGGAGAGATGGGTGATAAGTCAGGACTGTGACAAGGAAGACATGGACTCGGAGTAATGGAAATTACTGGTGAGTAGCCAGGCATTACCTCCTCGTCTGTCTTTCCCACACAGTCCTTACGTTTGAGTACGTACCTAAGCCACACAACCGATCTCTAAACAGAACACACCAGGGTAGCAAAAATAAGCTATTTAATGCATAACCCAAATACATTACTCTGCAGAAGGACCCACAGAACTCAACAGCATAAGCAAAAATCAGAGGATACATCACCCAATTGAAAACAGACTGCTGCTTAAGTGCCAAACCGCAAGCCACAACCTGCGAAGAGTGTCCAGCAGAAGAAGCAGCTGACGTAGGGGGGACAGATGGATCATCAAAATCCAATGGGGCCTGCCAGCCAGATGGAGAATAGAAGGAACCAAGGGCGCGTAGCTCAAGCAGGGGCAATCAACAGAATCTCTGCCCGGTCCTGAACCACATGAGCGAGAAGAGGGATGGGGAAAAGCAATAAAGAAGACTCCTTGGACAGGGAACAGCCAGAGCACCCACCACCCAAGCTCTTGTGGATGAAACCAGACTGCAAAAGTAGGGAAGGAGGGCTTTCTTATCAGTGGCAAACAAATCCACCCAGGGAGGACCGAACTGAGCCAGAATGGACTGAAAGATCACCAGATCCAGGCACATCGTCACAGACAATGGAAGCCACAGACTATCGGCAGACCCATTCTCCCACCCCAGAAGACAGACTGCAGAGAGAGATGGAAGAAGAGATTCGACCCAAAGACAAATCCTCCGGGAAAGGAGAAACAGAGATGGACACATTCGGCCCTGCCAAGTCAGAATGGAGCAGACAATCTGATTGTCCATCTGCACACACACCGAAGTCTGCAATAGGAGATGGAAAAACAGAAAGGCCTTCAAGACTGCTGCCAGCTCCTTCCAATTTGAAGAATGAAGAGCCTCTAGCTGACTATCTTTCCTTGTGCAGTTGAAGCCCCAAGAGTGGCACCCCATTCCACCCCACTGGTCATGAGAACACGAGCAGGAAGAGAAACCCAAGAAAACCCTCTGCTCAGATGAGCGAGCTCCAACCACTACTGGAGATCCCTTCAGATCTGAGGAGTCACTGAAATCAGAGTCTCGTACTCCATAAACACCGGTTTCCAATGCCTCAGGAGATGGTGAACAAGAGAATACAGATGCAACCTCTCCCTAAAGACAAGTGCCAATGTGGAGGCCAGCTCCCCCTGACTGCGAAGCCATGTCCTCGCAGAGGCCAAAGGGTGAAGGAGAGAGGACAAATGGAAGTGGAGACAAGCACAACGCTCCTCTGACACAAAGACCTCCCCCAAGTCCATCGGAGGCAATCAGCCAGTCATCCAGATAAGGGAAGAACTGGACCTCTTCAGAATGTAAAATACCCATCAATGTCACCAAAAGCTTGATGAACACCCTTGGTGCAGATGCCAGCCCTAAGGGCAGGACCCAAAACCGGTAGTGGTTGCCCTGTACAGCAAACCAGAGGAACTTCTGTTGAGAAGGATGCACCGTGACATGGAGGTAGACATCTAAGAGATTGGTGAAAGCCAGAACTCATCCATTTGTAAGAGGGACAGAATCAACTGAAGAGACACCATCTTGAAAGGCACGAGGGCTATACTGATTGACCCCCTTCAGCTCCAGCACAGGATGAACTCCCCGGACCTCTTTTGCACCAGGAAAAGCAGGGAATAATAACTATGGAAAATCTCCCCAGGAGGTACCGGAATGATGGCCCTGTTTTGGAGCAGCAACTGAATACCCTGGAGTACAGCAGCGAACTTCTTTGAGGAGCAAGAATCTTATTTTTTTTTTAAATGGCAAGGAGTGCTGTTGAAATTATGTTGGATCTTCGCTCGTGCGGCCCATGCATCTTGAACAGTACAAGCCCAAATGTCATGAAAGAGCAGTAGACAACCCCCCACGGAACGAAACCTGGAGGGGTCATGCCGTGGGCAGATGCAGAAGTTGCAGAGTACCAGGATTTGTCAGCAGGAGGGGTGCCCCCCTGCTTCAAAAGGCTGTTGCTGAGGGGCCATGCCCCCAGCAGTAAAAGCCTGTTTGTAAACAATACCCCCACCCGTCACGACAGGCCAAACACGGCAACCAGCTTTCTATACTCTTCTGATTTCTTAATCACCTCCTCCAAATCACTGCCAAACACGTGGAACCAGTAAAAGGGAGCTTCAAGAGAACTGCCTTCTGGGCAGCATCTGCCTTCCAAGAGCGCATCCAGATGTTTTGACGGCCACAACAGCAGCGTCCTAAGCTGCCTCAGATGCACAGATTGTCAAATGTGATGTCTGAGAGAAATCGCACCTACAGCTCCATCAAAGCTAAAAGGGCAAAATAATCTGCACCCTCCTGCTCCTTCTCTACCAACAAATGGAAGTCCTTAAGTAAGGACTGAATATCATAAGTAGGATAGATGTTAGCACGGACCGCAAAGTTGGAAGCCACACAGGCTCGTTTCACAGCCCCTTCCACCTTCTTATCAACAGTCAATGGGCAGAGCATCCCCTGACACTACAGCCCACTGGGTAGACAACCCAACCATAATGTTAACAATTTTCACTTAGGATGGGAACTACTCTTTAAACTGGTCTAAAAGATAAAATTTCAACAAGAAGTGAGGGAAGGACTGCGTCCCCACATCCTTCCATTCATTTGTCAGCATACAGCGAATGGAAATTTGGAAGGGCAAAGATTCAGGCTCAGCACACTGATATGGAGTAAACAGTCTTCTGCATCCGGTGCCTGCGGAGAATCAGCAAAGCCCAAAATTGTCCTGCACATGCTGCAGAATTTTGGCCAAATCAGTGCCCTGCACAAAACGGCCCCTAAAGCCTACATCCTCCCCCTCCACGGAAGGATTCAACCTAGGAATCTTAGCAGAAAGAGGCCCCTCCTGGGCACGAAAGCAGCTTCCAATGCAGCAGCAATAATGGCCTGTAGATCCAGGTCACAGCTAACCAAGCAGATAACCCAGCCACCAGGAGAAGATCTTCTGCATCACTAATCATGCAGGTGCAGGAATCATCCGCAAACCAGCAGCCAAATGGTCCTAAGGCGAACAACTGCAGGGCAACAACAAACCACGACCAACACGGCACAGGAAAGCATTTCTTGATAAAGCCGGCTGGTAGCCTAAGCAATGCCACCCTCAACGAGCTGGACAGAGAAGCTATTTTAAAGTCAGGCGAACGCCCAGCATCTTCTGACACCCCAAAAAAAAAAACAAAAAAAAAAAACTGTCCAATATGAGAACAAGCACCCCGCACCAACGCATATCAGCCAAATGTTAAATTACATAAGAAGGAAAAGTGCAGAAGAGTTAAAAAAAAAAAAAAAATCAATGGAAAACGCTCCTTAAGGCCGCCACCACAGGCTGTCCAGCAAGCCCGAGACATCTCCTTTGATCACACATGCCCCAGACACGAGCCCGATCACAAAAATAAAACACAGAAACACCGCTAGAAAACAAAGAAAGTAAATGAAAACATACCTGTAGCCAAGATGGTAAACAGCTGCAGAAAAAAGAAACTGGAAGTCCTCCCCAGGAAGTGAGGTATTTGTATTACCTTTAGATAGGTGCCATCTTGGACTGGGGAGGAATAGTCAAGTTTGGTAATTCTGCATGAATGGAGATAAACTCATACATAAGGACTGTGAGAAGACGATGGATGAGGGGGTAATAGTAGTTCAACACTGCTGATAAGTGCTGGTATTCGCTCTTTTCAATTTAAGAAGTGCTAGTGTTTGGTATCTAACATCACCTACAGCAATGCCACAAAGGCATTGATTTCCCACCTTTTAAGCTTTGACATGATGTATGTCAACATGGGCATATGATACACTTACTCCCACTCTGACAATTAGGGAACGTTTACACTACCACTTACACAAACTATGATAAACTCAGGGCACAAGCCCTAAAAACAGTAGTGAGGGGGTTGACCAAGTAAGACAGTATGTAAGTGACATCATGGTGCTTTTACTCCAGCACGCTGTAACTCATGTTTACAATGCATGCATAATTTTTATAAACCGGGATTAAACAAAGTCAAAAGCTTGGCTCCAATCGTAGTTTCTCTTAAGTAAATGTGAAGTACATGCTGTGCACCTTTATTGCCCCTTTACTGCATTGGCACCTAAGATGTGAGGCTCAGATAGGTCCCAGCCAGACCAGAGGGACTAAGCATTTGGGTGTGTATAGGTGTTTTGCACTATACAGATAACTGTAACATAGTATCATAATGTTGTGTCGAATGATTTCGTCATAATAAAGATACCACAGTTAACAAAAAGTAGTACAAATACATTTAACATTACCCCTGAATGCTGGTTTTCCCTCAAGAATTGTCATGCATGATAAAGCTAGTAAGATCCCACTCCTTGCACTATCAGACTTCCACAGCCAAGACCACCCTAGTGGCTCCTGATGTACACCTCTCCCCACAGATGTGTATTCCCAGCCTATATCCCATGTCCACTGAGCCTAGTCTCCCCTGACAGCAATATCTACAACTTTCAAGCTATCTCAACTGCAGGAACTGTGCTCAATAGTCCTGCAATCACCTGGTCATCCTCTTCTTCTGCCATCTCCCACGCCAACACATACACCCAGTCACATCTACCCAAAAAACAGCGCTTAATTTGTAAACAAATGCGCACGTGCCAGGGCCCCAAGTTTTACTCTGAAGCCTGTTGTCAGTGCTGTAAATGTTAGGATTACCAAATACAAAGGCTGTCTAGTTTTGATTTCACCCCATGCCTCTTTAATCCACCATCATACACTCCTTGCCAATTTATCTTATTCTTGCAAGTTATTTTTCATCCTATCTTTCTCACGTTTGTCACAGTTTTCCTTATTTCTCTACCATCTTATTTATGCCTTTAGTGCCTCTCTCTTACTCAACTCCTGATAAAATGTTCCAGTGGTCAAGCATAAGTGGCCCACCTGCAACCAGTAGCACAAATTAAGCCCTTAAGTCAAGACGCGTTTCCCTTTTAAATCTGCAGACCCAAACTCTCCGACTATTCACCTCTGATGCTAACCTTCTTTCCAAGCTGTATTCTCTCCAAACCTGGCATCATCACTTACCCAAGGGAACAGACGCATATAAAAGATGCAGGCAAATGTTTCCTCATGGTAACACTAGCTTCACCTTGTATACCGAAGTGTATATGCCCCTCTCAACTCACCCTCATTTGGAGGGTGCCACCGTCTCTGGATTCACCTTCGCCTTGCAAGTAAGCAAAATGTCTCTCTTGAACTTCAACTGGACTTTCTACCCTCAAAGCAGTCTTTATTTACCACAAATATTTGACCTCTTTACTTAGATAGACCAGCCCTCGAAATGCCCATCCTCCAGGGACACTCGAAACGGTTAAGAGATCGTTGTATATCGAAAAACATGCTAAAAATCCCACAAAGTTGGAGGATTACTTGTGCAAGGCTGTCACTTTTTTACTCCATTGTTTACTACATATATAACGTGCAGCTCTGCCACCTCTAGGTGAGGTTATTCAATAACAACAGACACAAACAGAATACACAATGTGCATAACATATTTAGGGAAATACAAGGACAAAAACGCAATCGACACTCACCTAAATACTGCAATTCAAAAGACAACAGCCTAAAGCAGCCTCTTACCTGGTTCATATAAACTGGCCTTGGGCTAGGGTCCCATGAGAGTCTCCATCTTACAGAAGATGTGGGTGGGGATTCTGATTTTCGTCTCGCTACAAATGCCACTCCTTAAATTAATGAGGGCAACCAACTTTCAATGTAAGCTCAGTTCTTGTAAGGACCCCTGTTGGTTACACGGCGCATATATTCTTTCCCCCTACTCTTTCCTCCCATGAATCGACACCCACTCGGGAGGGGAAGAAATTAAAGTAAAAACAGAAATAGTGCATCGTCTCTGTGTTCAGAAATAAAAAGCCATTTGTAAAGATGCAAGGATGTGCAACGAGATCAAAAAACATTATAAACATGTCAGTTTTGAAGGATGCTGCCGGGCCATGCACCAGCTGGCCAGACAAAAGGCTCCCTGGCGACTCCCCTTTCACTCCTCCTTTCTTCAGAGCCCTTCATCACTCAGACTCCTCCTACGCAGAGTCCCTGCGAGCTGCGTTAGGTTTTGTACACATGTGAAGAAAGGAATGCACCCATGCCCTGAGCCACAGGTTACTGTGATGCGTGCACGCTGCACACAGAAGATCCGTAAACCTGGGAGTCCGCAACAGTTTCGAGCCCTCTGGCTGATGTAATTTTCAGTTTTTCTTTTGCCTGCTCTGGTGGAGACAGCAACAGGGCCATCAAAGGACGTGCAACAAAGCACGGGTGTTTAGTTGTGGGAGGGTCATCGGTTGCGGACGCTTATGCCACGACCTAGTTTGAAGAGGAGCCTTTTAACACTGGCATGGATGTGCTATTGTCTTCGCCTCGCTGAGATTTGATTAAAGGTCTTTTACTTGAGGGCACTCAGCTCGGACTTGAAAGTGGAGGCATTGGATTTCTCGTCTCTTCGGACTCTGCGCTATCAAATTTCACTAGCCATCTGCGCCGAACTGGGCTTTAAAATCAAACCAAGCTTCCAAGGCAGAACAGGGCATCGTGGCTTACAATTGTGAGGGGAAGAATAAATAACACAATGTACAGGTTTAGTAAAAAACACAATTTAGGGTTGCTCTGTAACACAGCTCTCCTACGTCCGTTGGAGAATAATCTTCCATTCCCAGATGGAAGTCTCTTCACTGAAGCAAGGCTTTCCATGAGTAGTTAGTACTTCGAATATCAAACATTAACAGCGAGGAAACAGCCACTTAGATACCGAAAGGTAATGCGGACATCGTTAGTTCCTGCAACCAATAAACTGCATATCCATTCACAATACTGATCGATTCGTGAGCTGCATTTCAGTACCCCGCCTAAGAATTTCGTCCACAAGCTGCATACATACAAGCATACCTTGTATGGAAAACTCTATGTTCAGGTCTTTTAATGCCAGACAGCACTGACACCTGCCGGGGAAGAAATGGTAGTCCAGTAGGGCCCATCACACTCCCGCTAAAACAAATCACCTGTAAACTCCTCACCATCACAAACACAGTCTATGGAAATGTCTAGCATTGCGTCATCATAAGCATCGTGAAATATAAACTAGCTCGATGTTCACAGTTCATCAGCCAAGGCCTTTGTGAACAAGTAAAGTGATTTTTCCAAGTCCCGGGTCAGCCGGGTACTGAAACTCTCTAGTCACTTCGAACAGGTCATCCGAAGAGCACCCTAAATAATCCGTCCAGTAGGCCTTCCTTACCCACAAACTGTGACATCTAAAGAGTCGTATTCTTTAGAGATGGTGGCAATCTTTAAGCGAAATGCTTCACAGCGGACGGACAACATGCACTTAACCTATTTCAATTTGGGAGACTTCATACAAAGACATTCGTAGTTTGGGGACTAGTTTGGCGCAAGACAACAGCAGTGGGAACACGGAGTGCAATACATATTTACATTAAGTAACTGACCTAGGAATAGGTAGAGGGTTATGGGTGAAACAGACTATAGTTCTTTAGCAGGAAAAAGAGGGATTCAAGTAACCTTAAACAAAGTACTCATAGGTCAGAAGAATTATTTTTTCTTCGACTTTTATACAGCACGAACTTGGCCCAATAACGACCACCAGATTACAACGGAGAGGTATTTTTTTCTTTAGGTCGGGATTCCTATGCTGAGTACCGAATTTCTTGAAGCAGAAGTCGTGTCATGCATTGTGGAACTGAAAACCATGCCAATGTTGAAAAAAATGAAGAGATAGTTAGTTAATGTGCCAGAGGATACATTGATTGAATGTGGCCGGGCATAGGGCAAACCGAATGCAGGAAAGTGAGTATTTTTTACTGAGGAGTATGAGTAAGCATGGGTATGTAGACAGCCATACAGTGGCTGACACCCATTAGCTAAACGGAAGCCGGGCACCAGGATGACAAAGGTGGTTTGTGCGTCATCCTCATAAGTGTGTTAAGAGACGCTTGACTGAGAATAAAATGATACTTATGGATGTTGTGTACCTGGAGTAAAGTAGAGTACCCACACGTTCGTGGCTTTTAATGAAGAAAGGGAGTTAAGCCAAGAGGGAGTTAGATCGAGAGTGCGGAGTGAAATCTTTGGTTGTCTTTTCCAACAGTGGAATGAAGGAAAATGAATGATTTAAAGCATTTTTGGGAGGAGCAAAAAATATTGAAAATGGTGGCAGGCCTTGGCGGAAGGTAAAGGTGAGAACGGGGGTTTGTTATTTGGTTAGTTGAAAGGGTGAGTGTAGTGATGTATTGGTTTGTATGTAAAAGAAGAATGCTATGACATCAGGGGCAGTGGAATGTTGGGGCAGTGGAATGTTGGGGCAGGCTGTGACTGGGGATTGCAATGTTTTCATATGAAAGGTCAGAGTTGTGCCGGTTTGAGGATGGCAAGCTCATGTATCTCTGTCTGTACATTATAACTGGAAATAAACTTTTAAGGAAAGAACAAGAAGAGCCAGTGTACTTACTTCACATGGCGACGAGCAGGATCGTAAAGCAGCAAGCATTGGACTGAGAAAACTGCAATTATTGGAAGGCAACGCTACAGACATCAGACTGAGGATTGGAGAGCAGCTATTTTCGGACCTGCTTTGTTAAAGGCAACTTATTTTAAGCAAGTGAGGGAAGTTTTTTTTTTTATTTTTTTTTTATTTTTCTCTTTCTCTAATACAGTTGCCGTTTGTTTACTTTGTTTGAGGCGCGTGTGTACTGCTCAAACGTTAGATTTTTCATCGCCTCGGTCCTCGCGTGCACCCCCGCTTGGTTACTGGTTGCCTGGACAACATAATGCTTAATAACAATGTCTTGTGAACGTGCTGGTTCTTGCGCTGGAAGTTAGATGGGAGCAGGAACAGCACCCTTTTAATGTTAATTAGTACCAAGTACATGGTATTATTTTTACTATTCTTCATTTTTTAGCAACTTCATTGCTGAAGTTTATCCGGCACAAAGGAAAACTAACAGAAATTATTATAACAGAGATACATGTCTTGCTGAAGAAGTAAGCTAAAGAGTTATATTTTACAGCTATAATTTTTAGTACACCATGTCTTCGAGTGGAGATTCTTCTGGTACAGGGACGTCGCTTTCTTTGCAGTTGAGTACACCAAAGGAATTTTTAGCGTCTCCTGGTGAACCAGCTGTACAACGGAAGGAGTGGAAGGAATATTTTTTGAATTACATCGCAAACTTAGAAGATTGCAATGATTTAATCTCTGCTGAAAGAAAAAAAAGGATCTTAATGCACTGTTTAGGCCCTGAAGGTCTTCGTATTTACAATCAACTACAAAAACACGATAGAGGCGATGAAGATGTGTTTCAAAGTGCTATTTTGGATTTAAATGATCATTTTTCTCCTGCTGTTTGCATTGCGGTTACTCGTCACGCATTTTTCCACAGGAAACAAGAGAAACATGAGGACATAGAGAGCTACGTTTCTGCTTTAAAACATTTAGCTAGCTCATGTAGGTTTGCTGGTCTACATGATGAACTGGTACGGGACCAGATTGTAAGGTATACTAAAAACAAATCTATTCAAGAGAGGTTGTGGATTGAAGGCGAATCCAGTCTAAAGGATATTATTGCTTTAGTAAAGAAAGCAGAATTATCCGAAAGATGTGCGAAAATCACTTTGGCACAGGATAAGAACTTCTAAGAAGTTGTTGCCAAAGTTAGTGATCGCAAGCACAACAAATGGTCCATGGATAAGCGGGATAATGACTTTAAAAAAGAGAAAAATCAAACTTTTGCAAAAAATCAAAAATCTAACATGCCTGATCGATCCAGAAATGAGTGTTTCTGTTGCAGGAGTTCCTTTCATTCTGCAAAATTTGATGGGTGTCCAGCTAAAAATGCTAAGTGTTTGGAATGTGGAATTGTAGGCCATTTTGCTAGGGTGTGCAGGAAGAAACAACTGAAGAAGGTGAACAGTAAAGTGGCCTGCATTAAGGAAGTGGTGGAAGACTGTTCTGATGACAGTGATGAAGACGTAAATTATAAACTGAGGGGTCACAAAACTGTGGTTTTGAACATTTCAGGACAAACGTCAAACAAACCCTTGTGTTGGATATCATTTGGGGGAGTTATGTTGCAGGTGGCAGCAGACTCTGGTTCCCCATACAGTATTGTTTCAGAATGCACATGGCAAAAGCATTTTGTACATAGTTTAGGGGAACATTTAGAAACCTCTGACATTTCGCCTGAAAGTTACACTGGTGATAGAATAGATATTATTGGTTTTAGAGTGCTGGTATTCAAATTTAAGCAAAGACAAGCCGTATGTAAATTATATGTGGCTAAGGATGGTCCGTCGGTATTAGGCTGGAAAGACCAAAAGAAACTGCATATTGTGCTTGATCCTAACAGTGTAGAGCAAGTCTTAGTAATGTGTGATGAAGAAGACACAAAGAAATGGGTCACACAAGAGTTTCCAGGAGTGTTCAATGGGCAAGTAGGTCAACTGAAAGGCTTTATACATCAGATTAGACTCAAAAAGGATGCCAAACCAAAAATTCATAAGGTACGGAATATTCCGTTTATTGTCAGGGAAGAGGTAAAAAAAGAGTTGGACAGGTTACAAAATTCACAGATTATAGAACCAGTTGAAGCTTCTGAGTGGGTTTCACCTTTGGTTGTTGCGCGTAAAGCTAATGGCAAAGTGCGTTTGTGTGTGGATTTGAGAGGTTTGAACAATAATATCATAGTAGATCAGTTTCCTTTGCCTCGTATTGATGAGATGTTGTCTGCCACAAGAGATGCTAAATGGTTTTCCACTTTGGACTTGTCGTCTGCTTACCACCAGGTTAGGTTGGACTATCATAGCAGACATCTTACAACTTTTTGTACACCTTGGGGTTGTTTTCGTTTCAAACGTATGCCATTTGGTTTGGCGTCGGCGGCTGCCGTCTTTCAAAGGTTGATGGCGCAGTTATTTGGACATCTGCCTAATGTTACATTCTTTCAGGATGATATTTTAGTTATGGGAAGTAGCAAGAAACATCATGATAAGGAATTGAGGAATGTTTTGAACATCTTACAAGAAAAAGGTTTGACCGCAGAGATCAGTAAATGTAGATTTGCACAGAGAAAAGTAACGTATTTAGGACATGAGATTGATCATGAAGGCATAAGACCTAAAAAAAAGTTGGTGGAAGCTATTAAGAATGCCCCATGCCCCACATCTAAAGATGATTTGAGATCCTTTTTAGGTCTAGCCGAGTTTTATTCGAAATTTGTAGAATTTTTTTCAGCTAAAACCTACCAAATGAGACTGTTACTAAAAAACAAAGTGAAATTTGAATGGAATGTAAGTTGTCAGAAGGCTTTTCAGGAAATTAAGAATGCAATTGTGAGTGCTCCAATGTTGCATGGGTACGATCCAAAAGCTTGTTCTATTATCACTACGGATGCGAGTGGTAAGGGTCTTGGTAGTGTATTAACACAATGTGACAATGGGGGTAAAGAATATGTGGTTGCATTTGCATCCCGTTCTTTGTCTCCCACAGAGGAAAAATACTCTGTAATAGAGAGAGAAACTTTGGCATGTGTATGGGCATTAGAACACTTTCGGAAATTTGTTTGGGGGCAAAAATGAATCATACAGACTGACCATAAGCCTCTTACTAAATTGTTAACTACAGAAGGTTTATGTAGAGCATCTGCGAGAATAGCTAGACTATCTATGAGACTACAAGATTTCTTATATGAAGTGCAGTATGTTCCTGGGGTAAAAAATGTTACTGCAGATTTTTTAAGTAGAATGTCCTTACCTTTAAGAGAGTTGGATCAACATCCATGGAATGACTGGTGTGTAGCTGGTGTGTTTGATGAGAATACTTTAAGCTCATTGCAAAAAGAAGAATGGATCATGGAGTATGAGAAAGACGAAGTGTTGAAAGAAGTTAAAAACAAAGTGATGTTCGGTTGGTATAATGACAAGAAAGTCAAAAGCAGTGATATGTTAAGAGCTTTTTGGGAAGTGAGAGATGAATTGAGCATTGAAGGTGATTTTGTGTGTAGAGGTGGGAAGATTATTCCCCCCTGTGGTATTAGAAATAAACTTATTGCTATTGGACATGAAGGTCATTCAGGAATATCTCGCACCAAAAGAGGAATTAAAGTACTTTATTGGTGGCCAAAAATGTATGTAGAAATTGAGAGATATGTACGTGACTGCATGGAGTGTGAGAATAGTGACAAATCTCAAAAGACACTTAACCCACCAATTTCTTCTTCAAGTTGTCCTAATATACCATGGGAAGAAGTTGCTTTAGACATTATGGGTCCTATTACGTGGCATGATGGGACTTCAAAGTTTATTGTGGTTTTAGTTGATTTGTTTTCAAGGTGGATTGAATTTTCTGTGTTACAAAAAATTGATACCAAGGCAGTGATTAATTTTTTGGAGGAAATATTTTTGAGGGAAGGATTTCCCAGAATTTTATTGACGGACAATGGTGTTCAATTTAAATCTGAGGAAATGAAAACTTTTGCTAAAATGACTGGTATTGAACAAAGGTTTACAGCTTTATATCATCCCAGGGGGAATGCTGTAGTGGAACGTATAAATAGGATTTTCAACGGCATCATTCAAATTGCAAAGCATGGAAACAAAAGTAATATAGATTCTGAGTTAAGGAAAATGTTATGGGCTTATAGAGTGACACCTCATGAGACAATAGGTCAAAGTCCGTTTGATATAATGCGAGGTAGAATTCCATTTTCGAAGATTAACCCTGGTTGGGTGCAAAGAAGCAGACAAGTACTTTGGAGCAAGGAACATGTAAGAAAGTGCATAAAGAATTCACAAGAAAAGAACAAGGAATATTTTAATAATAAATATGGCACTAAAGAAGCACATTTGAATGTGGGAGATTGGGTGAGAGTGAAATCCGTAAGGAAAGTGGCTAAAGGTGAGAGCAAGTTTGGCGAGCCTATAAGAATTAAGAAAGTGATGAGAAATACTGTCATTTTGGATGATGGCAGTGTATGTCACATGAGTCGCGTTGCTATTGCTAAGCCTTGCAAACAACAATTTGTGCAGTATGATTTGCTGGAAGGTAATAATAACAAATATTGGTGGTTGGAGTGTGATATTGATGGTAACAAAGATTCTAGAGTTATTGGGGAATTGGGAGCTAGGGGCTGTCAGGAAGGTGTCCAGACTCGTATTAATATGGGAGAATTTGAATGTAATGTGAATGAGCGTGAACAGAATAAAAATGTAGTTTGTGGTGAAGTGAAGAAAAGTTGTTTCGGCAGGGTTTTGAGAAAACCTAAGGTATTAGAAAATTTTGTGTGTGATTAAATAAAAATATATATATTTATTTATATACATATTATTATTTTATTTTTGTCTTGTTTTTTGGTGTTTTTTTTTAAGGGAAGGGGATGTGTAGTGGTGTATTGGTTTGTATGTAAAAGAAGAATGTTATGACATCAGGGGCAGTGGAATGTTGGGGCAGTGGAATGTTGGGGCAGGCTGTGACTGGGGATTGGAATGTTTTCATATGAAAGGTCAGAGTTGTGCCGGTTTGGGGATGGCAAGCTCATGTATCTCTGTCTGTACATTATAACTGGAAATAAACTTTTAAGGAAAGAACAAGAAGAGCCAGTGTACTTACTTCAGTGAGGCAGTGACATAAGTTGTGGTGGCAGACTTGTGTTTGCTCTATATCATTTCATCGGATCATATGAAGAGCATGTCTCCTCTTACTTAATTGGAGCGTATTCCCCCAACACAGACGAGAAGCATGGCAAGTGTAAATTGCCAGCCTAACACTGTGGATGCAAACTATAGTTTGGCCTTATAACTACAATGTATCATCCTTAAGAATTATTGCTCCATGCAGTGGACAGGAGAAGTGTAACTGACCGTGGTTAATGCCCAGCATTATACTAACAGAAAGACTGATGGTTCCCATTCTCATGAGACACTCTATCCCACATACATGCCAAGTGGCGCTATACAATGTGTGATACACCAAGCCCTGTCAAAGCTTTCTAGCCAACAGCATTTTATACACCCAGTCTTGCATACATATACTTTCTATTGGCAGAAGAAAAATAGGAAGCCAAGCCGAAGTGTTGTTTACCCCCCCACCCCCAAAAAAACAGGATTGATTCACGGTATTATGCATGACATGATACCACTCGGCAAATATGCAGACAACCACAACTGCTCCACCTGCCCAGACACCCACCATCAAACTCTATTGGGTAAGGCAATTTCAGCATTCATCTGATAGTATGAAATACGTTTAAGTGCCCGTATGTAGGGACAATGATGACTGTTAATTGCCCGTTTATTCATCTTGGGCACAAGTTTAAGGCAAAGGTGCCCAAGAAGGTGAGCAGGCAATTAAGACATGTTGTTCCCATTGCTCCGCCCCAGGTGTGCCTTAAAGGTGCACTGTTTTATCTGTCACCACCTTCTTCTTTTTCAGAACATCTGCCAAGCTCACATCCATGCCTTCACCCACCACCCGGTCATCTGAGAACTATACTGTGTATATGGCCTACACCCTCTGCTGTGGGACAGAACACTCAAAAACTGACTTGCAGACTGAACTCACTTAGTTCTGTGGTGACACATGCAGCGGGGGGACCGCAGCCCTACAAAATGTTTGCTCATTAGTAATAAGAGTTGGCACAGTAGGCGAGGAAAGGATAGTAGGCCACCTTAACTCTCACACTGGCACCAACCAATCAAGCAACAATGGCTAGGGGGCAAATAACAGTATAAGGAATGTCCTGGAACCCATTGCCATGCCTCTTAGCTGTCTGTACCATGTTGAACAGGATTACATTAGTCTCCAAAATTGAATTAGTTATTTCAATTAACATTTCTGTATGTTCCAAGAATTCAAATCGACAGTGTTAAGAAAGTGTTTCAATGCACTAATGCAACTATCATGTGAAATATTATTATAAAGAGAAACCACATCCATAGTCACCAATAACATTCTTGGTTCCCACACAACATCACTCAGAATGTTAAGGATATGCTTTGTATCTTGTATATGTGAAGGGATTTCCTTAACAAATGGCTGTAAAATATATCCATATATTGTGATAACCTTTCAGTCAGGCACCCAATACCAGAAACTATAGGTCTACCCGGTGGGAACTTTAGTTTGTATGTAGTTTGGGGAGAGTATATAAGCAAGGGTATCTTGGAGTGATATGTCAACAAATATTTGTCATCACAGAGTAGTCCAAAAGTTTCCATTGATCTTTTTACTAAGAGACAAGATTGAGTTACAGTCAAGATTTATTCACATTTATTCTGGAGATGTTATTGCAATATGTCACAAAAGTAAATCTGCACTTTTGGCATCTATTGGTGGGCGAAAGTATACAACTGCTTCCAATTAATATCTGATGCGTGGCTATTTATTATTTTTACCCTTGAGGAAGTTGGAGGTGTTTTGCCATTATGACGAAATGTGTGTTGGCTATTTTGAGTATCCTTTGCGATGAACAATAAGCTTTACCTCTGTGCACAAAATGATGTAAAGAAATACGGACTCGAAGTACTTGTGGATCAAATCAAGAACAACAGAAACAACATCAATTCTATTTGGACAATCTGTGTTAAGTTGAGTGCTCAGGGCATTCATTGACGGTTTTAAACCCCCTTTTGGGTTAATTATGGGTTGTAAGGTGGCCAACTCTTGGCCTAGAGCACCAGATTGTGGTTTAGATTTGATTACCCTGATCCACTGAGGAGAGCGCCCGTGTGCCTGGCTACCATCTTTAGATTAGTAAAATAACAGTATTTATTGACTTCCAACTATGCAACATGATTGGCTCCATGTTCCCTATTGTTACACTGTTGGCTGCAATTGTTTTTATTGATATTTTAATTAACCAGCAGTTGTGATCTTCTTTAGCCACTGGCCATTTATAATTGTTACATCCGATTAAAAATCGACAGACTATGTGTAGTGTTTTATTCTCTACCCACAAGCAATTAATGTGATCTGGTCCCCAATAATACAGACATCCATTTCTGGTGCCACCACTTAAAATAAATACAAGTTGTTCCATGTTGAATAAAAGGTCCCAATTACCTATTAGAGCTTTTATACAGTCACCGAAAGCAGATCTGTACCCCCAGCCTACGGCCATCAACTGGCTGCCTCTCCACAAGATAGCGATCTTGTACTTCGAGTTATCGAGCGCATATCCCTGGATTAACGATGTTTAGACTGCATGATTTTTTTCTTATAGGATCTCCCCTCCACTATTATCCACTTCCAGGAGTCCCCTGAGTATGCATCTCACTTCAGGTCTTTACATAAGTTGCAGACCATCATTTCCAGCTACTTGAATGAAAACAAGCATCATCACCCAACACAAAAGTCCATCAATAAATGTGCATATATATGTCTGTTTCATTGTACGTCAACTGTCCGCCTTCCTGCTAATTTTACCTTAGGTGTTTTGATCCTCATTACTACAGCTCACTTTTCGGTTTAGTCAACCAGTCCATCAGCATGTGCCATCACTACTTTTTTTTTTTAAACAGCATGGCCTGTATTTTTAAGTATTGGCAGGTAAAATTACTACGAAAGGCAATGACTTCTGGTCCCCCCCCCCTATTCTGAATCAAACTAAAACATGAAAGACATAAAGAGATCACTTAAAACGGGTTTATTGGCTGGCTGACTCATGAGAATGATTATAAGCGCATACAACGAAATAATTGACAATTGCTATTCTATAAAAATAATCCTCACTTTTGCACAAAATATTTCAGCTACCAGCTCTTGGCTGTTCCAGAATATTAAAACGGTAAACAAATTTCAGTATGTTTTCTAAGAAAGGTGGCAACCCTATAACCTAGCGCCAATATCCTTATCTACATCATTGCTTATCGAAATACATTGGCTGCCAATAAATAAGGTGAAATAAGTACCCCGTCCCGATTTTTTCTATACATTCAGGTTCTTTTGGTTATCTTCCACAGTAAAAGGCAGGGCTGTAAGTGATATGTATATATATTTCAGGATGTAAAACACAACAAGGTGGACTATCCAGGAGGAGACTCCTCACTTTCAAGTTCAGGATCACAAACAACCAGCAGCAGTCAAGAAAGACTAGCACTTAAAAGGAGAGTTGCCACTGACCTTTGCCCTCCCGCTTCAGGCAGTGTAGCCTCTAATACTCGTAGCCAGTCCCTCCCCAGCGTGCTGCCTCTCCCTTAATTAGGGTCCTGATCGTCTACTCATTTTCTTACACGATAATCTCACGATTTTACCTGGGTTTGCACGTTTTCTTTCCAGTTCACCCTGCAATGCAGGGCTCCTTTCCAGTACTATATTGTTTACATAATCTTCCTGTGAGACGCGCGCCAGTGTTCAGATGGCACTGGATAGCCGAGCCAAGGAGCCCTCAACACCCAGCTGCTCCAGTAGGAAACGCGTGTAGATCCCAGCAAACAGTACCCGCGGCACTCGGGAGCAGGTGAACGATGCACAAATAACCCTTGCCCATGGGACTGTGGTCTTCAGACAGAGGCTCTTGCTCTATGTAGTCCAGTCAGGGAAGGCGAGGAACCTGTCGCGCAGAAGGCGGGGCTGGTAAATGGCTCTGTCCTCCCATTCACAGCAGCGTGACCGGGAGCAGGGGCCGCTTTTCTTTGTGGGTTCTGTCCTCGGCGAGTTACAGAGACTACTGTGTGCGTGAACTCCAAAAAGTGCTCGTGCTCTCGACCCGGGCAGCTCTCTGCTGAGTTGGAGGCGGCGGGAGGGAGCCTCAGCCCAAGAAGGAAACAATGGGAGGCAGCGGACCGCAGTGGCCGGGAGGCCGCAGTGGGCGAGCAGCGGCTTGTGCTCCCAGGAACACCCGGCGAGTCAGGCAAAGGAGTAACGTCCGGACACGGCACCGGGATCTCTCGCACCAGCTCGCCCAAGTTCAGTCACAAGAGCCCCGTGACTGGCTCACCGTCTCCCGCTGCCAGCCGACCAATGGATGCGGGAGGGAGTGCCGCGTCCTGAGGGAAGGGGCCGGGCTGCCAGGGGGCGGCGCGCCGCCATTTCATGTGTCTTGCCTGTGACCCCGCTGCAGCGCTCCCCGGAGCCTCCCTGCCGATGACGAG
The DNA here is from genome assembly GCF_031143425.1 of Pleurodeles waltl. Classification (NCBI taxonomy): domain Eukaryota; kingdom Metazoa; phylum Chordata; class Amphibia; order Caudata; family Salamandridae; genus Pleurodeles; species Pleurodeles waltl. The sequence goes on along the minus strand of NC_090449.1, from coordinate 770,327,725 downwards.
CGCCTCTTCCCGCTCCCTCCCACCGGGGGCGGGCTCTGCTGCCCGCTGTTATTGGGGTCAGGAGGCCGGAGAACAAACGAGCCGGTGTTTCACGAGGAGACCTCAACACTGGGACTGCTGCGCCGAAAAGCAGAGACCCTGGACGCGTTGTGCTCTTCGCTCCACTCGGACTTGCTCCATTCCCTATGTTTGTGGCTGGGCATATTATGTTTTTGTATAAACAAGTAATTATTTGGACTTTCTCGTTCGTAAAAACAACTTTACGTGGGAGTTTAGTGTGCAGGCACACCCTTAGTATTTTGTAAACAATTTAAGGATGAATGCCAATGGGGCTTGGGTGCACATATGGTAGGATAGGTCTCCAATTTCTACTTTCTCTTACAAAATGGCATTGCCCCACAGTGGCAGTTATTTTTTAAAAGAGGCATTAATTTCCCTGTTCTCTGTTGGCGACATATGACAGGTTATCCGTGTTATTGTAGTAACGACGTGTACCGATTGTAGATTTATCATGAAGTTTTAGCAGAAAGGCCCCAACACAACGGCGAGAAGAGAACTTGTGCCTTCATCTATACAACTGTACAGCCAGAACTCACATTTCTCTACATTCTATCTTACATCATAATATGTTATTGACCTGTCGTCACCTAAGTAGTTACAGGGTGACGGCAGGGACATACATATACGATTTCACATCGCAACACATCCTTCCATTCAAAAATAACAGAAGATATGGTCACAAGGAACCTAAAACGAAAACTACAAGGAAAAATAAATACATACATAGTTAAAGAATAACATAGTAAATGACTCACTACATTTCTCTAAATAACATGCTACAGAAAGAAACAAAACATTTATAGCAATAAAACTAATTGATATGCAAAAAATGCACACGAAGGTAGTATACACCAATTACATTTTTAAGAATGTAAGATATTGCACGTTAAACTTAAATAATACCTGAACACATAATCTCTCAAATTTACAGGTCTCCCAGTTTTACCTCAGGGTCATGCCTGGAGGTAGAAGGTCGGTCACCTTCACATACATCAGCTAGTTGCTCTTCTCTTTGCACACTCTGGTCCACATTTTTCCATTTGTTAACCCATCAACCACCATCACCCCACTGGCTGCTTTCTGACCTTTCGAATCCTATAGCCAGTCTGTTCTTTTTGAAGTAGCCGTCTTGCTTTCTTCAACCTCTCTTTTCTCTCCACTTATATAAGGAAACACTAAGATGCTACACCTTTCCACCATCCAGCAAGACAGAATTGCATAATACCTTATCAACTCTTAATAGTGGTAAGTACTTTCCATTACTTTTCATATGCACACCAGGTTTTCTAACTCTTATTAATTCACCTTCTTGCTCACCTACATGTTTACAATTATGTGGCTTATCATAATAATTTTTGTACACTTTTTGTGCCTTAGACAATTGTTCCTTCACCTTTGATGGTGTCCATTCACTCTTTCTAGATTTGAACAGACATCCAACATTGTTCTTCAAGAAAGGTGTCCTACCTTTCATAACTTCAAACAAACTAAACCCTGTGGGTCTACATGGTGTAATTCTGTACGTCCACACTGTCCTCTATACTTCCTTAACGTAGGGCAATTTAGCTTCTTTGGCTAACCACCACATTCTTCAGTACCCCGTTGAAGTTTTCTGCTGCACAATTTCCTGCGCAATGATATATGGAAGTGATATTGTATGCATTACCATTTCTCTTTAAATAAGACTTAAACTCCTCAGAAGTGAGTTGAGGTCCATTATCAGTTAAAACTACTTTATATAATCCTTCTGTTAAGAACACTCTATCAAGGAATCTCACCACGTTATGAGCACCCACTCTAGATGCCACTTCAATTTTAGGCCGCTTAGTAAAATGGTAAAGTAATACAATGACATTCTTGCCCCCCCTCACCTGGAACAGGACCCATGATGTTTAAACTGACTGACTCCCACAGCATTTCTGGGCATTTGATGGGAGACAAAGGGGGCTTGAATATTACCAAAGTTTTCTCAGACTTATTGCACAATACACATACTCTGACCTTTTTCTCAATAGCCAAATATAGACCAGGCCACCAATACAAATTATTAACTCTTTTTTTTTTTTTTTCATAATACCCAAATGCCCTCTATGACGTAAACTCAGTATTTTATCCTTTAGGCTTTCTGGGGGAGTTATTCTCCCATTCCATAACACTTTGCCATCCTACTTCGAAAGTTTGTTCCTTAATTCCCAGTACAGCCTTTGATTTTCATGAATTTTTCTCTTGTCAGGCCAACCTTCACACATCCATTTTTGGTTACAGAAAAGGCTTCCTGACATTCCTCTGACCATAAGAATTCACATTTATTTTTTAAAAGAAGCCTAATGGGGGAATGCTTTGCTTGAAAAAATGTCCACATGCTTGGAATAACATGTAGCCATTATCAATAAGGCTCCAACTCTTTCCTTGTTGGAATGTGCAGGGTATTTTTATTGCTTCCACCAGAGAAGCCTTTGGTTTCACCCCCTTCCAACTTCTCATGCCCCAAATAGGTAGCAGAATTGTTTGCAAATTTACATTTTGCGTACTCAACAGTCAGATCATTTCTCTTTAATATGTCAAGAACCTCTTTAAGTATGGCATCATGTTCATATTTAGTTTTTCCCATTCCCAGGATATCATCTTGGAAAAATATTACTTTTTTCATATGCTTTAACAACTTGAACATGAGTGGCTGAAACATCACAGCAACGAACGCTAGACCAAAAGGTACCCAAAATGTATGATGATCGCCATTAACCTATGACTATCAGGATGTAAGGGTACCTGATGGTACGCTGAAGTTAAGTTTATGGTAGTGAACCACTTGATGCCTTTGATGATCAATAACATTTCATTTATCCTAGGGAGGGGAAACTGGTCCAGCAAAATATTCCTATTGAGGTCCCTAAGGTGGAGGTATAACTTGAGTTTGCCATTGGCCTGTTGTGCCATAACCAGTAGAGCAACCCAGCCTGATGATTCTACAGCTTCAGCTATTCCAGCCCTCTGCAGTTCTGCAGTTTCTCTAATTCTTTGGACACTTCCTCCCTTATAGTCCTGGGAATATTTCTTGCCTTATGAACACAAGAATGGCACCTTCTTTCAGGATGATTTTGTGCTGGAAGCCTTTGAGTTCCCTTATACTGCCTGAGAAGACCTCAGGATCCTCATTCAGAATTTGCACATCCCTATCTGACACTTCTTGCGCAACCATAACAGGCTTCGGACTGATAGATTTTAAGTTAATATCTAAATCTTCTTGGTCCCACCACCCTAACACAGATGGACCATTTTTGAAACATGAAGTTTACATTCTGCTTCATGTTTTTTTAACCTGAACAATAACTTCATATATCCTAAAAGAATAATCGGTTCACCTGTAAAGCTTTTGTGAGAAATATCGGGTAATTCTAATTGTTCACCCAGTGTTAGCTTACATTATTTGTCCCAGACACTCTCTTTAACAATGGTGTATGACGACTCTGCAATAACAGTAATTACCACTCCCCCAATGGTCACATCACATTTGGGTTTCTTCCTGTCATTTTGAACCTCTGACACTTCCTGAGAGCTATCCACTCCCAAAACACACATATTCGTGTCCTCAATATCCGTGTATTGCTACTCTGAGCCTGTTTCATCTTATATTAATTCTATTGCAGCGTTCTTGCTTCCTTTCCTTCTGCATACCTTTTGGAAATTACCAATTATGCCACAACCTGAACACTTCTGATTTCGGACTGGCCATTTTTTGTCCTTCTCTGGGTGACTAGCAAAGTCACAACTATAACTCAAGTCAGAAATATAATCCGACTGATTCTTCCCAAAGTTGGTTTTAGGTTGATGTGCTTTCTTCACCTTTTTGTGAGTAAATCCAGTTTTTTTAATTGTCTTGATTTTATATACCACATCTTTACTCTCAGGTACACCCTCACTTTCCTTACTGTTCTGGTTGTCAGCTAAAACAGCTTTGGCGCACCTTTCTATCAGTTCAGCCTGTTTCACAATTTCAATTAGTTCTTGATGCAGAGCCTCCCCTTTTGCCCACAGATTGTCATGTACTGATAAATTGGCAGCGTGCAGGACAATTTGGTCCCTCATTAGCTTGTCATGTAATTGTCCAAACTGGCATGTTAAAGCTAAATTCTTTAAGGCTGAGGCATATTTCCACAGTTTCTTCTTTCAACTCTTTTCTGTGGTAAAACTTGTACTTGTCTATACCTACTCATATTGTAGGAGCGTAATATATATCTAAATCGTCCATTGCATTCGCAAACACATCACCGTGGCCTGGCTGTTGTGCTTTCTTTGCTATGCGGTTGTAATTTCTCTAACCCATTGGTCTTAGCAAGTCTAAAATATATTTTTTCTTTTTCTCAGGTAAAAATCCACATCAGGTGCAGAAATATTGTTAAAAACATATTTTTTCCATTCTTGCCAATTTAGATAATTTTTCCCAGAAGACTGGACAAATTGTTGAGGAGGAGTTAAGTTTAAAGAATTCCCCGAGGCCATTATCCAAATGTAGGTTTAAAATTGGTTAACATTTAAGTAGAAAAAAATTAGAGAAGGTTTATAAAGTTGTAATTGTTACCGTAATATATTGTGCTGAATGCAGTGGAAGAAGATTGATAGCTAGAGTGCTGTGGTATTGTTAGATATGGGTTTTCTGGTTGGCTAGGGTATGCGCCTAAGCAAGGCAGAACCCACCACTCTAGCCAGGGGAAGTAACTTACACACCTAAGATAACCCGTAGCTTGGCGCAGAGCAGTCAGGCTTATCCCCAGGGCAATGTGTAAAGCATTTGCGCAACACTCAACCAGTGACACAATAAATACACCACAAACAAGACTCCACACAGGATTATATAAAATAGTTTTTTTCTGTTGTATATATATGTATAAATATATAGTAAGACCACAAGCAACATGAATCGTAAATACTGTGCATATTATACAAATACTGGCATAGCCCTCCTTACCCTGGCAGTGCAGGTATCAAAATGACATGTATAACTGCATCAGGGCATGAAATGTAGTAATTCGGGTTAGAGGAAAACATATGAATCACCAGGTATGACTGTGAGTATTTAATTCCCCGAATATTATCATAAACACAAGGCATGATAATTGTGCATATCCTGCAAGTATTGCAACCATACCAGGATCAAAACGATATAAATCACAAACCAATAATGTAGCAGCAAAATACATGACCCCCCGAAGGCAAGTACAGTAGTAGAGATATGGTAATAATGGGTTTGCAGCTGAGGGCAGGGGCACATGCGTGCCTAATAGGTACATTACAGTAATTAAGACAAGTTCCCACGAAACAAAACCCACTTCCGGTGAAGAACGGATCCTCTGTTGAGGATCCACACTAATGAGCCATAGATCCAGGGAAACAATGCACTTTATAAGGTTGCAGCCTGGACCATGCCTCCTAAATGTTGGCGAACCCAGAGCCCTCTGTGGCCACAGGACCTTGTCCTCTAGGATGAGGAAAACGCGCCACCTGCAAAGGTAGTGAAGGACGGCTGCGGAACCCACTCAGGGCTGGCAGAGACTGAAAATGCCTCCAAGGTCCACCCCCAGCGCGGAGAACACCTGTGCAGAAGATTTCAGCGTGGAGACATGGCTGGTTCCCCCGCTCGCAGAATAAGCAAAAGGCAGCTGTCCGCGAGCGCACAGTGCAGCTGCAGGAGCAGTAACTTATGTGACAGCAAGAGCCTGCCTCTCTATGGCCCTCTGACTGGAATGCGACATGGCGACCAACTCCTCCAGTCGGGGCGGTCGCATTCACAGGACTTCGGTATCCATGAGGTAGCAAACTCCATTCCTAAGGCGGTCCCATCTCAGAGAGGTCGTAGATGATACCATTTGGGGTTTCTCCACTCCAGGGATAGCCCCCATGGGCCCTTGTTGTCTGGGCAATGCGCCATCTGAGATGCAACTTACTGGCATACCAAGTACCCTTCCTTTAGAGTGAGGCAGAGACAAGCGCTCGCCATGTGGTTTCCCTACAACCAGGTGAAGCCCGTCACCCACGCTATGCTGGGAGGTACAGAGGACAGTCCCCCAAGAGACCAGAGGCAGTACCCAGCACTCGCCACAATCTAGGAAGTAAGGAATAAAATGCTCACCATGCGCTAGGAAGTAAAGAATGAATCGCTCACCATGCCCTGTGAAGAAATAACACGCTTCCCACGCGCTAAAAGATTCAGGAGGTCAAGTAGCTATCCGAGGGAATCTTTTTAAGGTCCCTGAGATTCTTTAATGAACAGGTAGGGCAAACCAGTAAGCCCCTTGAGGACACTGGGCCCAGGGTAAGCAGCTACAGACAGGCAAGCCAGCACACAACAAAGGTAATGGTTCAAGTGGCAGTTCCTCCTGGCAGTACCACAGTTCCTTGAGGGGGCCACAGTCAGGGAGCAGCTGGCAGAAGGGCAACAAGCAGAAACTCAATCCAGTGAGTCCTTTATGCCACCGAACAAGTAATAACACAAAAAGGATGATGGACTGAGTGCTGAAACTGAACTCATCTGTTGTTTTTGCACCCAACAAGTAATAGGCAGCAGGGCAACAGCAGAAGAGTATTCCAGATGAGTCCTTTGTGTAGTGCAGCAGTCCATCTGACATAGGTTCAGTCCTGGTTCCAAAAATGCTCTAAAAACGTGGGGTCTCGAGCCCCTGTACCTATACTCAAAAATGTCTTTGATGTAAGGGATGACTTCAAAGGAACCCTTTCAAGTGTAACACAACCCCTTTCAACCTAGCACTGGCTCCAGAAATCAGTAATGGGTAAATTAGCCCTCTGTATGAGGGCAGGACACAACCTATTGACATGTAAGATGTGAACAACATCTCCCTTTCTCAGCCCAGGAAGACTATCAGTATGAAGATGAATGCAGATGCCTATACTGTCACACTCAGCCCCTCTTGTTTTGTAGCTGTCTGGAAAGTATGCACAAAGTGTAACTGTGACTCTGCCCTAGAAGTGGATTCATGTCGGGCTGCAAAACACTAGAGTTATAAGTGTAATGGTCCTGGCTGTGAGCATGGCTAGTCATGCCTTATTCTGATGCTAGACCTTTGTGTCAGAATAAGATGAGTCATGGGTGGCCCTTGATAGGGGCTGGGGGACAGGCACCGGAACAGCACAGGTAGAACGATCAACAGTTTTTGGCAGCACAGGAAGTAGGTCTGTGTCACAGAAGGAGCAGGCACTGACAAGGCATGGGCATGGCACAAGCAGCAGGGTCCACTGGCATGGTTAGCATTCACAATCAGAAGCACCCAGATGCACAAGCAGCAGCACCTAGCACCTGCAGGCACAAGCAGCAGGGTCCGGACAGCAATTATTGTGCCTTCTGGATGCAAGTCTGTCTCTCTTGTCCAGTCTCCGTCTCTCTTTTGCCCACCCTCCCAATCTCTCTTTCCACTGTAATTTCATCCTCCCTTTTTCCATAAAACTGACTGTATTTCTTTGTTGGTCCTCATCTACTTCTCCTGCTGACTTTCTTATTTTACCTCTTAACAATATCTGTAGATATTTCCCATTTACTACCTTCCACATGATGGAGTATATTATAAGGCCTGATAAGTGGCCATGAAAATTATTCTCTAACAAAGACCAGTACATAGAATTAAGAAGGATTCCCGATGGTCAAGGTTGCAGCAGAAGAGTAGGAATAACACTTCTAGAAGAAGACAGAGTAGAGCTAAGGATACCTCACAAAGATTATTGTAAATAAACTGAATTAAATCATTTCAGGTTGATCATCGAAAGTTTATCTCATATAAGTAAATGTCAATGCAAAATATGGGATCTCTCCACTGCTACATTTTACTAAAGATGTGACTGTAGGCAAACATGTGTTTCCTTACCAGGGCTAAGTGTGGAATAGTAATTGCTGTTACACTCATAGGTCTTTTATTTGGTATAAGTCTAACCTGAGAGACAGAAACACTTAAACGTACACCTGCACCAACATCACCTGCACACACACTAGATGAGAAGAAACTAAAAGTTTCATTTATAGGTGTTTCAAAATAATTTTTCAGACAAATGTTCATTCTAGAGTAGTTCAGGAATACACCCAAGCTATATAAGCTAAAGACTGTTATGTTTGTGCATACTTACTTTCTTCAGCTGCTGAATATGTAACCACTCTACCACCATGTTCTACTTTCTTATGCAGTTACATGTAGTATGTTGCTTAGTTTATTTTATAGACAGGAACATTTTGAAAATTATTTTTCCAGTTATGACTTGATTCTTTCCAAATGTCCCGTCAGAAAAGAATGAACCCTTATCCTCAAGCAAAGGATACGGAAGTAACTTGGTATTTATTTAGGTCCCCTATGAAAATGGACACTGTTAAGGCATTCAAAAGGAATATGACATGTCTAATGAAACCATTGAAAATACATTTATTGTAGCATTAGAAGAGAGGAGAGCTCATATGTTCCGTGAGGCAAATAAAGAGGAAGATGTGTTAAAGGACGTTTGGAAGGAGGAGGAGGATGAGTACAAAAAGAAAATTATGTATCAAAAATGAAAGTTAAATAGACAACAAAAAGGGAAATTGTGTGTCTACAAAAGTAGGAACCAGTTTATAAAGAGATACATTGGAGCAAGTAGCTGTAAACACACATTTTAAGTCCTTGGAGGGCCTGTACAAATATTAACAGGAGAAGAGGCAGTTATTCTTGGAGTTTATTTTGTTTGTTGACAAACTTGCCAATTGGGAGAGTATTTGTTATTTGGTTGTATTTTTTCCTAAGAGGTATCATGTAAAAAGCATAGATGCTTTGACAATGGCTAGTTCTCCCAGACACATGCATAGTGCCATTGATGTGACACAATTGGTGGGAGAATGTTTTGGGGCAATCAGTCCTCTAGTAGGAGTAGTTCAGAATTATGAGATAATCAGAAAGCTCTCTCTCATAGTAGTTAAGCTGGCTACTAGTAAATAGGGTGCTTTATTAGCAGTCGGTACATAATTAGTAGTTTTTAGATCAACGGTCTTACAAGACCAATTGGGTTTAGATATATTGCTTGCAGAAAAAGGTGGAGTTTTTAAAATGTTGAAGGCTCAACACTGCCGTTCATACATACCTGATGAGAATAAGATGATTGAAGAAGACGCAAAGAACATTTCTAACCATGAATCTGAATTAAAAATTCTAGACACGTGGAAAATGGATTTCTTAACTTGGCGTGAGGGCTCCATTTTGTCTAACCTTTAGCTCCATTTGTTATATGCTACGAGCAAAATTGTATGCCTTCAGCAGCCCTGCTCATTTGCATTTCTTACAAATGTGCTGGTTTCTTAGAATTGCTTTCGAAACTTTGTAGCTGGCCTAACCACCCCTTGTTCTCAGAAATGTTATTTCTGTGCTTGAGCATCCCGTTCTTGTGGTTCAACAGTGTTACAGGAAATGTTTGCTTGAACGTGTTTAGAGATTATGATACAAGTATAGTGTGGTAAAGTGGGTACGGCAATAAAGACATAGAACGGGGGGAGGAGGTCAGTTGCACTTGGCCAAAGAGAGTCATCAACACTCTTTGGGGAGTGATCCGCGGCAACAAAATAAAATGCCTACTCAGAATCCTTGTATTCTATCTTGTGGACATTCAGCCTCGTACTAGAAGAAGCTCATAAATGCATTTCACACACAGTGAGTATGTTAGGAACCTTAGGCAAAGGTGCTACTGCTATAAGTAGTTGACTTGGAACTATATAGGGAGTGGATCTTTAGGAATCATATTAATACTTGTGTTAATCATCAGCATTTGCTTAATATGTTAAGATGCTTTTTTTTATAAGTGATTTAGGTGTTATTCAACAAGATAGAAAAAACAGATAAATAGGCATAAGAAGGAAGATATAGAACTAGAAAAAAGGAAAAATAAGGCATTTAAGAAGTTGAAGGAAGCAGTAACTTTGAAAAGTAAAGTAGATGATACAAAAACTAGGAAGGTGCACCCAAGAGATTTATTTGTAATAAAATTGTGATGGCTATTCTAGCCATCAGAGGGGAGAAGTTGATGGAATGAAATTCTTAATTTCATGAACAAGTTTCAGTTAGTTGAAAAGTGCAAATGTTTATGCAAAATTAGTGCACACATGAAAAATGAAACTTTGTAATGGGTATACATACTTAATCATTATCAACATATATGTGGAATAACACAACATTTCGATTTAAGTTAGCCTAACTACATTTACAGCAAAATTATGTATTGGCAGTGAAAGGCCTGTTTTCAAATTAAACTATTGTTTGGCACAAGATGTTTTTCTGTGCTGCAGATGCTGTCATTTTCTAGAAGCTTTTGAATAGGTATTGAAGAGGCACTTGTTTTGTGTTGGACAACTGATAGTGAGATTCTCACAGGGAAGAGAGGAGATGGCAGGCAGCATGAAGAATGGGAAGAACTGCAAGATGTGGACAAAGTATCTTTTCAAAGACTTATTTCTGAGTCTATTGTGAACAAGGGAGAAACTGGGGAGTTTGTTCTCAGGAGTTTGGTGAAATCCTATTGGATGCTGTGAACAGAGAATGTGATACTTCTTTCTATTCACAATTCCCTGTGTTTATATTAGCATGTCTTCCTAGAGTAGGTTCATGCATTCTTGAGATTCTTCCCAGGGTTTCTTGAGGCCATATCTCTTCATGAGAAACTTCCTTTGAATTCTGTTCCCTTGCAAAAGATGTCTGCTGATTATAGCTGAGAATACTTTCCAGCTTAATAATAATTTCTATATTGTTTGAAGTGCTGTGGCTTTATGCTAATGCATTTTGTTCTTCCATCAGAACTCTTTATTGGGATTCTGAACTGACACCCTATTCCAGTGACACTCAAAATATGGCCTAGGGCTGCATAAGGCTCTCCTGACCTTCATATGTAGCCCCTGGCTGCTGTTTACTCAACTCAGCAGTAACATAACTAATGTTAAATAAACAGGCAGGCATTTAGTTAATGGTTAATTGAGGTTACAAGGAAGTAACTAGGGTGTCTTGCACCACAACCCTTCAAGAACACTTTCATTTTTAAATAAATCTTGCAGAAAAAATGTAAACATATGATAAAGTCTCTTCAGAACTCAAAAAGTGTATTTCATTAATATGTAAAACCATTTTACCTTAGTACACCAGACTATATCAGTGCATTGAGAAGTATTTTTTGTTTAAAGTGATAGTTTTCAAACATTAATTTAGAAACATTAATTCTTCCCTTCTCATCCCAATTACAATGCCAATAGTTAACTAAAAGCTAAGTCGGTTGTTATGTGCACTCTTTGGGTGGCTTGGGTTCCTATTATACATGAACAACATTATAGTTTAATAAATAAAACACAGGAGAACGTGCACACACTGCAGACAAGTATTTTAAGGTCCTCTTGTATATGAAAATGTAGGAAAAGAAAGGAAGGTGAAATAAAACAATTGCCTAGGATCACACAATGTGGTTATATGGGAAACCACGAATAATCACAGGTTTTCTGGTTTCACATTGTGCATTTCAGCTACTAGGTGTATATTCTTCACTTCATTTATCCTACCGCTGTGGTCACTTCTGGTGTCGGGTTTCCAGGGTCCAGCTGGTGTGGAGTCTTTTTTTTGGAGTTTTCTTCTTGCAGGGAAAATCCGCTGCCCACAGGAGTCTCGAGTCTTTTTGAAAGCTGAATGAGTTGGCTTTTTTTTTAGCAGGACTCTTCAAGGTCAGCAGGCAGGCTGGAGGAGTTGGGTCCAGGTCAACTGCGTCTTCTTTTTATCTTTAGCGGGTGAAACTCTTCTTTGTCCAGGTCTTAAAGTCTGAGTTCTAGGGTCCAGGGGTGCCACCTAAATACTCAACTTAGGGGTGTTAGAGGGAGTGCCACGTGGTAGCCAATAGACTGCCCACCTTTAGGGTGACTACACCGTTTCTATGACCACTTCCGCATAACCCTAAAGCTAGTGGCCTAATTCCTTCCAAACAAAATGCAGAAACTTTAAAAGTAGTGTCCACTTCAGCCCATCTACCTTAGAGGCAGGACTGGCAAGAAGTGGCCACTCCTCCTAATTTAACAAATGTTTCCACCTGTGCTGCTCCAAAAGAGAGGTCAGGACAGGGGTGGTGGTCATTTCCACCATCTGGAGAGACCTGGGCCACATAACAAAGGTGGCAAGGCCTTTGACGCACCCCACCCTAGAATGTTCATCCTGCCTGTGAGAGGAGGTCACACGTCTGTCCAGTGCAGGCTTTATTCTTAGGCCACTGGCTTTCACCTTGGGGGAGGGGGCTAGAAACGCATCTTTGGTGTCTGAACTGATCAGGACCAGTCAGTCAACACATAGGTTTTCAGGGGGCACCTCTAAGGTGCCCTCTGTGTGCATTTTTTAAATAAATCTGTCAGTGGGGGTCAATGAGGGTTTATTATTCTGAGATGTTTGATACCAAACATCACACGATTCAGAGAAGCCATCATGTAGCTCGGGAACTCACAGTGACCAGTGTCCATCACATGCATTTAAAATAGCTTCCCTGGACACTTGCTATGTCTGAGAATTGACAAAGACATATCAGGGGTATAGCTGCTCATGCCTATATGCCCTCACCTGTAATATAATGCACCCTGCATTAGGGCTCTAAGGCCTGCTAGAGGGGTGACTTACATATATTGCATGCAGAGTTAGGGGCATGTCATGTTTTCAATTTTGGGAACACCTTGCCATGCAGCTTGCAGTGGCAGTCTGTATAAGGTTGGTGCTGGGCCCCTCAGAGTGCCACAGGTTGTACTGCAGCTATGATGGGCCCTCTTTAGTACCCTTGGCCTAGGTCCCAGGGGTAACATTTACTAGGGACTTTTAGGGGGCTGAAGGGTCTGGTCACTTTGGGATCAAGTGACCAGGTGTCTTGTTTTAAGGAAGGAACACTGGCACTGGGGACCTGGTTAGCAGGAACCCAGTGCACTTCAGTCAAAGTAGCATCTAAAACCCAGACAAAAAGTGTGGTTGTGGAGGGGTACTGCAACCAGAACTCCCTACACATACCCTTAACCTTTTTGCTGCTAGGACTTTCCCTTCTAGAATGCTGTTCATTTTTTACAGTTTGGGGTAGTTTGCACCTAGTCCTCCACAACTTCTTCCCACATAATGTATCCACACCAGATTTATGTTTATTTTTTCAAACAGCTGCGGGATTCCAAAGGTACCCAGGGTTTGTGGCATGCCCTGGACGGGACTGCACAAATAGCCCAAATATAGCTAAAGTTTGGGGTTTTAGGGAAAAATGGGAAAAAAGCTCTACAAAAAGTGTCTGTTTTTTTTTTTAATTGCATTTTTGGAAATGATCTTTTCTTCAGGGTTATCCCCAAACGTTTTGCCTTTCTGCTACAATTTTACTGACCCTCTTTTTGTTGGATTTAGGACTCTGGGCACTTTACCACTGCTAATCAGTGCTAAAGTGCATTTGCTCTCCCCCCTAATACATGGTATAATTGGCTTACACCTGCTTTGCTTATTTAATTTACCTGTAGGTCCCTTGTAAAGTGGTATACCATATACCCAGGGCCTGTGAATTAAATGTTACTAGTGGGCCTGCTGATTGCGCCACCCACAAAAGTAGTCTTTCAAACTTGCCTCAGGCCTGCCACTGCAAGGCCTGCGTACAGAGTTTACTGCCACACCGACTTGGCAAGCCAACCCACTTGCTATGGTCTAAACTCCCTTTTCACTACACCTAAGTCACCCCTAGATAGCCCTGTGAGTAGGATGCTCTGTATGTAAAAGGTAGAACATGTCTTTACAGCCTATTTAGTTTCTCACTACTGTGGGTGCTACTCCTCTCATAGGACTGCATTGGCGACCACTGACCACTGACCCTTGGGTAGGTCGCTCCCCTGCTCACGCAGCGCCTCCAGTCCCTGACTGCCTTCCTCTCCTGTGAGTGTGCTCCCCCCTTCTTGCCCGTGTACCCCGAGTGCTTGTGCTTGTGCTGACTAAAAATCCCTTTTTTCTCCTTGTATCCCGTACGTGTGCCCCCGAGTGACTGAAATTCCCTTTTCTCTCCTTGTATCCCGTGCGTGTGCCCCCGAGTGCCGTGCGCCGTCCTCCCCTCTCAGCCCCTCCTTTTTAGTAGATTTTAGTAGGCTCTTGTTCCCTTTTCGCCGTCTTGCCGCTTTTTCCCGCCGCTCCTACCGCGCTTTTCCCGCCGTTTTTTGCCACTCTTTTTTGCCGCTCTTTTTTGCCGCTCCTTTTCCCGCTTCCAGCTCCCCTGCCCGCCCACCTCCCGCCTCCCAGCTGACCCCGCCTCCCCACCTACCCCTTAAATGGCGGCCGCTGCGAGGCAGAGGTAGCGACCACTGACCCTCGGGTAGGTCGCTCCCCTGCTCACGCAGCGCCTCCAGTCCCTGACTGCCTTCCTCTCCTGTGAGTGTGCTCCCCCCTTCTTGCCCGTGTACCCCGAGTGCTTGTGCTTGTGCTGGTGCTGACTAAAAATCCCTTTTTTCTCCTTGTATCCCGTACGTGTGCCCCCGAGTGACTGAAATTCCCTTTTCTCTCCTTGTATCCCGTGCGTGTGCCCCCGAGTGCCGTGCGCCGTCCTCCCCTCTCAGCCCCTCCTTTATAGTAGATTTTAGTAGGCTCTTGTTCCCTTTTCGCCGTCTTGCCGCTTTTTCCCGCCGCTCCTACCGCGCTTTTCCCGCCGTTTTTTGCCGCTCTTTTTTGCCGCTCTTTTTTGCCGCTCCTTTTTCCCGCTTCAAGCCCCCGTGCCCGCCCACCTCCCGCCTCCCAGCTGACCCCGCCTCCCCACCTACCCCTTAAATGGCGGCCGCTGCGAGGCAGAGGTAGCGACCACTGACCCTCGGGTAGGTCGCTCCCCTGCTCACGCAGCGCCTCCAGTCCCTGACTGCCTTCCTCTCCTGTGAGTGTGCTCCCCCCTTCTTGCCCGTGTACCCCGAGTGCTTGTGCTGGTGCTGACTAAAAATCCCTTTTTTCTCCTTGTATCCCGTACGTGTGCCCCCGAGTGACTGAAATTCCCTTTTCTCTCCTTGTATCCCGTGCGTGTGCCCCCGAGTGCCGTGCGCCGTCCTCCCCTCTCAGCCCCTCCTTTTTAGTAGATTTTAGTAGGCTCTTGTTCCCTTTTCGCCGTCTTGCCGCTTTTTCCCGCCGCTCCTACCGCGCTTTTCCAGCCGTTTTTTGCCGCTCCTTTTTCCCGCTTCCAGCTCCCCTGCCCGCCCACCTCCCGCCTCCCAGCTGACCCCGCCTCCCCACCTACCCCTTAAATGGCGGCCGCTGCGAGGCAGAGGTAGCGACCACTGACCCTCGGGTAGGTCGCTCCCCTGCTCACGCAGCGCCTCCAGTCCCTGACTGCCTTCCTCTCCTGTGAGTGTGCTCCCCCCTTCTTGCCCGTGTACCCCGAGTGCTTGTGCTTGTGCTGGTGCTGACTAAAAATCCCTTTTTTCTCCTTGTATCCCGTACGTGTGCCCCCGAGTGACTGAAATTCCCTTTTCTCTCCTTGTATCCCGTGCGTGTGCCCCCGAGTGCCGTGCGCCGTCTTCCCCTCTCAGCCCCTCCTTTTTAGTAGATTTTAGTAGGCTCTTGTTCCCTTTTCGCCGTCTTGCCGCTTTTTCCCGCCGCTCCTACCGCGCTTTTCCCGCCGTTTTTTGCCGCTCTTTTTTGCCGCTCCTTTTTCCCCGCTTCCAGCCCCCCTGCCCACCTCCCGCCTCCCAGCTGACCCCGCCTCCCCACCTACCCCTTAAATGGCGGCCGCTGCGAGGCAGAGGTAGCGACCACTGACCCTCGGGTAGGTCGCTCCCCTGCTCACGCAGCGCCTCCAGTCCCTGACTGCCTTCCTCTCCTGTGAGTGTGCTCCCCCCTTCTTGCCCGTGTACCCCGAGTGCTTGTGCTTGTGCTGACTAAAAATCCCTTTTTTCTCCTTGTATCCCGTACGTGTGCCCCCGAGTGACTGAAATTCCCTTTTCTCTCCTTGTATCCCGTGCGTGTGCCCCCGAGTGCCGTGCGCCGTCCTCCCCTCTCAGCCCCTCCTTTTTAGTAGATTTTAGTAGGCTCTTGTTCCCTTTTCGCCGTCTTGCCGCTTTTTCCCGCCGCTCCTACCGCGCTTTTCCCGCCGTTTTTTGCCGCTCTTTTTTGCCGCTCCTTTTTCCCGCTTCCAGCTCCCCTGCCCGCCCGCCTCCCAGCTGACCCCGCCTCCCCACCTACCCCTTAAATGGCGGCCGCCTCGAGGCCGCGCAGCGGGCGCGCCGCTGGCGCGCTGAAGGCGCGCCTAAGGCAAGCCCGTCTGCGCCCGTCCGTGCCTGGACCGCACCCAGCGCCCGAACCCCTGGCCCCCGCACCCCCCGCTTGACCTATGACTCCGCCACCCTCGCCAACCTCAACCCCGGCCGCGCACTGGGCTGCTACCGCGCCACCCCGAAACGAACCCACGGACCCTTCACCTGCAGCAACTGCCGCTTCACCTGCCTACGGACCCACACCGCCACCACCAAGAACGACGCCCCCGGAAGCAACCTCGAATGCATCCTGGTCAACACCCGCTCCGTCCACAGGCACGCCATCGAACTGTGGAATCTCATCAACTCAACGAACCCAGACATCGCCTTCCTCACCGAGACCTGGATGAACCCCTCCTCGGCACCCGACATCGCCATAGCCATCCCCGACGGCTACAAAATCATCCGGAGAGACCGCTTCAACCGCACCGGAGGAGGCATCGCCATCGCACACAAAAGCTCCATCAGCATCTCGACCCACACCGACAACTCACTTCCCGACGCCAAACACCTCCACTTCGCGATCCACATCGACCCCAAGACAACCCTAAGAGGCACCCTCATGTACAGACCACCAGGACCCCGCACCAAGTTCAGCGAAGACATCGCAGACTTCGTCAACCCCCACGCACTCTCATCCACCGACTACATCCTCCTAGGAGACCTCAACTTTCACCTGGAGAACCACACCGACAACAACACCACCGCCGTTCTAGACAACCTCGCCAACCTGGGACTGAAACAACTGGTCAACACCCCCACCCACTACGCCGGACACACGCTCGACCCCATCTTCTCCTCAAGCAAACACATCACCTTCAGCCACACCACCGAACTCACATGGTCGGACCACAGCTGCGTCCACTTCAGCTTCAAGAAAACCACCGTGCATCACCACACCCGGCAACCACCAAAAAGACACTGGAACCGAATCACCACAGAACAACTCGCAGCAACGCTCTCCCTGAACCAACCCACCAGCACCAGCAACCCCAACGAGGCCGCCAACAACCTCACCAACTGGATCTCCGACTGCACCAACCTCCTGGCCCCTCTGAAGACCCAAACCAACACCAACAACCACAAGAAAAACTCCTGGTTCACCACCGAACTCAAAAACTCCAAGAAAGAATGCCGCCTCCGCGAGAAGACATGGCGCCTCAACCCGACAGAGGAAAACCTGACAGCTCTCAAGGACACCACCCGCTAACACCACCAACGCCTCCGCACCGCACGAAAAACAGCCTACCAGAACAGACTTGACAACAACGCCCACAACAGCAAGGAACTATTTGGCATCGTCAAAGAGCTCTCCAACCCGGACGCAGAAACCAACCCCATCCCTCCCTCACAGGACCTCTGCGACTCCCTCGTGACCTTCTTCCACCGTAAGATCGCCGACATCTACAACAGCTTCACGACCACCAACATGAACCCGCCCCCGGAAGCCGCAAACGACATCTCCACCATCCTCGCCTGGAACCCTACCACCACCGAGGAAACCACCCGCGTCATGAACTCGATCCACTCGGGATCACCCTCCGACCCCTGTCCTCACCACATTTACAACAAGGCCGACAACATCATCGCACCCCACCTCCGAGACGTCATCAACGCCTCCCTCACCACCGCTACCTTCCCTGAAAGCTGGAAACACGCAGAACTCAACGCCCTCTTAAAGAAACCTACAGCAGACCCCACCGAACTCAAAAACTTCCGGCCTATCTCCCTCCTACCGTTCCCCGCCAAAGTGATTGAGAAAATCGTCAACGCTCAACTCACCGCCGCCCTGGAAACCTCCGACTCCCTCGACTCCACTCAGTTCGGATTCAGGGCCAACCACAGCACCGAAACCGCCCTCATCGTAGCCACGGACGACATCCGAGCCCTGACCGACAAGGGTGAAACTGTGGCCCTCATTCTCCTGGATCTCTCTGCAGCCTTCGACACGGTCTGCCACCGCACCCTGATAGACCGCCTCTGCAGCGCCGGCATCAGAGGCAAGGCCCTGGAATGGGTCATCTCCTTCCTCTCCGTAAGAACCCAGAGAGTCCGCCTCCCCCCCTTCAGATCCGCAGCCACGGAGATCATCTGCGGCGTACCCCAAGGATCCTCCCTCAGCCCCACCCTATTCAACGTCTACATGACCCCCCTGGCAAACATCGCACGCAAACACGGACTCGACATCATATCCTACGCCGACGACACCCAGCTCATCTTATCCCTCACCAACAACCCCACATCAGCAAGGACCAGACTGCACGACGGCATGAAGGAAGTAGCGACCTGGATGACAGACAGCCGACTGAAACTGAACACAGATAAAACGGAGGTCCTCATCCTCGGCCCTACCCCCTCCGCATGGGACGACTCCTGGTGGCCCCCCGCCCTAGGCAGCACTCCCCAACCGACCAACCACGCACGCAACCTCGGCTTCATCCTGGACTCCTCCCTCTCGATGACCAGACAGGTCAACTCGGTGACCTCAGCGTGCTTCAACACCCTCCGCATGCTCCGCAAGATCTTCCGCTGGATCCCCATCGACACCAGGAAGACCGTCACCCACGCCCTCGTCACCAGCCGCCTGGACTACTGGAACACTCTGTACGCCGGCATCACCACCAAGCTGCAGAGGAAACTTCAACGGATCCAGAACGCCGCAGCACGACTCATCCTGGACATACCTCGCCACCACCACATCTCCGGACACCTGAGAAAACTCCATTGGCTCCCGGTCAACAAGAGGATCACCTTCAGACTCCTCACCCACGCACACAAAGCCCTCTACAACCTCGGACCCAAACTCAACAATTCCCGCGTCTCCTTCTACACTCCTCCGCGCACTCTGCGCTCCACCGGTCAGGCCTTGGCAGCCGTTCCCCGCATCCGCAAAACCACCGCCGGAGGAAAATCCTTCTCTTTTCTGGCAGCGAAGACCTGGAACTCCCTGCCCAGTCACCTTCGTGCCATACCCGAACACCTCCCCTTCAGAAGGCAGCTCAAGACCTGGCTCTTCGAGCACTGACCCCCTCCCCCCCAGCGCCTTGAGACCCTTATGGGTTGTTAAATAATAATCCGAGATGTATTTGCCTCAGACTTTATTTCTGCGTATTCCATTAATATTGCCATGTGCTCGACAAAGCTGACTCTTCATTTAAAACTGTGTAAGTTGACTTCCCTGTGAACTCAGTTTTTGTCTAAAACCATTTCCTTCTCTGGGCCTCTCCACTTATTTAACCAAGCTGACTTTCAGGATACCGAGCCACAGCTGTATCCTTCTTATCATTGTGCACGAACAGAACTGTACCTCTTCCCACCGCATTCCAGGGGCCTCCTGCAAGGGATATCCTCGTAAATTATCAAACCAACTGTGATAAGACTGACATTTGACAAATGAACTGTCACTTTGCCGTGTATTAGCAGGATACTCCCGAGACAGTGGGAGTACAAGCAGGAAAGACTAATCAAATGTATGTACGTCAGCAGGATGCTCTCGGGTTAAAAGGAGAACTGTTTGAAGCTTTTGTGTTCGCCAGATATGGAGGGGTGGCTTCCTGGCTGAAGGGGGGCAGCTTAACTATATAAGATTGTACGCTGCAGAATGAAGCAGCCAGCCTCCGTAGGAAAGTCATTCAGACTGTCCTGGGACACTGTGCTCAGCTCGAGCTATTATCTGTTTTGCTAATAAAACTTTTCTCTTCCTCATCAGTCGTGACTCCGCCTGTTGTGTTCTTTGCTGGTAAGAGACCCTGAAGGCCTAGGGTGTCCCCTCCACCGCTGGGAGAGGTGAGCCTGCCTTTCCCGGTTCTTCAGTTGGCGCCCGAACAGGGACTCCATCAGTGGCACCCGCCGTCTACTCGGAAGGAGGAGGAGGTTCACTGCAGGACTACCAAAGGGGGCGCCCCACAACTGATTTGGGAAGTATCTTTTTCCTCGTGGACCTGCGGTACTCCAGCGGTGCTCCCCCCTCCTTGTCTCAACGGGCGCCGGCGGCTCTGCCCTGACTGGAGTTCCTGACATAGCTGGCCCTGAGTTCGGAGTCCTGACTGAGGAGGAAGACAAGAGTAAGGTAAGGACAGGGTTAACCCCTGTCTTTTCTGTGTCTGTCTGGTAGGTGTTATTCGATCTTTGCAAAGACCGAAGTCAGTGGATGTTTTGTAAAATAATTAACTGTCATAATATATAGATTGCATATTTGCTTCCGTTGTTTCTGTTTTCCATCCACTGATACTAAGTTACAACTGTCTGTTTAAAATAATGCCGGCATTCAGTAAATTAAGGAAATGGTGCTGTTTTTGTTGTCAAGCGGACTCCCGCTTGGAGGAGTCTTGTCCGGCTCCTCCAATTGGAACTCCTTGCCATGAAATGTATGTAAAACACGGGGTGGGAAGTATAATATGGACTGACATATGGCGTAAAAAGACTAGGCATAGTGCTGAATTACAGTGGCCACTGCATGGGACTTTTGATGAACTGAAAATTGATTTTTTAGAAGAAAGATTATTTGCAACCAAAAGTAGGCCTGGTATGTTTGATTCACTCAGGTTATGGCAGAAAGAGGGTAGACAAAAACGAATTAAAGCAGCAAAGGATGCTAAGAGACATAGGGCCTGATTCTAACTTTGGAGGACGGTGTTAAACCGTCCCAAAAGTGGCGGATATACCACCTACCGTATTACGAGTTCCATAGGATATAATGGACTCGTAATACGGTAGGTGGTATATCCGCCACTTTTGGGACGGTTTAACACCATCCTCCAAAGTTAGAATCAGGCCCATAATGCAAAATCAGATGCTGAGAAAGCCCAAGAATATGACCGGCAGAATGCAGAGCAGGGATGGGCCCAGATAGATAGAAGACACCAGTTAGATACAGACAGGATATATGTGGTTCAACAAACACCTGAAAAAAAGAAAAGAGACTCCGAAAAGGATCCTCTCATGCAAGATGTCCTAGACTGCCCCCCTGTTTATACCCCGACAATATATCCAGCTTTACCCCCAATTGCTCAGATGCCCCAGCCATTAGGTTCACCAGTGAATGCAGTAACATTTGCCCACCCACCACAATCTGAACACCAGAGACCCCCAGCATCAGCTCCAGTGACCCCCAGGTCAGACCCCCCAAGCACTTCAGCCCCCTTGCTACAAATAAAAGACGAGAGCTCAGACGATGATGGCCTCACAATATCACCTCCCCCAGGACGTCCACGACGCAATAAACTGACAGAAGAAAGGAAAATTAACACAATGTTGCATAAATATATCTTAACACAGCCAAGCCTGGAGACTATTTGGCAGAATTTTGCTCAGTTCCAAGCAGTACAACAGGCAGACATGATACAACGTATGTGTGAGATACTAATGGAAAAATGGGACGAAAATTTAGATAGCAATCCCCCCTTGCAGGTACTCAGAATAAAACAGGAGGTAGCCACAGGCTATCATCAGGGAAAGGACCTTAAGGACTACCTCCGTCAGCTGTTAAGTTATAGGAAGAACTATCACCACAAGAGGGATAAAGAAACAGGTTCAGCCAGTCCTTCACGTATTCCTTCCACTCACACAACACAGCACCCCTTAAGGGAAGTCCCACCCAGCTACGTTCCAGCCACAGGAGAGGGTGCCGCGGTAGTGCCCGCTCACTGGAAACAACAATTTGTGTACCAGCAATGGGATAGAACAGAGGTCCTAGCGCTAAAAGCCCACTTGCCTGACCCACGCAAGAATCCTGCCGGCTTCTATAAAGAATTTTCCCAAATAATAAGTCCACAAATATTGACTCTCATGGACATTAAAATGTTGTTTGGTACCCTTGTACCACAGGATATCTGGAAGACTATCATACAGAAAGACTATCCTGTTGAGCTAGGCGGTACCTGGGATCAACTGGACCACGAGGACAAAGACAGGAAGCCTGGTGACAAGCCGGGAGCCTTAATAGTAGCTCTCCCTGACAGACTTCTTACGCTTATACAGAAGTCCTTGCCCCCGCGATTAGTAGACTGGGATAGAATCGATACATGTAAACAAAAGAAAGACGAACACATAGCTGACTTTTTCTCTCGGTTTGAAAGGGCATACACTGACTTTAGTGGACAAGACACCTCTACCGAAGGTGGTATGCGGCTGTTTGTAGATAAATTTGTAAATTGCATATCACCTGAGGTGGCCTCAAAAATTCGGTTGACTGAGAGTACCTGGTCGACAAGCACTCCCATTGAGATACTTAATATGGCCCAATATTACGAGAATAGGGTTCATGAAGAGAAGGACAGAAAAGACAAACAAACAAAAGAGTTAAAAACTAAAATTCTAGTACAGCAGGCGTACCCCCAGAATAGGTCAATTCCCCGTGGACCTCAGTACCAAAATAATGGTCCCAACAGTTATCAGCCCCGCTATTCCCTGAGCTACAATCAGTGTGCCTATTGTAAAGAGGAAGGTAATTGGAAAAATGATTGCCCAAATAAAAACGGGTTTGCGCCCCAGACAAGAGGTAGAGGAGCGCCCCGTGGAGCACCCTGAGGTAGAGGACGGGGAGGTCCCCCACAGCAGGGACCTAATAGAGCCCATCAACAGCAAAATATAGCAGCCGCTGAAAATTACTTTGACAATAGTTCTGCCCAACGCCAGTATTATAATGATAATTATGATCCGGAAGAAGGTCAGGGCTTCTATTCCTGCTAGGACAGCTTAGGACAAGGGAGGATAGGACCCGTCCCAATCCCAGTTAAACAGAATGGCCCACATGTAGAAGTACAAGTAGATGGTACTTCTAAGAATTTTTCAATTGACACTGGAGCCACTAAGAGTTCTGTTATGAAGGATGCGGTCCCTGGGGTCCCTTTGTCCAGCAATACTAACGTGTCTGTAGGATTCTCAGGCGTCCCAGTGATTAACCCCGTATCCAAGCCACTGGAACTCACAATTGGTCCCTACACTGTTGATTCTCCTCTAATACTTACCTCTGGTTGTAGTGAAAATTTGCTAGGTCTCGATTTACTGAAAAGATTACACGCCACTATATATTGTTCCCCTGATGGCGTGTACGTCACCATGGGTCCTCACGTGACACCCACCCAGTTCATAGCGTTACCACTCCCGCCTGAGCTAGAGATGCTCCCCGCTACACTTTGGGCTTCAAACAATGAAGATGTGGGCTGCCTTGATATCCCCCCTTTCTCCATCAAGTTAAAAGAGCATGCACTACTTCCCCGTCTGCCACAGTACAAGTTACCACATCACACTGAACAGGCCCTCAAGGACATTATATTGCAGCTGATTGATAAAGGGGTTGTTGAAGAGACCAGAGGTAATACATGTAACAGCCCCATACTCCCAGTACTCAAAAAGTCCGCTGATTCTTCCCATCAGCCCGGCCTACGCTTTGTGCTTGACCTTCGAGCAGTTAATAAAGTAGTGGAGCCTCAATTCCCTGTTGTACCTGACATTACCACCCTCCTAACAATGATACCCTCCACTGCTACCTGGTTCTCTGTAATTGATCTCAAGAATGCATTCCTTAGCATACCCATTCACCCGGACAGCAGACACATTTTTGGATTCTCCCTGGGCGGTCGCAGTTTCCGGTTCTGTCGCGCACCTCAGGGGTACACGGAATCACCCAGTGTTTTTAGCCAGGTGCTCAAGGGACAGTTGGATTCCTTTCAATTCCCCGCTGGTTCCGCCCTGGTACAATATGTTGATGATCTCCTTATTGCTTCTGACTCCCAAGAAAATTGCAAAAAAGACACAGTTGCACTTCTCACTCATCTATCCCAACACCATCACAAAGTATCCCTCACTAAATTACAGTATTGTCAACAGCAGGTTACCTATCTTGGTCACCTGCTGTCGAAGGAGGGACGTACACTTACCCCGGCCCGGGTACAAGCCATACGCAATATACCTGTCCCCACAACACAGAGGGAGGTCAGGGGATTCATTGGCATCACATCTTTTTGCCGCCAATGGATACCTAATTTTTCTCTCCTTATCAAGCCTTTCTTAGCACTCACCCACAAAGACTGCCCGGACACCGTTGTCTGGAATACTGAATGCCAGTCCAGCTTTGAAGATTTGAAGGACGCTCTCTGTTCAGCCCCTGTGTTAGGCACGCCTGACTATCATAAGCCCTTTACATTGTTTGTAAGTGAACATAATGGTTGCTCTCTCTCAGTCCTGACACAAGAACATGGTGGCAAACAGCGACCATGTGCTTATTTTTCAGCCCTTCTGGATCCTGTTGCCAGGGCTCTTCCAAGCTGCCTACGGGCTGTAGCTGCAGCCGCAGTAGCAGTGCGCCAATCAGCTGGAATAGTTATGGATACTTCATTATTATTGTTGGTCCCACATGCCGTTGATGCCCTACTTAACAAAACTAAGACACAACACCTTACAAATGCCCGCCTGACCAGTTATGAGTTAACACTTCTTGCCAGTCACATCACCATCAAAAGATGCACTACCTTGAATCCCGCAACGTTATTACCCCTGACTGAAAGCTCTGAAGATACACATACTGATATACATGACTGCATTATCAGGACAGAGGAGGAAACGAAAGGAAGGGTAGATCTGCAAGACACGCCTCTAAGTAACCCCCAAGGCACCTTGTACATTGATGGTTCATGTCTCAAATTACCTGATGGCACCACATCAGCTGCATATGCTATCACAACACTAACGGCAGTAGTTGAAGCACGTCGGATACCACATAATTCAGCACAAGCGGCTGAGTTAGTGGCACTGATTAGAGCCTGTGAATTAAGCACAGATTTAGATGTCAATATCTACACTGACAGTCAATACGCGTTTGGAGTGGCACACAATTTTGGCAGATTGTGGGCGGAAAGAGGCTTTCTCACATCACACGGCACCCACATACAACATGGGGGGTTAATACACAGACTGCTCTCCGTTCTAGCCCTGCCACGGACCATGGCCATTGTGAAATGCAGCGCACACAGAAAGATCACTGATCACGTAGGGAAAGGGAACGCCTTTGCAGATCAGGTAGCGAAGGAAACAGCACGTCAGACGAAAAACAAGATGTATGTAGCGGGACCAGCCAGATGGGTCCCAGATAACGGGATGTTTGAGGACACGGTAGAGAGTGTGAAAAGCATACAGGCAGAAGCGACGGAAGTTGAATTGGCATCATGGAAGGAGACACACGCGAGGTTTAATGAAGAAACAGGGTGTTGGACAGACTTGTCAGAAGCCCAGAGATGGATGCTTCCTGATGGGTATGTCCTTCCTGTAGTGACAATGGCTCATGGTCCAGCACACATCAGTCCAGCAGGGATATGCAAACTTCTTGCCCCTGTCTGGTACAACAAAAACATTCCAAAGGCAGCTGAGAAGTTGGTTAAACACTGTATGATTTGCATGCAACACAATCCTGGCAAGGGCATTAAAGTACCTCCCGGCCATTTCGCGCCCCCTGATTATCCATTTGAAGCTATACAGATGGATTACATCGAAATGGAAAGATGTAACAATTTGAAGTATGTATTGGTGGTCGTCTGCATGTTTAGCAAATGGGTAGAAGCCTATCCTACAAGGGATAACACAGCCCTTACAACTGCTAAGGTACTCTTGAAAGAGTTCTTTCCCCGGTTTGGAATGCCTCGAATTGCATGGTCAGACAATGGCAGCCATTTTACAGGTCAGGTGATGAAAAAGGTGTGTGAAGGATTGGGAATTAGACAGAAATTCCATGCTGCCAACCATCCACAAGCTGCAGGACTAGTTGAGAAATATAATGGTTCACTCAAATTGAAGTTGTCCAAAATATGTGCTGACAAAGGCATATCGTGGCCTGATGCTCTCCCCCTGGCCCTGTTGTCACTTCGGGCTACACCACATTCCAAGTCCGGTCTCTCGCCATATGAAGTGGTCATGGGGAGACCGGCTAATGTGTGGGGAGTTCCAAGGCCAAAGAAATACTCAGATTTACCATACCCTGTATTGATGGATTACCTCAATGAACTCACTAACTCTTTACGTCTCATTCATCAGCAGGTGAAGGATATTCTGCCACCATTACCTCTTATTCCAGGCCACTGTATCGAGCCTGGTGACTGGGTCCTCACCAAGAATTTCCAGCGCAAAAAGAGTCTCGAGCCCCGGTGGAAAGGCCCCCGCCAAGTACTCCTTGCTACCAGGACTGCTGTGAAAGTCGAGGGAGCAAAGAATTGGATCCACGCTTCACACTGCAAAAGGGTACCTTTGCCCTTACCATACGATCAGTGGGTGAAAGAGGGTCAAGGTGACGACGAATGCGAGAAAGTACCCACTTTTGTTCCTTTCAGTGACGCGCAGATAGAGTGGACAGCCACCCAGGAGGAGAGTGATTCGGTCCTTCGGGGAGCGACACCTGAAGGTGTTCCAGTTGTTCCCTTGTTTCCGGATCAGACTGAGCCTGGTTCTGCGAGATATGACCTCCGCAAACGTCACCAACATTGAATAGATGATTCATCGTTTACCTGTTGCATCCAGCCAAACATTCGCTGCAGGGCCGTGATTTTGTCCGGTGTGGCGGACCAGAGAGTGTCAATAGGACTGCTGGAATCACCCACCGGTGGAGCAACCACCAGTCACGGGCAGCACCTAGGGGAGGCTGAGTGGCACGCAGGTACTGAATAACTAAATTTGATATTGATCACTGCCAGTGAGAAGAGCAGACTTGAGAAAGGAAAAGGACTATGTATTCAGATTACGAGAAGAGCGTACAGAGACAGAAACTGAGAAAAATTAAACATTTAAAAAAATTGTTTGGTCCACGTACAACGTGTCTGGCGATAATTGTAGTGCTTCTTGTCATATTAGCGTGCATTGGCTGGACCATCCACACTGCTACAGAGAAAAGACAGCCTCCTACGCCAACGTCTGCGCCCATGCATACACATGTATCTCTACCACCTGAGATACATGCCAGGAGACAAGAATATGACAATAATACGTTCATCCAGATGCTACATCAACATCAACTTGTTACAAACTTGACAGACTGTTGGGTTTGTGGTCATTTTCCTCACACGGCTGCTCATGCATTTCAGTTTCCAGTCTTTCCTGTAACGGCTGCCTACACTTGTTCCTTAATGTCCAATGTTTCAATACAGACCCCCCTACCCGGTTCTAGGCCTGTGAGACGACCCGGTATCATAACGAACAACACACTCTTTGAAGACTTTATCCTTCAGTTTCAAGCCAAGATACACATCGCGTGCAATTGTACGGATTCTCCAACAATGCGTAGGATCATGACCTTGCCCCGCTATCCACTCATGGAATATACATTTGGTCCGGTCTCCATGAAACCAAAAACAATATCTATCAGACCTCGGCAGGCCCCGCTCTGTATCTGCGGACAAGGACGCATACCTGTCGGAGTCAGTGTCTGTAATGCGACCATCACGTACAACACCTCCACCCCTTACCTCAATGCACCTACAGGACTATACTTTGTATGTGGGAGTAAGGCCTACACCTGGCTGCCACCTGGTTGGAGCGGCATTTGCTATATTGCCTTCCTTCTCCCACCAACGTTCAACAAGCCACCTACGTATCATCGACAAAAAAGAGATACTGTAGACCAAACAGACACTTCCGCACAGCTGTTCATGGATATAACAAAAGGACTGCTACCCTTTTGGGGGCCCTCGGTGAACAGTCTGCAAATACGACGACTAACGCGAGTCTTGGAGGCTACGATAAATGAAACAGCTGGAGCACTTGCCAATAACACCGCAGAACTCCAAGCTACCAGGATGGTAGCTCTTCAGAACAGAATGGTGCTTGACGTCATACTAGCAGATAGGGGTGGAGCTTGTCGCATCATAGGGGCCAGCTGCTGCGTTTACATACCAGATAATTCACCCTCAGTATTTGCAGCCATTTCAAGATTACATAAAATAGCATCGGTTATACATGAGGACAACGGTACGCCTTGGTCTTGGACTTCAGGTCTGTGGCAGGTGTTGGTCTCCTGGGGTTGGAAGGTTTTGATATTCCTGGCTATCATAGCTGCCACATTCTTCACATGCTGTCTATGCGTACAATGTGGTCCTGCATTGTGTGGGGTCTGTGCTTCGATGTTAACACCCAAACCCACCAATATCAAAGAGCATACTGAGCGACTAATGCTTCAACAACAAATTGATGAGCTTCTAAAGATAGAAGTGAACTGAACAGAAATTTGCCTCGCAATGGCAAAAGGAGAGATTGTTAAATAATAATCCGAGATGTATTTGCCTCAGACTTTATTTCTGCGTATTCCATTAATATTGCCATGTGCTCGACAAAGCTGACTCTTCATTTAAAACTGTGTAAGTTGACTTCCCTGTGAACTCAGTTTTTGTCTAAAACCATTTCCTTCTCTGGGCCTCTCCACTTATCTAACCAAGCTGACTTTCAGGATACCGAGCCACAGCTGTATCCTTCTTATCATTGTGCACGAACAGAACTGTACCTCTTCCCACCGCATTCCAGGGGCCTCCTGCAAGGGATATCCTCGTAAATTATCAAACCAACTGTGATAAGACTGACATTTGACAAATGAACTGTCACTTTGCCGTGTATTAGCAGGATACTCCCGAGACAGTGGGAGTACAAGCAGGAAAGACTAATCAAATGTATGTACGTCAGCAGGATGCTCTCGGGTTAAAAGGAGAACTGTTTGAAGCTTTTGTGTTCGCCAGATATGGAGGGGTGGCTTCCTGGCTGAAGGGGGGCAGCTTAACTATATAAGATTGTACGCTGCAGAATGAAGCAGCCAGCCTCCGTAGGAAAGTCATTCAGACTGTCCTGGGACACTGTGCTCAGCTCGAGCTATTATCTGTTTTGCTAATAAAACTTTTCTCTTCCTCATCAGTCGTGACTCCGCCTGTTGTGTTCTTTGCTGGTAAGAGACCCTGAAGGCCTAGGGTGTCCCCTCCACCGCTGGGAGAGGTGAGCCTGCCTTTCCCGGTTCTTCAGTGTGAGTAGCGCGCTTTATAAATGTGATTGATTGATTGATTGATTGGAAATGCCCTCACATATGTCCAAATAGTATCTTCTGATCAGTGAGGAATAGCGTGGGCATGTTTGGTTGTTTGGAATGGTAGTGAGAAATCCTGTTTATTTGTGTAGGTGGATTTGTTATTACCATTGTAGAAATTCCACTTTTAGAAAGTGGGCATTTCTCTTTGCTTATAACTGTAGTGTTTTGCAGCCTGACTCCAATCCTCATCTGGGGCAAAGTGATAACTCCACTTGGTGCATAATTTCCAGACAGTCATCACACAGGAGGGGCTGGGTGTGACAGAAGAGGCATCTGCATACTGATAGTATTAACTGGCTGGGGAGAGGGAGGGATGTTCCCACCTTACATGTGAATAGACTCTGCCCTGCCCTCACACAATAGACTGATTACCCCCTACTGATGTTTGGAGACAGGGCTGGGTTGAAACGGTGTTGTGTTCCACTTGAAAGGGCTCTTTTGAAGTTACCCCCTGAACAAAGGCATTTCTGAGTATAAGTAGAGGGGCTGTAGCCCCTGGAGTTTTAGAGCACTTTTCGAACTGGGACCGAACCTGTGCTAGAGGGACTGCTGGACTGCACAAAGGACTCATCTGGACTGCTTTTCTTTTGTTTGCCTGGTGTCTGGTGGGTGGCCTAAAGGACTAATCTGAATTGCTTTTCTGTATGTTGCCCTGTGCCAGCCTGATTCCTGACTCTGTCCCAGTTGAGACAGTGCGTGGACTTGTACCCAGATGCTGCTGTTAGGGACTCTGATCACCATTAGGATTGACCTGTTTGTTGTACTGACCTGTGGCCTGCTAGGTCACCAGAAGGACTGCCACTGGATTGCCAGGACCTTATTGTGCTGGTCTGCCCACACCCTAATTTGGGAACTCAGTGATCTCCCAGGGGCCAGTATAGGATTACCCAGTTAGAAAATGCTGTCCCTGGCCCTTCTATCATAGTGCTGGGTGAATGCTATAATTTTTAAGGAAGCCTGATGAGCACTGTACTCTGCTGTCCCTAAAGTGCACAGTCAGCGATGTGCTTTGTTGCCCCTGAAGCGCGTTGTGGGCGCTGTATTTGGCTGTTCCTGGGGGCCCTTGTTTCCAGCGTGAATCGCCCCCACCCCTCCTCATGAGGAGCGGTTGGGAAGGTGAAGAAAGGGACCTCCGTTGTGGGTGATTATGGGTGAGTCTGTTGCATTATGTCAGTGGTCTTCAAAGTGTGGGTCGCGATCCCCACGGGGGTCGTGAAGTCAATCAAAGGGGGCCGCGCATCCCCGGTCGCACTTCTGCTGCCTGAAACTGCCTTGAACTGGAATCCAAAACGTTTGCTCTTCGTTTTGGATTCCAGAGAGTGGCATTTCATTCTGCATTCTCTCTAATTGGAGGACGTTGGAAAATAATGAAACGTCATTGACAACTGTCCTCCAATCAGAGAGAATGCAGAATGAAAACCAGGAAATGCCGGGAACTGGGGCCATAAATACGAAGCTGTTCAATGCTTTGTAGAGGAGACATTTTTTTTTCCCCGCTGCCTTGCACTCCGTCCTGCTGCCTTTCCTGGACTTCATCCCTGCAGAACTGGTAAGAAGCACATCTCTCCTTCACGATCTGCTGAAAACCAAATCAGCGTTATTCTATGAGATTTCATAATTCGAAGCAGGGGAGGTGTGAAAGCCCTCCTTCGATTCTTTCAGCATGGACACACTTTTAAAAACTTTACAGAGACTGGTATTTACAAACAGTATTAATCAGTTCATTTGTATGGATGGCACTTTCATAGCAATGTAAATATTAGTAATGTATTTCCCTTTAATAAAAAGATTAGGGCCCATATTTGTACTTTTTAGCGCCGCATTTGCGTCGTTTTTTGATGCAAAATCGGCGCAAACTTACAAAATACAATTGTATTTTGTAAGTTTGCGCTGCTTTTGCGTCAAAAAATGACACAAATGAGGCGCTAAAAAAGTATAAATATGGGCCTAGGTTCGATCTGATGTGTGCTGCTTCTATCGGGAGTGAAAGTCATTCCAAATGTGTAGAGATGGCCTAAAGCCATCAAACAGAAACAAGCTTATCATATCGTAAGTGGCCAATAACTAACTGTTAGCCTGCCCAGCCTGAGTATGCCTGTTCCAATTGAAAGGAGCAGCAGTTTAACAAAGGCGTCCTAGAAAACACAAACAGGCGGCATCTTACTTGTAACTGCATTTTGTTTTTGCTTTCAGTTGTACATATGTTCGTTTTTCCTTTCACAACTGATTTGTCTCATAATAAGGCATAGATGAGTCATAGGACTGCGCTCGAGAGTCTTCTAAGTGTCGATGCAGGTGTCTATCTGCCCCTTCTGTGTACATTTGCCGTCTCTCCGTTTTATCTCCCTGCCTCGGTTTGGGAGTCAGATGTGGCTTTCACAAGGTAGCCACAGAACTGACAGCGCCTAATAAATCATGTGTAACGCTGTGCTGAAAACCAGGGGACAGCTTGTACATTGACAAATATAGCTGACAGCCTGAGTCCTCACCTGGTTGTTGGGAGGAGGGGGTATTCCAAGAAAGGGAAATACATATTGAGAAAGTGAGATCTCTAGGAGTTCTTAAAAAAGAAGAGAGGCTTGCCAATTGTCCCAACCAATAAATTTGCACATGCAGAGTGGCAAGAGAGGAAACAAATCTAGTCAGATTGGCACAGATGTACTATATAACGTTAGCAAAAACCAGGTCTCAATTTGTGGGCAGTATATTTTCTATCAAGAAAAAAAAAATAGTAGCAGATTGCTGGTTCTTTGGATGTTTGTGGCAAGGTATATTTGCTATTTTTAGGATTGTAGGATGCTGGCCTTTAGATAGGAGCAAAACTTTGGGTTGTTATGTGCAGGTGTTGGGTTTTGGTTACGGATTGTGAATACCAGGGTGTTAGGTGTTGGTTGATATTTTGTTATGTGTTGGTTGTTGCATTGATATTTGCTGCTTTATGTGTACTGATGCTGACAACTGCATTTTTCTTTATTGAATGTGCAATTGTTTTTGCAGAGTTTATAGGTGATGGTTTTTGGGGTCACTAGGTGCAGACCCTTGCATTGTTTGGTGCCATATTATGATGTATAATGTGAAAACATCCGTACGCACATGTAGTAAACCATCTGGAGTAATGGGTTCACCGCAAGGCAAGACTCTGGCTGTATTTTTTAGTAACTTTTGAACAGCTTGTCCGGGGCAAGAGGAAGCATTTTTTGTTAACATTTGCAGATTATGCAGCAGATAATTATTTGTCTTGCAAATGTGTAAAATTCTTAATTATGTGGAAAAGTAGAAAAACAAAATTGCCTAATTCCAGTGCCCTGCCTTTGGAGGACACAGAGTACCAGCATAGATTGGTAGTTTTCTTTTGGGTTGTCTCTTTACATTCAACATCTAGACCTCTTGCCCCTGGACATCACCTGCATGCAGATACCCATCCACCTCTGCTCCAGATAACCTGCTTATGCAGTGCTTAATTTGTAAATAAAAATGTGTTGGTGCCCAAAGCCCTCCTCTTCAACATGCGGCTGCTGCAATTTCTGTTTTAATCACGTGGAAGGAACTGACTCTGTTATTTGTGTTTTTAAAGAAAATAAGAAGATTTTTTGATACATTCTGAGAACTGCAAAGAGTTTTTTGAAAAAAGACAGCTATACCGCATGTAGCAGCAAGTGTGAGCTATTCAGTAATATTGAACTTTGGAATTTTGTACCGTAGGTCAAACATACATTTGCCATGGATCGTTTCCTGCTGAAAAAAGATGGTAGGGCATTCAAACAAAAGGCTGAAACAGACGGTGAGAAAAGACCTGGAAAAATTAGATCATATGATACCTCCTACCTGAATTTTGGATTCACCTGCATCACCATAAATGGCAAAATCAGGCCACAGTGTGTGGTTTGTGGCATGACCTTGGCTAACGAAAGTCTGAAACCAAACAAATTAAAGCGTCACTTGGAAACTACACATGGGTTACTGGTAGGAAAAAATACAGATTTTGTTGCCAGAAAGCTAGAAGACATCATCCACCAAAAAGACACTGTGAAAAATCTGGTCTCCACGCCAACAAATGCCTTGAAAGCATCTTACCAAGTGGAATACCACATTGCCAAAAACAAAAAGCCTTTTACAGATGGGGAAAAAGTGATTCTTCCAGCAATTCTTGACATGGCTAGGACAATGCTTGGTGAAAAAGCAGCGGAGAAGTTTAAAATGGTATCCATCTCAGACACATCAGTTTGCCATGCATTTCTGACATGTCAGAGGACATCCACAGACAACTCATAGCACGCTTGAAATCCAGTTTGTTTGCTTTGCAATTGGATGAAGCAACTGACTTATCCAAGGAAGCTCATTTAATTGCTTATGTCCAATACTACCACAAAACTGTAATATTGTAAGATTTTTTATTCTGTAAACCAATCCAGGGACATGCAACATCAGCAGCCCTGTTTGATATTCTCAATGACTTCCTGTGCTCCAATTACTTAAATTGGGAGAGCTGTGTTGGGATCTGTACCGATGGTGCTCCTTCCATGTGTGGGGCTAGGGCAGGCCTAAAAGCTAAAGTGTTGAAAGTGGCTCCTCATATTCTATGGACCCACTGTATGATACAACGGGAAGCCCTTGCAGTCCGAAACATGGATAGAGAACTTGGGGAAGTGTTGAATTCTGCTGTGAAAAATGTTAATTTCATAAAGGCACACCCAACTAGAGCTCGTCTGTTTGCAATTGTATGTGCCGAAATGGGAGCCGAACATGATGGTTTGCTTTTCCATACAGAAGTCCGATGGTTATCCAGAGGGAAGGTTCTGAATCGTATTTTTGAATTAAGAAACGAAGTACGACAGTTCCTTCTGGATTTGGACCCCTACAAAGCAGAACAGCTATGTAATCCCTGTTGTCTTGTGCTTTTAGCATATCTTGCAGACATCTTTGATAAATTAAATTCCTTGAATTTGTTTTTGCAAGGTGCTGAAAGTACGTCTTTCACCATGTACAAAAAAACATCTGCCTTCAAGAAGAAACTGGAGTTGTGGAGAAGACTAATTCAAGATGGCCTGCTTGAGGAATTCCCCTGTTTAGCAGAAGCTCTTGAGGACACAGGATATGAACTTGAAAGTGCTGCTGAGGTCATAATAAATCACTTGACTTCTCTCAGGGACAGTTTAGAAAAGTACTTTCCTGAGGAAACTGATCATGTCAATGACTGAGTCTTTCAACCTTTCCTAGTGGGTGCAGGTATTCGTCTTCCAGTGCACCTTCAGGAAGACCTAATTGAGGTCCAGAGTGACCGTATTCTCCAGATGCAGTTCAACAAAATCTCATTGGGAGAATTTTGGCTGGCAATGTCTGAAGAACATTCAGGTTTGTAAAAAATTGCAGTCAAGGTTCTTCTGCTTTTTAGCTCATCATATTTATGTGAGATTGGGTTCTCATCATTGGCAGTATTAAAGACGAAGTACCGTTCAAGACTAGAGGTGGAGCACAACCTGAGGATGGCAGTAGCAAGAATACATCCACAAATTGACCGTCTCTCTGGAGAAAAACCGGCACACCCATCACACTAGTTCAGAAATGTGTTATCATCCAAATAAGTTTTGTTAAATTAAGTTTTGATTGAGAAAAATAAAGTACCATTGCATATTTTTGGGCACTTCTTTTGGTAGATTTTTTGTTTGAACTGTGTAGTAAGTCTCTGACTCCAAACCACAGTCACCCACAAACCTTTGATTTGCTAAATACTGTCTACTAATATTCCCTTAACATAAAAATGATTTGCCATGGATATTGGGGGCGTTTATGCTTGTCGCTGATGAGGAGTATCAAGTTCTAGAATTTTTTTTGACAGGAAGGGGTCCTCACACCTGAAAACTTTGACAAGGGGGTTCCGGCATCCAAAAGTTTGAAGACCTCTGCATTATGTGCTGCATTTTCTATGGCCTGAGACTGATGTATGTACAGATAATGTTTCAGGGACACTATGATATGCATGTAACATTCTTCTATAATGTTTTATGGCATGTGAAAGGGGGAAGTGTTTCTTTGGTTTGCACTCAGAATGATGATGGTTTGACAACTGCTTGCTTAGCAGAATATTACTGATTCATGTTGTTTTCGTCTTTGATGTTTATGCAATACTGTTTATTTTCATATAGCTTGTTGTGGATTCCCTTTTGTGGTGTATTTATTGTGTCACTGGGTTGTGTGTGTTGTACAACCTCTCTATACGCTGCCTCTGGGATAAGCCTGATTGCTCTAGCCAACCTTCCACGGGGGTCAGACAGGGTTATCTTGGGTGTGTAGCTTCTTGTCCTGATTTGAATGGTATTTACTGCCTGGCTTATGTACTTACCCTAGCCAACCAGCAACCCCATTTCTAACAGGCATCAACAATAGCTGTTCTGTGCCAAAGTCACCATCTTCCCACCTTTCAGGAACATGCAGAGCTGAATCAAAAAAACAATTGTTTTGCACCACAGTTTTGGTTGTTTTAAAGAGGTAGTTCATTTTTCCTAATGTTTGTGCTTTTAATCTACTTCTAGTTTGTGGTGGAAACTGCTGTGAACCCAATGGGTGACCCCGAAAAGCTATTCCTTCCTAGAAAGTGGACAAACTTCTGAATTCAGTATGGGTCATTTGTGTAGACCCCTCAAGGTTTTCCCAAAGAAACTAACCATTGAAATAAAAGAATATTGAAAATGAGTATGAAAAAGTGTCAATTTGTGACAATGTTTTCATGTGTAACTTCTTGTAAGGATTGCCGATTTGCAAAACAAATACAACATTATGTCCACTAGGCACTTCTGTATTTGGAGATATATGGGGTTTGTAGGTTTTCCAAGAACTCTATGTACCCAGAACCAACAACAGAGCTGCACCTACAATGTTTTTTCATAATGTACTGACTATAGAGCAATTCATATGGTAAAATCTAAAGAGTGAAAAATTGACCTATGTATTTCTGAATTTTACACCAGTTATGGAGGTTAGGAGCAGTGGTTGTTTGAACATCTCTGGATTTGTGGATACCTATTTGAGCATGTGATTCAAGGGGCATTTCTCAAAACATCTAATTTCCTACACACTAGCTTACATTTGGAAGGCACAAATGAAAAGAAATTTGATATTAACACGTGTTCTACTATTCTGTGTTTCCCCAAGCTTCCCGATAAAAATGGTACCTCATTTGTTTGGGTAGGGCCGGTGTCCGTGACAAGAAAGAGCACAAATTGCAATTCAGATACATGTCATTTTTCCAATGAAAACTGACCCTTTGTTTGCAGTGTGGGTTTCTGTGGATTTTGAGCCCTAGCTCAGCCAGCACCTTGTTAAACATAGCATACCTTCAGATTTTTAAAGACTAAACACCCAGGTGTATCCAGGGTGGGGTGATTTGTGTGGCTCGTTTGAGTTTTTCTTACCCAGAAATCCTTGCAAACCTCAAACTTTGACTTAAAAAAATAATTTTTCCTCAGATTTCTGTGATGGAAAGTTCTGGAATCTCTGGAGAGCCACACAGTTCTTACCTCCTAGCGTTGTTCTAAGTCTCCCAATAAAAACAGTCCACACTTTTGAGGAAAGGAATAGTGTCAGCAACAGGAAAGCTCCCAAATAGCAGCATGGACCCATCACTTTTTTCCACCGAAAACGGAGTCTTTTCTTTTTGCAGTATAGCTAGCTGTGGATTTTGGGCTCTAGCTCAGCGGGCACCAATGGAAACCTAGCAAACCTGTACCTTTTTTAAAACTAGACACGTAGAGGAATCCAGGAGTGACTTGCCTAGCTCCTACCATCTTTTTTTACCCAGAGTACCTAGCAACTCTCAAACTTCAACTAGAAACATGCATTTTCCTTGCATGCCCCATAGCCATCTGGGATGCCCTTAAAAACACAGTAGACTTCAATGGAGTTGCTGCACTACTTCTCTGGGATTTCTCAGGTGCCTTTGACACAGCTGACCATAACACCCAAACATAAAGACTCTACTGCGCTCGACTGGATTACATCCTACTTTCAAAACAGAACAAATGTCATCCATACTCCCCCTTTCGCATCTAATCCCTACCTCACAAAAGCTACCTCACAAAAGCAGGGGTCCCTCAAGGCTCTATCATCTCGCCCATACTTTTCAACATCTACATGAAGTTCATTACCGGCAATGATCAATTAATTTCAACTAACATGCTACAACTATGCAGATGGCACACAAATACTCCTTAAACTGGAATGCCCCAAAGACATTTGAAACTCTAAAATCTTCAGTTGCCTCAGAGCCATTGATCAGTGGATGACATGGAGCCATCTCAAACTGAATGCTTCCAAAACAAAAATACTCACATAAGTGATTGGAAAAATTATGACCCACTCTGCACCTGGCCTGATGATCTGGGACCACCTCCTAAAGTATCTCAAGGAGGTAAGAAACCTTGGAATTACCACAGACTCCAAGTTAACAGTGAATGCTCAAGTGGACAAATTAGCAGGGTCAACCTTCATCACAGTGACAACTCTGCAGTGCATCTTCCCCCACCTGTGATTTCCTCTCAAGGTCCAGGCTACTATTTCTCTTGTACTGTCCAAAATGGATTACACCAATGGCCTCTAGCATGTAGCATCTCTAGCTACTATCAAAAGACTACAAAGGATTCAGAACTCTGCTGCAAGACTACTCCTACATGTAAAGCCACAAGCCCACATCTCCCCTGCTTGGAGGGCCCTACAGTTGCCAGAAGATTCACCTTCAAGCTGCTTTGTATCACCCACAAAGCAATACATGGAACACAACAGCTTTTCATCAGGAATCATATCGCCAAATATACTCAACAAAGGAACCTCCACTCCAGATTGGCACCTCACCTAAAAAAAAACACCATAAAAGGAAAACACAATAGGTGGTACATCTTTCTCTGTTCAAGCGGCCAAACTATGGAATTCATTACCCCTCAAATATAATATTCATGGATGACTATCTTATCTTCAAAAGACTACTCAAGAGTTGTCTCTTTCCTACATAACCACCATACTCAAGCACCAATGTACTACATATCCCTGTGTATGTAAACATTTATAATTTGATTATATGTAAATACCTAGATATGTGTATTTCTTTGTACAGATGTGTATATAACTAAGTTTCCTTAAAATTCATACATACTGTTTAGGCCTGCTTAACAAATGTATATATTAATTACAGTTATATATATATATATATATATATATATATATATATATGTACTATTCTACGCTTAACGTGTTTATAGGGCATTGCATAGTTTCTATATAAGTTGTATGATTAGATGCTTATGAGTCTGCTTTATTTATCTATCACAATAGGTAAATATCATCTTAACTATCTACAAACATTTCACTATTGAAATATTGATGAAAAGATTAAAATAATGTTATAAAAAGTACACAAATTAACTTCAAATACTGCAACACATGAAAGTCTGTCTTTACACACTTTTAAATCTCAATATATTATCTTCTTTATACATATATTCTCTGTCTATGTAGTCGTGTATATATATATTTATTACTTTCGTCCTACTGTACAAGAAAAAAAGTTTGAAAAGTCACTCTCTCCAACACACTCCTGTCTCACCCTATACCTCTCTCAATCTATCCTCTATCTCCACTCTCCGACTCATCCCAAACCTCATTCTTGTACTATGATCCCCAAACTAACCCTTGCTAGACTCTTCCCCCTCTGTCTCTCCTGGCTCACCCCAAAACTCAGTTTTTTACTATGATCTCCCAAACAACCCTACTAAACTCTCCCTCATATATCGCTCCTTTGACTCATCCCAAACATCCTTTTACTACTGTGATCTGCCCAATCCCTCCTCCATCTCTCCTTCTATGATCTCCCAATTAGCACTTTCTGGATTCTTCCCTCTTCTGTCCCTCCATTATTCTATTCAATCCAACTAACAGAGTTGCATGTCCACCACTCAAATTAACTCCTATTTTGCTATACTAATACTAATATTTCCCTTCACTAATCCACCTCTAAACCTTTCGAGTTCTGGAGTAGCACGCTACTCGCCAAAAAGCACTTCGACGGGGGTATTAAGCGCTATATAAATACAATTAGAATAACCTCACCACTCCCTTATCCCCTGACTCCCACCCTGCTGGCATCAATGCTCCCCTCGGGTCACATCACAGACCAAGCCTTTTGGCCCCTTGGAAAATGTTTGTGAGTAACCATACCTTATTCCATTCTTAATTTATTTGATATTAAGGAAATTCATTTATGGACTGTAACCGCGCGTCTATCACCGCGGCTAATCTCTTTTCGACAGAGCCCGTAACACCATACCCCCGGGGCACTCCTGGGAGTCCCGAACGGATGAAGTCAGACGCGGACGGCGTTTCGTTTTGCCCTGAAATAGACAACGGACGAGAAGACCCGCATTCAAGGAAGCAGGAAGGAACCCTGCAAACACGGACCGAGGAAAAAGACACGCCGCTGCAAGGAAGATCCCAGGAAGCACGCAAAGCGAGTGGAAAGAAGCCGGAGAAAAGGGAAAGTCTCGGAGCGCCTCCCGCAAACGCTGAGGAGAAACCAGTATACCACGAAGGGGCCAGCCATGTCCCAGGAGGGGCGTGGCAATCACAGGTACGATCGTACCTAGCCTTGGTTTTCTTGACGGCTTGGCTACGGGGAGGGAAGCCGAGGGAGGGACATACAGGGAGTAGGGAGGGGAGGTGCTGCAGAGAAGGGGAAATCTGCTGACCCTAGCCACTAACCTCACTACGAGGGAAATCTCTCTTAGCTAAAGGGAACAAAGACAAAGAGGGGAAAAAGGAAACAGAAAGGTTCACAGGAAGGTGATATGCACTACTGAGTGAAGCTACCCAACCACAACCCTACACAATCCACTCCTCCCACCAGTCCTATTAACCCTATTAAATCCTCTACCTTACCTCTACACTTACCTGTTGTCCCGTTCTTCTTTTTGTTTTGGGGAAAACCTGGGCTGCCGACACGAGAAAGAGAGCCCGGTGGCCTCCTTCTGCCAGGGGACAGGCTGCACGGGAACCTCGACCCAGAAACTTACAAGAGAGGAAAGAACCCGGATGATACAATAACAAGTCAACCTGAAACATAAGAATCAAAGAGTACAACCTTAAATACATATCAATAAAACAATTATTCCTTAAGTCCTGAGCCTATAGAGTTATTCCGATATTCCTCCCACCTGGAGGCAAAGAACCCATTACATGGACCAACACTTGTTGCATCATTACTAATTTGACTACCATTTGTAGTAATATTGTATTTTATTTTGAATTGAAATATTGATTAATGGATTATTTGAACTTGTAACAATGATGACAAAACACTAATAATTTCTGAATGCTTCAATTTGAATTTACTAAATTGTTATGAAAACCCTTTAACTCACACACAATCTTTTTATTCACTAACATTAAAGGAAAATTAATTGTTGGTGAAGAAGTCATGTAAATGATTGCTCCCTTAAAACTCTCTTCATCGACGAACAAAGGTCCATATAACCTGTGACCAGGGTTATGTAACGATTACCCAAGAAGCTTGCGATACCAGCATCCCTGCGCCGTCACACAATTCATACTTCAAGATGAGACTCTAAATGTTTGTATTTGCAGTACTCCACAGTGTTGAGTTAGGAAACAGTGACCCCTATTAATCAGGGCCAACCTTTTCCAAAAATCCCATTCTTACTGCAGTGTAGTTTGTATAAATAGTTGATGACAGGCTTTGCCAGTGAAAGGACGGGGCGGCTAGTGGCAGAGACAGTCACATGGCACTTATGCTGATATTACTATTTTTGTACATTCTAATGCCTTATAGTAATGAAAACGTATATTCTACCTAAGGCAAACTAGGCATCATACTCAATATTTACTGTGATGTTGCATTGTAACATGTGAATAAACCTGTATTTTCACATCTCACTAGAATAAAAATTAATTGTGACCCACAGAGAAGGGCAAAGACTTTCACAGACTGTTCTGAATAAATTATACACATCCAAGGTAAACCTAGCTGTTCTAGGGAGAAACACATACACTGTAACTTTACTTTTCCAGTTGCAGATATTGCTCCTAAGAGGTTTGAATTAGTAGAATTATGAAAATCTTGTTGAATGTTTTAATTTGTGAATGTTTGTCCATTGCTTTATTCTAATTGGTTTAGAGCCTGTGAACCATGTACTACCGTGGTGAATGTATGAAATCCTTTGTTCAGAACCCTGTATAAGAGTGTGATTTCTTGATGCAAGAGAGACCCCTTTCCACTTACTCTATAAGGCACAACTATGCTGGAATTCTTCCCCATCACATACTCTGTATTTTACTGATCTGAACTCTACTGAGTTGCTGACTGATTCTGTACCTTAACTGGGCTTTCCACTCTGATTTATTGACTAATTGATTTTGACATAATTGAAATTATTCCTGCATGACTGCACTTCTTAATATAAAACCTTTAAGGTTGAGACTTCATTTCAGATCATTCTTGTAGGATCAAATGTGTTCTACATTTCTGTCATCAAATTGTGATCTTTAAATTCTTAAATCGAGACCCGTCCAGCAGGGAACACCATAGTTGGTCTAAGAGCTACATCACTCCCAATCCATCAAGATACACTCTTGGGCAAGATTGAATGTGTTTCGTGCACTGTCAAAGCTGGAAGCAGAGTTGATGGGTCTGACTGGACCTGTTTGTTATTAATTAGACCAGTATAGGTAAATTGGCTTTTCGAAATTAAGAACTCCACCTTCATGGTTCAGACGGTTTGCCCCGATTTTCAAACTGACCATGACCCAATCTGCATCTCTGATTCCTGACGACTGTGGCAAGATGTAGCAGCTGTCCTGAGATTCCTAAAGCTGTTTTGTGAGTATGAATAGAAAAAAGCAGTGTGCACAAGTAAAACTGTGAGTGAGCGCACACCTAACTGGGGCATGTTGGGATTTGTAGATTGGGAGAGAGTGCAGTCTCATGCGGTGGTCAGATTTTCAATTTAGGTATTATGTGACTTTGGTTTGTGGGTTTGTAGAGACCATGATTAGTATCTTGATGCAATTTGTCTTTGAGTTTGAGGGCTTGCACTGGGGGATTTCACTTATGCTCAAGGTTCTTAATGTACTTTCGATTTAAGCTGTGGTTTAAGTTTGTAGCACTTGTTGAAGTCTATGATCTTAAGATCTAGTTGTTTTGTTGAATGGTCTGTTACAGGTGATGTGTGTACAGTGAGGCGCTATCAGTCAGATTAAAATAGGGACGTGATATCACTGTGTGTGAATGTATTCAATTGGATCAGCATCTGTTCATTCCTTGCACATGAGTTACTATATTGATAAAAAAAAGTAAGCTCCCAAGAGTTTTCTGCTGTGTGATTTTCTTTGTTATTGCAAGTGCTGTGAAAAGCATCATCTCTATCCTCAAAATGTAATTTTCCTTTCCTTTAGGAGAAGCAGATAATAGTAGTGTAGAGAATCCTATTGTGTTTTGTTCATTAACCCCTTCGCTGCCAGGCCTTTTCCCCCTCCTGTGCCAGGCCTTTTTTTGCCTATTTGGGGCAGTTCGCGCTTAGGCCCTCATAACTTTTTGTCCACATAAGCTAACCAAGCCAAATTTGCGTCCTTTTTTTCCAACATCCTAGGGATTCTAGAAGTACCCAGACTTTGTGGGTTCCCTTGAAGGAGGCCAAGAAATTGGCCAAAATACAGTGAAAATTTCGTTTTTTTCAAAAAAATTGGAAAAAGTGGCTGCAGAAGAAGGCTTGTGGATTTCCCCCTGAAAATGGCATCAACAAAGGGTTTGCAGTGCTAAACTCAGCAGCTTCCTAGCTTTCAGGAACAGGCAGACTTGAATCAGAAAACCCAATTTTTCAACACAATTTTGGCATTTTACTGGGGCATACCCCATTTTTGCAATTTTTTGTGCTTTCAGCCTCCTTCCAGTCAGTGACCAGGAATAGGCATGAAACCAATGCTGGATCCCAGAAACCTAACCATTTCTGAAAAGTAGACAAAATTCTGAATTCAGCAAGGGGTCATTTGTGTAGATCCTACAAGGGTTTCCTACAGAAAATAACAACTGAAAAAGAAAAATATTGAAATTGAGGTGAAAAAAACATAAATGTTTCTCTACGTTTTACTCTGTAACTTTTCCCTGCAATGTCAGATTATCGAAAGCAATATACCGTTACGTCTGCTGGACTCCTCTGGTTGCGGGGATATATAGGGCTTGTAGGTTCATCAAGAACCCAAGGAACCCAGAGCCAATAAATGAGCTGCACCCTGACGTGCGTTTTCATTCTATACCGGGTATACAGCAATTCATTTGCTGAAATATAAACAGTAAAAAATTGCTATCAAGAAAACCTTTGCATTTCCAAAAAGGGCACAAGATAAGGTGCTGAGGAGCAGTGGTTATTTGCACATCTCTGAATTCCGGGGTGACCATACAAGCATGTGAATTATAGGGAATTTCTCAAATAGAAAAAATGTAGAGAAAGACAAGGGGCAATAGC
This sequence comes from Pleurodeles waltl, assembly GCF_031143425.1. Taxonomy (NCBI): domain Eukaryota; kingdom Metazoa; phylum Chordata; class Amphibia; order Caudata; family Salamandridae; genus Pleurodeles; species Pleurodeles waltl. Next base: position 770,283,834 of record NC_090449.1, on the reverse strand, counting down.
ACTTGTTTTGCTAATCTATGTTCCCCCAAGTCTCCCGATAAAAATGATACCTCACTTGCGTGGGTAGGCCTAGCGCTGGCGACAGGAAACACCCCAAAGCGCAACGTGGACACATCCTAAATTTTGGAAAAAAACAGAGGTGTTTTTTGCGAAGTGCCTACCTGTAGATTTTGGCCTCTAGCTCAGCCGGCACCTAGGGAAACCTACCAAACCTGTGCATTTCTGAAAACTAGAGACCTAGGGGAATCCAAGGAGGGGTGACTTGCGGGGCTCGGACCAGGTTCTGTTACCCAGAATCCTTTGCAAACCTCAAAATTTGGCTAAAAAAACACATGTTCCTCACATTTCTGTGGCAGAAAGTTCTGGAATCTGAGAGGAGCTACAAATTTCCTTCCACCCAGCGTTCCCCCAAGTCTCCCGATAAAAATGATACCTCACTTGCGTGGGTAGGCCTAGCTCCCGCAGCAGGAAACGCCCCAAAACGCAACGTGGACACATCCCATTTATTGAAAGAAAACAGTGCCTACCTGTGGATTTTGGCCTGTAGCTCACCCGGCACCTAGGGAAACCTACCAAACCTGTGCATTTCTGAAAACTAGAGACCTAGGGGAATCCAAGATGGGGTGACTTGCGGGGCTCGGACCAGGTTCTGTTACCCAGAATCCTTTGCAAACCTCAAAATGTGGCTAAAAAAACACATGTTCCTCACATTTCTGTGGCAGAAAGTTCTGGAATCTGATAGGAGCCACAAATTTCCTTCCACCCAGCGTTCCCCTAAGTCTCTCAATAAAAATGGTACCTCACTTCTGTGGGTAGGCCTAGCGCCCACGAAAGGAAATGGCCCAAAACACAACGTGGACAGAACATATTTTTTTCACAGAAAACAGAGGTGTTTTTTGCAAAGTGCCTACCTGTGGAGTTTGGCCTCTAGCTCAGCCGGCCCCGGGAGGGGGGGGCAGAAATGCCCTAAAATAAATTTGCCCCCCCCAGCCCCCACCCCCCCGGGAGCGACCCTTGCCTAAGGGGTCGCTCCCCCTGCGTGACATTGGCGCCAAAAAACAAATCCCCGGTGCCTAGTGGTTTCTGCCGCCTTGGGGGCAGATTGACCTAAAATCAGCCAATCTGCCCCCAAGGGGGGCAGAAATGGCCTAAATACAATTTGCCCCACAGGGGAGCGACCCTTGCCTGATGGGTCGCTCCCCATCTCGAAAAAAACAAACAAACAAAAAAAAAAACACAACAAAAAAATTTGCCCTGGTGCCCTGAGGGTTGTGCCCCCCCCTGGGGGCAGTTCGGCCTAATAATAGGCCGATCTGCCCCCAGGGGGGCAGAAATGGCCTAAAATAAATTTGGCCCCGCCCAGCCCCCACCCCCCCCCGGGAGCGACCCTTGCCTACGGGGTCGCTCCCCCTGCGTGACATTGGCGCCAAAAAACAAATCCCCGGTGCCTAGTGGTTTCTGCCCCCTTGGGGGCAGATTGACCTAAAATCGGCCAATCTGCCCCCAAGGGGGGCAGAAATGGCCTAAATACAATTTGCCCCCCAGGGGAGCGACCCTTGCCTGATGGGTCGCTCCCCATATCGAAAAAAACAAACAAAAAAAAAAACACAACAAAAAAATTTGCCCTGGTGCCCTGAGGGTTCTGCCCCCCCCTGGGGGCAGTTCGGCCTAATAATAGGCCGATCTGCCCTCAGGGGGGGCAGAAATGGCCTAAAATAAATTATTCCCCCCCTATCCCCCACCCCCCACCGGGAGCGACCCTTGCGTACGGGGTCGCTCCCCCTGCGTGACATTGGCGCCAAACAACAAATCCCCGGTGCCTAGTGGTTTCTGCCCCCTTGGGGGCAGATTGACCTAAAATTGGCCAATCTGCCCCCAGGGGGGCAGAAATGGTCTAAATACAATTTGCCCCCCAGGGGAGCGACCCTTGCCTGATGGGTCGCTCCCCATCTCGAAAAAAACAAACAAACAAAAAAAAAACAACACAACAAAAAAAAAATCCCTGGTGCCTAGAGGGTTCTGCCCCCCCTGGAGGCAGTTCGGCCTAATAATAGGCCGATCTGCCCCCAGGAGGGGCAGAAATGGCCTAAAATAAATTTGCCCCCACCCCCCCCCCGGGAGCGACCCTTGCGTACGGGGTCGCTCCCCCTGCGTGACATTGGCGCCAAACAACAAATCCCCGGTGCCTAGTGGTTTCTGCCCCCTTGGGGGCAGATTGACCTAAAATCGGCCAATCTGCCCCCAAGGGGGGCAGAAATGGCCTAAATACAATTTGCCCCCGAGGGGAGCGACCCTTGCCTGATGGGTCGCTCCCCATCTCGAAAAAAACAAATAAACAAAAAGAAAAACACAACAAAAAAATTTGCCCTGGTGCCCTGAGGGTTCTGCCCCCCCCTGGGGGCAGTTCGGCCTAATAATAGGCCGATCTGCCCCCAGGGGGGCAGAAATGGCCTCAAATAAATTTGCCCCCCCCCCAGCCCCCACCCCCCCCCCCGGGAGCGACCCTTGCCTACGGGGTCGCTCCCCCTGCGTGACATTGGCGCCAAAAAACAAATCCCCGGTGCCTAGTGGTTTCTGCCCCCTTGGGGGCAGATTGACCTAAAATCGGCCAATCTGCCCCCAAGGGGGGCAGAAATGGCCTAAATACAATTTGCCCCCCAGGGGAGCGACCCTTGCCTGATGGGTCGCTCCCCATATCGAAAAAAACAAACAAAAAAAAAAAAAACACAACAAAAAAATTTGCCCTGGTGCCCTGAGGGTTCTGCCCCCCCGTGGGGGCAGTTCGGCCTAATAATAGGCCGATCTGCCCCCAGGGGGGGCAGAAATGGCCTAAAATAAATTATTCCCCCCCTAGCCCCCACCCCCCCCCCGGGAGCGACCCTTGCGTACGGGGTCGCTCCCCCTGCGTGACATTGGCGCCAAACAACAAATCCCCGGTGCCTAGTGGTTTCTGCCCCCTTGGGGGCAGATTGACCTAAAATTGGCCAATCTGCCCCCAGGGGGGCAGAAATGGTCTAAATACAATTTTCCCCCCAGGGGAGCGACCCTTGCCTGATGGGTCGCTCCCCATCTCGAAAAAAACAAACAAACAAAAAAAAAACACAACAAAATAATTTGCCCTGGTGCCCTGAGGGTTCTGCCCCCCCCGGGGCAGTTCGGCCTAATAATAGGCCGATCTGCCCCCAGGGGGGGCAGAAATGGCCTAAAATAAATTCATGCTTTTGCATTTCTTTTTCAATCGCGCTGGAAGCAGAGCTTCCAGCGCGACTAGGGAGGCCCCTGTGACAAATCAGCGCCTTGGGGGGGGAAGGAGGGTGCACGGGGGGCGCGCTAGCGCGCCCCCAAGTTCCCCTGTGCCTAGGACGAGATGATCTCGTCCAAGGCACAGGGGAACTGTAGCCTTGGACGAGATCATCTCGTCCAAGGCACAGAAGGGGTTAAAAGTTTGATGTATACTGTGCTAATTGTGTCATAAGGTGCCATGTAGGGATAGGTCGGTTGTCGTCAGGTGCGGCACTGTGACTGGTTAAGCTTTGCTCCGAGATTGCTGGACAGAAAGTACAGGCCACATTGTGATTCGATCAATTGTGAGAGAAGCTTGCAAAAGGATTGGAGTGATAAGTGGTTGTTGATGATTGCCGAAACATGGGGAACCATTCTTTGATAGTCCCAAAAGTTTAACAAAGGATAAGAAATTATCACCAGAGGGAATACAGTGCCAAAGAAGGGGTTGTGTACATGTGTATCGTTCAAACACTGGCATCAGTATACCAAGAAAGATGGGTATTTACAATTTCCATTATGCTGTACTTTCCACATACCGAAACTTGAGAATCTGAGAAAGAGCCATGAAACCCCGGCCTAGACCCACACAGTTTGATACATTGACACTCTGGGAAAAGGTAGCAAACAAGAAGAACCATGAAAGATATAAGATTTAGACCTGAAATAAAATCTCGTTATGGTTCGATATTCAGGATAATAAGAGGCAAAAGATTTGGCACGAAAACATGACTAAGGCAGTGGGTGCTTACCCAGCAATAGCCAGTGAGAAATCCCCCACCAAAAAGAAACATGAGGATAATCAGGAGGACGATAATAATGATTTTCTAGATGTTTTCTTAAGATGAAGACCACCCTGTACAACTTAGTTTCACCCATAGAGCAATCACCCCAAAATTCCCTGGAGGGAATAATAATGAAAAAAAGAGAAATCCCCCACCAAAAAGAAACATGAGGATGATCAGGAGAGCGATGCTAATGATTTTCTAGATGTTTTCCTAAGATGAAGACCACCTCGTACAACTTAGTTTCACCCACAGAGCAATCACCTCAGAATTCCCTGGAAGGAATAATAATGCTGCATGTGTTTATGTAAAACGTCCTTGTGAAATCCGACAGATACCTCACCAAACCAGACTGAAAGCACCTGTACCCAATGTTTTACCTGAAAATACATTTATTAGGGGGGTGTAAAACCCCAAACATCCCCTTTGAAGCTAGTCCCTTGATTTTCCCGCTCGTACCAGAAGCAATAGATGGTATTACCCCAAACATTAAAAGCATGATTGAAAATGTATCCTAAAAGAAGTCATTAGAGGTTCATGCAACACATTGATTATGGCTTTGCAGAAATCAAATAAAAATACAAGTGCAAGACCGCAGAAAAATTAATAAAAATAGTAATTCCATGCTATCCACTGGTACCAAACCCTGCTGTAACTCCTTTCCATATTCCCCCAGAGGCTGAATGGTTTGCGGTCATTGACTTGCGTAAGGCATTCTTTTCCATTCCTCTCCACAAAGAGAGCCAGTATCTCTTCACGTTCAGATTCCAACATAAGACTCTCAAGTGGTGTCACTCTCGCCAATGGTATTCAGAAAGTCCCTCATCCTTCAATCATACACAGAATAAAATTTTTGAGATGCTAGTGTTGCCTTGCAGTTCAAATTGGTGCAACATATCAATGATCAACTTGTATCACTGATAAAAGAAGCATGAAGACAGGACACAATTACCGTGCTCAACCATCTTTCTGAGAATGGGCACACCGTTTTTTCCTGATAAATTGCAGTATTGCCAGAGAAGTTAGTATCTAGGCCATCAAATTGAAAAAAGAGCTAGGAGAGTTTCACATCAGCATATCTCATCAGTTCTGAAGATCAAATACCCTACCTCACAGAGAGAAGTGTGAATGTTCTTGGGAATGGTGGGCTGTTGTCGTCAATGGATTCTTAACTTTTCCCTTGTGGCAAAGCTCCTACAGATGCTCATGCACAATAATGTCAATGACACTCCACCAATGGATAAAGATAGTCTCTTGGGATGCCAGACTACAACAAATAATTTGTGCTATTCTGTTGTGAACGTGATTTGTGTGCGCTGTCTATTTTGACATAGACAGATGGTGAGGCGAGGAAATCAGTGGCTTATTTCACAGGCACACTTGATCCTGAAGCTGCAGCACTTCCTGGTTGTCTCAAAGCTGTTGCAGCATTCAGTTTGAGTATACAGCAGAGTGATGGCATTGTACTGGGCCACAAGCTCATTGTTATGGTTCGCTGGTCACTGGGATTCTTATGACTTGACTCAAACTCAACACCTGACATATAGTCATCTCACACAATACGAAAGAGTAATTTTGGCTGCTGAGAATGTCTTACTGTGGAACTGCAATGCACTGAAACCTTCAAACCTTTTGCCTTCTCTTGAAGAAGGTGATGAGTATGAGTTTCACCACACTTGTATTGCTGTGACTGAGTTATGCACGAAAGCGAGACCAAACATTCTTGCTTTACCCCTTTTGGAATCTGATCACATCATATTTGTTAATGGTTCTTGCGTGTGAGGCAGCCAGTGTTTTAACAGCAGCTTTTTCCTTGTCTACAACAAGTGGGGTTGTAGAGGCATCCTACGTGTGCCATGTAACCTCTGCAAAAGTGGCCAAACCAATAGCTCTTACAAGGGCATTCAGCTCTTAATCCACCATCTGTCACATTCCATTCATGCAGAAGCTTTGCTCATCTGTGTTATATGTGTAGGTGGAAAAGGTTTGGACTGGTATTTAGAGGAAAGGGTGGGCCTACAAATTCAAACTCACTCACCCAATTCAAACTTAATTTCCTTAGTGTGATTCTCCCTACTGGATTGTACTACTCTTAACTTGTGGCCATACAACATTTTTTCTGACGTTGAGCAAATCCACTCTTGGATCAGGTGAACAAGATGCAGTGTAATCAGGAAGAAGTTTAGACACAGGTTCTTTCATTAATTCCGCAGCCTTCGTTAGATCAGGCTACCATTAGCGCAAATTTACCCTTTTCTGGGTGGCTGTCAAACTCTATTGACCACCATGAGCCAGCTCTAGTAACCTATTGCTAAATTCATTGGCACAACCACTTGTCCACTCTTCATGACCAAATCTCTCTTTATGCTTAAGACTTGTTGAACCTTGGAAAACGCTTGCCAATTACTCTGAAGTGATCTTTCTTTGGGCCAACCTTGCATAATGCATCTCTTAACCTTGTGCAAAAAATGGTCACTGACAAATCCACACGTCACATTCTCCTATGTAATGACCTGACCATAATCATCTATAAAATCAAGCGATTCCACCACACATTGAATATTGTTCTCATCAGAAACAGTGATGTCCTCAGACAGATGGAATCTTGATTTAAAATGTTGACTCTGACATCGTCTTTTCCTGCAATAAACTGGATTTCAAAGTTGAATTGGTACATTATTGATAGAAATCTAACAATCTTGGGGAAGCCTTGCCCAGACAATTTCCATCTATTATAAATGCTTGTCGTTTGTGATCAGTGAATATTTGGAATATTTTACACCAAACATAAGTTGAAAAATATTCTGCTTCCCAAACAAATGCAAGTGCCTGACATTCTATTGTGCTATAGTTTCTTTTAGAAGTGAGCAGACACCATAAAGCAAATACTACTCCCTTTACACGTTTACCACTGACTTGTTCTATGACAGACCCTAATCAACATACACCTGCATCAACAGGGATAACACAGTGGTCACCTTCAACATATGGTGATAGTGCATTAACAATCACATGTTAGTCTTAATAAAAGCATCCTTTTCCTCGCCACCTGAAATAAACCTGTTGTCTTTTTTGAGTAACAAAGCATGAACAGTACTCACAAATCCCAAGGAGATGGAATGTGTAATCAACATCAGAAGGTTGTGGAGCATCAGTAATGACTTTGACAGATAATCAATGGCCCAAATACTCCACTCTGCTGGTTGAAAACGTACACTTCTCCTTTCTGACAGTAATTCCATGTTCCATCAAAATGTCCAAAATTATGTTTAATGTTCTAATGTTCTATTGTATTTATCCATCTTTCCATTATTAACAAAAATGTCCTCCTGGTACGTGTAAACTCTGGACACACTCACAAATAGATTATACATCAAGTTGTAGAATACAGATCCTGCTGATGTGAGGTGAAACAGCAAATGCATAAAGTAAAAGTACCCAAAAGGGTTATGAATGTGGTGAACTGTTTTGATTTCTTTGCAAACTGAATTTGGTGGTATGCAGATCTCTGGTCAATTGTTGTGAAATGCATTGTGCCACCCAATTGTGCAAAAATCTCTAATAATTTGGACAATGGATAGCAATCAATTAAAATATTTTTGTTTAGAGACCTGTGATCTGCACACCATTTTTTGGCAACCACTACTGCGGTGACCCATTCTTCTGAATTAACTAGCTTAATGACTCTGTCTTATACTAATTTATCTAAATGGTAAACAGCTCTGGTCTCTCCAGCCAAAAGCATTGTATCATCTTTTTGCTACATACACTTTGGGGTGTATAACTCTATCTTCATTTGTAATGTCTTCTAAGAAAGAAGCCAGCATATCAATATTGGTACAACCGAAAGCTACTGGATTCATGTCACTAGGGAATAAAGTCACCATTTGCCAAAACATACTATTCATCAATGATGACGACCATCGGGCAGCCAAAACCAACAGTAACATTGAGTTGTACAGGCCACACCACAGTCTCACAAACTGGATCACTATTATTCACTACATTTGATATAGCTTTGTAATCACTAATGGATAGCACAATGTTACAATTACACCAGTCACACTCATAAACCATTACCTACCTAAGTCAGTTTCTGTTTGCTTTTACACATTTTTGGAAAGTGTCCCGGTTTACCACACTTATTACACTTTTTGTTAGTTGCTGGACAGCTCTCTGCATTAGCAATATGGAATCTTGAACCACATAGGTAACACCCTGTGTTGGATTTAGTTTCATAGGCTTTGTTTACATCTTTCTTTGCTTCAGTACTTGAAGCTATAGTAATTGATGCAACTGCTGGCGGTAAAAAATTGCCCACTTTGTTGATTTCTTTAGCTGCCCACATGGACTTTTCAATGCGTTTTACAATGCCCACCGTCTCGCTCAAAGTAGGTTTTTTAAGCAAAGTAATTGTTCTTGACCATTACTCTCAAAGCATTTAACCACAAATTGGTCACACAAACAGTAGTCAATCGTACCTTCAAACCCACATGAGATTTGGAACAGATGACAACATAAAAAATCATCTATAAGCATGTGCTAAATGGCACGTGAACAAGAACATTCCAAGTCAAACGATTCAACAGGAACCTCACCAGTAGGTAGGATGTAACCAGCTCATACCGCATCCATAGGCAGAAACTCGACCTGACAGGGATACACCACTCACATTGATGACATCACACATTCCCCATGATTCACTGCATTCCACACCAGCCTAGAGCAGAGGACAGTATAAGACATATCTTTTCCCTCATAAAGAATAGCAGCACAACAAAGAAGAAGAACTTAAAAGAACATAAGTACCAGGGCTCAATATGGCCACACTGAAAGAATAGAACTAATTTGACTTATAATACAAAAACAATTATGAAACAATGAAAGTAAAAAATATCTTATAAACCCACGCACACACAGTACAAGAGATAAACTGAAAACTAAGCACAACCATACACAACTTCATACAGGGCAAATGGCGACTCACACAAGCTCACACACTCCTTCACACAGGGAATTCAATTGCACACTCACCCAAAAATAATCTTGACACAAATAACTTGCATGTGCATCACACCCAGCGGACTCTCCATGCAAACAGCATAGGACACTCAACTCAGCGGAGTACGCACCCTTCATGCAAACAGCACACGGGCTTTCAACTCAGTGGAGTATGCACCCTGACACAAACTGCAAACAGACCTGCCATCCTGTGGATTAGGCAACCTTGATGCAAACAGTTCATGGGTATTCAATCCAGTGGAGTACACAAGATTCATACAAAAGGAACAAAGGTGGAGTGTATATCCTCCACAGACACATTGCATGGGCATCTAAATACATTGGGACTCCCTACCAAATGGACTGTAACCAAAAGTATGCCAGTTGTCAAAATGTGGACACTATTGCCAAACACCTCAGTACTACACACACTCCCCTGTGATTGACCCACACACCCATGCTGCTCACATTAAAAACATTGCAAGCAACTCAGCAATCAAATAGGCAGTGAAGTTGGGTGATGAGATACATATTGCATGGCGCACAAAATGAAACACTCATTTTCACTAAATACCCATGGATGCCAAACCAACTACAATAGAATTATTTAAAATCAACCCATGCATTAGCACAAACATTGGTATACTTTGGCAACAGAGAAAATGCAGCTCCAAAATGTATTTTAAATTGCACACTGATGCTGCCAACACTTTTAATTAGTGAGTCAAAAGGGTTGAGACTTAGGACTGTGGCCATGTGGATCTCATAAGATGATGACCCTTGTGCAAAAGAAACCTTCACAGGACAACATTCAAAGTCAAAACCATAAGGGTTTACTAGAATTTAAGTATCAATTGCAGAAGGCAAAAAGTATTTAGTCAAATTCACATCAGCATCAATAATGCATCAAGTATTGACATTTCTAGAGGATTAACAGAAGATCAAACACCAAAGCAAGTAAATAGCTGGAACCAACGTATAGTTCAGCAGGAAGACAAACACAAATCTGCTCTGTTTAAAAGTGAAGGAAAGTCTAAGTATAAATCAACAAGCAGTATGATACAGAGGCTGCTCAGTTAGAAAGGCAAAATAGGTCTAAAAATATACAGACTGACATGGAGTCTGCTTTCATGGAAGTAGGCAAAATGTCTAACATCGCACAAAAAGAGCACATTTTATTGACTTCAGGCAGTGGGAGCCACACACTTGACATGGTGGGATTTTAACTAATGGGGCTGTACTCATAAAGGGGATTTTTCCAACTTTGGAGGAGGTGTTAATCCATCCCAAAAGTGCTGGTAAAGTGACGGATATACCACCAGCCGTGTTACGAGTCCATTATATCCTATGGAACTTGTAATACGGCTGGTGGTATATCCGTCACATTTGGGACGGATTAACACCTCCTCCAAAGTTGTAATAACCCCCTAAGTTCCTTACACATAAACGGGTAGCTTTTCTAGCAATCATGATACATAAAAAAGAAACATTTAGGAAGTCCTTCTTTCCTGCATAATCATAATAAGGTGTACACAGGAAATGAAGGAAATAGCATGGCATTTGTGCAACAAATAAAAACAATAGACAGTACAACTGATGAACACGTCTTAGAGACAAATACCCTGAGTTTATTACAAATACAGAAACATTCTGCACATGGTTTCCTTCCAGAAAACATAAATGAATACATTTGAGCTCAACAAGTTAACAGTACCATGAAATTAATTACATTTCCCTTATGTTGTATGTAATTTTCAAAGCACATTTTTCTTTCTGTAACTGCAAAACGAATGTCAGTGCAGCCTAACCAGGCCTAATCATGTCAATTTAAGCCTGGCTATGCTAATTAAAACACATTTTAACTAAGCATTGTTTTGATTATTAAAACACATTTAAAATTCAAATAAACTAGCTCATGCTGTACACATTAACATTTGCAGGCAACTCAGAAAACTAGCACTATAGATGGGCGATGAAGTACATCTTCCAAGGCACACAAAATAAACACTTGTTTTCAATAAATTTCCATCAATGCCAAACTCATTGTCAGCAGAAATAATTCAAATAAACCCATGCATGAGTACAAACACTGGTATACTTCAGCATCGGAGAAAATATAGTACCAAAATATACTTCAACTTACACATTGTATGTGATTGAAAGTGAAGCAGCTGTTGCTTGTCGCACGATTCCACGGATTATAGCCTGAAAATGATTCTTCTTCTTTACCACAATTTTTATTGTTAGTGAACATTGTACATGGAGCAGAAAAAATGTGAGAGGTTGAACACCAGCTTTCTTAATATCTGTGAACGAGACATATTCTCCATTGGTAGGCAGTTTCTCGAGTGACAAAAAACACATTTCAGAACAGTTTGTCTTGTGAGTGATAAAGCAGGTTAGTCCTACTTCATTTTTGATAGTCTGGATAGTATATCTTTCATTTTGCAGAATTTCAGTTGCAGGTTCATCTTCTCAGCCTCATCAACACTGTTGCCTCTTGAAGTTGCATACTGGAAAGAAGCCCCAGAAAGCAGGCACCAGAACAGTAACTTTATTAAGGAACGCGTTATAAGTAAAGGAACGCCACAAGGAGCTAGGATGTGTTAACGCGTCCCTTTATGACTAATTTACTCACTTTGGGACTCGTTTTAGGCCAATGTATCTTTTGACCCTGATTGAAGACACCTTAGGACGAGATAACTAATCAGCATGTCAATGAATATATCAATAACGTCATCAAAGTTCACAGTAATACGACAATTCAAATTAGTCAAAGACATTAATAAAACTCAGAAACCACCATGACCTTGCAGTCATGAATAACCACACCAGTTTAGTACTCTTATTTAAAGTTTATTCCCTATTAATTACAATTCTACTAGCAAGTTTATTAGCCAAGAAACACATTAGCATAGTCACAATATGGCAACTCTGATAAGATTTCATCAAAGCAAGAATCACGAATATTAGAACATAGCACGGAGTCAACATAGGTAATCTTTTAGCAAAGTATCATTATCACGTTATTCAACAAAGCAGCGTGACAAAGTGTCTGGGTCATAGTAAATCGCATCAGCATCTCCCTAACTCCCTCATTTCCATGTGTCAAGGGTTTTTATCCCATTTTCGTTGTACAATCCCCTAATTCTCATTGGTTGAGGGGTTGCACCCCATTATCTCCCTCCAATAGAGTTTTAATTACTTCATTGAATTTGTCACCCCACAAATGTTCTCACGTAATTTATTGGTCCTTATGATTGACGTCTTCAGCGGGTAGAATGTCCGGTATGATTTCATACTCTCTTGGTCTTATTTGCATCTTTAGTCAGTGGTTCCATTGTCTGTACCGGTTCAGGCGACCTTGTACCTGCAAGTAGTCTACACTGTTGCATTCAGCAAGAATGTTTCACTAAGCCAGTTGAATTTCATGAGGACGGATCTACTACAGTTACATTCATCTCCTAGTTTGGAAAAACAAGAGTTCATGTCCGTCAGCAAGTCAGCACACTGCACGTTAGAAAAACACATTTAATATGAATCCGGGCAGCTAGGCCACGACTAATGCTAACTAAGGCCTAATGATTTTTTAGCAAAATGTTAGCATACAACCTTTTAATATTAGTGCAAAATCATTTCTTAGCATAATATTTTATCATTATTAGTCAGTTTCATTAGTCCCCGTATATATTGACGGCCACTCCCCGTGGGCACATTTCAAGCATGCGTTTAGCAAAATACATTAATACATTTTCTATGCGGCATTATTACACATTAGTCCATAAACATTTCATGTTAATTTCCAAGCATATGAGCTACGCTCTCCCAGATGTTACCAGTTCAAGCCCCACCTGCAAACAGAAACTCCAACTGATAGGTACAACACTCACATTAATAACATCCCACATTTCTTATGACTTGCAACATTCCACACCTGGCTAGAAAAGACAACACCCCAGACTAGAGTGGAAGACAGTATACCACAGGTAGACTAAAAGATGTAGGTGATTCTTTTTAAAAACAATATTATCAATTGGGGCCGTCATGCCAGTCTGTTTGATCGTGATACGGCCTCAAGGCCACATGGAGGGTCACCAATATTGTTCGCATAGCCACGCACACCTCCAAGTAGATGTGCATTTTTTATATATAGACTTTGTGATTACACAATTGAGAGAGATCACGTGTGATTGCTGAACGGGGGAGTACCATTTCATTGCCACACTAAGTAATACTACATTCCTTCCAATGTTTAGATCAAGCAAACCACTTCATAAGAGAGTTACATGAAAGACAAGGAGGGTGGGAGAGCGAGAGAAAGATATACCATATTTTAACTATTTGCTGTTGCAGAATTCCGATGGTTGCAGTTAATACTACAAGGCATTGTTTCTTTTACTGTTCATAGTCCTTGTAACACTGAGATGGTAGTGAATTGGGCTTAAACTAGTAGGGGTTCCTACCAGACCGTGGATTATTTGAATCAAGTGTTGAAGTTAAGACCTGATCTCGTGCATAGTTCTTTTCACATCCCTCGGCCACATCTACCAGGGCAGAATGCCTCGTCAAGATTCTTTTGGGTGAGACTGTGGGCTCGGTGCTCTGCACTAAAGGAGACACAGGTGACATCCTTCTGTGTTTGTTTGTTGACAACCTCTGTTGTGATGCTTGCATCAAATTCTCTTGAGAAGCAAACTGTTGTGAGTAATATGGGGCTTCCCTTAAGTTTCAGTTTTCATGGTGCCCGTGACCTTAGACAAACATTATGTGTGAGGGCCTAATCTGGATTTAAACTTTCATCCCCCATGATGGGTGAGCAGCAGCACAGGGTCATCAGCATTGAGTGTTCAATTCTTTGCATACCAGCGTCAGCCTGCAGCTTCATTGTTCCTTTGTCTGCAATCCCTGATGGCCTCAATGGTCTCAACAATGGCTCAGGCTGTACTGCTACTTGGCATGATAAGCAATCAGATACGGCCCTTTCAACATGGGCTTCAGGATCTGGAAATTTCTGAGTCTCATTTTGGTTTGGACAATGGGTGAGTCTGGTGGGCGTCTTGCTTGAGTCTCCGTATTAGTCTGAGAAAAATCACTGTGCATTCAGGCTTCAGGCCTATAACTTGTCTGTTCCTTCATAATGGTCACCATTCATTGGTCTCAAGACCTCTCACTTGTTGGAAACACTCGTCGTCTTTGCAGGCTCGACTGATTTCTGTCAATGTGAGAGGCTTGGGTTTGGAGCTCTCTGTGACCATGCAGACATATTCCTCCATGTCTTGAGACTGCTCTTGTTGCACATGGGTATCAGCTCTTTTGAGGTGGGACAAATAATCAACTGGAATATCCTGCTACAGTCCATGCTGTACCTCAAAAGAATATTCTTGGATTCTCGAGATCCACTTTCTGATCCTTGGTGAAAGATTGGACTTTGATTCTTGAAAGAGGGACACTAGGGGGTTATGGTCCGTACAAATTCTGAAGGTATTGCCTTATAAAGCGTAGTGCAGGCAGTCTCACAGCAACTCAGTACTTGTCTCTCTATTTGGGCATAGTTCTGTTCCATTTCAGTTAAAGCCCTGCTTGGCCTGACAGTGTGATCCCAGATATTGTTGTGTTGCTTATGAATCAGCACTGTCTCAAGCCCTATGGTGCTGGCATCACAACTAATTCTGCATCAACCGACTGTAGTATTTCTTAGTGGTCTATGCTGATGGGGCTGCTTTAGATTTCTCAAACACTTTCTGTTGGTCTACTTCCCATGTCCACAGTATGTTTACCTTGAGAAGGTCTTATAGGAGTTTTGATGCAGCAGCTTTTAAAGAACCCACCACATTGAGTGACCATGACCAGTAAGCTCCTCACTTCTGATACACTGTTTGGTAGGCATGCTAACTGGACATCTTGGACTTTTCTGGGGTGTGGGGCACATCTTAACTTAATGTTATTTGTTAGAAACTCACACTTCTCCTGATGGACTGGCAGGCCACTTTGATTCCCTCGTACAGTGTTTGTAGGTGGCGTGATGTTGTTCAGTGGAAGAAGCGTGAACCAGAATGCTATGCTGATATTTAGTACTTTGTGTAGAATTGGCAACATTTCATTGATGCAATTCTGAAACACCTCTGATGCACAGCAGCTTCAAAGTTCAGTCTGCTGTAGTGTTGCAATCCTATAGACGCTGAAAACGTTGCTATGTATCTTTATTCTTTGGTGAACCTGCTCCAGTGATAACTAGATTTCAAGTCTATTTTTGAAATTCACTTGGCTCCATTTAGTTCTGTTATGATGTTGTCAACAGTAAGTGTCAGGTGAAATTTTATTTTGATGGCTTTTTTCGGCATGGGCATGTGGATGCTGATAGCTTCAGGTTACTTTGATTTATGGCTATGACGATGATGGATACGTATGAGTTAGGGCTGTCAACCTTTCCTTTGACGCCAGCCACTTCCAGGTGTTCTCGTTCCTGTTGGACCTGTGCCTGAAAGTGGAATGGAATCCTGCAATAGTGGCAGGAGCTATTGGTAGGCTTGTGAAGCCAATGAGAAGTCTGACTTTCCTTTGAGCCAGCTGTTGCCTTGAAATACATCTGCAAATTCTTTCAACATGAGAGTGATGTACTGTTGTTATACCCCAAATGCGAAGGCAATAACTTCAGAGATTCAGTATTTTTGCAGCTGGTTATTGTTGTGCCCTTGGTTTTGATGACAAAGAAGCAGGTTGAGATGGACTTTTCTTGTTACGCTGCTTTAGAGGTGAAGATACCAGCTAGGTCAATGGGGTAGAGCTGTCATGGGTGTAGATTTGGTGTTCTATGGCTGGTGCACCATACAATTTCTTGTAATCATTTATTGACATAATACATACTATGGTGCCAGTGTCACTGAGACTGGTAATTGGTCGTATGGCTCTCTTCATCATCATATTTCTTTCTTTAATGCCAGTCAGGTAATTTTTTAATCATGTTACCAATGTTTTCCATCTTCCGACCGCTTAGAATGGAGCAGACAGCATTTCAAATGGTTGGATAGCTTTCACTGAGTTGTGAGGCATGGTGAGCGATGGCAGAGGGTTCCAGGCCCAGGAAGAACAGTCACTGACAGGGACATTGCAGATACAGGCTCACACATGCTGGAGGAAGTGGGAGGCAGGTGTGGTCATGCTCCCAAGGACGTGGATGGTATTAAGCGCTGGAATAGGTCACCACCAGTGCTCACCACAAAGGTATGCTCACCTCAGACAGGATGTTGAAGCATGAGACGTAAGGTGATATACTGCTGTTGCAGCAGCAGTGGTAGACAGTTGCTGCTTGACATGGGCCCTCAGGATCAGTGCCAAAACTGATCTTGTGCTCATAAAAATTCCAGATTCTCAACTTGGAGGCCAGGGCCATCAAATCAGCTGCTGTGGGACTGCAGTACAAGAGTACTGGCGTACAGTCTAGCACACACTTGCTCAAAATAAGCGAGACACACGACTTGCAGAGGCACCAGCACAGGTAGAGATTTCACATAGTGGCCTGCAGGGCTGGGAGGTCGCCAGCAGAAAGAAGGCAGCAGTTGCATTTGGGATACAAATAGGGAGAGGTGGTGTCAGGCTCAGGGGGCTGTGTCCTACTCGCCACATTGTTAGATCACAATGGGTCCTCAAGACCACACAGAGGGTCACACAATAAGACAGACACCCGTCTTCTTTTTTGTCGCCAAGCACCCCTACACGCAGGTGTGCACTCTTTAGTTATTGACTTTGTGACAACATACTTGGAACTAGGGACCAGGAGTGTCAGCTATTATTTCTACATGTTAACTCCAACTAGGTGTGCAGGAAAGTCGACATTTAAGAGGGAGATCCCGTTAGAGTAACGTAACCATCTTAGGAGGATGCTCGCAAATAGAGTGACCATATTGCAATCTATGTGGGCATGTTGATTTTTTTGGAGGGTGGCTATCTTTGAATAGAGAGTGACAGCCTCCAAATTCAGTCAAAGTGACAGGCTTACTGTGTAGAAACAGCTCTGATCTTCCACTCAGGCACTTTGGACCAAGACAAAAAGGACCTTATGAGTCCAGGGTTGTGTGGGTGGGTTGTGTCAGGTTTTTATTAACCTGTCTGGGGTAAACGTTTTGTATCTTCCCTGTGCACGTGATGGCTATGTTACAACTCGTCTGTGTCATGCAGTGATACTAGGTGAGACTTACAGGTGCCAGGCAGTGGAAAAATGTGTGTGTATGGTGGGCAAAGTCCCTCCACCCTAGTGTTGCACTCTTTTTGCTTTGCAGAGCTCACTACATGGTTCTTTGATGGTGGCTGGTCAATGGTTGCCCTAGTGGGGCACAAGGGGTGAGTATCAGTAAAGGGGCAGGTTTTGGGAATGCATGACGCCTGTTCTGTGCAGCTTATGGGACTGGACAATTCTTAAAGTAATATTGCCACATGAACTAGATACAATTTCAAGCTTACTGAAGTGTTTAAGGGCCTGATTTAGATCTTGACTGGGATTACCGCTGTCCTGCTGAGGCGATGGTCCCAAGTACTCCGTCAAGCTGACGGAGTTCCGACCGCTGTATTTATATGTAAATACTGAACTGCAGACCACCTCGACAGAGTAATCTCTGCTGCGTCCGAGCTGCCACCCGCTGAGGAGGTGGACACCTATGCTGATGAACAAAACTCAGTCGCCAAAAGGCTGGCAGATTCCTGCCAACCACATTTAGATGTTACAGTTGTACAGGTGTTATACTAGCTGCAGATTGCTGACAGAGGGAGCCTGTTGCAGGATTCAATTTACATTGTACAATGGCTGTGGCTATGGAAAGGATGGTAGTAGCACACACCTCATTTACTGTAACTATGTGTCCACTAGCATAACAGACTACACAACACACTCCATGCACACCAGGATCCTTTGCCAATTCACCACAACACAACATTTACATGGAGGAAACACACAGGGGGTTATTCTAACTTTGGAGGAGGTGTTAATCCGTCCCAAAAGTGACGGAAAAGTGACGGATTTATCACCAGCCGTATTACGAGTCCATTATATCCTATGGAACTCGTAATACGGCTGGTGGTATATCCGTCACTTTACCATCACTTTTGGGACGGATTAACACTCCTCCAAAGTTAGAATAACCCCCACAATGTCATACATCCATAACACAACATTCACACACTACTGATGCAACACCCACATAAAACAGAACCACAACTACCAACACAATGTCACAATCAGCTACACTAACACACTCACACAAAAGCACACCTACACACACTACAACAACCACACTCACCTGAATGCTGCACACAGCAAAACATCACAACCCAAACATACATGACAAACACCAGACCCATATACAAGTGTCATAAATACAGACATAACCCCGTCACCCACTCCAGCTCCATCCGCCTCAGCCAGCCAATCCACTGCCACCCTTACTTCTCCCTTCCAATTCTCCTTGTACCTTGTCAAGTTGACAAGTATTTCAGAACTACTATGTGGTGCAGGCCAAGAAGGGGAATACGAGACTTTGTGGATGTGACCATGTGCTTCCAATGTTTACTTTTAGGTTAGGTTTTGGGGCACGTATCAGAGACCTGGAGTGGTTGCGATTACAGTGCAGCAAGTTTTGTGTTCTCTAGGAGTGGTGTCTGATTCAGAACAACAACTCACTTTAGTCTTAGGGTAGCAGGTCAGCACCAGAACAGGAGGAACAATAGCGCCTTGGTGAAAACATCCTTTCCAGTGCAGCACATGGCCAGCAAAGCATGCTGGAAGAACCACCACCTTTAATAATGTTGAACAGAGAAAAACAGTTCAGAGCAGCAATTGGGGAATGATGAGTGGCTTCAGCAGACCTGCAATCAGATTGGTCTGCTCCACAAGCTTTCTTCAAACCCTCCCCTCACAATGTCAATCGCCACTTGTAACAAAGGTCTCTGTCCCTTTCTTTGAATGGTATGGAGAGACCTGAAGGTAATTTGTGGTGGTGATGTGACTTTTTGAATGGGATGGTCAGCGACATACATGCGTCGATCATGGTGGCTCCCTTCCAGTTAGATGACTACATGATAAGGGAGTACAGGAGCAGAGCTTGGTGGTTCTTCTTGTGAGAGCAAGTAGGTTCTCATCTCACAAAGCAGTCTACTTCCTTTCCTTTAGGTGTCAGCAAAGTGAGGCTTTTCCTCTTTAGATAATGGAGCATGCACAACACTATTCAGAAGGGACAAACAGATTGTCAGTCCTTTCATCCATACTGGTGTACAGAATTCACGTCATAATAAAAATTAAGATGAGTACCTGGCTCTCAGGGCCAGATTCTATTAAATACACTGGCTATTGAGCCCAAATGGCCACTCATATTCCTAGTCATACTCAAACATTTTGGATATTCCAAGTAAAAAGTGCAGCTCAATTTAAGTGTTTTGTATTTCAATTCAAACTAGCTTCCCAAAATGTGAATAATCCCAGTGATTTTCTTGAGCCTGGCAGGCATCCCGTACTATCCAGTGAATATGTGTATTAATTAGATTTTATACATTTCTAGCCATTCAGTGTCAGCTTTCTTGGCAGACTGGACACAGATTGTGGGAGATAGGGAGCTAGCCCATATCCTTAGTTTAAGTGTTTGGCAGTGGGCTTTCACTTAACCACAGTACATTTTTGAGGTGTTCCCTCTCACATGTCACAGACTGATGTGATTGGCTAGATCCATGGAGGGTGAATGAAATAATCTTAGAGCTCCAATGAAAAGCGTATAAATCCAAATCAGACTGATAACACTTCTGATGGCTGATGAAGGAAAGAGGAAGAAAGAACAGTGCAGGAGAACTTTCACGAAATGGGTGTTGGCATACTTTCTTATTAGCGTTGTTCCTTCGAAGCACCTTTAAATCCTGGGACTACATACATTCAGCAAGACCTAAAACTGTGCTACATCCCTCCTCATGTACCCAAACATGATTTAACTCACACCATTTAACTCACATCATTTGGGAATGAGTGCCGCTAGTAATGCCTATATAACTATAGGTCACCTGCCACTAATCATTAACCATTAGTCATGTCATGGCTTGGTCATGGGTATACCAGTCAGCCATAGTAAGTGGAGGTCCACGTTGGTTGGATCCCTAAAGTTCAGAGAAGCTTACAAGTCTCACTGGGAGCATCGGAAACAAGATCCCCGGGTGTGACTTTTCTACTGCCTTCTCAGGCACACCAGTGAGAATATTAGGAAATCGAGTATCATGTCACTTGTTAATTCCAATGATTTAACAAGGGATGTTTTTCGAAGGAGACTTTTTAGGCACCGGAAAAGGTTGGATTTAATTCTTGCCAGCTCTTAAAAGTAATAAACATAATATTTTCAGGATGGATGGGTTTTTATGGCAACATCAATGTCTGATTGGGGCTACAGTACTGTTTTCTGTAGGGCATACGACTGTAAAGACAGTAGGAGAGTAATGAAATAAATGGACTCCAGCTCTTTTAAGAGCTATATCGTTCTGTCAAGGCATATCTGAGCTCTGGTAGCAACTTGCCTTTTTAGTTTCCCTCCATCCTGCTCCCTTCTGTCCACTGTATAGATATGTTTCGTCACCAGTTGGATCTAGAGACTCTACTTTTGGATAGGGTGCAATTTTTCAGTCATGGGACAGGGAAGAAAAGTGAGTGTAGTTAATTTTGGTAGTATTTGTGGATAGTTTAACGTCCAACACAAAGGCCTGGTTAGGGAAAACAGAAGGAATGTGTTTACCTGAAACACTGATTATACATTTGGAATATTTAAAAGCAAGGAGAGGATTGTGAAGTTCTAGCAGAAAAATAATATAAGGAAGGCACCTCGTAGATGGATGATGGGGTCCATTTGTTTCTCTATTGAAGAATGTTATCATTTGAGGTGGAATAAATCATTTTAAAAACATTGGAGCAATACAAAGGCGAGGAAAGAAGAGGATTGGGAAGTCATGTTTTAGGGAAACTTAAGATGGTCGGATAGTTTTTTTAAAACTCTTTTACTATTTATTACAGAGGCACAAAACACATAATACAGTGCATTCAGATAAACTAAAAGTTGTACAGTAGAGCCTTCCCTCAGCCCTCTATATGCCCCCACTGTCCCTTTTTTAGTCTCCCGTCATTCCTCCCGGTGACTCTCCTTTCTCTTACCTCTTCAAAGGACGATTGCGCTTTCAGTTCAACTCTTCACCATCTCCTATGATTTCCTGCACTACACCAACCCCATAATGCTATCTCTATGCTCCCCACACTTTATCAAATTTCCTAAGGCATTCCCTAAATTGAAATACCATCATTTGCGCTTCTATACACATATTCATTCCCTTTTTCTATCTTGTTACAGTTGGGATCTGTGACCCTCCACACAGCCTAGCCACATCTCCCTCAGCCACCATAAACCCCAACAAACAGAATCCCAAGGGTAATCACAAGGGTCTAAGCGATATAGCCACATAATTAGGGATCCCTAGTATTACCTGTTGCACTGTTCCTGGCATCTCCAGGGCCAGAACCACCTCCTGCTCCGTGATTACTCCCCTCCAGTAGTTGCTGAGTTTGGAGAATCCCCATATCGTGTGTGTATAAATGTGCCAAACTTGGTGGTACATCTCAGGAAGTTCGGGCTGCTCGCCCATCCCTTCCTAAAATTTTTAATAAATCCTATGCAATATCTTGAGTGGTACTAATTGCAGACACACCTTGATGGCCTCCTCCCTGTGATGCATCAGGGCCACCGTCCAGTCTATATCCTCCATCAAACCAATATCTTCTTCCCATTTGCTTTGGGAGACCATCTGGTGTGTGATTTATTAGAGTACAATAGAGTTGTGATACTGGTCTGTGGTCTAGCTCTCACTGTAGCATCCAGGCATCTAACGGCATATGGTCTGGGGATATCTCTTCTAATTGCCTGCTCCTTCCGGAGTGCATACTTCAGTTGTATATATTTGTTTCTTTGAAAGGTGCTAGCTGGAATTCCCTTTACAGTTCTTCAAAGGATTTCCCCTCTTCCTTCTACAGCACATCTTCCAGGGTTTATGTGCCCACCAATTCCCATTTCTTGAATCCTGCCAGTTTGCCGACTTCTTTCAGGGCTGCCCTCTTCCACAACAGAATGGCAAACATAAGTGTCTCCTGCTACACGATTGCCCTATAAGTCACAATCCCATGCCTTTAGAGTCGCTTTAACTGGTGAGGGCAGGTGTTCCTTTTCTAATTTATTAAATATATCATTAATGTATGTGCCCAGTGCCATCTGCGCCCTCTCAACACAGGCATCAGTTTGCTGTGGGGCGCAAATCTCTAGTTATTAATGAACTGAAGTTGTGTCGCCCTATAATACATTCTGATGTTGAGGACAGCAATTGTCCAATTAGAAAAGGCTCTATGTGGCATTCTCAGGGCTACTCTCGGAGTCCATTCAATCTATAGAAGTCATCATAGTGCGGTGTCGACCTTAATAAAGTAAGTTTCCGGTATCTCAAGTGGGGTGTTTTGTAGGATATAAAGCAACTTAGGCAAAGTAATAAGTTTCCACAACAAAGCCCTATCCATACGAGCTAAGGGCAACTTATTCCATCTGTTCACATCTTCCCTAAACTCATCTATACCTCTACCTAAATTCTCTTCTAGCAATCTTCCTTCATCCATGGTAACTTCTATTCCCAGATACTTAATCTCTACTCTCGAGGTTCGAAATTCCCTAGTTATATCCTTCAGCTCCTCCCAGTCTCCTACCAAGAACAGATTCGAGTTTTCCTAGTTGATGCAATATCCCGAGTACCCCTTGAATACCCAAAGATCAAGAGGACTGCTGGGACTGCCATCCTGAGATTAGTAAGGTAGAGCAGCACATTGTCTGCAATCAGAGAGATTTTTTTAGGTTCTCCTGTTGCCCATGGGAATCCAAAGACATCAGCTCTGCTGCGCACCCAGCTTGGCAATAGCTCAAAGAACAATGCAAAAAGTAATGGGAGGATGAGTACCCCTTCTTGTCCCCCTTCCCAGTTTGAATGGCGTGTATGTTATCCCATTTACCCTCACTGCTGCCGTGGGGTTCTTGTGGAGAAAGGTCACCCAGTCGCAGAATTTAGGCCCATGCCCAAACCGCCTCAGAGGCATATGGAGGAAGTTCCAGTCTATTGATTCAAGTGCCTCCTCGGCATCCAGGGAGATAACTGTTCTAGGCTCAATGCACCCTTTCATTCTATCTAGCCATACCTGTAGCCTTCTGAAGTTGAGGCGGGTAGTATGTTTGGATATGAATCACGTCTGATTTTTGGTCACAACGCCTCATATAAGCCACTGTGACACAGCTGATACGTTACTCATGGCAGGTCGGCCCTGACAGATTAGGTGGAACTGGATATGCAAGATAACCTAGCCTGTAGGACCTTTTGGGGGAAAGTTGATCGAAGACTGACAAGAAAGGCTAATAGGTTTAATCAGACAGAGCAATTGGTCTGAAAGGTTTGCAGGGCTGTTAGCACATAAGTGTATAAGTGAGTATGGCTGTCTAGGGAGAGGCAGTGTCTAGTTAGAGGCAGTGTTTATTTATATAAAAACAAGTGAATGTCTATGTTTTGGTAATGTAATGTAAGGTGTCGTATGTGCCTTGGGTTTAGGTGCAGGGCTTCCAAAATCCTGAGAGCTTCCTGCAGCACACGGCCTTTGTTCATGTGCAGCATGTAATTGATTGCAGGGCCTGTCCTGCAGTCACGCCCTACATCCAAACCCTCTCTTGCACCCAATTCCAGATGGGCATGGCCTTTGGTTGATCGTGGCATGAGGTGGAAGGATGGCCTGGCCACAGGCGCTACTGCACCCAAGCCCCACAGCACCTTTTATGTTGGGGGTTGCTAGGGGTGCACACAGGCCCCTGCAACCCGCTGGTTCCCTTTTCTGTACCCTTCCTGTGTATGGCGAGAGACGACATTGCTCCCACCTGACAGTAGAAGTTTTCTTTTGCTCCCGCTGAGGAGGAACAAATCTAAGTCTCTCTCTCCGCAAGACCACGGGCAGGGAGAATCATTTGTGCTCCCACCACGCTGGGGCTGAAAGTTAATTAGACTTCCCTGCCTGCTCTCTCACAACTGAGCTGGCCCCAGCAAATGAGGTCCGTGGGGGCATAGTATGGCTCAGGGAGGGGGCTGCACATCCCCCATTTAAGAAAACGTCCCATGGGATTGGGCTCCAGGACTATTAAAGAGGCTCATGGAAGGCGGGTGGCGAGTGCTCCCTCCGCTTCATTTAATGCAAAGACCAGGGGATGGGATCCTCAGAGTCTCAAAAAGGCTTGGGGAGGGGCATAGCATGCCCTCTCTCTCTCCTATGAAATACAATGCGCTGTCACTACAGGGTGGGCTGTTTTTTAAAGAGTGGCAGCCGATGATTATTTTTTAAAATTATGTGGCAGATTTTGTGACTGCACCATAAATGTGCGGTAAAAGTTTAAAAAAAATGTTTTTGCCTTCCATTGAGACCCCCTCAACCAGGGTTTTGAGAGCAGGGTATCCCTACTCTGCCCCCTTATATTTGCATGCAAAAACAACAGATGATTAAAAGAGCGCAGAACAAATCAAACATTCACCCCAAATCACAGAGCTGGGTTTAATCCATCATTTTTTTTGCTTACCATGCCATTCCAATTTGGACCTAGCCATATGCAAATCAGTCTTGACCCGGTTCCCAGTGGGAACAGCCCAGCCCGAACTGCCATGCCAGGTCTTCCCTGGACCGGAAACAAGCATTCTGGGACCGGTTTCAGGGTTTCACTCTTGATCAGCCAGGCTGTGATTGGGGGTGAGTGTTTGAAAAGTGTAAGCACTCCGTCCATCATCCTTTTATGTTGCCAAAGTTGTCCTAGTATTTTTAAACATTTTTTTCAGGACTGGATACTCAGTCCCTGAGTCTGAAAATGGCTGCCGCCATGTCTTTGGTGATATGTAGTGTGTGGCAACCTCTTCATGTCTTTTTGGCCCTGAGGACCCCATCCCCTGGGGCCTCCATTTTAAATAGGTGGGTGCCCCATTGCCCTTCCAGAACACCAACCAAGCATATGTTGGGGGATGCGGGTGAGCCGTTTTGTGGCCCTGAGGACCCCATGCCCCAGGTCCTGAAGCTTTCTTAAAGGGATGGGTGCGCTGCCACCCTCCCAAGCCATATTCGGCCCTGGGAGACCCTATCCCCCGGTGCTCAATTTAATTATTATGGGGAGGGTGGCATGCGGCCCTCCTCCCGAGCTGTATTCATCCTTGAGGACCACAGCTCCCAGGGCCCAATGAATTTAATAAGAGAAGGAGAGTACCTACCCCCTTCCCCAAGCCTTAAAAAGACCCTGGGACCCCATTTACCAAGGACATTACTTAATTAAAAGGGAGGTGGCCCCGGACACCCCATCCCCAGGGCTGGCTCTCTTGCTGTGTCCCGGGGAGCCCACCCCCAGGACACAGTAGTTTCCCTGTCCACAAATCTCCCACCAAACTGGAGCAAACAGAAAGTTTTCTCCCAGCTTGTGGGAGCATTGAAAATGTTCCCACTGGCTGAGAGCAGATTTCCTTTCTGTTTTCTCGCCAACACTGTTTTCCTGCAAGCACTGACGTGGGCAGAGAAACAGAACAAGATATTACTCCTGCCTAGAGGGAGTAGCATAACTAGCTGTCCTCTCTGGGCGAGAGCAATGCTGGCTCCCACAACATGTGGGGAGCTATTGGGGGCTCTAGTCCACCCACCACAGCCCCCATCGTGTGCTTGGTGAGTGCCCCAGTTGAGCACCAGGGCACCTGACTTTTTAAAATGGTGGCCTTGGTCTGTGGGGCCCCTCGGGCCAAAACTGTCTCAAGCAAACACATGTGCTCAAGAGAAGAGGTCTCCGGGGGCTAAGAAGGCCCCTCTCCACTTTTAAAATGAATACGGCTCTGGGGAATTAAGTTCCTATTGCCTGATAAGGCTCGGTGAAAAGGTTTAAACTGCTCCCCTTCCCTTTTTAAGTGCATTGGGCCCCATGGGATGGGCTCCTGGAGCCTGAGAAGGCTCAAGGTTGAGGGCTACATGACCTCGCTCCCTTTTTTTTTGTTATTTTTGGCCTCAGGGGATGGGACTCTGGGGCATAATGAGGCTTGGGGAGGTGGGGTGACGCAGCGCACTCCCCTTTTTAAGTGTGTTTGGCCTCAGGGGATGGGGCCCTTGAGCCTCAGAAGGTTTGGGAAGGAGGGGGCCTCATGGCCCCTCTCCCCTTTTTATTGAATTTTGCCCAGGGGAATGGAAATTATTAAGGCACGTGGTGAGGAAGCTGCATGTTCCCTCCTCTTAGATTATGGCCCAGGGGGATGGTGTGCCCGGGCCCATTAAGGCTAAGGGAGGAGGGCATATGACCTCCTCCCTGTTTAGTTGTATTTGGCCCATAGGTTCGGGCCCCTGGGGCCTTTTAAGGCTTGGGAAAGGGGCCTAAGGACACTTCCCCTTTTTTTATTGGGACTGACTGCAGGAGGTGGCGCTCCCGGGAATAATTAAGGGTTCAGGGGGGCTGCATGCCCCTTCCCTTAATATATATCTTTTGGCTCCAGGGGATGGGGTCGACACGGCCAGGAGCAACCAAAGGCTCAGAGTAGGTGTCAAATTGGCAGCCTGCTGGCGGTTTGACCACAGGGCCTAGCGGCAGCCCAAGCATTTGCCAGGCTCCCAGTCTCATGGGGTTGGCTGCCTGGAACGAGAGGGAAGCAGGGTCTGGCTGTAGGATAGGCCCTGTTGCTAACCCCATGCACAATGAAAGGGCGTGTGCAGGGTGGGTTTGTCGGCCTCTGGGTGGGTTTTTGCAGGAAGTTGGACGTAGAGCTTCACTGGAAGCCAGGCCCTGTGGCCAGCATCAGGCTGTGCTCAGCGTGGGACTTGTTGCCTGCGTGGGGGTCAGCTGCTGTGGGTTGGGTTGGCCACAGGCCCTGTAGCCAATCCCCTGCCATGCATGACCAAAGGCCTTTTGCAGTGTGGTGTTGCCTTCTTTTGGAGGGATTCGCCTCAGGGCCTAAAACAGGCCTGGCTCTGCTTGTCAATTTAAAGCAGTCCATTTATACCATCCTGAAATGTCCCATTCTATCCTAGTTTGCAATACAAACTGCAAAACGTATTTCTTTAGTATCTTTGATGCTGTAAATTTCCTCTGTTGTAACTACATATGTGGGCATGTTCATATTTTTGGTATACTGCCAACAGTGCATGCATTCTTGAAGCAATGGTGTGAGCAAAGACGTTTGCTACTATTAATAAAAATGCATATTACACAGTATGAAAAAAAAAACATAGACTTCTAACCTACCAGATATAAAGTATATAATCTGAGCTCCATATAAATATTTCTACAAAAGCATGGCAATCTCTTCTGTCATTAAGGGGGTCATTCCGACCCTGGCGGTCCAAGACCGCCAGGGCCGGGGACCACGGAAGCACCGCCAACAGGCTGGCGGTGCTTCCAGGGCCATTCTGACGCCGCGGTCAGAAAAGGGGATCCGGTGGTTTCCCGCCGGATTACCCCTGGCCCGGAGAATCCTCCATGGCGGCGCTGCTTGCAGCGCCACCATGGGGATTACGACCCCCTTCCCGCCAGCCTGTTTCTGATGGCGGGATCAGGTGTCGTGGGGCCCCTGGGGGCCCCATAAAGATTTTCACTGTCTGCTTTGCAGACAGTGAAAATCGCGACGGGTGCAACTGCACCCGTCGCACCCCTGCAACTCCGCCGGCTCCATTCGGAGCCGGCTTCATTGTTGCAGGGTCTTTCCGGCTGGGCCGGCGGGCGCCCTTTTGGCGGTCGCCCGCCGGCCCAGCGGGAAAGCCAGAATGGCATCCGCGGTCTTCTGACCGCGGAGCGGCCATTTGGCGATGACCGCATGGCGGGCGGCGCCCGCCGCCCGCCGCGGTCAGAATGACCGCCTAAGTCCCTTATATTACAGCAAATCCAATTTCTTCCTATGTGCTTCTTTTGAAAAAAAAAAATAGTTCTTTCTATCCCTCTCTGGCTAATGTTCAACTATCTAATATAGTTAAAACGTGAGTTTGTTGAGGTTATTGTAAGATTTTTTAAATGAACAGCAACAGTAGATTTTATCTTTTGAGATTGGATGTTGGTTCCATCTGTACCAAGAAATGTGCGAGTTCTTATAAGAGATTACAAGCCCTAATGAGAGGGCAGACCACCCCTTGCAGCATGTTTCTGGACACTGTGCTCAGGGCATGTGTGAGTGTCCTCGTTCCCTGGGCCAGGCTGCCGTTTCTGTCCGCCATGAAGGGTGGCAGCAGAACTGCCGAATTCAGAGCTGGATGAAGGATGTTAAAATAGGGCTTTTTCGTCAAGTGCCAAACCAACGCCACGAGTTTCAAGAAATGGGCGAGGAAAAGCTTTATAAATTGCACCTTCCAAGAGAGAGGTCTGGCCATTGAGTGGTATACGAGGTTACCAATTCATTATGAAGTGGAGTCTTTCCTGTGATGTCAGTTTGTTTTTGATTCATATAAAAGGGGCCTTTTCCAATGATGGATGCGTTGCAACAAATGTGTTCCCTTATTTTTCTTTGCACCTTTGCGCTCTTGATGTTTGTTCCTGATTTTCGTTTCTAGCAGCTGAAACCTCCACTGAATCTACTTCTGGATTTTCTTGCTTGGTATTTCCTCCTCCCTGATCTCAGGGGACGTTCGTGTTTTGCTAATACCTCAAGTGTTAATCTTCCTCTTCAATCAAAATCCACAACATTGCTAAGGAAGCCTTTTTACTGTATTTTCTTCCTAGCTGGGACTCTCCTTAGGGAGACACTGACACACTTTTCCCTCGTACTGTTGAGTGTAGAGCGGAGCCATCGCGTCTGGGAGGAGTAACATTCTCTTCTGGCATTCAAAAAGGGAACCCGACAGACCTGCTCAGTGACTACCCCTTCACATTGTTGTTTTTTTCTGCTCTAATCTGACTTTGATCCTATTTGGTTGAGATATATCAGTTAATATGAGCATTTTAACATATTTAGCCTTTGCTGTTACTGATTGGGGATTTTTGTCTGACCACAGGTGATATATATTCTATATAGCTACTCTCTCCTTGGTGTTAATGGGCCACTGAATCGTGAATAGTGTTTTTTTCCGAAAATATTCTCTCGAAGTTTGGTGTGATATGTATCATATCCGCCCGTTGCATTATACTGCATGTCTAGAATACGCTTATTCTATTTGTCAACAATGTTTCTTCAGAACACATAAATGTTTTGTCCCTCTGTTCTTTGTCTGATAATGCAATCCATAAGTCCTCCACTTCCTTTTCTTCAACTTCCCTGTGAGCTACCCATTTGATGCAGAGAGTGGTTCAGGGCTTTCGGTATTTAGACAGGAGCAGCAGATGGACTCCAGTTCAAACCTGATTGATAGAAATGCCTATTGGAACATTCAAAGGGGATGAGGTGGTGATTTTGTTTCCGATATTTAAAACGGAAGACTGCAAATCACCTAACTTAGTGGTCAGACTTCACAAATGTTTTTTTCAAGAGAACAGCAATCATGGAAGACTGTTGACTTGCATTGGCTTCTTTATG
The DNA here is from genome assembly GCF_031143425.1 of Pleurodeles waltl. Taxonomy (NCBI): domain Eukaryota; kingdom Metazoa; phylum Chordata; class Amphibia; order Caudata; family Salamandridae; genus Pleurodeles; species Pleurodeles waltl. Next base: position 770,254,186 of record NC_090449.1, on the reverse strand, counting down.
TGTTCTGATTGCAAAAAGTGACTATAAACATTTCATAGAGCAACAGATTAGAGTGTAATTATTAACAAGATGTTTCAACAAGAGGACCCAGGAACAAAACTGTTAACTCAACTCTAGACAAAGGGGATAAAATAGTCAATAGTACTGTGAGTTCTTGGGACCCAGCCAAGGAATTGAAGAAAAGCAGCTATATAGAGAGAAAGATTGTGTGTGGGTATGTGTGTGTGTGAGGTAAGAGAAATCTAAGTCTATGAGTAATATCTGTTACAGATGTGGTTTGACATTTCCCATTGCTTTGTATATGTTCTGCCCAGCTCGTGACATGGAATGTAACAAATGTGGTTTCAGATTACCTTTTGATAGGCTGTGCAAATCGATTTCAAGGAATGGTAGAGATATTTTGTTCTGGGTGAGCTGAAATAAGTGATGTTGGAAGAATTAAAAGATTTGTGCGTGTCAAGAGTTACTATTAACAGTGTCTCTTTCTTGCATCAGCTACAGCAAAAGGGCCTATGGCAGTGTAAGAAACTGGGTTACTGGTTAAGGGTGCTGGAAACCCCACCCAGGCATCAACCACAGTCCTTATCAGGGAGAACCAAAAACGCCACTAAATTAAGAAGTGTTTAACCCTCTGGTAGCTTGGCACATAGAGGTCAGACTTAACTTGGAGGTAATGTATAAAGTATTTATGCAGCACAGAAACAGTAATTATGCGAAAACACAACACAAGAAAAATCCCAAACCAACTTAGAAAAATAAAGCACATTTCAGTAAATAAAATGGTATCAGCATGACAAATATTCAATGAGAAGCACTGGAGATAAGGAGTTTTAAAGATTTTTGTAGAGCCAAAAACACAAAGTGCCAACAATGAGTATCTGGTTGCGCTGGACTGGGACAAAGTCACAAGTTCAGGCCAAATGCGATGGGACGAGGGCCAGACACAGGAACTAGGGTAGTCCTGGTGAGAATTGTACTTTATGTCCTTGATGCAAAGCTTTGGTCGCTCAGCGTAGGCTCTGATTAGGAGTTGTGTGGTGCTGCAATGCAGTCGTGTGTTGAGTTGCATCGTATGGCATCAGTTTTGATTAGAAGCTGCAAGGGCTATGATGGGAGGTACTGCATTGAGTTGTGTTAGGATGCGTCATGTTCAATGAGGGCACCGATAAGAACCTGTGAGGTCCTGCATAGAGGTGTGTTGCGCTGCATCAGATTTGGAGGGTCTCATAGTTAGACAGGGAGGAGTACACTCTGATGCCAGCCAAGTGTCTGGGACACACCTCTTGGGGATCAGGATTCACTCCGGGCAGAGGCCAGCAGCAGAGTTCCATTAGGTCCAATTGCAGGTTCCGGCAGGTCCAGTGCAGGAGGTCAGGGTAGTTGCTGGGAGGCCTCTGAAGCTTGTTGTGTTCCTGTAGCTCACACAAGAGGTCAGCCAACTGATCCTTGGAGTCATTCAGGATAACCTGTGATGAAAGGTCCAGTCTTCCTTCCCAGAGAGCAGGGCAGGCCTCCAGCAACAATGCAGTCCTCTGAAGGGCAAGGTGGGCCTCAAGCAGCTGGGCATCATCTGATCAACAAGGTAGGGGATATGCAGGTCGGCATTCCTTCTTCTGTAACTTCCACTTGTTCAGGAGTGTGCTCAAGAGTGGCTGAGGAGGTCCAGTATTTCTACCTGGTGCTTTTGTGTTGAGGGACTCCCTGTCCTATCCCTGTATCTAGTTCTGAAAAGTTCTTGCCCGTATCAAGGCTCCAACCTGTCTGGGGTGACAAGAGACAGGGAAAGCCTCATGTCAGATTCCTCTATGTTTTAAGAGGCAAAGCCCTTTTAAGTGTAGGGGGCTGGGTACAGCCCCTTCACCAACCATCCTGTCTGCACCTAACCCCCTTTTGTGTTACGATCTGGAAGCAATACAAAACCTCAAAAGCAGATTCATTCACAGTCAGGTAACCGAGGATGCTGGCAAAAGGCACAAATGATTGGGACAAGAAAATGCCAACTTTCTCAAAAGTGGCATTTTCAGAATTGTAACTTAAAACTTAAAGTCCAGCTTTACCATGAAAGAGGATTTTAAATTATAATTCATTTGAGAGTAAGCAGCATATCTCTATTTGTTCCCAATCCAAAGTTATCACTTAATCAATGTGATAAAACAACCCAGTGTTAGTCAATAGGAGATGTTGGAAATGGCCTTTCTGCAGGGTCACCTCCAAACGTTTTGCCTTCCTCCTTCTCTTTTTCTGACCTCATTTTTGCTGGCTTTTGGATTTTGCACACTTTACCACTGCTAATCAGTGCTAAAGTGCATATGCTCTCTCCTGAAAACATGGTGACATTGGCCCATACCCAACTGGCTTATTTAATTTACTTGTAAGTCTCTAGTCAAGCACACTATATGTGCCCAGGGCCTGTAACTTAAATGCTACTAGTGGGCTGAAGCACTGGTTGTGCCACCCACATAAGTAGCCCCCTAACCATGTCTCAGGCCTACCACTGCAGGGCCTGTGTATGCAGTTTCACTGCCACTTCAACTTGGCATTTAAAAGTAATTGCCGAGCCTTAAACTCCCCTTTTTCTACATATAAGTCACCCCTAAGGTAGGCCCTAGGTAGCCCATAGGGCAGGGTGCTATGTAGGTAAAAGGCAGGACATGAACATGTGTGTTCTATATATCCTGGTAGTGTAAAATACCTAAATTCATTTTTTACACTGCTGTGAGGCCTGCTCCTTTCATAGGATGGCATTAGGGCTACCCTCATATACTGTTTGAGTGGTAGATTCTGATCTGAAAGGAGTAACCAGGTCATACTTAGTATGGCCAGAATGGTAATAGAATATCCTGCTTATTGGTGAAGTTGGATTTAATATTGCTATTCTAGAAATGCCACTTTTAGAAAGTGAGCATTTCTCTACACTCAAATCCTTCTGTGTCTTACAGCCTGCCTCCAATCCACGTCTGGCTGGGTTACTTGAAAGCTCCCTTGTGCATTTCACTCAAACAACCCCAAACACAGGATGCTCAGTCACACCTGCACACATCTGCATACTGAATGGGTCTTCCTGGGCTGGGAGGGTGGAGGGTCTGACACTTACATGTCAAAGGAGAGTGGCCTGCCCTCACACAATGGACTGCCAAACCCTCTACTGGGACCCTGGCAGACAGGATGGAACTGAAAGGGGGCCTTGTGCACTTCTAAGCCACCCTTTGAAGTCTCCCCCACTTCAAAGGCACATGTAGGTTTTTAAGCAGGGTCCCTGACCCCACCAACTCAGAAACTTCTGGACAAGATACCACTGGAGAAGAATCCCAGAACCTGCAGCCGGCCAAGAGGAACTGCGTGGCTGCCCAACATCACCTGACTGCTTTTCTGCAAAGGACTGCTGCCCTGCTGTTGCCCTGCTGCCTTGCTGCCCTCTGGCTCCTCTGAGAAGTGTTCTCCAAGGGCTTGGATAGAGCTTGCCTCCTGTTCCTTGAAGTCTCAGGACCAATAAGACTTCATCTCTGCAAAAAAACTCCTTATGCGTTGAAAATTGACGCACAGCCTGCAAGAAATGATGCACAACCTGCATCGCGGTGAACAAATCACCGCACGCTGAACCGGAACGACGCAGCCCAGCTTCTCGAGAGGAGATCAATGCAGCACCAGCGTTGAGACCGGAACTTCAATGCACGGCCCACTGGATGGACGCAAAGACAAACCGGAACGACGCAGCCCGACTTCCCGCAAGAAGAATCACCGCAGCGCCTGCCTTGCGACAGAAATTTCCACACATCACCCACCAGATTGACGCAGCCTCTGTGACTTCGTCCTGCACGCCCAAGATTTCTCCCCAGTGTCCCCGGTGCATCCAAAAACCCCACAACCCGAAGAGGATCCCAGTCTACGCACCGGAAATCAACACAAAGCCTGCCTTGTGTGAAAACGCGACAACACATCGTCTGTGTGCGCCAGAAAAATTTACGCAGAACCCCCCGTTTTCCACGCATCTCCTCCTCTGCGCCCGCTTGCGGAGAATTTGAACGCAAACCAGGTACTTTGTGCTTGCAAGAGACATTTGTTGCTTTTTAAAGACTAAAAACTTCTTTTATAATTTCCTATAGTGATAACTCAAAGTGTACTTATCAAATCTTGATCGTTTTGACCTGCATTTAACCAGATAAATATTATGCATTTTCCTAAACACTGTGTAGTGTATTTTTGTGGTGGTATATTGTGTTATTGCATGATTTATTGCACAAATACTTTACACATTGCCTTTTAAGTTAAGCCTGACTGCTCAGTGCCAAGCTACCAGAGGGTGTGCACAGGATAATTTGGATTGTGTGTGACTTACCATGACTAGAGTGACGGTCCTTGCTTGGCCAGGGGGAACCTGACTGCCAACCAAAGACCCTATTTCTAACAGGAGAGATAGGCCTTAGAACAGTGAAAAAATACTTTAGGATTTGTTTCACTGCCAGGACATGTGAAACCTAAGAACACATGTCCTACCATTGAAATAAAATGCACCCTGGCCTGTGAGCCTTCTGGGCCTACCTTAGGAGTGAGGCATGTATTAAAAGAAGAACGTTTAGGCCTGGCAAGAGGCTTATTTTGTAAGGTTGAAATAGTGGCTTAAACCTCCACTACAGGCTGGAGTGGCATGCCTGTGACTTGTTTTAAAAGGCTACTTAAGTGAGTGACACAATGAGTACTGTAGGCCCACTGGTAGCATTTAATGTACAGGCCCTAGTACCTAGTAGTACCATTTACTTGATGTACAAGCAAATTTGATTTGCCAATTAGGTGGAGGCTAATTATACCATGTGTTAGGGCAAAAGCACAAGCACTTTACCACTGGTTAGCAGGGAAAAAGTGCACAGAGTCCTAATGCCAACAAAAACAGGTTCAGCAACAAAAGGCAAACATCTAGGTGGTGACTCTTCAAAAAGGGCCACACTTAAAAGCAAGGTCCCCATTTTCAGTGTAGGTGACGCATAGGTTCCTTTACTAATGCCCTTGGTGTGAATTTGGAGGTGAAATGCACATTTACGTTTTTTTGTGAGTATGGCCAGCAGCATTCAAATTAGTTGACATAACAAAATTACGTTTTTATTGGAGAAGGTGGAAATGTAAAATGAGCTGTTGGAACTACATGGGTTATTTGACAGTAGGTTGGAAAGGGTGAGATGTGGCTCAAAAGCGGAAATTGCTGAATTTTTTCTGACACCTAAAGGATCACACAGGTATGGATCGGGCCTCTCTTCACAAATATATATATATATTCACTGAAAAAAACAAAGGTTATAGGGATGTTATAATTTGGGAACAGATTTAAAAACATAGACATTTGCTTAATAAAACAAAGGTTACAGAGATGTTATAGTTAGGCTCACATTTTAACCGTACAAAACCATAGAAATTCACCAGTTAGAGTTACCTCAAGTAACTATAACTCATGAACTAAGGTAACTATAACTCACGCCCCTGCCATGCACAGTTTTTTCATTAAAAATGTTAGTGCAAATATTACATTGATATTATCAATGATATTATCAAAGATGTCATGAGTGCCGTAATTTGTGAGGTAATTAGCAGAGCATGGCGAGGGCACGAGTTATAGTGGGTGTCTGAGTGGGTCTGTGAGTGGGTGCCTAAGTGTCTGAGTGGGTGCATAAGTGTCTGAGTGGGTATGTAAGTGGGAGAAAGATATTGGAAGAGCGGGAGAAAGTGAGAGGGAGAGAGAGACGTCAAGGTTTTTAGGCTTTGATGTATGATATACTTAGAATGAGATATTTCTGCACAATTTGAAAAGAAAAATGTATTTGTTATTTAAAAAGAGTAAGATCGCCTTTCAGTATAAGCCTTAAACATTTGTATTTTTTTTGGTACTTTTTGTAGCCCTTTATAGGTTATCTGGGGCCTTTGAAGGCACCCTTGATCCCAGCATTTTTTTAAATTGTATTTTATAACAAGCCCTTTACGGGCTATCTGGGACCGTTGGAGAAGCCTCAAGGCCTTCCCCATGGTCACTCACTATATATATATATATATATATTTTTTTTTAATATGCCCATATGGGCTATCTGGGACCGTGGGGGAAGCCCCAAGGCCTCCAGCACGGTCGCTAACTAAATATTTTTTTTAATTTTATAACAAGCCCTTTATGGGCTATCTGGGACCCCAGGGGGAGCCTCAAGGCCTCCCCTGTGGTCCCCTTGCTCCAGCAACCATGGGGCTGCATTAAGTAGAAGCTCCATGGTTGCTGAAGCAATCGTTTCATCTCTGTTCTCTGCATGCATTCCCATTAGATCAGTCTGTACCTGTGAAATCATCTGTGTAAATGCATACTTCACATTGTTAATGAGGCACAAAAATACAAACTCATAAAAAATGGTAACATCTCTTAACAGTTTATAATGTGAAAGCCCTGGTAGTCATGCAGCATTTTGCATCTGTATGGCGGTACACCAATACAACTGATCTACAAATGAAAGAAAACCTGTTGCTGAGGCAACATAGGGTTGCCTCAAAGTGTGGTAACATGTGCTGCACACCAGTAATTTGGCTTCTCTTACTTAGAAGATGCAATAGAATTAACTCCATTATTACTATGGCAGTCATTATGGGAGAATGATGATGTTTACATAACCAAGAAAATAATAAAGGACACCTGTCTATTTTAATAATCGTACTCAACTTATTAACATGGCCAGGAAATGTATTAAATAGTCATTCCTCTAGAAAGTGAACTCTGATTAAAAGGAACTATCCAAACCATCCCTGCGGCTGTATGTGTCACTTAAGGGATCAGAAAATGTTGAATGTTATTTGGCGTCTACTGAAAATTCTTAAATACGAAACTTTGAACAAAGTTTCTTTTGCTTTGTTCTTACTCCACTTTTGTCATGTAGGATGGCTAACAGTAATAAATTGGGTAATTAGTTGAGGGGGTATGGTCCCACTCCAAGTCATAATCACAGTCAGGGTGAACCACTAAAATGAATAAATTAATCTAAGCATAACCCTCTCATAGCCATGGCACAAAGCAGACAGACGTAACTCAGAGACAAAGTATGTATACAATACTAAAACAGTAATAAAGTCGAACTGCAAAACAATAAAAATTCCTAAATGAATTAGAGAAATAGAGTACAATCTATAAACACAATGACACTAAAACAACAAAAATCCAACAAGGGGAACCAGAGATATGAATTTTTAAATTTGAAAATACTAATAGGGTCAAGAAGCACAAAGTGCCAATAATAGTCAATGGTCGTGGTAGAACAGGATCTAGGTGAAATTTTACACCTACCACGATGGAGCGCTGGTCAGATACACTATATAGGTTTACCCTGGTCAAAAATATTACCTTCTGGCTTTGGTCTTTTAAGTCCTAATCCACCACAGGGTGGAGTTGGGTGAATGGCAGGTAATAATGTAGTAAGACACTTACACCATAGCTACTAAAAGTGACGGCTGCACACATCTAGGTGGAAAACGACAAACAAGTTCTTAGAAGGGCTGCCTGACTGGAACACTGAACCCTCATTGAAACAGTGGGCTTGCCATGCAACAAGTGTGAGATTGTTAGCAGTGGCAAGGTGCCTCAGAGATTGGTTCAGGCACATAAAATCGAGGCTGAATGTTGGTTGGATTTTAAATATCAGATAATTCAGCATGGGAAATGTGCCTGTATTTTGTTGGAATGTTGGAGCTGTGATCATGTCTCCTATGTGAGTCCACTTGGTGAATGATTGGTCAATTCTTGAGATTCTAATGCCGTTGCAGGATTGGATTTAACAGAAAACAACGTGAGTTGACAGTTTTGAGAGAGAGTCTGATGTTGCAGAAGAAAGGTAGTTTATATTATGCTTCAGGAGACACTGAGAAACACTAAAAAAAGGGAATCTTTGAAAGGCACTCATGCGAGGTGGACATAGAGACAGCTTTCTTCTTTTGAATATCTGTTGGGCTACCCCCCTCCACACACAAACACACATATCCAGAATCGGACAGATGTACTGTTATCAAGACAAGAGATTTTGTAGGACTCAGAAGTGGGTAGGGAGGTTCTCCACAAGCAAAAACAATAACCACCAGCCTCCCACTAAGATAAACCTCAGTTTCTGTGACCTCAAAATGGCATGCAGAACAGGAGTGTTTCTCACAAATCTTTTTTGGGTAGCGGGGATAGTAACAGATGCCTCGCAACATGTTCAGAAAGAGAAAGGCATAATGCCCAAAGTTGTATCAACCACTAGCAAGAAATAAGCCCGCTAATGCTCAGGCATGGTTAATAAAGAGGTGGTACACCCTACTTGAGGGGTGGGCATGGTTTTGATTATTGGGTGGTCTTCTTGTTACAACAGCGGGGTGAAGTCACAGTCAAGTCGAAAATGTTGGTGTTGAAAAAACAGGCTTATCGCTCAATGACCAGGGAACACCTTTTAAATTTTTTTTAAATCCACAAAGACCCATCGTTAACATAATATAGAAAGAAATCTCGTCAATCCACCTTAACAGAGGGGAAGTGATACTGTGCCTACTGCTCCCGGTGGAGCTCTAGAAACTTTAATAACTCTTACGCTGAGTTCGCACTGATTAGTCACACTGGCACTTTACTTCACAGGAAGTTGGACGAGCTAATTTTACACTGGTAGTTTGCATCCTGTTTGTTCGAAACAATGTGTACGGTTGCCAGCCATTGAGCCTTTCTCATAGAACTGCCATTAAATTAACAATATGCAAGAAAATAAATCTTAAAAACAAAATGTAATGTATAATGGCCTGATTGTTTAAAATGTTTACATCGATCAAGACACAGTTTTGGAACTGGCTGTCTTTACCCCGTCGCTCCTACAACAATAAGTAAGCTTTGTAAGCGTTCTAGTAGCCCTTTATTTTATTTAGTATTTTTGTAAAGCGCAGTACCCAGGCATTTAGGCCGCAAGACCGTTTTGCGTTAAAAAGGGAGATGATGAGACTTAGGTTTTTCTCATAATAGGAGTACTAACGTGGATCAGTAGTAATTTGGCTTCCTATGAATTGAGACACTATTTAGTGAGAGTGACATATAAATTGGAATGTCTTGGTATGTTTGGTAAGTCACAGATTGTAAGCATGGGTTGAAATTTCAAAACGCACATGGAGAAAAGGCAAAGTTTGAATCAACAAGTGACAAAGTTCTACATGTAATGCACTTTTTGAAGATTTTTGAAAGTCCATCTGCATTGCAAAGGTACAAACGGGCGTAGCTTGGTCAGTATGATTGGGGAACGTGAGGTTCAGATTTCCAAACAATCACGCTGGAACACCTTTTTAAAACACATTATATGAGAAGCAGGACTTGAGGGATGCATAAGGGAGAGTGGAAAAAGAGAGGAGTACAGATTGTTACGGGCTGTTAGAAATGGGGTCTTTGGTTGACAGCCAGGTTACCCCCTGTTCAAGCAAGGACCCTCACTCTAGTCAGGGTAAAAGAGAATCACCCTCAGCTAACCCCTTCTTACCCCCTTGGTAGCTTGGCAGAGCTGTAGGCTTAACTTCAGAGTGCTAGGTGTAAAGTATTTGTACCAACACACAGAGTAACTTAATGAAAACACTACAAAATGACACAACACAGGTTTAGAAAAATAGGAAATATTTATCTAAACAAAACAAGACCAAAACGACAAAACTCAACCACACACAAGTCAAGTTATCAATAAAAATGCAAAAAGAGTCATTAAGTAGTTTTAAACACACTCTAGCGCTGCTAGCGTGAAATTGTACCTGGTGCACATCAAAAATAACCCTGCACGGGCGGGTGTGAGTATGAGTCTCTCCAGAGATTCCAGGTGCTCGCAGAGAGAAGTCTTTGCTGTCCCTGAGACTTCAAACAACAGGAGGCAAGCTCTAGATCAAGCCCTTGGAGATTTCTTCTCAAGATGGAAGGCACACAAAGTCCAGTCTTTGCCCTCTTACTCTGGCAGAAGCAGCAACTGCAGGATAGCTCCACAAAGCACAGTCACAGGCAGGGCAGCTCTTCTTCCTCAGCTATTCAGCTCTTCTCCAGGCAGAGGTTCCTCTTGGTTCCAGAAGTGTTTCTAAAGTCTGTGGTTTTAGGTGCCCTTCTTATACCCAATTTCTCCTTTGAAGTAGGCCTACTTCAAAGTAAAGTCTCTTTTGAATGTGAAATCCTGCCTTGCCCAGGCCAGGCCCCAGACACTCACCAGGGATATGCAGGCTACACCCCAGCTCCCTTTGTGTCACTGTCTAGTGTGAGGTGCAACCAGCCCAACTGTCAAACTGACCCAGACAGGGAATCCACAAACAGGCAGAGTCACAGAAATGGTATAAGCAAGAAAATACCCACTTTCTAAAAGTGGCATTTTCAAACACACAGTCTTAAAATCAACTTTACTAAAAGATGTATTTTTAAATTGTGAGCCCAGAAACCCCAAACTCCACATGTCCATCCGCTCCCAAAGGGAATCTATACTTTAATCAGATTTAAAGGTAGCCCCCATGTTAACCTATGAGAGGGACAGGCCTTGCAACAGTGAAAAACGAATTTAGCAATATTTCACGGTCAGGACATATAAAACACATTACTATATGTCCTACCTTAACCATACACTGCACCCTGCCCTTGGGGCTACCGAGGGCCTACCTTAGGGGTGTCTGACATGTAGGAAAAGGGAAGGTTTAGGCCTGGCAAGTGGGTACACTTGCCAAGTGGAATTTACAATTAAAGCTGCACACACAGACACTGCAGTGGCAGGTCTGAGACATGACTACAGAGCTACTTATGTGGGTGGCACAACCAGTGCTGCAGGCCCACTAGTAGCACTTTACTAGGGACTTACTAGTAAATCAAATATGCCAATCATGGATAAACCAATTATATACAATTTTACACAGAGAGCATATACACTTTTGTCACTGGTTAGCAATGCTAAAGTGCTCAGAGTTTAAAAGCCAACAGCAAGAGGTCAGAAAAAATAGGAGGCAAAAAGATTGGGGATGACCCTGCATAATCAAAAAAGTCCAACAGGGGCACTTAACAATATTATTTTTTAAACTAATCAACATTTTTAAGGACTTAAAAACATAGACGATAGGGAGTGTGTTTGTTTTTGTCAGTATGGGCATGTAAAAGTCTTGGGTGAAAGACACGTCACATTACCCAACTGAGAGCACTTGTACCCAACTATTTACTACAGAACACATTGTTTGGTGGGTGTAACACCCCAACCCCCCCCCCCTTTTCTGGAGCTACACCCCTGGCTGGATACAAACGTCCTTAATGCCCAATTAAACTCAATGCTCAAATGGAGGGAAGCCTTGGCCTCTGGAGAGACAGACTGAGGTGTGATCAAATCAAGACTGAGGAATAGGGCCTCCAGTTTATGGGAGTACCATTGAGGACAGTGCGTCTGTAACTGCTGAAGAATCCCCCTCTTGCTTGAATGGGAGGTTATATTGAGACTTTGTGACTGACAGTAATAAGGTCGCTCTTCCCCTCCGCACAGGGAGTGCAACTGGTGCAAATAGAAAGCGACCAGATCAATTAGCTTGAAAGGTGGTTTTGTTAAGCAAGCTGTGATTAAACAGTCCTCAGTATGTCAATGATCAAATTTTACAAAGGTGAGATCTGTGGCGTGTATGTGGCGGGGGACCAAAGAGGAGTTGTTTGCTGGTGTGCTGATTGTTGTATTGCTTGGAACTAGCTTGCAATGCATCATCGATGGATCGCCCACTTGGACCCTGTACCATAAATTAAGTGGCTGGTTTAGAACATGGCTAGAGCCCTGTGGCTGGGGGGTGTAGAGGGTGGATAATCCTACACTGGGAGAGGGAAGCATTACAATTACTTTGTGTAGCTGCCATGCAGAAAGCAAATGGCCTGAGAAGCATATCAGATAGACACAGAGACTAGTTTGAGAACTCGCACCTCTATGTCAATGGTCACCTCTAACTGCTGGTCTGCACAGAAGTTTAAAACTGCTTGATGGCTGCAGAGGAGGAGGTGAAATAAGAGGGCGTGGTGAACTGAAATTAGTTTTGCAATGACCTTCTGCAAAAGGTAGAAGTACATAGGAGTACCTAGACAAGGTGGTTGGGTGGGAATAGAGACAGCAACGTTTTAAGGCATAGACAAAGTGGGCATTTGACCAGGGTCCTCACCTTCTGAGGGGCACCTAGGAAAGTGAACTTTCTTCCTAGCTCATGTCAGTGTGTATTTGTATCCTTATCTTTACCATATAATTCAGCATTGTTGGGCAACTTAGAGTTTGAATTAGCAAAAATTGGGTAGTAAAGTTCAAAATTGTACCAAACAGGGATGCCAAAATATTTCTTGCCTGGGGCACCTAGAAGCATTATGATGACACTGAATAGAGATCACACTGAAGAGACTGTTGAGAAAGGAGATGCCCCTGCAGAGAGGCAGTCTCTCCTTAATCCTCCACTGCGATCTTTTCTTAGGTGTCAGGCAAGCGACCATCATAAGAGCCTGGAGTACACCCCAAACTTGTGCTGATCCTGAATATAGTGAGAGATACTTGTTGCTTCCTGTATGATAATAGGAAAGCCTAAAGTAGCCAAGAGCAAAGCTGACATATCTTTATTCTTTACTGTGAGAGAGGGGTACCCCGAGAATAGCACTGAAGACCCTCTGTAGATCTGTTTTGTAGCGAAGGAACTGCACTACCAGACACAAGAGCCTATTCCTGGGCTTCCCACCTCCAAGTATTAAATGATTGTGTAGACACCTCGATAAATGATCCTGTAACATAACTAGATAAACTGACAATAGGCAGGGTCTGATTGTGTAGACACCTCGATAAATGATCCTGTAACATAACTAGATAAACTGACAATAGGCAGGGTCACATACACACATTGCCTCTACAGTGGTAGAGGAGACATGCCTCCCATTAGCAACACAGATGGAGCTGAAGGCCTGGGACAGAGGTACAGTTAACATGGGATAGAAAGGGAAGGTCACCAGGAAAACCCTACTATGTATGGGAAACTTAGTGATTGAAGTATCTAAACTGAAGATTTTATGGAAATGGGACCTCAACGGAATAACTCAAGTAGAAGGCATAATAGATAAGGGTAGAATTAACACATTCACACAAAAACATGAAGAATACAACCTGGCACAACACCAGAAACTGAAGCTATTACACGGAGCATAGAAGTAGGCCTGGTAGACCGGGCAAGACCCAAACAGCTGAATGTATAAAATAAAACTCTGTAGACTGTATTTTTCTGCAAATTATAGAGGGGTGAATGCTTATCCAAAACACCATAAAGATGTGTTAACTGAACTAGCCACAATATTTGAAAACAAAATCTCAATGACCCCATCTAATTTGTCATACTGGGGATCCTCAATTGTGTAGATTTGGCCACAGACCAGCATTTGCTTTATTCTTTGATGCCAGTGTTTAGGAAAAGGGACATTGCCAGAACACGGATAATCAGCACTCCCTGATCAAATGGAAATGAACATGTGTATGAACGCAGAGACAGTGGTCTACAGAAGTAGAGGATAATCTCAACAATTCTGGAAAATCTAGGGGCAGTAGAGAGCATACTTTGGTTGAGATTCTGAAGACAACATGCATAGGAAAGAAATGGAAAGTGGGCAATTAGAGTTGCAGTAGTGGCCAATCAAGAATCACAGAGACGTGCAACTCATTGTATGAGAACTGTACACTGTCCTGTTGTACTGGTATAACCCTGCTGCTTAGCATTAGTTTTATAATGTGTTGTTTCAAAAATTAAAAAGAGAAATAATTTTTTTTTTTTTAAATGACATTGTCTTGTTCACAGATACCGTGAACCATACTTCAATGAGCAAGACACATGGGCCCTGTAGAATTCGAGAACACTTCCGGCATGATACTCCCCGGCAGTAAAGCAGGAGCACATTTAATATCTCACATTGAACATTGGTTAAGAGGATTGGATATCACGAATATGCTCCTCTTTCGTGCCAAACTGAAGGTCATGGCAGATGGAAAACCCACTTCTTCACTGATTCCACTCCTACCTGGGAATGGGTGGCTGCGCAATAAGGTCCCTGGAAAGGCAAAAGCTATCACAATCGATGTGGCAGTGGTGCAGACTGAGAAATGCCAGAGGCCAAAGATAACTCAGAATGCCAGTTCGGGTGCAGGTAGCTGAAGGTAGGGCAGCCGCGGTTGTGCAGTGAAGTCCTGGGCAAGTACAGTCACAGAGCAATCTAGTTACTGACTTGTGTGAAGTTCCTCAATACTGACTGCACATTGGTCTTGCTCCTCATTCTTTTGTTAGCTTGATGATGGCAGATGAGCTTCTCTAAAATGCTTACATATATTGAACCACGAGATGTCTCCAATATTGATGATCCACCTATATGAGGAGCACCAGCCTGCTGGAATGCTGTGTGCTAGGCGTGTAGCACATAGAGTGAATTCTGTTGTTCTTAACTAGTTCACTGCACTCCTTCCTTTCCTGAACTCAGCTATTTATAAGAGCAATAGTGGATTAGTACATGCTATTTGTACTCCCAAAATTATTATCTCTTCTTTGTTTCTACTTTGTTTTTACATTCTACAACGTTTGTAAGGAATATTGGGCAAAACTAATTGTGGCAGTGCCCAGGAGGATGTAATGTGCCAAAATCTGACCCTCACTACCAGAGGCAGTTCAAAATACATTATGGCCTCAAAGGCATGGTTATTGGTGTTTGACCAGTGGCTTTGGCACCTACCTATCAAATAAGTTGGGTAATAGTGATCATTTCTGACTATTTTGCTAAAGTGGAGACTGAGAAAGCCCTTGAGATCAAGGTTTGGGGTTAACTGAATACCAGCTCCACTTGCCCGGGTCAGGGCCAGAAACCTTGAACATGTGCATGTTTCAACAGTGAGCTGCCCTGTAACCACATTGAAAGAATGAGCCCACTGCATGAAAAAAGGCTGCCTAGCACACGAGATGTCGAGGAAATAGTCAAGGCAGAACTGAACAGCACCTCATGTAATGCTGGCAAGGATCTTATTGGCAGGCCATTGCTGAAGCCTTGTGCCCTTGTCCCTCTTTTGTGTACTCCAGGCTATACAAACCCATGGCAGTCTTGCAACACCCAAACAATCGCCAATACACTTAGAAATGTCAGCAGAATACCCTGAAATGCTTGTGTTGACTCAGCGCTTCAATGAAGACTTGTCTGCATATGGCACTTACCTCATACAATAACTCAACCCTTGCAATGGCTTGGCACAGGAAACCAGTTCAACCACATTCAGTAGTAGATCATCACAGACCCTTGACCAGTCCTCCCCTCTGCTCCTAGATCTGGTGTGTGAACACGGACATCAGTTCTAGCAGTGCAACACCTCAGCGGGCTCTTTGTAGTGGAAGACCGCTACTCTATCACAAAGCTAAAATACTGTACACAAGCAGGTTTGCCCAGGACACAGTTGTGTAGAGTAGATGTAGCTAGTTCCTCCCAGTACCCCTTGTGAATTGTGCATACTATTTTTCCTTTGGACCACTACAGTTTCCTGTGTAGTATTTATTTGTCTGTATTAAACTACTTTATTTTTCCAAGAAAAGTACTGGTTTGCCAATGATTTATTGATTGTTATGAGATGCTCTGTTGAGAGCTGAGTAATTACCCCACACTACCTCTGTGAGTAAGCCGTGAGCTGCCTTAATGCTCCTTCCTGAGGTTAAATTGACGTCCTTGTTGCTCAGTTTTGAGTACAATGGTAGGGTAAAGTCCAGGATACCATTGGAAAAAGGCTTTCATTGTTACATCTTGAGCTCTGTTAATTCTGTTTGCCCTGGCACTCCTGAAAATGTACCCACAGCCATCCTTGATGGAGTTAATGCTACTAAATCTGCCTGCACTTCCCTTGATGATATTTTGGTAGTCAATATTATGGTCACAATGTATCTGTAGGTCGATATTCTGACAGCGGAATTGTGATGTAAAATCCAGTGTATTTCCTGGTTATTCACAGTGCAATTTTGACTCCCTAGATTTAATCAATACAGCATCACTGTTGATAAAAACGTCTCAGTCCATTTGGGACCCTGCCTTGTCTATCAATCTGGTATGCAAACCAAATGTTTGAAATGTTTAATTTTTCTCTAATAATAAATGCCTTTTCAGGTACTCACTCATGCTGTACGGTACCTTGCTCCTAAATCCCAAGGTTACCCTAACCCTAATCCCATTGCATACCACATACTATTAAGTACCCACAGCCTTACCACAGCCCCATCAATTATTACCCCAGTTCTGTCTCTAGCACAAACCCTACCCATAGGCACTTCTATTTTAGTCCCAACCCTATCTCTAACCATAAACATAACTCTCATCTAACTATTTGCCTAACATTGGCCAAATTTAAATGTTTTATTTTTACTATTGCACTTTTTTGCACTGGCAGCTTTTTTTATCAGAAGTTTGGTTTCAAACATTTTACTTCTCTTACTCTAAGTTACAAACTTGCTTTCAAAATTTAGAACTAATAACCATTGTCAAGGCATATGCCATGATCTTTCCGTTTGGTGATGATGTGTTGCAATCTTTTATTTTCCTTAATAGCTAAAGGCAAGGGATCCTGCTTTATTGGTTGTTTCCTATTCCATTGACAATTTATGTTATGCCCATTGTTTTTGTTGTTTCAAGCTGTGTGAATAGGTGTCAGTGGTACTGGACGAATAATAATTTAGAAACCTACTTCTTGTTTTCTTGTTTTAAGATGGACAACAATATGTTAACTAGATCTAGTAAAGAGAAGGACAATCAAATTAGGATGACAAAAGACATCAGTTAAATGAGAAGAATAAGAGCACATTTTTGTTCATTTTTCAGCAAATAAAATGTTTAAAAGGATTTCACCCGTAAAATGTAGGTCTTGGGGAATCCAAAAGATCTTCCAGATGTTGCACATTGTATTTTGTCTTAGTTCGTTCCCACAAATAAGCAATCTCTTTTTGGCACACCCTTCTTTGATCTAGCACTGGAATCCACAGATCCACTGACACCCAAGTGGATGCTGGCAATGCATGCTGGACCTATTGGGAAGAGGCACATCATGTGGGTACTGGTCGGCACTGATGATTCTAAAGCGTGGGATTCAAAGGTAATGGACTACTTTGGTGAATTATGAGAGAATCAGTCTCATGTCTTGTGAAGGCACTAAGACCATTGCTATCTCACAAAAGATGGGAAGTTCTTGCTATTGTTCTCCATTATAAAATTGAAGAAGCAGTTTAAATAGCAGTCCACAACATCTGTAATGTCACATTCCAAGAGCACGATGGTACTATCTATCAGAATCCCTCTGCAATCACCCTTCAACAGCAATAAGATATGAATATTATGAAAGAGGTCATAAGACAAGAGGAGATACTCTAGAGGTTTCCACCCCGTACCCAGAATCAGCATTGGCTCTAAAAGGGAATTTCTCGCATGCGACTTTAAAAGAGGGGAGAGTGCAGCCACCATCCCTAGCTGTCTGTGGCTGAAGATTGAGCAGAGGTAGTGGGATTTTTAATGGGGAAGGCTTGGAAATTAAGGCTTCCAATTTAAGTGGAGAGAAACTGTTGTTGTGGAAAATCCAACCAACTCAGAAAACAAATTAACAGCCTGGGGCTCTGCTATTGACATAGAAACATAGAAGAAATGTATCTGAAGGCTGCCTCATGCATCAGTGACCTAAATCAGAATGTGAAGAGACAAAGTGAGACAATATTGTTCTATCTAGTATATAGAAAGTTCAGCAACATCCTTATGAACGCTGGATTTATACTATATTTAATATTTGTATTCCTTCGAGCCGATGAGGACTGGAGGTCTGAAGGTGGGTTTAGTGCTACAGACATCAGGCGATTGAGAGAAATAGTAAGTTGCATCTGCACTTGAATGGGATTCTGTATGCAGGTTCTGGAACAACAACTGCAAATGGCAGATTGATGTGTGATTGCAGAACTGATCGTCCAACTTCTGGGTTTCACGTTATTTTGTTATCATCATTGTAGGTAATCTTTAGGGGGGATTAAGTGAAGAAGATTAAATCTTCTCAAGCCACCTTCTAACTTACTTCTAAAAGGTAGCTCACAAAAACACACTGACCATTCATGACGATCCACTCATTTGCTGCTAAACTAAATTACAATTATCATCAAGCCACAATCATATAATGTGAAAATCTAAAATCTCCTAATAAACAAGCCAATGTTTTAAAATATCTCTCTGATCCCTATGGTCTGCATGACGTTTACACATGCAGTATTGTCAGGGATCTAGTAAATTCAAGACAATCTGTTAGAGACACTAATAGAGTTCAGAATAAGGCAAAGTAAAGGACATTGCTTACTCTTTGCAGGGACAAAGGCTTTCCAGAGAAGTAGAGTACCTGAAGAAGGAAAGTGTCACTGAAGCGGAAGATTGAAGCAGGGTTAAAACAGACAGTGAATAGGGAACTAGAACGGCTGCAGTGAAAACTATGATGAGAACATAAATACAAATAACAGTAAGGTGAAAACAATAGTTTGTGAGCTCCTCAGAAGTGATCGCTCTGCAAGGTGAAAAAATGTTTACAAGAAGGCAAGGAGAAGATTAATCTCACAGAGTTCAGAGAGACACTCGGCAGATTCTGTGGAGAAGAGGCACTGGGTGTTTCTCTGTGCTGAAGGCACATGCCTTGGAGTCTAACTGGCACCATTTGAAGCAATGGAAATCATAATGATAATATAACACACACAAAGGCAAGGAGGAAAGTGGAAGGCACACAGAAACATGAACTGGGATAGAGAAAATGTGGACAGGAATAAGAGTCTAGGTCAGGACTGGAAAAACAGGGAACTGTGAGTACTGGGAAACCAACTAACTAGGAGAGGAATATGCAGTCAGAACAAGAACATGGAATGTAAAACTAGCAATCTGCATATGCAGGTCAGGATGTGTGCATTCAGAACCAGTAACATCGTCAACATTGGAACTAACAGGCAGGATAAACAGACAGGCACCAGGCACAAATGACTAATCAGAGCATGAACATAGACTGAAACAACTCTGAAAACAGAAATCAAAATGCAAGCCTAAACTATAGTAGAAAGATCAAACAGAGCAGGAGAGGCTCAGAGGCAAGGTAAATTGTGAGCCTCTGCACTCTGGGCTCACCAGGCAGAAATAGCTGAAGGCTCACTGATGCAGGGAGAGAGCTGTGTGCAAGGAATCAACAAAGTTCAAGGAATCAGGGAACCAAAAATGAAGAGAAGGCAGAACTGGGACCTCAAAAGGTGAAGACCAGGGAAAGCAACAGACACAAGACACGACACAGGAAAGCTGAGAATGGATTCCAGATCAGAGCCCAGAGAGAGAAAGGTCCAGACAGCAGATATTAGAGAGTCAGAGAGGCAGTGGAATACTCTCTTCCCTTTTGTTTCATGGGGTCCTGAACCGTGCAGCAATTTCTTATTGGAAAATGTTCTTCCTTTGGTAAGCATGCTGGTTCTCCCAGAGTCAATGGGTTTCTGAAGCGGGATTTTATAACATTGTGTTGAGATTCTTAAAGATTATTCCCCCAATCCATCCCACCTTGCTCAGTGTTACACCATATCTTATACTCCCCTGCCTAGAAGTAACCCAACCTGCTTTTGAAAGATGCTCCCTACAAATCGATACGCAGCCAATGCCTTACAATAACCACTTGTCCCCACAGCCTGAGCGCAAGCCTGTGGGGACAAGTGGTTATTTTAGGCATTGGCTGAGTGTCGATTTGTAGGGAGCATCTTTCAAAAGCAGGTTGGGTTACTTCCAGGCATGCCAAGTCATGTATTCATTTGTTCAGTAACCTACTTGTATCTACACAAGAAATAAAGGGTTTTTTGTGTATATGTTTCATGGTAATACACATGCTGGTTTTGTATTATTTTTGTAGTAGACACCAGTAATATTGTGTAGGGTTTCCTATTTACCCTTGTTCTTGAGAGTATGTAGTAGCAAGATAAGGGTAGTACAGCGATAATCATAAAGTCATCAGAATCAGATGTTCCTAGTCGCTGGAAATAATTTCAGCCAAGGCACATTTAAACAGCAGAAATACCTCTGATGATTATCTTCCCGCTCTCCTCAGCCTAGTATTTTGCTCTACCCAGTCCTATAACTCAACCTACACTAGTAATTCTGTTAGTTCTTTTGTTTAAAAAAATCAGGAGAGTTTTGAACAGAAATTCTGTGCACAGCAAAACATAGCATAGTGCACATAAAGAGTATACTGCATTGGATACTTGGAATATATTACATATGGTAGGGAGCTTCTGAGTTAATTAGGGACAGAATTCCAGAGAATGGAAGTCCTGACACCGCAACATGAATGTGTACCATGTGGATCAGGAAGAGCTACCACTCCATCTTCATATGTTTTGACAACTTGACTATATTCTTGTAATTAACGCGCATGTCAGCTAGTGTGGCACACCCTTGAACCCCCACCCTTGATGTGATTGTGATTGTACTCCATAAAATAAAGAGATTTGCCATTAAGAATCCATCATGGCCGAATTGGCCATTTAACCTATTGGGCATGTCCCTTGGGGGTCGAGGCCTTTAGAGGCTCACTTTTGAGGGCCTACAACTGCCAATAGGCTTTTAAAAAGACTCTCTGGCTCCCCAGGATATATAGCAGCAGGCACCACAGGGCGAGAGAGAAGGGAAAGGAAGAAAGAAAGAAAGAAAGAAAGAAAGAAAGAAAGAAAGAAAGAAAGAAAGAAAGAAAGAAAGAAAGAAAGAAAGAACGGAATAGAGGGACAGCGGCAGGCACGGGCTGTTTGAATATTTTGCCTGGGCTACCCGTAGTTCCCAGTTTCGACCGGTGACTCTTTTATTTGATGTGAGGTCCAGGCTACCCAAACTTCTGTTATACCCAAAGAGTGCTGTTAAATGGGAGAGAGACATTGCTCTTGCTGCTGCTTCCATGGAACTCCTCTCTGTTTTATCTCTGTGCCATCTGAGCAGACATACACAACTAGCCTGCCAATGCATAATCTAATAACTACATCTGCCCGCAGCAAGCCACTATCACAGAACAGGGTCAATGTGTCATAGTCTGCTGGCTCATTCTAGAGGCTATTTCCCGATTTCGAGAATTGGATGGTGAACCAAGAAGGTGATGATCAAAAATATCTCTGCATGCCAGACACCATCAATAGAGAAAAAGAGCAGGCATAAATCATTGCAGATAGCAGAGCAGGAGCATGAGCGCTGCAAAGTAATAGAGTATCAGTAAAGTCGCTGCCTGGAGCCTGTAGTGAAAACAAGACTGATGTGAAAAAGGGTTAAAATGTACCCCATTAGTGCTACAGAATGCATTCATGAAAGTGCTGTTGGTGGCTTCCTGGGAAGAAAAAATCCACTATGAATATGCTGATTTAGTCATCCTGGTCTAAATCTCCCTGTAGGGAGTCCCATCACCAAATGAAGATGTAAGTGATAGGTAAAAACATTAACAAGAACAGAGTAAAGCTGCTACCATCAGACTGATCTCAGTTTGCAACTAGGAAACCCTGCAAGCTGGGTTTGCTAGTTGCAGACGTTTCAAGTCTATAACACCTGGATAAAAACAAGAACTAGTACAAAAGGCAAAGAAACACAGAGGGCCATATTTATACTTTTCGACGCACAACTGCGCCAACGCAGTTGTGCGTCAAAAAATTTAACGCCGGCTAACGCCATTCTGAAGCGCCATGCGGGCGCCGTATTTATTCAATGATGTTAGCCGGCGCAGCGGAGTGGTGTGCGTAAAAAAAAATGACTTACACCAGGCAGTGCCGGCGTAGGGGAATATGGAGGTTGGGCGTCAAAAAATGGGGCAAGTCAGGCTGAGGCAAAATTTTCGACTCAACCCGATTTGCGCCGTTTTTTTTTACTCCCAACCCCCATTGAAATGACTCCTGTCTTAGCAAAGACAGGAGTCATGCCCCCTTGCCCAATGGCCATGCCCAGGGGACTTATGTCCCCTGGGCATGGTCATTGGGCATAGTGGCATGTAGGGGGGCACAAATCAGGCCCCCCTATGCCACAAAAAAAAAAAAAAAAAAAATACGTACCTGAACTTACCTTAAGTACCCTGGGATGGGTCCCTCCATCCTTGGGCGTCCTCCTGGGGTGGGCAAGGGTGGCAGGGGGTGTCCCTGGGGGCATCGGAGGGCACCTCTGGGCTCCTTCCGAGCCCACAGGTCCCTTAACGCCTGCCCTGAGCAGGTGTTAAAAAATTACGCAAACGCGGCTGGACGTCATTTTTTTTGACCCGCCCACTCCCGGGCGTCATGTTTGCCCGGGAGTATAAATACGACGCACATGCCTCGGAGTCATTTTTTTGTAGGGAACGCCTACCTTGCATATCATTAACGCAAGGAAGGTGTCCACGCTAAAAAATGACGCAAACTCCATGAACTTTGACGCTAGACGCGTCTAACGCCAGAGTATAAATATGGAGTTCGTTTTGCGTCGGATTTGCGTAAAAAAAAACGACGCAAATCCGGCGCAAACAGAGTATAAATATGGCCCAGAGTGTTTACTGTGTGACTAGTGTCAGCAATAAGCTTCTTCAATGAAATCTGAATTCTTCAAGATTAGGAGCCTTGGCATTCTGACCTGGTACTACAATAATTATATATCCCATGCAACCACACAAACGTTGGTTTGCTTAGTATTTTGAGCAGGTTGTTTTGCTATACAGACACAGATACAAATTAACTTAGAATTAATGTCCTGAAAAAGCACGTGCTGATCTTTGGTGAAAACTAAAGAATATTAGTAAGCCATAGCCAGGACAACTTGAATTATGTGATTTTGTGGCTGTAGCATTCTCTGCATGATTATGCATTTGCTGTATATGCCACATAGTCCATCATCTGGTTAATAATCTGCAGATTTTAACCCCTTCCCTGCCACGGACGTAATGGTTAAGTCCGGTGGCGCGGCGCTGAGGCGCCACGGATGTAACCCTTACTTCCTGGTATAGGCCCTCGGGAGAAGTGCTGGCGCTCCCCCTGAGGGCCTCCCCTCCACCCCCCCAGGGCAGGGCTAGAAGGGGAATCGCTTTTCCAATTCCACCTCTGACCCTCCCATCCCCCAGTGACATCTGATGATGTCAGCTCGCCAACACGCACTGACCTCATCAGAGGTCAACTCCTGATTAGTTTCTCCTCAGTACAGGGGGGCGGGGGAGGCAGAGAGGCATGAAAAGGGAAGGAAAGGCTTTTCCTTCCCTTTTCATGCCTCTCTGTGCATTCCTACAGCACAATTGCATAGTGATCGTGCTGCTGGAAGCCACTAGACACCAGGGAGTTTTTTTGTTTGTTTTGAAATGGTCATAAGGGGAGCGGCCCCTTGGGCAAGGGCCGCTTCCCCAGGGGGCATTTTATTTAAGGCCATTTCTGCCCCCCCGGGAGGAGACCGGCCTATATTAATTAGGATGATCTGCCCCCGGGGGGTGGGGGAGAGAGGGGGCAGAAGCCATTAGGTATCAGGGATATTTTTTAAATATATTGATAAGGGGAGCGACCCCTTAGGCAAGGGTCGCTCCCAGGGAGGTAATTATTTTTTAGGCCTTTTCTGCCCCCCACCGGGGGGAGATCGGCCTATATTAATTAGGACGATGGGCCCCCGGGTGGGCAGAAGCCACTAGACACCAGGGATTTTTTGCATTTTTATTTATATTGATAAGGGGAGCGACCCCTTAGGCAAGGGTCACTCCCCGGGGGGTGGGATTTTTTTATTAGGCCTTTTCTGCACCCCCCGGGGGCAGCTCAGCCTATATTAATTAAGCTGATCTGCCCACAGGATTGCAGAAGCCACTAGACACCAGAATTTTGTTTTAAATTTATATTGATAAGGGGGGCGACCCCTTAGGCAAGGGTCGCTCCCTGAGGTGGGGACAAATTGTTTTTAGGCCATTTCTCTATTAGGCCAATCTGCCCCCGCGAGGGGTAGAAACCACTTAGGCACTAGGGATTGGTGTGTGTGTATGTGTGTGTTTTGTTTGGAGGGGCAGCCCCTTGGGCAAGGCTTGCTCCCCGTGGCGGCACATTACTGTTGACCATATCTGCCCCCCCTTGGGGGCACATCATCCTATTTTTGGAAGGCCCATCTGCTCCCAAGGGAGGCAGAAAGACCACCAGAGACCAGGGAAGATTTTCTTTCCAAAGTAAAATGGTGGGGGTATGGCAATACCCCCACCCCAAATAAATGGGGCCAAAGTTGTTCTGCCCACCAGTGGGCATATGGGGCTATTACCCCTGATCCCTGACGTCTACTAGATGCCAGGGAATTAAAAAATAAATAGTGTGGTGGTGGCTACCAACCAGTATGGGCATGGTTATGCCCCCACATCAACTGGGTGGGGTAACAGTCTTTCAGCTCTCCCCCCGCACACTAAAACATCTTATCCCACGGCAAGCAAGAGGACATTTGATTATTTTGGGTTTTGGTTTTACATTTGGGCCATGAGAGCTTTGCTAACTCTGAAAATCATCCCACTTGGAATGGTGAGAGCTGCACTTTTTGGACTTTGGTACGCTGCCATGTAGAAAAATCCACAAGACCTAGACACATCTGAAAACTAAACATCTGGGTGAGTCCAGGGTGGTGTCCTTCACATGCACCACGCACCATTTTCTTACCCACAATGCCCTGCAAACCTCCAACTTTGCTGGAAATCACAATTTTTTTCCACATTTTTGTGATGGAATCTTTCGGAATCCACAAAATTCCTACCACCCAGCATTGTCTCATCTATACCGATAAAAATTCTGCTCCACTTGTCAGCCTAAAATATATTTTTTTCAAATTGTCTTTTTGGACCCGCTTTGGTTCCCCCTCAATTTCTACATGTTTTTGGCTCTTCCCTTTCACAGGCACTTGGCCCACCTACACAATGAGGTATCAGTGCGAAGAGCCCACACAGAAATGTGGGAAAAATGAGTTTATTTTAGCTAAATTTGAGGTCTGCTGAGGATTCTGGGTAAGAAAACATTGGGGGATCCACGCAAGTCACACCTCCCTGGATTCCCTCGGGTGTCTAGTTTTCAGAAATGTTTGGGTTTGGTAGGTTTCCCTATATGGCTGCTGAGCCCAGGTTGAAAAATGCAGGTCCCCCCGCAAAAACAGGTAGTTTAGTATTTGATAATTTTGATGTGTCCACATAGTGTTTTGGGGCATTTCCTTTCGTGGGCACTAGGCCTACCCACACAAGTGAGGTACCATTTTTATCAGGAGACTTGGGGGAACACTACGTGGAATGAAATTTGTGGCCCCTCTCAGATTTCAGAACTTTCTGTCACCGAAATGTGAGGAAAAAGTGTTTTTTTGGTCAAATTGTGAGGTTTGCACAGGATTCTGGGTAACAGAACCTGGTGAGAGCCCTACAAGTCACCCCATCTTGGATTCCCCTAGGTGTCTAGTTTTCAAAAATGCACCGGTTTGGTAGGTTTCCCTAGGTGCCGGTGAGCTAGAGGCCAAAATCCACAGCTAGGCACTTTGCAAAAAACAGGTCTGTTTTCTTTGCGAAAATGTGATGTGTCCACGTTGTGTTTTGGGGCATTTCCTGTTACGGGCACTAGGCCTACCCACACAAGTGTGGTACCATTGTTATCGGGAGAATTGGGGGAACGCTGGGTGGAAGGAAATTTGTGGTTCCTCTCAGATTCCAGAACTTTCCATCACCAAAATGTGAGGAAAAAGTGTTTTTTTTTTGGCCACATTTTGAGGTTTGCAAAGGATTCTGGGTAACATGTCACCCCATCCTGGATTCCCCTAGATGTTTAGTTTTACAAAATTCACAGGTTTGGTAAGTTTCCCTAGGTGCTGGCTGAGCTAGAGGCCAAAATCTACAGCTAGGCACTTTGCAAAAAACACGCCAGATTTCAATGTAAAAATGTGATGTGTCCATGTTGCGTTTCCTGTTGCGAGCATTAGGCCTACCCACGCAAGTGAGGTACCATTTCTATCGGCAGACTTGGGGGAACTCAGAATAGCAAAACAAGTATTATTGCCCCTTGTCTTTCTCTACATTTTTTCCTTCCAAATGTAAGACAGTGTGTAAAAAAGACGTCTATTTGAGAAATGCCCTGTAATTCACGTTCTAGTATGGGCACCCTGGAATTCAGAGCTGTGCAAATAACCACTGCTTCTCAACACCTTATCTTGTGCCCATTTTGGAAATACAAAGGTTTTTTCAATACCTATTTTTCACTCTTTATATTTCAGCAAATGAATTGCTGTATACCCGGTATAGAATGAAAACCCATTGCAAGGTACAGCTCATTTATTGGCTCTGGGTACCTAGAGTTCTTGATGAACCTACAAGACCTATATATTCCTGTAGCCAGAAGAGTCCAGCAGATGTAACAGTGTATTGCTTTCAAAAATATGACATCACAGGAAAAAGTTACAGAGTAAAACATAGAGAAATATTGCAGTTTTTTCACCTCAATTTCAATATTTTTTTTATTTCAGCTGTTAGTTTCTGTCAGAAAACCTTGTAGGATCTACACAAATTACCCCTTGCTGAATTCAGAATTGTGTCTTGTTTTCAGAAATGTTTAGCTTTCTGGGATCCAGCATTGGTTTCATACCCATTTCTGTCACTAACTGGAAGGAGGCTAAAAGCACAAAAAATAGTAAAAATGGGGTATGTCCCAGTAAAATGCCAAAATTGTGTCGAAAAATTGGGTTTTCTGATTAAAGTCTGCTGGTTCCTGAAAGCTGGGGAGCTGGTGATTTTAGCACCGCAAACTCTTTGTTGAACCACAAGCCTTCTTCTGCAGCCCTTTTTTCCCATTTTATTTTTTTAAACTACATTTTTGCTGTATTGTGGCTAATTTATTGGTCTCCTTCAGGGGAACCCACGAAGTCTGGGTACCTCTAGAATCCCTAGGGTGTTGGAAAAAAAGGATGCAAATTTGGCATGGGTAGCTTAGGTGGACAAAACGTTATGAGGGTCTAAGCGCAAAGTGCCCAAATAGCTAAAAAAAGGCTTGGCACATGAGGGGGAAATGGTCTGGCAGTGAAGGGGTTAACTAAAACCGTTTCTAGCTCAAATTGATCAAAAGTTAACTAAAATGCAGAACCATGTAATGTCACATGGTGGAAGGACATTCACAATGGTAAACCAGGCATCATTTTGTTGCTTATTGCCGGTAGTAAGGGGGTGAAACTTTTGCCCACACACTGTTAAACTGTGTAAATATGACAAAATATTGGAGAAATACCATCATAAAATCACATAATACTGTCTAATGTGCCTTTAGGTGACTCATAATTTAGATAATCCTCTTAATTCCTGTGGCTCCGGTCATAGTGAATGCTCTTCAGACTCTTGTGACCTTAGTACCAAAGCTGGCAACTTTGGAACTGGTAAACCAAGTTAGAGTCCAGCATTGACTTAACATCTTGTGATACGAAATATTAACCTGACCCTGTTTAATGTAATTTGGTGCTCTTGTAAACAGCTCTGATGCCCTTGGACCATTGCTCCATATGAAAAATTAATAAATAATTCCTTTAAAGAGGGAACCGGAGTGGAGATTAAGGGTCTACCAATTTTTACAGTAATTGTCTATGGTTTCCATCTCACAGCTCCTGTTTTGAACTGCAGGAATCAGCTTGGTTTAAGATTTTCAACACCTATAGAGCCACTAGAGTTGTTGTATTTACTAAGACTCTAGCTTAGCTCTACAAGGTTTGCTATCACAAACACGGGTGACATGGGTGAACTTAGTTCAATGCACTAACGACTGAATATGAAAGAGAGTTTATTGTAGCCTCACAGCACCCCACCCAATACATAGTTGATGTGCTGTCAAATGCTTTTTGATTACTAACATTTACTAAAGAGGGATCCGGGGACACAGTGTTAATTTGAAAAGCCAATTTCATTTTCTACAATATCACACACACACACTACAATAAGAAAAAGACACACTGACTAAAATGTGTTTAACAGTCATATCCTGTTGCTTAGCACATTTAAAATAACCACACAGAATATTATTAAAACAGCACAAATGCATGTTGCAAACAACAAGAATAAAAGTAACATTTCTACCATAATTAAAATGTCATCTAGCAAACTAACTACACTGCACTAGGAGAGCATGGAATAGCATAATTTTCATCTAAAGTTTATTGGGGAGACTAAACACACTGCATACCTGTTTATAACAAAAGGCTGTAGTTATCAGAAGTCAAGGAGGAAGCGTTCCCTGCAAAAGGAAAACATGTGTTGCATCAGCTCCTCTTCTCCCAGACTTGGCTCGGTGTCAGCTTTCAGCATAGAATGAGATGTGGTAGCATCACGGCAGCCCAAAGATCTTCTGGCAGTATATTGGGCAATAATCGGGGATGACGGACCTCTCCTGTCAAGTGGTCGATTGGACACCCTTGTATACTATATCTTATCTGAGATTGGAACGTCTGACATAATCGGAGGAATGTTTGATATAATCTTTGAACATCAAGATGCCAGCCTTAGATGCATTGCTATAAATAAATAGGGCAAAACATGTCTGTTCAGACTATACTGTTTAAGTTGTTATTCTTGTGTGACCTTGAAATAGAGATAACAACGGACTTGTTCCAGACTGATGTGACATCAGGTGTCTTATCAAGGTCATTGCTTTCGCATCAGGTGTCTTATCGATGTCATTGTCTGAATGGCTTGGCACTTTCATAATTCATAGGTTCTTGGAAAGGTAAGAATAAGCGACAACTACATCAAAGGCAGACATGTCAATGATTCTGAAAAAATTGAGAAAATGGATTCTCATCCTGTTCAAGATGGAGTGGAGTCTGGCCTTATGGACCTTACATCAGAGTTTGATGTAAAATTGAGCACAATCATGTCTTTGACATCTCTTTAGAGTAGGGCTGTTCTTCTGTCAGGTGTTTCTCCTAGGTCTTAAGTATCTGCTATCTTGGAACATTTAAACATATGGTTTCACATGTAATGAATTCTGAATGTTAGCATGCACATTCTGCCAGACATTTAAATCACTCTCAGGTCATTAATTCATTAACTTTTAAATTGGTTGGAGATAGAATAGGTCTCAATTCTAAATCAGCTGTAAATCACTATACTGGAACTCTCATGCAAAATGCAGTGTACATTTTTTTTAAATGTTGAATTTGCAATGTAGTAGTAGTAGTAGTTGACCATGATAGTACAAACCTTCTTATGTGCTTCTGTTTTCCATACCCAACATTTGAGATATTGTGAGCTTTGTTAAAAATAATAGTGAAATGAAGACTATCATGGATATTCTAATTTACTTGACTGCATTGACTAGGCTTCAAGTGACGCAGAAGGGGCTGTATGTCAGACTCAAAAGTAAAAAAAAATGTTTTTTTAAATATGATCTGACATTCATATAGCATCTTAAATCTTGTTTACAAACATTTCGCTCAGCTTGGTGTAGATTTTCTATTATGAACGCCAACCTGGAGATATTTTTGTAATAGTATTTTAGAAAAATAAAATATTATTACAAAAATACAACCAGGTTATGATATGCTTTGGACTTATCCCATTAATTATCTCCTCCCTCATTAAGGCCCACTTCCCCAGCACAGTTAGACCAAACTACCACACCTCAACCTCCACAGTCCTCAAACCTCATTTGGTTAGGGCCAGCCATAGTCCCCACGCTAACTTACAATGACCACCAGTCTACCCCACTCTCTGCCCTAGATCCCCTCTTCTAATCGCCCTCCCAGGCTGCCTGCCCAGTTGACTACCGTCCAGCCGAACCAATATGAAGTGACAACACCACTTCCGTTAAACTGCTTGCTATTAAACTGTTGGTCACCAATTCAACATGCTACTGAGATAGTGGATACCATTCTACTACATAAAATTGACATTTCTTTGCTCACCAAAAAGCTGACTAAATGACCATGGAGCCCCATTATTGATCTCCTCGCCCCACTGGGCTTCTCTACCATTCGCTGCAACTGTAAGGATTGTATCGGTGCTAGACTAGCTATCATACATAATAATGATCTATGCCTAAAACTCTTCCTCACAGCTGAATACTCCTCCTTCGAATATCTAGGAGTTGAACTATCCGCTAAAGGCTCCAAACATATCAAATTCCACGTCATCTATCACCCACCAGGTGAAAAAACTCAATTCTTTGAGGATTTAACTGATCTAATAACACCAAATTCCCTGGAGGACTCCAGAGACATTATACTAGTAGACCTAAACATGTACTTGAACAATACAGAAGATGCAACTGTCCTAGCAGTCCTTAAAACAAATGATTTAATCCAACACTGCAAACAACAAACTCACAAGGGCTGTACCCTCAACGCCATCATCTCTAACCTCAATACCATATCCCTCCATTCCATCCTGCCCACTGATTGGATTGACCACCACCTAATTCTATTCCATCTCAATATAAGCCAACCTAAACTCCACGCCCAAAATAATCACCATAAACACTGGGCAAGGAACACACACCAAATCCCTCAATTAGAGCCAGAATTCCTAATCACTTCTCAAATTCTACCTCCACCCGACCTCATTCTGCCGACGACCTCACCTCCCACTACAACACAAAAATGACACGACTTCTTAACACTGTCACCCCTCTAAAACTAAAAAAAATCAAGAAGTATCCCTTCCAGATCCTGGTTCAATAAAGACTGTAGTAAACAATGACAACCACTCAGGCTGGCTTAACGAACCCAAAGACAGCAGTCTTCACTGAGCCATCCCTCTTTACTCCGAGCTCAATGCCTTAAATACAAAAAACATATCTACAGAGAAAAATCTGATATCTTCCGAGCTTAACCTGACCACTTCAGAAACAGACCTAAAGACCTTTTCAACATCATCAAGCAGCAAACTTCCTCTTTCCTGACACATCCAACTGCCAACTCTGTTAAGCACTGTAAAGAGTTTGCCAAATTCTTCTCTGAAAAAATAATAAATATCATACTCTCACTGACCCTTCCACCTCTTCTCCCCTCACCAGGGAGGCCCTTCCTCCTAAGAAGGTCCTCCATCCACCACACCTCCAACCAGTGGTGGTCCCCCCAAGCCTACCGCCTCATTGCACCTGTCCACCAACAACAATCATATACAGCTGGAAAACAATGCAACCTGGACCAAATTTGAAAATATCTCTGAAGAAGATGTTATCAAAATACTTGCATGCATGAAGCCAACAGCGCACCTCTCTGACCCTCTTACCTCCTCACTTATCATAAATCTCAGTCAAATTTCCCCAATATGGAGTAAAATCATGAATTCCTCCTTATCCAGTAGACTTATGTCAGCCTCCTCAAATTCGGCCAAGGCACCCCCTCATCAAAAAGCCCAAGGCTGACCTGAATGACCTCATAATTACAGAATTATAACTAACCTTCCTCTCCTTGCCAAAACTATTGAAAAATATGTCCTCTCACAACTGAACTACCACGAAGAATTCAACCTACTTTACACCATCCAGTCTGGGTTCAGGAAAGGTTGCAGAATGGAGACTGCAATCCTGAACATCTTTAATGACTTACATGGATCTCTAGACAATAGTTAGGCCTGCCTCTAAATTCTCCTGGACCTCACAGCTGCCTTTGATGCCGTCAATCACAACATGTTCCTAAACACTCTCTAACAACATGCAGTCATCAATGGCACTGTCCTACGGTGGTTTGCCTCATACCTGAGACAGCATTCTCACTTAGTCAAACTAAACAGTTCCACCTCACCTGCAGCACTAGTCCCACAAGGAGTTCCCCAAGGATCAATCTTGTCCCCACCATTGTTCAACCTTTATATGGAACCTCTCTCAACAATCCTGAAACAAGCCAGAATTGCCTACCATCTCTAATCAGATGACACCCAACTCTACATTCAAATCTCGTCATCTGAAGGCATCCAGCAACTAAACAACACTTTCTCCATGGAACAATCCTGGCTGTTCAACAACCACTTAGAGCTTAACCAAAACAAAACCCTCATCCAACCAAAAGAAAAATTCTATCCTGTCCATAACTAAATGCTTTGAACTGGAAACTTTCTCCAATTCTGTTAAATCGCTAGGGATTACACTAGACAAAAAACCTGAACATGAAAGACCACATCAATGCTTCATCAAAAAGTGCCTTCTACATGCTGAAACCCCCCAAAAACATCCAATCCTTCATCCCCTCTGAAGACCTAAAGTCTGTAGTGCAATCCCTAGTCCTCTCCAAACTGGACTACGGTAACCCAACAATCACAGGTACCCCAAAAAGCCACCTTATCCCGATGAAATCCACACTCAACGCAGTAGCTAGACTCCTCACTGGGGAGAGCCAATATGATCACATCACTCCCAGACTCAAGAAACTCAACTGGCTACCAATAGAAGCAAGATGTACATTCAAAACTGCCTGCATTACCCACAAAGTTCTCTACACTGAAAAACCTACCTACCTCTCAAACAAGTTATCAAAAGATGGCCGGAAGAGGCCTTTTTCAAAGTTCAAACACTTTACTCCTGATTCTGTCCAAATTTAAGAAAGAAAAATCACTCACCTGCTTATACTCTCAGAATGAGGCTAGATTTTGGAATGCTCTTCTACAGGATCTACGTGGCAACCAATCTTTTCTTCACTTCAGAAAAACATTTAAATTACTTATTCTTCAAGTTAAGTTTATTGTTTCAGCCACCAGCCATACAGTAATTAAAACACGAATAAAAAGATACAATAAATACAGTGCAATTTGTTAAAAAAGAGAACATATTAACCATAATTCATTTAAAAAACATGGTTGTAAGCAATGCAACATTACATCCCAATATAACAATCATAAAATCATGAGGTCTGTGAAAGTGCAAGTGCAGAAAGAAAATTCTTGCATGGTATAAGCCAGACTGCCGTTAAGAGCGTTCCCACCAAGAGGACAACAGAAATAGGACGCTTAAGGTGTGCAAATTGTCCCACTTTGGGAGGGCGTCCTTATCCATAGAGGCCCATGCATGGTATATAATTTAGTCGTGGAACGAGTTTATGGGGGCCTCTTAAGTTAACAAACTGATCTAATCCCTAACATGCTAACATGGAGGACAGATCTCTCAGATAGGGCCACACCACCCATAGGAATGACCCTACAGCATTAACCACCTCTAGAACATCCGACCTTGTGCACAGTGCCACTGACAACTTAACATCTCGAACCGCATGGAATTTAAAAATAGTAATTAGCCAGGACCGTAGGGGGGAATCATGTTTATTACAGAATAGAAGGAGGTGGGCTGCATTGTATATCCCACTAAAGCTACAGTCACAATGGTCCTCTCCAGCGGCAATCTTGTCGGTTCAATGTAGGTGGTTCCTAGTGGGAAGGATGCCCAACCTGAATTTTATATGCACGGTTCTTCTTAAATCAGGATATAGCATAGGTGTTACTAATGTAATTGTATACAATAGACCCTAACCTCAGCTCCCGGCACTTCTTCATCATCATATGCACCAAGTACCGCTCTTCAACTAGGTCTGCATTGTTTTGCCTGACCTTGGTGGGAGCAGCCCATAAGGATCTCATCTGTAAGTAATTTAAAACATTCTTTACATGATCTGACCATGATCTCCCCCTGCACTCCTTTTAGTAGGTAGCATCTTCTAGGGTTTCCAAATAAATAGCCACCTTTGGGTTTCTTATCAGCCTGACCCAATAAAGGATTGGTCTTAACGCTGCGGTTTTAGAGATTGGAGTGAAATTTAACTCCCTATAAAGTGCTACCAGTGAGGTATCCGGTCCCAACCTCAGCCGGGCTCTAAGAAAATTGTTTTCAGCCACCTGGAGTGATCGCACATTTGCAACCCCTCAGAGTTCTGCCCCATAGGGAGCAGCCGCCACTGACCTCTGCTTATATATTTTCAGGATGATGCTAATGCTTCTGGCACTAGCTTTGCACCTAAATTTCACTTCTGCACCAGCCATATGTCTTAGGACTTGAGCCGCTTTCTGCCCCTGGTAACTCTATTGCAAGATCCCTGAGAAATGGATATCTAGGAAATCAAACTGCTTAACAGTTTCTAGATGGGCTCCCCCAGTCGCAGAAGCAATGGCACCCGTTTTCCAGCTATGAAGGGGATACCTAGGAGCTCCTCTGTCAAATATTCTGCTTCATCATTCAGGAATAGACTAAAGAGTAAGGGTGCCAACACACACCCTTGCCGAATGCCCTTCCTGGGAAAGGATCAGTACATTCCCCCCGAGGCTGCACTTAACTCTGGCCATATTATTAGTGTGGAGGGTCTACCCCTATGTTCAGCATGGGCATCCATAACTTCTCTCTGTCCAGTAAATCAAAGGCCGCTTTAAGATCTACAAAAATGAGGTACAGCGATGACTTCCTGACTATCATAAATTTATAGGCAATCATATAAAGCCTAATAGCCTGATCAATGGTTCCTATTCACAACCAAGAGCCAGCTTGTACTTCTTTCAGAATGTTATGAGCATCCTCTCATCCCTGTAGGTGATTTAAAAAAAAACTGCCCTAGGACTTTACCCTCCCCATCAAGAAGAGAGATCAGGTGGTAGTTGGATGGAAAAACCCGATAACCTTTCTTAAAGATAGGAACAATAATGGCAGAGTGCCAGGAGAGGGGCACGGCACTCTAGGAGGGGGGCATGGCATTTAGTTCTTCTCTACAAATACCTGAACCCTGCCTCGTAAAACTTCCCACGATACAGTTCTCCCTTGCATCATCCTGGAGCTGGAACTCTACCACTGGAAATTACTGTGCATCAACTCATACTACCTCTGAAATAACCTATCACCATTACCGCTGAACCTTTTCGTTCATCCACAACACCATCTATTGCATATTTCTACCCTGTAAGTCTTCTATTTATTGTAGATTTTCCCCTGTATGCCTACTTTTTTCTCCTCATATTTATTCCTTGTAAATATTCTGTGCAAACTCTGTATATTTTTATGGGTACATTTTTGCCTTGTATGTCTATTATCTATTGTAGATTTTGCCCTTGTATGCCTATTACTTTTTTCCTCATTTGTACTCCTTGTAAATTATCTGTGCAAACTCAGTAAAGCGCTCTGATACACTCGGCTTAAGTCTGCACTATACAAAACTTGAAAATAAATAAATAAATAATCCAGACGCTATTCTAGTACCACACCTACACAAAGTAAAATGATAAATACATTTAAAGGAGTGTAAAGTAAGGAATGAGGACTCTGGCAGTATTTGCTTCCGTATCAGCTCTACAGATTTAGTGAGGTTTTTAAATAAGTAACTGGAAAATATGAAGAGTAATAATGAAATATGTATATGATATCAACATAAATATCGCTTAAACGAAGTTTTGGCTTGAATGTAAGGCGTGTAATGTCTCTGCCTAAGCTTTATTTAACAAAAAAATCACACTTTCATATCTTGTAGTTGTCATTTTCTATTAAACAAACAAAGCCTTTGTGCATTCCAGTGTTTCCCTGTTGCATGTCGTAAAACTCCTGCGCTGTGAAGAAATATGTAACAGTCTCCTTTCTGTGAACGTATTCACTTGGAAAGGAAAAGTCACATGTTTATTTGAAAAAATGAACCATTTAATAACCCAAATTATATTTTTTCATATCACTTAATAAATATTTTTCCTCTCAATAACTGATATCTCACTCGTGTTGTAGTCTACCATTTTTTCACGCCAAGATAAAGAATTGTTTTTTAGTTGTACTTATTGGATGCTCGGTACCCATTTTAAGATAAGTGCTTTACATATAATTAAACAGTATATGAGAACATTTGCAGATTGGGGTGGTTACATAGGACATGGCGAATGATATTTGAAAATTTAAGTGGTTAGATATGGGCACATACGTAAATATGCAATATATTTAGGAACACTGTATCTCTGTATGTTTACACTTTATCAGGTAGGGAAGGAGGGTCGTGGAATGGCATAGTCATTCCAAACCCTGTAGGTGCTTTCAAAATTGGGAGGAGAATTGGAGGTGAGTGTTCAGGGGTCTAAATTATTAAGGGAATGATTTCCAGAGAGTGGGATCAAGTAGTTCTAATGGGTGGGTGCCTGGAGGTATGAATAGCACAAGGAGGTGAAGACTAGCATGACATAGGAGTAAGAGTGGATGTGGCATGTGACCAGATTATACAGATATGGCCGGGGTTTGGGGGCATTGCTGTATAAGAATTCAAATTGCTTTTGGCAGACACGCGTCTGCTATGTGTTAATGAAAAAAGAGTAGTTGGTGGAGTTGTGGAGTGACTAAATTGTTTCTAGGTGGTGAAATTCACAATCTTGTCGTAGGGCGATGATGCATGTGAGAGGAGTGCCACATGCAAGCTGTTATAGTAGTCCATCTTTTGTAGTACCAGCTAATAATCAGGGATTTGGCTAGTTGGAATGGTTAGTAGCAGGAGCTACTGGCAATGGTGCTTGATGAGGAATTTTACTGCGATACACAGAGGCTCCGGTAATGCTTCTCTTTCTTTTATAGTAACAAATAGCTGGAAACATTACATGAAACACTGCCAAACTGTAACTCCCATGATACCTAATTTTGTAAAAGAACACTGTCCACAAGCCCAACCAGTATACATCCTCTCCAGTACACAACTTCATATCTTCTTTCTGGCTCCTCTCTTTCTTCACTGTTTGATGGTCAGGTTGAAGTTAACTTCCCTCTCTCTCAAAATTATGTGTCTGTATTTGGAGATGTGGCTCTGTTTATATCTTGGCTACTTTCTCCCTTTCATTTCCTTCCCCATTCACGAAGTAGCATCCGCCTGTGAGTCCTCTTAAGCTAATATCCCTCTTCCAAGATCCTCACATCAACCAGCCCTGAGGGACAACCCTTGTGGTGCATTCAGGGAAGGGCAGCCCAGGGATCCTAATTTCACAACCAAGTCCCACTTTCTCCTGATCTCCTGGCACCAGTTTCAGCCTTCTTGTAGGCCCAAACTGAGGACGAAGTAGCCTCAGTCTTGCTGTATCTGAGCCAGCTGAGGGGTGACCTGAATAATCACACTCCTGACCGAACAGCTGCTTCCAGACCTGGTGGCACTACCCCCTCTTGTGCCTGCACTCATTTCACCACTCACAGGGACTAGCAGTGTAATGTGATGGGCAATCAGAGGTTCTGATCTTTGGCAGACACTCAACCCTTTGGAGTGACTCTTCGTGGCCAGCAGAGCTTGGACCCACCCACACACAGAAAGATCACACGCATAGCCTTGGCATCATTCTGAACAGCGAACTCTCCATGAAATGCCAGGTCAACGCCAAATCCTTACAAATGCTAAGGCTTGAATAGAAATGTTTCAGCTCCATCTTAAATTTTCCTTCCTCTGTAATGGACATCAAATGTCCAGGCAACTGATTTCACATGCTGGATGTTTTGACAGTAAAAGAGGAGTCTCCTCTGTGTTGTTCTTTTTAACAGGGAATCACGATTAAGCTAGCATTACTGGAGCTCAGCAACCTTCCTGGTCAGTATACCTTAAACCTTTCTTTTAGGTACAAAGGCCCTTTGTTATGTAGAGCCTGATGTGTCAGTGTCAATCCCTTATACGTTATACGTTGTTGAACTGGCAGGCAGTGCAATCTCTTCCGTAACCAAACCTATGTGAACTTAGGTATTTTGTGAGGTAGGCAGACCACCAACGTCTGCATAACTTGAAGGCGCTGGATCAGATAATTAGGAAGACCCAAGAGCAGAACATTGACATAATCCAGCCTAATGAGAATCAGTGTCCTGACCACTGTGACTTGTGCATCATGCCCAGATTTCTGGTCACCGCTATAGGAGGGGACGATGGAGGATGCTGTTGGGCCAAGCTCCTGCCCCTCCTGGAAGAGGATTCTGTTCAACGAGTAAGATTTCTGTTTTATCAGGGTTGTACTGCAATTTATTGGCTGTCAGCCAGTCGAGCAGCGCTGCCATGCAGAGTGCAAATGCATCCTTTGCATTTGCAGACTTCCTATCTAGCGACAGCAGAAGCTGTGTAATATCTGTGTGTGAAATTACCTCGATGTCAATGGATTAAACCAAATTAGCCAAAGCGGTCATATAAAGGTTGAAGAGTGTAGGACTTAGGGAGAAGCCTTACAACACTCTCCACTTCAACTTTTTTTGTTTCTGAGGCATACGGCTTCATTCAGACTACCTGCTCTTGTCTGTCAAGAAAAGAACCCAGACAGCTTAAGGCTGAGCCCAACACCCCCAGGTGTTCTAGCCTGTAAAGCAAGATACTATGATAGTATCAAATGCTGATGACAGGTATAACTCCACTAGGGAAACATTAAGGCAAGAGTTCAGACTGATCTTAATAGAGTCTGAAACCTCTAATAACGTATTGGTGCTGTGGCATGCTCTAAACCGCAATTATGATGGATGACAGAAAGGTCGTTAATTGTTGCTTCACCACCTTTTCCAAGGCCTTTGAAGCTGCTGGGAGCAGAGAGACTAGTCTGAAGTTAGCGTTTCTATTCCCTGAACTGGAACCTTCTATTGGGCATTTCCTTCCTTTCTCTACCATCTCACGTTTGTGTGTTTCTGCAATCCAGCACATCTGCTCGATGAATTTCACTCTACATGCGCAGATAGCACCAATCTAACTACTGTAACTAGACGTTCTCCGTTTTTATTCACTGGTTACTTTGTTTGCTTTCACTACACAGTCTATTGGGATTACACGGTATCACTTGCTTTGCCATGCCTCTTTACTCTCCACTCACTCGTGTGTGCATGTTCAAGCACTTATCTGAAGCGGATCACGGGCACACTGTAGCTTTGTCAACGCAACATAGGCCTTTGTCCTTTGGTTAACTTTACATACCAGTGTGTAATAATTACTGTTTTACAGCCTTGATAAAGTCAACTGTGTGACGAAACACGTGTTGGCTGTTTCCTGTAAGACGATACAAACCTACGCCTGTGAATAAAGACTCTCTCAACACCAACCCGGAATCATTGTTTTTCTCTCCGCTTCTGGATTCACACTACCGGGGTTACCTTTTCCCAAAACACTTATGGACTTTATTTCTCTGTGTGCCTTGGTCAATTTGCATGAATCAGGATCAGTGTTAGCCTTTTTGAGCAAAGGAATCACATTAGCTCTCTTCCAATCATCTGGCAAAATACCTGAGTGGAGGGAGGTAGCATATAACTCCTGATATAACAGTGCAATAATATTATTAAGAGTTTCCCATTAGGTTGGTGGGTGGAAACCTCATTTTTCACCCGCCGGCCTAGCGGGAAACAGGCTACTGCATTGTCTCTGGCTCATATTTGAGCCAGCGGGGATGCTGTAGCCCGCAGGGTGCACCAGTACCCTTGCAATGTTCACTGTGAACATTGCAATAGTGCTGAGCAGGGGGGGACATGCACTGCTCCTACCAAGTGCTTGGGCAGTGCAAGAGCCCCCTGTGGCCCCTGCACATGTTCTTTGTCAGCCTTTCCACAGCAGTGTAACCACCATGAACAGGCTGCTGGAGATCAAGGTCGTAATCCGCAGGGCAGCGCTGCATGCAAGATTACGGTCTCCGCCACCGGCAGGCTGCCCGGATCATGGCGGAGCTGGCAGTTCCCTGGCAGTCTGACCAGGGTGGTAATGTGGCATTCTATAGGCCACCACACTTGTAGTGACGCCTATAGTTTTAGGGTCCATGAAGCTGGTGCCAATTTTTAAAATCTCCTTCCCATCGTTATCAGCCTCCTTGATACAATGGGAGTTAAAGGTGCAACAAGCATTGCCCTTTTTTACTTCCCTAGGGACGTTTACATAAAAAAATGTGCTGGAATCCACACAAGCCACAACACCCTGGATTCCCATTGGTATCTAGGTTTGAGGCATGCCCAGGTCTGGTAGGTGCAGAGCCCGAACAGTATAGTGATTCACCATTGCAAGTGAGAAACAATTGGGATTTATTGCTTTTAAGCCAGCTCATATGTCAAAACTACACCAATGAGGATGGGTCTGATGTTGGCCCTGTGGGCGGCGGAGGATAGTGGGGGGCAAAAAGACTGCTGGTGCACTAGGGATGGTAGTGCAGCCCAATGCTAAGACGTGCTGAACTGCAACTCATTTTCTTTTTAATTAAAACATTTTCTCTGGATCTAGTGAGCTCTTTAAGGGGTGTGGCCTGGGTCCAGTGCCAGGATAGGCTGCCCCATCCCATTTTGTAAACAAAATAAACATATTCCCTGGGACTTTTAAATAATGTTGGGCCCTTTGGGGATAAGATTCAGGCCCAATGCCTGGGTGGGCGTCCCACACCCCTTTCTTTTTATATTTTTAAAGTAATCTTTGGTGTTTGGTGGATTCTTTGACCCTCCCCCCATGAGGGCAGATTGAGAGTAAATCCTCCAATTTAGGGGGTAGTGGCATGGCCTGATGTGAGGGGGGGCAGCCCACCCTATTTTTTATTAACAATAAATATCCCTGATTCTAGTAGGCTTTTGGTAATGGCATTGGCTGCTTTAACTTTCACATTGTGCATGTTGCTCGTCAAACAGTGTGGAAAAAATCCTTGTCCTCAGATTATTTCAAACACAGAACATACTAGTGGTTCAAGCGCCAGAAGAAGACGAGACATTCATGTTCTCTGCACTGCATATGTAATGTGGAGGACATTCATTTCTCATCTGCCACAATTGTGTGAATAATCAGGCCTTGGGGAGATACCACCAAAGATCTACACTCAGTAAAGTTAGATATTCTAACGATGTGCAATTTGCAAATGGCTTGAAAAACGCTACTAGCCCTGGCTTATTTTCCATTGACAGAAGTAAAAAAAACACACTAAGACCAAATAAGAGTCTTCATTTTGCCAGACCAACAAAGAAAAATGTGGTCCGCTATTAGATCAGTTTGAGGACAGTTGGATGGGACAAATGAAACGGTCAGGTCACAAGAGCCTACCCAAGCTTCCCCTAGTGGAATCTGTACAATAGTACATTTTTTTTGGAGGGAAACACAAACAATGCAGTAGCAGGGTGACACAGCTGCTTCCAATGCAACAAAATAAAGTGCCCCATCCACCACAAATATAAAGCACCACTCTTTAATAAACATGGATAACAACCTTTACAATTGCCTGAGAAAGAGAAACCATAAATTACGAGTCAGAGTGAACAAAAATCTAATTCAAATTACCTTATCATAACACAATGCTTGTAGCTGATTTTAAATATTTCAAAAAAACATATAATCATTTCACCAACACGTATTACCATGAAATACTTCTGTGTGCCTTCTGTGAATAAAACTATGAATCCTTCCTGGAGTGCTGGCATCATTTCTCTGTTTGAGATTTTTGGTTTGCATATGGAAGGAAATCACACGCACCACAAGACACCAATACCACAGGGGGAGGAAGTCGTAGGATGTGGCAACTCTTGCTCAGTTTAAAAAAGTGATTCCCACTGCCCGTATACAATAAATGTAAATTGGAAATCAGAAAGGCATCTCAAATGTGGCGATAACGGTGTCAAAGGATACCACGCTCAGCCGCTAACTCCTGCTTCTAGTTGACTCATTGATGATCATGGATAGGTGTACCGCAGCTATTGCAAAGCTGCAGATAGCATCCTTCTTGCGCGGTAATACCATACCACATTTTAAGTATTTCACAGAATGGCAGATTCT
Organism: Pleurodeles waltl; assembly: GCF_031143425.1. Lineage (NCBI taxonomy): Eukaryota > Metazoa > Chordata > Amphibia > Caudata > Salamandridae > Pleurodeles > Pleurodeles waltl. Next base: position 770,212,509 of record NC_090449.1, on the reverse strand, counting down.
ACGCACAAAAGAAGGGAAGCAGCACAATTCTTCTTTGACCACATCTGAATTTGGAACAAAACATGGCTTTATTAGAAAATGGGTTGAAATGACATGTTTGCAGGACTATGTTGAAGTAGGGAGTCCCTAGGGTCTATGTATTTTTGTGGTGCCTACTGATAAGGACCCACACTTAGGTTTTTGGGGCAAATTTAGTGGCAAGGACATGTAAACTGATGCTGACAATGCTCATAAAGAATGGCAAAATCAAAGTAGACAAGAACTGTTTGGATATTGTGAAAATAAAAGAGAAATAAACGCGCGTGGAGACAAAGATACAATTAATACATTATAGAAAGCTATAGATGAAACACTTCTTAAAAATGAGGATGAAATGAAAATGAAAAAGAGGAGAACACTTTTAATCAAAAAAACATGATTATGTGGATGATAATATTTCACCTTTTGGCAAAAATATGAAAATCTTTGAAATACATGAGAAAAATATCAGGCCAGAGGCAACAGGACTTGCTTCTGATTGGCTCTAGTTAACAAATAACATCAGATTCTGATGAGCAAACAGGATCATTATCGGAATATGGAAGTAACCAAACCACCTTTTGGATGAATTTCATCTTCTACACTAGAACAGATTCACCAAAAAGAGAACAGGAGAATGACCAAAAGGAAAAGATGCAAACAAAGAAAGTAGGCAACAAGGAGAAAGGGAATAAGTATGGCGAAAAAATCAAATGCCACATTGAAGAAGGCATTGTAAACCAAAAAAGACAAGAAATTAAAACAAATGAGACACGTTTATCTGTTATAATCCTTTCAAACCATGTTTTGATAGATTTGATGACATGGAAATTCTGTTGGGATAGTTTGTGAGAAATTGTAGGATTGGAAGAAAGGGGTATCCTAGATTTTGATGAGTACAACTACCATAAATTTGATAAAACCATCACCCTATGTTTCTACCTTTTGTTTAAGGTACATGCACTTCCTACAAGACCACCTGGGAGGCTTATAGTGGCATCAATTGGTAGGTTATTAGGAAACATCCATATATTTATTATGCTGCCATTTGTCTTAGCCTTATCCTCATATTGCTAGGATAGTACAGACTTTCTGAGGAAAATTGTTGACATACAATGCAAACCAACATTTGTGATGATTATAATGGATGTGAATTCACTATCTGCTTGCATCAAGCATGATTTGGGACTTAAATGCTGTGAATTATGTAAATACTTTTTCAGGGTCAGAACCCTTGCTATGAATGACCACACAATTATACTCATGGAGATGACTGAATATTGTCTATATAATAGCGTTTAGTTTTGACTATAAATATTACAACAACATCACAGACATGTAATCATGTAAATGGTCTAGTAGGAGGGGGAGGTGATAGATAAATATTGAGAATGAATCCATGACAGATCATATCCAACTATGCATACAATATATTGACAGCTCATTCGTAGTGCAGGGTGGCGACATGAAACAAGCCAAAGCTTTTATGTCTACATTACTGAACAGTGATATAAAATTGTTGTTTACTCACAATATGAGTAGGGATGAAGAAGTTTTTCTTGATATACAAATCAATGTTCAAAATAATAAAGCAATCACAAGTCTTTTTATGAAAAAAAGACAAATGTTAATAGAGTCTTACATGCTGAAAACCATTGTTCTTCATAAATTAAACAAAGCATATCTTTTAGTGACCTTTTAAAAGCAAAAATATACAGCCTAGTTTGTTTGAAGAAGAAAGGATAAGAATGATTTTGAAGTTTCCCTGAGAAAATATTAACCTAAGCTAGCATTGAGGTAGAAAGCAAAACCAAACAGAGTCTGTTAGGGGACAGAAAAAGACATAAACAGAAAAATGATTTGACCACACAGTTTATTACAATGCTCTTTAAGGGGGCGGGGCAGGGGAGGCACTCCGAGGGGGGGGGGGAGTAGGACATTTAATGGAAAAAAAGAAAGAAAGAAAGAAAAAAAAGTACCTCCTCTGTTGCCACGCTGCTCCCTTGATGTCATTGCAGGCAGGCACAGGCTCCCACCCTGCCCTGCAGCCAATCCTGACGCTGCTCAGAGTAGCTTCAGGATTGGGTGGGAGCGCCCAGCTAGGGCACTCCCAGGCAGATTGGGAGCCTACAGCGCATGTGTGTTTGGCCGGTCCGAGTTGGCCAGCCAAACACACATGCACTTTGAGAGGAGTGCTCAGTGCACTCCCTTCACTGCTCGTCACCTGCCTGGCCCTGCCCCTTTCACCATAAAGGGATAATAAATATAGTTTATTATCCCTTTATGGTGAAAGGTTTACAGCTTCTGCTGCTGGCGGGGGGAGGGGGTGGGCAACGCTCCTCTGCCCTTATGGAGGAGCCACCCCTGTTACAATGTATCATACATTTTTCCAAGACATTAGAAAATGCTAACCAATCATAGGAGTATCTTCATTGGTAAAACTGTTGACAAATATGTACCCATTACCTATCAGAAATCGAAATCATTGCGTGATATTTTGGTACGTAGCTATTTTCCTAAACAGAAAATTCAAACGTGACAGATATCCCATCTGCAGTATTACAAGTTCCATCCGCCAAGATCGTAATCATTCTCGGAGTCATATCCAGAGAGAAAACGAGAACTATTGTCAATGAGGCAACCTGTGTCACTGACCACTGCACATATCTCCTACAAATGTCCATGTGGTCTTAGGTATGGTGGGAGTACCATCTATCCCACATGTAAAAGAATACTAGAACACATATGCACTACCAAACTCAATGACCCCTCTTACCCAGTAGCAAAACATGTCTCAGAATTACACAAGCAAAATGCTGACCTTTTTCAGTGCTGTCTTTTTTCAGTGCTGACATGATTACACCTTCCCCTAGAAACAGAGAAAATATTAAGAAAAATTGGTTCAAAATATATAATGGAACTTAACACGAAACATCCATCATTCTTAAGTAAGGATGATGAACTCTCTGTACATATTGTCTAGGGTAGCAATATGATGTAAGACCCTCTGGTTACCACAGTTAAGAGAATAATATGTTGATTGAGTGGATGCCTGACATATAAAATGTTTAATAAACATATATATGCATTCCCTTATATACCAATTGAGTATGTAGCTGTTATGAATGGATATTGACCTGAATACATGGGCATGATGAGTCTGTAGTCGCATGGAGAAATGCCTTCCGGGTCCTGTTTGTTTTGTATATTTAAAATGATTATTTTATGCAATTTGCATAAATATATCAAGATACCTACACATATCTTTTAATTTTACCATGTAGGGTAATGACCGTGAAGTTGTACAATTGTTAATTAATTTTCTGCAGTCTGTCGAAATAGGTATCAATAATGTATGATTATCCTTTACCCATTCATTCATAAATTATCAGAAACAAAATGTATATAGTAACAAATAATACATAATTATTGAATACCAAATATAATGACTTTAAATAGTATTTCATTTATTGTTTGTATAATCTAATATAATCTTGATGGCAAATGGAAGTCTTTCTTTCATGTTTATACTTTTTCGATGAAATTACTATTATATCTATTTCAAAATGTTTAAAATCAAGGACAAGCATTTATCATAATCATGGAATATCAATTAGATTTTTGTTCAAGCTTATTCATAATTGATAAATGTATTTAAGTCATTTATAAATGACCTAAATGTGGACAAACATCATTGTAATCTGTGTTCTTTAAGAACGTGCCTCCTTACACATATTATGCAATATGTACAGAAAAGTACAAGACCCAAAATGACTTAGAGAGTGAAGAACAAAGTGCAAAAAATAGAAACAATGAATGCATTGGTGAGCCGTTACTATATATTGTTAATAATTCATTACATAGTGAATTGTTCTGTAATCAAGGTATTCCTATATCCTCCTTGCAAAATTGACTGTCAGTTTAGGGATTACTGTTCAATAAGTTTAAGATAAAAAGGGAAAACAGAGAGTGAATGAGAAATTAAAATCATAAAAGGAAAGCAAGAGTATCACTATCAATAAAGACATAGTCCAAAAATAAGAATGATGTTAGTAGTTGAAGTACAAAGATGTACAGTCATTTCCTCTTCACTGTTCAAACCTGAGGGATATTTTGTTGCTAATTACCATGATTCTGGTCTCCTTAATTTTTGTTACCCTTTAACCTCCCCGGTGGCTTCTTGGTAATTTGGTAATCCCACAACATTTCAAAAACACACCTCCTTTCACAATGGAAAGTGAAAAAATTTCAAGCCACTGAATTTGTTTGAGTACTTTGCTTATTAGCACATTACTGAAGGAGTAAGAAAAGAGGAAAGAAACCTCATATCACAATCATAGATCAGAGCTAAAGAAGATCTCCAGATTAGAATAACTATGGGTAATTCAGTTGAAGGCAACCAAATCAGGTACATGTTCCATAGACATTAGAACATTTTGATGGCTCACCCAAGCTTGATGACAAAATATTGGGCAATTGCCCAATGATACACTATTGGAAATCTGAAAGTCAGAGGGACAAACTCACCCACAGTAATTTTACTTAGTCGGAATGTGAAACTAATTGGCTGACGAAGAGAAATGTAACAATTGTAAAGCATGTAAGATTGGCTAAAACACACAGGAGTTTTGGAGTATCTAGATATTAATAGTAATCAATATGTCAGCTGAGAGCCATTCACCTCTTAACGGTGAAAGGTTAGGAGTCTGAGCATTCCAACCTATTGTTGGAATGTGCTGTTTGGCCATTGAGTTTGGACAGTTGGAAGGTCCTGGTCACGACAAGCACACAGTGATGACTGTGCAGGAGCTTACAAATAAAAATGTGGACTTTACCTTTTCTCAACAGGATTGTTGTTGCACAGCTCTTTTGGCAACAAGTTGGGCAGTCATCCATTGAACCTGCGCTGAATTTTAATGCCTCTCTCAATGATTCAGCAAAGTGCTGCGGTCCGACAAGTTGGTTCTCTCTGCATTTTGGTGGGAACACCGCAGTCTTTGTTGAGAGGATTGGGGGCTTCAGAAGTGTTGAGGTAAAGTGCAAGTAAAATGTAAAAGTTATGCAGATGTGCAGTTGATTGGTGCAGGGTTGCAACTGGGATATCAGTTACCGCCATCTTGAAGTGTACTCTTTCTGCTGATTTGATCATGCATGCACTGAATTGTGAGATTAGTGTCATTGTTGGTCATCATTTCTAAGTCAGGTGTCTGGGCTGTAAACACGCTCTATTGTGGAAAGTGTCATTGTTGGTGGAACAGTGTCATCGTTTGACCACCATCTTTAAACCAGGCACTGTGCTGGTTATCACATTTGTATTTAGCATGCCATTTGAACAGTTTACAATGTATTTATTTTGGGTGACATTCATATTCCTTGGCCTTGTAATTAAACTTTCACTGTATCTTCAGCTGGCTTGGCTTCAGGAGCAGGTTTTCCACACCAAGTCAGTATTGAACCACTCGTAATTGGTGCATACACTTAACTCTTATACGCACACCAGTTGTAATTGTAAACTGTGTATGCTTCAAATCTATGTATACTTCATGGTAATATGCACACCAGTTGTAATTGGAAACTGCATGTATTCTTCACAATGATATGCACACATGTTTTGAAGTATGGTTTATGTTTGCTGTTTTCCTAGCTGACATTGTGTTTTAAGTACTGCACTATATTACTCCGTGTTGGTGGCATTTTTATGCTATTTATCTACTCCTAGTTTTTTTATTTTGGTTGTGAGTGTGTGTTTTTGTGTCAGTCATGCAGTTGGTAAATTTACCTCTACCATTTTCAGAGATGCCTGGAGATCCACCAATCTCATGGAGACAATGGTTTGATGCTTTTGAATCATACCTGGGATCCACAGGTACATCAAGATTTAGAGCTGAGAGGAAAAAGTGTTTACTATTACATTCATTAGGTTTTGTAGGATGGTCTACTTTTAAACATATGCCTGATGTTCCTCAAATTGATTATGAAAAAACTGATGAATATCAAGTGGCTGTCAGCAAAAAATTCAAATTAGATATGACACACAGAAAGTTTGGTGGTACCCAGACACAAGCTTTTTAAAAGGTAACAATTAGCTGGAGAAGATGTTGACACATAAATTACTGTTTCACGTAAACATATTTCAGAGTATCAATTTAAAAACTTTAGTGATCAACTGGTTTGTGATCAATTCATTAGTCAGTGTAACTATAAATCTACTTAACAAATATTGCTGTCCACGGGCAATCTGATATTAGAAGAGCCAATTAAGACTGCAAAAATCATTGACATTTCTCAAAATTCAGCCAAAGACCTTGAAGCTAAACATATAGAAAAAGTAAATGCAGTTCGTTCACTTGCTAATGTGCAAAAGAGACCTGTAAGTGATGTTCGCAAAGTTGATTCTAGGAATTTCTTTAAGCAACCTAATATTTGTTTTCAGTGTGAGAATACACCACATACAAAAATGAGTAGAACGTTCTCAGCTAAGAATATCTCTTGTACAGTTTGTGACAAGATTGTTCACTGTGCCACATTGTGTCACAGTTCTAGAGATAAGAATTGTAAAGTTTCTTGTGTTGCTGAATGTAAGGATTATGATGACAAATGTGACACAGAACACAAGTATACGTAGGAGGTGGTTTGTGTTGTTACTCATTGTCAAGAAAATGTTAGAGGTGATACCTCTCATTCCATTGGTCCTGCTGTTGATATCCATGTTGGGGACAAAGTACTATCTCTTCTATTTTATTCTGGGGCAAGGATTGTAATGATTACTTGAGCATTTTTCAGAAAAACTTATAATAAGAGGATATTGTTGCCACTTGATCACTCACCATTGTCCTATGAGGGTCGTAAGATTGAGATTCAAAGTTATTTCGAAGATGTGCTAGAATTCAAAGGGAGACACATTAAAGGGAAGAACTATGTAGCAGTCAAGTGGTTGAATATATGGGGTTGGCTTCATCAGGAGATATTTGGAATGATTCTAAAGCTGAGTGTTGTTAGCTGTCATGACAATGCATAGGCCTGGGCCCAGAAGTTCCCTAACATGTTCTCAAAAGACCTGGGGAAAGTTAAGGATTTCAAACATAAGATTAAAATTATGTCAGGGGCTGTTCTGGTGAAGCATAGGCTAATGGTTGGTCCCATTCAATGTGAGAAAGGGTTTGGTGAGAGAGTTGAAAATGTTGTGCGAAAAAGTCATCATTGAACAGGTTGGATTGTCACTATGCTTATCCCTGCTACTTGTAGCACATACATGCAATGGAGAATTGTGTGTCTGTGTGGATCTCAGAAGTCTTAACAGGGACATTTGAGTGGACTCACATCTGTTACCAAAAGTGTCACAGTTTTTAACTCTTACAGCTAGCTCTAGATGGTTTATAAAATTAGATCTGGCATCAGCCTATAATCAGACTGAATTACATCCTGGTTGTACTTTTGCATGTGATATGCAAGTGACAACTGAATTGCTTGTTAGGCAGACATTCACTGTTCTTGTGCAGAGGTACAGTCACAGAATGATATCAACACCATGCATAAGCTGCCATGTTCTTTGTATACCAAATGTAATTTTGAAAACTGTGGATCTGCAGAACCTACACTAATCTGTAGTACAATTTAAAAAAAGAATATGTTTTTGGCCCCGTGGGAGGTGAGTCCCTCTGGGGATCTACCACTATGTCTATCTTGCCCCCTATGTGTTCTTGTTTTACATTTTTTTCAGGACTGGGGACTGAATCTTTGAGTCCTAAAATACGTGATGGCATACAGGGTAAGGTTATGGACCTACTTTTAATGTGAAAATCTTGTTTTCTGCTTCTATAGATGAGGTCTTTGACTCTTGCATGTACCTAAAGTAGGCAGATCTTCTGCTACCATAGAGTTCGACAACACATAATGTTATTTATCCTTCTGAAAAGTGTTGTGGACTTCAGAAGGGGTGAGTGGGAAGCATACCTGTTTAGAACTCCTTAGCCCCAGGGGGTCGTGCAAATCACACCCCTTTTGGAGAAAAGGACAACAGACAGGTGTCTCTCACTCTTCCCATAACACTATGAATACGGACGTCAGGCTCTTCTATAGTCATAGTGCTGTGAGTCAGACAACCCTGCTGGTAGACCTGACAGATTTAGGGTGGTCACCCCTAACTTTTTGCCTGCCTCCCTCCACTTTTTAGATACTGTTTTTGCTGGTTTTTAGACTCTGCACACTTTACCACTGCTAACCAGTGCTAAAGTGCATATGCTCTCTCCCTTTAAACATGGTAACATTGGATCATACCCAATTGGATTATTTAATTTACTTATAAGTCCCTAGTAAAGTGCACTATGTGCGCACAGGGCCTGTAGATTAAATGTTACTAGTGGGCCTGCAGCACTGATTGTGCCACCCACTTCATTAGCCCCTTAACCTTGCCTCAGGCCTGCCATTGCAAGGCCTGTGTGTGCAGTTTCACTACCAATTCAAATTGGCATTTAAAAGTACTTGCCAAGCCTAAAACTCCCCTTTTTCTACATATAAATCACCCCTAAGGTATGCCTAGGTAATCCATAGGGCATGGTGCTGTGTAGGCAAAAAGGCAGGACATTTACCTGTGTAGTTTACATGTCCTGGTAGTGTAAAACTCCTAAATTCATTTTTACACTACTGTGAAGCCTGCTCCCTTCATAGGCTAACATTGGGACTGCACTCATACATTGTTTGAGTGGTAGCTGCTGATCTAAAAGGAGTAGGAAGGTCATATTTAGTATGGTCATAATGGTGATACAACATCTCTGCACTTAAATCGTTCTGTGCCTTACAATCCACGGCTGGATGAGTTTAGTTGACAGCTCCCTTGTGCATTCACTCAGACACACCCCAAACATAGGATACTGAGCCTCACTTGCATACATCTGCATTTTGAATGGGTCTTCGTGGGCTGGGAGGGTGGAGGGCCTGACCCTTGCATGTCAAAGGACAGTAGTCTGCCTTCACACAAAGGACTGCCACACCCCCTACTGAGACCCTGGCTGTCAGGATGGAACTGAAAGGGGACGTTGTGCACTTCTAAGCCACTCTTTGAAGTCTCCCCAACTTCAAAGGAACATTTGGGTATTTAAAGAGGGCCTCTGCCCCTACCAACTCAGACACTTCCTAGAGAAGAAACTTGAACCAGAACCTGTATCCTGCCAAGAAGAACTGCCTGGCTGCCCAAAGGACTCACCTGTCTGCTTTCTGTGAAGGACTGCTGCCTTGCTGTTGCCCTGCTGCCTTGCTGCTCTCTGGCTGAGGTGAAGTGCTCTCCAAGGGCTTGGATAAAGCTTGCCTCCTGTAGTCTCAGGACCAAAAAGAATTCGGGCCATATGTATGAAAAAATGGCCTTGCGAATCGCAAATAGCGATTTTTAAGAAATCGCTATTTCTGAGTCGCAATTGGCCATGTAACAAAATTGCGAATCGGAATTAGCGATTTCTTTGCATTTTCGCAAATTGCGAAATTTTACCGATTCGGTAAAAAATCGCAAATTGTGAGAAATTTCGAGAAAGCACACCTGGAGGAGCCTGATGACATCACAAGCAGGAAGTGAATCATCCCAGGCAGTTTCAGGTGCCACACCCAAACCAGCATCCTGAGAGAGAGCAGCCCAGCCACACAGGGCAGCACTCTGAAGGAGTCAGCACACCTGAGCAAGGATGGACACCTCAGCCCAAGGAAAGGAGAAGGGAGAGAGAAAGAGGAAGCTCAAATTCTGCGAGCAAGAGCTTGAGGTGCTGACAGAGGAGGTGGTCAGGAGCCATGACTGCCTTTTTGGCAAAAGCTCACTCCAGGTGCCTGCAAGTAATGTTAAACATTGTGAGAAGTAGTTCAGTCCACATCTTAGAAGCAGCACAACAATGCATTAAGGGAGTGGCAGTCCACAACCCATAGCTGAAAGTAGCACATACAATGTATTGAAGTAGAGCGACACCCAGAGGAACACAACACCCACAACACAGTGAAGAGAAGTACCTGTACCTTTATTACCATTGTGTGACCGTAATCGTAACAAACATAACTGACATGCTGCATATTGTCGTTGCAGGTGGGCCAGGCCCAGCAGCCACAGCATCAGCAAGTGTAGGTGAGACTGACACCCATCCAGCCTCTGATTCTAACACCAGTGGGTCTCTCACCATTGCGCCTGTCCGACGCAGGCCCAGGGCACTGCCAGAGCTCAGCCAAGACTCAGATGAGCAGCAGGAAGGGCCAATTTCCCCATCACCAACAGGCAGGCGCAGCCAGATGCAGGAGGCCAGTTGTCAGCCGAACACAGCACCCCGCAGGATGGCGACTAATTCTGGTGAACAGCAGCATGAGGCAGGTGAGGGTCCCTCCTTCTTTGGTGGGCTGGAAGCTGCTATGTTGCAGCAGCAGCGCCTACAAAATAAAAGGATCCTAGGATTACAAAAGAATTTGCGTCAACACAACACCAACATGGGGGGCCTGCATCGCCAGCTTGAGTACCTCAATTCTAACATAGAACTGCTGCATGAGGGACAGGTGCAGGCATCATAGGACACCAGAGAGCTAACATGTGCTGTGCGTGAACTATGCCAGGAGCTGCGCCATGAGAAGGCGAGCCACCGCACACAGGAGCGCAGATTTATGTACATGTTTGGCGGCTTCTGTCGTTCTGTGAGCAGGGTGGCAAATGCAACTTCACTGATTGCACGTCGTGCAGTGGCTGCACAAGTGGAGGCAGCACACAGCAGCAGGGATGTTGCGAACGGACTGGTACAGATCACCAATGTGATCAATAACATAATGGGACAGAGGTCAGACACACCTAGTGAGCTTGCACTGGGGGACACAGAGGACAGTTCCAGCCTCAGCAGTGTAGCTGTACCAGCATTGGACACCAGACGGCGCAGTGCCAGGCACAGCACTGAGGCAGACAATAGAGGTGCCAGTGACGTAACTGGGCAACCGAGTGGTGTGCGTGGCCGCAAAAAATGACTGTAGCTGCCAGTGGAGTTATATTTTCACTATGACGTAATAGTGCATTATTCAGGTCCTTCATTGTTTCTAGTTTTTCACTAAATATTGTTTTGCAATTCGTCAAACAAACATTACCTGACTTAAGGTAATACATTTATTTCACTACAGGTACAGTTGTCAGTGGATTTGTGGTATTCATACTTACATCTAAAATGGTTGTTTGTGATAAATGGTTGTGTGTGATGTCAGCACACCTTTGCCTTCCCTCTGCTGCACTGGTCCTGTCTGCTGGCTGTAGGGGTGGTATGGGATCATCATCAGATTCAGATTGACATATTTCTACAGGGTTGCCCCTGGTGGTAGCTATATTGTGCAAGATTGTACAAGTAGCCACTATTCTACATGTGGTCTCTGGACTGTACTGTAGTGCCCCTCCACTTTTGTGGAAGGCACCGGAAGCAACTCTTCAGCAGTCCAAATGTGCGCTCCACCACGTTGCGGGTCACCCTGTGTGCTGCATTGTATCTCTGTTCAGCAGGTGTTGCAGGATTGAGGTAGGGCTTCGTCATGTAGGTGCGCACTGCGTAGGCACTGTCTCCTGGAAGGGACAGAGGGTATGATGAGTAAGTGAGACATCTTACATCAGCACGCCATCAATGCGCCATTGTATAGAGTGACAATACCTAGTAGATATCCTTCTCCAAACTCCCCAGCTAGCAGTCTTGTGTGTATGCCGCTATGGCGAAAGATGTACGAATCATGTGTGCTCCCTGGGTACCTGGCCACGAGATCAGTTATGATGTAGGAAGCATTGCATATCACCTGTATATTCATTGAATGTTAGTATTTCCGGTTGCGGTACACATACTCTGTGGCTGATGGTGGACAGATTGCCACATGTGTCTTATCTATGGCACCTAGGACGTGGGGGAACTGTGCTATCTGGAAAAATTCTATTTTTGACTGCTGTATTTCCTGTGGGGTGTGGGGGAATCTGATGTACTGGTGTAATTTGCTCAGCATGGCGTTAATAAATGCATTGGAAAATCTGGAGAGGGTACTCTGTGATACCCCTCCAGCTGCTGCTATGACCTCTTGATAGCTCCCTAAGGCGAGTAGGTGGAGGGAGCATAATACCTGCACCTGGGTGGGTATGCTGTGAGTCCTTAGTGTTCTGCACTGCAGTATGGGTTGTAGCTCAGCTATCAGATCAAGTATCATGGCTGAGTTCAACCTATACCTCTCAGATATTTCCTCCTCTGTCAGGTTAAAAAGTGTAATGCGCACTCTGAAAATGCGTTCCTGTCTCCTCCTCCCTCTCCTCAAACCTGCCAAGATCCTCATCCTCCTCGCCATGACGTAGAGTGCAGCCATTGTGGAAAAGAGCCTGAGGCATTCTGGGCCTCTTTATTTAGGTTGCACCTGGTAACCACCTGGTTTCACTTAGTGGTATTTTGCATGTGCAAAATGCCATTCCGCGAAAAATCGCAATTTGCGATTTTTTTGATTCATCGATTTGCGACTTGGATTTTGCGAATCGCAATTTGCGCCTCACAATTTCCTACTGGATATACCGAATCGCAAACTGCGACTCGCAAAACCAGGTCGCAACGCAAAAAATCGTTTCATACATCTGGCCCTTCATCTCTACAAGAAGGACTCCTCGTGCGGCGAAATTCGACGCACAGCCTGCCAGAAACGCCAAACCGGAACGACGCAGCCCGACTTCGCATCGAGAAGATTGATGCAGTGCCAGCGTAACTACTGGAAATTAGACGCACAGCCCACCGGATCGACGCAGCTCCTGTGACTTTGTCCTGCCAGCGCAGGAAATCCACGTATCGTCCCCTGGGCGTCCGAAAGACCCGCAACCCTAAGAGGATCCACGACCGAGCACCAGAAATCGGCGCACAGCCGTCCCTGCATGAAAACTAAACAACGCTTCGCTGTGTGCGGCCCGAGATTTCGACGCACACCCCTTTGTTTCCACGCATCTCCTCCTCTGCGGTTCTTTGCGGAGATTTTGCACGCGAACCAGGTACTTTGTGCTTGAAAGAGACTTTGATTGCTTTTAAAAGACTTAAGACACTTTGGGGGTCATTCTGACTCCCGCCGGGCGCGGTCACCGCGCGCCCGGCGGGAGACGCCAAAATACCGTACCGCGGTCGGTATTTTGAGGTTTCCCCTGGGCTGGCGGGCGGCCTCCAAAAGGCCGCCCGCCAGCCCAGGGGAAACCGTCCTTCCCACGATGAAGCCGGCTCGAAATCGAGCCGGCGGAGTGGGAAGGTGCGACGGGTGCTGTTGCACCCGTCGCGTATTTCACTGTCTGCCAAGCAGACAGTGAAATACTCGTAGGGGCCCTCTTACGGGGGCCCCTGCAGTGCCCATGCCAGTGGCATGGGCACTGCAGGGGCCCCCAGGGGCCCCGCGACCCCCCCTACCGCCATCCGGTTCCCGGCGGGCGGACCGCCGGGAACTGGATGGCGGTAGGGGGGGTCGGAATCCCCTCGGCGGCGCAGCTAGCTGCGCCGCCTTGGAGGATTCAAACGGGCGGCGGTACACTGGCGGGAGACCGCCAGTGTTGCCGGTCTGACCGCGGCTTTACCGCCGCGGTCAGAATGCCCTGCGGGGCACCGCCGGCCTGTCGGCGGTGCTCCCGCCGACCCTGGCCCCGGCGGTCTAAGACCGCCGGGGTCAGAATGACCCCCTTTATATCACTTTTACAGTGATATCTCAACATATACTTATTGCACTGAAATTTTTTTGACCTGCATTTATCCAGATAAATATTACATATTTTTCTAAACACTGTGTGGTGTATTTTTGTGGTGCTCTACTGTGTTACATGATTTATTGCACAAATACTTTACAGATTGCCTTCTAAGTTAAGCCTGACTGCTCAGTGCCAAGCTACCAGAGAGTGGGCACAGGATAATTTGGATTGTGTGTGATTTAGCCTGACTAGAGTGAGGGTCCTTGCTTGGACAGGGGGTAACCTAACTGCCAACCAAAGACCCAATTTCTAACACCTGCCATAGAAACTCATATTCACAGGGGTTATTGTGCATGCATGAATCCTCACCTTGGACCTCTGGAAACAGTAGCAGTACGCATCCATTTATATTTTATAATAAAACGTTATTTATTATATACAATCTAAATTTCTGTTATTTTCATTAGTGTAACTTGCTTCCTTCTTTCTTTCAAATCTGTTCGTGAATGACCAGATGGCCTTGCAACACTTATCAGTTACACATAGCTTGTTAGACAGTGGAATGGAAGATTCCTCTTGTCTCAATTTCTGTTATTTCCATTTGTGTGACTGTCAATGTGTGTGCTAAACAATATGGCGATCTCAGATAGTCTGTTAATCATCATTACTCTTCAATATTATTAGCTTCGTAGAACCTAACCCTTTTACATAAATACTCTAAAGGATTAGTGCGTCCATGCTGAATATAAAATTAGGCCTGATTTGCTTGTAGCTTATGTGTCTTATTTGAAAAGCCCTGCCATATATCTCAGTGGGTTCTCTCTCAGAAACATCCTGGACATAGCATCCTCAATAGGAGGCATGTATCAAGTTGTAGTGGACAAGTCTGCTGAAATGCTTTATTGAAACAAGCAGTAAGGGACTTGGTTTGCGCTCTTTGCCACCTTATGACTCGGCATTGGGACCTATGCCGCTAGAACAATGTCCTTCAATTTGTATCCAACCTGGACGAGAATAAGAATACAGAAGTAAATACACTAAGCAGACTTCATTGTGTTCCACATTAGTGAGCGATTAGTCCCCAAGTGCTACTGACAGTTTTTGGGAAGGGAGCTTTTCTCAGCATTTAGATTTGGATCTTCCAGTTGGAATCAGGGAGATGATCTCCTCCTGGAGTTGGTAACATTTCTTTATGCCTTTTTGCTGATTCCCCTAGTGCTTCGAGTCTTTCAATAATTCAAGAGGTTCCTGGCTCCAAATTGATATGATTTTGCCTCACCTGTTTTGGTTCTCGCAAGTCTTGCTGTTCCCACAGAACAACCTTGATGGAGAGCTGGGCTGCCTTCAATAAATCCTTAGGCAATGTCTCTTTTTTTGTTGTAAGGGAAGGTGTAGGGAGTTAACATTCTGCACATCAATTTCAATTCACAATGTAACCAGTTTAGTCACACACTAAGGACCAGAAATTGGAAATAAAGTTAAGGATTTATTACTAGTTAACAGTCAGGTTAATATAAACAAATCTCAAAAACATGCTATAAAGATGCAAGATAACAACAGAATAACCAAACCGCCTAAATACGTTTAGGCAAATCAGCATAAGGCAAACCAAGAGTTCAGTTACAGCAATACAGAATATTAGCAATAGAATCTGATGTTCAGAGAACAACATGAGTAAAATCTATGGTCATCTACCTAAATCAATCTATAAAGCTAATGGGATGAAATTCAAAAAGTCAGGAAGCTATGGCAGAAAGGAAAAAATATATGCGTAGGCACATATAGAGAAGAAGGTGTCAGCATCTCATAAGCTTGGTCAAGAGTCTTCTAGAGCGAGAGAAGAGAGTTAAGTGTTAGCCTGAGCCAAACTCAGCAAAGCGTAGGGACAAGGGAAAAATTAGAGATCTGTAGTGTCTAAAATGATTGTGTCTGAATTGAATCTGTGAGAACAATAGTTAGTGCCACACAAATTGGTTCCGTTACACCCATCATTCCATCATGAGCTCCATGGTCATCTCCAGTGTCATGCTCCTAAACAGCAATATTCCCAGATTTTCTCAAACCACTCCAGGGAACAATGCTGCCCTTGTTCATCTGGACATCAATTGCAAGAAATTTGAATAAGGGACGTCAGCTCACACTTTGTTTCTCTATGTTCTTCCATCAAGGTCCTTTTCACAGACACTCTATTACTAACACAATAATACATCTAATTCCAAACTAACAATGCATGTGAACGCACCTGCAAAGAAAAGACACGCAAGCAAATGTGGAAAACAGTTCTCCTTCTGAAAGAAAAACAGGCCTTGTCATGTCAACTTAGAGTTTCATTCACTAATGCACATTTAATTTGTGTTATTTGTGGTCATTTTAATTTCAAATAAATGTAAATGTCAGTTACACAATCTCAAATAAAGCTTCATGTTATAGTTCGAATAAATGCAATGTAGTTTGGAATACATGAACATAAATGCAACTGGGAACTAAATATTAGCATTGAACTGTAAAACATTAGTGCACACGTCTACATAAGTCTTTCTCATTCCTAGTGTACATTTAATTAATATGAGGAAGGTTTCTAATTAATTTAAAATGATAGCATTTCATTTAATAGGATTAATGTACACAGTGTATATGATTTCCTAGTTCTACATTGAATGCACTTCTGTATTAAATTTGAGGGCCGCACTTTACATTAATAATGTTGGAACACACATTATGGGGGTCATTATGACCCCGGCAGTCGGTGGAAATATGGAGGAAAGTACTGCCAACAGGTTGGCGGTACTTTCCTCCATATTATGACATTGGGGGTTTGGCTAAAGCCATTATGACCCCGCCTACCGCCATGGTTTTTGTGGCTCCCTTACCACCACGAAAACCATGGAGGTAGGCACTATCAGTGATAGGGAATCCCTTCCCTGTCACTGACAGGGGTCTTCCCCATCCCCTCTCCCTCCACAGGTTCCCCCTCATCCCCCTTCCTCTCCAGACCCCCCCTTTATACACGCCTCTTCCTTCCCACATGCACACATGCTTACACACACCCATCCCCACATTCATCCACACATGCATACATCCATTCACACACACATCCACACACACTTACATACATACACGCAGACATGCATTCACACTACTCAACATACACACACTCACACCCCCAAACATGCACAACATACAACACGCAACACACCCCTGCATACATGCATGCACAGACATACACACACACACACACACACACCCCCACACACACAACACCCCCTACCCCCCCTCCCCTGTCGGAGCACCCACTTACCTGGATCCTGGGGGTCCTCCGGCAGGAGACGGACGGGGTGCTGATCCAGCAGCAGCATCCACCAGCAGAACACCTCCAGGCCATATTATTCTCATAATACAGCCAGCGGCGGTCTACTGGGGTGGTGCTGCTGCTGACAGCAGCGCCACCTTACCGCCATCCGCCGGTATGGCCACAGCCAGATTTCCGCCATCCTTCTGGTGGAAATCCGGCTGTGGTCATATTTTGGCGGAGGGCTGGTAGCCGCTGTGACAGTCTTTTGGTGGCCGTCGTCGCGGCGGTTGGCGGTTTTTACCGCCAGGGTCATAATGATCCCCTATATGCCATGATATGTATACATATAGGTTTAAGTTATGACATCAGAGGTGGAACCAAAATTACTCTGCACAAACCTGAAACTTTCAAAAGTCTTAGATCTCCAAAATCAGGAAGGGAAGTTGATTTTGAATGACTACCTACCATTAGTGACTTGAGAATTTGAGAGTCTGAGGGCCTCATTACAAGTTTGGCAGTTGGACCACCAGACTGCCATGTTGGCGGTCCTGAAAAACCGCCACACCAGTGGTCTTCCAGACTGCCCTATTGCGAGTTATACAGGCCGGACCGCCGACCGCCAAGGAAAAAAGGCAGACCTCTAGCAAAGCAGTGGCCTGGATATAGGCTGTCCAACATCAAGCGCTGTCAGTGCCACGGCCAACCACCGAGCATTTTACAATCACACAGTTGCCATGGTGGTCCCACTGTGGTGATCAGCCAATGGAGGTCAGGACCACAACGGTTTGCAGTCAGCAAAGTAGCAGACAAGTGCACATTAGATGAATTAAAAAACACATCTGACACACATCTGCCAAGTGGACACACTTACAAAGGACACTCTAAAACACACACCTTCACAGACCACAGTCCTTTGTTTTTCCACTTCAAGACAACGAAGCCCGAGCACATTTCTTTGTAGAGTACATAGATTAGGCAGCCCTTTTTTTCACCATCCCATAGAACACCCTGCACACACATGTCCATTCCCACCCTATTGCACTTCTCCTGTTAAGTAAGTCCCTGTCACCCTTTTTCTTTTTTTCTACCATGTCACGTTAAAAAAATTCCAGTTTTTCTGAAGATGAGTTAAGGGTCATGGTGGATGAAATCATAAGAGTACAGCCACAATTGTTTGGAGCACAAGTCATCACACTCCTCTCAGTAGGAAAATCGAAATGTGGGACAGGATCGTCGACAGAGTAAATGCTGTAGGCACCACCCTGCGCTCAAAAGAGGACATTAGAAAGATGTGGAATGACCTGAGGGGCAAGGTCCATTCCCTGATCTCCAGTCACCAGCTGCAGGCCAAGAAGACTGGCCGTGGCCCTCCCAGGACCCCATTAATAGTCTTTCCCTGGTAGGAGAAGGTCTTGACCATCCTGAGGGCTTGACAGGAATACATAGGGGAGTGGAGTCTGGTAAGTCACAACACACAAAATTTCAAAAAACACTATATCCTGCATGCTCACAGCTCACCTTTTGCACCCGTCTTGTTCATATACCCTACTAACATTCAATACCCAGAGTATCTGATTGTCAACACTGTCAAAGTGTATTGTTGGACACAACATCACAGCGACCAAGGCTTTTCTTCACATGCCATATGTCCAAATGGTGCCTGTAAGTCTTTCAATATCAAAAATCATCCCAGGACTCATGGTATGCATCAACATGTAAACGTATGCCGAAAACTAAATGCAGTCTGCATACAGATACGTAATACCCAAAATTTGTATAGCATGTGTAGTAGAGAGAGTTACCTGACTGCAACTCCCTGGAGGCCTTGTGTATGTAACTCCAAACACCAGTTCACTCACCTAAGACCCCTGTTTGTCAGCTCCCAAATGACGTTTACTCACCTGGGGGGATAACATTTGTATAGTGTGTGTAGTAAGTACCTTACTGCAACTCCCAGGAGGCCTTGTGTCTTTAACTCCAAACACCAACCCAGTGGTCACTTGCCAAAATGCACCTGTTTGTTATCTCTCAAATTAAGTGTATTCACCTGGGAGGATACTATTTGACAAGTGTGTGTAGTAGAGGGAGTGACCTGACTGCTAAGGCCAGGAAGCCTTGTGTCTGTAACTCCAACCACTAGCCCAGTGTTCACTTGCACAATTACCCTTGTTTGTTAATTCTCAATTGAAGTGTACTCACCAGGGAGGATACCATTTGTATAGTGTGCGTAGTAGAAAGAGTGACCTGACTGCAACTCCCACCAGCCCAGTGTTTACTTGTCCAAAAACACCTGTTTGTCAACTCACAAAGGAAGTGCACTCACCTGGGAGGATACCATTTGTCAAGTGTGTGTAGTAGAGGGAGTGACTTGACTGCTAAGGCTAGGAGGCCTTGTGTCTGTAACCCCAACCACAAGCCCTGTGTTCCATTGCACAATTATTCTTGTTTTTTAACTCTCAATTGAATTGTAATTGCCTGGAGGATACCATTTGTATAGTGTGTGTAGTAGAGAGTGACCTGACTGCAACTCCCGGCAGGCCCTGTTTCAGTAACTCCAAACACCAGCACAGTGCTCACTTGTATAAATACATTTATAAGTGAATTCACAAATGAAGTTTACTCAACAGGGGGAGAACATTTGTCAAGTATTGGGGAGTATAGAGAGTGGGCTGAGAGCAAATCTCAGCAGACCCTGTTTCTGTTTCTGTAACTCCAAACACCTGCACAGTTTTCTCTTGTACAAAAACCCCTGTTTGTCAACTCACAAATGGCGTTTACTCACCTGGGAGTGATCAAGCACTGATCATGCTCAAATCAGAGACATGTCTGTCTACATAGCTCCATCTTGCCTTGCTATGTTAAGATGATACTATTGGGGACAGGAACAACACCTTACCCAGTATGTACAACAAGTATTCATAAGGCCTCAAGATGCATCACGAGATTGGCAGCAGCAGTAGACACATTGCCACAACACTGTGCACATGATGACTCCAGTCACATATACAACAATGTCCTGGGTCTGCCTGCATCCCACTCATCTTGGCCTCAAAACAGCAAGGCCATATCTTGACTACACTGTATTGGCTGAACTGGTGTCAAGGTGTCATTTTCAGGCCATCCTCCAAAGTGCAACTGATCTACACATCTCAGCAGCTGCTTGAGTCATATTGGGTTGGCACAGTTCACACGTTATGCAAAATCACCCAATATCATGGTTACTTGCCACAACTGGATTAACTACAACTTAACTTTGTCAAAGATCTCTACTTACTGTAACACTACGCTGTTGAAGGTAGATGTCACAGTACAACCAGTAACAATGTACATTTTACATCAACAGGTGAATATACCGCTGGGCACACAGAGGCCGTGGAACAGACTGCCACTATCCCCCTGGAAGAAGCCCACACTGACGACACTCCTGGACGTCTGGATGTGGAGGACGGTTGTGGTCCATCTGGGCAACCTGTTCAGGTGGCAACAGTGAGTCTCACTGTGGCCACAACTTCACCTCCCAGCCCTGTTTCTTCAACATCACAAGCAACCACTCACCCCTCAACCTGTGTCCCTAGCACAGTGTCCACCATCTTGTGCCCCCCAGTTCTGTGTCCTGAGGTGCAGCGCAACACTTCGGACACTGAGGATCCATGAACAAGTTGGAGAGGGCACCCTATGGCAAGGGTACAGACCCACGGGGGTAGGGTACGTGGGAGGGATGCTGTGGGCCAGTGGGGTGAGGCCACTGGGGCTGCCCATGGCCAGGACACCATCAGCCACGTCTTGGAGGTCTATCAAGAGTTCCAAGGCTTGATGGGCTGGGTGTTGACCGAACACCAGGAAAACAAGCAGGTACAGAGGGACATGAATAGAGATATGTGGGGACTGATGAAGGCCCACAGTACTAAAATGGACTCCCTAACAGGGGTGTTGAGGGACATATACTCCACCCTGAGCAGGGCTTTTCAACCCCAGTCCAGCACTTCCTTTGGCTCAGCAACAGCAGGACCATCAACATTGGTGCCAGCAACTGGAAAGGAGGACCTGCCAGAGTAACAACAAGCCCCAGACACCCCTGCCTCTGTAGCAGCAGATCTCCACCCTTCCATTCAAGCGGGGATGTCCAGCAAAAAATCCAGTAGGTGCGGATGGCAAAACACCCACCACTGCCAGTTATAACCCTTTTCCTTAAGGACCTCCTTTGTATGTTACACATTCACTCTGGCCTGAGCCTTAACCATTTTCCATTTCTAATGGGAGGAGTACTCTGGACTTTGGACTCCCAGTGGTGAGGCATCTACTCCGATTAATTAATTCACCATGACCGACCCATTCACATTTGAATTTTTGTTGAGTCATGTCACAAATAATTATTGTAAATCATAGCTGCTCACTAAAATCAACATTCACTGACCCATGTCTACTGATTTTGATTTCATATTTAGCCATGAAGCTATGTGAGACAATGTGGCCCATACAATGATGATCCAAGGTACTTGTTCAAAAGGGGTTATGTTGAATGCACAGTGTCTAGCTCTGGATTACAACCCTCCCACACAAACACATACATACAAGTGTCTGCTCAAACTAAAAATTGTATTAGTATTCAGCACATGGGCTGTCAATATGTCTGTACTATTGGAAATCATGAATGATTGTCTCATACTGAGTAAATGAACAAATTGAGAGGTACACACTTCCAGACCATGGAAGGAAGGGATTTGTCAGACATTGTCCGGTAGAATAGCAAATACTGATGTGATTGATGTCATCAGCTTGGCCTTATCACATACCAAACCAAAGTACTTTAACATCACATGATCCAAGATACAGACAGATGGCAGTACAACAGTCCCTGATCACAGGGCCATCATAATCCAATGCCCATGCATCTGTTGGTATGAAGCAAATATATGTCAGTGTTGTGGCACAGGCACTGTGGCCTACAATGGTTAAACACATCTACAGCTACATAAAGGTCATACAAAAAGAGTGTTTAGCCAATGTGAAGGAAAAATGACTAGGCTGTGGTCTCAAACTACATATTTTATGCCCACATAATTACACACATGATGCATCAGACCCACCACGTCACACAAAGCAAGTCCAATGGATACTTCTGACCTTTCACACAAACACTGTGCAAGATGTTTTGGCCAGGTCACATACATCCAAACTCTGTGACCTACATTACTTGGAACAATCCATGTCAACTTCGTATGTCAGAACAGCTTCATATACCTTCCAATGTCACAACTCTGAAATGCCCACATTGAGGTGTCATGGTGAAGGTACATGTACAATGAACAAAACAAGGAGTAGAGACTTGAAACCATACACATACAATGTACAAAGTACATTGCAAAGAAACTGATACAAACAAAGCAACATCATCATGGCGGCGTGTCTAAAGCTATATTATTAAGCAGCCATTGGCTGATTATTGCAGAGTATCAGCTCCCTAGCTGTATCCAAAACACCAATCTCCACACGTTCTCATAACTACAGTTCATTGTACAGTCACAGTCATGACATTACATGACATACTTACACTCATGAGTAGTAGCTGAAGATGAGATCTTCTCGTAAGTCAGCTCCTTCCTCTTCACCACTGTCATCCTCAGTTGACATTTCAGAATTCTGACCTGGTGGCACTGCAGGCACGCTCTCCTCGGGGATGTATGGAATATTCCTCTGTAGGGCGATGTTGTGGAGCATGCAGCATGCCACAGTGATCTGACATACTTTCCCGGGTGAGTAGAAGAGGGCTCCACAAGTCCTGTCCAGACAGCGAAATCTGGCCTTCAGGAGCCCAAATGTCCACTCAACGTGTTCTTCCATGGGCATCACTGAAGCGGACTTCCCCTGGCAAAGTTAAATTCCTCAGTGGCATCAACAACCAAGGACAGTTTGGATATGCTGAGTTTCCTGTTAAGGAACGGGACATAAGTGCAACAATGAGCCACTCACTTCATGATTGTAGCACCTAGCATTGATCACACACAATCCGGACAGACATGATTTACCCACCAGCCAGGCCCTCTTTGGGTGCAGTTGTGACATCAGCTGGGGTATGGTGCTGTTCTGCATTATGAAGGAATCATGGGCTGATCCAGGATAACAGGCATACACATTTGAGATGTAGAGATCTGCCAAACAGACAACTTTCACGTTGATAGAATGGAAGTTCTTTCTGTTGCAGTAGACTTGTTCAGTGGCCTGGGGTGGCACCAAGCCAACATGTGTACCATCAAAAGCCCCCACCACATGTGGGAGCGGACAAAACCATAAAAGTCAGCCCTCACATTGGCTAAATCCTCACGTCAGGGGAACCTCATATAGCTGTCAATGTGTTTCAACATTACTGAAAAGAAATCCTTCAACACCAGACTGAACATAGGTTGGGACATACCAGCAAACAGGGCTACTCTATGTTGTAAGGACCCTGTGGCCAGGAAGTGCAATATTGACATGAATTGTACAATGGGTGGTATGCGCTTCGGATTACTGTTAGCTGGCATCAGATCTGCTAAAACTGATTGCATAAGTCCACTAATTGTTTGCCTATCAGGCGGTATAACTGGATTATGTGTCATTCCTCCATGGTCTGAAGGTCTGGCAGTGGACGATAGACAAGAGGTTGTCACACCCTCACTCTCCCAGGGCACCTATGCGTGAAAAGACATGATTTGGCACATTAGTCAGTGTGTCCATAGCAATATACATGATGCATGCCAACAATATCATGTGACAAAGCATTCCTGACTGGACAGACATGACACCCAGTACACATCCAAGCTGGCAACTGCACAAGGGTCACATGTAACCTCCATAGTTGTCAACACATGTGTCTACAACATGGATTTGGGTGAAACCCAACAATGTGCTACACAATTGCCCCTCAAAATGTGACTGTATTTTCCAACTGACAAAAATACCGGTGGCAGTGGTGGATCGTGCACCTCAGTCATATGCCATTTGTGCCCTGCAACACACTACACTAGTGGTTGTGTTGTAGGACCTACATAATAAGGCAGAATAAGGATGTTTGTGATGATCCAAAATATATATTGTAGGTGTGATGCAGTTTACAAAACCATATCTAGTATTTCAGACCGTCAAAATAGCAGATGCCTAACCTACTCCACTGGACATTAGGAACCGCCTGCGACCACTGGCGGAAATCTTCTGCGTAGTAGGTGGTTCCAACTGCAGCGGACACAGTCATAGGCTAATATTGTTGCCTGTGGCAGTCGCTACCCAATGGCTGTGTCCATCAGCGGTGATGACTGTGTACATGGTGGACGTGACCACCATGGTGTGCAAATTTGCTCACTTGACTCCTGACACTGGTGCCAGCAACACCTCCACTACTTGAGCTGCTGTGTGCCACCGCCAGTAGCAATCATGCCACGTCCAACAGGTGATAGGGCCCCTGCCTTCTCTCCAGAGAAGCTGGAGAGGCTTGTGAATGAGGTCCTTCCCCTGTATGGACAGCTCTATGGCTCACCAGAGGAGCAGGTAAGAACCTCATGTGCACAATTGACTCTGTCCAACACCATCCTTTCCCTCCTCACAGGCTACAATGTGCCCCTGGGTGCCTGTTAGACTTCTTGTGTACCTGTTGTTGCAGTCTGTGTGGTATCAAAGGGATGTACCTGGTGCAGGTATTGGTGACCAGTACTATATGTTATGTTCATTAACACTGTGTTGTGTGATGTTTTTTGGTGTCCTAGATCCTCCTTGTGTTGGACACAGATAAAAAGGCAAAAAGACTCTACTGCAATCCATTAACATTTCTTTTTTTATGATGGTTGTATATGTTAGACAACATGTATGTGCATGACAGCATGAGCTGTGTATGCTTCTTGTCTGAGTCATTTGAGGATCTTGAAAGCAATGTGTACAGTGCCACAGATTGTTCAACTCACATCTGGCCTTGCGAAATTGTTGTCTGGACTCACTCTGCCCTTCAGAATGCCACACAAACCACAAGTGACATTGCTGATGGCCATATGATGTACTGTCATGCATGGAAGTGATGGAAATGTGTGTGTCATGTAGGTTCTTAATACTCGGCCTGCAGAGACCAGGGCCTGTCAAATTTATCTCCCAGTATGGGACTAACCCAGGCTGTGGGAAAGTCACTGTGACGCAACTGTGGCACTGTGCCCACTCCCTATACACCAGAAGATCCTTCATGTGGCCAATATGATGCTCTAGTGGCAAAACCAGCACTGAATACCTTAATTCATTGACTAGATTAGGAATGGGTCCAGCGGTACATCCCAGAAGTAGTCCATATGTGCATTTTGCATCATTGTCAATGTGTGTCTTTGACTCATGACAGGACCCTTACTCCCACAGCTTTGCTGACACCTTCACAGAAGTCATGATTGTCCTTCACAGGCTTATTTCACAAATGACAGTCCTACAGTGCACACAGTGTGTATATTCCTGAGAGGCCATGACATGTGGCTCAGTAGCTTGGTCACATATCAGAAATTGACCAATGCAAACCTTTGTATGTTGGATGCCATCTTTGTAGTTTAGACACATTTGTCCAAAGGAGTGTTCTGTGGTACAAGTACATACCACAGAACCCCCCCCCGAAGTGGCATGAGTGTGCATTTGGTAGGCTACATGTCCACGCATGCACAGGGAAAACACTTTCTGTACCCACCATGCCACTAGCCCCTTCATTGTCACTCAACTGTAAGGGTGAAGTTTGTACTGTGGAAGTTGCCTGTAGGGACTGTGTACAGTGAATCAATCTTGCAGAGTGTGAATGTGTTGGTCCAGTCAGGCCTAGGGAGTTTACCCTTCAGAAGCCACAGAGGTGTGTAGTGTTTCATTGTGGCTCACATCACAGTACATATTGCTGGAGCATGGGCTACCGGATGTCAGTAGGCTTGCTTAGTCATTGTAGGCCATGAGCAGGGTAGGGGGTTAGTCTGTAGATGGATACAAAAGTGTCTAGCCATGTCCCTGTGCCTATTGGCTTGTGTGCTTTACACTTGTGGTGTTTTGACAAAATGACAGTTTTTTGCTTGGTGTTTGTGACATGTGTGTGACACAACCATTTGGGCAAAACCTTGTGCTTGAAATTGCTTGATTTGTCTCTTGCATCCATAGAGGTAAACGACCATCAGAAGAAGGAAATATGGAGAGCCATCACCTGGAAGGTGCGGACCCTGGGGATCCACACCTGGTGGAGCGTCCACCGTCACTAGAGGTGGGAGGACCTCAGACTCTGGGCCTGGAAGATCACTAAGTTCCAGCTGGGGCTGTCTTCCCAACATGGGCGGGGCACAAGTCAGACCATGAACCCTCTATTGGGCTGCATTCCAGTGGTGGCACACCCAAACCTGAATGGGCATTTGAGGGGAGCACAGCAACCACAAGGGGGTGCGTACAGGGCATATTCCTGCCTGTCACATTGACACATTAATGTGTTAGGTTCTGACATCTCCCCACTCACAATTAGGAATCAGCCATGTGTGATACACTAGATGAGTAACTGTTTGTGTAGATATGTAATGTGTTGCACACTGATGTGCCTTGCCTATTGGCCCAGGGACCTAAGACACAACTGTGTACAATTCACAAACAATTTGCTCTCCATGGACAACGCATGGCTGTGTACTTTGATAAATCAAGAAATGTTTGTTGTTGTTGTGGGTGTAAATGCCATCCTACAGACCACTACTCAATGTTACAGGCCAGGAAAAGAAAGTGAGGGATCACTATCCTCAACCATGTGTCTGGTCAAATGAGTAAATTTGGCATCTGTCCCCCAGAGGCCATTTGTCTTCAGTGTGTGACAAGTGCTGGTTCCTCCCTACTGTCTGTCATGTGAAGATGGCCATCATACATGTGACAGAGCATACATTGTTCTTTGGGTCAGCCACAGATCAATACTTTCTCTTGGTAAGTGGGGAATTTCCATTGACATAAGTTATGTGCCATCACTGTTGCCAACATTCCTTGTGCCTACATGTTAGGATGTGTTCAATTCTCTTTTGACAAAATGTGTACACTGCTGTTTCATGCATGGTCTGCCTGTATTCATGGGATGATTTCAGTATTCCCTCACATATATGTGCATGACAACCGGTGTTTGAATTAGGACATTTGCAGTGGGGCTACATTTCATGTGGTGCCACAGATTGAAGTTTGCCCCCTTTGATTGTTGGATGAAACATACTCCCACCCGCCATAGCATGCCATTTGGCATGTACAACTGCAGTAGTAGTGAGGGATATGATGGGTAGGACTAGACTGTCTATACACAATGTGCATTTCCATGACATTGGTGTGGCATCATGTGGAAACGTGCACTGAACATGTGTAATGGGTAAGGTTTTTTACCTGACTGTTGGCATACACCATGGAGTGACTTGCAGTTATGTTGGAATCATATGTGGTAGGGCACAACCATTGATCCACAGACATCTGGGTTTGCAGGACCAAAATGGAGACAGTGATGTAGCTTCCCATTGGCAAAACATGTTGAGGGTCTTCTACAAGTAATTGCAAATCTCTGGGCCTCTCGCACATACAAAGGACTAATGGCATCTACTGATGCATTCAGAGTATGTCATTGAAAGGAGTGCTAGACATTAGTGGTGCTTTCCCTGGGGCTTGCTGATTCATTGTGCTATGGATTCTAAAGACACATCTCCCTGACATTGTGCACATTTTGTCTACAGTGTGCATTTCCATACCAAATGTGTAGCATACCTGAGCAACATTAGTACTATCTCCATGACTCAATTAGGAAGCATTTCACATAGTGAAGTGTGCATTGTTGATATGTTTCCAGTGTGATATGAGTATTTCCATGTCACCTTTTCAAGGCAACTTTACTGTTGTCAGCAACATGTATGTGACAAATAGATGTCTGCATGACCTTGTGTGGGATCTGTGAGAATGAACCTGGCATTGGCCTACTACTGTATGATAACAGGTAATTGAGGTATGCTCCATGAGGCAAAGCACTGAAGGTGTTGTGGTCTCCTACTTGTTCAATAGTTACTGTGATTGCACGTCTCCAGCCATGCAAGTGTAGTTGTCTGAGATCCTAATTTTCCTACCTGTTGACAGTTCAGATATTATGCATGCATATGGTATGATACATGTAGGCGACACTTTGCTGTAGTTTGTTGCTGGGGCCTACTTGACATCATGGTAATGTTTGCTATTCACAGATGTTGTCCAAGTGTGATCAGGAACATGTGGTGACCCTTTTCCTCTTTGTATTTTCAGCCTCAGCCCAGGCAAGTGAAGGAGTCAGGGCACACAAGTGGGGAAGCATCTGGCCACAGTAGCTCCATTCATGTCACCAACGACACAGAGGGACCTAGTGGGCCAGAGCATGAGGGTAGTGCCACAGAGGAGACAGGATCAACGTTGTCTCATCAGATTCTACCTCCAGTGGCCACACCTTAGTGGTGGCGGACCCAATAGGACCTACTCCTGTACCATCCTTGTCCGCCACTCACAGTTCTATCGCCACCCTACCTGTGGCTCCCCACCCAATTGGCTGTGCACGCTCACCCAAGAGGGTGGGAATCTCTTTTGCTGCAGGCACCTCTGCCCCAACCCCTGTTACCCTTGCTGCCCCGGGTGGGGAGGCTATTGACCTCCTGAGGGGCATCTCTGTGGGGCAGACTGCCATTGTGAATGCCATCCAGGTGTTGGTCAGCCAACTTCAGCAGACCAATGCTTTCCTGGAAGGCATTCATAGTGCCATGCCTGGCACAAAGAGATCTTTTCAGGCTCTGGCCTCTTCACTGACAACAGTCAGTTACCCCTCCCACATTCCTCCCCCCTCCTTCTTCCCAATCCAAATTCCATATTCCCCTACTTGTCCCAAGCACACAGACACATCAGCACCCACCCACCTCAACACACTCAAAGAGCACACAATAACACAAACACCACAAGACAAACTGGCACACAGACACTCAACATACACCCACAAACATGACATCAGCTGCCACTTCACCAGACGCCCTCACCACCTCCTAACCTACCCACCACATCCCGAATACCCACAGACACAAGCCAGTGACACATCCACCACACCCACCATACCCCAGCCAGCAGCACAACACACACACAGACATCCACCATAACCACAGACAGTCCACCACACCCACAGACACACCCACCACATCCAGCATACCCGCAAACACCACCCCAACAGACACACAAACATCCACAACATCCAGCATACCCACAGACACCACCCCAACAGACACACACACACAGGACCTCCATCTCCTGGCCCCCAAAGACATGCAAATTCCCACAATCACACACTCAACAGACACCACCCAAACAGAAGCATACCTCACACACGCACACACCCAAGTCATCTACACCCACACACAAGATGACTACTCCCTCAACCTCCAAATCCCCAACCCCTTCTGATGACCCTAACCATTTTTCCAAAGAGAATTTCCTTTTCGACGTTGCCCTTTCTCCTGTTACCTCAGAATCCCCTCCCAAACCCGAGGCCCCCACCCACATCCCAACCCATCCCTTCCACATCCAAGTCCTCTCTTGTCACACCTGCTCCCCCTCCAAGGACCCATACCCTTTCCCTCCCAAGAAGAAGCCTACCTCTTTAAAGAAAAATACCCCCCTCCCAAACCCAAGCCCAAACCCACCCATCCCAAATCTGACCCCAACCCAAGGATGATCTTAAGGTACCTGCCTACCCACTTGATGCCCCTTCCTCTGGAGGTTCCCTGACAGTGAATGGAGTCAAGTGTGGGTGCAGTGATATGTATGGACATATCTATATGGACTGGCAAATGGCATTTGCTATTATGCATTTTGAGTTAATAAACCCAAGTTCTTGTTTTTTTGGGCACACATTTGTCCTGCGATTCCTTTTCTAACTTTATGTTGTTCCTGAGTAACTTGTGTTGTATGCCTACAGTTGTGTGTGTTTCAGCATGATTGCTGATCAATTTGCTGTTGTTTGCAATCTCTGACTTTGTGGGCAGTGCTGGTGTCACCCAAGACAAAGGTAGATGTTGACTGTATGGATATGTGGATATTAGTCCAAATGGGACAGTCATTGTGTTATGTTAAGTATGGTAAGTATTTCATCTTGTGTTGTCCAATGTCAGCATGTGTGGTGTTAAACTAGTCCCCCTCAGATGGAGTGTACATTCGTCTCAAGTGTGGAAGCTTGAGTTTTGTTTGTCCATACATGGAGAGTGTTTCACTGTGCTAGCTTCCTTTTCATTTGACTGTGCACCTGTCCATTTGATGTGTGTACCTTGCAGCCAAGCTGATGGAGGTTCGGCCGCCACCACCGCCATGGCGGAGCATGGACCACCAAACTTGTAATCAGGCTCTGAGTCTTGTAAAGTAGCTATCCACATTTGGTACTGTCAGCTGTGTGTACGAAGGATACAACCAAGAAGAAATGCAAATGCAAGTGACCCAGATTTTCTCAATGCTTCCTTGAATAACAACTTAGTGGTGGGTGTGAAGAATCAGTATGATGGACATTTGCATTGCCATACTCACAGTACAGATGACTATTTAAAAACTAATTTAGACTCTCTGATGCACCAACTCTCTGAGCCTATGTCGTATTCTGACATAAAGTTGCAAACCTGCCAGCTAGTCTTTTGGTAGCAATTACGTCTGCCAAAAGAATGATCAAGTTCATGTTGTTGTTTCTTCAGAAAACACATACACACCCATCAGGGCAGGGTTATCGACTTAAGATTTCTTTAATACCAAAATCTCTTAATGGATTTTCATTCAAATAACAGATTAACTCTTCCGTTTTTCATTCCTAGGCAGCAACCTTCCACTGGCTATGGAAACATTAAGTAAAACAGATATTTCCAGGGCTCTGAATTTTGTGTTGAAAATATCAACTCCTTTTGGGGTTTCTGACCTTTCATGGTGGTCTTACTTTGAGCAATATAGTGGTTATAGTAATGTATATGGCCTGTTGTATTTCGAAATCATACGAAATTAGTCGAAACTTGCATTTTAGAATAACAATGTTGGCTCTGGAAACGGGACAAGAAGGTTGCTAATCTGTGGGTGAACACAGAGTTTATGCCCACAGGGAGATATTGTGCAAGTTCCAGTGGTCTCATTCTTAATTAGGAAATGTCTGGTTCTGCCTGCCGACACAGGCACTTCCAAACCAGATGTGAAGGAGAGACAGAAAGGACTCTATGTACCCATGAAGGTAGGGTTTTCACTTTCACTACAATGAGAGCAACCATTCAGTTTTTGAATGGACTGTGTTTGAGAACGGTATCACTACTGGCTGTGTGACCGAGTTCATATAAGTGAATTTGCTTTTACAGCAAGGCAGCCTGCTGCTACTAAGCTTCTCATGTAACCAGATTTGAATCTGTACAAAGCTGACAAAAGTTATGATTTTTCTAAGGTTAGTAGAGTTGGGTGGTACACCTATATTTACAGTGATACAAAATAAACAAATTGATAGCAAAAAAAATAGTTTTTATTATTGTACTTCTGGACAATGGATTATTTCTCTGACTGGTTATGATTAATTCACTCTCAGCTTTCATTTCTTGATTCTTGTTACTTTTGAATTGAATTGTGTGATTTAAGTGCCTGCTTTGTCTGGCATGAGGAGTAGAGCAAGAAACATTTTGAGCAGTGCTGCCATTTTGAATTACAAGAGCATTGGTTGTGAAGTGGATGCCAGGATTGCTTATGATTAGTCCCCAGCTGCAGGTTACACAATGGAAGCTAGATCAAAGAATATCACAAAGGTGAATTATTAAGACCACCATAGTTTAATGATGCAGGAAAAATGTTCATGGTACAAACTGAGAGGCTGGTCCCCCCCACCTCTGAGTCAGAATCTGTTTTCTCTATTGTCTTACTTACTGGTGTTATTTAAACAAATGCATTTTTAAGACCTGATATGTTCATGGCTATATATTTAGTGGTGAAATGTAGCAATAGTAAAAAAACAAATATGGCTAGGTCTGAGTTTCCATTAAAAACACAATGTTTGCTTTGCTTATAAATGTGGTACCATTTAAAGAATCTTTATAAAACTGGCAAAGATTTGGCATGTTAAAATTCAAAGTGATATGTCCTGATACAGCAGGTACAAAGAAGGCTTAAAATATTAGCTTTTTCATTGTAATTTCCATAGGAAATGTATGCTGAAAGGAATTGCACCAAACTTGCCATGACCTAGAACTTTTTTCAGGGGAGCGCCTTTGTTTGGTTTCAGGTAAATTTGTTCAGTAGTTAACATTTGAAACAATGTGTCCTGCAGTCTTCAAAATGCTAAATCATAGAGATATCTTACCCATTGTTTCACAATTCCTCTGCAGAGTTCTGAATCTACAAATTATCTGTGAATTAATTTACAGAATTTGTCTCATTATCTATTGCGGAATTGCAGATCCAGAACCATGCCTAAAATCCACATGCTTTGATTGTCTGGCACCACTTTCAGAGAAATAAAAAGAGGTTAAATGGGGGAGGTCAAACATATCCTATCTCTCATGACCATGTGGGAGGCTCAAAAGGTACCTTCATAAAATAAAAATAAACTCTCAAAAAGTAAATTTTGTCATGAGACTCACAGATCCTGGACTGGGTTTGCAAATCATTCTGACCTTTCTTTGGACCCCATAGATCCTAGTGTGGATTTCAGGATCTGTGAATCCTTGAAAAATTTAAAAGTAAAAAAATCAATGGCCGTGCACAGCTTGGGTTGAGGACATGGCCAAGCTCTAGATCAGGCCCCACTGCCACCACCTTTGTCCACTACAAAAGGCTAAGCAAACCAGGCACTGGCCATATGCAAAGGAGGATGCTTTCAAAGAAGTTGGGTGTAGTATATTGTCAGAAAAATTAAGAAATTCACTGTTTAATTGAAGTTATAATTAGCTTTGGTCATAACACTTTAGCATATATTGGGAACATTTGGAAATTTACTTTAAAAACAGAAGTTACAGTGCATTTGTGGTTATAAAATAAAACCAAAAAAAGATGAAGTTTCTCATTTATGGTTAGCTCCGCATACCACACATATGCCATACAATCTATAACTCCTATACCAAATGCAACTTCAATTAAGCAATGTGGTTTCAGTGAATAAAGAAGGTTATCTAAATTATGCAGCCAAAAGGCCAAATTATGTAACACATTCTCTGGCAGTATTATTTTCATACATTTGAGGAAAAATCAAAATTTCTGTGAAATGTGTGGGTGCCTCCTGGACAGAAACCTTGTTTCTCAGAGTGACCGGCTATGCTAAACATCTGTGAGAGGGAAAAGAGGACAGTGCATGTCCGATGGAGCCACAAGACTCTCATGAGACTTGCAAATGATGATGGCCATCTTAAATGCTTAGAGTATAAGCTCCTCTTGGCCCATAGTGTCCTTGCTAGGCAATCGTGATGCATAGTTGCTTACTGATTAGAAGACTGTAATACTCAAAACCTGTTATTCTGGGAGGTTTGTGAAATACATCTCTGGAGTCAGAGATGTAGTCTTGATTATGCTCGTACAATAATACTGACTTTCACTTGTTTATTTTTTGCAAGAAGTAGTCCAGTAGAATTACTTATTCTTATTTTGCATTTCATTTATTTCCCAAACAAGAAATCCATTAGGATTACAAACACTTTTTTGCACTTTGTTTAGTTCCACAAGGAGTCATTTAAAATTACAAACTAAATACTAATTTGCTGTGCTTCTACAAGAGATGTCAGAGGAATTTCATCCTGAAGAGATGTTTTTATTGTCCTTAGAACAAATATGTAAATAAGACATAAATATATATAGAAATAAATAATATATAAATAAATATTCGAAGAAATATATGAATGCAGATTGTGTATGCAAACTATATGGGAATAAGAATGCCACATACCCCTACGTTATGACATCTAAATTAGCGTACTAAATGATTAAAAAAAATGTTTCAGGTCTCCATTAAAACAAACAAAAAACAAATCATTGTTAAAAAAGGCAAAGCCTGTGACAAGGGCAGTTTTAGTTTTCAATATGTGTCAGTAGGGTTTTTGCAGCTTTCAAGGCTCACATTACCACCTTGAATAACACTCATGCTATTAACCTATCTCCTTTATAAACAGGTTTAAATATTACATGTGGCAACAATTCCCAACTGTCACTCAGTACCAATCCCGAAATTGCTTTATTTGCACATTTCCTGCTCCCTCACCAGCCTCCCGTGGGAAACCTATATCCCCATTCGTCAATATGTTTGCCCTCTATAGTTACTCCTCCTCATACTGTATGGTAATTATTTGTAATCTATTTGGGCATCTCTTTGTTTTTAATTTAAAAGATATAGTCCACTACATTTGTAGTTACTATTGCTTCATAACACTTTCAATTGGTTAATACATATTCATACTAATGGTACAGAACGTGGCAGTGCAGAGCACTAATATTGTGAACACAAAATGTATGAAGCATCTCAGTTTACACTAGGATGAAGCAATACAAATTCGTGATAACAAAATAAAGTGTAAATGCAAGGTGCAAAAGTCTCATAATGAATGGCTATAAAGTAAAATTGCGAAGTGCAAAGATAACATTTTACTAATATGAAAATAATCCAATTCCTTGCTTAGATGCAAAAAAAAGGAGGTAGTGATTTGGTAGCTGTCATCTATAATGTCAGAGAGGAGGCATTCTCTTAAAAATCCATAGTAAAAAAATAGCAGTATTTGCGGCAGCCCTGGGCTATAGACAATATATACACAGTTTGTCCCCCATTTTATAAATTCATGCACTTTTCCTCATTTCTGGATCTTGCACAGCAGCACTGTATGGACATCTCAAGTCTTGAAATTCCGTCACTAAATATTCTGAAATTGATTGTCATATTTTTCAAAATAACTTATAATTTCCGTGTACACAGTATGCTAATATTTCGATTCATAACAATGCACAAATTCTCCGCAGTCGTGTCTAATTTGGACGTGGGATCTACCCTACTGTTCCAAGATCTTCTGGGTTGCCACCAGCAACATGTGAGGTTAGCTTCCCTTATTTGATAGCAGTGAGTATTTTTTACCAGAAGCCAGATAATTTTGGACATGCCCACGGTATGTGGGCGATAGATAAATCCCTTATCCCCACATCCTGTCCACAGTAGATCTGATTGTGTTTCTTCTCTGGTGTGTAATACCTAAAGTAAAGTCTTTTATAATGAACTTCTTGTCCCTGTGCATTCCTAGTAAAAATGTTTGTCTGAATCAAAACGTCCCCTCTTTGGTCTTGAGTGTCAAGTTCCACTCATCTGAAATCCAGTTTCCATGGGAGAAAAGATAATCCACCCACATGCCATGAGGCTAACCCTCAACACTCGAATAGGAAAGGTGAGTGCTGGCAAATAACCTACAGGGGGAAGGGGATTGGGAATTTAGGAGCGGGAGAAGAACAGGCTGGAAGGCCTCAATCACCTTGACTGCAGTTGGGTTGGTTTATCAGGGTTCTTATCTCTTTCTCAATACTGGGGTACAACAGGATTATCACTCCTTTAGTTAAGCACACAGCGGGCTGTTTACACAAAAAGACAATAGGTACAATTAATGATACACTACAAATCACATTCACGGACATTGTTCCAATAAGCTCGGATTTGGCTTCGGTAAACCTCTATCTCGCTCACTCACCCAGAAATCAAGGACTTAATGCTCTGCAGGATTCCTATTACTGCTTAGGAGTTTAGTTCTAGCCAGAAGGCATTCCTATCTCTGCATAGGAGTTAAAGTCCATCTTTTCGATCTGGAAGATTCTAATAAGTTCTGACAAGTCTTTTTTATGTGAGACTTGTTAGCCCTTGAAACTTTCCCTGTTTCAACCATACAATTCAGTGCAATGACCTTGGGTGTATTGATCTGTTGTCCGAGGTGTTTGCTGATTCTTAACTTTTCTTCTTTTATTTTGCAGGTGATGACCGATTGACGACATTGGATTCACCAACCCGGAAGTGGCGTGGGATTTAGAGCGCAGGTGGAGGAAGGATTCAGATTGCTGTTGAAGACAGGTGAGACAGTGACTGGAGAGAGAGGTCCTTCCCGAAAGTAAGTTAAAGGCAATTGAGGGCAGGGGCTTTGGGTGCAAAGTTTATGGACCGTGCCTAAGATGGGTGCCAAATCTCGTGAGCACTTGAGATCTTGCAAGATCTCAAGTCCAGAGTTTTACAAGGAGAACTGCGGGCAGAAGGAGGCCTTTCACAGTGAGGGGTGTGACGAAAAGTGAAAGGGCTACCTTAACGAAGTGTGCTTTAGGCTATTCTTGTGTCAACAGTGTTGAGAAGTGGTGGACTTAGGTCTAGGGGATCAATAAAGAGTACTCTTTGTGCACTTGTGTCATTTATTAAAACCACAAGGGTAGTCTTGGATGTGACGTGACAGGATCAGGGGGTCATTTCTGATTCTACTGTGAAGAACCAGGTTAGATGATCCAAGGGTTTGCTCCCGCAGAAGGTGCAGGAAGCATTAGTCACAATGCACAACTAAATATATTCCCAGTTCTCTACCACAACCATGTAGAAAGGTTAAAAACATGGTTAGCTTGACATTACAGAGCACTAGTGGTATACCCTCTATCTGTACGATATGTTAATGTATTATGCCAGCATTTATAGCGTGGAGGGAAGACTGGACTGGTGAAAGGCTAGAAAAAACTTTAGACGAGTAGAAAGAAATGGGGGTTAGACTACACGCTGGCTTCCAACAATCATTATAGTGCTTGGATGGCCATATATAAGAAAGAACATCTAGACAGCAAAGAACTGTTGTTTCCTGAAATGGATTTTATCTGCTCACAACCTGCCCAAAGAGCTTTATGGTATCCTGTGGAAACGCCACTCAGCTGGCTGTAGACTTTCTGTTGCCTCCTCTCCAGGGATCTATGAGCCAGATGTGTCAAAATCCCATTTTGCATTCCCTAAATTGCAAAGTTTAAGAAATCGCTTTTAGGGAATGCAAAATGGTATGTAACAAAACAGCGAATTCCTAATAGCGATGGCCACAGAATTGCAGTTGCTTTTAGGGACTCACTATTTGAGATTGCAACTCTATTCATTGCAAATGATTTTGCATTACCTAACTTTCGATTTTCTATTAGGAAATAGAAAAATTGGGAAATGTAAAACCTAGGGTGCTGAGGGCCTAAAGGCCCCTTTAATGCATCTCGAAAATAATTTGTGCAAATGTAAACCACCCACGTGCGCTAGGGGCATGTGTGCACTACATGGCACTTGAAAAAATGCATTTTTTTACATTTCTCATGGTTATCACCGACTTGGAGTTGGTGGTAATAACATTTCCTAAATGCCCATTTAGCATTTAGGAAATGCTTGTTACATGTGCTTAGGAATTGCTAATTGGGATTCCCTATTTGGAGTCGCAGTTTTAGGGAATTGCAAGAAATTGTGATCCCCTAAAATGGGACTCCCAATGGTTTTCATACATTGGAAAGGAAATATTAGATGAGAGCACTTTAAAATGTGTTCTAGAGCTGCCTTAATGATCCTTACCTGATAAGTAAAGTAAACAAAGACAGAAAGGTCATGTTAAAAATGAAAAAGAGTAATTTTATACAAAGGTCTATTAAAGTATTCTGTGCCTTTGAGGAATCTTAAAACGTGAAAAAATGTCTCGTATTGTTCCTTGGGAAAGGTGGCAAACCCATGTCTTCACATTTTAATCATTACTGTAACACAGCTGATAGACATACTTCTTGAAACTTGGCCCACCGGCTCCCCAAACGGCCGGTGTCCTGCAAAAATTAATGAAACATCACTGCCAATACTTGGAAAATAATATTTTGTTACTTCTTAATAGTTCTGTTTCCCAGGGTGTGGTCCCTGTAGATTGGGAGCAAGCAGTGGTCAAACCTTTCCTAAAAACGCCCTCACTTTGTTTGGATGATCCTAGAAACTTTCCATTGATCTATCTGGCTGCGTATTTACACAGATTGTAAGTAACACTTGTATTCAGCCAACTACATAATTTTTCCGAAAGGAAGTGTCTTTTTCGCCTCCCTCAAAGAGGTTTTCTTCCTAATCACAGCATGAGGTTAATTGTACTCAGTTTTGACGACCTAAGTAGCCGGGGTAGACTGGGGTGGTGCATTGCTATTTTTAGACTTTCAGCTGCATTCGATATTAAAACTCATGAAGAGATGGGTTATTTAGGCTTAGTGCTAGAATGTCTAATGGATAGGACACAGTCTGAATGCCTTTCCCCTTCCTCTTCAAAGTCCAAAACATTGAAATGTGCTGTCTCACAAGGTTGCTCTCTCTTGCCCCTGCCGTTCAATCTACATAAGCACCAATAGCAAATGTATTCCATCAGCAATGAGGGCAGTTCTACACGTACCCAGATGATAACCAGATGGTCTTTACACCTTCTTGCTCCCCAAAAAGTTCATCTCTCTGCGATATTCAAACCCTAATACATTTTTTTTTAGGAATCATCTGATGGATGATGGCAACTACAAAACGAAGCTCTTCACAATCTGACATTTTACTCACCCCTGCAAAAACGGAACAGTGAAAAAACATCTGTTGGTCTTTTATCGGAACCCACCCTCTACCTACCAGCACTCTAAGCAACCTTGGTATATTTATAGATTCATTTCTTTCTGTCAAGCATTAAGCCATGAAGGCTTGTTTCTCTCCAATGATCTAAGGTGAGTAATATTTAAATACATGACCATCATGCATAAAGCCATCTACCAGAACACTCATACCATACTGGTTTTTAAATGTTCATATTTAGACCTGGCATCTTTGGCGTGGTCTCCCCTGTCTTTTTTTGCCTCTGCTTCCCATGTTTTGACTGTGTGCTGGATTCTGTTTTTACTGTTTTTGGTACTCTGGGCACTTTACTACTGCTGACCAGTGCTAAAGTGCAAGTGGGTCCTGTGAAAATTTTATGTGTAATTGTCTTTTCCATGATTGGCATAGTTGATTTACTAGTAAGTCCCTAGTAAAGTGCACTAGAGGTGCCTAGGGCATGTAAATCAAATGCTACTAGTGGGCCTGCAGCACTGTTTGTGCCACCCACATGAGTAGCCCTGTAAACATGGCTCAGTCTTGCCACTGCAGTGTCTGTTTGTGCAGTTTTAACCTGCCAATTCGACCTGACAAGTGTACCCACTTGTCAGGCCCAAACCGTCCCTTTTTATACATGTAAGGTACCCCTAAGGAAGGCCCTAGGTAGCCCAATGGCAGGGTGCAGTGTACGCTAAGGGTGGGACATGTACTGATGTGTTTTACATGTCCTAACAGTGAAATACTGCCAAATTTGGTTTTCATTGCTGCAAGGCATATCTCTCCCATAGAGGGTAACATGGGGCTGCCTCTAAATATCCTTAAAATGTAGTTTCCCTTTTAAAGCAGATAGAGATATGAAGTTTGGGGTCTCTGAACTCACAATTTACAAATACATCTTTTAGTGGATGTGGGTTTTAGATTGTTAGTTTGAAAATGCCACTTTTAGAAAATGGTCATTTTCTTATTTGAACCATTCTGTGACTCTGCCTGCTTGTGTATTCACTATCTGGGTCAGACTGACAGTTGGGCTATTTATGAATCCCCTCTAGACAGTGACACAAAGGGAGCTGGGGTGTATACTGCATATCGTGATTAGCCACCTGAGCTAGAGTGGAGGAAGGAGTGGCCACTTACCCCAGAATAAGCTGGGCCTGCCCTCACACAATGCAGTCTCCAACCCACTGGTGTGGGTTTCTGGGGCCTGGCTTGGGCAAGGAAGGATCTTGTGAACAACAGAGAGTTTTCCTTGAAGTTTGCCTTCTTCAAAGGCAGAAAGGGGTATAAGTAGTGGACCCAAAACCCTAGATTTTAACATCACTTCTGGATGCAAGAATAACCTCTGTCAAGGAGAAGAGCTGAAGAGCTGAGGAGGAGTGCTGGCCCTGCCTGTGTTTTGTTGGGCTATCCTACAGTTGCTGCTTCTGCATGTGAAAGGGGACAAATACTGTGCTTTGTGGTATATTCCTGCTTGAGAAGAATCTCCAAGGACTTGGATTGAGCTTGCCTCCTGCTTTGAAGTCTCAGGGCCATCAAAGACTTCCACTGCCAGCACCTGGTCTCTCTGCTGTGACTCCTGCCCTGCCCCATCCGGTCCCTGAGCCCTTGAAAGATGACGCTGATAGAAAAAGGACGGAAATCTATGCACAGAAAGCCTTGCAGGGAAAATTTTGATGCACCACCTGCAACACGGCTAAAAAAAGGACACACCACTCGCTTTGTGGCTGAGATCGACACCCCACCTGCATTGCGGCTGGGAGATCAATGAATCGCGGCTGGAGAAACAACATAACACTCACTTGCAGCTGCTGATAACGACGCAAACCCCACACAGTGCAGTTTTACAACACCATGCGAATGGATTTCTCAGGCATCATCGCTAGGTGCCAAAGTCATCGTGACCCTGCGCGGATCCAAAGTGCCCTGTCTGGAGATCGAAGCATTGCTCCCTTGCGGGAGAGTAAAACTATTCACGTCCTCACTTGCGAGTAAGGAACCGACGCATCAATGACTTTTCCGATGCAGGCCAACCCGTGCGGCTTTATTCTTGACACAAACCAGGTACTTTGTCTACAATCAACATTTCCATTGTTTTCTATGGAGTAAGACTCTTTTTTCTTTGAAAATTCACATCTTGGCTTGTGTATGTTGGATTTTTGTCATTTTGGTCTTGTTTGATTTAGATAAATAGTACCTGTTTTTCTAAACTTGTGTTGTGCCTATTTTTTAGTGGTTTCACTGTATTACTGTGTGTGTTGGTACAAATACTTTACACTGTGCCTTCGAGATAAGCCTGACTTCTTGTGCCAAGCTACCAAGGGGTAAAGCAGGGGTTATGTAACTGTTTATCTCCATTTCCCTGACTAGAGTGAGGGTCCCTGCTCGGACAGAGTGCAAACTGACTGCCAACCAGAGTCCCCATTTTTAACATTCATGGTATAGATCCCCCAGACTTTTGTTATGTGGAGACCATTTCCTCCTACGGATACCCAAATCTAAACCCTCTTCTTGTTTAAATAGAGTATTTTCCATTGTTGTGCCCAGGATGTGGAATTTCCATGCCTTTGTATTTGCACTCCCAATCTTGCTGTTTACAAAATTGACAAAATTTTACAAAATTGTTGAAAACATGTCTTTTTAATCAGTAATTGCTTAAATGGACTTTTTTGAGTTTTATATGTCTATTGTGAGTCTAGGATATGACATTTTAATCTATCGCTCCAAAAAGCGTATACATGCATTGTGCTTACAAATGAACTTAACATAACATA
This sequence comes from Pleurodeles waltl, assembly GCF_031143425.1. NCBI lineage: Eukaryota > Metazoa > Chordata > Amphibia > Caudata > Salamandridae > Pleurodeles > Pleurodeles waltl. The sequence goes on along the minus strand of NC_090449.1, from coordinate 770,171,176 downwards.
ACTGTAGAAGCCTGTGCCTTTGCACCATACTTTTTTCGGTTTCCCAGATAACTGCCCTTTTGCTTGAAGCCCTGCTCCAGCAGAGTGGCTACCACCCACCTCACATAACTCTCTGTAAAACCATTGCCAAGTGTATGCTCTTCCTGAAGGCCCAATCTGTAAATTAATGAGAACACACCCTCTTAAACCATCATCTTGGCAATATGCACTAATATGTACCAAGTGCAGCAGTTACATTGTGTTATAACTTGCTTCTCTGTACGTAATTAATCCATTTGATATGGGTTCATTAAGTGGGCCACTATTCAGTCTCACTTGGATGCAAAATGTCTTATACAATTCTGCTATGACTCATTCTGTCGATGTGCTCTTGACCATAAATCGCTACCAGTACTTCTTCTTTAGATATAAGGGTATTTAAGGTCTCTCTATCTGGATCAGGCATTCGAGGAAGTGCAAAGGGCCGTTGGTGACTGACACCCTGTTTGTCCCTGCCCTAGTATGCCCTGTGTGAGAAGCATCCAGTACTAGAAGTACTGGGTACTCAAAGTGATGAAATATCTCCAGCATGTCACCCTACCTGATATGACATGTCCCACACTAGCCTTTTGACTCAGCAATAAACGTTTGAGCTTGGTGGGCCCATAATTTGCTGGCCAACAACCGGCCTGTCTTGTAACTACCCTGGTTCTGTTCATGTTTATGTGTGCTGTCAGGTAATCTGTCACGTCTCTCCTCTTTTGAATCGTTCTTTGATTATCCCACTTCATACTTTTTGGGATTACATCTATTTGTGTTTAACTTCCAAAGCCCTTAGTTTACCCCTTAACTACGATATCATTGCTCCTCTCCTTTTTTAGGTAGACTGCCTGAGCAATTAAATGACCCCTTGTGACCATCTCCAGGGCATCCCACAGCATGTAAGTCCCTATCTCATTTTTCTTTCATGTGACTTGTTATTTTTCTAGCGCAAAGGAATCTATAATCATGCCTTCATTCAACCTCTACGTGTTTCCCTTGTTTCTATTCTTCTCGAACACCCAGATTACAGTACAAGACGTGGGGACATGACCTCAGAGTGTTATAGGACCTTGTTTGTCTTCTTTGAAACTGTTAAGTAAACTTTCTGTTCACCATTTGGAATCTATTTGTGCATACAACAAATGTGCAGTCGAGGAATGTAAGTATTCTGTGTGGTAGGGGTACATCAGTTGCTTTGCATTGTCCAAGCCAAGACTTCAGTCTCACAGGCCTAAATGATGTGCCCTGGAGAGGTGTTGTGTCTTATCTTCTGGTCGTGTCACTGAATGTATTCCCCCTTGAATTATCACTGAGCCTGTGCAATAATCTGTTATAGTTTGCAATGTACCTTAGGAATTGTTTTTGACTTTGCTTCGGGTTATAAATGGATGCCAATGACAGAGGTGACCCTCCTGCTGCGTGACAGCCTGCCACAACACACAGCTATTTGTCAGATACCACAGCCGTTTTCTCCTGCAGGATGAGGATGTCCACTATTCTCATCCTGGGTCTTGGATTGCTCCGGACAACTGAGGAACCGCCAGCCCTCACTAGACAATATAATGAGCCCCTGGACTTCTCCTCTACTCCAGGTGCTTGATCCAGCCACCTTCTGCTGGCTTGCTTTAATTTCACGTATTAGGACCAGCTGGAGCAGAGCTGAGGTTTCAGGCTACCATTGCCATCTATAGCCAGTCTTCATTCTGACAGATCTCAATGCTTTTAGTAGAAGGTGGACATCTGTGGTGGGAGCAGTGCATGAGTGGTGTGGGCAGTAAATTATGCCAGTTAGAAGATGAAACATATTCTGCCACCAGGCCCTCTCTTCTGAAAACCTAGATGATAGCTGAGTAGCGGTAAATAAACCTGTGGTCTGGATTCTTTGTGTTAAAAGGAAATGTATAAATAACTCCTGTGAACGTCATTTACACAATTAAAAAGTGTGGCAAAAGGACGGATTGCACTGTTTTAATCAGAAAGGTTAAGAATTAATTTTCAACCTCACTTAAATTAGCACCTTCTAATTGTTATGTTGTTCCCAAAGTTTTGAATTTACACCATGTTCTACAAGCGTGAAAATTTCGATCCACTCTGTTCAACTCAATAACTATTAGTATTACGACTATTTATTTAACAGTAGAAGCCACCTGCATTTATTATAATAGTAAATATTAATTGATTTACTCCACACCTCCACCCAAGTTAGCATCACCAGCCCACGTGCTTTCTCAAAGTTTTAAGATTTGTATCTAGGGACACCAGAAAGGGTTTTTTGCACGAATTACTGTTGGGTTAGAGAAGACATTTTTGTTAGTTGCTTAATCTAAATAACGTGACAATCAAAATGCACAGTGGTTAACGAGAGTACACACAGTGACACAGCTTGAAAACCCTTCGTACCAAAGAAGCAAGTGAAATGGATCTATTAAGAATTTGATTTGCAAAAGGCGCCTATGCCTGACTTTGCAGTGTGATTTCTGTAGGGCAATGTCCGCAATCCAGTGGCAAGCCCAAGGTCTGGAAATGATCGACGAATGGTGTGCAGTTTGGGGGAGCCCATGTTAATAGCAGATCAGGGTACCAGCTACTTGTCGGAAGGCAGGAGGTCACAAGCCTGAAAGTAACGTGTAGGGCCCTGCACTTTCTGAGCAAGCCATTCCTGACGGGTGATGAATCTGGCAGGGGATACTCACAGAGACTTGCAGTAGCATTTTATTGCCTTCTTCTTACGTCTAAGCTCTACAACTCTTACCAACATGTCATTCTTGGCAGCGACGTGCTTCGTCTAGACTGAAGGGATGTCCTTCCCGGCAGCAGGAGGGCATTCAACCATTTTGCAAAGCTTAGAAAACAATCACCTGCAAAACCAATAGGTCTGACGTAATGTACTGATGCATACAAAACCATGCACAAATTCCTATTTGTGCTGTCTCCGTGTAGCCTGATGTGCTGAATCTCCTACGTATATTCCCTTATTTATTCCCCAAGGAGGTAGTCCTGCAGGACACCAGTACCACAAACTTAGGGAGTAGAAAACTGCAAGCGTGGGGAATAAAGAACAGGGCAGGTACACCGCAGGTACAATAGTGAACAGGCTGCTCAGAGACACGGCACACATATTCTGTGTGCATTTGTGCATGCCTTTGTCTGCATGTGTTAGCGCATGAAAGGAAGGCGTATTTGCTTTGCCAATGCATGTTATGGCAAGGTGACATTCTTGGCAGATACCGACCCCTCCCCCCCAAATCTGCCTCTCCAACTGTGTTGCTAGGAGCCAAGGGTGAGTCATGCCCAAGTAGTTATTGAGTAATGGCAACTCAGGGTAATTAACTGTGGTTTGATGTCTACTGATTCTGCCCGATTTATAGTGCCAGAAAGTGCCACAAATACTGTTTAGAATAATGTGCCTGCGCCTTGAAGGTTTTGCAGACTGCTTGAATGTATTTTTTCTTGAAAGGTCTACAGGGAGTGCAGAATTATTAGGCAAATGAGTATTTTGACCACATCATCCTCTTTATGCATGTTGTCTTACTCCAAGCTGTATAGGCTCGAAAGCCTACTACCAATTAAGCATATTAGGTGATGTGCATCTCTGTAATGAGAAGGGGTGTGGTCTAATGACATCAACACCCTATATCAGGTGTGCATAATTATTAGGCAACTTCCTTTCCTTTGGCAAAATGGGTCAAAAGAAGGACTTGACAGGCTCAGAAAAGTCAAAAATAGTGAGATATCTTGCAGAGGGATGCAGCACTCTTAAAATTGCAAAGCTTCTGAAGCGTGATCATCGAACAATCAAGCGTTTCATTCAAAATAGTCACCAGGGTCGCAAGAAGCGTGTGGAAAAACCAAGGCGCAAAATAACTGCCCATGAACTGAGAAAAGTCAAGCGTGCAGCTGCCACGATGCCACTTGCCACCAGTTTGGCCATATTTCAGAGCTGCAACATCACTGGAGTGCCCAAAAGCACAAAGTGTGTAATACTCAGAGACATGGCTAAGGTAAGAAAGGCTGAAAGACGACCACCACTGAACAAGACACACAAGCTGAAACGTCAAGACTGGGCCAAGAAATATCTCAAGACTGATTTTTCTAAGGTTTTATGGACTGATGAAATGAGAGTGAGTCTTGATGGGCCAGATGGATGGGCCCGTGGCTGGATTGGTAAAGGGCAGAGAGCTCCAGTCCGACTCAGACGCCAGCAAGGTGGAGGTGGAGTACTGGTTTGGGCTGGTATCATCAAAGATGAGCTTGTGGGGCCTTTTCGGGTTGAGGATGGAGTCAAGCTCAACTCCCAGTCCTACTGCCAGTTCCTGGAAGACACCTTCTTCAAGCAGTGGTACAGGAAGAAGTCTGCATCCTTCAAGAATAACATGATTTTCATGCAGGACAATGCTCCATCACACGCGTCCAAGTACTCCACAGCGTGGCTGGCAAGAAAGGGTATAAAAGAAGGAAATCTAATGACATGGCCTCCTTGTTCACCTGATCTGAACCCCATTGAGAACCTGTGGTCCATCATCAAATGTGAGATTTACAAGGAGGGAAAACAGTACACCTCTCTGAACAGTGTCTGGGAGGCTGTGGTTGCTGCTGCACGCAATGTTGATGGTGAGCAGATCAAAACACTGACAGAATCCATGGATGGCAGGCTTTTGAGTGTCCTTGCAAAGAAAGGTGGCTATATTGGTCACTGATTTGTTTTTGTTTTGTTTTTGAATGTCAGAAATGTATATTTGTGAATGTTGAGATGTTATATTGGTTTCACTGGTAATAATAAATAATTGAAATGGGTATATATTTTTTTTTTGTTAAGTTGCCTAATAATTATGCACAGTAATAGTCACCTGCACACACAGATATCCCCCTAACATAGCTAAAACTAAAAACAAACTAAAAACTACTTCCAAAAATATTCAGCTTTGATATTAATGAGTTTTTTGGGTTCATTGAGAACATGGTTGTTGTTCAATAATAAAATTAATCCTCAAAAATACAACTTGCCTAATAATTCTGCACTCCCTGTATAAGGATATTTACCTTTAATTTTGTATCTTTTTTTGGGGATATATAAGCTATACTTTAGCTTGAACTACTCTTAATATAGGAAGACAACGTCAGTTTATGAAGTTTTAAGTTAGTCTTTTTGCGAAACCATAGTTAAAAAACATAAACGCTGATATAAAGCAAAGAAACTACTCGGTCACATTCTATGGAAAGGACAATAATGTATACTCACTGCAGGCTGTAAAATTAAAAACAAAGGGTAAGGAGTATCTTGGGAGGTAATCGTACCTGAAAGTTTGAATGCGGAGTTTAAATTAATGCACGGTTTTAACGATAATCATGTATGAATCTGTACTTAAGTGGATGCTGCTGATGTTGTTACTAGGCAACCTGAATGTACTCCTGAAACGATTCCGACAGGTAACGTAATGTGTCTGTTTTTTTTCTTTTTTTCGGCGCCACAGACATGCTAACCCTACAGTTGCAAGTTCAGGAGAGGCATTTAGCTTAATTTATGTATTTATTTATTTACCCCTTGCTTCTGGCCTCGGTCTCCACGCCCTCCACTCCCATAGACACTTATTGCACCTCGTCACCTCTTTGTCTCCGAGCCACTGAATTAAGCGGATAAAGGGGCCGTGAGATGGATGCAGCTGGCACTTGCCTCCCGGGACCAGCCGGTAATTGTTTCTCACACTGCATTTTGAGCAGTCTAGACAAGCACAGGGGTCTCGTGGCTGCTCAGCGGCCAAGTTGCTAATATTCACGCACGAGTTACTGTGTCAGGTTGTTCTACAACACACAAAGAAAAAAAGACACAGCAGGGTTAATTACAAAGATGGGTGCATTAATGCCGCATATGGAAACCCGTACAGACGTTCAAGATGACCAGTAAACTGCACACCATGTGATGATAAAGGTTTTACCTACTGTGTATGTTGAAGCCGGCATTCAGTTTTTGTGATCACATAGACAAACCTACGAGCAGGCCTGTCATTGGTTGATTAGATTTCACCGAGGGAATGATTGTGCAATGGAAATCTGCAAGCAGCAACCTGAAGTGTGCATTTTCTGAAACAGTGTTTCCTTTTTAATTAAATAGATGTTTAGTACTGAAAGGGCCAGGTTTTCGTTTTGTTGCATTGCTTGTGTTTAGCGCAGTTTGCTGGGAGCAGTTAGCTTCATCACAAAGACCACGGGCTCAAATAAAGTTCAAGAAAACACATAGGCCCATATTTATACTTTTTTAGCGCCGCATTTGCGCCACTTTTTTGACGTAAAAGCGGCGCAAACTAACAAAATAGAATTGTGCCCGTACTTATACTTTTTTTGCGCCGCGTTTGCGTCGTTTTTTGACGCAAAAACGGCGCAAACTTGCAAAATACCATTGGCCCGTATTTATACTCCGTTTGCGCCGAATTAGCGTCGTTTTTTTCGACGCAAATTCGGCGCAAAACTAACGCCATATTTATACTTTGGCGTTAGACGCGTCTAGCGCCAAAGTATGGGCAAAGAGCGTCATTTTTTAGCGTGAACGCCTTCCTTGCGTTAATGAGATGCAAGGAAGGCGTTCCCGTCTAAAAAAATGACGGCGACGCAAATGCGTCGTATTTATACTCCCGGGCAAAAATCACGCCCGGGAGTTGGCGGGTCAAAAAACCCCGCATTTGCGCCACTATTTAACGCCTGGGTCAGAGTAGGCGTTAAGGGGCCTGTGGGCTCAAAATGAGCCCACAGGTGCCCTCCCCTGCCCCCAGGGACCCCCCCTGCCACCCCTGCCCACCCCAGGAGGACACCCAAGGATGGAGGGACCCACCCCAGGGACATTCAGGTAAGTTCACGTAAGTATAATTTTTCATATTTTTCAATTTTTTTTGGGTGGCATAGGGGGGCCTTATTTGTGCCCCCCTACATGCCACTATGCCCAATGACCATGCCCAGGGGACATAAGTCCCCTGGGCATGGCCATTGGGCAAGGGGGCATGACTCCTGTCTTTACTAAGACAGGAGTCATTTAAATGGCGTCTGGGCGTCGAAAAAATGGCGCAAATCGGGTTAAGACGATTTTTTAGCGTCAACCCGACTTGCGCCATTTTAAGACGCCCTAGCGCCATTTTCCCCCTACGCCGGCGCTGCCTGGTCTACGTGGTTTTTTTCCACGCACACCAGGCAGCGCCGGTCTGCTTGCGCCGGCTAACGCCATTCCATAAATACGGCGCCCGCATGGCGCTTCGGAATGGCGTTAGACGGCGCTAAATTTTTTGACGCTAAACTGCGTTAGCGCAGTTTAGCGTCAAAAAGTATAAATATGGGCCCATTGTATTTTGTAGGTTTGTGCCGTTTTTGCGTCAAAAAGCGACGCAAAAACGGCGCTAAAAGAGTATAAATATTTCCTTGAGACAAGAAAACGGTCTGTGCGTTTTTTTCTCTCAAACAGTGAGCCATACAGTTGTGTCAAAATAGTCAGAGAGAATTGTAGTTTCATACGTGTATTCGTGTATTAGATAATTGTCAAGGAATAGCACACCTTGCTAGCATACATTTAACTGACGTGATTAAATAAACTTAAGGACACCCACTCTTTATAGATAGGGATAGTTTGTTTAACTTATTCACAATAAGGAAAATAGAGTTACCTACAACTGCTATGTCACACCCAACCCAAAAGACACTGGTTCCCAAACTTTTTTGACCCCAGACTCCTTTGATCTATTGGATGTTGGCCGCAGCTCCCCATTATGCTACATTTTATTTGTTGGGTGGAGTGATGTAAGCCAGGCCTGGGGAGTACTTCTGTTTTTCTCATTGAAAATAATTGGGAAGAAGCCAATGAAGCTATCATAATCATATAAGTAACACAATTAAATCTAAAAGTTGCTTAATAAGACTCTTTATTTGGTTAAGTCAGAAACAATATTCTCTTGGGTCTGCAGATGGAATTTTTTAAAACTATTTTTTGTTTTAAAAAATCGTCTATAGCTGATACAACTTTCTTCTAAATTAGCATGAAAAAAATAAAAAATGTTGCCCTAAATTTTTTCTTTGTACTGCTCATGTTTTCTTTCTTGAGAAGTACATCAGAAAAAAGAAAAGTTAATTCCCATTTTCCTTGCTTAAGCTGCTGTTATTATGCACTGTGACCTACATTTCATCTTGGCAGCAGGCATTGTGATTTAAACAAATCAACTGTTAATGTTGAGCAGTTCACAGGTTACCAGACAGATACAATTTTATCATGATTAGTGTGAATAAAGAGCTGACTGCATCTATTCATTAATTTAAAAACATACTGCAATTGTAGAAGTGGGTGAAATTGTTCCTAAAAAATAGATACTTTCGTATATTGGAAGGCCTGAGCTACCTTAACTAAGTAGCCCACTAGGTTTGCTTTCTAAGTTGTGACAGAGAAGATGTGGTTAATTTACTGCAGTACACCCATAGTCGAACAAAATGTATGGTTTTTACCAGGCTGGCCTGTTACAAGATAACGGTTTATTCCAGGACACTGAGAACGGATGCGACGTGGAAAAAGCTCAGTTCAGAGCTGACTCCTGCCGGTATGCTAAGGTCAGCAGCGGTGTAACACAGTCTCAGGCGAACCCCCATCCTTCAAGGGGGCCCAAACTGTGTGCTTGGTGCTTTGTGCTGTTCGCGGCGCCCCTGGCTAGTATTCATGGCGCACTGGGGTGCAGCGGCGCACAGATTGGGAACCACAGCCATAACACAACATACAACTAAGAAGCGAAACATTTGTCAGACATGGGAGAGCCTAAACTTCAATTTTGAAATAAAATTAAGAAACAACATACAAACCGTTTTTACAATATCTTCTTGTAATGGGTAAAACCTAAAAAAAGGATCCAAAATCTTAATTGGGGTTTTACTACTTGAGTAGCAATAACCTGGGTCTAATATGTTGTTTTCAAACTCATATCTTATCAAATGTCCGAAATTAGATAAAATAATCCATAACACAGACCTTCATGTTTGTAATGTTCACTCTTGTCTGATGTGGCTTCTAATTGTTCCCCTAGTTAACAATGAACATTTAGGAAGCCATGCAATGTTATGTTGCAAATCAGCAAGAGTGGGCAGATGACAGTCTCCCTGAAAACAACATGTTGGAATCTAGATTTAGAAGCTTGGGCCCACCAAGGTGTCATACCCTCACATGCAACGTGTATTTTATTTTTAGATAATTATCATTATGTGGGTAGCATGAGTGACTGAGCACACTGAAGGGTTACATATCCTTTCTCTGTACCAGAAGCTATTTTGTCTTTAGAATCTGATGTTGTATATTTTGCAGCAATCTTTGAACTAACTGACCACAGCACAAAATATATTTTTGTACAATCTATTAATATAAATAAATGTTATTTTGCCCTCGTCGGTGGGTGCAAATGACGGTACGAACATTCCCAGTTTGAACGTAAATGTCTTAATCTGACATATGTCATGTGTTGTGATAAGGAGGACTCCTCCTTGGCATATGGATATATAACCACATCCTGAGTGACCCCACTGCATGGGAAATCGGTATTGTCTGTTTATATTTACCAAGATAACATGCTAATCTAACATGGCTACACTGAAGTCTTAGGCCTGTCCATGATAATAGAAGCTCCAGGCTCATGTCTGTGACCTGGATGGGTGCAACAAGCAAACCCTCTTTTGTCCACACGGGGCTACTGTCCATTTACTGGGTTGTTGACATGAAACGTTTATGGCAGCATTTCATGAATTAATAAACCTGAACACATCTCTTTTTGCTCTGTTGGAAAGGAGCCTGGCCTATGCACATCAGTCGTGCACAATTCCACTTCCATGTAACAGCCAGATCCTTGAGCTGACATTCCATGTACTTGTTACATGGATACATGCTTGGTGAATATGTGGCATACATATAGAAGTTAGATTCTTTGTGAGATGTGAGTATGATTACCGGGGCCAGCAGAATCCATTGTGGCTTTGACCTTGGTTCACCATGGTACTAGATAGAAGGAGGACACTGCTTCCCCAAACAGTAGAAGTGTATTGCCTGCATTCCTGTGGCTGGAGAAATACATTTTAAAGTGAGGGAGGATGGGGAGAGGGCGTTCCTTAGAAATTCTATGAGTAACTTTTAGGAGGAGATTGCTGGTTATGTTCTCCTGGTTACTGCCATGTGGTTGAGGACAGGCGATTGGGGTGGGTCAGCAAGTTCTGTGGTTAAAGGTAAAGATGTTTCTAGGCAGAGTCTCCCATTTTGTCTGTTTTTTTGTTACTTCTTTAGGAAGGCTGGTGACTGCCATGTGCACAAACTTAACACTACATTATTACTACATTGTGGTCTGCTGTAGGAACCATCACCTTCCACAAAGTCTGCACTGCAACTAGAATTGACATTTGAAAGTGAACCACCCCGAACCAGTCCCAGGATCTTAGACAGGAGATCCACATCCCCTGTCCAGGAAAGTAATATAAAGCAGGACCCAAACTAAAATTTTCTAGTTCTTCTTGAGATGAAGCGGGGCATTCCACACAGTACTCGATGAGCAGTTATGAGAACAGGGCTTGTGTCTGTATGTCAGCCAGTATTCCAGAGGTGAGGGGCATCAACTGCAATCTTCACAACATACTGAGAAAGCTGTAGCTCTGTCTAGCACCTAGAAGCCTGCTTTCCCAGTGTGTGGAGCACCAAGAGGAAGTTGACTACCATCAGGAGCAAAGCTAGTGGTGACTGAAGTCTTGAGTCACCCGGTCTCCGAGAATGTGGTTCACGTGGCAAAGCATGACGAAACTAAAGCCAGACCAACAGTATGCTGTCTGGAAACTTTGCAGTAGTTTAGAAGGATTCGTGCTGCTCCTGCCTGGACTGAGGTGTGTTCTGCAAGGAGCCGTTTTCACTGCCTAATCAGGAGATATGCACCACAAACCAGAGGCCAGAGCTGCTAACAATGATCTCTCACCAATCATGGCTGTAATGCTGATGACCTCTGTGTCCCTAGTGATGAGTGACACTGCGGTTGCGATGCCGAAGAAGACACTGATGATGCAGTCCTGATGAGTCCACCATCCAGCCCCACTAAAAGCATATCGCCACCATGCAGGTAAGATGAGGCTCTAGCTCATAAGAGCTCCATTAGTTAGTTAATCTTTTGATAGTGTAAGTTTTTTGACTCAAGAACTGTTTGAACTGACCTAGGCACTGCCAATATGATGATTTCTTAATGAACATGCAAAAGTGCCTAATTTTTGCCTAAGTCCATATCTATGAGAGTTCAGTATAGGTACTGAAGGCAGCATCCTAGACTGAGAGGGCAGCATAGAGAGCGTAGTGCCTGGATAAAAGACAGTAGGTGAGATCGTATACCCCGTAGCTGTGCCTCACCTAATTATGCAGTATTTTTCGTTTTGCTATGATACTAATATACTTTCATTTACTAAAGATAAGCACTGGGCTGTGATTTATCGTTTTTGTTGTTTGATTGTTTGCTGAGAAGCATTTGACCGTCTAGTGGGAAGGGGGGGGATTTTGCCCAGTTTGCAGAGCCATAGTAGTATGAACTACTGGACACCAGTGGCAAATTACCACTTCCGCCATGTTTGGGGTCTAGTGGCTCCTGTCTGTCCCGTGGCCCCCCAAACAGAGTCTGACATAATGTTATATTGAATTTGTGTGATTTTCACACACCTTTGTCCCTTTTGGAAACTTCTCATGCCAATGCTCAAGTTTAAGGATTGCATTAAGTAGTGTGTTTTTTCAAGCTCTGCTGGAGCAAGAGGCTCATAGTGGGCAGTGCAGCGGATGAGCTGATTTTTTATGTGTATTTAAGTCTTGCTGGAAAGTGCCGGCCCTTATCTGACAGCACTTACTTTAATGCCCAGCAAAGAAGTGCAGGCCCAAATAAACGTTAAGTTTTGAATGTATGAGGGACAGGAAGCTTTTTTTTAAAACCACAGTTTGCTCCTCTCAAATGCTATTAATGTTTATTTTCGTGGTTATATAAGGGATTAGTCTTCCTTGATTGTCTATTATGCAACATAAGCAGAATAGGCAGGTGACAAATCCAATATGCCTGTTTCTGAATTATGTTAGAGTCTTCTTGAATAAATAGAAAGTAGGCCTACTAGGGCCGTACCACCACAAGCAGAAACAGTGCTATAGAAAAAGTATGGAGATTCCTATAAAACAGGAGAGTCACACCTCTTTATAAACTGCACAATTGTCTTAAAGGACAACTTTCTTCTAATCTCAATCAAGGGTGTGTTTTTACAAGTTCTTCAGCTCTTTCAAAGATATCTCCATTGACAGCCTAATGGCTCGAACTCATTTCCCATCCTCCCATCTTTACATCCTACATCAACACCCTTCTTAATGACCTTCTGGAAAACCGTGTGAACACCCACACTCCAGCTACAAAGCAGACCCTTCAGCACAAACAAATACTCCATCTGCCGACATGAAAGAAAATGGAAAATAACAGAAGCCTTACCAAACTGACCCTGTTGCAACACACAGAAATCTCATTACATCACCAAAGCCAAGTACCTTACTAACACTATCAATGAGGATAAGAACAGAAGCAGACCCTCTTCAGGACAATCAAGCATTGTTTCAGCCTCCCTGCGAAGATCACAGAAACATCAGCCATCCCCTGCATGACTACCAATCTGGCTTCAGACAAATCTGTAGTACTGAGACAGCTACCGTGCAAATCACAGAACATGCCTATCTGACCATAGAGAAAGATGAATCTCCCTTCTGATATTTTTGGACCTCTCAGTCATCTTTAACACCTTTGACAGCTCACCATTCACACTCTAAATTTGTGAATGCAATTCCCTAAAATGTTTTTCACCGGTTTTCCTGCTGCATATCCACTTGACACAAGTTCACTCACATCCACCTCCCCATCTCCACATCCCTATCAACTGGAGAGTCACCCAAGGTTCCTTCTGTCCCTTGTGGTCTTCAGCCTCTACATGGACAATATGCATCAATCAAAACAACAACCCCCTTCCAAATACTCTGACAACACACAACTCTACTTGAACATTTGCTCTGCTCCAGGGTTCCAACATCACAAACACAACCTACACCTCATCCAGACCTGTAAAGCCAGCAGCCACTTGAAGCTAAATCCTACCATAGCAGAATTCCTACTATTTGTATACAACAACAAGCATCAACTAATCCACACTTTTCTCAATTACATCAACATGGATGGATTTGTACACCAACTTAACCTCAATGCCAAGTCTCCTGTATTCACACTTGATGCTAGCATCACCCTAAGTTACATTTTTCCAAGAAACCCAAGATGTCCTAGTACCAACTTGCTCTATGAAAGAAAGTGAAACCTTCCTCAAAAATGAAAAGTCAAAACTGGTTTTAAAGACATGGTACTATCACATCTTGAAGGCAGCAACAACTTGCAACTTAGTCTCTCACCCTCCACACTGGCCCTCTTATGCCACAGGACACTTCACCAAGGGACTGAAGATATATGACCATATCACCCCTACTATGACAGAAATCTACTAGTTTCACTTTCTGGCCCTTGACATCTTCAAAGCCAGTTGGATTATTTGCCATTATCACCTGCACTCCACCAATCTGGCTGACAAGCTTGCTGCTTTCAGTAGCTTTTGGCACTCCTCCATGCAGAACCCTACCAGGCTGGAGTCAAGGAAGTGCACAAAAGAAAAACACAGAGAAAAAAGGAAAAACAAAGACATCTCCATATTGATTAGAACTGCTTCAAACCTGCTCTAATTTAGTAGAGATCTGAAGACACCCCTCATTAAAAAATACCACATCACCATGAAGTAACAGTCTACCACCACTCTCAGAACCAAGTTACGCTTCCAATCAGCCGTTGACTGTTTGTTTGCCTTTGAACCTTTACAGCACTCCGCTGCCTTATTTCTAGGTTCAGGCATGACAAACCCCTCATACATACACACATACATAAATACATACACACGTATTTCTGTATTGGAGGTTTTAAATTAGCACTGTACTGGCCCATGGGGTTCAACCTTGCAGCAGAGTATTTTTTTAAAAGGGCCTGTGATAAAAATAAATATTGCTGTGCCAGGAACTTGCCACGCTTGTAGAAGGCTTAAAAATAGTGCACTTCCATGCAAATGCCTGTAGACCACGCAGGAATAAAAATGGGAGTCTGCCCTTTCAAAAAATGAACATGCATTGGCAATGCCAATAGGTCTGGCTTTAAAAGAATGTTATATGGTAATGTGAATCATTACAACTAAATAGGATGGGAATTGATATGTTTTGCCTGGAAGCAAAGAACTGTAGGATAATATTGATGTAGGTTAAAAGGCCTGGTGACAGTTACACAGTCAGCCAGACCAAAACATCCATGTAGGTTAATGACTGTCCTCCTCCCTTCTGTTCTGCTGCCAGAGAAGAACACCATAAACTACCTAGTTAGCCAAGACATTTTAATAGCATTACAATGTCCTATGTATGCACCTCAAAGTTTAAGCTCAAGCAGGTGGATAATTAAACAAAATGATCACAAGTGCGTAGAGCGCAAGCACTTTTTTATGGAAGCACACAACTTCTGCTCAATCAAAACATAGCCTTGTCTCCCAATGTGTAGGAAGAGCCAAAGCCCCTCTTTAGTGATGCTCACATAATTGCTTGGCGACAGCTACTCTGCCAAGCCCGACCATAGAAAAATGCATCACTGAGTTAGAGTGGCCTGTCTACCCTTGCAAGTTTTTAAAGAAAAGTGCTGGTTTGTAGGGGCTGTGTTTGCCCACGTAGGGCTTGAAAAATAAGCAAACAAAACTTTAAATCAGTCTGTATACTGTGCCCCAGCTATCTTGGATTCAAAGACAGAATAAGCCCCAAAATGGTTCTTGCAATAATTATAGTTCATTTGCCTGATCTTGATACGGCTTCTGCTCTTTAGCTGGACTTCTTCTGGATGTTAGGTGCTAACATTACTATCTCACCAAAAGAAAGCAGCAGTATAATTGGCAACTGATATGCTTCATCTGGCCACAGAATCCCTCTGTAGCCAGTCGCAGTAAAGCAATCATATGGGGAAACAAGACAGAGTTGGCGATTAAGTAGAGATCTACGGTTTTGCAGCAGAAATCGAAAGTAGCAGACTCAAGAGAGTAAAGTAGTATATCCGCCACCACCAGTATTCCTCCTGTTGTTAAAGAATATAGAATTCTAGGTTCAGATTTAAGAGCCTTTTCTCTCCTATGAATACCAAAATGTTACACAATGGGGGTTATTATCAGGAACTTGTTGCACGTCATGTTTTTGTCTTTGTCTAACAAATATATTTCTTTTAATGCTTGATATTTTGTGACCTAGAACCACTTTTTACTGGAAATTGTAATCAGGTAAGTCAGTGGTTCCCAACCTTTTGACTTCTGTGGACCCCCATTTTATCAATACTGGAGCCAGGGGACCCCCCACTGAATCATTATTGGAACTCAGGGACCCCCACTGAGTCATTACTGATAGCTGGGACCTAATATTATAAAAAAAATTAAGCAGTCGCGGACCCCCTGAGGAGGCTTCGCGGACCCCCAGGGGTCCCCGGCCCACAGGTTGGGAACCACTGAGGTAAGACATCTGTGGTAATATGATTCTATGCAAGTTCCACTGATATAGCTGTGGGGATCACTGAAGGTTGGGGGTGGACAGGGGCGGAATCTAAGATTCCGGCTGATATCACTGCCCTCAATCCCAGGGATTATAAATAACGTGTAACAAAATGGAGAATAACACGCAGCCGTGCAGACCTGGGAATGTTGGGTCCAAATCTATGTGTTTTCCCCAGCAATTTACCACTTTGTCAGAGCAGGTGGTAAATGGTTGTGCGGTTTTCTTTTGGCCCATAGGGCAAGTGGCAGGAGTTTGGGGATGCCGAAGCATGTGAGAGGGACCTTGGGGTGGCATTTGCAGCTCTCCCAATTGTGCAGGAGCAGTGTAGACGGGGGCCGGGTGAAGCTTCTGCCTGCAGCCCTGCAGCCCTGCAATCATATTCTGTGTTTTCAGGCCCAGCGTTACTGGATGCGGTATTATTGGGTTTGGTACTTTCAGACCCATTTATCATGGTCCCAGAAAGTCGGAGAATATTGTACTGGGCTACTCGTATTTTGGGCATGTAAGTACACGTCAGTATCACGAACCTATGAAAGAAGGGCAGTTTTCCAAAACGCTGTATTTGGAAGTCTAGCGAGTAATACCAGCTAAAAACGATTAAATTATTGGAAAGATACGAGAGCCTCATTGTGCATGTTTTCCTGAGATATGACGCACGCCTATGAGAAATGTCTTCAAAATGGATGAGTGAATGGAGGAAGGGCAATAATGCACTCCAGCTGCAGGGTGGGAGCTTTACAATCCCCGCTTGTTAATGCCAAAGACAATGAAATAATGCTGACTTCCAGCCAGTTAGATATTCAGTCGGAGTTTGAGACTGTTATATGATAATCTATCCTTCAAAAGCAACAAGGCATTAGTGTAAAAGTCAAACTGAAGAATGTAGCAGAGTGGAGCACATTACAGTGAATCATGGACAAGAAAAGGGAGCTAGAAAGCTGCTCCTTGAATTTGCTCTGGGGACGGGTGTGGTATTAAACATGTGTAACTCTTTGTGAAAGGACCTTCCTGAAGTCGAGGCAAATATTTTTTCAATGAAGTCAGAAATCATTGATATCTATGCAGGGAATGAGTCTTTCACCAATAAGCCGGAGGTTAGACAGAACAAGGGCATAACCTCTGCATAATGTTTGGAAAACAGACGTAAACATCTGCACAACTATGTTGCGAAAATAAGCCCCATGTCGAGCAAAAAAACACCCTGGCAGTGGCGATGGAAGTGGCTTGGCTAAAAGAAATGGGACCATAAGGGACTTGATTTGATTAGGGTTCGGAAAGGGTAAATCTGCAGGAGAATGCACTGGTGGAATTTATTCCGCCGTAGGAAAAATATATTGGATGACATATCACTGACACATTCTCTTCTAGATATAACACTTCTTCCAGAAGTTTGTGAAATTTCCATTACCACCTATCTCTGAATCAGGCACTGGGGCCCTCGTTATCTGAGGTGTAAACGAACCACTTTGGTAGTCCTGTACTTATACCCTGCAGTGATCATTTCCGAGGTGTGGGGATATTGCAAGACTACAAGCAGTCCCCTGCGAAATGGGAAATGACGTAGGGCACCAGTGCTTCTGCGCCGATTGTCCCAGTCTTCCCCTCCTTTCCCGACCTCATATATTGGGGTGGGTTTCAACTGGCTAAATGTGGCAGGGGAAATAAAACAAAGCAGTGTGTTTTGAACCACAGCGTGTAATTCCTGGGCAGGCGCAGCACTCGTTTCTACAAGCATTGGATTGCAACACAGCATGCAGTGAATGTGTAAATGTTGCTATCACTAACACATTTTCAGGGCTGCAGCATCCAAGAAACCTTGCATCCTGTACTAGCACTAGAAATGCATGTGCCTCATATAGGGCCTTATGTAGGTTTTTGGCAAGGAAAGAGCATTATCATATATTGATAGCCCACCTACCCTTCAAAACCCACCGTTTCCACGCCTGGTTTAGAGTCGGGGCCATCACTTGGTTTCCAGTGTTGGAGCCTGAGGTGGCTCCGTCATTGGAAACTCTTGACCTGACAGCCTGCCTTCCACTTGGCCACCACTATGACCGTGTCATGCCTCCAGCCTCCAGTTGCACGGCCATATCCACGCAGGCTGACTCTCACAGGGATCTTGGCCTACATCAGCATGTAGTTAGATTCACTCATAGCCTCTACTACCGATATAGGGCACAGACTCCTGAGCCCCTGATTACAGGATACCTGACTCCTCACACTGCCAGAATCAGCCACTGCTATTTATTGCAAGGAGAGGGGAGAGCCATTTGCCGGCCTCATTTGCATAAACACATTGCTGAATTCCCAGAGGGTCCTGCTAGGACACTAAGAGGGGGAAGAGTGAAATTGTGATAACAGAGCTGTTCACCTGTGCTGTTACAAAGACTACCAGAAAGGGGGCAGAGAAGTATTTTGTCATTATAGTCTCTGAAATTTGGGCAGGCTCAGATAGTTGGGTACTGTGTATAGCCCTCCTCTCTGCTTTGAATTGGTGCGGCAGGGTGGGATGCATTTGAAAGTGTAGTGGAGGCCGTGGAGGAGGTGAGCGGCTGTGCTGCGTGCTGTGGCCGAGGGGGTAGTTACCTACCAAGCAACATCTGCAGCTCCCCGCTTTCAAGCGCACCGGTTTGTTCCTAAGACACTAACTAGTGTTTCCGCTTAATGTACTTGAGGAAGCTTTGCAATAAAGGCTTGAATGGCAACCTGCACCTGGGCCATTAGCCACTATTGTCATCTGCCATACACTTACACCAGTTTTTGTAATGTATGCTTGAATATTGGAAGTGCTGTTAATGCATTGGCTAAAGTGTGGGAGTACTCCAGCATTGTCAGTCAGCATGCCTGCAAGGCTTCCGCTTACCCATTATGTTATCCAAATCCGTGGCCACGCTGCAAGTACACTGCTATGACTCAGGGCCTGGTGGACGGAATACATCATTAACACACACTGAGTCACGGGCCCAGTGTTTTCCCTCTGGGGAGTTGCCTAGACGTGGGATTTGTAGGCACACATCCCGAGCCATGTGCTGTTTGCTGGCTCACCAGTGTTTGGTTTGCAGACTGTTGGACCTGTATGTGGAGGGCATCTGAGGGCAAGGGGCCCACAGAGCTGGCAGCTGAGTCTCAGACAGCTGTGGCAGAGGAGGTGGTGGCCATGAAAGCTGGTGCAGTCGTGTAGTAGCAGGAAATCTTTCTATTGTGCAGGCCAAGAGTTGTGGCAGCAGAGGTAGATGCTATATCTGAGACAGTTGTAGAAGTAGAGCTTGGGGTGGACAAGATACCTGGGACAACAGAAGTTATAGCTGTATCTGAAATAGCTGTGATGGTGGAGGTGGGCAAGACAGTGTGGGCAGCAGAGGTTGTGGTTGGGACTGCACATTCTGTCTTGCCAATGTGAAGATGGTAGTAATTGCGGATGTAATTTCACTGGAGGAGGTGATACTTGTAGGTGGATGCAGCCCACTTGGGTATTATTTTATTGCGACTGTATGGCTGATTTAGAGTTTGGAAGACAGACTACTCCCGCGCAACAGCAATGGCGTACCCTCTCGACCAACCTGAAAGTCTGCCAGCCTGATATACAGGTGGGCAGATTCTAAGAATGTCAGCAAAGGAGACTACTCTGTCTTCATTACTATCATACTCCTCTGACTAGGTAATGACGTAAGGGCCTTCGGAGGTTTGACCATTCTACTGACTGCCCGATTTAGAGTGGACAATCAAATGGGCAGTTTTAACTCCCTTGGTGAGATGAAAACATGGTGGTAAGGAACTGTAAAACATTTAAATG
Source organism: Pleurodeles waltl (assembly GCF_031143425.1). Classification (NCBI taxonomy): domain Eukaryota; kingdom Metazoa; phylum Chordata; class Amphibia; order Caudata; family Salamandridae; genus Pleurodeles; species Pleurodeles waltl. The sequence goes on along the minus strand of NC_090449.1, from coordinate 770,151,713 downwards.
ACTTCTACACCATAAGAGAAAGCTCCCATGGTGTAGGAGGTCATTATTTCTTTTCAAAAAGAAAATCCTGCCTTGGGATTTTGTTTCTGAACAAACAAAAATATGTTCAATATTTGACGGACGGTACTGTCTTTTTGACGGTACTGTCCATCAAACTTTTAATACATTGAGAACCACCATGGTGGACGTTCCTGACAATGTTTAGAGTTATCCACAGGGCTGGTGGACTACTCTAAATCTGGCGGGCAAAGGACTGTGAGAGTGATTGGAGTAAAGTTCTCTGCCATACCAATGAACTTACCTCTGCCAAAATCTAAATCAGCCCCTATGTCTAGTGAAAGCATGCTTCTATTCCTCAACATGCTGAGTGATGTAATCAGCAGTAGTGAGCAGAAATTTAGTGACCCTCAGCCATGGACTCAACATATATTTCACATGGTGGAGATGGCATATGTTGATGAAGGACATTTTATTGGCAGACACCATTACTCCATATTCTAGGAAAGTAACTGGAGTGTAAGTCTCTCCCATCCTTACTTCCTGCCAGTGAGGTTATGCAAAATGATGGGGGCCCCTGAAAAATGTGATGAGGGGCCCCTGGGACTTCCATACCTCACAGATATCCATTGACCTTGGACTTAATGGGGTCCCATGATGGGTTGGTGGCTCCTCTGCACTCAGGGGCTGCAGGGGCCTGTGTTGAGCCCCTGCTTCCTGCTTCTCACAGTAGGATGTCGATAAGTCTTGGATATGTTGTTATTGTATTCGACACAACACCATCATTACAAGTTTGTCAAACTTTGGGGTGAAAATACTGAGAGTCTGGTATTTCTGGCATCTCCAAACCACCTGGGTCCAGAAAGTTTCTCCCTGATTCCAGGTCAACTCCCTAGACCTCCAGCACCCCCCTTCCTTAAGAGCAGGTGGAAACCCACCGGTGGAAGTTGGCATGGAGTATGTATGGCTGGGAGTCAGTGTAGGGTAGGGTTATGCCAGGGCAGCGATGTATGCTCCCCCGTTAATGCTGTGGATGGAAGGTGGGGGCCGGACTGTCCCTCACACTGTAGCTCCTGCCCCTGTCCCTGCAGCGGTTTCATTTTACCATATGCATATGCAGAACTGGAGAAACTGGGCCAGGTGACTAAAGTCTTGAAATCATTGAGTGCAGAGACACAGGGCTACTTGGAATCTCTCAGGATGATAAGTCTGTTCCGCCACCCAATTAAGGAGCCAGGGGGAATACCAGCACTCGTAATGAGGGGCTGAATGCTGTTACTGTTCCATGGCCACACACTTGACTCTACAATATCACTATTGGCTATGTTTGTTTGGGAGCACGGACCTTTCACTACAATGGCCTTGGTTACATTTTCTAGTTATAATCGCCGATTAAGCACACCAAATGTTCATTACCGTTGGTCATAGCAATTCCAGAGGGGAAAGACAACTAGGTTTACAAGATTATGAGATATGACGTGTATGACTTGAACCTCCTAAGCCACACCCAGCATGTTTGTGAGGTTGTACCGACATCTGTGCACAATTACATTGATGTAGTTACAAAGGCAGTGGCAGAGTCTGGTGTTTCCTTACCAACTTGAGTATCCCCTCTTACTTTAGTGAATTCAGATTGCCCGTCCAACTTGTTCAGCTGTATCATGGGTTTCACAATCTCCTTCCAGGGCTCCAGCTGCAGCAACTGCTCCTTTTACACAGCTTTGTTCCTGGTTCTTTATCATGAGTTCCACCCCATCACTTTGATGTTGCTGAATTGTTTTTTAGACTCATTTACACTTTGGGTGTTAATGAACAGAATTCATGTGGTCCTTGAGAGGATGCTATAGGTGGCAAAGGCACATTTGCACTTGTCTTTCCCATACATTGGCCAATCAGACCTGGCATTAGCAAGAAACTGCAATTCCCTCTTTATGAATTTTGCCTTCCTCTGTCTCTCTGATGCTTTGCTGTTTTCTTAGCTGAATGCCAATTGGCTAGGGAAGATGGCAGTGGAGTGTCTTACGTCCAAATTGAGCACTGGATCTTGCAGTGACTTGTGGCAGATTTCTAGTAGCGGCGGGCATATTTTACATAATTCCATGTAGTGCAATCACAATGAATTATCTAAGATTTCTGCGAGATTAAGCGGAACCACGCAAGAGAAGAGTAATTCTGTGTTTAGCATCATTGCTTAGCACATAAATTCCTCCTTGCGTCCAAAATGGATGTCAGGATACATTTTGCACTAAGAAATAACTCTAAATACAACAGAACATTAAAAGTAGGCATGAGTAGCCACTCATTCTCTCTAAATATGCTCTCACAATAGGATTTTCCCCCAAAGTACATGAGCAGGAGTAATCACATGAGTAATTGTGATGTTATTGGTAATTCCACATTAAAGAGTAATGCAGAATTACCAAAATTACTCTGATTACTCTGGCATAATTTAGCTCATGGCTAATTTTTTAGTTAACACTCTGTAGTAGCAGGGCCTGTGTAGAAGTGGTCTAATGTCATTAAGTGGCATAACCTTGCATGCTATTACTGGCCCCGAACCTAGAAATGCTAGATCACCATAAATAGAGGACTTGATATTTACAATGGTATTCATGTGGAAATACAAACTGATGATGCTAATGGAGAGCCAGGTGTTTCAGGATTCATATGCCACAGTGTTCAGGCTGTGGCCCATGTCATTGTGTGTGTGATAGATCTTGGACTCAGTTTGCCATGAATACCACCCGCTCTTAGCTTGAGAAGCTTTTTGGGTGTAAATTCCCCATGTTTGGATGACTCCCCTACAACTTGTAATTGGCTACTTTTTTTCATACCAAATGTTACTGAGCACGATGTTTCATTTGTGCTTCTGCACGGCACCTGGCAACTGTGGTGTTTTTGGACAAAGTAATTGTGTGTGTGGTACCTCAACCCGTAGAACTTGTAATCATGCGGTGGGTTGATTTTTTCAAACCATGCAATATTCCCATTTCTCCTCATAACTCGTAATGAGGGCCTTAGCATGAATAATCTAACATAGGTTCTAAAGGAAGTGAACACAGGCCTTCCAAAACCAGAAATCTATAGAAGAGTGAATGTGAATTTTTTTAAACTATGGAACACTAAGATTTCAGCATGCATGACCTGACAAGATTCAGGACTTTAAGGACAAATCCCCTGCTGAAGATGGAATCCTCTAACAACAGCTTGTCAGGGAAGCAGGAACTGCAATACAAGCAACACAATGGAACTGTGAGAATAGCTCTTTCTTATCTTCTTACTGTTTTCACTACTAACGCCTTATGTGTCCCTTTCACTGATTCCTTCCTTTCCTTCTCCTGGTACTCTGAATGTCACTGCTCACTGTGGCCTGCCTAGAGAGCGGCAACCGGCGTGCGGGAGCTGGGGGCTGAAACGCGGGCCACGGCTCGCATTTTGGGCAGTGACTAGTGGCTGCCAAGAGCAGCAACCCAGGGTTTGGGGCCCAGAAGCCCAGGAGTCTCGAAACAGCAGCGACTTGGATTGAAGTGCTTTGAAGCACCTTGGAGGTTGGGAATTGAGCAGGAGCCAGAGCCGAGACACACAGTATTCAGCAGCACCCCAGTGGCCCAAAGCAAAGCCTAGGAGATCTATCAGCCGGGCCTTGGCCAGTAGGTGAAGAGGGTGGTGGCCGGAGGTGAATTACCTTGTCATTTTTAAAGATTAAACAACTTGGCGCATTCCAGAGGCAGTAACCTAACTAAGACCATGAAGAAGTTACGCTCAGGTTACCTGCTTCCAGGAAGATCATGTTTGAAAACGAAATCCAACCCCCTCCGGAATAAAGTAAACCCTGCAGTCCTGCTGGAGGGCCAGACGCAGAAGCAAATATTTACTTTCTGGGGAAAATAAAACATTCCACTTGAGGAATCAAACAGAGCTGCCTCCTCTAATACAACACCTGGTATGAAGCCACCTAAGGGGCCTTTAAGGGAGTCTTCAAGGGAGTCCCATTATGTGGAAGAAAATCAGAAAATAGGAGTCAAGGATTTGGAACAGGGTTACCTCGAGCCCTCTGTAGAGATCACAGAGAATATCCAGTGCACTTAGATCTCTCAGAACTTGCCCAGGTTACAGCTTTGCCTTTCTCCTCCCTCCACACCTACCTGGTCAGTCAGTCCACTCCCACTAGCTGACATGGTGCCGTTTTATCTACAGCATTCGCAGCCATTGGGACCCAATACTTTACCTTGCTGGATTTGGACCTAGATCTTTGTCAGAGCAATGGTTTCCAGGCTAATGATTTTTCTCTTCCACCTGGGGACTCCAGGTCCAAGTGTACCTCTGTCCACAGGCTTGCATCTGTTTAATAGCACTCACTCTCTACAAGTCTCGGCGTATACTCATCTGCCTGTGACACCTGCTCTAGAAGTAAGTGGTATCCAGCCCATTCAACCTCCTGAACAGGTCAGGTTCTCGGCCTCTTTGTTTAGCCTGCAAAAACTATTTGCGTCAATCTTAAAGCTTCTGGAGAAATTTGCAGGAGAATCAAACTGCATCCTCGACTCTGTGACAGCAAACTTAAAAGAATTGACTAAAGACAACAAAAAGGGGGACTTGATCTTAGATCCTTTGAGAATCAGAGCCACCCCCTCGCAGCTTTTAAAAGATCAGAGGTCCCCTAGGGCGACTCCCAGGGTGTGCTAGGGTATGCTCGAGAGTGGATGTAAGTACACAAGCCGGTAAACCTCATTGCAACAGTCCCTATCATGCAAAGACATTGTTGGACAGCCCAGTAGATTTTATTCCATTTATCTTTGACACCCGACGGCTAAGTGTAAACAATCAGCAAAGTCCAAACAGTCTGCGCTGAAGGTATTCCCAATTTTTGAAACCTCCTCCAACCAAAAGAATGGTCCCATGGAATCACCTTCTTTATCGTCCATAGGAGAAGGAAGAAAGAAAGGAGACAAAGTTAATGGTGGTAAAAGAACAAACAAGAGCGAAAAGATCAAATCGACGGATTAATAAGAAAGGCAGAAGAAAAGTACTTTTCCCTGAGGTGATAGCCTTCCCGCAAATTCACCTGGGGTTATCCTCTATATCCCCTCATCCGCACTTGCTGTCACAGCCTAGTGTTTCCACCAGGGAGCCCGGAAGGGATTATAAAACTGATTCTTCTCTCACCCATCCCTTGAGAATGCCTTAAGCCTTTAATCCAACAGCTATGCATTTTTTGCCTCCACGGCCGATGGTTGACCTTAATGACATTAATATCTATTCATCTGGGGAAGGTTTTAATAGGTCTGTGACATGATAAGTAATAATGGAGGCTTGAAGGCGTAATATATATGTTTGATAAGGTCTCTTTTTTTCTTTCTTTTTACACTTTGTTTTCTCTCTTTTCTATCTTTCTACTATTTGAACTGTTGTCTGACGATCTTCCTTGGTTCTTTTCTGGGGTCTTGACTTTATTCTTCTTTCCCTCTCTTCAGGTGGGCGTCTCGGAGATCAGCAGATGAGGCTTTATGGGAGAAGAAGAAAAGAAGAAGCCGTTTTAGAAGGTACGTTCATTTTCTATTTGATACTTCTTTTCCCTGTCCTCTTTATTTCTTTTCTTCCTCTCTGTCTCTCTTCTTTCTCCTGTTTCTCCTGTGTCCCTGCTCACTTTCTCCTGGTAGGTTTAGGATTCCTTTTCTTTCTCTCCTTTCTAGTCTGAAGTCTCCCCTCGTTTTCTCTGGTGTTATATGCTTTTCCTACATTCCTGTTCCTTTTCTGGTGTCAGATACCATTTCTGCTTTCTTTTCCGTTGCTCTGTTTATTAGTAAAGTGCTCCCCCTTTTTTCACTCCCCTCCCCTTTCTTACTTCCTTGGCCTAAGAGTGTGACTTCATTAGTAATTTTCTCCCGGTGTTTCAGAATCTGTTATAATCACTGGTTCACTGGTGCCCCCCCCCCCTCCTTTTATCTCTGCCCCTCCTCCCCGTTCCAAGTAGAAACTCCATACCTAAACTGGCCATGTTCTTCCTAGAATGTGGCCGGCTTCTGCGTCTTCTCCCTCCTCAATCGACTGGCTCCTCCGTGACTTCGTCTTCTTCCGGTTTTCCGTCTCCTCAAATCTCCGAGGTTTCGTCTTCGTCCTGCGCTCCTCCTCCACACACCGCCGTCTCTCCATCTCCTGTTGGTTCATTCTCCTCGTTCTCTGTCCGCTCCGTTCCTCCATCTTCTTCCTCTCCTGCCAGCCCGCCATGGCCATTTCTTGCTGGGCTTATGACCCCCATCACTTCCGCATTCTCCCGTCGGCTTCCGCTCCACAGTGGTCCCGCCTCTTCCTTCCCAGTGTCATTGTGCCGAAAAGTGCCCCCTGGGTACTTCCTCTCCGGCGGCACACTCGACACACTATCACAAGGTCATAATGTGGACACCCACATAGTAGACTTGATCCCAATTTTCGATGCAGACTTAATTCTGAATAGAACAACTCTGTTAAGATGTTTCTCAGAGTCTAGTTCATTGAAACACATCTCAAGCCATGACATTGCTCTTGTTTCCCTATTGGTCTGTAATGCAGTATTTAAGGCTAGGATTACATTTTGCTCCACGCGTTTGGCGAATTTGGACCTTTTTAATGCTGAATTTTTGCAATGTCGTGGGATTGATGTAGTTCCTTTCTTGAGTCACTCTGGTGCCCCTAGGGATAAGGTAGCGAATCTGGCCTTTAATTGTCCTTTGTCTCCTGAGCATTTTGAATACACTGAACATAATGTGCTTGGATCTAGAATAGATCTGCAGGCTCTTAAAGTCTCCCTAATAAGGAATGAAAGGCAGGTGCTATTGCAGAAATCACAACCTGCACCTAAGCAAAAAGATACTAATGTTCTGCATGAGTGGGGTTGGCTCCCGGGTGTCGTAACTCAAGCTCGGGGGCCCAGGTCCCTGCCCCAACCCTCTACCTAACAGAGGCCTAAAAAGTATCTCCTGGAACACAGCAGGGGTCAAATTCAGCAGGGAAAAACGATCCTACCTTAGCTCGTTAAAACCTGATCTAATTTGCCTCCAGGAAAGTTGGTCTGATACGGATTTATTATGGGATGACTATTTTGTTATTGATTGTAAGGCCTCCACATCCCGAAGGGGCATGCCAAAGGGAGGGTTGCCTGCTTAATGTCAAATACACTTAAATGGGATTTTGTTTGCTATAAAGACCCCAGTAATCTTTTTATGGCCTTAACTGCTCAATTGAATAATACAGCTCGAGACTCCACCCCGTTGCTTTTAATTAATGTTTATGTTCTGCCTGAGGCAGCCTATGATTCCTTGCTACAGAAGGTCTTTGCCCATCTTGAGGACACATTAGACAGCAAGTTCCCCCCATTTATAGTACTAGTGGGAGATCTAAATTGCAACTTATCTAACCATTCCTCATGCCAAATGCATGAAGCGGAGAGAGAAGCCGCACTGCAAATCCCTGCCTGCGTTTTCCCTCCCTTGATAAAAACAAATAAAAGAGGGAAACTTCTCCTCAGCCTTCTTAAGAAAACCAACTGCATCATTGCCAATGGAAGGTCTCCCTCTGATTCTCCTGCTTCTTTTACACATTTCTTCGAGCGGAAGGGCAAGCTTAGATTATCTGGTGCTTGGCTATTCCACCTACTGCCTACTGGATGATCTTAAGATTATAAATACCCTACACTAGAAATGAACATACCATTGACAGGGTCCTGGGAGTTAGGTGGGTTATTTCTGAGCTTTGATAAAAAAGACAGAGAGGACACAGTGGGATTTTAAAAGGGTCGCTGGTGTATCATGATGTTAGTAAATGTGGTTGCTGACCTGATTCGTTGGGAGGGTAATGCAAAATGTTTCCAAATTCATGAAGCAGCTGTTAACTAACTCTTCCTCCGGAGACTCAAAAATATTCGGAGAAAGATCCCTCGTCCATTATTTGAATTAAACAGGAAAATAAATAACTTGGTCAGGTCCCAGTATTTAGTTTACTCAGGGGAAAGAAAGTCCATGGTGGCTTTGTTAAAAAGCAGAAAGAGGCGCTTGAAGGCCCGTCTCGCAAAATAATCTGGGGATAGGCTTTGGATCCACCTCTGGGAAGCAGCAGTAAAGGGTCAGGGTAGGCGTTTTTGGGCATTGGTGGCTGAAGCCCACTGGTCTGAATTTATTGCCTTCTTTTATGATTCAAATGGGGTAGAACCGTTTCGGGCCCCAGAAAGTAATGGGATGCACAGTGTCACCCCCCCTCAATAAAAGAGATAGAACTTGCCATCCATTTTATGTGTTCCTCTGCTGCAATGGGACCTGACGAACTTCCCATTTCTGTGAAAAAAATGATATCTGCTCTTGGAGCATGATTTTTTATGTGGTCTTCAGAAGGTGCTGCCTCTCCAGAAGCATTCCTCCCCCCTTGGTAGGTAGTATTATTGTACCTCTATACAAAAAGGGTGATCAAAACTGTCCTGCCAACTACCTGCAGATCGCCCTCTTGTACGCAGTTGGTGAAATCTTTACTAAATGTCTGCTTTCCAGACTCTCCTCCTGGGCAGAGGAGAATAACATCATTCCCCTGGAACAATCGGGGTTTAGGTGCAATCATAGCACCCTGGATAACATTGCTGTGTTACAAGTTATTACAGAAAAATATGTGAAACTGAGAGGTGGGGTGGCATACCCCACCTTAATTGATTTTTCAACTGCATTCGATAAAGTGGATAGAGATCTGTTATGGAAAAAGTTGGCCAGCATGGGGATGCCTTCATTTCTCCTAGAGTTAGTAATACCTCTTCACTCCATGTCAGGATACTTCAATTCGATTTCCTCAGAAGCAGAAGATAACTCCTCAGTCCCGACCCGAGCTACTCACAACGAATATTAATCCTTCGTGCTGAGTACCCCGGAGGGGGAAAGGGGAATGGGATGGTAGAGAGACTGCCACAGAGATGATGAACGCCAGTACTCAGTCTGCCTCTTCACATCTAAGATTGGATACAGCACCTGCAAGATTCACAGTCGCAATTACTAGGGACATACAACATCAGTTTTTCACTTTCTACTCTCAACACTTAATTCTCTTTAATTCTATTATTTCTTCACTCACCCTGAGTTCTCTGTAGCCTTGCTTCTCTCTATAAATGATAGCTCTTCTTAAAAAAATGCTTATTACTGATTCTGGAAGAACTTCTCAACCTTTGTTAGAGATTGGTTTTATGTTGCTATATATATATATATATATATATATAGTTGGTGATAATGCGTTCTTCAAATCAGCTGATGTTATTTAATTTCTCCTGTCTTATTGTGACTTCTGTCAATACTTGTATTTGTAAATGCTTGTTTATTAAAGTTCGTTTCTCCTTTCTTACTTCGACATTTGTTGATAACTTGTATTTGTAAATGCTTGTTTATTACAGTTAGTTTCTCCTTCCTTACTTCGACATCTGTCGATAACTTGTAGTTGTAAATGCTTGTTTATTTAAGTTCGTTTCTCTTTTAAACTCTATTTTGGTTTATTACCATTGAATTTGTAAATGCTTATTTGTTAACAGTTCGTTTTTCCTTTAAAGTTGGCCTTTGTTTATAACCTTGACATTTGTAGATACTTGCTCTTTTAAAGTTCGTTTTTTCTTTGACTTTAATATCTTAAACAAGAACATTGTAAACATAAGGTTAATTCATACATTAACTCTGTAACCTTGCCGACTTCCACGGGAACGGTCTACTATCAAACTCTTCGAATAAACCTTGACAATATTTATCTGTTTTCTGTAATATAATCTTCAAATGTAATTTTACCTCACAGGAGTTTCTGTTCTGAAGCGCGCTCTCTCTCCACACAGCTGATTCCTGTCAGACCTCAGTTGAAGTGCAAGGCTTCCAGCTGGAGAGCTCGTAACCTAGCAACCAACCGATTGCAAGACTAGAACTGTAACTAACCTTCAGGACTCACAGCGGCCATCTTGGATCTTCTCTTCTTGATTCTTCCTTTGAAATAAGCGCAAGATTACTCTGCAAACCTTCTTCCAGTTTGGGCTTTGCTGTCTCCACTGAGGATATCTCTTTGCTTTTCTCATGCACTTCTTTGATTTGACTTGGCAAGTTTGTGTGGTCATGACAGTACTCCCCCTCAAGGAACAGTTCTCCAATTTAGGTTTGCTTGGGTAGGTTCTATGAAAGTTTCTCACTAATCTTGAAGCATGTACATACTCGTGCGGCTCCCAGGATCGTTCCTCTGGACCATAACCTTTCCAATCAATTAGATAATAAAGCTGGCCATTACGGATTTTGGAATCTAAGATTTGATTGACCTCATACTCTTCTGCAGAGCTAATCTGGATAGGAATTGGAGGGGAGTTTTGACGTAAATTTGGAGGACTGTTCTTTAACAAGGAGACATGGAAAACAGGATGTATCTTTAGATGAGCTGGCAACTGCAATTTAACTGCCACTGGATTGATCATCTTGTCAACTTTGAATGGGCCTATAAATCGTTGCTGAAATTTGCGATTTCCTTTGAGACGTTAATGACGAGTGGATAACCAAACTTTGTCTCCTTTCGAATAAATGGGGCTCTCTCTTCTTTTTCTATCAGCCTGAGTCTTATATGAGTCTTTTGCTTGAATTATGTTTTTTCTAGCCCTAACTAACGTGGTCTGCAAATCTCTCACCATCTCTTCTACTGCAGGCACTGAATCATCTTCTTTACCCAACATTACATTAGGATGTCTACCATGGTTCAGATAAAAGGGGGTGAACCCAGTGGTACAATGAACAGCATTATTGTAAGCAAATTCAGCTGCCCACATCAACTCGGGCCATTCCTTCTCTTTATCGAATAAATGAGTCTTAAATACTGTTCTAACTCTTGATTCACTCTCTCTGTTTGCCCATCGGTTTCAGGATGGTAACTGGTAGAGTAACGAGAATCAATTCCTAATCTTTTACTAAAGGCCTTCCAAAAGCGAGAAACAAATTGGGACCCCCTGTCTGTATCTAGAATTTTTGGGATACCATGGGCGCATACTATGTGTTGTGTAAACAACTGTGCAACCTGTGGGGCTCGAGGGATTTCTTTCAAAGGAATGAAATGCGCCATTTTAGTGAAAGTGTCTACAAAAACTAGGATAGTGTTAAAACCTTGGCTACTAGGGAGGTCCACTATAAGATCCATAGTAACAGTATGCCAGGCATGGGGTGCAGTGGGCAAAGGTCTTAACAGACCTTGTGAAGCTGTTCTATTTGATTTCCCTCTTTGACATTTGTCACAAGTTGACACATATAGTCTTATCTGAGTTTTCATTTTTGGCCACCAAAATTCTCGTTGTATTAGATTTTGAGTCTTTTGAATTCCTTTGTGTCCAGCCAATTGATCGTCATGATAAGCCTGAAGAATTTTTTCTTGCAGCTCCACAGTCGGAACATACAGTGCACCTTTAAAGTATGGCAAACCTTTTTTGATTTCTCTTCCTTGGCCTTCTTTGGACCACTTCAGCATTCCTTCGAATGTTAAGTTTTCTTGAATTTCTTTGGTTAAATTTTCATACAATATGGCAGATATGAACTTCTCTTGTGGAATAATCAATTCTTTTTCTGGAGGCTCTTTAACTGCACCGGTATCAATTCGAGATAGAGCATCTGCCTTCCCATTTACTTTTCCTGGTCTGAAAGTGATAACAAAATCAAAGTCTGCAAAATATAGGGACCAACACAGTTGTCTAGCTGTTAGAGTTCGAGCTGATTTTAAAAACTGTAAATTTCGGTTGTCCGTGTAAACGGTCACTTTATGCTTAGCTCCCAAAATGTAATGCCTCCACTCACGAAAAGTTTCTTTGACTGCCAATAGCTCCTTATCCGCAATTGAATAATTTATCTCTGGTGGTGTTAATTTTCGAGCGAAATAGGCCACTGGATGTAATTGACCTGTATCTTTATGACGCTGGGAAAGGATACCTCCTATGGCAACATCTGAAGCATCTGCCTCCACATAATATGGCTCATCTGGATTGGGGTGGAGCAAGATTGGAGCTGAGATGAAGGAATTCTTCAAAAAATTAAAAGCATTTTCAGCTTCTTTTGTCCACTCAAACTTCACTCCTTTCTTCAACAATCGAGTAATGGGTGAAACTGTTTGAGAAAAATTGGATATGAATCTTCGATAAAAATTAGCGAACCCCAAGAAACTCTGGATCTCTTTGACATTGCAAGGAGAAGGCCAATGTTGCACTGTCTTTATCTTGGCAGGATCCAAACTAACTCCTTCTGGTGACAAAATGAATTCTAAGAACTCAACTCGTTCCACATGAAATGCACACTTCTCCAATTTTACATAGAGATGGTTTTCTTGCAACCTTGTGAGGATGGATCGAACATGGGAAATGTGCTCCTGTAGATTGTCGGAAAAGATTAAGATGTCATCTATATAAACCACGGCAATCCGGTCGAGGAATTCTCGTAATATATCATTAACAAAATGCTGGAAGGCAGCGGGAGCATTGCATAACCCATAAGGCATCACTTGATATTCAAATAATCCGTATCGAGTCCGAAAAGCGGTTTTCCATTCATCCCCTGAAGCCACTCGAATCAAATGATATGCTCCTCGCAGGTCCAATTTGGTGTAGATTCTAGCATTCTTTACTTGGTCTAATAAAACTGACACTAAAGGCAGTGGATATCGATTCTTGATGGTAACCTGATTGAGGGCTCGATAATCAATGCAAGTTCGAAGACTCCCATCCTTCTTTGGTATGAAAAATAGTGGGGATGACACTGGAGATTCAGAAGGACGAATAAAACCATTAGCAAGATATTGATCCAAATACTCCTTTAAATGTTGATTCTCTGCTTCGGTCAATGCGTATATTCTGCTACATGGCAATATCGCACCTGGCTCCAGTTCAATTTTGCAGTCGTAGGGTCGATGTGGTGGCAATTTCTCAGCCTCCTTTTCATCAAAAACGGCGACTAAATCCTCATATTCTTTTGGGATTTCTGCTGTCTTTAGTGCACAGATCATTGAAGAGTGTGATGATAAACAGGCCGCTTGGGACTTGGTGGACACTTCCACTCCATCATGAAAGCAATTCTCTTTGCAGTAAGAGGAATTCATCTTGATCGTTCTTTTGCTCCAATCAATTTGTGGATTATGTTCTGTAAGCCAGGGCAGACCCAAAATGAGTTGAAATTGTGGAGCATCTATCAAATTAAAGATTATCTGCTCCTGATGTCCACCAAAACCTTGCATCTGAATTGGTTCGGTCTCATGGGAAATGGGTCCTGAGGAAAGATTGGCTCCATCCACAGCTCTTACTACTTCCAAAGTAGATTTCTTGATAAATCGAATGCCCATTTTACGAGCGTATTTGATATCACAGAAGTTGCCCGTAGCTCCAGAGTCTATCATAACTGAGATCCCTTAAATTTCCTTCTAAAGGGTCTTAACTGATACTGTTTGTACCAAATGTGGCGCTGCGGTTTGTAAGGTATTCGCCACTCGTTGATCTAAAGGAGTTGTCTTGGGTTCTGCTTTCATCAGGGCAACTCCCTCTACTGATGAAGCTGGCCTTTTCCCGACTGAAGAGCTTTGGGTTTCTTGGGACAGTTTTTAACAAAATGCCCAGATGCACCGCAATATAAACATAGTTGATTCACTCTTCTTTTCTCTTTTTCTTCCTTAGATAAAGGACCTCGGATGGAACCAATTTGCATTGGTTCTTCTATCGTTATCCCTTCTCCGGCTCTCGTATGATAATTTCTTACACGATCAATTCTCAGGGGAAATGGTCGATACTCTCTTCTCTTTTCTGCTCTTTGTTCAGTTAACCGGTGGTCAATCTGTAACACAAGATCAATTAACTCCGAAATTTCGGTGTGTCTATTTGGAACTTGTGCTAAGGCATCTTTCAATTCATCTCTCAGTCCACAATAAAATATGGCGGCTCTTTTTGACTCCCGCCAGGCAGTCTCTACAATGAGTTTATTGAAATGAGCCAGATAGGCTACTAGATCTTTATTACCTTGCCTGATTTCCAGTAGTTCATTGTCAGTGGCTTGAGCTGCAGTTCGCCGATCAAATATTCTTAAGAACTCTTCCTTGAAATTTTGGAAATTATATAAAACAGGATCATTTCTGGAAATTATTGGCATGGACCATGCGGCCGCATCTCCTGTCAGATAAGACAATATAAATGCCACTTTGGACTGGTCTTCGGAAAAAATGACTGGTCTACATAAAAAATGCAATGAGCATTGGGTCAGAAAAATCTGCGCCTTATTTGGATCCCCACCGAAGCGCTCGGGTTGAGCCAAAGGAATAATAGGGGAAACCGCATGAATTACTTGGGTTGGATATACCTGCAGACTGTGAAGGGCTAGGGATTTGTGAAAACACAGATTCATTTGATTTAGCGGTGTTCCCTAACTCATTTATTCGCTGTTTTATTTGGACTGTTTCTTCTATGGTGTTATTTAATTGTTTCTGTAACCCTTCCAAAACGGTGGCTAATGCTTTTATATTAATTCCTTCTGCCATTCTGCTCAGGAGGAAATCTGTTTTTTTCCCTAAAATTAGGGTGATGGCACTTCAATCTGTCAGGATACTTCAATTTGATTTCCTCAGAAGCAGAAGATAACTCCTCAGTCCCGACCCGAGCTACTCACAACGAATATTAATCCTTCGTGCTGAGTACCCCGGAGGGGGAAAGGGGAATGGGATGGTAGAGAGGCTGCCACAGAGATGATGAACGCCAGTACTCAGTCTGCCTCTTCACATCTAACATTGGATACAGCACCTGCAAGAGTCACAGTCACAATTACTAGGGACATAAAACATCAGTTTTTCACTTTCTACTCTCAACACTTAATTCTCTTTAATTCTATTATTTCTTCACTCACCCTGAGTTCTCTGTAGCCTTGCTTCTCTCTATAAATGATAGCTCTTCTTAAAAAAATGCTTATTACTGATTCTGGAAGAACTTCTCAACCTTTGTTAGAGATTGGTTTTATGTTGCTATATATATATATATAGTTGGTGATAATGCATTCTTCAAATCAGCTGATGTTATTTAATTTCTCCTGTCTTATTGTGACTTCTGTCAATACTTGTATTTGTAAATGCTTGTTTATTAACGTTCGTTTCTCCTTTCTTACTTCAACATTTGTTGATAACTTGTATTTGTAAATGCTTGTTTATTACAGTTAGTTTCTCCTTCCTTACTTCGACATCTGTCGATAACTTGTAGTTGTAAATGCTTGTTTATTTAAGTTCGTTTCTCTTTTAAACTCTATTTTGGCTTATTACCATTGAATTTGTAAATGCTTATTTGTTAACAGTTCGTTTCTCCTTTAAACTTGGCCTTTGTTTATAACCTTGACATTTGTAGATACTTGCTCTTTTAAAGTTCGTTTTTTCTTTGACTTTAATATCTTAAACAAGAACATTGTAAACATAAGGTTAATTCATACATTAACTCTGTAGCCTTGCCGACTTCCACGGGAACGGTCTACTATCAAACTCTTCGAATAAACCTTGACAATATTTATCCGTTTTCTGTAATATAATCTTCAAATGTAATTTTACCTCACAGGAGTTTCTGTTCTGAAGCGCGCTCTCTCTCCACACAGCTGATTCCTGTCAGACCTCAGTTGAAGTGCAAGGCTTCCAGCTGGAGAGCTCGTAACCTAGCAACCAACCGATTGCAAGACTAGAACTGTAACTAACCTTCAGGACTCACAGCGGCCATCTTGGATCTTCTCTTCTTGATTCTTCCTTTGAAATAAGCGCAAGATTACTCTGCAAACCTTCTTCCAGTTTGGGCTTTGCTGTCTCCACTGAGGATATCTCTTTGCTTTTCTCATGCACTTCTTTGATTTGACTTGGCAAGTTTGTGTGGTCATGATACTCCACTACTTGGTGTAGAATTCTTCTAGGGGGCAATAAAGGTCTATCCCAAGAGATATCCACTCTGAATGGACTAAAGCAAGGTTCCCTCTTTCCTGTCTCAGAGCAAGGGCTTTCCACTGCAAATAGGTGGGTACCCAATCAGTTGTCTGTTATATGCTGATGACATCATCATTTCTGACCTAACTTCTAAAGGTTTACAGAATCGTCTCCAGTTCCGGTCAAAATACACCTTTTGAAGATTAATGCCTCAAAAAGTAAGGTTATCTGCTTCCTGGGGAAAAAAAGATGAAATGTCCCGACTTCCATTGGTCATTAGGAAAGCAAAAATTGGAAATTGTGAAATCGTAATCCTTTGAGGGGAACCTTAGTGATGCTGCTCACATTGCCTCTAATAAACCGAAGTCCGATTGTCAAGCAAGAGGTCTAGGGGCCCTATAGATAGCTACAGGGAGAAGGCATTTTTCATGTCTCTTATCAGTTTATCGAGCTAAAATCCCCACATCCCTTCTGTATGGTGTGGAATTCACTGATGTCTCTAAATGGGGGTTCCTGAATCAGCCAGAAGGAAAAATCCTTAGAAAACTCTTGTCTGTTAACACTGCAGTCTCCGTGGCGGCCTTAAGGCTTCAAATGGGGCTACGAAGTGCGTTCCTTCAAGGACTAGCAGGGGTTATACTTTTGCCCGCCTCGCTTATAAGGAGCGAGGAAAACACTATAAGATCTGTGCTAAGGAAGGAGCTCTTTCTAGATAACAATAATGCCAAGTACTGTCTGTGTAAGAACTTCTCCTCTGCTCTTGAAAGGTTGGACCTGGACCGAAACATGGTCCTGAAACTATCCCCCAGGCATTTGAAAGCTGGTCTGAAGCAGGCAACGTGGTCATTGAGTTTTCGGCTAGACCCTAAGAGCTGCGCAAAAAAGAGTTCTTTCATGAATTTAGCAAATCTCTAGCAATAAAAAAACCACAACCTTATACTTCATGGAATATTCCACACAAGGTTTGGCATTTTTAGATGCTGCTGCACCAGGATCTGCTCCCTTTGAATATACTACTGGCAAAATGGCACAGCTCAGCCAAAGAGTGTAATTTTCGTCTTGCCAAAACTTAAGATTTAATCAATGTCTTATTTGTCTGCCCATCTCTTGCCTCATTCTGGCGTAAAAGGTTAAAGCCTATTTGTCCTCAGCTTTCCTTGTTGTCTGCATCTGAGTTTCTCAGAGCCTTGTATGATCCACCCATGAACTATTTTGCTTTAGAATTTTTAATTTTTTTAAAGGTTTTTTAATATCTATTCTAAGTATACGTATTGTAAAGTAGGTTGATTGATCTACACGAAAACTGGCTTTGGGGTACCGTATGAAATAAAACAATTAGGTGGATCTGTTATAATAATGCACCTTATTACACCTATTTTCCATAAGGGGTTGTGCCAAGGTATCCTTGCGCCCTGTTATATGCCTTATGATGGGTTCCGATCGAAGACCCACCCACATAAGCCATTAAGTTTATAAATAGTTTGAAGTTGAGTTAAGACTGTTATGAGAGCACATAATTCGAAACGGAAACAAGAACTCACAGAATGAATAACCACTTAAAGTAGGAATGTTAATTTATTAGAAAGACTGTCTAACGAACACTAAATGGCAATCAAAATGACTAAAGAATTAAGTAACAGAGTGTTTGTAAATTATAATAGTATTACGGATTGGTGGTTTGATGTGCATGACAAAAGCAAGTTGTTACCGCAAATAGACCTACATATGAATAACAGCGAAAAGTTAATAAACATATATTTGAAAAAAAAATAAAAATGAAGGGTTCCGATGAACAAGGTATTTGACGTTTTTTACTCATTTTAACCCCATGATCCATATGTGGTTTTTGCATCGAAGCGCCTCATTAAGGCGCACATTATGAAGTGTTGGGTACAGTTTGTGAGTACTCTATTCTGTGCATATGATTATCTTCTCAGTATTACGGGCAGATGGGCAACGTACTAGACTGTTTGTGTATATATCTTATCCCATTGTTTTACTCATAGTATCGTACCTCCACACTTGTACTCGGCTCTCTTTATGTCAATATGGAAGGTAATGTGCTTAAATTGCCTCAATAATCTTGCACTAATTCTTCCTCAATTGCACTGATGCGCGCATTTGCACATTTTGTTTTTCGCACTTTATATAGGAGTACTGTATCGTGCTATCGCATGTTCAGAAAAAGTCATGTTGAGCACTTTACAGAATTTTTTACTGTATAAGCTTTAAATATGTCCAACTAGATTTCATGTGTAAAGTGTGGTAGGGACAAATGTATTATTTTATTGTTTATTTTTATGTGGATATCAGGTGAGTTCCAAAACATAAGTAAATAAAATTGCATTGCAAGCAGAACCTAAAAATCACCAATAAATACATACAAAATCGATGTATCGCCATGGACCCACATCCACAATGTTGGGCAGGAGAAGCAAGATGCTTGTGTTACGTACAAATGTTATTTGTGCCACTCTGGATAGTTGTGTGTTTATCACTTTGATTCAGTTGTTGGAATACACGGCATCTTGGTGTGGGTGCCAGCACATTTTGTCTCGCCTGTTCTAGTTTGTTTGTAGTTGTAGTTTATTGCCGGATATAGTCACGACGATGCCTCAATGTGCATGTTTTGGTGTCGTGCGGAAGGACATATTGTTCAGTAAGCATACTTATAGGTGTGTTTTGTGGATGTATTTTTCATCTAATAAATAAGACTGGGCTTAGCAAACGATATCTTCGCTTATACAGGGAGTGCAGAATTATTAGGCAAGTTGTATTTTTGAGGATTAATTTTATTATTGAACAACAACCATGTTCTCAATGAACCCAAAAAACTCATTAATATCAAAGCTGAATATTTTTGGAAGTAGTTTTTAGTTTGTTTTTAGTTTTAGCTATGTTAGGGGGATATCTGTGTGTGCAGGTGACTATTACTGTGCATAATTATTAGGCAACTTAACAAAAAAAAAATATATACCCATTTCAATTATTTATTATTACCAGTGAAACCAATATAACATCTCAACATTCACAAATATACATTTCTGACATTCAAAAACAAAACAAAAACAAATCAGTGACCAATATAGCCACCTTTCTTTGCAAGGACACTCAAAAGCCTGCCATCCATGGATTCTGTCAGTGTTTTGATCTGTTCACCATCAACATTGCGTGCAGCAGCAACCACAGCCTCCCAGACACTGTTCAGAGAGGTGTACTGTTTTCCCTCCTTGTAAATCTCACATTTGATGATGGACCACAGGTTCTCAATGGGATTCAGATCAGGTGAACAAGGAGGCCATGTCATTAGATTTCCTTCTTTTATACCCTTTCTTGCCAGCCACGCTGTGGAGTACTTGGACGCGTGTGATGGAGCATTGTCCTGCATGAAAACCATGTTTTTCTTGAAGGATGCAGACTTCTTCCTGTACCACTGCTTGAAGAAGGTGTCTTCCAGGAACTGGCAGTAGGACTGGGAGTTGAGCTTGACTCCATCCTCAACCCGAAAAGGCCCCACAAGCTCATCTTTGATGATACCAGCCCAAACCAGTACTCCACCTCCACCTTGCTGGCGTCTGAGTCGGACTGGAGCTCTCTGCCCTTTACCAATCCAGCCACGGGCCCATCCATCTGGCCCATCAAGACTCACTCTCATTTCATCAGTCCATAAAACCTTAGAAAAATCAGTCTTGAGATATTTCTTGGCCCAGTCTTGACGTTTCAGCTTGTGTGTCTTGTTCAGTGGTGGTCGTCTTTCAGCCTTTCTTACCTTGGCCATGTCTCTGAGTATTGCACACCTTGTGCTTTTGGGCACTCCAGTGATGTTGCAGCTCTGAAATATGGCCAAACTGGTGGCAAGTGGCATTGTGGCAGCTGCACGCTTGACTTTTCTCAGTTCATGGGCAGTTATTTTGCGCCTTGGTTTTTCCACACGCTTCTTGCGACCCTGTTGACTATTTTGAATGAAACGCTTGATTGTTCGATGATCACGCTTCAGAAGCTTTGCAATTTTAAGAGTGCTGCATCCCTCTGCAAGATATCTCACTATTTTTGACTTTTCTGAGCCTGTCAAGTCCTTCTTTTGACCCATTTTGCCAAAGGAAAGGAAGTTGCCTAATAATTATGCACACCTGATATAGGGTGTTGATGTCATTAGACCACACCCCTTCTCATTACAGAGATGCACATCACCTAATATGCTTAATTGGTAGTAGGCTTTCGAGCCTATACAGCTTGGAGTAAGACAACATGCATAAAGAGGATGATGTGGTCAAAATACTCATTTGCCTAATAATTCTGCACTCCCTGTACTTTGAATATAATTCATAGTCTGCATATTTGTCCTATTGACAGAGCTTACTTTTTAGGCTTTGGTTTTATAATTCTGCAGAGCAGACAATTACCTTGTTGAAATCGATATCCTTTAACATCCTGCTTAACTGGGCCTACATTTTAGGGGTGCTAATCGCATTTATTGAACAGCATTTACAGGCTAACAAAACACCCGAGGCAGCCATTTCTATTCAACAAACTGAAGTAGCAAACATATTTGTTTAGATATAGAATCATTTCAGTCTATACACCTTCAGGGTACAATACCTGGGAGATGCGAGCAATGTAGAGATTTGGTGTGAGCCAACCTTCCCAAGACACATGAGTGGGCATGTCTTTAGTTTGCCATAGAGTTAATAGTAGAGCCATTGCCCTAATGTTGGCAGACACTGAAATCGGTGAAATTGTCTCGGTACAGCAGTGATTTAGGGGCATTTTATTTTCACTGCAGTAGTTTAGCTTTCAGAAACGTGGCAGTAAGGTACTTTGAAAAGCTCCTTGAGATTATTACATTACCCATATTCTTGCAGTTTAATGAGCACAAACTTGGCTCAAAGCGTCAGAGCACTTTATATGAGCACCAGATTAAGGTACTAAAGTCAGATCTTTTTTTAGTCCCATGGAGATTAAATGATTTGCCCACAATCACAGGATGTTGAGCCAACGTCGCGATTCGAAACTGGTTCCCAGCTCCGCCCATAATAGAAGCAAGGATGTCTGTAATTTCCTCATGCTGCATTTAGAACTGAGCAGCTTGCGTTAGGTGTCAAGCGTAATCATGATCATGTTTGCCAAGTATCCATAAGTCATTCTATTCCAGTACCTTTCATCATGGATGTGAAAGCTGGCAGGCAGCTGAGCTGAAGATCATGCACAGATTTCGCATACATTTGAAAAAAATTTCATATAGCTCAGCAGGTCAGGAATATGATGGCTTCTCTGTAAGCCTTTGTGTATTGCTCTAATCATACCACTATACTACCAGTCCGTCAATAATAATGCAATTATTTTACTACATATTTTTCTAATAATTGTTCTCCAAAATCACCCGGTCTAGGTCCATCTGTTATTAAATATCCTTGTTTTCTAAATAAGCTTGTTTTCACAGTGCACCTAACTTCAGTATATTTACTACTTATTGGACTTTAAAAAAACCTTTGGGCAAGTCATCCAATATGTCTTACTTGTACTCATTAGATATTGTCCAAAATACAATATTTATTCAGTTGTTTTTAACTCATAGCGAACGATCAGTCAATACACAAATGATTGTAGTTAAAACTAAGAAAGATCTTCCATAAATACCTTAGATATGTTTTATATTTGATTAAAATATTGCCCAATATCGCTACTACACAGATTTTCCAGTCAAACCACTCACAGTCGAACCAGTGTATTGATATAGTCTCAGAATAATTCTAGCTTTTTTGTTTGTCAATGGTAGATCCACACCTGCAGTACACAATAAAACCACAGTTCGTGACTTAAGTGAATACCAAAAATAATGTTAACAATATTGATTCAGGTGTTGTAAACTTAATCTCTCATTCTTCATCAGGACATTGGAGCATACAGCAATTGCCCACAAGTACATCAAATGACCTGGTTCTAAGGACAGTTTTGAAATCCACAAACACATCATAGGCCTATGGGAGAAGAGAGATTACAATAAATCACTACAGGTTAGTGCATTTGTTGGGGAAGCTTAATTTAATCACACTGCTACTTTGGCTGGATTCCGAAATTTGTGGGCAAAGAACAATGCCTTTTCACTTCACAGTATCCATTATTAAGTTTCAAATTATGTGTCATAATGCAATCTTCATACACTGATGAAAAAAGGTCACTATCTGAACTTGTTGGTAGATTAATTCTGCGGTTGTTTAGGATGATGCCTATGCACCCCATAATTGATACATGCAAGAGATCAACATTTCCTCCTCCATTTAATCAAACCTCCCTATTCAGTGAACTGTTAATGGTGTAGATTGATGCAAACTACTTTCACTTCTGTGCTGCATGTACAGTGAACTGTTAGTGTGCACTCGCAGTCAATTGGCAATGATGTTCTTACAGTTAATTAGCAATGATGATACGTTGGGTTTATATTGATTTAAATGTGTTTCATATTATTTCCTGTGTGTGCTAATATTATGTATAAATGTGTCCCACTGATGTCTACATGTTCCATGTTTTTTCAGTGCATGTTATAGTAATCTCAGCATGTCATATTCATTTCAGCTCATCTAATGTTAATTGTAAGGCATGTCACGTTTATTTCAAAATATCATATAGTGTTCATTATAATGTGTACCATATTCATTTGTTGCACACATTGTATTAGTTTCATTAAGTGTAACATTAGTTTCAACACTTAGGCCCCCATTATGAGTCTGGTGGTCACTAGACCGCCAGACTCGTGGTGGCATTACAACCATGGCGGCAGGGCCGCGGTAGGACCACCAGCTCCACCAGAATCAGGGGTTACGACTGTCTGGCGGTAGGTGGTGGTCCTAATCCGCCAGGGCAGTGCTGCAAGCAGAGCTGCCCTAGGGATTACGACCTTGTTTTCCACCAGCCAATTCATGGCGCTAGCACCACCATGAAAATTCTGGTGGAGAACTGGTGCTTGGGGCCCACTGGCCTGCACCCTCGCAATGTTCACTGTCTGCTTTGCTGGTGCAACCTGCATCCTACAGCATTGCTGCCGGCTCGATTACGCTGGAGACAATGCTGTAGGCTGTTTCCCGCTCAGCCAGCGGGTGGAAACTCAGGTTTTTGCCTGCTGACCTAGCGGGAAACTCTAAATGGGCCTGGTGAGGAGGTAGCCAGTATGGCAGCAACCTCCCCTTCTGAAGTTTGGCGGATGGTCTAAACCGTTCACCAAACTCATAATGAGGCCCTTTGAACCTGATTTAAGAAAAGTGGTGCTGCACCCAGTGCAGCACCACTATTTTTGTGCCTCTTAGTGTCCACCATGTGTGTGCCGTATCTAAGATGGCCGGAGTTAAAGAAAATTTGTCAAAATTGTCAAACATTCTGATGCTAGTTCGGAGCTTTGCAGGATTAGCGTCAAAAAGTCAAAAAGGAAGCTAATCCTGCAAATAATGGTGTGCCTCCTTTTAATGCCTGCTTTGAGCAGGTGTTAAAAGGGCCAGAAAAAATGACGCAAGGAAATCTCTTAGATTTCTTTGCGCCATTTGTTTGGCCCCCTCTAAAGGGGGAACACATTGTTTGCATACATTATGCCTGGCGCAGGCATAATGTATCACAATGGGTTATAAAGTGTACAAAGTAGTGCAATGCATGCATTGTGGACCTTGGTAAATTTGGCGCAGCAATTTTGGCCTCATTGGGCCACATTAGGCTAAAAAGAAATGACGCTAATGTGGTGCAATGAGGTGCTAGGGGCTCTTAAATAAGCCCCTAAGACGGAACATAGAAGTCTTTGTCAAGTGACTCCCTGACAATGCCTCCTCCTCCTCAGACTCTGCCTGCAGCCTTGCTTTGCTGAACCTTACCTTCTCATAACTTTTTATTAAAAAAAAAAATTCAAATCAAGGGTAGGTGCCGACTGGGCCAATCCACTTTTTGTATCCAACATGTGCTCCATCATGGTTGGACATATTTTTCAACTTTGACCCAGTCTTGTGCGACTAGGTGTCTGTGGTTGGCGCTTTGATCTTTGAGGCAGTAGATTTTGCTAAAAACCCTAAAAAATTCATAACTTCAGCTGTACTGATTGGATATTTGTTGTTTTTGGTTTATTAAACTTTACTTTATTTGTCTAAATTGATGTGGGATTTTTTCTAGTGTTGTGTTTTCACTTTATTACTGATTGAGTGCTGCATAATTAATTTACACATTGGCTCTAGGTTAAGCCTGACTGATTTTGTGCCAAGTTATCAGAGTGTTATGTTAATTTAGTGACTTTTGTGGCTCATCCTGATTGCGGTAGTTGCTTGAACAGGGTTCACTCCCCGTTCAACCAATTACCTAATTTATCACAGCACCACTCGCAGTTATCTGATCTTTTGACACCAGGTGAAAGTCACAATTTCAGGCCGACTATGATGGAACATGGTCCAGATACAGAAACCAGGTTAGCCCTTTTGAAAGAGTTATCTTCTAAAGTTCACCCAAAGGGTTCACTTTGTTGTGGGCCATTAGGAGCCATGAGAGAGCTGCAGATGGTCGACCCTGTAGCACGAAGAGCAGGTATCGTGGAAAGTTGTAGATATAGTGTGAAAATCCTGTTGGACGTTGCAGGTGGTCATTGCTGGGGATTAGCTTTGGCGTCATCGTTGGCTGCCGATGCTGTAACACGAAGTGCAGCTTTCACATTATTGGTCATTGCTGATGGTCACTGTAGCATGAATTGCTGGGTTCACTGGAGCTTCGCGTTAGCAGTCAGTGCGGGCAGCAAGATCTTGGTGTGAACAGCCCTGTTCGCTGTAGCGAAGAGGCCAAAACTGGAGGATTTCTCCTTTTCTTGAGCGGGGAGCTCAACCAAGGGTCCAGGACCTCAGGGGCTCTTCTTTGGGATCAGGAACTCTCTTCAGCAGAGGGCGCAGGGCTCAGACAGGTCCAGTTGCAGTTCTAGGCAGCAAGTCAGCTGGGCAGAGGCAGATGCAGGGAGGCCTCTGAATCTTGTTATGTAGCTCAGAGCAGGAGGTCAGTCAGCTGACCCTTTGGAGTCACTTCAACCTGAGATGAAGGGTGCAGATCCAGTCTTCCTTCTCAGCCAGTAGGTCAGCAGGGCAGAAGGGTAGCAGTCCTTCTGTTTCATCCACAGGTCAAGAGGTGTACTAAAGAGTTGGGTCTCGGGGTCCACTATTTATCCTAGGTGCAAACTTTGAAGTAGGAGAAGTTTTTAGAGCGTTCCACCGCCATAGGTGCTTGGAATTTCCTGCCTCCCTGTTCTGGCCCCAGGTTGTCTGGGGAAAAAAGGAATAGTGTGAAACCCTTTGTGAGCTTGCTGAGGCAGAGCCTTTTTGATGTGCAAGTGTGGTAAGTGACAGCTCGCCCCCCCTATTAAGTCAGACACAGCCCTTCCTGCTAACATCTATTACCCCTTTGTCTCACTGTCTGGAAGCAATACACAAAGACCAATCGTCACCTACACCTAATCATGTAACCCAGGATACAGGCACCAAGATGGTTGGGACAAGAAAATACCAACTTTCTAAAAGTAGTATTGTAACCGGGCGCCTCCGGACACCGCTTCCCCGTCGAGGAAAACGATCGCCAAGGGATACCCCGGGGGCACCCGAGGGATTCCTGACGTGATGACGTCCAACGTCATCCGTCAGACAAGAACAGCCGACGAGAGCCAAGCGGTGTGCGACGGAGAAAGAGAAGCCGACGTCAAACAGAGCCGGAGAGAGGAACGCCACGGATCGCCGAGAGGGATAGGAAACCCCGCCGTAGACGAGGAACAGCGCGAGGAGAACGGAAAGCCTTGGGCGCCTCCCGCCCCTGCTGAGGCGAAGTCGGGAGATTCCCTACAAGCCGGCCACGTCCCTGGAGGGGCGTGGCCAAGTCAGGTACGAGCGTACCGGGACTGGGGCTGGGGTTCTGGGTGGTTGGCTGGGTTTAAGGGGCTTAAGGAGGGAGGGCTGAGGTCCTGTAAGGAAGGGGAGCCCATCTGAATAGGAATACCGGTAAATAAAGAATAACTGCACCCTCCGTACCCAGACCAGTGAATAAAAGAGCAAGGGGGTCACAGAGAGGACACAACAAAAGGAAGTCACGAAAAGAAAAGTAACCCCACATTCCTCCACCTCCACAGAACCCCCTTTCACTCCTTACTAACCCTTATTAAACCGTGTATAAATAAATTGCCCCACTTACCTGTTCCTTTTTTTTTTCCTCTTTGTTTGGGAAAACCTGGGCCATGAATATTGGGTGAACCAGACCTCTCCCTCCGAACCGGACCAGGCCGTCCCAAGAACACCAAAGAGCCCTGAAAAGAAAAGGGAATTATTTTATTTTTGGACTTGGAGTATAACAGTTTGGGGAACAAGTTAGTGCTATAAATCCCAAACGAGCAAGAAAATAAACATACTACACCCTTAAGTGCTGCGTCTGTCACCTCCTTCCAATAAACTCGTGACTCGGGAAAAAGAGCCCGCCACAGTGGTGTCAGAAGGGGGATATTGGAAGAGGCGACCGAGACTTTCCAACCATGGAGGAGAAGTGTACCCTATCCGATATGATGCAACAGTTGGCCTCCGGACAACGACACCTGCAATTAGTGTGGGAAGAGCAACAAAAAGAGGCCAAATTGGAAAGAGAGGCACTACAAAATGCCCTTAAGAGTCAGGCCACTATAATGGCCAACAACCAGTTGGTTCATGAGACCGCCATTAAGAATCTCACAGATACCATCGCTGCTACCCGCGTACACCCGAATGTGCCCAGTTCGGTCTTACAACGATATCAAGAAGGTGAAGACCCCGATGCC
This sequence comes from Pleurodeles waltl, assembly GCF_031143425.1. Classification (NCBI taxonomy): domain Eukaryota; kingdom Metazoa; phylum Chordata; class Amphibia; order Caudata; family Salamandridae; genus Pleurodeles; species Pleurodeles waltl. Next base: position 770,124,997 of record NC_090449.1, on the reverse strand, counting down.
TTTTTCACCAATTTTGAACGAGTTGCTACTTCCGCTACTTGGCCTCAGGAACGATGGGGCCAATATATCGCCCCCTTATTGACGGGGACTCTCCAAGCCGCCTATCAAGCGGTAAACCCCGGTGGAATAACCCCCTATAAGGATATTAAAAAGATCATCTTAGAACGGGTGGGTTTTGATTCTGAACATTATCGCGCCCGGTTTAGGAAAGCCAAGTGGGGACCCAACGAAAATCCCCGGGCCCTATATTTTAGGATCAAAGATCTGGGTCTCAAATGGTTGGGCCCCATAGGGACAAATCGGGAAGACATTATTGAGATCGTGCTCTTAGAGCAATACATGGAGGCGCTGCCTCCGTCCACGCGCAACTGGATCAAACAACATCCAAACCCAGATACCAATGCTACTATCGAGTTGGCCTGCGCCTTTCATCGCTCCCTTGAGTTCAAAGTAACCCCCCCCCGGTCAACACCTAGTCCCCTGCGTCTGGGTTCGGGAACATCCTCGACAGGGGGACGAAGAATCAATGAGGACATAGGGAAAACCCGGGGACTGGACAGGCACTACATACAACAACCTCAGTGTTTCAGTTGCGGGGAATGGGGCCACATAGCTCGAGGTTGCCCCCTGAAAACAGAAAAACCGGAACCCATGGAAATAGGGGTTACTAGGGGAAGAGTCTTTTATACAGGGAGAAGAGACACCCCTTATAAAAAGAGACTGATTATCAATGGGAAAAGCACAGTGGCCCTCATCGATTCAGGTTGTAGCCAATCTGTGGCCCGGGCCGGGTTGTTCAATGCCCATGACTGTACTTCGGGACTCACGGTATCAATCTGTTGTATCCATGGAGAAACCAGAGAATATCCCCTAATCTGGACAACCCTCACCTGGGGAGGAAAAGAAATACCCATAAGAATGGGGTTAGTAGAGCAACTGGTTGAAGAAGCTATCATAGGAACTGACTTTTCAGAATTCCCACAACTCCTAGACAGCCTCAGACAGCTCGAAGAAACTAACAACTGGTGGAAAGATGCTCCTTTCTCCAGTGTGCCTCTATCACCTCCGAGGGTACGACCTAAACTCTCCCGGAAGGAGAAAAGAATAATGAAGAAAGCCTATACTCAAGACCTCTCCAGTACGCCCCGGGTAATTACAAAGGTCCTCGCCCTCACTGCCCTTCCCAGCTTCCGGACTTCTCAAAGAGAAGACCCCACTTTGATTCATGCATGGAAAAGTGCACGGCCACGGAAACCTCAGGATAAGGGTCCCTCGTTCACCGTAGATAAGGACCTATTATACCGAGTCACATACAAAGACCAAGACGAAAAGAAACAGTTGATAGTTCCAGAACCTTACAGACAACAAGTTCTACACTTAGCACACAGCCAGCCGGGGGGTGGGCACTATGGGAGGGAGAAAACCGAGGAGTATTTGTTGAGAACATTTTACTGGCCAGGGGTATTTTCCCAGATTAGGAAGTTCTGTCAACAATGTCCGAAATGCCAATTGATTGACCCAGGCTCACGGAGAAAAGCCCCTTTACAACCCCTCCCCATCATTGATGTGCCCTTCTCCAGAATAGGGATGGACCTCGTTGGCCCTCTTCTACCCTCGTCGAGAGGCTATCGTTATATATTGGTATTAGTGGATTACGCCACAAGATACCCTGAGGCTATTCCCCTCTCTAGTATTAACACCAAGAGTGTTGCACACGCCATGATAGGGTTCTTTTCACGGATTGGGTTTCCTCGAGAAATCCTAACGGACCAAGGGACCCAATTTATGTCCAACCTGATGACACAAATATGTCAGCTATTGGGGATCAAACAGTTACGGACGTCGGTCTATCATCCACAAACCGACGGTTTAGTGGAGAGATACAACCGTACCCTCAAAACACTACTAAAAAAAGCTATCTCGGAGACAGGTAAGGACTGGGATAGGAAACTCCCCTTAGTATTATACGCAATCAGGACACACGAACAAGCCTCTACGGGCCATAGTCCGTTTGAACTGTTGTTTGGGCGACAACCACGCACCCTACTAGACATGGCCGCTGAGATGTGGGAAGAAGAAGACGGGGAAAAAACCATTCTAAAATACGCACGTGAGTTAAAAACCCAACTGCATACAGTATGGGAAAACGTAAGGGAAAACATGGAGAGGGCCCAAGACAAGCAGAAAAGGAATTATGATCGGAATACCCAATTGAGGTCCTTTTCCCTAGGAGATAAAGTGCTAGTTCTTCTTCCCAGTTCCGATAACAAATTGTTGGCCAAATGGCAGGGACCCTACACCGTAACAGGACTAGTAACTCCCGTAACTTATAAAATTCAGCTTAACGATACCCCCCCTAGGTCCCAGATCTTCCATGTTAACTTATTAAAAAGATGGGAAGAACCCCCGAACGACCCAAGGCACGGCTGCCTAATTAATACCGTTAAGGAACTAGAGATAGGGTGGTGTCCCACTGATCCCCCTGGCGAGAGGGAGATTCCTCTCATTAGTACAGAGATCTCGATTCACCAAAATAGACAGTTGAAGAATCTCTTCGATAAACACGTTCGGGTATTCTCCTCGATACCCGGTAGGACACGATTGGTACATCATCACATCCTCACACCACCTGGGAAGACCGTGCGACTAAAGCCTTATCGTATCCCTGAAGCTAGGAAAACCCTCGTAGAAAACGAAATCGAGAAGATGCTAGATCTAGATATCGTAGAACCTTCCCACAGCCCCTGGTGTTCGCCCGTGGTGTTGGTGCCCAAACCTGATGGGTCTATACGTTTCTGTATTGACTTTAGACAGGTCAATTCCATATCACAATTTGACACCTATCCCCTTCCAAGGATAGATGAGCTCTTAGAAAGATTGGGGAAAGCAAAATACATGTCTACCCTTGACTTGACCAAGGGATATTGGCAGATCCCATTGGGTCCCGAAGACAAAGAAAAGACGGCTTTCGCTACCCCCTCCGGATTGTATCACTTTAAGGTTCTCCCTTTCGGGTTACATGGCGCCCCCGCCACCTTCCAACGTCTCATGGATACCATATTACGACCTCATACCAGATATGCGGCGGCCTATCTGGATGACATCGTTATTTTCAGTGAGACCTGGGAAGACCATGTGGCCCACATAGATCACATCTTCTCGGCTTTAGGGAAGGCTGGACTGACAGCCAACCCCGCAAAGAGCCGGCTGGCTTTTAGGGAGATCTCCTACCTGGGTTATCACATTAGCAACGGTATACTTCGACCCCAAAAGAACAAAATCAAAGCCATCCTACACACCAATGCTCCCACCACGAAGAAGGGAATTCGTTCCTTTTTAGGTCTAGTGGGGTACTATCGAAGGTTCATTCCCCACTATTCCAGTTTGGCGGCCCCCCTAACCAATCTTTTAAGAAAAGGACAGCCCAACAACATCCCACAACTAGACCCGACTCAACTTCATAGTTATCATACCTTGCAAAGGTATCTCACTACTCAACCGGTACTGAAATGTCCTGAGTTTGACAAACCCTTTCATCTCCAAACGGATGCCTCCGATGTGGGGGTCGGGCCGTTCTCTTTCAAAAGGATGAAGATGGAGTGAACCATCCCGTCGTCTTTATTAGCCGTAAGCTATTTCCCAGGGAGCAAAAATACCCCATTATAGAGCGCGAATGTCTTGCCATTAAGTGGGCTATCGAAAGTCTCCAATACTATCTTTTGGGCAGACCTTTCCTACTGTATACGGACCATGCACCCCTTACGTGGCTCTCAAGATACAAGAATACCAACAATCGTATATTGAGATGGTTCATCGAACTCCAACCTTTCTCCTTCCAGGTTTGCCACCTCCCTGGTGACCTTATGGGCCAGGCTGACTTTTTGTCCCGGTTTCCGGATCTGGTGGGGCTCGATCAGCCCCATTCATGTGAGGGGATGTGTAACCGGGCGCCTCCGGACGCCGCTTCCCCGTCGAGGAAAACGATCGCCAAGGGATACCCCGGGGGCACCCGAGGGATTCCTGACGTGATGACGTCCAACGTCATCCGTCAGACAAGAACAGCCGACGAGAGCCAAGCGGTGTGCGACGGAGAAAGAGAAGCCGACGTCAAACAGAGCCGGAGAGAGGAACGCCACGGATCGCCGAGAGGGAAAGGAAACCCCGCCGTAGACGAGGAACAGCGCGAGGAGAACGGAAAGCCTTGGGCGCCTCCCGCCCCTGCTGAGGCGAAGTCGGGAGATTCCCTACAAGCCGGCCACGTCCCTGGAGGGGCGTGGCCAAGTCAGGTACGAGCGTACCGGGACTGGGGCTGGGGTTCTGGGTGGTTGGCTGGGTTTAAGGGGCTTAAGGAGGGAGGGCTGAGGTCCTGTAAGGAAGGGGAGCCCATCTGAATAGGAATACCGGTAAATAAAGAATAACTGCACCCTCCGTACCCAGACCAGTGAATAAAAGAGCAAGGGGGTCACAGAGAGGACACAACAAAAGGAAGTCCCGAAAAGAAAAGTAACCCCACATTCCTCCACCTCCATAGAACCCCCTCCCCCCTTTCACTCCTTACTAACCCTTATTAAACCGTGTATAAATAAATTGCCCCACTTACCTGTTCCTTTTTTTTTTCTTCTTTGTTTGGGAAAACCTGGGCCATGAATATCGGGTGAACCAGACCTCTCCCTCCGAACCGGACCAGGCCGTCCCAAGAACACCAAAGAGCCCTGAAAAGAAAAGGGAATTATTTTGTTTTTGGACTTGGAGTATAACAGTTTGGGGAACAAGTTAGTGCTATAAATCCCAAACGAGCAAGAAAATAAACATACTACACCCTTAAGTGCTGCGTCTGTCACCTCCTTCCAATAATCTCGTGACTCGGGAAAAAGAGCCCGCCACAAGTATTTTTAGAATTGTGACTTAAAATTCATTTACCTTTAAGGAGGGTTTTAAATTACAATTCTTTAGCCACCAAAGTCGATATTTCCACTTGCTCCTAAGTGAAAGTTATCACTTATAAAATGCAATAAGGTAATATAATGTTATCCTTTGGGAGAGGTAGGCTTTGCAGTAGTCATCACTACACACGCATCTGACATCGCCTTCCTCACGGAAACCGGGACCAACCTCTCCTCAGAACCCGACATAGCCATAGCCACCCCCAAGGGATACAAACTCCAACACAAAGACCGCTTAAACAAGCCAGGCGGAGGCATCGCCATCCTACACAGTGACACCATCAAAGTCACCACCAGCTCCCAAGACACTATCGGCAACACTGAACACATGCACTTCCTCGTCCACATCAACAACAACTCCACCCTCAGAGGTACACTAGTCTACAGACCACCCGGACCACGCCCGCCTTCTGCGACACCATCGCAGACAGCATCAGCCCGTACGCCCTCACCTCCACAGACTACATCATCCTCGGTGATTTCAACTTTCAATTAGAAAACCCACAAGACCACAACACTACCTGCCTCATAGACAAACTCAACAACCTCGGACTCAAACAACTGGTCACCGCACCCACCCACTCAGCAGGACACACGCTGGACGCAATCTTCACCTCAAGCCAGCACATAGCCTACACCCACACCACCGAACTCCCCTGGACAGACCACCGCTGCGTCTAGTTCTCCTTCACCAAACCCCCCCACACACTACCATCAACACACCACACCCTACCGCATGTGGAACAAGATCCCTACAGAACGTCTAAACTCCCAACTGGCCCATAAGCCCCCACACACCAACGACCCCAACGCAGGAGCACACAGCCTCTCCAAATGGATCACTACCTGCGCAGACACACTAGCACGCCTCAGAAGACACATCACCACCCGCAGCATCAAGAACGCCCCATGGTTCACCCCTGAACTCCAAGACTCCAAGCGCAAATGCCGCCAAGCTGAGAAAATATGGAGAATAGAACCCTCCTCAACCAACTTCTCCACACTCAAAACCAACATTTGCACCCATCACCAACTCATACGCACCGCTAAAAGAGTTCACTACAAGACACGCTTTGACAACAACTCCCAAAACAGCAAAGAACTCTTCACCATCATCAACGAACTTGCCAAACCCAAAGCCAGCAACATAGACCCCACACACACACACAGCCCCTATGTGACGCCCTTTCCAACCACTTCCTCCACAAAATCCTGGACATTCAAAACAGCTTCACATCACACACACCCACCACACATACCCCTCTCGCACCCAACTCAACCCCCCCTCAAGACCCCACCACACTATCCACATGGACCCCTACCACACACGAAGAAAGGGAAAAAACCATGAACTCCATCCACTATGGTTCCCCCTCCGACCCCTGTCCACACCGCATCTACAACAAAGCTAGCCCTACCGTCGCCCCCATACTCTACAATATAATCAACTCTTCTTTTGACATCGCCACCTACCCAGACCCCTGGAAGCACGCCGATATTACGGCTCTCCTAAAATAAAACCAAGCCGACCCGGAGATCCTCTCCAACTACCGCCCCATCTCCCTCCTCCCGTTCCCCGCCAAGGTTGCAGAGAAATTAGTCAACACTCGCCTATCCCACTTCCTCGAAGAAACCAACACCCTTGACCCCTCACAATCTGGGTTCCGCAAGAACCACAGCACAGAAACCGCCCTCATCGCATGCACAGGCGACATCAGGACCAAAGTCGACAAAGGCGAGACCGTCGCACTCATCCTTCTAGACTTCTCCGCAGCTTTTGATACTGTCTGCCACCACACACTCCGCACACGCCTCCACAACATAGGAATCCGCCACAAAGCCTTAGACTGGCTCTGCTCCTTCCTCACCGACCGAACCCAGAAAGTCCGCCTCCCACCCTTCCAATCCAACACTACCAAGATCACCTGCGGAGTCCCACAAGGGTCCTCTCTCAGCCCCACACTGTTCAACATCTACATGATCCCCCTAGCCAACATTCTCCGAGCACACGGAATCACCATCCTCTCATATGCAGATGACACCCAACTCATCCTCTCCCTCACCCGCAACCCCACCACCGCCAAAACCAACCTAGACACCGCCAACTGGATGACCACTAACTATCTCAAGCTCAACTCAAACAAAACCAAAGTCATCATCTTCGGCCCCAACAAAACCACATGGGATGCCTCCTGGTGGCCCACCGCCCTAGGCCACGCACCCACCCCGCAACCCACGCACGCAACCTCGGCATCATCCTCGACCCCGCCCTCTCCATGACACAGCAAATCAATGCTCTAACCTCCTCCTGCTTCCACACACTCTGCACCCTAAAAAAATCCTTCAAATGGATCCCCCAGAGACCAGAAAGACAGTCACCCATGCACTCAACAGCAGCAGACTGGACTACGGCAACGCCCTCTACGCCGGCACCACACTCAAACTCAAACACAAACTCCAAAGAATCCAGAACACAGCTGCGCGCCTCATCCTTGGCCTCCCCCGACATGAACGAATCTCACCACACCTCAAATCCCTACACTGGCTCCCCATAGACAAGAGAATCACATTCAAGATCCTCATCCACGCACACAAATCCCTCCACAACACCGGCCCAACCTACCTCAATGAAAGAGTAAACTTCCACATGCAACCTCCGATCAGCCGACCTCGCCCTAGCCACAGTCCCCCGCATCCTGCACACCACCACAGGAGGCAGGTCTTTCTCCTACCTCGCCGCCAAAACCTGGAAATCCCTCCCTACCGACCTTCGCAAAACCAAAGACCTACTGATCTTCAGAAAGAACCTCAAGACTTGGCTGTTGGACCAGTGACCTTCTCTGGCCCACCCCCCCAGCGCCTTGAGACCCTCACGGGTGAGTAGCGCGCTCTACAAATTTCTTTGATTGATTGATTGATAGGCTTTGCAGTAGTGAAAAACAAATGTAAGAGTTTTTCACTACCGGGACATGCAAAACTTAAAAGTACATGTTCAACTTTTTGAATACACAGTCTGCCCCATTGGTTGTTTAGGGCCTATCTTTGGGGTGACATATTGTTAGAAATGGGGTCTCGAGTTGGCAGTGGGTTTGCACCCTATCCAAGTAGGGACGCTCACTCTAGTCAGGATAAGGGAGATACCCACTCAGATAACCACTGCTCATCCACAGGCTTATCTCAGAAGTAACATGTAAAGCATTTACACATAAAACACAGTAATAAATGAAAACACTACAAAAGGCCACCACACCAGTTTTAGAAAAATTCAATATTTATCTATATAAAACAAGACCAAAATATGCTAAAAATCCACCATACAGTAATACATATATGAATTCTGCAAGATTTACTCAAAAATACAGTTCCTTGAAGTCGATAGCTCCACCTGGGGCTATCACGACGTTGTGATCAACAAAACCAACAGTTCAGGCCAGCCGCGGCGTCGTGGACCAGGTACGGTGTCGGGAAGACCCACAAACAGTACCTTTGGAATTGCAGGGTGTCGCGATCCTCCCGGTGAGCTCCGGCGAACAACGTTCTGGTGTCGGTTCCAGAGTTGTCGCGGGGGTCATCAGGCCCCTGAAGTGACATGCCTTGCGGATTGAACTCCGGGCTGATGAAGTCAGGAGCGCTGGCATGGATGGCGTCGGGGCTGCGGTGCAAAGCGTGACGATGCAAAGTGTGGTGCCCACAGGTCACGGTGCAGGTAGCGGCTCGGTGATGGCGTTCAGCGGCGTCAGTGAGACCAGGGCTGTGGTGTGAAGCGGAACGGTGCGACGTGCGATGTCACCAGGTCACGGTGCAGGCAGTGGCGTCATTGTTGCTGAAGCACTGTCATCAGTAGGCCCAAGCTAGCGGTGCAGGATGGGACAGTGCTTTGTGACCCTCATAAGTGGTGTCCACATGCCACGGTGCAGACAGGATGCCTGGTGGCGACAGTGGAGTCGATGATGCTGGCATCGGTGGACCGGGGCTGCGGTGCGGGACGGGATGGTGCTTCGTGTACCTCACAAGAGGTGTCCACAGGCCACGTGCAGGCAGCGGCGCCAGTGTGAGCAGGTGCATCGTCGTCAGGGATGCCCAGGCTGCGGTGTGAGCAGGCGATGCCGGAGTGTGGGGCCCACAGGTCACGGTGCAAGCAGCAGCTCGGTGAAGTCATCCGAGGACGGCGTCGGAGAGAATGGGTCACAGTGCAAAGTGGGGCAGTGCGGCCCTGTGTGGCGTCGGCAGGTCACGAAGCAGGCTAGTGGCGTAGTTGCCTGCGTTGCAGTGGTTCTCCTCTTGAACAGCACAAAACACACAGTTCCCAGTGATGCAGGTCAAGGAAACTGAAGTCTTTGGTGTCCCTGAGCCTTCCAACAGGAGGCAAGCTCTACTCCAAGCCCTTGGAGAACTCTCTCAAGCAGAACACACAACAAAGTTCACTCTTTCCACCCTTTTCAGGCAGAGGCAGCAATGGCAGGCCAGTCCAGGAAAGCAACATAGCAAAGGGACAGTACTCCTCCTTCAGCTCTTCTCCTGGGCAGAGGTTCCTCTTGATTCCAGAAAGATTCTAAAAGTCTGGGGTTGTGGGTCTTCTTCTTATACGCCTTTCTGTCCTTGAAGTTGGCAAACCTTAAACAAAGTCTCAAGTGTTTACAAGATCCTTCTTTGTTCAGGCCAGGCCCCAGACACACACCAGGGGGTTGGAGACTGCATTGTGTGAGGGCAGGCACAGTCCTTTCAGGTGTAAGAGACCACTCCTGCCTCCACTCTAGCTCAGATGGCCCATCACGATATGCAGGCTACACCCCAGATCCCTTTGTGTCACTGTCTAGAGGGAATTCACAACAGCCCAACTGTCAAACTAACCCATACGGGGAATCCACAAACAGGCAGAGTCACAGAATGGTTTAAGCAAGAAAATGCCTACTTTCTAAAAGTGCCATTTTCAAATACACAATCTAAAAACCAACTTCACTAACAGATGTATTTTTCAATTGTGAGTTTAGAGACCCCAAACTCCACATTTCCATCTGTCCTCAAACGGAATCTGGAAATTACGGAATTTACTAAAGAAATTTAAAGGCAGCCCACATGTTAACCTAAGAAGGAGATAGGCCTTGAAAAGTGAATTCCGAATTTGGCAGTATTTTACTGTTAGGACATGTACAACACACCATTACATGTCCTACGTTTTAAATACACTGCACCCTGCCCATGAGGCTACCTAGGGCCTACCTTAGGGGTGCCTTACATGTAGTAAAAGGGAAGGTTTGGCACTGGCAAGTGGGTACACTTGCCAGGTCGAATTTGCAGTTTAAAACTGGACACACAGACACTGCAGTGGCAGGTCTGAAACATGTTCACAGGGCTACTTCCATGAGTCAGTGCTGCAGGCCCACTAGTAGCATTTGATTTACAGGCCCTGGGCACCTCTAGAGTACTTTACTAGGGATTTACTAGTAAATCAAATATGCCAATCATGGATAAACCAATCAACAATACACTTTACACAGAGAGCATATGCACTTTAGCACTGGTTGGCAGTGGTAAAGTGTCTAGAGTCCTAAAGCCAACAAATACTGGTCAGAAAAACATAGTAGGAAGGAGGCAAAATGTTTAGGGATGACCCTCAAAAAGGGCCATTTCGAACACATACGTAATAAAAAGGAAGGTTGAGGCCTGGCAAAAAGTTTATTTTGCCAGGTCGAAATGTCGGTTTTAGAAATGCACTGCATAAGTGGGTGGGACAATGAGTTCCGCAGGCCCAATAGTAGCATTTAATTTACAGGTCCTGGGAACATGTAGCATTACCTTACTAGGGACTTACAAGTAAATTAAATGTGCCAATTGGGTCTAAGCCAATTTCAACATGTTTAAAGGAGAGAGCACAGGCACTTTAGCACTAGTTAGTAGTGGTCAAGTGCACAGAAGCCTAATAGCCAGCAAAAATGGGTTCGGAAAACAGGAGGGTGAAGGCAAAATATTTGGGAATGACCCTGCAGAAAGGACTAAGTCCTACAGTTTTAATCCACATTCATTATATTATGGATTCTGACAGTTTCAATCCATGTAGTATTTATTTCAGTGTGAGTTTTCTTCATTTGAACATTGGTCATAATCATTTCAATGTACATGGTACTCTTTTCATGGGATGTGACATACTCTTTAACGCATTTCATATTCATTTCAAAGACAATCATAGACATTACATAAGTGATTATATTAAGTGCTGCTCATTTCATCTTCTATCATGTTAGTTTCAATGATGGTCATTCTCAGCAATGTTTAAGCAAGTATTCTTTTCAATGTGTGTCTTATTCATTTCTGTGCTTATATTTTTGAGTGAGGGTCATAGTCAATTCAGTGTGTATTTTATTCAAAACATAGACATATGGCTAATTATTCTATTTATTTGTAGGTGATACAAAACAATCTTTTGAACCAATATCGGTTTCTTAACATAAGCACCTCCAGGTCCCAGATGATCCCTATCACCTGCAATGTCCCTGTGGATTCCTTCCCCGTCGTCTTCATCCTCTACATGAAGCCCACTGCATCTCTTCTGACCGATCACAGCATTAAAATAAGTCAATATGCTCACTTTACATATCTCTACTCTTAAGTCTTGTCCACTCCCGACCTCCAACACCTCTAACACTGCTTGCATCTCATCCTTACCTGAATGCCCGTCACCTACCTGAAGCTCAGGTCCAGCAATACAGAACTTCTGTTTTTTGCCAGGAACAAGCAAGAAAGAGTCTAAGCCTGGCTCAATGGTATAATCCTCAATGGCTTCAATCCTCAACTTTCACCCAATGCCAATTTGCCTGGATTCATGGAGGGTACCAGCCTAACCATCAAAGAACGTGGTGTGAAAAATACACAACGATGGCTTGGTACCATCTCTTTCTACTATAGAAAGTGAAAGAATTCCTCCTAGAAAGTGTCATCAGAACTACTGTTCAAGCCCTTTTGCACTTGCTTCTGCATGGCAGAAATGCCCTACTACATGACCTTTCAGTCTCCGCGCTGGCCACATTAAGTGCATCTTACATAGTGCAACATATCTCATCCAGGGTCTGAAGAAATATGATCACATCACCCCCATCCTGATGGAACTTTACTGGCGCCTCTTGCCAGCTTGCACCAACTTCAAAACCGGCTATGTAATTAACAAACCTATCATGACCATCACCCTTATCTATATAGTTGACAATCTCTGGTGGCTGTCAGCACACCCACAGCCAGGACACCGTCAAACAGTAGACAAAGAAGTGTAAAAACAGGGTAACAGGCCTTTTCCTTCTAGGACCCAATGTTCTGAAACAATATCCCTGTATCCAGCAGGACTACCACTACTGTGGTCCAACTAAGGACACAGCTGAAGATGTGCCTTTGTAAAGAACACTATATCATGACACTGTAACAGTACACTCCTGATTGCAAAAATAGTATCCTCACCGATTACTCTTCAGTTGCTTCCTTGCCTTTGACCCTGTACTGCAATTCACTACCTTTTGGTTGAGTTTGCACTATACATGTAACACATACATAAAAACATACATACATACACAGGTACATACATTCATACATGCATACATATTCATTCTGGTGTGCATCATATTTGTTTTGATGTGTTACAGTCAGTCTTCTGTGCATTTTATATTTAGTTTGATATGAGCGATGTCTTTCAAGCAATGTCATGTTTAGAGAGCTGCACTTTTTAAACAAATGGTTCTCCCTTAGTCATTTAATTATTGTATACAAACAATAACAATAATTATTGTTGAAAATAACAAGTTGGGTCATTAACACATTCACTATAAAATAGAATCCTCCCATTGATAAATATTGTCATAAACACCCAGATTCCAATAGAAGAAATAGCACCCTTGTTTATAGAAAATATAGCTCTGCTGATAGACTACACCCACTGGCAAGTGGCACCGTCATTAAATTGGAACAGAGGTGATCGTTCCTATTGATTCAAACATGCACCAGTCCTAGCATGCCAGAGTGGAAATTTGTGAAAAGAGAGCACATGTGATATATTCCCTGGTTGTACAGGTCGGAAGAGCCTTTCATAATTGATTTTACCTTATTGTTTATATTGGGTACATGTAGGGTGACCACCTGCCATTGAGGCACATTCTGGACAGGACTGTAAAAAATTCAGGACAAAAATTCAGGACAAAGGATCAAAATTCAGGACAAAAGTTCAAGAACAAACATCAGTTTTACAGACACTTGCAAGAAAGGCCATGCCTCACTATGTTGTCAGTGCATTTATTTACTCCTTTTTAACATAGCACTATTTATTCACCGTGGTCTCTTTGTGATTGGCTCCTGGTATGCTACATTCAGGTGTCACATTACGTCTTGTTCATTAGTAATTAACGCCCTTCAGCACTGTGTCAAGGCCATCAACCCTACCCAAATTTACCGAATCTTTCTTGAAGAGAAAGTAACAGCAACATTTTGATTATGTTTCTGATCATTTTAAAACCTCTGGCAAACTTTTTGGGAATCATTAAGGCAATTACCCTTATGATGGTTTAAACAAATCACCCCAACCGCCCATGGACTTTAAACCTAAAAAATATTTAAAGCGGCAGGGCAGATGGTGTGGGCAACAGTCTCACACCTAATGTCAGGATGTGAGGTACCCACAGCTTGTCTGTACTCTCACAGCACTAGAGTGTATGTCTGGGACTCTATATTTATCTCAGAAATGGGAGCCTGGACTACCAATCAGAGATAATAAAAGAGGAGGATGACATTGAGATCAAATTGGAGATCCACAGCAAGTGATTCAAAGGGTTGTTGCTCAGAACTGGATAAATAAGGAAGAGTAGAACAAGGTGGGACAGTTCCTAAAATCAGACAAGATATGCCCACCAAGACTATCGGAAGGTATTGGGTACCTGGGGAGTTGTCTCTGCACAGAGGAGAGAAACAAAATAGGCACTGTCAAGTGGTTGAAAAAGCAACACCGATCAACCTTGGCAAACTCTTCTGGTGCAATGGTCCACTGTTGGTGCTTGTGACGGGTGAGCAGGGGCCAGACCCCTTACAAGGTTGTGCAAGGCCATTGCCCACTTTGTCCATATCTTTAAATATCTTAGAAATTGAGCAAAAGCCAAACTAGTGATATGGGTTATCCCCAAGTGTAAAGTACACATAAAATATTCAAAATATTTGGGATGTAAATTGCACAAACAAACTGTAAAAATTGTAAAATGTAATTAGTGTTTCTTTAACATATGGCACTGTTTTCCCCTTTATATACAATTAGTTCTCAGATTGAACTGGGAACCAGTTACCTTTCGATACCCAGTGATTCATATTTACCATTCTCCCACTGATTTGCAGGATGGAAATCTTGGCACAGCATCACGGTCCCTCCAAGCCCAGTTTGCTTTTTGGTCTTCTCTTCTGCTTTCTGTAGTGGGCCACGTGGCAATAGTGAAGATGGTGTACTACTTCAATTATAGTATTATTTTGCAAACCTTCCCCAGCTTGTCCTTCATTCCTTCTTCAGACATGCCACATCTGATTTGGTCGCTGCAGCGCTGTCGGGTAGCTCTTTCCACTCTAAAGCTACCTGTGACTGCGGGTGGATTAGGTCTTCTGGACATAGAATGCTATTATTCAGCTGCACAGGTCCAATGGGTGGCTCGCTAGCTTTCTGCCCACCTCCCTGCATGAGATGGGGTTTACCAGTAAAGACTTTTAAGGAAGACTTAATGCACTGCTCATTGTTTCCTACTGACCATTCTACGGATCACCATCCGGGGTAATCATGCACAGCATTCTCTTGCCATGCTAGAACATGTAAACTCACTGACACAAAGAAACCCTGTGCTCCTGCACTACCTTTGCTAAGCCTTCCCACTCACACAGGATGGCTGTGCTCAGAGCACGTCCACAAGTGGCATGCTGCAGGTATCTTAAAATTGGGGGATTTGTTTCTGAACGGCGAGCTACTAAATCTCCAAACCCTTGTGGCAGACTACCATCTTTACCCAGGTCAACTCTTACTTATAAACATCTTAAATAATCATTAAATGCCCAATTTCATGTCTGCCACCTAGCACTAACCCTACAAGAGGTGTGCCAGAAGCTCTACACCATAGGAACTGGTGGCAAACTGATAGAAAGGGTGTACAGTCCTTTCCGCCAAAACAGAAACCACTCCAGGTCTTCTCATCATACTACCTGAGTGATTGATTTGGCCAAACCTCCGCAAGATACGGACTGGACTAAAATACTGAACTTTCACCACAAAGTATCCCACCGCTGTCACTTTAAGTACATTCATAGTGCTTCCTTTGTGAATGCATTCCACCCATTTCTTGCCATTGGCCTTGTGGTTTGTATCTCACATTTTGTTGCTTTCAATTTGCTGACTTTATTTGTTTTAGGCAATGCAGCTTGAGTTTGTTCCTTCCCTTGCCCAAACCTTATTTACAGTATCCTTCCAAGTGCTCTCTTTCTGTTATCAGGCCTGTAAATCATTTTCTTATCTCATCACCTTTGCTGTGCATTCAAAGAACAAAGTCAAATGTCAGGCTCTGTCTCAGTGGGAACTTAGTGTTTACTTTTCTTTCTATGACTTCAAAGTGAGAGGATTTATGCGACAATCTTGCTGGATACTGGGGTTAGAAAAGAGTTTTTTTCTATCACATAACAACATTTAAATAAACTTCAGAATATATCAGAATTAGGAGTACACAATGAAGCATGTTTTTGTTAATGCTGAACTGTCCTGGAAACAAATACCTTTATATGATTAAAACATATCATTGCATTAGGTGATGCAATTTCCACACATCATTGTCTGTGCACTGTATAGTTTGATTTGAAAAACTGTATCTCTGTGCAATGTAATGGTCATTTCAATCAAAAATGTGATGTCTGTAATGACAGTGTGCTACCACACCATGCATACTCCACTCCACTCTGCTCTGCACCACTCCACACCACTGCACCCTGCTCTGCATCACTCCACTTTACACCACTCCATGCCACTGGACTGTGGGACACTTCACTCTTCTACACTCTGAACTGTTCAACTCTATGCCACTGCACTCTATGCTACTTCACACTACGCCTCTCTATTCTATTCTATACCACTCTACTCCATGCCAATGCACTTTATGCGTCTTTACACCTCTGTACTCTGCGCCTCTGCACGCTATACCACTCCAGCCTAGGTAGCACCAATCTAGTCCACACAACTCCAGTCTATGCCACTCTGCAACACTGCACTGTACGCCACTGCACTCTATGCTAATACACTCTATGCTAGTGCACTTTACTCTGTAACACTCAACTCTATACCCCTGCACTTTACATCAATACACTGTATGTCACTTTAATCTACTCTATGCCACGGCACTCTACACCACTTTACTTTATGACATTCTACTCTATGCAACTCCAATCTACCCTACACCTCTCCACTCTAAGCCACTTCAGTCTACTGTGAAACTATCTACTTTACGCCACTGCACTCTGTGTAACTGCATTCTAAACCACTGCACTCTACCTTGCACGTCTCCACTCTATGCACTGCACTCTACACCACTCTGACCACTGCACTCTACTTCAATGCACTCTACACCACTGCACGCTGACACTCTACTCTGCAACACTGCACTGGCCGCCACTATACTCTACACCACTCTACTCTACACCACTTTACTCTGTACTACTACATTCTGCACCAGTACTCTCTATTCCACTGCACTCTATGCCACTCTACTCTGCCCCATGCCACTCTGTGCCACTGCACTCTACGCCAGTGAACTCTAAACATCTGCACTGTATGCTACTGCCCTTTACTCTGCACCACTGTACTCTATGCTACTGCTCTCTCACTCTACTCCACGCTACATCACTGCACTGATACTGTATTCTGCAAAATTGCACTCTCCACCGTTGTACTGTACACCAATCTACTCTGTACTATGCATTCTACGCCACTGCACTCTGTGCCACTCTACTCTGCATCACTCCACTCTACGCAACTGCACTCTACAGCACTATACTCTACTCTGCACCACTCTACACTTCACCACTGCACTCTTTGCCACGCGAGTCTACTCTGTACTCTATGCCACTACACCACTCTACACTACTGCACTGTCTGCCACTCTAATGTGTGCCACTCTACTCCACTGCACTCTATGCCACTCTACTCTGCCCCACGCCACTCCATGCCACTGCACTCTAAACCAATGCACTCTACGCCCATTCACTCTAAACAACTGCACTGAACCCCACTGCACTGTACTCTGCACCACTGGGCTCTACGCCACTGCTCCTAGGCCACTCTACTCCACTCCACACCACTATGCCACTAACTTTTAGCCATGCTGAACAGCAGCCACTCTGGTGTATAACATGGCCAAAACACATTGTCAAAGCCAATAACTCTTACGTAGACGAGACCTATTTGCTTTGCCAAGGTTATTTAGTACTATGAGGTACCGAGGTCACTGAAAGAACTGTGAATATGCAAGTCCTTATTTTAAACATGCATTCGATGCCTCGTCTGGGGTAGTAAGCGCTATATAAATACAATTACATCATAATATAGGCTGCTACAAAATGCGCAAATACAGTTCGGTTAAATTAAAAAAAGTGCTTCTCAAATACAGATTTGAATCATATGCAGTTTTTTTTTACCTAGTACTAGCATTTTTTATAACACTCCATTAAAACCACACACTCCACAGCTCACCTTGGAACACCAATACAGTACATCTTTAAAAGATAATATCTTTGCCATCAGAAAGCTTCAAGTGACTCCTTTGATTAAAGTCAATGCAGGTTTTCAAGCCCCTTTGCACGTGCAGATTTACCAGTTACCCACATTTGCATTTCTTTAGGGAGGAAGACACTCTGGCAAGAAGGCCTTTTCTTATGTGTCTACCCCTACCTCTGTCAGAGCACAGGAGACTCCCTGCCCTTCAATCCAGCTGGGGAAACTGATCTTCACCGTAATTTTGCCCAGCCTCCGTTGTCCTTTTGGTAAAAGGCTAAACTTATGGACAAATGCCATCCGTTAAGCCTTTCATCATGACAACGGATGGCAGGGTGAAATTATAGGCAGTCCGTTAAATTTACGGACAGGTGGTCACCCTAGGTACATTGCAAACTCAGCCTTTGCATGTATCTAGATGTAATTTTCATAAGGTGGAGCACAACTAGTTGATTATTTAGGAGAAGCACCCTAGAGAATTTGGATGATTAAGTTGTCTGACTACCACTCAAGGTCTTGCCAACGTGGAGTGGCTAGTTAGGAATGTGAATTCAGGTTGCTGAATGTATAGAGGGGCAACTGGGAGGAAACAGGCATTCCATTGGCTGCAGCAAAAAAAGTAATCTGCCTGAGGCATGCACATGACCTAAATCTAAACATACAATTCAGACTGATTACATTTGTGCAGCTTATAGCTGTTGTGGGTTGTTTTATTGTAAAAATAGTGTATACTGTGGCTAATTCGCACCCACACTCTTAACACCCGCCACGATACTGGAAGAACTCATTGTTTTGTAACTAAATGGAAGGGGTTGGTGAGGGGCAATTCACAAAACCATTTGTGAATACAGAAAGTAGTACTACAGGAGTACTCTTTTACATACTGCTACTTTGCTGGAATACACTTGGCTGGACTCCTGCTTTGCTGTGCTGCCCTGCTGACTGAGTGAGAAGGACTGGACCTGCATCTGTTGAACCCAGAGTTACCCACATTTGCATTTCTTTAGGGAGGAAGACACTCTGGCAAGAAGGCCTTTTCTTATGTGTCTACCCCTCCCTCTGTCAGAGCACAGGAGACTCCCTGCCCTTCAATCCAGCTGGGGAAACTGATCTTCACCGTAGTTTTGCCCAGCCTCCGTTGTCCTTTTGGTAAAAGGCTAAACTTATGGACAAATGCCATCCGTTAAGCCTTTCATCACGACAACGGATGGCAGGGTGAAATTACAGGCAGTCCGTTAAATTTACGGACAGGTGGTCACCCTAGGTACATTGCAAAGTCAGCCTTTGCATGTATCTAGATGTAATTTTCATAAGGTGGAGCACAACTAGTTGATTATTTAGGAGAAGCACCCTAGAGAATTTGGATGATTAAGTTGTCTGACTACCACTCAAGGTCTTGCCAACGTGGCGTGGCTAGTTAGGAGTGTGAATTCAGGTTGCTGAATGTATAGAAGGGCACCTGGGAGGAAACAGGCATTCCATTGGCTGCAGCAAAAAAAGTAATCTGCCTGAGGCATGCACATAACCTAAATCTAAACATACAATTCAGACTGATTACATTTGTGCAGCTAATAGCTGTTGTGGGTTGTTTTATTGTAAAAATAGTGTATACTGCGTCTAATTCGCACCCACACTCTTAACACCCGCCACGATACTGGAAGAACTCATTGTTTTGTAACTAAATAGAAGGGGTTGGTGAGGGGCAATTCACAAAACCAGTTGTGAATACAGAAAGTAGTACTACAGGAGTACTCTTTTACATACTGCTACTCTGCTGGAATACACTTGGCTGGACTCCTGCTTTCCTGTGCTGCCCTGCTGACTGAGTGAGAAGGACTGGACCTGCATCTGTTGAACCCAGAGTGAGTCCAAGGGCTTGTTGGATGGCCTCCTCTGGGACACAATAGGCTAAGTGTGAAGAGGGCATAGACCTTTTCCTCTGTACTATTTGTACATGAGCATTCCTTGTAAATTCCCATTGTATTACAATGTTATGTGTTTTGGAGCCTATTGCCAAAGACATGCAAGAGTATGAAAAAGAGTAATGTAGGAGTATGACTTTATGTATTCCAAAATAACTTATGGACCGGTGACTGAGTGTTTGATAGGGTAGTAAAATCAAAATTCCATTGGGGGCAAATATAAAATTCCTTTGTTGTGAAGACTCCCTTCTGAAATCTTCTGTGATCAGTAAAAAGCATGGGTAGGAAGAGAGCAATGAAAAAAGACAAAGAGACAGTTTGCCATGAGAGCACATGACACAGGAGCTCGAACTAAATGAACCCACAGTTAAGTATATTGACTTTTGTTTTTACCTCATATGTCTCTTGGGGATGAGTCAGCACACTGAATGTATCTTTAGGGAGTCAAGAAAGAGTAGTTTGAGGAACTTGTCATTGCACGTTTAAGGTTACTCATTTACTCCTCTCTTGCCTTCACCATACTTGCATGACATTTTCAACTACATCCTCATACCAAAACCGAAGCAAGTGGCTAATAGAGTAGTCAATGAGTGTATTTCACAAATATAGTTTTTGACATGCCAGTAGCGGTTGCCTTCATTGTTATTGGTTTCATCACCTGTATCTCTGAGTTATGAATGATATTTTACAGTATTTTAATATAGTTAATGCTTGGTATTTATGCAGCTGTGTCCTAGCCGCACATAGCAGTACATTTCTTGGCATTGGTGAGACATGAAAACCTGCTGATACAGAGATGGAGGATTGTTGACATTGGTCAGAGCTATTGAATTTGGGATAATTTACATACATCAAAGTAGAATACATAGCAGTAAGGTAGTGCATCCAAACTAGGTTACATAGGTCAAAGAAACTGCATTTATTATAGTTTGAATAGCTCAAAGACAAAGTACTTAGAGTAGCTTACATCTTAAAGATAATTTGTTCAGGCTAGATTAGACAAATACATTCCTTAGAAGCATTTTATGGTCAAGGGTTCCAGCACACGCCATGGTGGAAAAAGGAACACAGTCAGTAAGAAAGACCCAGATTGAGCACAAAGGAACACAGTGGATGGGGTGAACTGGAGCTATAGAGAGTGGTAGTACAGTTAAGAGGTTTGGAGGCTGTTAACTCTTGAGAGCATTATTGAACTGTAGGTCAGATGGAAAGAATCTCATGTATGGAGGAAGGTTGTTCTACACCTAGAGCATGATGTACAATGCGATTCTGCAGCCGAAAAATGCGAAAAGCATCTTTTGCAGCTGCAAATTAGCCTTATAGGATGTACCATCCCTATTCTGCATATCAGTATCCAGTTACTGACTTGCAAAATAGGGACTACGTCTCTGTTAGTGCATCTGACCTGAATAAGTAAACTTACAAGGGGACGCGACTAGGTCGATGAACCTTTTGACTCGCAATTAAGATGTTCTTACCATAGCTCCAGTACAGAATCAATAACCAATACACAATAGTCAATAATCAACAACAATCAATAACATCAATAAGTAATGGAGTCAGTAATTGCCACACACCATGACCTTTCAGTCATGAATAATCACACCTTTTAGTAAAAGTTAGAATATTTATTTCCCTATATTAACAATGCTAAGGTAATGTAGATTAATCTCAAAATCAAATGGAAAACATACAGAAACGATACTGGCTGTCCAAAGCGGTGGAAGAAACGTAATCTAATCAAAGCTTGAACTACAACATATTCTAAGGTTACGGTGCAAATCAGTAACAAAGTCAACTGCGTCAAAGTAATTACATACATTACGTTTAGCAGAGAAATTCATCAAGCATTAATCCCTGTTAGCGTGATTTCATTATTGAGGATCCTTAACTAACACCAGATTAGCATCAGCATGTTGGGCTTCATGCAAAAAGATTTAGTAACACAAATCTGGAAAAACATCTAACTCTGGCTCTATCAAAAGAATGCAGTTGGTACCTAGAAAGAAAAAGCAAATATGCATAATAACCAACAGTCTATTGCATTATAGCTATCCTCAGTGTGGATCAGCAAGCAGTCAGTCTTCGTCCTCAGGACATCAGTCGATCAGCAAGGCATCAGGATTCAGCATCAAAGTTCAGAAAATGCAAAGTCTCTAAGCAGTAAAGATTAGCATGCCTCTTGTCAAGAGGCACAAGAAATATTGACCTTAGAGTCAGCAAGGAAATGGGCAATGGGTCTCTTGTCTCTCAATGCAGCGTTGTTATATTAAAATTTGTAAAAAAATCTACTTCCCAAATCCCTATTGATCAGTTAATCGCATGTTCACACTTTGTCCAATAAAACTAAAACTCCGAATCTATAAATTCTACTATTACTCCGTTCACATGTCGTTGTTTAGTTTGTCTTGTAATGTCCTCAACACCCAGCTTGTCAGGTAACAATACTGTTACAGTTTACACTCCAGTCAGTATCTCCATTGTTCTCCTCTTGAGAAACTCAGTCTCACACACATAACACATAAAATGGTACATTAGCGAGAACAGCATCTTCTAGCAGTCGATTCTCATGAGAAAGCTTCCGTATTGCGCACATTTAAACTATACAATGGAAATCACGGTTTAACTCTCTAGTACAGCCATTTATTAAATGTTAAGAAATCCAGCTTTTACATGAGGCCTGGCAAACTAGGCCAAGACATTCTCTAAGTTAAGGCCTACAATTAATAAAGCTAAAGCTTACTGCGTAACCCTTAATATGACATACTACTACATTAGTCAAACATATATTCAGCATTTCACAATATTCATTTTCTAGTAAGTACACTTTGTGAATATTGGCGGCCACTCATTGTAATCACATTTTCAAATGTGTGCATTATTTTTCTACGTTATTATATTTTCTATGCCAATCGCTTATTCAGAATACATGACCACTCATTAATCATTTTTATTAAAACTGCTGCGCTAGTAGGTGCTGCCATTTTTTCAGAGCAAGCAGTGGTGCCAAGGGTCACTGCCTACTCTGAAAAAATGAAAAGGAAACTTTTCATTTTTGTTTTTTAAATGCATTTCATTTTCTTGTAAGGAAAACGAGCTACATTTTTTAAAAAAATACCCTTGTTAACAAAGCAATCACAGACATTTTGGTCTGCTGACCCCAGCAGGCTACCATCCCTGTCACTGTTGCCATTCACAAATATGTCGCAATTTGCGACCTGCCTTATGAGTATTGATGAGACAGGTCCCTTGCGACCCATTTGCGAATCGCAAACAATGTGGTTGACACTGTTGTACATTTTGTTTTGCGACTCGCAATTTGCAAAATATCGCAAATTGTAAGTCGCAAAACAAAATGGTTGCACATCTGGCCCCTTGAGTGGTTGACTCCTTGCTGTTTCTTTACATGCATTCCTGATTCCCAGCTTTACCAGCACGCTCCTCTCTGTGACATTGATGTGGCTGCAGATGGAAAGTTTGGCTTCTTCAGGTTTATGCTTTGAAGACACTGCAGTACGTTTTATATGTGATACAAACTGGAGAGGGAGACATTGAAGATTTCTATGGGAAGGAGTGACAATATTGATTGTTCTTTGATCTATGATGATACATACGGATACATAAAGGGTGTCCTTCAAGGGGCTCAGAATGGAGTTAGGGAGACCAGCAAGGAGACTATCGCCACTGTCAGTAAGAAAGTAATCAATTGTGGACGTGGAGATGGATTTTAGGCTGATAAGTATTATTTGATCTTCAGAACTAGTTTTTGTTCAATTTATAAAACCCTGTTTGAAACCTTTAAGTCGTTCCTATGGCCTTAGAAGACAAATATAGCAGAAAACTGTAACAATGGCTATTGTTTAAAATAACAAATTAGTTAGCCAGGTCCTAATGGAATCCTCAAATTGATTAACATTGTAATGACCACCCAGAGTCCAGTAGAAAACATAATGGTCCTGAAACGCTTCACCCTTTGGCAGGTGGCTCTCTCATTAAATTGGCAACATAGCTATGAACGGAGATGGTAGTCAAAGTAAAAGCAGAGTGACATGGCACATTTGGTGAGAGTGAGGATGACGCTGAGCAGACACAGCAACATCCGCATCCGGCGGTGCGCGAGGAACTCGTGAGGCTATTACTCGGTTATAGTAGCGCTTTGCTACATGTTATAATGTGCACGGCATGCAAATCGCTACTGCCTGCATGTCAGCACACGGTAATTAGAGCATGTAATGGTGCAGCGATCTCTTTAAAGTTATAATTACATTTTCCATTAATTAAAGTGATCAGGGGTTTGCATTCCTGCTTCAGTTAAAGACATAAGCAAAGTTTCTACTTTCATTGCCACGCCTTCAGCATGTTTTTTTAAACCAAGGTGTGATTCATCAACCAAGGAAAATATTGTCTGTGGTTCCGTCTCGGGATTAGATTTAATGTGTATATTAAATCGATGCACGCCAATAAAACACAATTGTTAAATTCTGAAGCAAACAAATGTGGGAGGATCGCAGAAACTTTTGTTTACTTTATTTTGGGTTCACAGCATTTTATTTATTTAAAGCTCTGGCACTTCGAGCGAATTCAATTACAGCAACGATGAGAGTAAACTTTGCTGTGGGCTGAGAGGCCAATCGGATTGTAGCGTTTTCTAGAACTCTCGGGTCCTTGAGGCGAAGTAACTTGTTTGTATGTAGCGTTCATGATTCACCGTGATTTATTCCGTAAAATAACGGGTTTTACTTTTGCCAGACTCAATGACACTCGTTTTATCGATATCTAAAAGAAAAATATCCGAAATAAAAAATGATGAGGTGGCCGTAGTAGAAGGTGGTTCTCTCGTCTCCCGGCTGCAAAAGGAGCTCACTTAATTACCACATCTGCACTAACAGGGATATCCCAAACTGACTGGCGCACCAGGGAAGCTAGAAGCCGGAACAACAGGCGCCTTAGCGCAGTGTGGGCAAGTCTATAACTACACAGTGACACATTACCCATGAGGTAGACTCAGCGCACCTCTTTGTTCAATTACCAGCAATCGCTTTTAGGTCTACTGGCAAGATAACTGTATTGAACACAACTCGTTTTAGTATAAAAAGGCTCCTTTCTTTTTTTATCTTCAAAATAAGTGTCAAATATCCCTTCTGGTGTCCAGCAGTGGCCGAGATGGCACCAGCAGCACACTTCATAACCATGCCTGTTCAATAGAGGCTTCAAGCATAGTGAGGCACTGCACCCGCTGCATAGTTACCTAACAAAACAAGCAAGTCACATGGTGCCACTACACCACAATCTAGATCTCACTTCTGTCTCTTTTTACTACCAGGAGAGAGTTGATGCTTTTATGAATCTTCCATCTCTCCTGGCATAATAAGTGGAGACCATGGTTCTATGAACAGCGCGTCGCATCCTGACCACACCATTTCAGCGTTTTTCAGGCAGGACTTATTTACTGTGTTAAAACTCTTTGCAGGGGACAAATATTGTAAGTTGTCAACTAGGATCTTGTATTTGTGAATTGAGCTTTTAGAAGGATATTTGGCTAGTTTGCTTTCTTCCACTCCCCGATTTTCTCCAGTCCAGTCCAGAGATGCGACTAAAGCAGAACATTTTAATAGGTGCCAGGCATAATGTATGCAAGGGGGAGTTCCCCCATTAGGGGGACAACAAAAAGGGTGCAGTGGAATCTATGAGATTCCACTGCGCCATTTGTAGCTGCTATTTTTAACACCTGCACAGAGCAGGCGTTAAAAGGGAGCACACCATTATTCTTAATGGGCCCCTATGTACCTTGCAGATTTAGCACCAAATTGTTTGGAACTAATCCTGCAATGTATTTGCACATGTATAAGGCACACATCAAACATCCAGTCCTTTAAATCAATGTCCAGATTTTGATTCCATTCTTCAGCCGTAATTAAGCGTTTCTTTATTATTTGAGTGTTGATTTTCCAATTACATGATATTCAGTCATTGACCAACATCCAAGCCAACACGTGTTTCGTCAGGGGTGTACCCCATGACTTCCTCAGGGGTGTAATTAATACATATATATACAATTATTTATACAGTATCGTATAAACCACAACAACAATCAAAAATTAATTATTATTCGTGTTCATCCCTCATGCAAAGAGTGGGTACATACACATTTCTCAATCCATGTCAGTTTTACAGATTACAGTGTGGTCCACCCAATGTGCAAGTATACATGAATAAAAATTATAATTAGTATTTACCAAATAGTTAACTAAATGAACTGACATGTAAATTAATAAACACTACTACAGAATAAAGAAATGTCTGAGTAATAGTAATACTAAATATAAATAAAGGACAATCCTCCACCTCACATTCAATACCTGCTTGGTTTATAGTTCTAGTTCTCTTGAGGTTCTTGTAACTATTGATCGATGAATCCTAAAAATAAAGTCAGTGTGAATAAGTCAACCCATCTGTATCGAAAAAAACTAAGAAATCTGGGTTTTGATATATACAAGATCCATAGCCCACTATATTTTAATGTATGAGAAACCCATCTATTAATGTGCAACCACCCCATTTTGATAGATGTATCCAGGATATGCAACAATGGTTCATTCAGAGGTTACCAGAAATGGGTAATTGAGAAAGCCACACAACAAGTCAAGAGGATTAGTAGGAATGATACATTGAAACCACGGAATCAGACAAGTAAATTCAGAGATAGGGTTACTATTGTTGAATAATGGAATCAAAATCTGGACATTGATTTAAAGGACTGGATGTTTGATGTGTGCCCTATACATGTACAAGTGATTATCAGTGATTAGTCACTGAACTTAAGAAGCATAGGGTGATCTTCTTCTAAGTGCACCATCAGTAGTTTTGGAATAGATTGGACATAGGACAAGCAGCGCCATTTCTCTTTTTATTTCACCCATTGTTAGAAGTAATCCTGCAATCTACTACAATAGCTTAAAAAATTATGATGCTATCGTCTCTAACCTGCACCATGGTGCACCGTATGTTTAATACGGCGCACACATGGTGGTGTTAGGGGGGCGCTGATGGGTGCAAGAAAAGTCGCGCTGCATATAATGCAGCGCCACTTTTCTTAAATTTGGGCCTTGGATTTTAACGCTAACCTGTATGTACAAAGAGTTGTAGACATGAGTTTGGGCCAGAATGGTGTTTAAAGCTGGTATAGCAAGGAGAAATATCTTTATTTATCGGTGTTGTTTCCTGTCTGCATGTGTGCTGAATTCTGCAGCAAACATACCAATAGGAAAAAGCCTCCAAGGTTACTTTTTTGCGCTGCAAGGTACCTCTTCCTGCACAATGACTATTCCGACTATGACGTAGGCACCCTTCAACTGCGATCAATGGGTGCCTGCTTTGGTGCTAGGCAGCCCAAGTGCTCCACTGCAAGGAGAGAGCAGAACTGCCCCATGTCTTTGAAAGTATTGCAAAGCTCTGCTCTCCCCTTTTCACACAACACAGCACAGCAACTTCACTTGCTGCACTGCATTGCATGAAATGTTCATGAATCTGGACCGGTCTCCCGCCGGTTTTCCGCTGCCCTTTAGAATCCTCCATGGCGGTGCAGCTCACTGCGCCGCCATGGGGATTCTGACAGCCCATACCGCCATCCTGTTCCTGGCGGTTCTCCCGCCAGGAACAGGATGGCGGTATGGGTTGTCGTGGGGCCCCTGGGGGCCCCTGCAGTGCCCATGCCAATGGCATGGGCACTGCAGGGGCCCCCGTAAGAGGGCCCCACTTTGTATTTCAGTGTCTGCTTTGCAGACACTGAAATACGCGACGGGTGCCACTGCACCCGTCGCACCTTCCCACTCCGCCGGCTCAATTCTGAGCCGGCGTCCTCGTGGGAAGGCTCTTTTGCACTGGGCTGGCGGGCGGCCTTTTGGCGGCCGCCCGCCAGCCCAGTGCAAAAGCCAGAATCACCGCAGCGGTCTTATGACCGCGGAGCGGTGTTCTGGAGGGGGGAACTCTGGCGGGCGGCCTCCGCCGCCCGTCAGGGTTAGAATCACCCCCCTAGTGTTATAAGACTTTTCAAGTTTCTCAATAGCTACTTTAGAAACAACTAACATAAGGTAGGTATTGTATTTAGTATTAACCATCATTCATAAATCCACTGCTGCACTTTCTCCATGATTGTATTTAGACAGTAGTTATCATATTTAATAGCAATTTTTAAGGGGCTCACAACTGTATGCTGTCAGAGTGCTTGCAAAATCCCACTCTGCTCGCCATAAATAAGTAATTGTTGAGCAACTCTGGCAACAACAGCGACTCGAGGAGGTTCGCATGATTGAATCTATTGTGTAGTAAGGATCTGAACCATATCAAAGGTATGTCCAAGTTCACTTTTTAGTATATCCAGCACTTTCTTATGGTACATCGCATTAAAGGTGATGCTAAAGCCAAGAAATATTCTAGTTTCATCAGACGTGTGTCATCAGCATCAGACTCTTCATTATAACTTTTCTCAAAAAGGAGGTAAACCCAAACATTGAAATCACTACTTTTGCCATTAACTAAAACATGTTAATTATGACAAGTAGCAATAGCTGCTCAACTACATTCTTGCCAAGGGACAGTGTTGGGCTAGTGCTGTTGACTGAGACTAATCATTTGAGGGAAACAAGTTGTGGAGTTTTAAGCTCTGATTCAGATTTGAGAAGTAATGACTTTGTTACTTACCGGTAATCATCGTCTCAGTACTTATTAATTGAGGGTTATGCCCCTAGTGACAGCCATAGCATGCTAGGCATTACTTCTATTATTATTCATTTTTTAAATGTAAGCTCCTCCCCCCTCACCTCTTCCTGTTTTGTTACTGAGAAAAGACACAAGAGCAACCGGGGGAGGGAGGGAAGAGGATTGGGACCAGGAGGACCCCTAATCGAGGTAATGGTGATTACCGGTAAGTAACAAAGTCATTACCTCCTCATAGGGTCCTTCTCGTCCCAGTCCATACAAACTGAGTATATAACAAGCTCAGAAAGACTACAAAGCACACATGATGCAAATGCAGAATAGGCTTTCATTCCAACCAAAACAACACTACTTTGCAGCAGTAGCCATATCCTGGGGCCCAAAACTGCCCACCAAGTCAGTACCAATAGAAAGACGGTAATGATGAAGAAAGATAAGAGGGGTAGACCAAGTGGCCATCCTGCAGCTCTCCAAGAGGGGCACATCCCCAGCCTCCGCTCAAGACGTAGAAACCACCCTAGTGGACATGTCCTGAGCAGCAGTAGGAAGAGCCTCCCCAACAACCTCATAGACACAGGCAATGGCCTGATGGACCCAGCAACTAAGATTCTGAGTGGAGACCTTCCTACCTCTCGCCATGTACCCGTAAGCAATGAACAAAGAATTGGACACCTTAAATAGGCTGTGCCCACTAGATAAATCAGAAGGCCCTTCTGACATCCATAGTAGAGGGAATCAAAGAGGAAATATCCAGAAAAACAAACAAAATGACCTCCTGAGCCCAATGAAAGGAAGAAGCCACTTTAGGAACATGCTTAGGGTCCAGGTGAAGCACCATACTATCAGGAAAGAACTCAATATAAGGAAAAACTGCCATAAGAGCCCCAATCACACCAAGATGTCTAGCAGAGGTAATGACCACTAAGAAGACCACCTTAGCGGATAACCACACCAACTCTGCTTCCTCCAGAGGCTCAAAAGGAACACCTTGTAACCCCTTGAGAACAAGAGTCAGGTCCCAAGAAGGAACCTCCTTTCAAACAGAGGGATGCTTCAGTCGGAAAACTCCAAAGCAACTCGGAAACCCAAGGAGAAAGAGTTGAAAAATCATTAGAAAAAGACTGAAATGCCTAAATCGCAGCCCACTGAGCAGAAAGAGTACCTTGAGAAATCCACCACACAAAAGTCAAGAATTTGAAAGGAGGCAATGACCGTAGGAGCCTCAGTCCGGGCCAAACACCACATGAAAAAGGAAACCCACTGTGTCATGGAGGACGGAAGGGTGGACTGCCTACGACATGGCCCAATATCGTAAGCGACCTAAGAGGAACAACTCAGGGACTCAAACCCTATGTGATCAAGTATCAAACCATCAGATGTAAAGGAAGGAACATCTGGAGAGACAGACATGGAAACTGAAGAGGAGAGGGCCTGCAAAAGAGATTGAGGACCCGACCTTGGGACAGAGCCAGAAGGAGAGAAAACCAATGCAGTTTGGGCCAACAAGGGGAAATGAGGATCACTTGAACCTTCTCCTGTCTGATTTTCTAGAGGACCTGAGGCAGGAGGGGAATTGAAGGGAAGGCATACAGCAGCCCCTGAGGCCATGGGACTGACAGGGCAGCCTTTGCCCATGCCAGAAGAGACGGACTATCTGTATAAAAAGCTGAGCACCGAGCTTTGTCTTGGGAGGCAAACAGGTCCAGCCAAGATTCCCAGAACTCCTGGCAGACAAGACGGAAGCAGGGAAGAGAAAGATGGTATGTCACTTAAGAAGGGATGCTCCTGTTGAGACCATAGGCCCAAAAATTCAACACCCCCTGAATGGAAACTGCAGTCGGACCCAGAACATACTCCTCCGGCCAGAGAAAGATCAGGGACGCAATCTGATTGAGGGATCTACACTTTGTACCCACTTGCCTGCTCAAGTATGCCCTTGCCACTTGAAAGTCGGTGCATGGTAGCCCTGGAGACTGTCCTGGAACCCCACCAATGCGTTCAGTACTGCTATCAGGTCTCTCCAGTTCAAGGACTGCTGACTTTCTCATGGAGACCAAGGGGCAGTCAGCTCCCAGAGACCCAACACTGCCCCCGACCCCACATGCTGGCATCTGTCATCACCAGAACAGGAGTAGGCAACTGGAAAGGAACCTCTACCAACAGGTTGGCCCATTCGAGACACCATAACAGACTCAGCACAATCTGAGCCAACATGGGAATTAACACATTGTCGGTCCAAGAGGTGGGATCCTAATAGCGGAGGATGTGGTTCAAAATGGGTTTTAAATGAAAATCTGCTAATGGAATCACTGCTATTGAGGCCGCCAAGAGATCTCGCCCCCGCAACCAACACCTTGCAATTGTGTGAATGAGCCATCAAAGTCCGTACCTCCCGACTGGAGGGAGCGCAGCCTGTCCTCTAGGAGAAAAGATGCTCCCACTTGAGTGTCCAGATGAGCACAGATGAAAGGCTGGTCCTGAGGGGGAGTGAGATGCGACTTGGACACATTCACCAGAAGGTCAAAGGCCTTCAGTATGGAGAGGACCAGAGTTACATCTTGACTTGCCTTGGAAAATGAAGGAGCAGACAACAACCAGTCGTCAACATCAGGATACAACACAATACCCTGCAAAAGCAAAAAAGAAACAAGTGGAGCCAATACCATGAGGAAGACACGGGGAGACGTGGCTAGACAAAAAAAGCAGAACACAAAACTGGTAATGAAGATCCTCGACTGAGAATCGCAGGAATTGCTGATTCTCCACATGAACAAGAATGTGAAAATATGCATCCTGCAGATCCAGAGCCACAAGGAAATCCCCTCTCACCAGCAGGGGAATGATGATTCATAGAGACACATCCATCCGGAAGTGCACCAACGGAACAAAGATGTTCAGGGTCTTCAGGTTGAGGATGGGATGAAAGGACCCGTCAGGCTTTGGAACCAAAAAACAGAGAGGAGTAAAACCCAAACCCACCTTTCGACCGGATCTGGAAGAACTGCCCCGTTCAGAAGGAGAGACTAGATCCACTGAAGCCTGACATGGTCTCCTGGAGAAGAAATAGGTCTGAAACAGGGCAGTGAAGCTGGTGTGTCGCCATTTTAGCTATAGTTTTATACACGTTATTTTAGCAAACTAGGCCTGCCGCTGTGCACTTTAACCTAGATATATTTCATTTAGCTTCATTATATAATTTTAGCATTAGCCACATTTGTGGTCTTGTTTTATTTTCTCTATCTAGCTGTTCTTCACCTAGGTCAGCACTGCATTCTTAAAGAAGACATTTCTTTCACTCTGTGCTATTCTCAAGGCTACAGTATGATACGTTGCCGGCAAAAGTGGTACGCTTTGTCTCCAGTGTTCACAGAAGCATACATACTCTTACGTGGGGATCCTTTCTTGGAACATCAGATGTATTATTAGGAAAACACTACTTTGACCCATGTACGGTAGAGGGAGATTCCAGCAAGATGACCATGACTGAGTGCTGATTGCTGATCGCCTTGCTACAGCTGCTTATGTAGACTACAGACCTTTTGCTCAGGTATGAGGGATGATGTCTTCCCAGGGGGAACCTGAATGGCAGAAATAGAGCTTAACATGCTGTGCTCTAACATAGCTTAGGTAGGAACTATCCCTACAAACCCTAGTGACAGTATGGTAGCGTTATTCTTGTGTTTGACTCTCCTTGTCACAATTTTAGTTTTATTGTGCTTCAATGTCCTAGTTATTGCAGTAGATGCTTTATTATTTAAGATGCAGTTACTTCAATAAAACCTTATTGAACTTTACTGTGCCTCTGATTGTCCTTGCATATGTGAGACTAATGTACCTGAGAGAAACAGATGAGATCTGAGTGACCACGATTCCCCTGGGGAGTCATGTATGTCATGGGCTTGGTTACCCCAATCGTCCCTGATCTTGTGTGGAGATGAGGCACTGCTAATTAGCCGGAGCAAACCTGGATCAGGCCGACAGGTGTCACATGGTGCAGGATCAGACTCAGTCCCCTGCAGTACAGGTGATTCTGCCGCCCACATCCAGTAGTCTCATTAGGATAATGAGAACCTATGTGACATGGTGCCGCCAACGTTTGGTCGGGCACTAATTTTCGGGTCCTCCTCAGTATCTCTGTCTGACTATATGCAAAAGACACCTCAGTACTATATACAGAGACGTCCGTAGTATTGAGGATCTTTCCTCCTCAGCTAAGTAGGGAATACCTAACTAATGCTGTAGGTTGTTCAAGCTTGAACCCTGAAAGGATAATCCCCATTTGGTGTGCTTATCTCTGAACAGAATTTACCATTTACCATGGCAATTGCAGTCAATATGCAACCGCCCCTTACTGCACATTTATTGGCACATGGCCTAACGGCCTGGGGGGGGGGGGGTGAGGGGAGTTACATTTGTTGTTGAAGCTCATGCAGCATACAGAACAGAAATGTTCTATTCTTGAGTGACATTTCCAGCAGTTAATGGGAACACTAATACGTTTCACCACTATACATCTGCAAACATACCTGCACAGTATAGAGCTTATACATATTTAGAAATACCTCTATCTTATCAAGACCATAATAATTGGCTTGATGGTGCCTTACCACATACAATCCTACATGTTAGGTTAGGTCCTTTTAATAATGATGGTCCTACCTGGCCTTTATTGGCCACATATACATCCAGCCTGAGGCAGCAACCTTGGCGGTAGCTGAGGTTCACCGCTTATATACTGAGCTTACGGCAATATACAGACTATTAGTACAGTTTGTAATGTAAACATTAAATACAAACCCAGCACGTGCTGCCCCAGTGCAACAACATGCAGCAACACCAGGCATTAATCTTGCGACTGCACTTTCGATCATGGGTAAGGTACCCGCCAAACGGGAAGAGATTCCGTTTTGGTTAGCTCAAAAAATAAATGCACTGGAAGCAGTATTTTCCCCATACAGAACCTCAGGATAAACATAGAATAGTAACTATGTGCTTGCCATTTGGGATGGTCCCCACAGTAGATAACTGCAATTATTGGGGCACAGTATTTGCCATGCCCTATACCACTGCACACTGTACACTGACACTTGCCAATCTTCTGAAAGTGTTAAAACAAATTCAAGATGAATAGGGGCTGTCCCGGCCCTTGACTTGGGGATGCAACATATGGGCAATTTTACTACTGTATCTTCCATTATATTAAGTAGCCTTAAAGGGGAAACAGTAGCACTAGCAGTGCGTATGCGGCTCCGGGGCGTTCCTGCACAGGATCAAGAATGTGAGGTGCCAAAGATTTTCGCGGAGACCTATTCTAGTATTGGTCAAGATAGTCTGGGGGCCAGACTCATAAAACTACAGTTTCAAGGTAAATCTAATAAAGATTCTACCGAGCAAGCACCTGAGGGTTCTAAAAAATGATGGGATAAAAAACAACAAACACCTAAAAAAGAAAGGGGAGAGTCTTTGCATTCGGAGACCCCTCAGAATTGATATAATCTCAGAAATAGAGATAATATAAAAACGCCTGACAGATATCAATATACTGATACACGCCAATCTTGTTCCTTTCAGGACTCACTGGAAAAACGCCGTGAGAGAGGTGGGCAGTCAGAGCGGAGAACGGAGTATGTGAAACCGAGGCAGGAATCACAATGCTCCATAGAGGTTTCTATTAAACAAGAAAGAAACTTCCCCAACAAAAACCCCAATTTAAAAAGAAAAAAGTGGAGCAGTTGCGATTCGGCATGCCACTCAGGAAGAGGGCTCTATTGAAGAACAAGATGTGGGCACTAGCTCTGCTAGACAGCGCAGCAGAGGTTACAATAGTTCGCCAGAATCTTCAAGAGCATCTGGAGGTGAAAGCAACTGATGACTTCTTACAAGTTGAAACTGCAGACATGCGTGTCTTTATGCCTGACAAGGTGTACAAAGTAACGATACAGTTAGAAGGAGACATTGAACGCACAATTGATGCAATCTTTTGGGACCGCGTCGTCAACATTTATGACATTTTACTGGCCGAAAAGGATTGGGCAACTGAATTTGTCTGTACTTGCCCATATGGGGAAAAGGCTATCAAACCTTCTTTCTCGCCTCTTGTTCCCGATGAGATCATAGAATCCTACGCCATTGATTGGGCATTGGCGCAGGCACCCATGTTATACCGCAGCCACGAAGGCTGGGATGAAGATTCCCCCATCATGTAATTCCAATTAAGAATCAACCCCAACCCCAATACCCAAGAAAACATGAAGCTAAAGCACCTGCAAGGGAAATCCTCACACAACTAGAGTACCAGGGCATGATTGAACCCTGTGTCTCACCAATGAATAATCCTTTATTCCCTGTAGCTAAACCGAATCATTCATGCATAATAGTCTTAGACGACAGACACTTAAATAGTCATACACGCACATATGCTATACAAAACTCTCATAGCACAGCACTTATGAACAACATAGTGCGCAAAAAATACAAAACAACATTGGATGTTTCCAATGTCTTCTTCTGCCAAAATATAGCACCTGGGAGTAGAGACCTAACAAGTTTCAGTGCTCCCAGAAAAAATTCTGTTGTTTACTACAGGGGTACAAGAACATTCCAGGACTGTTTGTGGCTAGTGTAACTTCAATATTGCATGACATTGACCCTGAAGCATTGTCCTATGCATATGATATCTACCTTATGGACAATGATTTACTGCAACATCTAAGGCGGGTAGCCCGCATTGTTGTAGGATTTGCCGAATTTGGCTATAAATTAAACTTCAAAAAAACAAAAATAGCCTTCCTTAGTGTCCTGTTTCTGGGATACGAATTATTAAGTGAAGGAAAGAGCCTAGCGCCACAATTCTTAAAAACATGCGCACAGTTACAACCTCCAAATACCATTAAAAAAGTCCACTCACTATTGGGTTTTTTAAATTTTGGCAGAACATACATTCCAGATTATGCATCACGCATCAAACTCTTATATGAGTTGATACATCCTGACTTTTCCAGTAAATTCTGGACAGTCAAACACGCATGCATCCTCAGAGCATGGAAACAAAACATGCTTGCAGCACAACACTTACACACAAGGGACAATAAAAAACATCTGGTCATCAGAATATTTGCTGGTGCCATTGGTTTCACCTATGTAATATGCAATGAGGGTGAGACAGTCCCGATTGCATACAAATCACATTTGTACTCAACAGCAGAACAACGTTTTGCTCCCACTGAGAAATTCCTCACTGCTGTTCAGATGGCTGTCATTAAAGAGAGACCACTAGCTCAGGGGAAATGTATTATTGTTGTATCTCCAATCTCAACCCTTGAGGCTGTTACCAAGACCAGCGTTCCAAATGCTGAAGCATTACAGCCACGTTGCATCCAATGGGCAACATCTCTGACAGCCACTGATGTTGACTATATTTTTGACCTGAAGTTACAATCTCAAGAATTTTTGCAATATGAACTAGAATACCCAGTTCCGGCAAATACATCACCTATTGATCAGTATCAAAGAATCATGTACACCGATGGCTCAGCACAACCTGCACAAAGCATCAATACTCCCCTGCTTGTACAATCGTAGGTGGCTACATGGAGGGTAGTAAATTCTATCCACAACACCCCACAACTAGCAGAGCTAAAGGCTCTGGTGATGGTACTGGAACATACGGATTCTGACCAGCTAACGCTGATTGTCTGTGAGTTGTACTGTTGTGTCCATTACTGGCACTAGAATGGGTTCAGAGATTCCAAAGGTAACACCTTTAAACACAGACTTCTGTGGGGGAAAGTAGCAGATCTGAAGGAAACACTACCAAATGTCCATGTTGTACGTACACTTGGACACCAGTGCGTTGGAATACACATTGCTGGGAATACACTGGCTGATGAAGCAGCCAAATCAGCAGTAGCTACGGCTTCTGTTGCTGCAGTAACTCATTCTAGGACGAAACCGGCCGATGAAATACTGACTGCCGTGAAAGCCTCGGCTGACGGCACACCTTTACCTAAAGGATATCCTACTACAAATTCCTACCAGATGGGAGGCATACTTGATGCAGAAGTAAAAAATACCAGGCATGGGAGTTTGAGTGATTCCCAATAAAGACCTAAGACCAGAGTTGATCAAAGCAGCACATGAGGGGGTTGCTTCTGCCCATGCAGGTGTGGCGGCTACAATATCATTGTTGCAGGCTCATTATTGGTGGCCAGGTCTATACAAACAGACCAAGCAGTATGACCTTTGTTGTGATATCTGCAACAAATTAAGGGGTCCACCGTTAAAAGCCCACAGCAGACACCCCCTCTAAGTTCTTACAAACCATTACAACGTGTGTACCTGGACCACTGCGGTCCTTTGACACCTGACAGTGCATACAAATACATCACAGTCTCTGTTGTCTCCTGCTCCAGATTTCTATGGGTGTGGCCACAACGCTTGGCTGACGCTCGGACTGTTATTAAAGATTTGCAAGTCTTTATTGGTACATATGCAGTTGTGACTTTCCACTCTGACCAGGGCCCTGCTCTTGCCTCAAGGGCATTCAGGGACGCCATGGCTTCGTTAGGGGTCCAACTCCATTACTCGTCTCCATTTCATCCCAAGGGAAATAGTGTTGCAGAGTGACAAAACCGAGATTTAAAGCAATCCTTAACAACCAGAGTATTAGGTAAGGTTCGTAGTTGGCGTAATCACCTGTATGGAGTCCAGAGAGCACTTAATAATCTGCCTAGGAGGTCCCTGTTTTTTTTTTACTTCATACGAGTGCCTGTTTGGAACTCAAATGTATGTTCCAGATCTTGATGGTCCTGGTGTGGACTTGGCAGAACACCCTTTGACATAAATGAACATGTCACTGTCTTGCAGGAATTACAACAGTTCTGTGATGACAATGCTTCTACCAGTGCTGTCTCCTTAGGAATTAAAGCTGTACCAATAACATCTACCAGCTGGATTCCAAAGGTTGGGGATCTAGTACGTGAAAAAGTTGCTGTGAAAAAGGAGTTCGGTCTTTCTTATCGTGCACCGGTTCCAGTCCTGGAAATACACGGTACCAGAACTGTTATTCTACCACCGCTGCCTGGTTCTAAAGAAAACCGCTTTGTCTCCATCGACAATGTCAAGTCACACCATGTGGCCTATCCTGCACAGCAGACCAAGAGGAACAACCTGTAGTACACGAATCCCTCTCACTACTGGTCAAGGTGTCCCTCTACAAGTTTGAAACAGGAACGCTGACACCTCTCCGAGCTTGGAGAGGGTGGAAAATGATCATTCATTAGTTCCATTGTGCATCCTTCACAACAAGCAACACAGAAAATGTTGATCGGTCATTCTTAAATTCTACATAAACGGATGGCATCGTCTATTACGAACCACAGCAGGAGACTTCTGCCAGTCCTCCTCTTCAGAATACGGCTCCAGTTTTTTGCAGAAACTGCTTTTGGATACTTTTTCGACATCACTGACACTTTCTCTGACTCATCTGCCTCTTCTGCACCTGAACTGTCTAAAACACGTAAGCTGATAATTTGGCTCAATACAAATTACTTTATTTTCCCATGGAACTATCTGTTGCTTTACTTGACTGTATTGGCTTTCCTCCTTAGGATTGGCTTTGTTATTACGTTCTTTCTACTGATACATGGTCATTACCTTCCTGAACGATCGAAAGTTGAACTGGTGGATGAGGTCCTGAAACCCCATATCTCCTTTCACAAGGTCCGCAGAGACCTGTCTTTCGTGAACATTTCCGCCATACCAATTCCTGATGGGATTGTTTGGGATAAAGTCACATTTGATATATACGGCCCGACGGAGGTCCTTCAAATACCATATGTGTTTACACTTTCTATGAATGATGTAATAATACCCTGAGTTCTTTCTGATGACTAGGATGTGAAAACAGTTGATTCTATGATGACTGAGTTGCAGTATTTTACTGTATTTGAAAGTGAGGATGTTTGTCAATCCAAAGAGAATTATGGAGACATGTTCTTTTATCATTATTATGGACACCATTTCGTTCATAGAGCAAGTACCCCAAAGACTATTTTTAATTCCACACAATGGGAACATTGTCAAACTCCTCTACAAGGAAGTTCTAAAACATATTCTGAAAAATTTACATATTTTTCTGGGCACGATGTTAAAAATGTGGAGTCATATTATTTCAAATTGCCATTAATGGAAAATGTACTTATATTATTGACAAATACAAAATTCATTTATTCGGATTCCTTTGTTTCCCGGTTGGCTATAGAAGGCTATGAATATTGGTTGAAGTCGATTGACTTAAAAAGTGTGTGGGGCACAAAAGTGGCAAATAAGGGGAAATTAAGCTTTATTTAGAGCATGCCTGATACCTGTTCAAATGATATTTTTAAATGAAACTGTACAACAGACAAGTTGTTTAGGCTTAGCAAAAATTAAGGATTTGAATACACCCAGTGTTCCTGCCCCTGCAAAACTTTACAAAAATGTATCAATGCAACAGAAGATCAGCTCGATGAATGGGTCCAAAATGGCACATTTAATGCTTCACTTTTGCGTCCTAGTGGGCGGTTATTGTGGCCAAT
Organism: Pleurodeles waltl; assembly: GCF_031143425.1. Taxonomy (NCBI): domain Eukaryota; kingdom Metazoa; phylum Chordata; class Amphibia; order Caudata; family Salamandridae; genus Pleurodeles; species Pleurodeles waltl. The sequence goes on along the minus strand of NC_090449.1, from coordinate 770,086,086 downwards.
AGATATCAATGGCCGTCATAAACGTTTTGCAAACTCCACTGGGGTTTTTAAAACAAGTAGGCCTGACCCTTGCTATCTGTCATCTGAACATGCGGGTATAGTGATGACATACAGTGTAGGGAAACTATGCCAGCAATGGTTGATGAGTTCCTCACTAGATGCTGTTAAAGATCACCTCAGTCTCCTGTCTAATAATACTGATTTACAGGATTTCCTGTTAGGCCCCAGAAAACAATGCAGAAAGTGTTTCTTATATGCAGTCTATAATGAAATTTGGAAGCTTTCTCAACAAGAAGCTGCTGCCTGGTAAAGGCCAATAGACCAGGAAAATTTACAGAAGGCATTAGCTGTTGTAGATAATGGGCAGGCCGCGTTCCCTGGCAAAATGTTAGCGCGAGGGACATATTTTCTACATTTAATTTAATGCAACAACAACAACTAATGGCTAAGAAGGAAGTGACTTATGTCATGTTAAATATTGAAAAATTATAAAAGTTACTTTTCACTGTGACTGAAATACCATCTGCTGAGTGGTTAATACACAGGGTCATCATTCTGCCTATTTAAAGACTTCAATTCACATCCTGCTTAAAACACATTCCAGTGGGCAGATATGAAAGGCTTTGAGATAGTTACATACACAAGGTGTGGGTGCTGCCCTTCTCATACAAATGTCTCAGTGGCATGAAAGAGATCTTTCTTAGTGGTAGTGAATATGAGACTTATTTTAGCCATTCCATAGTTTGTAAACAGCTGTCCTTGCATGGGGCATGTAATGCTTCAGCAACAAACTTGGCTTGTTATCTGAAGGGAGTCCCAGTCCCTTTGATTAGACCTGCGTTCCAGGTGCTCTCGAATGGCAGCTATGTACTCCTTAATAGTGAGAGCTGTGGTGGGATGCGAGCCGGAATTGTTTATGTTGTTTCAGTCTCCGAAACTGTTACATGCTGCGGGAATGTATTTTTTCCTCTTACACGACAGAGGGAAGTAGCTGAGATTTCGCCCCATATCACTACTTCAAATGTGAATTTTGACAAGTTCAGTAGACTCAAGGCTTTATTGTTTCAAAAATATGTGGCTCTTACTTCTGCACGCAAGACCGATGTGCTTCAGGTTGCAAGGTCATCCACAGAGATACAGTCTCGCTTAAGTACTAACTTTCCAAGACACTTTGGTGAACTGTGGGTTGGATATTTAACACATCCAGTACTACTGGAATTGCACATTTCTTTAAGGCTGTTGGCTCTGGTTTCATTCACACCTTCTCCTCTATATTTGGCTTAATACCTTCAGCCATACATTCAATATGTTCCTGTATTTTCGGGGTATTTCCGATAACTTTGGCTATAATAGGTGGCATTTTGCTGTTGCTAATTTTTCTGCGCAATGGCTGTCCCTTCACAAAAAGGACTGAAAGCGTTTCCACCAGCGCAGCTGGGTCGTGAACGCATGATGCAGTACTTTGGAGCACCACTCCTGGAGCGATTGGAGTGAGACTGGTCTCTGTCATTCAGAATGGTTTTGCATTGTGTGCAGCCAGCGTTTCGGTACCTTTGGTACCCTTTTGAATGTCCACTAAAAGTTTGTCTTTCTACACAGCGCTTGTTTTCATTGGACACAGATCTGTTGATGTTCTAGCTGAGGGCTCATTCCCAGACATGCGCGTTGAGGGTACGTTTGCTACGGGAGGCTGTTTATGAGTTGCCCTTTGTGGATCATGCAACTCTAAACTCACTGTTGGGCACACCACAGAATGCTGCTGCGATGGCTGGAGCTCAGGCTTTGGAACACGAATGCTCCTTGGCTTTCCTTCGTGAGAAACTTCCTACTTTACCACCTGCCTAAGTGGAAGATTTCTTATCTTCAATTATCCTGGATTCAATTGGCGACTTTACAAATGACTCTGACTTTTGAAATTCGGCTTTTCTTGATGCCACAATTAACATTTTAAATTGTCTTTTTAATATATGCTCAAGTGTCTTTTGACTTGTCATCATTGACATTATACTTTAAGATGCATTTTAGTGGCTTATAGATATTGGGTTAGACTTTGAACCACCTTTGAACCGGCAAGGGGAGGGTGTTGTGTAGCCATTTTAGCTATAGTTTCATACATGTTATTTCAGCAAACTAGGCCTGCCACTGTGCACTCTAAACTAGATATATTTTATTTAGCTTTGTGATATTACTTTAACATCGGCCACATTTGTGGTCTTGTTTTATTTTCTCTATTTAACTGTTCTTCGCCTAGGTCAGCACTGTGTTCTTAAACAAGACACTCCTTTCACTCTGTGCTTTTTTCAAGGCTGCAGTTATATAGGCTGCCGGCAAAAGTGGTATGCTTTGTCTCCAATGTTCACAGAACATACATACTCTTACGTGGGTATCGTTTCTTGGAACATCAGATGTTTTAGTATAAAAACACTACTTTGGCCCATGTACGGCAGAGGGAGATTCCAGCCAGATGACCATGACTGAGTGCTGATTGCTGATCCCCTCTCTACAGCTGCTTATGTAGACTACAGGGCTCTTGCTCAGGTATGAGGGATGATGTCTTCCCATGGGGAACCTGAAAGGCAGAATTAGAGCTTAACGTGCTGTGCTCTAACATAGCTTAGGTAGGAACTATCCCTACAAACCTTAGTGACAGTATGGTAGCGTTATTCTTGTGTTTTACTCTCCTTGTCACAATTTTAATCTTATTGTGCCTCATCGTCTTAGTTATTGCAATACATGCTTTATTATCTAAGATGCCGTTACTGCAATAAAACCTTATTGAACTTTACTCTGCCTCTGATTGTCCTTGCATATATGAGACTAATGTACCTGAGAGAAACAGATAAGATCTGAGTGACCATGATTCCCCGAAGGAATGTCATGTGCCCGGTTGCCCCAATCATCCCTGCTCTTGGGTGGAGATGAGGCACTGCTAGTTAGCCGGAACAAACCTGGATTAGGCCGACAGGTGTCACATGGTGCGGGATCAGACTCAGTCCCCCGCAGTACAGGTGATTCTGCCACCCAAATCCAGTAGTCTCATTAGGATAATGAAAACCTACGCGACATGGTGCCGTGAACATTTGGTCAGGCACTAATTTTTGGATCCTCCTGAGTATCTATGTCTCACTATATGCAAAAGATACCTCAGTACTATATACAGAGACATCCGTGGTATTGAGGATTTTTCCTCCTCAGCTAAGTAGGGAATACCTAACTAATGCTGTAGGTTGTCCAAGCTTGAACCCTAAAAGGATAATCCCCATTTGGTGTGCTTATCTCTGAACAAAATTTACCATTTACCATGGTAAACCCGCAATGGGTAGCAATTGCAGTCAATATGCGACCGCCCCTTACTGCACATTTATTGGCACATGGCCTAACGGCCCAGGGGGGTCCAGTTACATTTGTTGTTGAAGCTCATGCAGCATACAGAACATACATTTTCTATTCTTGGGTCACATTTTCAGCAGTTGATGGGAACACAAATATGTTTCACCACTATACACCTCCAACCATACCTGCACAATATACCACGATTCCCCTGAGGAGTCATGTATGTCATGCATCCGGTTGCCCAAATCATACCTGCTCTTGGGTTGAGATGAGGCACTGCTAGTTAGTCGGAACAAACCAGGATTATGCCGACAGGTGTCACATGGTGCGGGATCAGACTCAGTCCCCCGCAGTACAGGTGATTCTGCCGCCCAAATCCAGTAGTCTCATTAGAATATTGAGAACTTACGCGACAAAGTTAGCCCTTTGAATGGAATCTGAGAACTATATTCGATTATCGAAAGAACCCAAGCATCCTTCACCACATCTTTTCACTGAGTGAGAAACAGCCGAAGCCATCCTGCGAACAAACAGTTCAGGTAGGCTTAATACACCTTCTTTTTCACCCACTGAGCATGCTACACAGCATCCACCCCTAAGGGATCCATGACCCTGACGAATGTCCCTGACCTTCCAGCACATAGAGAGAGCAGAAACATGTTGGTCCCCGTTTTTTAGACTCTGTGAGCCATTAAAACTCAACTGAGTCCCAATCATAATTTTAACCTTACCTACATGCACCTCTATTAAAATATCCAACTAATCGTAATAGGTGACGTGTATGGTAATTTTATTCCCACCTCATCTGGATCCCTTCGAACCAGTCAGATTTATTTCAGCACTCCCTCTGTTGTTCCTTTAACAACGAGGTTGAGTCCGCCCAGGTAGTACTATCTTACCTGGTGGGGCTAGGTGGTCAAATGATGAAGCAAGACACTATTATGTGTGTGAGACCACCTAGTCCGTAAAAGGAACTCCCTCTTGTAGACACAGCCACTATCATAGACACTCTCCACACACAGCCTCTTACGTGTATTATGCGCTGAGTCAGCAATACTAATTGAGGGTCCACTAATCCAGTTTTACCCTCATGTGACCACCCCACACTTCCAGTGGTTTTTGAAGACATCCTGCCACCATCATATAGTCACTTACGCTGGACTGCTGCAATACAGGAGGAGGAAGGCTGGGATTTGTTATAAAAGGAGCCACCTTCCCGACTACTGGCCCACCAACTAAAGGGCTGCCTTCCAGCTGACTCAGGAGGCCTCTTGAACCCAAACTGTTGTTTATCCTGAATCTGTTGAAAAAGCCTAAGAATCTTCTTTGCTTCTGCCGCCTTCTCAGGATCACTCAGCTCAGGACCAAACAGCTTAGGGCCCAAAAAAGGAAGCTTGTTAAGCATAGATCTCTGGGACGCTGCCAACTTCCATGACTTCAACCACAGGGACTGACAGCCAGAAATTAACACTCTAGCTGCCGTTGTGGAAACCCAAAGACCATCAAAAATAGAAGGCAGCATACATGTTCGCCCGAATACCATAAATGGATGCAGCAAACGCTCTCTTTAAAGTGCATTCAACTCTCTCATCTACAGGATCAGAAAGAACCTCCTTGAACACTGTATTATAAAGGGCCAGAAAGACCTCTTCCACCACATCTGGAGGAACAAACCCCAAAAAGGTCCCAAAATGGGCCAAAACCTCCTTAAGCTGATCATCCTGTATATACCTGCCCATTGCCTCATCAAGATCATCAGAATGATCATTAAAACGAGGACGCTTAGGAGAAGTGATGTTCTTCTCAATAGCAATATCAACTGCATCTTTGAGGCCTTGAAATCGCCCCTAGAAAAGTGGAGGATCTCCTCGGAAAACCCCCTGTGAAGGGGCATGAGTGATCTTGTCCATGATCACAAGGCTGTGTGACTACCACAAGTACCAGGAACTGCAACGCGCTGGAGCAGCGTTCTGCTTCCTGTATTAAAAATGGCAACCAGACAACCAAAATATGGCCACGCAAAGCAAGGAAATTACAAACAGTGCAGCCAACCCCTGTGCCCCTGCGTACACAAATACACATGGTGGGGCTTGGGAAGTCTCACACGTAGCTCCCAAACCGCCTGGCAGCATACGCCTGAAATCACTCCCTGCCCCAGCTCAGCACATGGGCAGGCAGAGTGTACCACAGCCAGTGCACAACATGCTCCACCCGCTACAGTGAGGTGGAAGGCAGTGGAAAAACTGAGAGAGGCACAAGTCATTAAAGAAGCCCCAAGTAAGAAAAAGTAAGAAAACAAAACATTTATACACTTACCCGAACTACATGAGGCCAGCGTGCATGGCCGCTACACGACAGGAACATTAACTGGGGAAAGTGAGGGGGAGAAGCTTAAATAAATAATAATAGAAGTAGGACTAGCATGCTATGACTGTTTGGAGTGGCATAACCCTAAGTTTGTAAGAACTGAGATGAGGAGGACCTTGTGAGATGGTAATGGAATATTTGATTGTGAATCCACAGTTGAAACAGGTCAAATGCATTTCCACCAGGGAGAACATGGTTGCATTCTACAAGCAAAGTGTAGCCTGCCGAAAACAACTAATTAAGCAGATTGCGCAGCATTATTTTGGGGCTATATGATAAAGCCTTAAAGTTCTATAGCACCTTAAGACTTTAAGCAACTTTTGCTGTTAGTTAACTTATATGTACTTTTGTGGACGATTTTAGTACAGTGAATTGGCTTGGTTAATCCTGTTGGTATTCAAGCCTGTCTGCCACAGGGTCAGCAACTCTATAGTCACACTGTAACATTAATGGGACAAACATAATTTACTGACAAAGAGGAATTTAGTTTACAGAGCCTTCGTCATGACCCTTTGAATCACTATGGAAAAATCTCTGTTGAATTTGGTGGTTCTTTGCTCATACTTGGTCTTCGTAGGGTCATATACAAAAACTGACAATTGTGAACTTCAGTTGTAGGGGTACGCTCTCAGACCCCTCATACGTCTTCTGGATTTATAGGAGGATTGACATGTATTGGGAATGTTGACTGTTTTCACACTATTTCACATTTCCAACTCACGTTAGTCTTCATGAAGACTCAAGCATGACAACATTTTAGACAAGCATTTGCAATGCAATGGGTCTCGCATTTGCTTGAGTAAGAGCTATTGGCATTGTAATTTAATTATTGGACTTTTCTTGCCACATAAATTGGCCAACCCTGCCTCATAATTTGGTCTTTTCCTGACACACAGTTCCAGTGGCCCTGCATATAACTAAAGTACGTCCATTTACCTTCTTCCTCTATCTACACTCAAAAATGAAAATGTTGCAATTTTTCATCCTAATTTAAATCTACCATGCTAATTCCAATAGAATACCACTTTCACCAACCCACCATCAGAGTTGCTGGCTGGCTAACATTATTCCCAAAACAAGACAGCCATGGAGGAGTAACAAGAGAAATAAACTAGAAGGGTCAGACAAACATATCAAGAGTGTTCAAACAGTCATAGTGTAATAATGATGTTAAGTTGGCCTTATTCATGGTTATAATTGCGATAAGGAGAGGTTATTAAAACATACACAATTACCATATAAATCCAATAAAAACCTTTATATGAAATAAACGTTTGGCATTAGACTGTAATACTCAAAACAGCCCATAGAGGACACCACAATGAAAATAGCATTTGTAAGAAACATTCTCATGTTACCATACAGTTAGCCCCTAGATGGCATAACCACATGAAAAGAAAATGACTGAAACTATTGCGGTGTAACCATATATTTACCCCCTCAGGGCGTAGTACATTACACATGTTAAGGACAAACAAGCCTACTACAATGATATTACACACAGGAGCCTTAAAACAGAAATAACGCTCAGCTGTAAAACAAAAGTTCTAGCCATGAGAGAGGTTAAAATGGCACTGAATGGATGAAGGGGTTCATATTTTGGGATCCCCACTAACCTAGTGTGGGGACCCAGAGATGACGGACAGAAAGAACAGGTTTTTGTGAAACATTTTAAGGTGGACCACCACAGGCTGAGTTATGAACAAAAATGTCTTGTAAAAGAATGCCCTGCGAAGCATTATCGGATGACTGAGTGCAGCAAATATTGTAGTATGTTGACTGTAATGCTCAGAACAGCCCCAACGGACACCACAATAAAAATATCATTTGTAGGAAACATGATCATGTAACCATATAATTAGTCCCTAGTGGGCATAACCACATGAAAACAGAACAGCACAATGTAATGTAGTGCAATAAATATATCTAGCACCTAGAGGGCATAGTGTCTTACACATTTTCAGGCCTAGCAGGCCTACTGAAATGGTAAGGCACTTAGAACACAAACTACTCAAAGCTGTAAAACAAGAGTTCCAGGCATAGAGCTTAAAAAGTGATTGAATGGTGCGAGGGGTTATTTTGGGATCTCCACTAACCTAGTGTGGGGTCCCAGGGATGACCTAAACAGAAAGAATGTGTCATGCTGAACGTTTTGGTGGTGGTCCCATTGTCCTAGGATCACCCCAGGCTGAGCTATGGGCAAAAATGCTTTGAAAAAGAATGCTTGCCAGGCATTATGGGGCAACTTTTCCAGAGTACAGTGAATATTTTAGTATCGGCTCTCCTGCTTTGCCAGAGAGCTGCATTACGGATTTCTTTGTTTTTTTTAGTAAAGCATTTATCAATTATAAGTGTTTTTGGGAAAGCTTTGGAGCATGAAAGAGAGAGGCAAAGTAAATGACTCTGATTAAGTAACAGTGTGAACAATGTGATCAGCGCATCAATACTGCCAATGGAGTTTGCACTATTGGCACTGTGGGCACTGTGAGGGCCAGGGCTGCCATGGAGCATGAAGGGGAGAAACAAAAGAAAAAAATAGTTCACCCATGCTGAAGTATATCGGCAATCATGCAATTATCCATGTAACAGGGTCAGTCTGCAAGGCGGTAACAAAACCACCCCAAGGCAGGACAAATGTAGAGCATTACCAATGACATCAAGGGATTTTTGAAAGGGAAATCCACGAACGAGTGAAAGTTATCGATGTGAGGTAGATGTGGTTAAAAGCCCACAATACTTACAACAAGTCAAAGTGCTTGCGTGCCCAACTTAAAAGGAAAATGGGAGATTTCGAAAAAAACAAAACGAGAAGGTATTTTTCCTCTTTAACATCTATTGAAGCAGAGAAGGGCGGGAAACTGCTAAAACAAAGTGATTTTCGCTTTAAAGTATCAGGAATCTCATGCCTGAATTGGGTGTGTTTGCATATATGCTGAAGTCATCCCACTCGCAAACGGTGGCTCAGTGGAGTCCATATAGGAGGATCAAAAGTGAGGTTGCTACAAATGGTGAGCTTTCTGAAAAGTGAGATGCTGAGGTGGCTGGGTGGAGTCCATGTGGGAGGATCAAAAGTGAGGTTGCTACAAATGGTGAGCTCTCCGAACAGTGAGATGCTAAGGCAAGTGTATTTTCTTTAGGAATGCACATTGTAACAACTAAGGCCCGTATTCTAACAGTTATCCTACTGAGGACCCCACAATCAAGATCTAAACACCAACAACTGGGAGCACTGTTCTTTACTTCGGTCTGGCTTGTTGACAAAGAGCTCTGCCTGTTAAACTACATGTCCAATGTCAGAGTTTCCACATATATATTCAAGATCAGAACTTGCAGAACAGCGCTATTTGTTAATTGTCTTTGACGGTGTATACGCCTAGGATTGGGCAAAAGTATAAATTACTAAACAAACTCATAAATTAGTAGACTCGATGTTGTCTGCCAGATTTCTGAGTCACTGTTTGTATTAACGTCCTTACCTAAAAATAGGAGAATCTTCTGCTTGCCATTACAAGCAGGAATATAGAAATCCTGTTAAAACTAGGTCAGATGCAATGTCGAGAACGGGAATAACCTACTTTGTGTCGTGTGATAGATATAATTTTAGTTCAGCGAGGATGCTGCGTGATTGAAGGAGCACATGAACCTGGGAAGTCGAACACAATAAGATTCCCTTTTCACCTGGGGTCCTGCCTAATTCTACTTCCTTTACTCCCAATAAATAATGTCGGTTTGCTATGCTGCATCACCAATGTTTAAATACAAATGCGCCACGGAGGTCGCTATAAAACCTTTGCGTGCTGTTTGTTTCTCTCAGCTTAGTGATAAAGGCGGCCATTGTTCGACGTAGACAGCGCCATCAACTGCCACCAGGAAGTGTAAAACCTTTTCAAAAACCAAAAATAAATAATTTACTTCAACAGCGTGACTTCACAGCAGGGTATAATAACACAGTAGCTCCAGAGGAGATATTCTGGCAGGCTGAAAAATGAAAGCGATTGTGTTTAAATTTGTTCGAGCTGAAACATATTTAGAAGTACGTGTAGCTTTCCGTGTTAATTTTAGGCTAGGCTGCTTGTTATATTATAATGAACGTTTTCACGGCGGCATTTTTTTTTTTTTTCATTTCAAACAATTTTTGTTGATTTCAATTAAATACATCATAAGATTGATATAAAAGGAGAGAGGCAAATTAAGGTATTCGGGTTAATTCTCTAATTGGTACTTAAGAATGAGATACACGTACTTATCAGATAATATATATTGGACTGGCTGGAACCTAAATAGGTTGCAACATACAAGGAGCACATGTGTGAGAGGAGAGAAGAGAGGAAGAAGGGAGAGAGAGAGACAGAGAAAGGGGAGGGTAGAGGTTAAAACGTAGTGGTCTCTTTAAGTGAGTTCAGGGTGGGCTAATTTTTGTAAGTACATGTCAAGTTTGGACCAAAGGAGATGAAATGATTTTTTGTTAAAAGACTGGCTGTGGAGTCCGTTGTCCACACTTCTGGAAAAGTATACCCAAGCCCACCATGTATGAAAGAAATGTTGTAGTTTATCCAGGTAGCAAAAATTGTTTTGACACCTATGGTGAGTAGGATATCTATAAGAAAACACTTCCATGTAGATAGTGAAGATACTGCGGTCAGGTCATATGAGGCGTTTATACCTAATGAGACTATTGTATGCGATAGAGATAGCTGTATGTTGAATATATTTAATAGTGTGGATTCAATAGCTTACCACAGTGAGTTAATATGTTTGCAATAGAATAAAAGATGGTCTAGGTCACTTGTAGGGTGGGTGACAATGCCAGTAGGCTGCTGAAGGAAATGCGGCCCCTTCTGTACAGGTATTCCGGAGTCCAGAATGCTCTGTCTGTGGTCCATAGTTTGCATTGTAGGATAAGAGGTGATATTTTGTGTTGTAGCACGGATTTCCAAATTTTAAGTCATTGTGAGATTGGGATGGGATGAATGACGTGGTTAATACAAGATTTTGTCCATGTTTTTTTGGATTTCCTCTACGATTGTTGGGGATTTTTTTTTAGTGTAATATTATATATTATAGTAGCTTTGTGGCTTTTGGCAAGTAAGTTTTGAAGAAAGGTTAGGCAGTCTGCTTTGTGTGTTTTTTTTAAATTTCTAAGAGGAACTTTAAGGGACAAAAAGTGATAGAAATCGATTGGACGGAGGGTGCATTTGGAGGAGAATGTGGTGAAAGTTAGCAGGTTTTCACCTCATCTTTCCCAGAAGGGAGGTGTGGAGTCCAGTTTGATGTCTGGGTTGAACCATAGAGAGGAAAATTCAGAGGCTGTTATTTTATGAGTGAAGCACATATCTAATTTTTTGATGGCAAAGGTGGAATCCTTAATAATTTGATAAGAGTGTATTACTTGGAGTGTTTGGTTGTTAAAGCATTTATGAGCGATAGAGGAAAGATAAGACCTGATTCAATGTCTATCCGGGTGGATCGGTGTAGTATGGATGAATGTAGCCACCAAATGGCAGTTCTAGCTATGACGTTTGCTTGATAGTCCATGAAGTGAGGTAGGTTTATTCCACCATGGGATTTACTTAGCTGTAGTTTCCGGGGAGAGATCCTAGCTTTTTTACCTTTCTAAATGAAGATTGTTACCAGGGCGTTGATTGAAGTGAAAAAGGATGTAGTGAGGTGGAGTGGGAACATATTGAGATAAAAATAATTTTGTAGAGCAATCATAATTTTAAAAGTTTCTGTCCTGCCCCACCATGTGATGAATCTTGGTGACTAGTCCTTAAAAGTTTTATGATTTTTGTGAGTACGGATGATTCCATGTGAAATTTAGTGACTGATATACATTTTGCAAACTCTATTCTCAACTCTATTCCCAAGTATTTTAGTTTATTCGGTTGCCATTTGAAGTTGAAATTTGAGGCCATGAATGGGAAGCAGAATACATTGAGGAGAAAAATTTCATTTTTTTCTTTATTTAAGGTATTTCCCGAGACTTTTACTTATTCAGCAATAACTTTGAGTATTTCAGGGATGGCATGTTCCGCATCACAGGAAAATATTAAGCTGTCATCAACATACGCTACTCATTTTTGGGGGTTATTTTCAAACGGGATACCTTAGATTCTTTTGTTAGGAAGAATAGCATGTAGAAAGGGTTCAATTGATGGGAGGAATAGTAGTGGAAACGGGACAGCTCTGCCTCGTACCATGTGCAAGGTTGTTTACCTCTGAGATGCCCCCATTTAGTTTTATTCTGGCTTTTGGGTTATAGTAGATTGCCATGGTCATTCCAGTAAACCTTGTGCCTAAGTTACATTTTTCTAAGGTGTTTTTTAGAAAGACCCAAGAGACTTTGTCAAATGCTTTTTTCAGCCTTTCGGGCCATAGCCATGGATGGTAATTTTAGTCTTTTGGCTTTTTCAAGGACATGGCAAAAAGTCCTAATGTTGTTTGAGGCTAAGCATTCTTTCACAGAGCCTGTTTGAGATGGGTGTGTTAGTAGTGGAAGGACTTTTTCAAAATGGAGTGCCAATATTTTGGTATATATTTTATAATCTGTATTTATTAATGAGACAGGTCTGAAGTTTTTTGCAACCAGCGGATCTTTCCCTTCTTTGGGAAAGATGACAAAATGCGTCTCTGAGAACGATCCACTAATCTTGCCTGTGGAGTCAAAGGTTTTGAAGAGTTTCAGGATGTGGGGCAATAGTATCTTTCAGTAGCTGTGATTGAAACATGCAAGAAAGCTGTCTGCACCAGGGGCTTTTTTTGGTTTTAGGGATTTGATAGCTGTTGTGACCTCATCTAATATGATGGGTTTATTAAGGTATTCTCCGTCCTCTTCTGAGATTGTGGTGAGTTGAAGGGACTTTAGAAAGGTTTTACAGGCTTCTATATTTTTGTTATTGTCTAATTTAGCAAGGTTGTATAGTTGGGAGTAGAATTTGTGGAATATGTCCAAAATTGTAGTAGGGTCTGTTTGTGGCTGTCCGTTTAGATCTTTAATGGCAGTGATATTTACGTTTTTGTTGTTGTTCTTAGTTAGGGTGTGGAGTCTCCCAGCTTTGTTGTGTTCTAAAAAATATTTAGATTTATTTTCGTTGGATGAAGTGCGTGCTCTTTCGCTTAGAATTTTGTTATTTTCTTGTTATATTATGTCAGGATTAAGGTCCTTGGGTCTGTTTTTTTAATGATTGGACTTGTTTTTCTAGCTTATTAGGTTTAGAGTTTAGTATTTTATTTTTATTTGCCATTTAGCCAATCATTTCTCCTCTAATGGTGGCTTTCATAGCGTCCCATTTAGTGCATTTGTCAACTTCTGAGTGGGTGTTATCTTCAAAAAAGTTGGATATTGCATGAGTAGTTGAGTTTTTGAAGGTTGAGTCTTTGAGAACCTTATCATTCATTCTCCAGAATTTCAATGAAGGAGGTGTTGGAAAGGTTCGCTAATGAAGAAGTAATCAGTCCTAGATAGTGAATTGTGTGTTTGTGAATAGAAAGTGAATTCACTTCCTGTGGGATTTAGGAGTCGCCAAATATCATTTAAGTTGTTGTCTTTAATTAATTTGTGAGCTAAAGTGTGTGATCACGTGGGCCTGTATGTGTATTGTGACAGCCTGTCGAGAGTGATGTCAAGAGGTAAGTTAAATGTCCTGCTAAAAGAAATTTGTTGTTTGGCAGGATTTCAAGTAGTCTACGGTGAAGGGTTGACCAGACAGGTAATCTGTAATTAGAGCATAAAGATTTGCATTATAAAATGTGAAGTTATTTTTAGTAATTTTGGAGATAAGCCACCTTCCTTGGTCATCGTGAGCAGTAGTTTGGAGCTGGCAACCTGATTGTCTTGAATTCAAGCTAAATACACAATTTTTGGGGGTACTGTAGTGGAGCAGGCATAATCAGAAATCCATGTATGTTGCATACTGCAAGCTTCTGTTAAGCCGGCTCTGGTTTCCTGGAGTAGGAGGATATCACTTTTCAGTTTATGTCAGTAGTCAAGGATTTTTTTCCTTTTAACGGGGTGATTTAGTCCTTTGGTGTTTAGGGAAACAATTTTAAGAGATACCTGAGATATGTTATGAGCGGAGATACGATTATGGACCCTGTATGATTAGATAGGGATTCTCTATAGGAGAGAAGGGGAATGCTAGGTAAAAAGAATAGGAAAGTAAGAAAATGGAGCACAAGGTGCAAGCTGTAGTAGGTATTTCTAAGATGAGTGATAGTATTGAACCAATCATCAGAAAGGTCAAGTGAAACCTCCATTTTATAAACAAAGATCTGAAAAACAACCATGACCCCCCACCCAGCCGAACTTACCACCCTCTCCCCAAAGCACAAAAAAGAGCAACGGAGGCCTTGGAGCAAAGAGGACCGCGGCTGGAACCCTGGGAGCGGACACAAGCAGAATTACATTAATGAAAAAAGAATATTGTGAAACACCCATGAGAAGGATCAAAAACATCTGAACAGCTTGCTGTAGTAGTGTCTAAAAGTGGTAAATTACATATGTAAGCCCCTAGTTGACAATTAGTTTTGGAGCGTCTCCAGAGAAGTGTAGAGAACAGAATATGTATCTGCAAAACACAATAAGAAAATCAGCTTTAAATTAAGACCAACCATACTTTTCTGACAACTGAGTTAAAACGTACATAGTTGAAAATGGCGTGCGAGACAAATGTCAGGTATATACATACTGTAGAGGAAGGATTGTCATATCATTGTATGGTAGCACAGTATACATAACCCAGTGTGCTAAACCTCAGAACATTTACTGAATTTTGAATGTTGAATGTTGGGAAATAAATAGAATACAGCAATATACTACTTAGGAATAAAAAAAATATAGGGGGTCATTTTGACCTTGGCGGTCTTTTTCCAAGACTGCCGAGGGACCGCCGTGCGGTAGACCGCCAGTGGTGGCAGTTTGCCGCTCGGCCTATTATGACCGTTGGCAGCTCTCCATCCTTTTACGGACAGAGAGCCGCCAACAGCCATACTGGCGGGCGGCGGGGAAGTGGAGGTTTCTCCACCTCCACCGTCACGCCAACAGAACCCCGCCCAGTGAATCACGTCCTGTGATTCGGCGTAGGCGGTGTTCTGTTGGCGGTGTGGTGTCGGCGGAGCAGCCCCCATGGCTCCTGTCCCCTCCCGGAGGATCGTCGGACCAGGTAAGTCGATCGTCCGTGAGGGGAGGGGGGCGAGGGGTGTTGTGTGTTGTGTGCGTGCATGGGGGTGTGCGTCTGTGTATGTAGAGGGGGTGTGTGAGTGCGTGTATGCTTGCAGGGGTGTTGTGTGTTTGGGAATGGGTGCGTGTATGTTTGTAGGTATGTTTGTATGGATGTGTGCGTGTATGTTTGAATGTGGGTGTGCGTGTCTGACTGTGTGTGTGGATGTTTGCATGTATGTCGGTGTGTGTGTGTTGGTGGTGCCTGCATGCGTGTCGTGTGTGTATGAGAGATCTTATGTTGGGGGTCGGGGTGGGGAGGGGGGTCCTGCCACCTTTGGGGGGTGGCAGGGGTGGTGGGGGGGTAGGGGCGGGAGTCGGGTGGGGGGTGGTGGAGACCCCTATCAGTGCCAGGGAAGGAATTCCCTGGCACTGATAGTGCTTACCGCCATGGATTTCATGGCGGTTTCAAACCGCATGAAATCCATGGCGGTCAGCCGGGTCCAAATACCGCCACGGTATAGTGACGGCTGCCGGGCTGGAGACCCTGGTCTCCAGCCCGGCGGTCGTCTCCGCCCTGGCGGGCGGAACGGAGAACCGGCGGGTGACCATTGCGGTAACCGCCATGGTCATAATTAAAAAAAAAAAGACCGCCAGCCTGTTGGCGGTCTTACCGCCGCTTCTCCGCCTTCTGCCAGGGTCGTAATGACCCCCATAATGCCTAAAAAGGAATACATGGAACGATGATAAGATATTGAGCAAAGATAAGTGTGACATTAGGTTATCTGATATTTGGTGAATGAAGGATTTTAGTTCTCTTCGTTCATCAAAAATATGCATTTCGTCCTCAAAGATGGCTCTTAGATTTGCCGGCCCAATGAAGGAGAAAGAAATGTTTAGGGATTTAAATTCTGAGCGTAGAGGCAAGAATTTTTTTCTTTGGTTCACGGTCGGTTTTGCGTAGTGTTGTGAAATGCCAATTTTGTGGCCTTTCCAGGTGAGGGTCTTTATTTTTTTCATATGTTCTAGGATCATTTCCATGTGTTAGTATCTTAGAGGTCAGAAGATAAGGGCCCTTGGTTTATTGATGGTGGATGAGGTGTAGGTTGGGATCCGGTGTGCTCTTTCTGTCTCAAAGCATCAGTTGAAAGATAGTTCAAGCAGCGAAAGCCGGTAATTTTAGGAGGGAAGGGGACGGGCAGGAAGCACACTCACACTCATTCATTCACACATGCACGCACATGCACATCCATTCACAATACTCATCAAATATTCAAACATACTTGCATGTACCATTCATTTAAAAAAACACACACACACCCTTACCTTCAGCTCTGCCTCGGAGGTCCCAGGAGAGTTGGGGCTGCTGCCTTCCCTCACTGGCTGACTTCAGGTCAGCCAGTGAGGGAAGGCAGAAGTCCCAGCCTCGTCACAGAGTGGGATAGGATCAGTGAGACTGCTGACCCCACCCCACTCTGTGACGAGGTGTCACTGATTGACACTCGCCCTGGATGCTTCAGGGCTTAAACCTGAAGAGCCCAGGTCGGAGTCAATGGGTGACAATTCCCCTCCTCACCAAGGGGAAGGGCCTTGAGGCACCTTTGCTATGCTGAGGAGGTCATGCCCATCGGAGCTGTGACCTCTTCAGTCCAGCAAAGATCAGCTCAGCCAGCCAGGAGCCTGCTCAAATCACGCATGTCTCACTCCTGGCTGCCTGATCTGAAAATGAAGAGTGCCTGACAGGCTGACCTTTGCTCAGCCTGACAGGCACTCTTCATGAGGGGCAAAAGGTGGAGGGGGGCGTGGCCCCCGGCCCTAAAGGATGGGCCACGGCTGAGTTCAAGGACCTGCAGGAGCCAAGATTCCAGAAGGACACAACAAGATTTGTTGTTATTTTCTGTTTCGTTTGGTAAGCTGAAAATTCTAAGGTTGCCTCTTCTATTTCGATCTTCCAAGGCTGCTATTTCTTTTTCTAGTAAGCTCATTTTCTTCATCATCAGTGCAGTGCTTTTACTAGTGAAGTATTGGTTGTCCTCAATCTTGCTTATCCTAGATTCAGCTTCTTTCATACGAATCGCCAAGGCTCGTACACCTTCTCTGAGACCTCCCATTTCTGATTGTAGGATCATGATGTTTGCTTTCGTTTACTGGGTTAAATCATGTAGAACATTGAGCTTCAGCAGTATGGTTTCCAGGCTATTTGATAAATCTTGTTTCCCTTTTATTGGGGATTCTAGTGATGGATGGTATTGTTTGGATCTTTTTTGGCATGTTTTTTTTTCTTTAAAGTCTTTATGGTCCTTTTGCCCCTTCAGCTCTTTTTCAGCATTGGTTGTAAGATAACTATTGTTAAATAGAGCATGTGTATGAACGTGTATGGGCTGTTTACTGCAGCACTGAGAGGATGTGTTGTCCAGCGTCACTGGTTAATTCTGGCTTCAGCACAAATGGTGATGCAGAGCGTGGATCTATTTGCTTCCGGAGGCGTTTAGCTAGTAATTAGCGGTTTAGTGCGCTTGTAGTGTATAGAGATTGTACAGATGAGAGCGTTTGTGAAGAGTTGAGCAGCATTGGTAATGGTTGCAGTAGAAGTGCAGGCAATGTCCAGGCAACACACAAAGTTAGATTTTGTTCATTTGTAGAAACATGTGCATATACACACTGACAAAATGCTAGCTGTTTAAGGAATAAGATGGTTGAATTATAGAGGGTCCCGGATTAATGGTATGTACTTGTTGCAAATAGATCCTGTTTGAGGAAGACTGGATAAAGCTGGATATTGCTGGAGACTGAATAATGAGACTGGGTAGTGCTGCAGCAAACATGATGGGTTGCACAGGGCAGTCATTGCAGGTAAACCACGGACATAGGAGAGCCTCGGAGAATGTTCCAGAAGAAGCTGAAGGTGAGTTTTCCTGTATGGTGAATCCGGTCAGAAATAGTCAGTTTGGTTGGTGTTGCTGGATTTTATAATTTGAATTGTATCACAGAGAATGTAATTCGGTCATTCGCATTGTACATATTAAAGGAGGTGGGTGCTAAGGCAGGAGTGTATCGCAAGAGTAAGAGCCATTACTGTGGGTCACATCACTGTAGATGCACAGTAAGAGAGAAAAAATGCTTAGGAAAAGAGTTCATGCGGCTTAACAAAGAAAACAGTGCATTCTTGCATATAGTTTTGAATAAGCGGTAAAGCAGCTTGAGGACATACTGCACTTTGTGGTGAAGGAGGTCGTAAATCACAGAGTGGAGATGGGCGCCATCTTGATGGGCCATTACACGCATCACTGACAGGCTCGGAGTTTCATTGCCAGGTAGAGTCAATCCTGTCTCTTAATTTCAGTCATATCTATGAGGCAGAGGTCGGAAGTGGTCACGACCTGGTTTCCCGACCTAGTCAGCCTTCATTGGGTATCAAAAATGTTTGAATACTTCCGCTTGGCTCTGGAACTCAACTACTACACACCCATCTTTGTCAGGCTCTAGCCACGCCCCCTCGTGATGGCAGTTTAGAGGTAAGATTCTATGTCAGGACCAGAGGCTCTGATTATTCTTGTCTTTCCATGCTTTATGTTTTCAGCAGCCAATCAGAAAACCAAAATAAAGACATCACTTCCCATGACACAGTACAACTTGACCCACCAGACCCTAGCCCTATACAAACCCCTTAGGGATACAACGCCTCCTCTTTCTTTGCTGCTTCGCAGCCAGTTAAGTGCCATTGTTTATTATACTAATTACGGTGAGGGGGGGTAACAAGCGTTTTTACATTTTTCACCCTCCCGCACCGAACGTCCGCTGCCTTTATACTGCTCAATTGTTTTATTGCAGTAATTTGTACCTCTGGAGGACGCTTCGATCGGACGCTTCCGATCTTGTTCAGCGCCCGCATCGCTACATTCTGGGAGTGCTTATCCTCCCACCAAGGGTTTTTCTTAACCCTCGCATTTCTCATTGGTGGAGCGGGAGCGAGGAGAGCAAGGACATCGCGTTATGCTTGACGCGGTGTCCTCTTTCTATTTTGATGTTTCCCGATATTGCACACCTGCGCGATTCGGCTGACTCCAGTCAGCATTGTTCTCGGGGGGCTCAGAACACGTGAGGGACACCTGTATACGTCTCTTCAAGGAATTTGCCGGCTCTCCAACCCACACCCACTAGGCTGTAGCTGTTGGGCTGTAATAACTATAATTGGGCTCTGCCTTATTGAATTACCACAGTGTTGGTGGATTTTTCTGTGTTCCTCTAATTTTAAGCAGGCCTCCCTCCACACTTTACATCTGGCTTGGGGTTTTCCTGAGCATTGTAAGCCTGCTTGGAAGACTGTCAGCAACTCCTCCCCACTTCAATGGAAGTTATTATTGGCAGATTTCTCTAACCTTTACATTCTTACCTTTTGTGACCTGTTATTGTCCATCATGGCTGTTTATGAAGGAGACTCTGGGGAAGGTACCTTTTATGATGATCCTGTGGGGTCGTTTGAGCAAGACTTTGTCTATGCTCTTGATGCTGGTGTCAGACACACTTTCAATGTAGCCTTGGCCCAAGCTATACAGCCAATTAAGCATCACTTACTGGGTTTCGCTGAGCAGCAGGGCTGAATCCCACATTCTCGCAGCCAGGAAGAGCTGCCCTTTTCGCAAGATCTCTCTAGCTCAGTCTCCAATACAAATCCTCATCAAGCTGACATTGAACAACTTATAAAATCCTTGGCTACGGAACACAATTACTCATCTTCACAATCGCTTCATCCAAGAGATGAGAATAAAGAATGGTCTTTGCTCTTTTTACCAGGGCCGGATGCTACAGAGGGCAAGCCTTCGGCCTTAAAGGATGCTTACCTGACCATTCCTATTTTTCCTCTTTATCGGAGATTCCCTCAGATTCCCTCAGGTCATATGGCAGGGCCGTTGTTACGAATATAAGGTTCTTCCTTTCGGCCTGTCTTCAGCGCCTTGGGGCTTCACAAAGGTGATGCGCCCCATTGCGGATCACTTTCGGGCCAAAGGGGTACGTCTGCTCATATATCTCAACGATCTTATCATCATGTCTCAATGCCCTCTTCTTATACTGACCCATCTAGAGTGGGTGATATCTCTCTTTCAGGACTTGCATTTCATCATCAACAGTCAGAAGTCCATTCTGGTTCCTTCTCAGAGGCTAGAGTTTCTGGGCTTTCAATGGACTCTGTCCTAGCTCAATTGGTTCTTCCTTCCTCCAAGTTCCACAACACAAAAAAGGAGTTGAGGTCGATGTTGTCCAAACAGATGGTATCATTGAGGTGCCTAGCACGGATGGTGGGCCTCCTTTCCTAATCCATCCAGGCTATGTTTCTGGGTCTCCTCCATTATCGGGCTCTTCAACATCTGAAGATGTCCTATCTCTATAAGGGCCTCAGCTGTCTGCCCTCATTCCCCTCTCATCTGAAGCCAGGACCGAGATCCAGTGGTGGCTCAATCATATGGATGCTTTGAAAGGCAGAGCGATCTTTGTCTCGTCTCCGGAGATCGTGCTCAAATCCGATGCCAGCTGCTGGGGCTGGGGAGCTCGCTGTGGCTCAATAGTTGCTGGGGGTCGTTGGTCAAGAACAGAGCTAGCTCTTCATATTAATTGCTTGGAAGCCTTGGCAGGTTCTTTTGCGATTTGCAGCCTCTCCCTGGAGAAGTCAAATTGTTGCATCCTTCTCCGGATGCAAAACATTTCCGCAGTCCGTTATGTCAACAGGCTGGGCGGGACAAGATCTCAGGACTTATGCCACTTTTGCCTTCAACATCAGATTTCAGTAGTGGCAGAGTATCTCCTGGGTCAGAGCAATACAGTAGCTGATTGGCAGTCTCGTTACTTTCGAGACTTCAGTGATTGGAGACTTCGTCCAAGAATATTTCACTCTCTCCAACGCCTGTGGGACCCTTTCTTGATAAACTTCTTTGCGTCTTGCATCAATCGGCAGTTGGATTGATTTTTCAGTCTGTGCCCAGATCTGGAAGCTCAGGTGACCAATGCATTTCTGCAGGACTGGTCTTAGTTCCGGGGATATGCCTTTCGTCCATCCATGATGATCCCCAGAGTTCTGACTCAAATGCGTTGTCAGAGACCGGAGTTGGTGCTTGTGACCCCCCCTCTGGAGGGTTTAGGCCTGGTTTCCTATAGTTCTAGAGATGACTTGTTCTTTTCCAGTGATACTTCCGCATTGTTGGAACCTGTTGCTAGACCGGATGGGCCTTCCCCATCCTCTAGTGCAATCACACTTTCTGACCCTGCTGGCCTGGAGAATTTCAGGGAACAATGGTCTCTCCCAGGACTTTTGCGCGAATCTCATGATTTCATCACAAGATCCTAGGCTTCTAGCACTCACAAGCATTACGCATCCACTTGGAAACATGGATACATACTTGGTGCGGTGAATGATGTGTTGATCTGTACTCAGCAGATTGTTCTATGATCCTAAATTACTTATCTCATTTGACAGCTTCAGGTATGGCCTACAGATCTGTTAATAATTACAGGTCGGCCATCTCAGCAGGTCAAGTTCCCATCAATGGTAAACCTGTTGGCGAACTTCCGACTGTGGGTAAACTTCTTTGTGGAATTCATTTTTCTAACCCTCCTTAACCGCACTTTTCTGCCCTTTGGGATGTAAATATTGTCTCACATTTCTTAGAATCCTGGCCGGCCAATAAGTACCTTTCCAGGAAGCAGCTCTCCTCTAAACTTATTATGCTGTTGTGTTTGGTATCTTGTAAATGAGTTTCTGACATAAAGGCATCAGATCTGTCAGGTAGTTTTTTCCCCTGAAGGGGTATCCTTTACTATTACTTGCTGTACTAAATATAATTCTAGGTCTGTGTTTTATCCTAGTTTCACAGATAATTCTAAGTTGTGTGCTGTACAATATTTAAAAGATTGTGAGATGAGTACAGCCGAATTTCGCTCTGACTTGGGCGGTCAGTTATTAATTTCTTTCCTAAAGACTTTCTGCCCAGTATCTTCAGCCACCCTGGTTGGATGGATGAGGTGGCTTGGCTTATAAGTGGCTTATAAGTGGGGTGGGCATTGATACCTTCTAAGGCTTTTTCTTTAGGATCTCGCATAGAGGACATTTTGTGAGTGGCTGGCTGGTGGTTTGAGCCCACCTTTAAGGCCTTTTACTACAAACCCATTTTAGATATTGCAACGATTGTTCTCGATCAGCTCTAAACTAGCATAATCGGAGCCTCTGGTCCTGGCATAGAATATAAAAAACTCTAGCTTTCGTGTCAATAATTTTTCAATTCTAGTAAAGAAACGGAGGCAAGGATTATCCCTCCCTCGGAAAAGTGTTTTGTATATTGTGTCTCACAGGTTATTGATCTGTCTTGATTACATGTTGATTTCCTTTTCTTACACTCCCTTTTTGAAATGATATTGAAATGTCAAAGTGTATAGTGCAGAGTTTATGGCTCGATTTATTTGTTTATGCTTAGGCAATAAAGACAAGTGTCTCCTGATTCTTCTGAATTGACATCACTCCTGTCATCTGAAATCTCCGTCTCAGACTCTGTCCCGTTGGTCCCTTAGCTGGTTGGATTTTTGGTGGTCCTGTTGAAGTTCCTGTATGGTTTGCAGTTTTCCCTCTGTTGGGGATTGTTCTTGAAACTTTTACTTTTATTTGGACTCATGCAAAGAAAGAGGAGGCGTTACATCCCTAAGATGTTTATATAGGGCTAGGCTCTATGGTGGGTCTTGTGGTATTGTGTCACAGGAAGTGATGCCTTTGTTTTTCGGATTGGCAGCTGAAAAATGAAAGCATGGAAAGAGAAGCATAATCCTCACCTCTGTGTCCTTAATAGAATTGAAAAATTCTTGACGCGAAAGCTAGACTTTTTTTTATTCCAGCAGGCTGCTTGGAACAAAGCATGCAATAGAGAACACCTGAGGGGAGTAGCCTGGTGACAAGAACATCCACAATAGTCAAGGTATCAAAATATTGGCAATGAGAAGCTACTCAAGAATAGCTCAAAACTGCAAAATTTTCCTTCTGTGTTATTTTCTGTGAAGCCTCCATCTTGCCTTTCGATTACTATTCCACAACCTTATGGCAACTGATGTGACATGGAATGAGGTACATAACCGCTATGAAGCCAAAGAAGTAGCCAGTTTTAGAGGTTTCCACTAAGAATGCCCAATAAAAGCCAGAAAAGCCTGCGTTTTATGCCAGATTTTCAGGATATACAAATAACAAAATGTACATACCTGGAACCTAAATGGAATTAATTTAAGTTCTAAGTTGGTATTCCGAAAATTCTGCATAGATAAAGACCATATGGGTCCTACGTGAGCCTCAAATCCTCATGGTCCAGGTGGGTTTGCTATACTTAGATTCTGAGGATCTCAGGCAATGATGTAGAGGTGACAGACAGAATGTGTCTATGTTATGTTATTTGGATTTGTAAAGTGTGACTTATCACCCAAAGGGTATACGTACCCATCAGTGTTTAAGCAGGGTAGCTGGATGGGCCTTAGACAGTACTGTGACACACATGCCAGAACCAAAAAACCGGCCACCCAAAAGGGAAATGAGGATCCCAACCCAAACAGCAAGGGAGTTGGAGAATGGCAAATGGAAATTTAGCAAAATCTGTAGTCAATGAAGTGCCTCATTTACTGGGAGCTCAGGGTTCTGGTGCTGTAACAGAGGGACAAAAGTCACAGTTTCAAAGATCAACTGAAGTTCCCCCAAAGCTCAGAGTGTTAAGGGGTTAAATCCTGTGGTTGGCCCTGCAGTGCTTGACAGCCCTGCATTTTAGAAGACTGGCTGAAGGCATGGTTTTCCAGTGGAGGAGGGGGTACTCCTGGACTGGTTTGCATTCACTGATCTATACAGAAAGTAAAGGTTCTCCAAAGTTCCTCTTGGTCACAGAATTGGGCAATACAGATTCCCACAATGGTGAAGAGGTGTGTAATCGTCTTTATTACTGAGTGAATATTCTGCTGTTTGCCACTAGAATGTAGAGTGAGTACCCAGTGGTGCAAATCAAAGAGACAAGCAGAGATGCGTCAGAAGACATAGTCCCTCTGTGTCTAGAGCAAATCCTTCCTATAGGGCAGATACAGTTCATGCATATGAGGTTTGCTGTAGGTCAGGTGGGCTGCTTAAAGTTATTCCTGGTATCCTTTCAGACTTTTTCTTTGAGTTGTCCTCCATGTAGCTAGCAGTGAGCAGAGACTTCTGCTTGTCATTGAACTCAGGGAATCTCCTCTCATCTCAGAAGGGTTGAGTAACATGTCTTTCAGGAAGGGCAAGACAGGTGAGTTTCTCCTTGACACCAAGACAGGGATTGATTCCTGGTAAATCGGTCCCATCTTAGCTGATGCTGCAAATCTTCACAGAGAATGTGAGGTGTGTACAAGGCACTGGCTTATGGTGTCTGTATCTATTAGCCACTGGGGTCCTTCCTGATGTTTTGCTGCTTAGTGATGGAATCTAAGCAGAACATAAAACAAGTTCCTAAACACCTAAACAAAAACATTTCAAAATAAAATAATTGTGTGCCCAGACTAACCAGGTGAAATATTTGAAACGTATCATCTTTTTTCAGAGGGCCGAAATTGATCTAAATCATAGCAAAGTTATTTAGTCCAAATGTTTGTTGGATATAATGCAAACATGGCAGGCTGCAAGAAATATACAGAGGAAACTCTATTGATATATGAGAATGGGTAAAGGGAAGTGAAAGGGCTGCAGATGTGTGTTACTGTTACTTATGTTTGGGTTATCCCACGAAGGTGCAGCGGTCTTCTTTCTGTTGAAATACAGAAAAGTGCACTCAATGTTTAAAAAGGAGTTTGTAATGTGTGGAAAAGATCACTTTTGAGTAGAATTCGAATGAGTAAAGTATTATCTCTTTTAGAGGTTTTTATTTCAAAATTTGCACTCTCTGTGTTTTTTGAGGGAGATGCAAAGGAGGATAGTTTGACTTGTGTTGTCAAAAGAAAGGCCATATTTGTCTTCGATTAAGAAAGGAAAGAGTGGTGCCCCCCTTGTCCTGTGCACGGATTTTCCAAAAGATTGTGGTTATTTATTTCCTGAAACATTAGTGACATATCAGTATAATGTGTCTGTTTACCCTGAGCCCTCAATTGCTTTGTTTTCAAGTTTAGGTAGGTTCTACTTAAGAAAGATGGTATTAAACCAAATGTGGATGAGATGCAGCAGTGTGGGTGCAGAAACATTTACATCTACAAGGAAGACCAAAGTCTCCCAGAACTTTTGAAACAATTTATTTCATTAATATAGAATATTGCATTGGAGCAGAATAAAAGCACATAAAAACACTTATACATACAATCATAAAATCATCAGCTGTAATTCATTATAAAAACATGGCACCTGCAGTTTACATATCATCATCGTTTCGCTCACATCAAGTATAATGAATAAGAAAAAACATTTATCTTAAAATTATCAGACAAATGACATTAAAAAAGGGGCATGGGCCATGAGGTCAACAATAATACCACTATTAGATTGCATAATACACGTGGCTTAAAAATCACACTGATTTTAAGAGGATTAATATGCATACACGCAGAGTCTAAAATTCCATAAGTTCTTCAACAAATACATGTCAAAGGACCATTAGCCAAAGGGTAAGCTCTTCAGCAGAAACATACAAGGGAGGCCAAGAATTTTTACCTGAAAGTGCCTAGTGCTATTTTCACCAAAACAAAAGGTCATACCTGTAGGAAGCTGGCTCTGTATATGCTATATTAAAATGAGATATAGGCCCACATTTTGAAATTGGCGGTAAAAACCACCTACCGCCACCGCGACCGCCGCCAAAAGACCGTTGCCGTGGCTACCAGCCGTCCGCCATATTATGACCACAGCTGGATTCCTGCCACAAGAAGGGCGGAAATATGGCTGTGGCCATAATGGCGGATGGCGTTAAGGTGGCGCTGCTACCACCAACAGTGCTACACCAGTAGACTGCCGCCAGCCGTATTAGGACAAATAATACGGCCTGGCAGTGTTCTGCTGGCAGGCACTGCTGGCGATAGCAGCGCTCCTGCTGGAGGACGCCCTGAATACCGGTAAGTCGGGTCTCCGACAGAGTAGAGGGGTGGGGGGTGTTGTGTGTGTGTGTGGGGGTGTGTGAATGTTTGTGTGTGTGTGAATGCAGGTTTGTGTTGAGTGTTGATTGCGTGTGTGCATGTATGAAAGTGTGAGTGCATGTATGTTTTGAAATGGTAATGCAGGTCTGTGTGTATGTTTGGAAGTGTGTGCAGATGTGTGTGTGATTGAATGTATGCATGCATGTATGTATGTTTGAATGAGTGTGTGTATCTGTGTGTGAAGGGGCCGTGGATGTAGGCGGTGTGGGGGGGTATTTGGAGAGGTAGGGGGTTATTTCTAGTGGTGGGGGTGTGGGGGACCCCTATCAGGACTTCCCTGTCACTGATAAGGCCTACCGCCATGGTTTTTGTGGCGTTACGGAAGCCATGGTGGTAGGCAGGGTCATAATCCCGCAGGCGGCACGATGGCGGCCGCCGGGCTGGAGATGGTTATCTCCGGCCCGGCGGGTCCTACCGCCATGGCGGTCGGAGTGGTACATTGGCAGGTTGGCTTCAGCCAACCCGCCAATCTCATAATTTTGTTGGCGGTACTACCGCCACATTATCGTTGACCGCCGGGGTCATAATGACCCCCATAGTGTGCACAGAGTCCAGGGGTTCCCCAGAGGCTTGACAGAGGCATTAATACATAATACTAATGCTCTATTTGTGGTTGTGTGGTCGAGTAGTTAGGCTTATCAGAGGGTAGTGTTAAACATTTGTTGTACACACACAAGCAATAGAAGAAACACACATTCAATGACTTAACTCCAGACCAATAGGATTTTATATAGAAAACACATCTTTTGTTAATTTATTTCTTGAACCACAAGATTCAGTTTGCAGGTAAGTACATTACATGAAAGGCACTTTGCATAGGTAAGTTCAGGACTTTGAACCAAATTGAAAATACATACAATTTTCTTTATAATGGCAAAAAGCTATTTTAAAAGTGGACACTGCAATTTTCAATAGTTCATGGGGGAGGTAAGTAAAGCACAGTTTATGAGGTATGTAACAAACTTACAGGTTTAGTCTCCGGGGCATAGGTAGCCCACCATTGGGAGTTCAAGATGACCCCAAGCACCCAGCACCAGCAACACGGGGCTGGTTAGGTGCAGAGGTCAAACAACAGCCAAAATAACGTGGGCCACTATAGAGACAGGGGGTACTCCGGTTCCAGTCTGTTTGCAGGTAAGTACCTGCGTTGTCGGAGGGAGGACCAGGGGGGTTTACAGGAGCACTTGAGGGGTCCCAAGTAAGCACCAATCCCACACCCTCAGCGGCACTGGGGCAGCCGGGGCCAGAGTGCAAACAGGGTGTCAAGTTTTCAATTGAACTCTATGGGGGGACTCCCGGGGTCACTTAGGCGCTGCAGGCAAGGTACAGGGGGGCTTCTCGGGCAAGCCACCGACTGGATAGGGAGAAGGGCTGCCTGCTGGTTGTAGCTGCACTGGTGGTCGGTTTCTCTCGAGTCTGGGGGCTGCGGGTGCGGTGCTTCTCAAGGCGTCAGAGATCTTCATCCCAGGCAGTCGCGGTCAGGAGGTTCCTCGGGATTCCCTCTGCAGGCGTCATCGTGGAGGGGTGGAGAGGTCAACCCAGGGTGGATATTCAGTCTGAATTGCCTTGGGATCCTCTCTGGCTAGTTGGGCCACCTGGACACGGGCCGTGGGCGTTGGTTGCAGAGTGGTTTAGGACTCATGCTTCTGGAGTGAGGTGGGAGTCCTTTGGAAGTAGATTCTTCTTCCTTCTTGTTGGACAAGTTCGCTGTCCACTGGAGTTTCCTCGTCCTCTGTGATGCAGCCAGGCTTTTCAGGGGTCGCTGAACCTGCAGAACGCATTGCTTTTCTTTTTCAGCTTTTTAAAGCAGGATACGGGCCGGTAGGGCTGAGGCCAAGTCAGTTGTTGTCTCCTTCTCTTCTCTGTGGGGTTGTCAGCTCAGCAGTCCTTCTTCTTCTTCTGAGGTCGTCAGGAATCTGGTGAGATGGGTTCAGGGAGGCCCTTAAATCTTAGTTTTAGGGGCGTGTTAGGGTCAGGGGGCAGTGGCCAATGGCTACTGTCCCTGAGGGTGCCTACACCCTCCTTGTGCCCACTCCCTTTGGGGAGGGGAGCACATTCCTATACCTATTGGTCCTTATCATCCAAAGCAAGATGGAGGATTCTGCAGGGAGGGGGTCACCTCAGCTCTGGACACCTTAGGGGTGGTCCTGGCTGGGGTGGTCACTCCTCCCTGTTTTCCCTAATTTCCCCGCCGGACTTGCTGCCAAAAGTGGGGCTTTGTCGGGGGCAGCTCCACTAACTGGAGTGCCCTGGGTCACTGTAATCTGAGGTTTGAGCCTTTGAGACTCACCGCAAGGTGTTACAGTTCCTGCAGGAGGAGGAGTTAAGCACTTCCACCCAGGACAGGATTTGTTTCTGACCACAGAGTGGCAGGCTGGCACAGACTGGTCCGTCCTACACTAGCAGTTGGGGTAACATACAGGGGGCATCCCTAAGATGCCCTCTGTGTGTATTTTTCAATAAATCCCACACTGGCAACAGTGTGGGTTTATTTTGCTGACAAGTTTGATACCAAACTTCCCAGTATTCAGTGAAGCCATTATGGTGCTGTGGAGTTCTTAATGACAAACTCCCAGAATATATACTCAGTATGGCTACACTGCACTTCCAATTTCTGAGAATGGACTTAGACACTGTAGGGGCATATTGATCATGCAGCTATGCCCTCCCCTGTGGTATAGTGCACCCTGCCTTAGGGCTGTAAGGCCTGCTAGAGGGGTGATTTACCTATGCCTCAGGCAGTGGTTTGTGGGCATGGCACCCTGAGAGGGGTGCCATGTCGACTTTGTCTTTTTCTCCTCACCAGCACACACAAGCTGCAAGGCAGTGTGTATGTGCTGAGTGAGGGGTCCCCAGGGTGGCTGAATACATGCTGCAGCCCTTAGAGACCTTCCCTGGCCACAGGCCCCTTGGTACCATTGGTACCTTTTACAAAGGACTTAACTGTGTGCCAGGGCTGTGCCAATTGTCCGAACAAAGGTACAGTTTTAGGGAAAAAACACTGGTGCTGGGGCCTGGTTAGAAGGGTCTCAGCACACTTGCAATCAAAGTTGGTATCAACACTAGACAAAAAGTGTGGTGGGGTAACCATGCCAACAGTGGCATTTTCCTACAATACCGCTTTCTGATAACTAAAGCGTTCTTAGTAAAGTTTAAAATTGCATAGCATATCCCTTTCAAAAACAGTTTTTGTAAAAACCCTAATGCTAGTCTTTGTTGTCCGATGTTTGCCCTATGTAACACAGCCAATATGAAGGCAGATCATGGGGGCAACTCATGCTGCCAAACGCATTGTCCAGGGAAAGCAACTCTAAAGGGGATCATGTTTAGCCTAAAATGTGTAAGATAGGAACAACAGATAGGATTTTTAATCCATAGTAAATGTGGTTCCATAGTAGAGACGGCTCAGACTTCCACATAGGTCTCAACTGTCTGCATTTTCTGCTCTCTCTGTAGTCTTTCACCACCAGAGCCTTGAGGAAGTGCTGCTTCACTATCTCCTTAACATTTCCCCCAAGGTTTTCTGGCTTGGAGAACATATATTCAAGTCCCAATCTATGGAACAAACTTTTAACATACCCAAGCCATGGTAGCTTCCCAGCATTATCTAAGGCTAAACAATCAGAAATGCATGTCCTTACCAGTCCCGCCTCTGGCGTTTGTCAACTTTTAATCCACAAAAGAAGTGGGGCCAATCCTATCAGGTCCTTAATGTATGGCAGGCCTAATTCCCCGAGGCATATAAAATTAGCTGTTTTTTTTGGCACTGCTAACATCCTGTGAGCGAAGCCGTTTTCAATGCCTTGTAGAGCATCTGCTTTACAGAAACTCCACAGTCCCGCACCATAGGGGGCAGCCGGGATGCACTGCGCTTTATACAAGATTAAAAGCACAGCTATTGGTTTATGTTTTCATTTTTGTGCAAAGCAAAAAACTGATTCAGGCTTCCTGCCCAGTTGTTGAGGTTTTGCCACCGTAAGGGATTTCCAGGAACATAAGGAGCAAAAAGTTATCCCCAAATAACTAAAGTCCCTTACCTATCCAAGGGAGCGTCCTCCCATTTTAAAATGCTTAGATTTAGTACCAGAGGGCCCATAATATATGACTTAGAATATTTAATGTTTAAATCTAAGTCCTCCTTGAACAAAATATTCCAATAATCTCTGAAGACCATTAGCTGTGAAGACCATCAGAGCAGCATCATCTGCATACAACAGAATTGGAATAGTCTACAGTATGTTCCCATTTTTGGCAAGTCGCTACCTAGTTTAATTTGATATTGGGTTATTCCATTTATATGAATCAAAAACTGGAAAGGGGCTAGAATGCAGCCTTGCCTCACTCACCTTAAGGAATCTATGTATGATGAGGTTTCACCTTGGGGACAATAAAGCCCTGTTACTTCAATGCCTTTCTAGATTAAGAAGTTGTAAATTGACCCCCATGCTCTGCATTATTTCCTATAGTTTTGCACAGTTTACTAGGTCGAAAGCACTCATTAGATCTATGAAAGCCATGTGCAACGCCTCCTTTTTTACATCACATACTTACTTCGTACGAGGTGCAGATTTAGCACTACCTCGACCGTGCCTATAGGGGGCCTAGATCCAAACTGTGTTATTGAAGGGTATTATTTTCATCTGCCTAGGTCTCTAATCGGGCCAGAATTACCCTCCCCAAAAGTTTTGCAGTTGAGTCAATCAGTGAGATTGTCCTGTCACGTGCTGGTGTTGATTTGTCACCATTCTTAAAAATGTGGACTATGACAGCCACTCTTCATGACTTCAGGATAGTGCCTGTAATTGAGCTCCTTAGGACATCTGTAAGCAACAGAGCCCATAAACGGGTGTTAGATTTGAAAAGGTCTCCCAGGACCTTGTCCTGTCCTGGCGCTTTCCCTACTATGCTTAGTAATATGAGAAAGGTGAGCGTCTGAGGGGTCAGTTCTAGATCCATTTGCCTGCTGTAATTGTCCTGGCACTGTGTACTGCTATTGTTTAGCTGAAATACTTTTGTGAAATGTTTCACCCATTCATCTTCCGAAATCAATGCTTTTACCTTTGGGTCATCTTGAATGGAAAAAAGGGGAGATTTATCACTTCCCAGAATTGACTGCAATCCCTAAGAGTTGCCACCTCAATTAAATTATCCCAAGATTTAGTTCCAATTTATTTTTTCCTTTCTTCTATGGTGTTCCTGTATTGGTGCCTAGCATCTTGGATATCAGATTGGGATTGTGGGTTTGATTTTAAAGCATGTTTCAGTTTCTTATGGGCAGCTGAGCAGGCCTTGTTAAAACGATGTGATGGGATCTTGTGCTTTGGGCTTTTTTTTATTAACTCGTCTGAAAGTGACCTACATAAGGATTTAAACTTCTTTAATATAGTGAAGTGATTCAAGATGTCCAT
Organism: Pleurodeles waltl; assembly: GCF_031143425.1. Lineage (NCBI taxonomy): Eukaryota > Metazoa > Chordata > Amphibia > Caudata > Salamandridae > Pleurodeles > Pleurodeles waltl. The sequence continues at coordinate 770,054,667 of NC_090449.1, read as the reverse complement.
TAAACAAGCCATTATTGAATTAGCATTTCCTTATATTATCCTTTGATTAAAATCGGTGGGCACAACATTACCCCACTTCACTCTCAGCCCCTTTTTCTTTGAGTATGTTGGCTTACTGCCTTTCTCTTCTGTGGCTCTTTTCAAGTGGCTTTTTAGGTTTAAGATCTCTATTATTGATTTTAAAGATTGAAAGCATTACAACGTCTCCCACCTACAACCATTGCCCGGTGGGGAGGGAAGTCAAGAAAGAGGGTGAAAGGGAAAGGGGGAGAGATATGGAAGGGAGAGACACCTCGTTTCAGCGATCTGCGGTCGTCATTCATTGGGCCCAGCAACTGTGTGTGCTATCAGATGGGAATCGTTTGTCAGGGGTAAGTATGTTGGTTCAATTAGGAGGATCTACTGTCCTTGTCATCCATAGGATGCGGAGGTAGGATGGGCAGGTTAGATCCCTAAATTTCTCTGACATATCTCTAATAGCTGGGCCCCATGTTTCAAGTGGGTTTTTAATGTAATAATTAATGGATTATGATCGCTCATGCATTTTGAGGCAAGTGAAATAACTTCTGTTGATATTAATATAAAATCAATTGTGCTTCCTGGGGAGCTTCCGTTATAAGTTGGAATATATGTAGGGGTAGGTTGGCAATTCCCAACTAAGGTGAAACATGAGAAGAGTAAATCATATTTTGCTATTAGAGTGTTCAGGGCTTACCCCAGCCTAGAGTGTTTATAAGCCGTACTATTCATGCTATCCTCTAAAAAGCCACATATATATCTGTCTTCCGATTTACATAAAGTAATATTAAAGTCCCCTACCCACATTAAAACGGCTCCCTATGCAAATACAAATGAAACTTTTCCAAAAAATCAGACAGTTCGTCAATTATATTGCACACCCGATGATCCATCAGGACATCGGGCTCCCGGGGACAAAATATTAACGAAACCAGGAAATACGGTGAAGGCAATTTTTGGGATATTTGTGCAAAGGGGAGCCTGATGGAAACAAAAGTTGCTAAGCTGCCCCTCACTCTCCCAGCTGTTGCGGCCAGTGCAGGTTCAGATAGTGCATCATAACCATCTATATAGAAGGGCTCAGTCATCCGTATTTCTTGGACTCATATAATATCAAAAGTGGTCACGAAACTTAGCCAGTCCAGATTTTCTAATTTTGACCTTGCCTCCACTATATTCCATGAAACCAACGTCAGTCCTTTTTCCTTGAGTTACTCAGCCAGTTAACCCTCCGGGCATACAAAATATAATTGTTCAAGTTGCCCCTAAACCCGTTTTTTGCAGCGAGCCAGTGCGCTGTCTTGTGCATAAGTTTCTCTGTATCTTCACTTTTCCCTGGGTATAGCATTGGAACATTTTCTAAAATCACCACATACCGTGAGCGCTCAGGAGGTAATTGGAGATTTCCCTCATGTGTACCAACTAAAGCGTCCACTTAATTTGTACCTCTTGTTCTAAAATCATTCATAGATGTTCCCCCAACCTTTGGTGGTCCCCTGACATTTGATGGTTCACCGGCCTTTGATGATTCATAGGAATACCAGTCTGCCGATGTTTGTTTCCAGGGGACCTATTATCCTTTTGGTTGCCTAAATTATTTGCAGATAAGACCCTCTATTGCGATCTTAAGTCTGCTTCTAGATTAGTAGAAACTACTGTCATAAGCACAATGGTGAGATTACTTAAAACTCGCACTAGCTCAGTTTTCATGAAGTATGTAATCTTTACTTCCATTTCTCACAAAAGTTATTTAAAAAGACACCCATTTTAACAAGGAAATAATCAAATTACTCTTTCTCCATTTTCATATGGCTGGTTATAGCTGCAGAGTTTTCTGGGTTTTGTGTAAGGCCTGCTGCCTGGCTGTTTTTCTTTTTCTTTTGACCGGTAGCTGATTTACTCTTGCTCTTGGGCTCATGTCTCTTTTTCGGTGGGGGAGGACTTGTTGATGGAGAAACCTCTCCTATTGCGCGTTCCTACACGGGGCCCTTTCACTGGGCCTCAGATGGTTTCCTTGAATTCGATGACAAGGGGCTATTGGATAGCTGTATAATATCTTGTAACCTTATCGGGGAGGAGTTATTAGTTTGACTTTGGACCCTTTCAATAATCACTATTGGCTCTGAAGATGGGCGTGGATAGTTAGTTTGTGATCACTGAGAAAGCTGATTGACACAGGTGTTGCCTGATATAGGGGCCATTTTCCATTTTCCCATTATAAGTTTTGTTATAAAAAGACTATTACCTCCTTTGGTGTTCCTCCCACATTTATTTTATTTTTTAAACTGTTTTTATTGTTTTTTTTATCCCAAAAATGAAAAAAAAGAAGTTAAGGAAAATCCAACAGTGACATTTAACGCTTGCACATTCCATATCATTGCGCATTATGCAGCAAGTGTATATAGAGGCATCACAGCAATGTTCATCAGCAATATTGCGTTAGGAGGTACATGAGTTCATACATTTGCCAATGAAGAATTAGGGAAAGTACAGAAAACATATGGATGATGGCCAGAGGTAGACCCATCGGCACGTTTTGAAGAAAGTGTCTAGGGAGTCGGTGACATGATCTGTGAATCTGGTGGGTGAGTTAAAAGGTAATCTCGCAGGGGTTGCCAGATACCTTTAGGTCTCTATGGGGGTTTGTAGCATAGCATAGATTTCACTAGTGGTGTCACAGTAAATCAAACTGTTTATGCAAGCCACCTGCCACATCCCCAGCAGAGGGCCAATTCTCATTTTTCTAGTATCAGTGCAATTGCCATGTATCTACGTGTCGCTAAGGGTACATCAGCGACATCTCCCAGAAGTGCCATCAGAGGGGCAGGATCTAAGTCAACATCTGTCATGAATGAGAGGTGTGCAAATATATAACCCCAGTATTGGTGAATAGGGGGGCAAAGCCAGGTCAAGTGGGCAAAGTCCACGTCGGGCCTACCACATTAGGGACAACTAGATGATCTGGTGGGGTCAATCTTTGCAAGCATTGCATGCGTAAGATACACCCGGTGTAGAAACATAAAGTGGGGCAGTTTATGCCAATGGTTCGGGAATATGAGCTTTGTTTGAGTACAGCAGTAATCCCAGACTTTATTGGGGAAGTCAGCAGGGGCCAGAGAATAAGAGGGAATACACAACCTGAACGCAGCATGTATCCGTCGAAGGAGTGGCTGTGTCAAATCTAGGGTCCCCAGTATGCACCAGGTCATGCCCGTTAGAGAAAAAATCATCAATCGTAGTGATATTAAATTTTAGGAGGGTGCGTTGGACCAGTCGTTCCTAGGTAGGTGAAATCCAGGGATTACTGGGCAATAGGAGAGCAGGACAGCAAAAAAGACCCATCCCCTGTAGTCGATTAAGTTTCTGCCAAGCCCAGCAGGTAGTAGAAAGCGGTTGTATGTCATCAGGGTCCTGCTTGATGCCTTTGGGAAGGAGGGAGGACAGGGTAATGGGATCGGCATGATCCCTCTAAGGCAGGATGTGAGCCACCCTGGCATCCACCCAGTGTGCAGCAAATTTGGTTTGGGCAGCAAGATAGTAAATTTGAAACTCGGGTACTTCCTACCCCCCATCATACGGCAGAACCAGGTTCACATACCTAATCCATGGCCGCAGTATTGGTGGGTAACAAGCCCCAAAGCTGGGCGAACAAGGAGTTGGTTAGCGGTACTGGACTATTTTGAAAAAGGTATAAAAAATGAATGAGTACAGTCGTTTTGATGATGTCCACTCGCCAAGCCAGAGAGGGAGGTAGCCTTAGCCATCTTTCAACCTGTGCAGTTAACTTCTCAATTGCCGACCCATAGTTCAGAGGGATCACCTGATCCCTGTCCTTATGTATAATATTAAACAAGTACTTAGCCATGTCCTCGCACCACTTGAGTGGACAGTTGCTGGATTCCACAGAAGTGGCAGGGGTGAGCAGAAAAAGCTCCTTTTCCGTCCAGTTGATATGCAGCCCTGAAAACTCTCCAAAGCGCAGAAATGAGAGGTTGGAGGTTGGAAATTGTATGATGAACAAATAATAAGATGTCGCCATGGTAAGTAGTAGTGAGCCATGCTTAAACCGTAGCCCATGCTGCATATGTTTGTCTTGCAAGTAATGGAACAAAGGGTCCATAGCAATAATAAAAAGCAAGAGTGACAAGGGGCACCCTTGTCTGGTTCCCTGAGCGATCAGGAATGCATCTATAAGTACCCCATTTACTCTTAAATGAGCAATTGGGTGGGAGTAGAGGAGCATGATGAGGGTTATAAATCCCTAGGGAGACCCAGTTTTTCCAGCACCGTCGAAAGAAAAGGCCACTCCATGGAGTCTGAGGCTTTCTCGGTATCCAGGAGTGCAACAACCTCGGGCACGGTGGGAGATATGTGGTTTATAACTGAAAAGACTGGGAAAAGATTGAAAGCTGTGGATTTATGAGGGACAAACCCCATCTGCGCTGGGAAAATGATCTTACTGATAAGTAATGAAAGCTGTACAGAGATGACTTTCGCTAAAATCTTATTATCAAAGTTTAATGAAGAGCGGGCCGATTTGAAGAGCACAGCTTGGGGTCTTTATGTGGCTTTAAAAGAAGTGAAAGTATCGCTTTGTGTAGTTTATGCAGACGTTCTACATGTTCAAGGGCCCCAGCATACGTCTCTAAAAGGTACAGGGTTAGTATAGGAATATATGCTTTATAAAAGGCACCTATGAGGCCGTCCAGGCCTGGGGCCTTGTTTCTATCTAATGCATCAATTGCCTGCCCAATCTTTTCAGTCCAAATTGGCTCACTGAGAAATTGGTGCTGTGTATCATCCACTCACACCATCGCCACCTCTTGTAAATATGTTGCCTTTGCCACACCATCCTCAGAGGGAGTGGAGGAGTAGAGCCTACCATAATACTGCAGCAGTGTTGTGAGTATGCTCTTGTTATCAGTGGTCCAGGGCCCTTGAAGTGTACAGCTCGGTTATATCAGTGGGATGTCGAGTTGGGCGCACAAAGTTAGCTAATGTTCGTCTGGGTTGCTTCCCCTCACTGTAGTGGCGAGCCCGCACATATTTCCCCAAGTAGGCAACCTCCCGCTCCGCCAATGAGCTGAACTTCTCCATCAGTTCTGAACATTGAGTGAGAAGTAGCCCCCCAGTCTGTGCTACTTCAGGCCTGTCTATATCTGCGATGTGCACCTCCATCCGCCTAATGCTGTGATGGATGTCCCTAAGAACTCCTGCGTGTTTGGAAATGGATATTCCCTGAATATAGGCCTTGAACGCCTCCCAGAGAGTAGCTTGACGGGCCACCAATCTGGAATTTAACCTAAAGTATTCTAAAATTGCTTCCTGTAGCTCGGCATGGAAAACTGTGTCTAGCAGGGCAGAACTGGGAAACATCCACTGATTTTTCAAATTATACTGAAGCGGGATATGGAGGTCTTTCTGGTCTGGTGTGTGATCTGAGAGTGTACAGGGCAGTTAAGAGTCTGTGTGCAGCCATGGAAGGGTACGAACGGACAGCAGCCAGTAATCAATGTGGGTCCATGTTGCATGTGGGGCAGAATAGAAAATGTGGGGGTGGTCAGGTGTAATGGATGGGCGAGAACATATTCTATAAACATACAACGAAATAACAATCATCCCAAGAATCCCCCCACCCACACGGAGCTGAATTAACTCAGTGAATCCTTGTAGAAGAAACAAGAAAACATGCATCATAGAACACGTTAAATGAGGAAGAAACCAGAGGGTGGGGCAATGCCCCAGCCATCGGTGCCCAGAGGTGGAGGTGAGGTGTAACAGTGCATCCATTGATATTGGGCACATGTAAACAAATATGAACAATGATTAAGTCAAACAGTAAGCTAGTAGAGAACAGCATGGCACTAGTGTCCCATAGTGTGGTGGCTAGGCCATACCACCATCTATGCAGCAGTTCCACTACCAAAGAGGTCTTCCCTGGAAGAGCCCTGCAAGGCATCTGCAGCACAATTTGAGGCATGGACAGGAGAAGAAGTGGTGCTAGTGGTATGTGATTTACAAAAGGTTAGTCCCTCACCTGGGCTATCAAAGATGCGGGCTATCCCACCGATGTCTATGCATAGGCTTGCAGGGTATAACATGCCATATTGAATCCCCCTTTTTGCTGAGTAGTATTGTAACATCTTGAAATTTGTGGCGGGCCTCCTGTACCATTAATGTGAAATCAGGGTAAATGGAGATAGAGGCTCCCTGGTAGTTCAGTGGACCACAGTCACATGCTAATCTAAGCGCTGTGCCTCTATCCCAGAAATGAAGCAGCCGAGCAACGAAAGGCCGAGGAGGGGCACCCTGTGGAGGTCAGGGTCCCAGAGACCGGTGGGTCCTCTCGACCACAAATGTATCTGTGAAGCTCTGATGGTCGAACAATTTTATCAGGAGCCTATCCACAAACTGGTCCGGACGACCCATTTTGGTGGATTCCGCAATGTCAGTTATGCAAATGTTTTTCCAGCGTGATCTGGCTTCCAAGTCCTTGTTCTTAAGTGCCATTGTTTTAAGGAGGCACTCCATTTGATCCACCCGTTTGGTGAGTGATGTGGTGCCACTGGTCTGCACTGTACAGGCTGGTGGCATGATGGTCGATCTTCTCACCCATACAATCCAATCTGCTCACCAGTGCGTCAAAACTAGCATCAATTCAGCAAAAGCCAGCACGCAGCTCCGCCATTATTGTGGTTGTCCCAGTCAAGAACTCGCCCACTGTTCGATCTGGGCTTCAGGTGGATGCCGCAGGTGTCGCTCCAGGATCCTCTACACTCTCTACCCTTTTGAAGGTTTTTTTTCGCTTCACCCTTCCCCAGCATGAATGAGCGGCAAAGAAGTCACTGCAGCAGCGTGGGCCTCCACAGAGGTATAGTATGGTCCGGGCAATCACAGAATGACAGATCACAGGGCCCACCAAGTGCACTGCAAGGAAGACAGGTAGCAAGCTCCCTGGCCCACCAATGTCCAAAGCGGGCGCCAGTTGTCACACCACTGAGAAAAGGGCCCCGGTAGTCCCTGTCACCAACCGGATCCAGAGGAGGTGCGTGCCCTGCTGCAGTTATTGAGAGTAGGCCGCTATCACTGTCATTGTAGAACACGGGAACTGCCGCGCATGAGGCCCGGCCCTAGAGCCTCAATTACAGCAGTTAGTTCAGGCAAAAAGGTGGCAAAGCTTTGCCCGTCGCTGGCATCTGACCCCACCACTCAAGCAAGGATTAAGGTCCTCCTGAGGCACAGCAAACCCGGGGCAGCCCACTAAACAGCCTACGGGGGTTCACAGCCCCCTGTCAAAGCCACCCCAGCGCACTCACCTCACATCTCAATGCTCGCCAGCCTCTCCCCTGCGAGGCCTCTGCAGCCTTGGCCAGCAGGATTGTAGGCCACCGCTTGTGGAGGGGGCACCTTGGGATCAGCCAGGGCACGGAGGTCAGGACGCAGGCCAAGCACTCAATCTGGGACCCTCCAACCATGGAGGGCCCCATCCAATGTTCCACCTCCTAGGGGGGACCAGGTGACCCGAGCAGCCAGCAACTCAGGTTGGGAGCTGTTAATGGCAGATGCCGCTAGGCCGCGAGCACGACGGACACGCGCACTCGTCCCAGGCAGGATCACATCCCCGTTCGCCATTGGGGCCCACAAAGGCACAGGATCAGGGCAGGCGGACCTCCCTCGCTAGAGCCTCAGAATTCTTGGCAGACATGACTCGTTGTCTTGCCCAATAACCACACTGTTGGGAACCCACGGCCGGAGCTTCACTGCCGTGCACCCATCTTGGATGCTGGCGTGGCCATGCCCCTTCCTCCCACATTTTTAACAAGAGCAGGCCGCCAACCTCGGGCCAAGAGGGGTGGCCTGGCCCAGCCTCTTCCGGCCAATGACGAGCAAAGAGTGGCCTACTCTCTTCCCGGTCTTTGCCTCTGCATGTCCCGTATATGTCCTGTGCTGCGGGTCAGGAGTCAGACTGGAATGCGGTTGCGAAACATTCACATTTTACAGACTCCATGAAGGAGATGGTAACCCATTCACAAACTGGAAGGGGTCCCTAAAGAACACCTTACCGCTTGTGAATGTGGTCACAGACATATTTTAAGAGCAGCCAGTGGTCCCAATGACCACTGCCTGCTCTTAAAAAATGAATAGAAAACTTTTCATTTTTGTTTTTGTAATATATTGCGTTTTGCTCGAAGGAAAATGGGATGCATTATAAAAAATGCTTTCTTTAAACAGCAGTCACATACATGGTGGTCTGCTGACCCCATTAGCGCACCGTCCCTGTCTCATGAATATTGATGAGGCAGGTCCATTTGCAACCCACTGGGAATGAGTATATGTGTCTGCGACATATTAGTACATCGCAGTTTGCAACTTCCTAATTGCAAGTTTACAAAAAGTTGCAATTAGGAAGTAGCAAACCGATTTCTTTGTCCATGTGGCCCTACGACCCTGATTCTGAGTATATCTGAGGAATAGGTTCCATAGATTGCACCAAAAACATCCAACACTGTGGGATTTGGAGTTTATCTGGAGTGATAAATAGCACCTATTCCGAGCTTTTGGGAAATAATGTGGAATTTGGTACTTACTGTAGCAAAATCTGCATGTTACAGTAAACACTATACTTTTTTCTACAATTAAATTCTGGATTGTTTGACCTGCCGAAATGTAACAAAGGGTGAAGTGTTTACTGCACCCAATAGTTACAGTTTGTAGTAAATTCCGCCCAACTCATAATTCAAATCTCTTTGCAAACAGGGGTGTGTGTGGAGGGTCAGAAACTCCAATAAACTCGGAATCAGGACTTATGTGTTAGTTGCTGACTATTGCAAATTTGATGAAATTTTTTCTTTGTGAACATTTGTCGGTAGCAATCTGAATATGATAGGGAAGTTCATAGTAAACATTCTTTGAAATGCATAATCTGGTTATACAGGACGGATGGTAGCTTTATTTATAAGTCTTTATGCTGTACTAATAATAAACAGATATTCAACTTAAAAAGGTCAGGCTCCAGTTAGGGCTATCCATATTTAATAATCTACATAGGAAGAACTCACTCCTGAATCCAGTCATTGTTTTGCAGTGTGTCCTCTTTGTTTGTTCTGAGCTTGATTGCTCCAGATTGTTGTGCCCCTTTTTACATTTACATTTCTGTGCAGCTTTTGCCTTTTTACAACTACTTCAGACCAGCATTTACTATGCCTAAAGATCATTACCCATCTTTGTGAACTGAGGCTAGCAAATTTGAATCCGAAAAACCTATGTAGAAGACAGATCCAACAGACTCCGTCAATGACAACAAGGTTTTTGCGTTTTTCTAGTTTTTGCCGGCGGTTGTTTTTTCTTCTTTTTGCAAGTGGTCATCAGTCTTCAATTTGTGATTACTGAAAAGGCTTAACCTTTCTTCAAGAGGGTAAAGGATCAATCACCATGTTCATTCCTTGCCAAGCTGCAATTCCAAAGAGTTTCTGGTTCCTCCGGCATCATGCATCCTCTTCAAAGATTAATGCCCTGTGTTCCATGGCAGAAGTGCCTCAAGTAAAAGAATGATTTAGTGCCTTCAGGGTTCAGTTTACTTTTTGCCCATGAATTTAATTAACTATTGCGCTACAGTAGCGCACTTGGTAAGTAGTCTGACTGGTGGTACCATATTATGGGCAACACCATTGTTGAGTCTAATTATACTGCGTTCTTGGTGAGGTTTAAACAGACGACTGACTGAATTCCAAAGAATCCGTGGAACAATCCCTGTGCAAATATCAACAGTGTTCAATAAATGCCATGCTGTTGAAAGAGACTGTCTGGGTCGAGGTTATCTACCTTCAGAGAGCCACCAGTTAAGACATGTTCAAAGAGGCTTTGTGATAAGATTAAAGTTGCTTGTGGAATCGTACGTTCTGACTGGCCAGAAGAATGTGCCTGGTAAAGCGCCTGGCAAGTGGAAACCACTAGAGCTTCCTTGGCTTCCACTGGAGAACCTGTGCCGGTAGGAATTATCAGAGAGAGGCTTTCTGAGAGGAGAATATCTAGATTGTGTTAACTACTGGCACGTTATACTTTGGGGCCCTGTGAGGCTAGCTAAATCCTATCACAGCCAGGATAACAGAATTATTTTGCTGCATTTGGATCTAAAATCACGTTTTTATTCCAAGCTGCTGTTGGATACATGTGATCTTTAGAGCTCCCTCCATTATTGCAGCAGAAATTGCTGGCTTCTAAGTTTCGTAAGGTATAGATAAAATAAGTGTTAATTGGGTGATCTGACAATTTTTGTAATACCCCAAGTTATCTTTTGATACTTAAAATATCATGGAAAGTACAACACTATCCTCATATTTACTTAGCATTATTAGTAACGGCTTCTGTCTTTTGTGATAAGATCTTTGTCACCTTCTGGTAACTAGGCAGCTGTTGACTGGTAAAAGACCGCAGCAAGTCCTGAAATAAACAAGTTGGTACCTGATGTGGAAAAGCCTTTCATTACTGCCTTAATGTCTTCTATTCTTGCTAAGTATCATGTATTTGTGATTATGGGTTTTAGTTGAAGGAATACCCTTTGTAGCCAACTGCCGTAAATATCGATGCATTCTTTGTCTTTAGCCTAAACCGCTGGTACCTTTTTGGCAGATGTATTATTTGTCTAAGATTGAGAAAGACTGCTAATGAATTATGTGCAGAAATTCCCAAAGGTTCTCTAACTATGCCACCTTTCTCCTGTAAATTAATCCTTGTGTATTGAACCTATGAAGTATTTTGCCAACATTAATTTACTATTAACTATATTGTAGAAACTAGTAATATAACATCAGGTATTTTATCTCTATGCTACTCTGAACTATCTCTTTACCTATGTAATATATAACTATATATGATATATAACTATATATATATAACTATATTATATATAAACAAATCCTATTCCAGCCTTACCAAGGTGTTAGGTTGGAAGAGACATTTTTGGAGTAAATGAAAAAGATATGCCCTTCGTATCTGTTGCCACCTATCCTTGTTAGGTGACGGTTCACATTTTTTCAGTTGAAAATCTTGGTTGTTTTTCCAGCACACCTTAAAGAATGATGCATTGCTTGTGTCATGTTGTTTTGATTGCTGATGATAGATGAATTCTGTCCAGTTTTGTAATTGACCTGAAGTTCTTTTTTACTAGGTAGCTGTAGGTTTTGATGTGTTATATTTTGTGCAGGGTATTAGTAGGTGGACAGACTAAGGCTTTATGGAATAGACTTGCATAGGCTTCTTCCTACTTTCATGGAAACCATAGTTCATTATTCCTACTTATTTTATCGATGACCTCCTTTGTCTAAGGGATGTACTACATGTTTGGTAAATGTAGATACTTTTTCAAAACTCACACATTTGTCACCTAATCATAAGATTTCATCAACCCCGGAGATGGCAAAACATATTGAAATTTGGAAACCTGGGACATGATTGTGGTTTGTCCTCTGGACAAGATCTTCAATCTAATGGTCATGTGCAAGTTACAGACCAATCCTATAATACTTTAAGCATGTCACCTTGTTAAATTGCGATATGTTGCTACCAATTGTTTGCTTACAATACCGCAAAGTATTGAACTACTCAATGTTTTTCTGTTTGCAAAGCTTACTCACAAAAGTGTTAATTGATACCATTTCTTTGTGAAGTTTGGTCACTGCTATTTATGATTTTGCCTTTTTCTTTGAATATTTATGGTAATTTCTATTTGTTAAAGGATGCTGCTGACTGATATTCCAATCAATGTATTTTTGGAGTGTGGCCACCTGTCAGAAAACCCAGGTATGAGGCAATGAACTTTGCTTCTAAACGTCCCCAAACACAATCAAATGGTGTTGAGGAAGTTTACATGAACAATCTGAATTGCAGACTCGGACTGGTAGAGAAGCCGGGGATTTAGGGATGAGCAGACTCTGAGTAAGGAAAGACATATCTGGGCTAGTCAAAATGAGTGACTGTTTGAGCTATTTCCCAGAATTTTCGTTATGATGGGCATTGTCAGCATACCAAATGAAAAGATCATATCAGTGAGAGGCCGATTTCGCATAGAATCTGGTCTTGTCTTGACAAATAGCTATCAATACCTCTGCAACTTCAGAAAGCCCAGGAAGATGCTGATGGTCCTCACGGGGTAGCTTTTGAGCATTTAAAAAAGATGGTGCTTTGGTTCGTCGTGGGCTACCCCTAGCACTCCAAAAAAAGGATAAATATTGCCCATTCCAGCCAGTGGTTGTATTTTGTTTGGACAACGAAAATAGACTTCCTGTTCCAGCCCTAAGATTTGTTTTGCCAGGTAAAAACTCAGCTTGTTGCTGTTTTCGTCAAGGCCTTGAAAAGGCCAGGGTGTCAGGAGAATGATCCTGCTGCTGTGAACTGCCCTAAAAGTATAGGGAGATGTATTGTCAATGTGTTGGGAGGAAGATGCCTTTGACCAAGAGGGCAACACACAAAAACAAACCCCAGCTACTGAAGACTGTGTGGAGGGTGTTGCAAGGGAGTCAGTCAACTAGCCACCTAGTTTAGCGTGATCAAGCAAAGCACATTCCTCAGAGCAGATAGGCAAGGATCAGCAGATCAACATTGCAGGACTGTTAGTGTGGTCAGCCTGCATCACCTTTGATATGCTCTGCATTATTCCTGACTTTGTATGGCCTATATGTGTCCACATCTAGGTCCAGAAATAGAAAGAGGATTTTCTGATGATAGTCCTGTTGGCTGAAGATAATCGTATTGACATTAGACTTGGAAGTATCTCTTGAAACGTAACTCTGTGTCTGAGGTTTCCAGTGCCAAGTGGTGAGCCTTTGAGATGATTGTGTGGCTGCAATAGGTATTCCTGCCACTAAAAAGACTGACTTTATCCACACAGAGATAAAGACTCATGCAGAACGACACCACCCCAGGATCTGCTCTGATTGCTAGCCCAGCACCAGGACTGATAGCCCCTCTGTGTTGAACTTTGTTTGTAAGACCAGTTTGGTTCTCAGCGGGTCTCATTATGAACTGGGTTCTGTTGTGAATCTAGATTTTGGGGGCACTGGCAGTCCATTAAAGGAGAACACTGTGAACTGGCCCACTGCACTATAAACTGACACTGGCATTGTTGAGGCTCCTTTTCTCAGCCAAATAGGATCACACCCACAGGGTTGCTCAGTCTTGGTTCACAGGATGCCGAGAAATTAGGGCAGATGACTGGCATATCGTAGCAATACAAATCAAGAATTCGATCCTCTGGCCATTTCCATAGCTACAATAACCAAACCACATTGTAAACCTGAGATTACACAAAGTTAACTGACGATATCTGATTTTTTTTCATGGGATAAAACTACCATAGGGCCCAATGTGATGTGATTTGTACTGCATTACCTCGTAAGGACTATAGCCCTCATGATGACTTTGGTGGTCTTTTTGCAAGACCGCCAAAGCCACAAGATGGATTTCTGCTGGATTTCCTTCTGGTGGGCGGAGGCACAGGGGCGGTTCCACCACCGGCCCACCCCGCCAGAAGGACTCTGCCAGCCGTATTACAACCTGGGGGTGTCCTCATGGCGGGCGCTGCCGGAGGTGGAAGCGCCCGTTCCCGTTCCCTGCCGGACAACCTCCTCCCCGGACCAGGTAAGTCATTCGTCTGACAGGCGAGGGGGTTGGGAGAGTGGCGGTGTTGTGTGTACGTGTGTGAGTGGGTGTTGTTTGCGTGTGTGCATGCATGTGTGTATGCGTGTATGAATGTAGAAGTGAGTGCGTGTATGAATGTAAGTGTGTATGCATGTGTGTATGCTTGTATGAATGTTGGAGTGAATTCAAGTGGGAGTGTTGTGGTGAATGCGAGTATGAGTGTCGAAGTGAATGCATGTATGCATGCTTGTGAGTAAATGCATGTATGTCAGTGATGGTGAATGAGTGTATGCGGGGTGCCTGTGGGTGTCTGTGTGCATGTGCATGTATACAGGGAGGGGTTGGGGGGTGCTGTACCTAGAGGGGAAGTGGGAGGTGGAGGCGCTGTACCTGGTGGGGGCTGGGGGTGAGGGGAGGGGGTACTGTACCTGACGGGGGTGAGGGGTAGGGTTGTTGGGGGGGTATTCTGCATGCTTGGGGGGGGACTCATCTGCCAGTGACAGGGAAGAAATTCCCTGTCACTGGTAGCCTTTTCTCCAGGGATTTCGTGGCGGTGCTACCGACCCGGAAACCCTGGTGGAAAGGTGGCTCCAAATACCCCCGGCAGTCTTCTGTGGACCGCTGGGTCGGAGATGCTCAGCTCCGGCCCAGCGGGTCCGACCGCCCTGGCGGTCTGAGCGGAGATGTGGCATGTTGGCAGAAGCCAACCTGCCACACTCATAATGTGTCGGTCTTCACCCTACAGGGCCTATATTTGTGTTTGGGGGAACATTTGCCTAAGATTTCAGTCACAGAGCAGAATCCAAAGGGGCTGATTTAGAGTTTGGTTAACAGGGTACTTCATCACAAAAGTGATGGAGTATCCTGGATACCAAATGGATGGTCTGCCCATCCTATTTAGGGTTGGGAGGACTGACAGTTTTCAGTTACAGTGGCCCTCGTTTGCTCTGTTGATGGAAATCTTCTTCCAATGGCCCGGCAGAGTATCTGCTGTCAGAGGCAGGGCATTTCACCATCCATGTTTAGGGTGGATACTGTGATGTCAGTTTTTTCTGTCTGTCGGTGAAGTACAGAAAAACAACAGATAATTACCCCAGGGAAAACCTCTCTTCGTGTCTCAGAAGATACAAAGATTTTCTCGTGCTTTGTTTTGTTCCTAATTTGAAATGCCCCTTTGTGCTACTTGTAAACAAAAGACTGACTTTAATTCCATAATAGAACAGTTTAATTTCCAAAACCTCTACCACCTCTTGAAGTAAGAAGATTTTGAGAAACACACGCGCTAAAATAACAACTTGGTTATCCACCTGGAGAGCAGTAGCAAAGTAGGTCCTGCGACACCAGCTGTAAACAACACTACTTACTCAGATTTGGCCCATGACCGCTGACTGTCACAGGATACATTTAAAAGGCCACAACGTGAGTTAGTTTGGTAATGTCATTATGGCAGTTGTACATTCACATATTTCATCTTCAATTGTAGTCATGAGGGGCTGTGTTAAACATGAGAGTGTAAGTTATTGCTATTGAAATAAAGACATCTGTGGCCAGAGACGTAGGTGTTTTTTGTGTTAGCTTTGTTTTATCAGCTAAACTTTCCCTTTAAACAGTAAGTTTTTGTTATTGACAAAAAAGTCTGTGCCCTGAAACATGTAGGTGGTTTGTTTGTGTTAGCTTTGTGTTATCAGCTATACCTATCCTTTAAAACACTGGCAACTGTGAATTAGTTTGTGTTTAGTGAAGTAGTAGACTGTAAAAGGAGATATCTGCCTATTAGTTCGACCTGGACACGGAGGTCCAGAAGATTTTTAACCACTCTGAGGGTGAGAAAAATAGAAAGTGTCGATAAAAATGACGCAAAGGGGGAATGCCCACTTTGAATCCATGATGCCTGGCGCAGGCATAATGTAGCGCAAAGGGTTACAAAGTGGTACAATGCACGCACTGTGCCACTTTGTGAATGTGGCGCAGCGATTTTGGCCTCATTGGGCCACATTAGGCAAATGTGGCACAAGGAGGCACTAGGGGCTCTTAAATCTGCCCCCATGTCTCTTCTTGCGAGTGCAGATTGTTCAGCACAAGTTTGAATTATTCCACAGTCCGTAATCTTGTTGTGGCAGTCTGCATGGAAGCAATTGCAAGAAACTTTAGCAACAGGTTTCTCAATGACAAGAAGCTTCTCTTTTTATTTCTTGCCCCAGAATGGGAACTTTCCAAGTATGAGCTATAATCTGAGTAGAAATGTAAGAACCTGAAGACAGAAGTTAGGTATGGCCATCATTGCATAGGGTGTCCGCTATATGTGATCACTATATCATGGTCATGAAGATGGATTTCGGGGACTGAAACTTTTTTTTCCTGTCAGTGTTGGTATCTCTGAATAGGATACGGATAGGTATTAATACTAGTATAAAGAAACGTGTGGACCCACAGCAGATAACTTTCTCATGATTTAGTGAAATTGAAATATCAGTAGTGTTAGTAGACCTTCCCAATTAGGTTTAAAAAGGGGAAGAAACATTTCAGTAAAACAATGGTCATAGAATCTTTATTACAGAGACTATTCTGTTTTTTTGCAGGAGTTGAGATGCAAAATTGTTTACAAGACTGCAGTCAAATCTTCTTATTTTGTTTACTGAGATTCTAAACAGAGAAGCAAACTGTTGTTCGCAAATTGCACAAGCAGCACGGCATTTTCATTCCTATCTTATCCTAATGAGATAAACCCATTTTTACTCCTCCAATAAACTGGAGCAATTCACGAAAAGCCAATTCTCGACTTATCCTACACTATCTTGTACATGTGTATGATTTTGTGACGAAGAATCCCACTATCCTAGTAATAAGGAAATATTGGGCCCATTTGATTCAGGCATATTTAGTGGGGAAAAGAGAGCTACCCAAATTTCCTTCATTGCTGATGGTACTATACCGTCGCTTCTGGACGCTGGACTTACACTTTTTACCTCCATACAAAATTTCCACTTTCAATGTTTGTTGTTGTAAAGTTTCTGTGTACTTATTCTCTTGATTCAATGTGAAATGTGAGTTGCTGGGTGGCCTTCTCTGTCATTTTATTTTTGGAAGTATAGCTTCTGTGATGGATTTCCTGCCAAATGTTAGATTGATACTGTAGTGCATTGGCGTAATTATGATGTTAGCAGGGCAGGATAGGACGCCCTGCCACTGTGGCATATCCCAGTGGGTTGCTGGCTCAGGGACTACTTTTAGAGTAGGATGTGCTGACTCAAAAATGTCCCCCCGGATCCTTTCCAAAGGCAGCATCCTGCTATGAGAGGTTGGTTTAAACATTTTTGCTAGGGCCGATTTTGGTTGCCAGTCTGAGTGTTAGTGCAAAGTTTCTCTCAATTAACTTCTTATGACAAGAACTTCCTTATTAAATAGCTTGCAGCTGCAAACTTGTACTTGAAATTTTGGTCTCCATTTGCCTCAAACTTATTACTGTAGTTGCTGTGAGCTCATGTATCAGAGACCAACTTTCACCTGTTTTCCTCACGTTTGGAGCTTTCACTAATGTTTCATCCAGTTTACATGAAGAATGGGGTAGTTGCTCAATCCTTGCACCCATTCCATACGTAATCAAGTCGGTTGTTTTGTTTTTTGTGCATGTGGATGTTTTTTAGTGTGCACATACTAATCTGTTGTTGCTGATTGAAGTGACCGGATGGTTTCACTGTTACTGGCACCACCAGCCAAGAATTACAAAGACTATGCCAAAAGTGACAGGTTGAAGAGTCAGGCTTCAACCTTGAGTTAATCTCCTTCAATGTTGGACAGACAATTGCCTCATGCTCGGGATTAAAAAATAATGAGCTAAAAAAAGATCATTAGATATTAGTGCAGAATAAGCCTATCTTATTATTTTAAATGGTACAAAAATTCGGGCAACATAAACATCATACACACAGGGCTGTGTTTCTGTGAAATGCAAGCATTGTGCATCTGGAGAGATGAATGAGTTTTTTCCAGAAATGGTCTTCCTGAGACTGCACCGTGACGTACTCAGATTTCCTCTTTCCTTTCTGTTGAGGAAATGAATTTGTTACTGGTTTTCCATAAATAAATGTTAGACTTTCTGGCGATCACTTATGACACACATTATTTTCTCAACTTCCTGCAGGTCGCTCTGCATTTTAAACATTCTCCTGCTGTCACTCCCCCTATTGTGAACAGGCTTAATAAGTAGCCAAGCATGTTTTACTCAGCATGGTCGAGCTCAAACTTTGCCCAGGACTTTGTAGGTACTAAAGCAGACTGGCACCGTTTGCTCTTTGCATTCCACTGAAATCAAAAGAACATTCACCAGGAGTACAAACAGCGCTTTGACATTATCTGCTCGCATTCTTCCTTGATAATGTTGTACGTGTGCCAGATAATCAGCCATTCTTTGTGGCAAACTCACGCATCTGCAGTTTCATCTGGCACCGGTATGTTTCCATTGGTTAGTTATTCATTTCCTCACACACCAGCTTCACATTATCAGAGTCAGGACATTCCATTGCTCACAGGAATATAGTAAACAATAGGCTACACTGTCAAACTACAATAATTCAGTTGCTCATTATTCTGTTTTTTTCAGAATGTATACAGAAATTCATTATAATGAAATATAGTGTACCCTTATCATGTTTTAGTTTGAAACACGTGTTTGAAAAATCACTGTTTTTTAATTAAAATAAAATAACCTGACGATTGCCTAAACATATCACTCCAATTTCAGAACCACAATTTCGTCCTACCATTATTTCGATCATAGTCTTCGGGGTCACCAGAATTTCTGATTAGCATTATTTCGGATGATAAAAACTCAGCTTGATAAGTATATAGGTATGGTATTAGGGTTAGAATTTTATTAGTTAGCGTATTAACTGTAGGAGTAATATTAGTCTCTCTGAATAATACATTTGGTGATGGACTTCTAAAGTCCGTTTAAGTTAATTAATGCTATTACGATGAGAAATGCCATTAAGGATTCAAGATGTTGGAATGACAATAAATGAAGAGCATATAACCATTTCCATTCTGTCTTTTACTTTTAGTGCCACATTGATAAGAGTGTAATCGGCAAACATGTGAACATAGCTAGTATGCTTACATCTCCACCAAACAGAGTGTTTCTAAGATTTACCTTATGGCATTCTGAATACTACTATATTGGCACCTTTTGCTGTAGTAACTTTAGAAGGGCAGTTTGTGAATAGCAATGGGCTTACTCATTTGTGTGGATGGGTGTCTGTCCCTCCCTAAATCCCTCTTTACTCCTCCTTAAACCCCTCCCATTTAGCAGTAAGTATTCCTCTTTTTTCCAGCCACTCTCTTTGGTCATTCCCACATTTACTACCGAGTAGTAAACTTACATGTGTGAGGATCGCCCCTTTAAAAATGATAGCACATGTGGAGATTTACACCTGTAGGTTTGTAAATTGCATTTTGTAGTAAGTAAGTAGTACAACTATAGAACTACTCTATGCCCTACAAAATAGAATTTGGAAATCAGGCCCCATGACTTGTACATCGAGGGGCTAGCAACATTGACCACTGAAATTAAAATCAGCCTGTTGTTGGGAGCCACAAATGATTTTGCACCCCAGGTTAGATTTCCTGTGGCCATTGATCTCATGTGAATAGCCTTTTGGTGAACAGCACTGAGAAAATAAAACGGGTTCTCACTGAACCCCTATGGGCTAGGTCACTTTTTAATGGCAATTTAGATGAGTGCCCCTCACCCCCACTCTATTTACGTATATGCTTTATAGGTTGTTCTGTGCCTCCTCACAGCTACATCAAAGCCTTGAACAGCTGAAAGAAAGCCTTTGTTTTATTACTTTGGTTCCGATAATTAAATGACAACCACACATAGGCCCTCATTCTGACCTTGGCGGTCGGCGGAGAGGCGGCGGTCGGACCGCGAACAGACCGGCGGTATTAAAAATGGCATTCTGACCGCGGCGGTCACCGCCGCGACCGACCGCCACTTCCCCACTCCGACAGCCACGGCGGTCATGACCGACGGGCTGGAGTCTGCGCACTCCGGTCCGGCGGTCGACCCAAGACCGCCAACGGTATCATGACCCTGCTTACCGCCGCGGTTTCTGGCGTTCGGGAACCGCCATGCGAACCATGGCGGTAGGCACTATCGGGGCCAGGGAATTCCTTCCCTGGCACTGATAGGGGTCTCCCCCACCCCCCACTGCCCCCCCGAGTCCTCCCCCCACACCCTCCACCCCCCTGCCACCCCCCAGAGGTGGTACGAACCCCCTCCCCACCCCCACCCCGACATGCACATACACGCACCCCGACATGCACACACCCCCAACATGCACATATACACACCCCCTACACACACACATACACAACGGGGACACATACCCGCACACATACATGCCGACATGCGCACCCGCCGAACTACACACATCGCCCATAGGCACAGCAGCACTCCCCGCCCGCATGCACGCACTCACACACCCCCTCTACACACTCACACGCACACCCCCATGCACGCACACATCACACAACACCCCCCCACCCCCTCCCCTCACGGACGATCAACTTACCTTGTGCGTTGGTCCTCCGGGAGGCGACGGGAGCCATAGGGACGTGACCGCCAACAGAAGACCGCCAACAGAAGACCGCCACACAGAAATGTGGGTCGTAATTCTGGGGGCGGTGTTCTGCTGGCGTGGCGGTGGAGGTTGACCAGTCTCCACTTTCCCGCCGACCGCCAGTGTGGCTGCTGGCGGTATTCCGGCGGAACGCTCCCAGCGGTCGGAATACGCGCAGCGGCATACCGCCGCGGTCGGCGGTCTTTACCGCAGCGGTAACTCGGCGGTCTTGCGAAAAGACCGCCAAGGTCAGAATGAGGGCCATATATAGTTATACATCTGTATTACACTGTTATCCAGAGTATAACAAGCAATTATGATATAAAGTATTATTTTAGCACAGGTCATTATTAGAAATGTGGAAATTACAAGAATCTGTCAAGGACTTAATGATGGGAAGAGCTCTTTTGTTTCTTCCGTAGTTGTCGAACATATAAGTGAAGAATGTCCCATGTCTTTTAAAGAGTGTGCCAGGTAGGAAGAAACAGTCACAAAGGGCTGAAAAATCCTCATTGGCACTATGGACAGTTCTTACTTGAAGATGACGAGGCTTACATGGGTTTGAAAGGAATGACAACAAAACTACTGTGACACATAGTTGCAAAAACCTAGCACAATTGCCAAGACTGACAAATCCAGTAGCAAACCCAGTTGCAGAAAAAAGGAAGAAACATCAGAGACAAACGTTTCTAAGATATGTGATGAATGTGATAAATATAGGAGAAATGAAAGCTTTCCAATGTGTCCTTTCAGATTCAAGATCCCTTCTCTTTGAGTAGAACTGAATATAACTTCAGAGGACAATGACTGTGCACCATATTAGACAGAGAAGTGTTGACAGCACCACCTGGGGACATAAACATCTTGGATGGAAATGAATATAGAGCTTTGCAACAAACCCCAGGGGTGGTTCCATGATACCACTCAAAGTACACCCCTTGGTGCAAGGTAGTGCAAAGTATCACAAACTAAAGCATGGTGTTACTTTGCATTACTTTAGGCAACTTTAAAAAGCAAATTATGATTTTTGTTGGAAAGTAAATCCCCCACAAAACCGGGCACTGGGTTTGGATCACTTTTGTGAAGCTAACCTAGTGCAAAGTGATAGCAAATCTGGGCCCAAGATTGTTATGATATTTACAATTAATATTTTAAAATATTCTAATGAAAATAAAATACATATATTTACCTATCATTATCATGCAGATGTAATACTGCCAAGTGCTTTACCTCTGGTTGTATCACATGTGAGCGCGGGTGTTAGGTCCACTTATTTGCAGTAGATCCATGATGGATCCTTATCAAGCTTTAATATTTTAAAACATCCTCCTCCCTTTGGTCACAGTAACCCTGTGTCTAAACATGATCTTCCTTTTTCTTATTTGGATGTGCTGTGACACTAGCACAGAATAACAGTTTCCATGACCGAAGATCAATGTGCGGTGGAGTGCATCATGCTTGTTTTATAGTGATGAGTTTGCCCAGGATTTTCCCTGTACTTGGATCCTAAGTAGGTTTTCCACACAATTGCACATTTGCATTAAACTACACGTGTCTGCATGAAAATAGTAAATTACAAGGCATTGGTTTTGTCATGGATGTGTGTGGTAACGACCACTTTGCATACAGTAAAAGTATTTTGATGCAATGAGATGCAATGCTGACCGTGTACCACACAACTGATAAAAAAGAGCCCAAACCCTCCACTGCGCAACTTAGTAAATACCACTTACACCATTACTTTGTGTTGCATAATGCAAGTACGACACATGAGTTTAGTTAATCTGGGCCCAAGTTCATGAGGGGAGGAGGCTCTTGAGTCCAACACAGTATTTCCCAGCATTGAATGACTTCCTCCCCTAGGGGTTTTATACAGTTCCAGAAGGGTAAAATGTATGAATCATTTTCAGTTGATCATGATAGGCACATGAAGTATGAAAGAAGAGTATGTATGTGTCATGCTCCCAAAGCTTATCGTGGTGTACATGAAGTAATGCTAATACAGTGAATGAATGTAACTCGTTTTCAGACGGAAAACAAAGCAATGAACATCACTAAAATGACAAACGCTCAAGAAAAGCAATGGTAAACATTAACAATATTCAATACATATATATACCAGCTATGCAACCATTTCAAAACATCAAGAGTTATAAAATACTTTCACAACATGAAGGTTAGTTCATAACAACACAAATTAGAAATGTTAAACTATATCTTGTTGAATAGAGTCATAGGCCATCTGTGAGAAATGGGGTCTCTAGTTGGCAGTGGTTTGCACCCTTTCCAAGTAGGGACCCTCACTGTAGTCAGGGTAAGGGAGTTACACAGCTAAAATAGCCCCTGGTCACCCAATTTGTAGCTTGGCTCAAGCAGTTAGGCTTATCTCAGAGGCAATGTGTAAAGTATTTGTACATATCCACACAGTGAAAACACCACAAAAGTACTCCACACTGGGTTCGCAAAATAGACAATGTTTATCTGTGTAAAACAAGACCAAAACAGTACAAATCCAAAAAACATAAGTAAAGATACAAATTTCAAAGATTAAATCTTAGTATAGCACTTAGAAACACAATAACTCCAACTGGTACTATCACAAAGTCTTGACGGAGTAGTTGCCAGCAGTCCAACGCCACTCACACGAGAGTGTGGGCTGGTCACAAAGTTGCACGGACCCCAGGGACAGTACCCTGGGAAATGATGAGGAATGAAAGACGTTGCACAGAGTCAGGGAAGTGAGACCTAGCTGGTGTGACGTTGGTTCCTTACTGCTACCCGGGAGGTGAGGCATCAGTTCTTTACTACTACCGGGGAGGTGCGGTGTAAGTTACTTACTGCTAGGCAGGGGAGGTGAGGCGTCTGTTCCTTACAGTTGAAAGGAGGTGATGTGGTGCAGTGGCAAGGCATCAATAACTTATGACAAGGCAGGGTCGATAAATCCAACAGGTAAAAATGCAAGGCATACATTTTGTGGTGTCGCGATCAAACCACGGGTCACAGATGCTGTGCGGAGTGGAAGCCAGATGCCATGAACGACTGTAACATGGTGCTCTGGACTCACGCTGTGGCCTGACTTCGGAGGCGCTGCAACATGCCAGGCCTGTGTTGCAGGTCACAGTCATTGTACTTAGCAGGGACTCTGAGTCCGGTGCAGGCGGCAGCATGGAGTCGGAGATCGGCGCTGAAGCCACTTTGGAGTCAATGTGTTTAGTTTCTTCTTGGTTGCAGCAGAGCTCACTTCCAGGGGCCCAGGAACTGGATTTGGCACCAACTGGCAAGTCAGGACTCTCAGCAAGAGAGCCCAGGTGCTGGTAGGTGAAGTCTTTGAGGGCCCTGAGACTTTGTAACAGGATGCAAGCTCAGTTCAAGCCCTTGAAGAGCCTTGAAAAGCAGGACGTAGAAAGCAAAGTCCAGTCTGTTCACTCCCAGGACAGAAGCAGCAAGCAACAAGCCAGGACAAAGCAACAGGCAGAGTGGCAGCTCCTCCTACTTATCCAGCTTTTCTTTGTGGCAGAATGTCCTCAGGTTAGAAGTGTTCTAACTGTGTGCGGTCAGAGGTCCAGTACTTCTACCCAGTTCTGTCTTTGAAGTAGGCAAACTTCAAAGATAAGTCTTTGTAGTGCACAAGACCCTCGTTTTCCCTGCCCTGGCCACATATACACTCCAGGGGGTTGGAGACTGCTTTGTGTGAGGGCAGGCACAGTCCTACTCAGGTGCAAAAGCAGCTTCTCGTACTACTCCAGCCCAGGAAGACCCATCAGCCTGGCAATTGGCCATCAGGATATGGTGGGAACACCTCAGCACCCTTTGTGTGACTGTCTAGTGTGAATGCACAAACAGCCCAACTATCATCCTGACCGAGATGTGTATTCCACAGACCAGGCAGAGGCACAGAATGGTTAAGCAAGAAAATGCCCACTTTCTAAATGTGGAATTTTCAAACCTACAATTAAAAAAAAAAACTTCACAAAAGATGTATTTTTAAATTGTGAGTTCAGGGGCCCTAAACTCCATATCTCTATCTGCTCTCAATCGGAATTTACACGCAAAATATACTTCAAGGCAATCCCTATGTTACCCCATAGGAAAGATAGGCCTTGCAGTAGTGAAAAACGAATTTAGCAGCATTTGTCAGTATCAGGATCTGTAAAACACACCAATATATGTCCTACCTTTTAGATACACTGCACCCTAACCCCGGGGCTGCATTGGGCCTACTTTAGGGGTAACCTACATGTAGCAGAAGGGAAGGGTTGGGCCAGGCAAGTGGGTGCACTTGCCTGCCTGCCTGCAGTGGTAGGCCTAAGACATGCTTGCAAGGCTACTCTTGTGGGTGGCACAATCAGTGCTGCAGGCCCACTAGTGGCATTTGATTTATAGACCCTGGGCACACCTGGTGCACTATACTAGGGACTTACTAATAAATCATATATATCAATCATGGATAAACCAGTCACCATACAATTTAGACAGGGAGCAATGCAGTATAGCACTGGTTAGCGGTGGTAAAGTGCCCAGAGTACTAAAGCCAACAAAAACAGGTCAGAATAAGTAGGAGGAAGAAGGGAAAAAGTTGAGATATACCTACAAAAAGGGCCAGGTCCAACAGCATTCTGACTTACAATGACTTAAAATCTGCTACACTGTTTAAATTAGGTCCATTAATTAATGCTTAGTAGATTATAAAAATTTCTTGGAGTTTTCAAAGAGAATGTCTCCACTTTGCAGGAGCTGACATATTTAAACAGTTTTGTTTGCTCCATTCGTGCCAATGGAGCACTTTGTTTGTATAGCCTTACAAGTTCACACAGTCAATGCAATTTAGCGGCTAAGTTGTTGAATATTTAACCAAGTGACCTAAGTACCGATCCTGGTTCCTCACTTGACAGGATTATGTTATCAGAGACAAATCACTTAATTTACCTCTGCCTATGCTGTCGTATCTCTCAAATTATGTAGTGCTATAAATGCTGCAGCATAAGTTAGAGTTGTAAAAGGAACTGGCTGTTTGGTTTTTCATTATCCTTCAACTCTGTTCTGGAACAACATGTCTCTTCAGTGTTTAATAAAAAACATTGGGGCCTCCTTTAGGCCCTGATTTATACTTTTTGGTGCAAAACTGTACTAACGCAATTTTGCATCAAAAGGTTTAGCACCGGATTACACCATTTCTGTGCGCCAGCTGGGCACCATATTTATGGAATGGTGCAAGCCTGTGCAAAGGGTAGGCTAGCGTAAAAAAAATGACGTTAGTCGGGTGGGGCTGGCGGTATGGAAGAAGGGTTTTGCACCAAAAAACCTGCCTAGGGTCATTTTCTGACACAAAACCATCCATACCACATGATGCCTGTCTTAGAAAAGACAGGATTCATGCCCACTACCCCAATGGCCAGCATAGGGGACCAGGGTCCTCTGGGCATGGCCATTGCACCCAGTGCCATGTAGGGGGGCCCTTTTCAGGGTCCCCAATGGCACTTAAAAAAAAATACTTACCTATACTTACCTGGGATGGGGTCCCCCATCTTCCGCTGTCCCTCTGATGTGGGTGGGGGTGTCCCTGAGGCCTGGGGAGGACACCTGTGGGCTTATTCCATGGTGTTCCAACACGGAAATAGGCCCACAGGTCCCCTAATGCCTGCCCTAACCAAGGAGGTAAAAAATGGTGCAAAGCAAGCTTGACCCCTGATTTTAGCACGGGGAATAAATATGGCGTTAAGGCCATACAGTCATTTGTTCCACGGGGACGCTTACTTTGCTTCTCATTGACGCAAAGTAGGTTTCCACGTCCAAAAAATGACTTTAACGCCATAAATTTGGCACTAGACGGGTCTAGCGCCAAAGTATAAATATGGAGTTAGTTTTGCACTGAATTTGCGTTTAAAAAAATGATGCAAATTCAGTGCAAAACAAGTATAAATATGTCCCTCAATCTATAAACAGTGGCCCGCCATCTGTCAGTGTGGTGGAGGTAATTTCATCCGTCACTCAAGCTGTACTATTGTCCCCATATTCTGAGATCTCTGGCTGGCTCTGCAGAGATCTCTGTGCTTTTACGGGAGCTGTCATCGCACCGGATCCTCTAAAGGCACTAAAAGTTTGGTGAGTGAATGCTATTTTTTATGCGCCGCTCATCAACATTTTTTGTTTTTAAAAAACAAACTTCCAAAGAAGGATTTTTTAAAAACCTTTATTTTTTCAGTTATTGTTATCAAAGAAACATAACTTTCAGTGCAAACTGCATTGTACAGGTGCCATACTACACATCCAGATTTCCTGACAGTTAAGGTTAACGCAGGGTAAGCAGTATTACATATACCAAGTCTGTAAACTAACATGACTATGCACAAATCAGATCTACACTTAGTAGCCGCAGCTCCTATGCTCAACATACCTCTATATACACTCATGTCTCCTGTTCTCCCTATTCTGAATCTGTGTCCGAGTCTGAGTTCATTAAAATCGTCCAGTATAAACATCCAGGCTGCCACATCCTCTGCAGCTTTTTCGTCAGAGCAGGAGAGTCGTGGATGTTGTTCTTCCGCTACCCCCCCATTCAAGCACATCTTCAGTCCACATGGCCACCCTCGGTGCCTGGGACTCCATCCAACTGATGGCTACTCTAGGTTTGGCCAAAAGCAGCGCTTGCTGCATGTACTTATACAACATCTTACATCCCCTGGGCCTGTCTACCACCCTCAGTAGGCAATCCCCAGGTGTGAGGAGGGGGTCGTGATACCCATGGCCCCCTCAGTTCTGGGCACCAACTCACTCCAGAAGCCATGCACCTCATTACATAGCCATGCCAGATGCAGGACTATGGCACCCGAGGGAGTTTGTTTTTGAAAGAGAAAAAACACTTATGAACCTCACACCGTGTAAGTTTTGTCCCAGCGTATGGGGGTCATTTTTAATTTCTCTCTGGTCGAAACCGGCTTTCTCTGGTGGCTTTGAACAGAAAAATGCTCATCACACGGTCTACTCCAAATAGAATGGACTGTCTAATGTACCCACAAGGACGG
Organism: Pleurodeles waltl; assembly: GCF_031143425.1. Classification (NCBI taxonomy): domain Eukaryota; kingdom Metazoa; phylum Chordata; class Amphibia; order Caudata; family Salamandridae; genus Pleurodeles; species Pleurodeles waltl. The sequence continues at coordinate 770,027,369 of NC_090449.1, read as the reverse complement.
CTCCACCTGTCTTCGTTTGATGGCCGAGCCAGCAGGGGCACTGCTGTCAAAAACACGACGGTTTGCTTGACTTTCAGGAAAGCAGGCGTAGAATCAGTCTGGTGGGAAGGGTACCTCGGCACATTTGTGGTGGACTCCCCTATCCACTAAAAACTAAATCAGGCCCATTGTTTTTAGTTGCATTTTAGCATAACTATACTTATTTTATTTCTGAGCCACATTAGCTCAAGCATACCCTCCGTATGTGCTCGCATACCTGAGTTTTCTGCACAGCCTGGAAATGCTTTGTAATTTGAAATCCAGTCTCACTCACCTACACCCTTCCGGCAATGAGCAGCATGCACACCATAATGATGCATTGTTTGTTGTTTGCTCTTATTGAGACTTTGGGATAAAGTTACATTGCAGTCAAGTCCACTGTTTTACACACTCTTTCAAGACAAGTTGAGACTGGATTCGTTTACCCTTGTCAGAAGAAGCTTTACTGCAGGACATAAAGATCAGAAAATACTTAGAAATATTTTGAAGGCTTTAGAGACCTCATGATACTATTAAAGAAGCAACAAACATAACTAAAAACAGTCCTTACGAATTTTCACGTGACCTTGAAATATTAGATGTGGAACCTATGTGAAAAGGAGTAAAACAAAATGGTTAAATCTGTGATAAGAAATACATAATGCTGAAAATGTTTATTCAGGATAGGTATGATGGCAAATATTTTTTCATTTGTTTCCTGTGGGAGGAGGAAGTTGCTCACTCTACCATCCTTGCCCCTCATCGCCACCATTTCTCCCACAAACCTTTTGGTTACTTTGCAATATTAGGCTGATCCTCCAGGTTTGTGCTGGCTTCCTTTTCCATACCTGCGAGGCAACTGGCTCTCGGCAATAAAAGAGGCGCTTCCTCTTCAGGCGCTGGACAGGATTACATTATTGTTCATTCAATTTCCTGAAAAGGAAAGGCAATGAGGGCAACCCAACCATATTCCAGGTGGACAAATACACATTTGGTATGAGCAGCCACTTGCACAGCAGAATCATTGCTCAAAGTCTGGACACCTTTTTTCACCAGACCGATTTATCTCCATTAAATTTAACCAAAGGTTTTCATTAGTAGCATATATTGCCATTTCTATATTTCGTCATTCTACTGTAGTTTCTTCATGACTACATAATGGCATTTGAGACTGAGTGGGATTATGTGTTTGGGGGGGATGTGGCAAGGGCGTAATGCAGGCCCCTGCAGCTCATGTGGTGCAGGAGACCCCAACCCTCCAGTGGGTCCCCAACCCTTCATGACTGTCCCTATTCAGCCGAAGGCCAATGAATATCTGTAAGATATAGGAGAATCAGGCCTCCCCACCATCACATTGTGTTGGGGGGGGGGTGGGCTTTGTTTTGCACTACGTCACTGGAAAGTGGTATTTGTGGGCTAGATAGCAATGTACCTGGGGCCTTTTAAACATTCTAAGACAAATGTAGACCAATGATTTATATGTTTAAGAACGGGTTGAAAATTATTATTACAGCTGAAAGTTTTCATATTTTCAATTATGATCATTCAGTGGAAAAATGTCATAAAAAGATCGAGCAACCCACCCACGTGCCATGCATGGAGGCATGGCAGCATATGGGGCATTGATTGCTAGCAAAAGAACTATGAATTTAGTAAAGTATGATCCGTTTTCTTTTTTCAGGTCATGAGTGCTAAATGTTCATAAAAGTAAAGCAACTGCTAAGATTATTACCTGCTAAGCTGCAACAAGCGGACCATGAATGTATTCACTATAAATCCATTAGGCAAATTATTTGCTAGAATTCAGGTTCAATACTAAATACATGGAGCATATGAGAAATTTGTTTGTTAAGATCAGTCATTTGGTAGTGATAGAACCTTTTAAAATATTGAAAACTTATGCAATAATGTGCAGCATTAACATGAAGACCTTAGACAAAAAATAATACTTTCAAATTCAAGGAAATGCTCAGACTGACATATTTACAAGTATTAGGTTTGAATAGCTGAAGAAATATTTTCTTTTGTAAAACTGATCTAGGTTAAGAAGGTGAAATGTGTAATTTCTGACAAGCTAACATATTTGGAAAGCAATGACTTAATGTAAATTAAGTTAGTTTTGACCTTCCGATAAGCATATGTTTAATAGAGTACAATAATTGTATTAAAATGTTTTAGTTTAACGCTGCAAAATGTTTCTAATCATACAAAGACCTAGTAAAGTGAATGAATAAATAGCTTGTGTTTTAGTGAGGCGATGTAGAAGCTTAAACATGAAAACAGCAGTTTCTTAAGGAAAGTAAATGAAGAGTACTCTTGTGGATGTATACAAAGCAGATAATACAAATAATCCACTTAAACATTGCTGTCTGTGGACAATTGTTTTCCTGGTGAGAAAACAACTTACTATTCCTGTTCCCATGAAGACATCAAAAGTTGTTTGGAGGAAGAAAAAGAAATATGTTGCAAAAGGTTAGATCACAATGTTTGTATTAATGCTTGTTCCTAGACTAAGGGAGCCCCACTGCTCTTCATTCCTTTACTTACCGTCATCTGCCTAAATCTATGCTGCTCTGAGACTCTACAGAGTTTCTTGAACGTCTCTTTATGGGAAGTTCTGCTTTGATTAATGACTGATATTTGACTCTGGAGATTTGTGCTATGACCTCCCTAATTGAAACTCTTTATGGGTTCTGACTGACATCTTTTTCTCGTTCTCTCCACAAAACCAATCTTAATCTTAGAATGAGGATTTTCTCCTTAATGAAACACACTTAATGCACTTATTCTGATTTTGATTGCTTATTTGATTTATTGATTAATGGTTGATATTGATGACATCATGTGCTGATTTAATTAAAGATGCACTATTAAAAAGACTGAGAAATAAAGCTTTTGAACTCACACCAACTCTCATTATTGACTGAAAACAATACTTGAAATTGTGATGATTATTTAACTGTTGTTCACCTCCTGCTTAATCTCATTTTACATCAAAAGACTATGGGTTTAACACACTGGGATCTCTCCCTGATGAGTTGGTAAGCTTTACCTTGTGAACCGATATTTAACTGAGATCCCTGCTCCGGCAAAGTTGGTAGTGAAAGGATGGTTTACGCTATGAGATAGAGGCACTGTGATTAATTGCTATGATATAGAGAGATGCTCATGTCCCATAGCCCAAGGCCCGAATTTTGAAGATTGACTGAGTGCGGTTGCAGAATTGGAGGTGTGACTATCAATAGGCTTATATGTCACAATTGTTTTGGGTATTGTGTTTTTATTCAATTATTGGTGTATGTGTGTTGAATAAATTTATAAATTGTGATGCTTATGTGCTTATTGTAAAGATGTTGAAGATGTTATCAGACTAAGAAGTAGTCCAAGACCCTGGGTTAGACAAATAAGAGTTGATTTATGATTTTCTTGTCTGCTAAAGATTTGTGGTGCAGGTCGTGAGGTACAGTTGTCTGCATAATTGAGTTAAGGGCTGTAACGGTTTGTTGTGAATGTACTAATATTGATTACTGTTAGTGAAACCTAATGCGCAACAGTGACGCCTCATTGATTAGGGGTGATTTCCCGCCGGTCGAGATTTCATTTGTATGTATGAAAATCTTTTTGAGTGAGAAAAGCTGAGTATTACGGTTGTTTTTTTGTGTTTTTTTTCTTTAGAGGAGCAGACAAACACTGTTATTTTATGTTGCACATAGTTGTAGAATTGTAGCATTGTGTGTGTAGGAAGAAATTGTAAAGGAGAGTAAACCGCTGCAAGGAGCAAATTGTTACGTCATATTGCGACGCACTAAAATTGGTTAGTCGGTGTGAACCACTGCACTAAGATTGGTTGGTCTGTGTGAAGAGTCACGCAGTGATTGGTTTATTTGTCTGTGAAGTTGTGCTGAGATTGGGAGACAGCCTTACCGAGAAATTTGGGCATACAGAATAGATATCAACAACAGAAGAGTGAGAGGAAAGAAGGTTCACTCCACCTCACAAATATATTAGAACAATCTCAAAGAGAGACCCTGCTACCTATATCCTGTGAAAACTATTGATCAGATGAAGAAGGGACTCCTATTTAGTTCTAAGTAGAACCCTCACCCACTAACTTCAGTTAGTGTCAACATCAGGGCAGTGCGCACTCTACGGGTGACTAAAATGCAAAAACCCAGCCTTTATGCAAGAGCATAATTCATGCATTGTGTTTATATGCAGTATGTTAACCTTTTGCATTGCAGACCTTAACCTTGAAAAACACTATTAATGATGTTTGCAATAATTGTTCTTTTGCAAGGTATTTTTTTATTTATTTATTTATTTAATGCGTTTTTATATAGCGCGGACTTTACCCGAAGGTGTCAGAGCGCTTCACAATAGGCAAAGTAAAGATACAAGAGGAGACAAATTACAAGTGAGCCTGTTACAAAAACAAGCGTTACATTACAAGAGGCAATCGTGATAATTGTGCACGTATCAAGAGCAAAAAATAAACGAGGTAGCAAACGATACGTTATGAGAGGAAAAAGTGACGTGTGCAGGTTACAAGAGTAAATAAAGTACGAATAGAGGTAAAAAAGTTGCAATCAATGGTAGACACTCAAAACACTAAAACAATAGTTACGTTACATGAGGCAGTGGTGGCCGTTGTGCATGTATCAAAAGCAAACAAGATATAAGAGGTAGCAAATGATACGTTGAAAAGGAAAGGTGCCGTGTGCATGTTACAAACGAGTACAAGATACAGGTAGAGGTAAAATACTGCACTAAATGGCAGACACTCAAAACACAAAAACACCCTGGGAAGGCACTTCTATAGGCATGGAGAACATAATATCCTATAATGGAAGGACTTCCTTCTGAAAACAGAGGGCTTGAATTAACTTAGGAAGTGTCTTTGAAGGAGGAGAGCTTTGAGGTCAGTTTTGAAGGCCTGGGAAGAGGTGGTGGTCCGAAGCTGAGGCGGAAGTGAGTTCCAGATTCTCACGCGTTGCCTGAAAAGGATTGGGCCATCAATCTTTCCTTCTTGAAAATGGGAGGTTCAAGCAATAACTTTTCTGCATTACGTGATGGTCTGGAGCCCCCAGAGAGTTTCAGTTTATTCACCAGGTAGCGAGGGGAGGAGGAGTGCAAGGCTTTGTGGGTGATACATGGTACACAGGTATTGCTGCAGACTTACTGAGTGTGTTAGGGTGTGGTCCCTTTCTAGGACCTTCCAGAAGCTTTCTCTGCAGCATGACTGGGTGTGGTTGTGGGCTGGGCCAGACTCTATATAAGGGAGCCAGCCCAGCTCCAAGTGCTCACTATTCAGAGGTCCCGGTGCAGAGTAGCAGCAACTTCCTGAGCTCCTGTTCCGGAGGCCTACCTTGACCTTCCAGGCCTTGCCCTTCATTGTATTGGTGATCCTTGAACAGGGCAGTAAGACGGAGGTCGGGTTGGGCCCCCGACCCCGTTTTCAAAGACATTCGAGTTTTTGGGCCTAGCTTTCATGTTGAAAGATTTTCCTTGTGCGTGTGAATGTGCTTGTGGTTTCTGGCATTTACATGTTGGTATTCGAATCGGCAAGACACGCGATTCATTCTTGGCATTTGACTTTTGAGATTCGGGTCGGCAACAGTCTGCACGACCATTTCTTGACATTTGCATATTGGCTTTCGAATCGGCAAGACGCGCGATTTATTCCTGGCATTAAACTCTTGTTATTCAGTGTGCGCTACCATTTCTTGGCATTTGCATGGTGGCATTCAAATTGGCAAGATGCGCGATTCATTCCTTGCATTAAACTCTTGTTATTCAGTGTGCACTACCATTTCTTGGCATTTGCATGGTGGCATTCGAATCGGCAAGACGTGCAATTCATTCCTGGCATTTAACTCTTGTTATTCAGTGTGCGCTACCATTTCTTGGCATATGCATGGTGGCATTCGAATCGGCAAGACGCGCGATTCATTCCTTGCATTTAACTCTTGATACTCATTGTGCGCGACCATTTCTTGGCATTTGCATGGTAGCATTCGATTCGGCAAGACGCGCAATCCATTCCCGCATTTAAACCTTGATGTTCAGATCGCTTACAGAGTGCGCGAACATTTCATGTCATTTGCATATTCCTGTTGGAATCGACAGTGTGCGCGATTCATTCGAGCATTTAAACCTTGATGTTCAGATCGCTTACAGAGTGCGCGATCATTTCATGGCATTTCATATTCCTGTTGGAATCGGCAGTGTGTGCGATTCACTCCCGCATATAAACCTTGATGTTCAGATCGCTTACAGAGTGCGCGATCATTTCATGGCATTTGCATATACCTGTTGGAATCGGCAGTGTGTGCGATTTCATTCCAGCATTTAAACCTTGATGTTCAGATCACTTACAGAGTGCGCGATCATGTCATGGCAATTAAAACTTTGATGTGTAGTGTTTCTTGAAGTGCACACAATTGTCCAGGGCTTTTGAATTTTCTGCAAAGGTGTTACATTCAAGAAGTTACATTCTATGTGCCTATTAAGTCCTATGTCCTCATGTAAAAAGGCAATGTTTGTTCTGAAAACATAATTCTAGAAGGTTCTTATATTCCTAGACAATATGTGACATTTCATGAAAAGTTCATATGAAAAGTTGTATTAACCATTCTTGATTCCTTCCCAGGTACCCAGACGTCTTGAGGTCTAGTTATAGTCCTTTCTTAAGGTATCCATGGTTACAGTATGACAATGCTTAGAATCATAGTCTAGTGAAAATCAGTGTGATAATATCTTGATATTGTGTTGTTTAACCTTTTGCCTCCTACAGGTCTCCTTCCCAGCTGTTCCCATCCTAGGCCCCTTTTCCCCCGCTTGGAGACTCTCAGGCTCTGTGATATTTCTATCAGAGTTTTGGAGCTGTCTGGTGGTGGATATGTTGGGAGCGTACGCAGGCCCCGAGGATCTGGTCTCCCTGACAGTTAGTATCACACTTCATCATAGGGTTCCCACCCAAGAGGGCTAGTGCTTCCGGGTGTGCTTCAATGCCTGATTTACAGCACAACAGGTTATTGATGTTTAGATATCTTGATAGTTAAAATTGTCGTAAGGTTCCCCTGTCCCAAAAGGGAAACCTTTAGTCCTTGGAAACTCTGGCAAGGGTAAAAACAACAGCTGATGTTGGTGAGAGTGTTGTGATCTCCCCCATCTATGCTCTACATGTTTCAGCCAGGGTCTCTCTTGCCTCTGTCGGTCAAATGGCTTTCCTTAGGACCAGGTGATCCCTAATCTCATGTGCTTATTCCCTATTGGTGTGCATATGTGCACTGTGTGTTGTGAAACTGTGATATATTCATAACTTACAGTTTACGTTTGTGCTTCAGTACAGGGAAGTACCCTGTGGAAGCATCTGTAACAATCAAGGTCAAAGAACATTATAAAACAGGATGTGCAGTAGAAATAAAATTGTGGCTTCATTCATGCTATGTAGATCTTGATAAACCACATTAGAGATCATGCAATCTTTTAACAGCATGCCACAAATGCAGGAACTTACCTGAGTCCCTTGTGTGCTATTGTTCGTGACACAACATAACTTGTACATGCAATAATTTGAATAGTACATGTCGCAAAGATAGATACTGATGTATGTATCCACATGCTTTTAGCAGTAATCCTTGATGGTGAGATACATGCATTCCATGCACCTATGTATAAAATCAGGGCTAGCACATTCATTAGGTAAGCTTATCCATTGCTCCATAGGTTATTAGAGGTAGGCAGACTTTGAAGTCACACATTGTCAAGGTGTCTCACCTGCATTACACCTAGTCAGCATCCTCTAGTACCTGCATATTGCTGTGTCCATGCTGCCTGCCCTAGATATTCGTCATTATGCGAGGGAGTGGCTTTAGTCTGCCGTGGAAAGGCTAGCACTCAACCACTGTCTCAGACACTAGTGCATAACCTGTGTGGTAAGCCTTATTCATTTTTGGCCTGAGGGTGCCGCCATAAATGGATATTTTTTTAGATGAATAGTTTATTGGATGTTTCTGGAATAAACATATGCTGTTAGTCCCGCATCTAATATTTAAAGCAATATTAATGTGGACAGCATTAATTCATTTGGAGGCAGGGAAACACCACAACTAACGTAAAAGAAACATGTTTTAAAAGATTACTTGTCCCGCATCTGTCAATTCTTAGGAGTAACAATGTGAACTCTTATGTTAGATCATTGAAGGGCGAGAAACATACAGGTTTCAATCTTCCCCTTAACATGCTTATACCAATGTGTGTATTGGGGAAACCATTCCTAAGAGCTGTAGAACCATTTTTAAAAACAATTATTAAAAAACAAATGGTCCCGCATCTATCATTTTTATGGGAATATCAATGTGAACTATGTTAACTTGACAATGGGTGGGAAACCCTTCAGATTCAAATACGTCCCATGGAATGCTTGCACAAATGTGAATGTTGGGACAAATTATAAGAGCTGTAGAACTGGTGTAGCGTGCCCTGGGTCCACACTTACAATATAAATGTATTTGTTTTTTGTATACTCAGGGAGGCCAACATGTTTTGCAGTTATATTCTTCTCTTCTTCATAAATAGCGTTCACAATGAGCTGAAAAAACCTCAAAGTACCAGAGTAAATGTAGCATGGGTAAAGAAATGATTAATCCTAGCGGCAACAAATTCCAAGGGATATTATAGTTTAGTCCTGTCTTGTTGGTGAATAGACAATATACCCAGTTTTGTTCCTTCTCAAAAAGGATCTTCTCTGTGTTTCTGATTCCCATTTCTAAGTGCTCACTAATAACCCATTAAAGTCCTTAGTTATGTGTTCAGTTATTAAGAAATGCCCAGTCAGTCTTTTGGTGCCTCTCTTGTAGTGGATGTTAATCTGGTGCTCACAGATTCAAGTCTTTGCCTTTCTGCACGGCATGCCTATGTAACATAGCACACACGGACAGGTACACATATAGATAACCTGCAAAGAATTATAGTTTGTGTTTGCTTATGACCCATACTTGTCCTCGTTCTAGAACCAATGTCTTTGTGGTGCATGTGAGGTGACAGGCACTACAATTCCCACAGTGGAAGTGACTCACTACCTTTGGGAGTCCCAACTGGGTAGTACTGTACTGTTCGTGTCCCTGTACTTCTTAGGTCAGGGTGATACCAGGGTGTCCTTCAGACTCCTTGAATGTTTATAGGAAAACATAAACTTCTTCCATTTTAGTGTGCCTGTATTTAGGATTCGCCAATGCTTATAGATAATCTTTTTAAGTTAGCTAAAGACAACATTTAAAGCCATCACACAGGTGTGATAGGAGGCCCAATAACACTCCAAGAGATCAAGCATGCTATTAAGGGCATGGCTAAGGGTAAGACACCTGTCCCAGATGGAGAATTGACAAAAAAGGGCCTCATTACGAGTTTGGCAGTCTCAGAACCTCCATGTTGGCGGTGGCGGTCATACCGCCAACAGGCTGGCGGGGAAGACCGCCAAATTATTATCATGGCGGTATTCACAACAGAATACAGCCAAAGCACCACCAGCACTGCTACAGTGGTCTGGCCTCCACGGATGATAGTTGCCATTTGCAGGCCGGGGGAGATCATGTTTCTGCTGGACAAATTACGAGGTTGCACACCGCCAAGGTTCCCGCCCCGGTTGCACCACCACGGAAACCCCAGGTGGAAACCAACAGCATAAAAGGAGACACTCACCTTCACGAAGCCATACTCGTCCATAGTTGCCAGGGAACAAGAACTAAACGTCTTCCTGCTGCTCCTGCTCACCCAAAGACTCCGGAATCTGCGATGATGACAGCAACCATAAGTACACACTCTTACCTGGTACTATTGTTAATTGGCAATTTTTGTACACTCACACAACAGATATTCGGAAGAGGGTACGAGGGCGACACACACACGTAGCTACACACTTACATGCACACTCATACACAGTCACACGCATGCACGCTCACTCATACACAACAAACACACCACGGCCACCAAACACACACATATACACGTCACTAACACACACAGGTACGCACAGAAACACTGCACAGGCCCACACTCACACAGCGCCACACAATATCACAACAAGACACAAACAGAACACAACAGCACCACCTACAATCACTTGGCGGGAACCCACAGGGGACAATACCCGGGGACACATCACACATATATCACAATTTAACACCAACAGGCAAAACAATTACATACAAATTCACAATCACACGATTTATAGATCGAATTACCAAGAACACCATATCTAACATTTCATGCATATAACATGCACACAGTGAAAGCACACAAAGCCACACATCACACCAACAAACACATCTCAACCCAAACAACACACAATACCAACACAACAAAACCTCTTGGACACACAAATGTCCATCACACAACAGAGACCATATCACTCTAATAAAAAAGCACTGCATACAACCTCATATACTGCCTAAACACCACACGTAGCCCAAGCAGAACACACACACACATACAGAAACACAACTAATGTCAGTCAGGAACAACTCCATAGTAGGAAAAGTAATGCATGACAAAGATATAACCAGTAAACCAACAACTGGTTGGTTTAAATTATTATTTGAACCATGAAATTGGAAAGGCCATAGCCAGTTTTTCAATAAAAGTCTCAATGCACACATATGTGTGCACCGAACTTGACTCCTGACTGCCACTGCCATGTATCCTCCACAGGTAGGGACATCTATGGGGCAGGCAGGCACCTCAGGGGTTATCTGGTGGGGGGCAGGGTGGGGGGTTTGGGTTTAGGTCTTGGAGGGGGGCCTTTGGGATCTATCTTGGGGGGGTCTGGGCTTGGACTTAGGTTTAGGGGAGGGTTGGGTTTTAGGTAGAGGGATAGACTTCTTGGCGGGGCATGGGAACCTGCAGTGGAGGACTTGGAGGTGGAAGGGCCGGACTTGGGGAGTGACACAGCATGTTTAGGGGTCTCAGGGGTGGGAGAGGAGTAGGGAAAAGGGCAAACTCTGAAAGGAAAGCTTTTTTAGACATGGGTGTGGGTTTTGAGGGAGAGGGAGTGGTTGCAAGAGGTGTTGATGTGGATGTCTTGGGTGCATGTTTGTGCGAGGTATGCTTGTGGGTGGATGGCATTTATGTGTCGTGAAAGGTGGGGGTGGAGGTGCTGGAGATGCTGTGGTGGGTGAATGTTGGGGTGGTAACTGGAGGTATGGTGGATGTGCTGCATATAGGTGTATCTGTGGTTGTGGTGTCTGCGGGTGCGGTGACTGGAGTGGATGTCTGAGGGTCTGTTGTGGTGCTGTCTGTGAGTAGGATAGGTGCAGTATCTGGATCTGTGACATTTGGAGTGGTGTGTGCAGGTGTGTCAGGTGTGCTGTCTGTGATCCTGGGGGTGGTGACTGTTTTTGTGTGTGCAGGTGTAAGTTGTTTGCATGCCGGTGGTGTGTCTTGTGGTGCTTCTGTTTGTCAGAGCTACCCTTGGATGTTGAGGTGGATGCATGCTTGTATGTCTGTGTGCCTTGGCTGGATCTGTGAAGAAGGTTTGGGATTGGGAAGAGGAAGGTGGGGGGGACGGTAGACAAAGGGTGACTGTCTGCTGTCAGTGTAGAGGCCAGAGCCTGAAATGATCTCTGTAGGCCAGCCAGTGCACCGTGAATGCCCTCCAGGAACGCATTACTCTGTTGGATCTGAGCTGCCAGTCCCTGGATTGCATTCACGATGGTCGACTGACCCACAGAGATCGACCTCAGGAGGTCAGTAACCTCCTCACCGAGGGCAGCAGACAGAGGCAGGGGCAGAGGTGCCTGCCTCAAAGGAGATGCCCGCCCTCTTGGGTGGGTGGACAAGGCCAACTGGGTGGGGAGCTGCAGTGTGGACAGTGGTAGTAAGGGGGGTAGCGGACAGATGACGCTTGGGTGGTCGCAGATGTGTCTTCCACCGCCAGGGAGTGTCCACTGGAGGAGAATTTTGAAGATGAAGACATGGATCCTGTCTCCCTGTGGCACTCCCCTCGCCCTCCGAGCCACTGGGTCCCTCGGTGTCGGTGGTATCAGCCCTCCGGGTTGTGTGGCCAGCAGCTTTCCCACTCTGCTGTGCTTAGTCTCCTTCGCCTGCCAATGCTGATGCAGAGAAACAGAGATAGAGAGAGGGCAATAACATTCTTAACATACACATACATTATACAATACACAACATTTCCAACACATCTATGTCCAAAAAAGCCCCAGGTAGGAACTATTTAGAGCCTACATTATATCACATCTACATACTTCCTACAATCCAATATGACAACAGTATCACCACAACATAAGGCAACCATCTGACCACTGCATCACCATCCCCTCAAATCAGCTGTAACTAACTATTCATGCGCAAGATGAATTGGCTACATCAAAAGTCTCTCCCTATACAGATAATCACTGTGTATCAACAAATCACCCTTAGAAAATGCTGTTAACTGGCAATACTATATCATGCATTACCCTAATCCACACTTGCCCAGCCCATCACCAGTAGTCAGGTTAGATGAAAGTAAACTCACCTCACTTCTAATACACCACCCACTACCACCTACAGTGGGTGCTACACCGGCTGTGGAACCCCCATGGTCCGCACTTGCTTTGTGATGGCACGCCAGATTCCTTTTTTTGATGGGCGTTGACCTGCATGGATGACACAGACAAAAGCGAAAAGTCAGGTCCACATGCACCATACCAACACAAGTGGACAGAACACTTCAGTGACCGAAAGCAGGCAAACATTACCATCCTCTCAGTTCACACTCATGCACAATTTATCATCTGCATGTATCAACACCTACACAGCTTCACATTTCAGGTACACCGTCATACACCACAACCTATACACATTGGTCTACCTTTGGACTCACCTGCTCCTCTGGTGAACCATATAGCTGTTCATACAGGGGTAGGACCTCCTCCACGAGCTTGTCCAGCTCTTCAGGGATAAAGGCTGAGGCCCTATCATCTGCAGGATGTGGCATGATAGATCCCAGAGGCAGTACACAGCAGCTCAGGTTGTGGAGGTCTTGCTGGCAGCAGTGTCAGGAGTCAAGTGAGCAATACTGAAGAATATACTGGTCATTTCCACCACGTACAAGACCGTCACCACCGGCGGACATCACCATTGGCCCAAGTCCACCACAGGCAGCAATGTGTTCCAATAGCAATTTACACAGTGGCTATGACTGCTTACCGCCATGACGACTTCCGCTGGTGGAGTTAGGTCATTTCCACATGTCTAGTACAGTAGGTCAGGTGGCTGCCATTTTGAGCGCATTTCATGTATGGAAAAGGTTTTGAATATGTGTCCTTAACAAATCCCTATTTTGTGCTAATTATCAGTAAGTACTACCTTCAGGTTTCTTAGCCTATTTGTGCATGTGAGTAGTTAAATCAGTGGATCAGAGGGATTTGTGCTGATATAAATGTACACCTATTCTCAACATACTATGTGCAATGGTAATGTAGATAATGTGCTAAAATGTGTGACATATTTAAAGTTGGTTGAACTAACAAACACTGACAGTCACAGATTAAAATGCATGTATAGTACATTAGATAATTGAGGGCATGTGCACCAAGGGGAGTGTCATAGGATGCAGAGCAATCTGTTGTCTTGTAGATGTCAGATGTAACCAACCTCGATTGCAGATATGTGTGAGTTGTATATGGACATGTTAATTATGTGTATTGGTCATATAACACACAAATTCTAATTGTTTCCACATACGTACCTGGCATGAGGAGAGAAAGACAACCTCCATTGTACCGCCCACTAGTAGACCTGCAGACCATGGAAGAGAGACATACTATCCAGACACATCGGCTGAATAGGGATACAATCATGGATCTTTTGATCAGTTGGAACCTGATCTGATGCCTGCCATTTACCATCCCTATAGCATACCTTGTGTCGTTTAAGTGATGTCAGTGCTACACTTCCTGGCCACTTGGTCCTTTCTGAATACAGTCGCCCTAACTGCAGGGATGTCTCAGCCCATGTTCATTCTGGTTTTGAAGGATGTACTGTCAGCACTGTTGAAACACCTGGATAGCTACATCAGGCTTACCCAACATGTGGATTTGGCCTATGTGAAGGCAGAGTTATATGCAATGGGACACATTCCACATGTGGTCGGAGCCATAGATGGCACCCGTGTAGCCTTGGTTCCTCCCAGTGCCAATGAACAGGTATATAGGAACAGGAAAACCTACCACTCCATAAATGTTCAAGTTGTGTGTTTGTCAGACCAGTATATTTCACAAGTCAGTGCAAAGTTTCCAGGATCAGTCCATGATTCCTTCATCATGCGGAACAGCAATATCCCACTGCTGATGACATGAATCAACAAAGAGAGGGCGTGGGTGGTTGGCAAGTCAGATTTGACTTGTGTGCTTGCAAAGTTTATCTCCTGCTGTCACAGTTGTGCATGTCCTCAATATAAGTAAGTTTATTTCTACCTATTTGCTTACATATGACTCTGGCTACCCTAACCGTCTTTGGTTGCTGACTTCAATGAAGTACCCAACCACGCCAGGGGAAGTCCGCTACAATGATGCCCACTGAAGGACAAGCCCTGTCGAGTACTTTTGGGCTCCTGAAGGCAAGATTTTGCTGCCTGAACAGATCAGGAGCAACCCTCCTCTATTCACCCAACAAGGTATACCAAATGATTGTTGCCTGCTGCATGCTCCACGATCTTGCCCTGAGACGTTAGATACCATTCCTACCAGATGAGGGGGAGCCAGCAGAACCTGTGGGTGGAAATGCAGATTTCCCAAGTGATGATGAGCCAGATGAGGATGAAGCAGGAGACTCCAAGTCAGATCTCATCAATCGGTATTTCAACTGACTCAAGGTATATGATGTATTCTTGATTAAGTGCTTTAAATCAGCTATGAGGTATTAGGTAGCTTCAATGCCCATGAGTGAGTTGTGCATGCAGACTATAATTTAGAATTGTGGACAGAACGGAGTGATCTACAGGGCAATGTATTGTTAATGCACATGAAAAGTCAGTCTTGTGAGCATGATTTGTCTGAATTGAGGAATGTTTTCTGCAATGTCCTATCTTTTATCTATATCAATCACAGATTTGCCAAGTTCCAGTTTGGCTCCTCATCCTTGGCAAGTCTCAGACAGTGTCAAAAGCAGATATGAATTGCAGGCAGACATGAGATGTGGACATGGCTGAAATCAGGTAATGATTGCAATGAGTATGTGTATTGTAAGTAACATTGCCAGACTGTCAGGAAACCGGGGTGGAATTGTGTTTCCTTATCAAGATAACCTGTAGAATACTTGAGGTGGTCAAATGGTGTAATTTGTGTCTGTGTCCTTATGTGTCTGGCACATGTGAAAATGTAGAACCATAGCCTCTACTATCACAGTGGTTTTTGTTGTATGTAACCTTCCTTGTACCTAGCTGTCAGTGTGTTCCTACTTTGCAGTCCAATGTGCATGTCTCTGTGGACTGACATGGGTGAGTGGCAAGCCTACAGGTATGTGACCAATGTAAGTGAAAGATCCCTGGACTGGGGATATCAGTACTAATATCTGTCTGTACCATGGGGTATGTAAATTAGGAAGCTACGGTATGGTTATGTGAAAAGGCTTTACCAGGTGATACAAAGGACCAATCTGTATGCCTTCTTGCTTGTAGGCAGACTGACATGTCCCTAACTTCTGTACCCTGTGGATTAGCAGTGTCTGACACCTTAGCAAGTATCCTGATGTTACTATCAGTTATACTCTCTGTGTTGTTTGCATGTCTACCAATATATGTGTGTAGATGTTGCATACGATCATTTTTTAATGTGTCCATGATGGAATCCTAATGTAATGTGTGATGTCAATAACATAGGTTGTACAATACAGACGGACATATTGATAGCAGAGTTGCCATGCATAACAGTTGTACATGGTTGATAAGTGACACATACACAGGACCCGTGTTCAAGTGTTATTTATTGTGAACACTAAACCAATATGTGTGACTAGTAACTAACAAAAACACAATATAATCAGTGAAGGGTTCAGTCATGGTGGCTGGAATCATGAGGGTAGCTGCTACACCATTAGGACTCACAAGTCTAGTGTCCTTGTATCGTGGAAAAATGGAGTCTGGTTTAAGAACAGTCCACAGAGTGTATCTGTGGCACACAAGGGGAACAAGTCAGGAGAGTTTCACTTCCTGGCAGTAGGTTTGGTCTTGGCATCTGCTCCTCCTTGATGCCTGGGTAGACGTCCATGTTTGCAGGGGGTGTGGGGGGGGTTCCTCTGCTACAGAGGGTGGGGTGTCTGAGGCACGTCCTTCCCCTGGCAGGGCCTCAACTCCACTAGCAGCCGCAGATGTGGAAGGGCCTGAAGACTCATTACTAGTGGAAGAGGCCTAATGTAGTGCTGCATTCCTACTCAGGGTAGTGTTGATGTCCCTTCACATCCCAGCAATGGAAGCCAAGCAGGCATTTTGTGCCTGCCACTGCTGCATGCCTTCCTGGTGGTGGTCCCTCTGCAGCTGTTGGATTTCCCCCATCATGGTGATTACCTGGCCCACCGAGCCTTGGGAATTTTGGTATGTTTCTAAGACTTCGGAGATGGTTTCCTGGTCAGTATTGTCCCTTTGAGCCCCCATCCGCTGGCCCACACCATCCCTCCCATGCACCCTGCCCCCACGTGCCTGTGCCCCTGGCACAATGTGCCTACTCCTAGTGGTGCCAGGACCATCACTGTCAGGGGTAACAAGAAGAGACTCAGGTACCTGTACTATGGGGCACACAATGGATGATACAGTCCTTGGGACTCTGGTGAGGCTGACAGATGTTGACTGACCAGGTGTCCCTGGTGGGCCTGCTTCCTCTTCTGTGTCCACACATCCAGGATAGTTGTCCTCACTGGGGCCTTCATCCAAAGGGTTGTGACAGTCTCTGGTATCTTGTCCATGGTGACATTGGCAAAGTTACCTATGGGAGAAGTGGAACACAAAGTTGCTGTTAGATTTAGGATATTATTGATGTTGTGTGAGATGCAGACAGTGCCTTATTATGATCGCCAGAAATTACAATGGCAACTGCTGCACAGTCCTGCTTTGTACAACAGGAGACTCTGTAATTTCAATACAATACACCATGCTTGCACCAGTTAAACGATGTTTGTAGTGTTTGGACTGCTGATACCATCTTATGTTGTCTGATTATTGACATGGGTATTCTTCTTTGTTGCCTAATCAATCAATCAATCAATCAAAGAGACTTATAAAGCGCACTACTCACCCGTGAGGGTCTCAAGGTGCTGGGGGGGGGAAGGGGGCGGGCGATCACTGTTCGAAAAGCCAGGTTTTAAGGCCCTTCCTGAAGAGTAGGAGGTCTTGGATCTTGCGGAGGTGGGTGGGGAGGGAGTTCCAGGCTTTGGGGGCCAGATAGGAGAAAGATCTGCCTCCAGTGGTGGTGTGTTTGATGCGGGGGACTGTGGCAAGAAAGAGGTCGGCGGAGCGGAGGTGGCGTGTGGGGGTGTGGAAGGTCACTCTTTCATTAAGGTAGGATGGGCCGGTGTTGTGGAGGGATTTGTGTGCGTGGATGAGGATCTTAAAGGTGGTCCTTTTGTCTATGGGGAGCCAGTGGAGGGATTTGAGGTATGGTGAGATGTGTTCATGGCGGGGGAGGTCGAGGATGAGTCGTGCTGCTGCGTTCTGGATTTGCTGTAGTTTGCGCTGCCGTAGTGTAGCCTGCTGCTGATGAGTGCGTGGGTGACTGTCTTTCTGGTCTCTGCGGGGATCCATTTGAATGTTTTTTTCAGTGTGCGGAGTGTGTTAAAACATGAGGAGGTGATGGCGTTGATTTGTTGGGTCATTGAGAGGGAGGGATGCAGGATGATGCCGAGGTTGCGTGCATGGTTTGTGGGGGTGGGTGCGGGGCCTAACGTGGTCCCAAGCGTTTTTGTGTGGGCCAAAAATGATTATCTCGGCTTTGTTGGAGTTGAGTTTGAGGTGGTTGGCTGTCATCCAGGCAGCGGTGTCAAGGAGTGCAGCGTGTAGGTTGGTTTTGGCGGTGGTGGCGTTGCAGGTGAGGGAGAAGATGAGTTGTGTGTCATCAGCGTATGATCCCAGCGTTGTGAAGGCGTGTGCGGAGTGTGTGGTGGCAGACAGTGTCAAAGGCTGCGGAGAGGTCCAGGAGTATGAGTGCAATGGTCTCGCCCATGTCGACTCTGGATCTGATTTCGTCGGTGCATGCGATGAGATCGGTTTCCGTGCTGTGGTTCTTGCAGAACCCAGATTGGGAGGGGTCGAGTGTGTGGTTAGCCTCGAGGAAGTGGGAGTTGACTAGTTTTTCCGTGACCTTGGCTGGGAAAGGGAGGAGGGAGATGGGGCGGTAGTTGCAGAGGTCGTCTGGGTCGGCTGTGGGCTTTTTTAGGAGAGCGGTGACTTCCGCGTGTTTCCAGGGGTCTGGGAAGGTGGCGGTTTAGAATGAGCTGTTGATTATGGCACGGAGTTTGTGGGCGATGGTGGGGCTGGCTTTGTTATATATTCGATGGGGGCAGGGGTTGGAGGGGGAGCCAGAGTGAATGGAGTTAATTGTCTTTTCAGTTTCTTCGTCGGTGGTGGGGGTCCAGGTGGTGAGTAGGTTGGGGGGTGTGTGTGGTGGGATTGTGTTGGGCGGGTGGAGGTTGCGTGTGGAGGGTGTGTGAGGTATGAAGCTGCTGTGTATGTCCTGGATTTTGTGGTGAAAATGATTTGAGAGGGAGTTACAGAGGGATTGTGTGTGTGTGGGGTCTAGGGTGCTGGCTTTGGGTTTGGAGAGCTCTTTGATGATGGTGAAGAGATCTTTGCTGTTTTGGGAGTTGTTGTCAATACGTTCCTTGTAGTGTGCTCTTTTGGTGGTGCGTATGAGTTGGTGGTGGTTGCGTGTGGTGTTTTGAGGGCGGAGAAGTTTGTGGTGGAGGGTTCTTGCCTCCACGTTTTCTCTGCTTTGCGGCATTTGCGTTTGGACTCTTGGAGTTCAGTGGTGAACCATGGGGCGTTTCTGAGGGGCGCAAGAGAGTCTGGACAGGTGGTGATCCATTTGTTGAGGGTGTGTGTGGCGGTGTTGGGGTCGGTGGTGTTGGGGGGGGTTTGTGACAGTTGGGAGTTCAAGCGCTCTGTGGGGATCTTGTCCCACATGCGGTAGGGGGTGGAGTGCTGGTGGTGGTGTGTGGGTGGTTTGTTGTAGGAGAAGTGGACGCAGTGGTGGTCTGTCCATTGGAGTTTGGTGGTGTGTGTGTAGGTGATGTGTTTGCTTGAGGTGAAAATTGCGTCGAGTGTGTGTCCAGCCGAGTGGGTGGGGGCTGTGACCAGTTGTTTGAGTCCAAGGTTGGTGAGGTTGTCTAGGAGGGAGGAGGAGTTGTGGTCGTGGGGGTTTTCCAGGTGAAAGTTGAAGTCGCCGAGGAGTATGTAGTCTGTGGAGATGAGAGCGTGCGTGCTGATGGTGTCAGCGATGGTGTCGCAGAAGGGGGGGCGTGGTCCTGGGGGCCTGTATAAAAGTTTGCCTCTGAGGGTGGTGGTGTTGTTGATGTGGATAAGGAAGTGCATGTGTTCTGCGTTGTTGATGGTGTCGAGGGTGATGGTGGTGACCTTGATGGTGTCTCTGTGAATGATGGCGATGCCGCCTCCTGGTTTGTTAAGGCGGTCTTTGCGCTGGAGTTTGTAGCCCTCCGGGGTGGCTGTGGCTATATCTGGCTCGGATGAGAGGTTTGTCCAGGTTTCTGTGAGGAAGACGATGTCCGGTGAGTGTGATGTGATGAGGTCCCAGATTTCAATGGCATGTTTGTGTAGTGTTTAGTAACAGGCATTATACAGGCAGCTGAGATGGTTGCGAGTGGTGTGGTTGTTGTGATGTGTGATTGTGTTGGCGGGGGTGCTTGAGGTTTTGCTGTGGTTTGAGGTGGTATTGGCGTGGGGCGTGTGCAGGTAGTGAGGTTTTTTGGTGGGTGTGGATGTTGTTGTGTGGGGGTTGTTGCGTAGGGTCTCGGTGTGGGGTGCGTGGAAGGTGGAGCAGGAGAATAGGCAGGTGCGGCAGGAGAAGGGGCCTTGTGTGTGTGTGGGGCTGGTTTGAATGCAGGTGGGGCAGGCTCCGGGGTTGAGGGAGTGGGGCTGGTAGTGTTGTCTGGGGGCAGTTTGGCTAGGAGGGCGCAGACGGGCTTGCCTCTGGCGTGCCAGCGGCCCGCTCGCTGCCTGCAGCCGCGCAGCGACCGCCATTAAGAGGGGGAGGTGGGAGGGAGGATCAGCTGGGAGGCGGGAGGCGGGCGGGAACGGGAGAGCGAATGGGGCGGGAGGGGGGCGGGGCCGCAGGGACGCAGTGCGGGGAAAAAGAAGCCGGGGGAGCGCACAAGGGTCGAAATGGCCCAAGATAACAGCAAAAACAGAAGGAAAAGGCTACGGTGACCAAAACTAAACAGTGAGAGGCACAAAAAACACAATACGATGCACGGCACAGACAAATGGGAAGAGCTAAGGTGAACAGAAGCAAAACAGTGAGAGGCACAAAAAACACAATACGAAGCACAGCACAGACAAATGGGAAGAGCCTAATGAAGTGTCTGACATGATGCATGGCACAAAAAAGAGGTGTACAATGCACAATAGTGTCAGAGTAGTGACACAGTATGGGACTAAGCAATAGACATTTACCTGTAACTAGATGTACTCCAGGTGCATCCACTTTGGCATCTAGGTTTTCACCCCAGGGGTTGGGCACTCAGCTATAGCTGTGTTTTGCTTGTGAGTATAGTGAGAGTGGGCCATGGCATTGCTGTCATTGCCATTCACTGTTTCACACTTGCACAACCAAGATGGCTTATATTGGTAGTTAGTTTCACAAGCATGGCACCTCACATTTGGTGCACTGATCTGATTTTCACAATGATGGGATATTGCATTCTGGGAATTGTAGTGGTATGAGTTGCCAGTACTTCATTTGTCATTTCCAAGGGCTATAGATTTAGGTGAGGTTAGTGGACATGTAACATGCCAGAGAGGGGGATTGGAACATTTGGACAGAGCTGTAGTGGGTGGTATGAAAATTGGGGTAGGTTAAGGTAGTGAGGGAGCATGCAAGACATGACAATTGGGTGACATGGATTTTGCGGGGACTTACCAGACTCCACTCCCCCCGGTATCACTGTCAGGCCCTCAGGGTACAGTATGTCAAAGATGTGAAAGTAGGGGTAAGAGGTGGGGCCCCACCCCCAGTCTTCAGTACCGCCAGCTGGTGCCTGAATGCCATGGAACGTGCCTTCCCCCTGAGGTCATTCCACCTCTTCCTGATGTCCTCCCTTGTGCGTGGATAGCTGCCTACAGAATTGACCCTGTCGACTATTCTTCGCCATAACTCCATTTTCCTGGCAATTGATGTTTTCTGGACCCGTGCTCCAAACAGGTGTGGCTCAACCCTGACAATTTCGTCCACCATGACCCTCAGCTCCTCATCCATGAAATGTGGATGTTTTTGTGGGGATATGGTAGTGGTGGTGAAGATGGTGTGGTAGTGTTCAAAGAAAAACGGCTGCAGTAAAAGGTAAATGGTGAGGTGTAGGTGCTGTGATGTGAGTGGGTGATGGTTGTTGTGGATTATGTGTGGTAGTAAAATGTGTGTTGTGTATGTTGTGCAGGGGTGCGATGTGTGCGTAGTGAAATGTATGTGGATGCCTAAAGTTGTTTATTCTATTTCTGTGAATGATTTAGCTTGTCTGTGGCTGGGTGTGGCGCTTTTGTAGCAAAGGATTGTGGGTTGTGTAGGGGTGTGTTATATAGTGCAGTGTGTAGGTGTGTCGGGTGTGTGGATGTGTGTCAGGTGTGGGGTATCCACACTATCCAATATGGTGCTGCGTTCATTGTGATGTGAGTTGAGACTGCTGTGGTTCGCACTGCCAATGCTTTTCTGCCATGGAAAAACCGCTGTAGTGATTTGTGGATCGTAATCTGATAGGTAGATTTATGTCAGGCTGGCGGTGCTGGTGGTGGGACCGCCTCTTTTCCATCCTCCAGTGTCCTGGCGGTTTCAGAAATGTGGCTGTTTTTTGGCGGACCTCTCAGTGTAACTCTTAAAGCGGTGGTCAGGTTATCACCAATATGGCGGTCTTTTAGAGGCCGCCACTGTGATGGCCTTACCATCAGACCACCAAACTTGTAATGAGGCCCAAAGAGTCTCAAAGCAAACTGCAAAACTGCCAAAAAGAAGTCCAATGCTTGGGACATATCATTAAAAAAGGAATGAGAAATGTGTCACAGGAAAGAATTGAAGAAATATTGAGGATGGGTCCACTCAAAACACAGATAGAAGTCAGAATGTTCCTGGGTATGGTTGGCTACTGTAGACAGTGAATACCAAACATTTCTTTAGTGGTTAAGCCTTTACTGAGGCTAACATACAAAGATGTGCCTGATCTGCTTCCATGGGACAATGAGTGCTTGAAAGCTTTCCAAGAGCTGAGAGAAGGTCTCTGACGTGCCCCCGCACTGGGAATGCCACATTGCAGTCATGTTCACATTGCTTTGCACTAAGAGGGAGGTCTGCGCTGTTTCAGTGCTTACTCAGATGAACGGAGATTCAAGAAGGCCTGTGGCATATGTTTCAATTACCCTTGACCCCATAGCTACAGGGCTGCCTGTTGGTGTCAGCATAGAGAGGTGTGAAAGCATAGTGATGGGACATCCTTTAACTGTTATGGTCCCACACTTTGTGGAGATTTTGCTTACCAGAATGAAAACCCAGTAAATGACAAATTCCAGACTTACAGTATATGAGCAGCAAACCCTTGCTTTATAGAACATTGTTTTAAAATGCTGTCAGATTTTAAACCCATCCACTTTATTACCATTGCCAGAAAATGATGTAAATAATGATGATTTTGAGCATGATTGTGTAGATGTCATGGAATTATGCATCAAGCCAAGGCCAGACCAAATAAATAATCATTGCTTGAGCCTACTTTTGTAATCTTTCTGGATGGCTCATATCTGAGAACCAATGAAGTTGTCCTGTCTGTATAATTCAAGAAGTTGCAGAAGCTTCATTGCTTCAAGGTGCTACCTCAGCACAAGTTGCAGAACTGATTGGCCTTACAAGAGCTTGCAATCTAACAGCTCAAATGAGAGTGACTATATTTACAGATGAATACTATGGCTGTAGTGTGGTCCATAATTTTTGACAGTTATGGTCATAAAGGGGGTTCATGACTTCATCTGGCTTGCCTTTAAGAAATGGCAAACATGTAGAGAAATTGCTAGAAGCACTGCAGCTTCCAACTGAAGTTGCAGTTGTTAAATATGCAGCTCACAGAAGTGACAATGGATATGACACAGTCGGAAATAGATATGCTGACGAAGTTGCACGTTATTGTGTATTTGTGGCCTGCACATTTAATGGGACATACACACATGAATATGAAGAGGACACTGTCTTTTCAAAGTTGTTGTCTGTAGCTGATACAGGGGAAGAGCTCAGGAGAGTGAAAGAAAATGTTTCAGAAGCAGAATAGCATCAGAGCAGGATGTGGGAAAGACATAAATTACATTTGGATTTCAGCAGATGTGAGGCCAGTGTTACCAGGTAGTTTATTGTCCACAGTGACACACCATTTCCATGACCCCACACTTTTAGGGAGAGATGCAATGGTGAGATTATACAGGAAAAACTAGTTTCACCTCAGAGTTAGGATGCTTGCAGACGAATTGTGCCACCGTTGTGTAACATGCCAATAGATGAACATAGGGAAAAGAACAATAGTCAAGCTGAGTCATGTAGGAAGAACACGTGGTCCCTTCAACAGAATGCAGATGGACTTTATCGAGATGCCTGTTTGTAAAGAGTCAGATCGCAGGACACCTTTCAACAATGAGATCCTTAAGATGTTGTCTGCAGCACTACAAGTGGATGTCGATGGTCGGGCGTGGTGGCGTATTTCGGGTCCTTGAAACCTTGAAGTTGAAAAAAGGGAGAGCCCTTCTCGAAGCCACTGTGTCAACAGGGAACCAACCCACGCTAGCAGATACCCAAGGAAAAGGACTACTTTGAAATAAGGAAAAAAGCTTATGGTAAAACGCCCTCCAGAGGAATCTGAGGGGCTGGAAACACTGATAAGACTAACTTGGGGAAAGGCACAAGGAAAAACTAGTCAGAAACACAAGACACTAGCATAGAGTGTGGACACAAAACAGAAACATTTGCGACGCACTCAAGCCAAAGTTTCTGCCTTATAAAGCCTCGAAAGTGACCAGGACCAGGAAAACCTCTCACAGGAAGCAATATACACTGCAATCTTAAATTGGAAAAAACCCTTAGACTTCAGTGAGAAGGAACCATATATATACACACACACACACACACACACACAGACACACACACAGTGGCTTCCGAGCACACAAACACTCACACTAAACAATGGCATAGCCTGCCTCCATCATTCTGGACTCTTCATGCTGCTGGCAACCTCACAGGCCCCAGGTGAGTGCCTTGCGGGAGAACCACCCGTGTCCTGCAGTGACAACGCGTCTGCTAAAGTGCATGATGTTTGGCCCCTTATCCAAAACACGGAGCACACCCAACAGTGGAGCAGAAATTACCCTGTAGCTATCGTCCAGAGGCATCTGGGATTGTTGAGTAGCTCAATAGAGCTATAAAATCCCAGTTGGTGAAAGTCTGTGCATCCACTTCACTGGAATGGCCGGATGCATTGCCCTTGGTGAGCCTTCAAAGTACACCTGGCAGGAAGACAGGATTGTCGCTGCATGAAACCTTGATGGGGCATGCAATGAGATTGCTTGCTGCACCTGCAAATGCACTTGTGAACATCACAGATTACATAGATTGGCTGATGTGGTGCATTCTGTTTCTCAACAGGTTGAAGCTATCACTGCAAATCCACATAAATAGCAGTGCCACAGCCCCGGTGAAAGGGTGCTGGTCATGAAACATGTAAAAAAGTCCTGTCTGGAGCTGAGGTGGAAAGGCCCAGACGAAGTAATTTTAATCATGAAAACTGCTGTTAAATGTGCCAGAGTAGCAAACTGGGTGCATGAATCGCATGCCCAGAGAACAAAAGATCTATATGAAGAAACAGTGTTACAAGAGCACTGGTGACATTACCACTGCAGACTGTACAAGAATGAGGAGCAATACCACAAAAGGCCAACAGTAAGGAAGAGAAAGGGGAGAACAACTACAGACAGTTGCGTCAATACAGATTTCTGAGATCTCACAAAGTGCCGTTTAAGTTTCTGGTGAAGAAGAAAGAGAAACAAGAGCTCAACCTGAAGTGACAGTTGAGTCATCACCAGAACAACTAGAAGATCCAGGTGAAGGGACAAGTACTGGATTAAGAAAAGTCACTTACAATGCTGAATGGCCAAGAACCTATGGTCAAAAGAAACTGAGATCACATGTGTCAGTAAAGAGCATACCACCAACAATTGCAACAGTTAAGCGGTATAAGTGACACAGAAAGAGAAGTTCAACAGACCCCCAAGAGATAAAAAAGAGCAAGAGTACCTTGTTGGAGGTATTCTGCACCTGAATGGACTTATTACGTGAATCAAGTGCTAAATGCTCCAATATCCGATTTGCTTGATTTGAGTACAGAGCTGTATGAACCACCTTGATGTCATATTAATGGTCTGCTTACAAGCTTGGCGGTCCTAAGACCGCCAAACTTGCGGTGGCAGTCCGACTGCTGCAGTCCTGGTGGTCCGTCCGCCAGATTACCATTCTGGCAGTTGGACCGCCAGGAGACAGCCGCCACCGACGGGTTGGCGGTGGTGAAAGTCATGGTCAGCCACAGCGTGCCGAGTTCGCCACTGCCGTGCTGATCACGGCTTTCCTTTCCACCAGCCTTTTCATGGCAGGTTCACTGCTATGAAAAGGCTGGTGGAAAGGCAGAGTTTGAATCTCAGTGAGACCCTTGTACTGCTAGGAGCATATTGTGGGAAGTGCAGGGGCCCCGTGTCAGCACACTCAGAATGCTTGACGCCCATCTCCCCACCGCTGTATTGGAGTTCGGGCGGTTCAACCACCAAACTCATAATCAGGCCCTAAGTCTGTAATTGGAAAAAGCTGCTGAAAAAGATTTCTGAAAGAAACAAGTTTGTCTGAAAAGCTTTATGGAACGATAATTGTAATAGACTGAAATATAAACTGAAAAGTTGCCAAATACAAAGGCCGTCATTACAACATTGGCGGTAAATGCTGCTTACCGCCGTGCAGAAGACCGCCAACACACCGCTGCGGCCGCGGATATCCGCTACAGCTATTACGACCCACAGGCCGGAATCTGCCAAAATCTAGACACCCACACAAGTCCGCCACACCAAAGGTCATTGATAAACTGGCGATAAAAAACCGCCACAGTCCCGCCAACAGGAATACGCCCACACTATCGTGACCCACGAATCCACGCAGCGGTCTTTCAACCGCGGTATTCCATTGGCGGTACACACCGCCGCGCTCAAAATACACACACATTTACAAAACACAACCACATTGGACAGTTCAAAATAAACACACCTGATACACATACACACACCAAACCCACATACTCAATACAATATAAAACACACACCCACATCACCCACAAACCCCTACGACAACAATTGAGAACGAAGCACAGAGAGGGACACCACTATCAACAAACTAGCATCCACAGGCACACAACACCATCACTCACACAACATCCACGCACCTCGCACAACACACACAGACACATCCCCTCACACATCACAACACACACCACCTCACACATCACCCACACCACACCATGGCACCGCAAAGACACCCCAGGTTCTCTGAGGAGGAGCTCAGGGTCATGGTGGAGGAAATTGTCCGGGTAGAGCCACAGCTATTCGGATCACAGGTGCAGCACACCTCCATTGCTAGGAAGATGGAGCTATGGCACAGAATTGTAGACAGGGTCAACGCAGTGGGACAGCACCCAAGAACACGGGATGACATCAGGAAGAGGTGTAATGACCTACAGTGAAAGGTGCGTTCTGTGGTCTCAAGACACCAGATTGCAGTTCAGAGGACTGACGGCAGACCCCCACCTCCTCCCCCACAACTAACAACATGGGAGGAGCAGGTCTTGGCTATACTGCATCCTGAGGGCTTCGCAGGAGTAGCAGGAGGAATGGACTCTGGTAAGTCAAATCTTAACTATTATATCCCCCACCCTACCTGCATGCTATCACATACCCCCACCCTCACCCCCATCACTCCAACACCTCACATATGTCCTACCATCACAAACCACCCATCCCAACACCAAGCCCTGCATGCAACACCAAAGCATGGACACCCATCACCAGAGCATGTCCACTACAGATCCCCAAACCAAATATCACACAAGGTCCTAGACAAGAATGTAAGCACTGGGGTACAGGGTCACCCACCCATTGCACACGATGGCACAAACAGATGCGATAATCATGCCTTTACACCCCTGCAGGACCTCTACCCAATGTCACTGGACAGGAGGTTCCAGACATGTCCACCCCACCACAGAAGAGGCCCACAGTGATGACAGCAGCTCTTTCCAACTGGATCTAGATGACCAGCCCGGCCAATCTGGCACATCTGGACAGTCGGTTCCCCACACACTGGCACATGCCACCACAGAGCCTCCCCCCTCAGGAAACACCAGCACAGCACCCACCCAGCGGGCCCATACCTCTGTCCCCAGGACACGTCAAGCAGCAGTGTGTCCACCACTACAGGGAACCCAGGCAAACCCACAAACCCAAGAACATCAGGGACCTAGGGGCAATGGGCACACGGTTCAGGGGACAGAGGAACAGGAAAACAGGGGAACTGGGAGGACTACTGTGCGACAGGGGGAGGACAGGCCCAGGGAACCCACTCTCTACGAGGCCCTCTCCAACATCATGGGAGAGTACCATCATTCCCAGGAGATGATGGCAACGGTACTGGCCAAGTTTCAGGAGACCCAGCGGCTGCAGAAGGAACAGTATTTGGGGATCAGGGAGGAACTCAAGTCCATCAACACCACCCTGGTCACCATTGTAGGGATGCTGAAGGACCTTGTGAACACCAGGAGGGACACTGTGGCACAACAAGGGGCCCCTGACACTAGCCTCGATGATGAACTGCCCACCACCTCCGCTGGCGCTAGTGGACAGGAGGCACCGCCACAGGACCACGACACCAGCACCCCACCCCCTGCAGATGGAGAACCACCCAGCAAACGGTCCCTGAGATCCAGGACAAAGACAGAGAACAATGCCAAGACCCCTGCCAAGAAATTAGACCACCCTGAATGTCATCCTTCTGTCCCACTTCGTCACCCTGTCCATCCTTAAACTGCCCTAGATCCACTTCCTATGCTCCTTTGGACAATGCACCTGTGAGACAAATAACTGGACTCTGCCATGGACATTCCTCCACCATCACCCCTGACCATTTTCCAACCCCTTCCACTAATTTGCAGTTAAATAAACACTCTTGAATCACAAAACAATCTGGACTTAGTCTGTGCTTTCACAAATGTGTATTTGCTATAACTAACGAAAATAGCAATGTCCATTGTATTGTCAACATACCTATGACACACAGCTCTAGTCCATGAGGTAACATAGCAGAGGTCACACAGTGGGACCCACATCTGTGAAATGGAAAGGCAAAGTGACAGGTCAGGGTCCATACACTGGGTGAAAGTGACAGACGTATGATAGGTCGAACAATTGTATGAGATGTAGGAGGCAGTGATGTCTTCTTACCTGTGTCTCACTGGAAGTATTGCTGGATCACGTTGTTTCTGTTGTCGATATCCTCTTCTTCTGCCTCCTCTTCTTCACTGTCCACAGGCTCCACAGCTGCCACAAGACATCCTTCTGGACCATCCTCCTGCAGAAATGGCACCTGTCGTCGCCAAGCAAAGTTGTGCAGCATACAGCAGGCCACGATGATCTGGCACACCTTCTTTGGTGAGTAGTAGAGAGAACCACCTGTCATATGGAGGCACCGGAACCTGGCCTTCAGGAGGGCGAAGGTCCTTTCGATCACTCTCCTAGTTCGCCCATGTGCCTCATTGTAGCGTTCCTCGACCCTTGTCCTGGGATTTCTCACTGGGGTCAGTAGCCATGACAGGTTGGGGTACCCAGAGTCACCTGCAAATGTCGAGGGACAACTGTTAGACACACACTAACCCTTAGGGACAACCCCAGACCCAGACAACTATTCACAGGGTATAGGGTCCTTGTCTTCACCTATTAGCCACACACGGTGACTATGGAGTTGCCCCATTACATAAGGGATGCTGCTATTCCTCAGAATGTAAGCGTCATGCACTGAGCCAGGAAACTTGGCGTTCACATGGGAGATGTACTGGTCGGCCAAACACACCATCTGCACATTCATTGAATGGTAGCTCTTCCTGTTTCTGTACACCTGTTCACTCCTGCGGAGGGTACCAAGGCCACATGTGTCCCATCAATGGTACCTATGATGTTGGGGATATGTCCCAGGGCATAGAAGTCACCTTTCACTGTGGGCAAATCCTCCACCTGAGGGAAAACGACGTAGCTGCAAATGTGTTTCAGCAGGGCAGACAACACTCTGGACAACACGTTTGAGAACATAGGCTGGGACATCCCTGATGCAATGGCCACTGTTGTTTGAAAAGACCTACTTGCCAGGAAATGGAGTACTGACAGGACCTGCACTAGAGGGGGGATTCCTGTGGGATGGCAGATAGCTGAAATGAGGTCTGGCTCCAACTGGGCACACAGTTCCTGGATTGTGGCACGATCAAGTCTATAAGCGATAATGATGTGTCTGTCTTCCATTGTCGACAGGTCCACCAGCGGTCTGTACACCGGAGGATGCCGCCATCTCCTCACCTGCCCCAGAGGATGTGCCCTATGGACGAGAACAGTGAGCACAGAGTTAGCCAACACTGAGGTAGTAAAAAAAAGAAATTATTGCACACATTTGTCAATCCGCTATATGCCTGTCACTGTGTGTATGCAAGGCCTAGATATGTGTGACGCATTTAAAAATAATGACATGTGGCCACCTGAAATGGCGGCTGCCTGACCTTTAATGTGGGACAAGGGGATATGAGGTAACTGCGCTGGCGTTGTACACCGTCGCGGTAGACGGTTGAAGACCGCTGTGCAATCCTGCATTGGTTAACATTGGGCCCTATGGATCCCAGGAGCCAATGACGATGTACGCCGGCGATGACGGTACGCACCGCCGCGGACGTGACTGCCATTTTCTCTCTGTTCACTCACTTGATACCTGACCTTCGACAGGAGAGGACCTACACTGCAAGTGCTGCTGTGACCTGTGTCTGGAAGCGACAATGGCTGATGTGTCTGGGGAAAGGGCCCCTGCCTTCACTTCAGAGGAGTTGGAGAAACTAGTGGATGGGGTCCTCCCCCAGTACAAGCTACTCTACGGTCCTCCAGACAAACAGGTGAGTACACTGTGAGCATGCTGTATGGGCAATGCCTGTTTGGAGTGGTGTGGATGGAAGATACAGGGGGGGACTGAGGCCTGCATGAGCGGACGGTGAGTGTATGTGCGTCAGGGCAAGGGTGGGAACGTGGGCCAATGACTGTGACGGTCCGGACGGTTAAAGATCATCCTTTTCCCCTGTACTATTCCTCTAGGCCAGCACCCACCAGAAGAAGGATATTTGGCGTGCCATCGCCAAGGACGTCTGGACCCTGGGGGTCCACCACAGACGGAGCACCCACTGCCGGAAAAGATGGGAGGACATTCGCTGCTGGAGCAAGAAGACGGCGGAGGCCCAGCTGGGGATGGCCTCCCAATGCACCATGACCCCCCTGATGTTCCGGATCTTGGCGGTGGCGTATCTGGAGTTGGATGGGCGCTTGAGGGCATCACAGCAGCCACAAGGGGGTGAGTACAGTCACATCCATCTGACTCTGCGCGCATTAGGAGGTGTCTGGGTGGGGAGGTGGGCAGTGGGTTACCCTAGGCCAGGACGAGCTTTGTAGGCAAGGACCCTTTGTGAGGCAGGCTATGTGGCACCCCAACCCCACCAGTGGTAAGAGCCATCTACACCTAGTCAGGCTCCTGTGACTTCCATGTGTGCAGCAATTGGGCATAGGCCTTGTACCCCATGTCCCTGTGATTAATTAGGGAACTCTAAGTGCATGGCGTAGTGCAGAGGGCTGCTGTGTCTGTAGTGTCCGCCAACGGTAGCGGTATTGGATGCACTGAACATGTATTTCTTCTCCCCCCCCACCCCTTTTTGTGGTCTCCCTGTTCTTGTGTGCATTAGCATCATCAGGCGGTGGAGCAGTGCCACCGGAGCAGGAGGGAGCTGCATCCCACATGGCCCTGGAGGGCGAGACAACAGAGTCTGAAGTCACCAGTGGGACGGAGGGCGAGGGGAACTCCACGGCGGGGACAGGAGCAGAGACCAGAGACACCAACTCCTCCTCTGATGGGAGCTCCCTTGCGGTGGCGGGCCCCCTTTGTGCCCACAGCATCTACAGGTACAGCCGCCACCCCCCCACCAGCACCACCCTCCCAGCAGCCCCTCAGCGTGTGTCCCGTGGCCGCTCACCCAGAAGGGTGGGCATCTCCTTCGCCCCAGGCACCTCAGGCCCTGCCCCAGTCAGCCCTGCTGCCCTCAGTGAGGAGGCTATTGACCTCCTGAGATCCCTCACTGTTGGGCAGACTACCATTCTGAATGCCATCCAGGATGTAGAGAGGCAGCTGCATTAAACAAATGCATACCTGGAGGGCATTCATTCTGGCCAAGCAGCCCAACAGCGAGCATTTCAGGTTCTGGCCTCAGCACTGATGGCAGCCATTGTCCCTGTGTCCAGCCTCCCCCCTCCAACTTCCACTACCCAGACCCAATCCCCTGTACCTCGGCCTATCCCAAGCACACCATCAGACCAGCATGCACACACCTCAGCACACAAGGGTGGCTCAGGCAAACATAAGCACCACACATCCCACAGCACTCACACAAGCACCATACCCATGCAGACATACCAACATCCACTGCCTCCACTGTGTCCCCCTCCTCCCCATCTCATCTCCACTCACACCTGCATCCATTACATCTTCAGCCACTACCCCCATCACCAGCACGCCCATCACCACAGACTGTTTGTCTGTGAGCCCTCCTCCCAAAGTACACAAACGCAGTCACACACCCACCCAACAGCCATCCACCTCACAACAGCCTCCCGCCCATGCACCTTCACCCAAAGTCAGCAAACGTACACCTCCTACATCCACTACCTCTTCCTCCACTCCCAAACCCCCTCCATCCACCCGTCCCAGTGTGCCTAAAAAGCTTTTCCCATCAAATGTTGACCTCTTCCCTACACCTCCCCCCTGTCCGTCCCCTAGGGCCCGCCTTTCCAGGTCCCAACCCAGCACCTCAGCCACCAAATCACCAGGCACAGTGGTGCCAGCAATAGCGGGATTTTGGAGTGCGCCAAGCAACAGGGCTGCCAGTGTCCCAAGGAGCGAGGGCAAGGACATTCCCCCACCTCCAAAACAGAAAAAGTTGCCCACATCCCGGAGGGAGAAGGCGAAAACACCTGCCACCAAGGGCTCAGGCAAAACAAAAGTGGAAAGTGGGAAGACAGCTGCGCCACCATCCAAGGTCGGGAAGGGACAAAAAATCAAAGGCAGGCCCACGTCGACGCCAACCTGCATGGCGGACAAGTCCACCACCGGCACCTGCACCGCCGCCACAAACACCGCCACAAGCACCGCAGACACTGAGCCCTTCACCAGCACCGCAGACACTGAGCCCTTCACCAGCACCACAGACACTGAGCCCTTCACCAGCACCGCAGTCAGTGAGCCCGCCACCTGCACCGCCGCCACAAAGACCGCCGACAGCACTGTTTCCACAGAGCCCGCCGCCAGCACCGATGCCACAGAGCCCGCTGCCTGCACCGATGCCACAGAGCCCGCCGCCAGCACCGATGCCACAGAGCCCGCCGCCAGCACCGATGCCACAGAGTCTGCCACAAGCACCGTCGCTACTGACACCGCCGCCAGCACCGCCAGCGGCCCGCGACATCCTGAGCCAGTGGCACCACCGCAGGCATAGCTGCCATCCCCAGTGGTCAGTCGTACGAGGCTGGTGGTCAGTTCCAGGAGCCTGGCCAGCTTGCATGTTGCACCACCGTCAGTGGAGTGTCACATCCACTACCTCAGTCCTTGGAAGGTTGAAGCACTCTGGGCACAAAGCCCCCTCTAGAACCAGTGGAGAAAGGCATCCACTATCTCAGTCCTTGGCAGGATGAAGCACTCTGGGCACAAAGCCCCCTCCAGAACCAGTGGAGAAAGGCATCCACTACCTCAGTCCTTGGCAGGATGAAGCACTCTGGGCACAAAGCCCCCTCCAGAACCAGTGGAGTATCACATCCACTACCTCAGTCCTTGGCAGGATGAAGCACTCTGGGCACAAAGCCCCCTCCAGAACCAGTGGAGAAAGGCATCCACTACCTCAGTCCTTGGCAGGATGAAGCACTCTGGGCACAAAGCCCCCTCCAGGACAAGTGGAGTATCACATCCACTACCTCATTTCTTGGCAGGATGAAGCACTCTGGGCACAAAGCCCCCTCCAGAACCAGTGGAGAATCACATCCACTACCTCAGTCCTTGACAGGATGAAGCACTCTGGGCACAAAGCTCCCTCCAGAACCAGTGGAGAATCACATCCACTACCTCAGTCCTTGACAGGATGAAGCACTCTGGGCACAAAGCCCCCTCCAGAACCAGTGGAGAATCACATCCACTACCTCAGTCCTTGGCAGGATGAAGCACTCTGGGCACAAAGCCCCCTCCAGAACCAGTGGAGAAAGGCATCCACTTGAGAGACTGTGGCTTTGCATTCCCCAGGATAAAGCAGTGGGCAACCCACCCACTGAAAAGACTTGCAAGACTGTGGCTTTGCACTCCCCAGGATAAAGCAGTGGGCAACCCACCCACTGGAGAGACTTGGGAGACTGTGGCTTTACACTCCCCAGGATAAAGCAGTGGGCAACCCAACCACCATGTATGTGACTGCTTTTAAATAAAGCAGTTTTTTTTTTTTTTTTAATGGAGCCCGTTTTCCTCAAAGGAAAACGAGATACATTTCAAAATCAAAAATGAAAAGTTTTCTTTTTATTTTTTCAGAGCAGGCAGTGGTCCGTGGGACCACTGCCTGCTCTGAAAAAATATTTGCGCTGCCATTCACAAAGGGGAAGGGGCCCCCTAGGAACCCTTTCCCGTTTGCAAATGGGTTAGCACCAGTTTGAAACTGGTGCTAACTGCGATTGTTTTGTGACCGCATTCACGGTCCCAAAACAATCCTACATCGCACTACGACTCGCAATTAGGAAGGGAATGCCCCTTCCTAATTGCGACTTACAAACCTATTTTGCGGTTCGGTAAATAGATTACTGAATCACAAAATAGGCTCTGTGCATACCAAAATGTTTTTTCCTGTCGCAAACGGTCTGATTCTGCGAATTGGGCCGTTTGCGATAGGAAAAATGGTACGTACATGTGCCCCTTAGATCTGATATTTCCTGATCGTTAGCTTTCTGCTAATACATTTTTCTTTTCCACAAGTGCAGATCCTGGCAAGGATAAACCCTTTAATGGCGACGATCTACACAGCTGTACAGCAATGAGTAAAGGGACAATAAAAAAGCCAAGATATTGGAAAACATATCTTCCACCATTCCATATACATTGTCACCTCAATATGTGTGATAGTGCATCACACTCTCACCTTTAGGTACATGATTCTGAGTCTAAGAGTGTCATCTGCGAATGCCATGCTGTTTCTCACTGTCACCTAAGAATAATGCGTAATCCATAGTGTCACTTATGATTATGCAATGTTTATCTCACACTGTCAGCTGTGAATATGTGATGCTGTTACCCACACTATCTTGTGGAAATGGGATATTCTGTCCCACGCTGTCACCTGCAATTATGTGATGCTTAGTCTGGCATTGCATCCTGTGAAAATGTAATCCTGCGTTCCCCAGTGTCACCTAGCAGTATTGTAATGATGTGTCCTACAGTGTCACCAGTGGTATTGTAATGCTGCATTCCACACTGGCCCCTGTGAACATACGCTATCGCTTTACACAGTCATATGTGACTATTTGGTGCTCTGCCCTACAATGTCACCCCTATATGTGTGCAGATTAAGGCCTATGACTGTCTGGTTTTCTGTCACACACTAATACCTCTAAAATGTGATACTGTGTCCCAAGCTGTCACGGATGTGTATGTAATCCTATTTCAGTATCGCCTGTGCATATGTGATACTGCATCCCAATCATCACCAGTAAATATCTGAAGGTGTGCTCCGCAGTGTCTTCTGTAATTATGTGATGCTGAGTTTGGCTGTGTCACATATAAAAATGCATTGCCTTGTTTCTCACTGTCACCTTTGAATACTGGGATGCCATGTCTGACAGTGTCACCTGGGAATATGAGAGTTTGTGTGTCCCACAGTGTTACCAACGCATAGATAATGACATGCTCCAAATTGATGGAGGTACTTGTTCACCAGTATGTACAGATTGTATAATTCCAGTCAAATCACTTTATCTGTCTGCACCTCAAATTGTAAATATGTGCATATGTGTAGAAAAAAACTGTACATTCCAATACTGCCCTAGTTGCATAATCCCACCAACCTTCTCACATCCTGTTTGCCACTATCTGCTTTCAACTGTACACCAAACACCAGTATTCCGTATATAGCACATTAGGTCAAAGATGCCTCAGCCACAATAACAATGTGTATCCATAATGTATGCACTAACTCTCGGGGCTATATGTTTTGCAAAACAAACCCTGTCGCTGGTTATTGCCTTTCTTTACGCCTCAACCTTTAAATTATATCGATTTAAAAAATATGGGTTTTCGTTTCCTTCAATTTCACATTGTGCGTCTATAAGTATAACCTAGCGAAACATGCATATATTATGGTCTGGGATTGGCTCCCAGATTTGCAAGAATGCACAATACTGGTTGGCATCAGAACTCGTTTGAAGCCCGAAATTACTATACATGACCCTACGTTCCTCAGGCACACATAAAAAAACAAGACTGACAAAAACAGAAGGAAATAACCGAACTAGACCCAGAAGTTAACAGAAATTCTAAAATTGCATTGAAAGCAACCAAGCAACAGATCAATGTGCTGTGTACATTTTGTACAATGTTTTATCATATGTGTGAGATGAAGACATAAGATGGCAGGAGTGATAAATACTGTGCAGCAAGGCAGGATGTCAACTGCCATGGTAACAAACTGGAATGTTATTCAGACGATTATATCGTTTCCTTCCTAGTTTATCATTTTACTCTTTTTTATCTCGCAGTTAGCATGATGGCTGGCAGGGAGCTGATGTTATGCACTTTACATGCTAGAATTAGGAAATATGGTAACAGGGCCAGTGCTTAATTTGTGCTTGTTATTTCCGGTGCTGAGCACCAGCACTTGTTTTTGAGGGCCGGGGCTTAGTCTTCTGCCTCAAGCATTTGCTGCGAACAAAAGACACACATGAGAAAGACGGACGAAGGGAGAAAGTAGAAAGCTGCATGAGTGAGCTGAAGGGGTAGGGAGTGGCTTTATGTGGATTGAAGAGGCCCGAGATGGCTTCAGGATCATGCCGCCTCAGTATTCCGTGTTCATACATTTAATTGCAGGAGCCGCGAGTTTAAGAGGAGGGCTTTGGGCACCGGCACCTTTTTATCTACAAATCAAGCACTGAACAGGGCGTACCAAAATGTATGTTTTCTCTATTTCTATCATCACCCAGGCACAGGTCCCTCTCACAAGAAGCCCTGACATTTGTGTTAGGCAGCAAATACAGCGGTTTGGATACAGTACACAAAGCACTAGTGAATCACTGAAAAAATAGGATTTCAGCAGCTGCTTCATTAATTTAAGCGGTATCAGGGTCCACATTGCCTCTACCCACGGTTTTGTTCGTAAATGAACAGATACACTTTTCTGTTGTATTTTAGAGTAGAATAACCCTACTGTTATTCTTCATGTAGTGCATTTCGATTTTTTTCTTTTTGCCACTCAGACATATTTATTAGGTTTAATTACATGCATGAAATCAAAGCTAAATACCTGGTACATTTATAAACATACAAATGTAATGCTTGAACAAGACCAGCGGTAGAGAATGATATCTGAATAGGTGTTGCCCATTATTAAAGATGTGAATAGCTAGCAAATAAACAAGGAGAATAAAGATATGTAAGTTATTGTACCTCGGATTTCTAATGTGATATGAATGTACATATCAATGCTACTACTGTCATAAAGGCATGTTTGCATTGTTTGTGTAAAGGATCCCAACGTTCCTCCTATGGTTAAAGTTTGCACTACATCAAAAACGACATAAATAAAAATAAGCAATCAGAAAGGCTTCTGTGCAGCGGCGGCTCTTCTGATATGGTGGAGGAGCGTTGCCCCCCGCCAGCAGCAGCCACTGCAAACCTTAAACAACGATAATAAGTTATGTTCATTAGTGTTTCATTGTTAAAGGGGCGGGGCCATGGGGGATGATGGGGACAAGGGGAGTGCATTGTGCTCTCCCCCCAGTGTACATGTGTGTTTGGCCGGCATTCTCGGGCTGGACAAACACACATGTGCACTGTGCTCTCTCCAGCCTGGCACTTTTTTGCCAGGGTGTAGAGAGCAGGCACAGGTTCCCAGCCTTCGTGAGAGTGCTATGGCTGGGCGCTCCGGCCAATCCTAACATTGCTTTCGTACAGCATTTGCACTGGCCACAGGGCAGGCTGGGAGCCAGTGCCCCTGTGACCAGGAAGAAGGACCGACGGCGCGGCAGCAGAGAGACAGGTAGGTTTTTATTTTTTACAATTTTTAAAACATTTTATTATCCCACCACCCCCACCCTAGCCCCACACCACCCCTTGTAACACCCCCATGAGACACGACTGATTCTGTGTGTCACAGCAGCTTGAGTTGTTTATGAGGATGTCATATCCCTGGAGCAGAATATATCTGGGTATTGACGTCTTAAGCCATCTGCCTTGCTATGTTCTGTATATGCCTCCACTTTAACTTTCTCAGTGGATTACCATTTTTGTGGCAGTATCAGCATTGCATGGATAGAAGGAAGGAAAATAATCCAGTGCACCATTGCTCCCAAGCTATGTTTGCATTATTCCAGTAACATCACATAAATACATTTCAGACGGTTGACACTATAGATAATACGTACCTGATGTGCTCCCTTGTCATAATTCTGTACCCTTCCAAGACTCTCGTGCTACCAAGGAGGAAAACAGGGGCCTGATTTAGAGTTTGGTGGACAAAGTTAATCCATAATAAACGTGACAGAGATCCCGTCCACATTATTAACAGGTCACTATATCCCATGGCATTTGTATTAAGGCAGACAGGATCTCTGACATTTGTATCAGAGTTAGTAGTCAGCCAAACTTTAAATCAAGCCCAAGGTTTCTTGTGTTACACTCACATCCCCTCCCTTTAGAAAGAGAAATGCCTAGCTTTGTGCAGATATAAAATTGGCTTCCCTTTGTGTCTAGGCATTGCTGTGCATTCTCTCACGAGCTTGAATAAGAGTGAAATATGTGCCAGGAACTGCTTTTAATTACCACATACATGCCTGGCTATTGCCATAGTTATTGTCTGAATATACTCTAGGGATTTTTACTATTTTACTTTCAGGCCTTAATTTTGTGCACCATATTCCAGGTCTGTATTATGTGCACCATAGTCCAGGGCAGCCAAAGCTGAATACTTGTTGGAAAATGGGTTATTGGTAAGGGCAGGTTAGTACCTACACTTAGCAATAGGCTTACAACCTCCACTTAGGTCCAGTTAGGTCTCAGTAAATTAAACCCAGCTCAACCCTTGGTAGCTTTGCAACGAGCGATAAGGCTTAACTTAGGAGACAGAGTGTAAAGCATTCAAATAACACAAAACAGTATTTAAATAAAACACAGGAAACAGTTTAAAAATCCAAAACCAATTTATAAAAATAGATTATGTTTTCATCTTTAAAATGACACAAAAAAGAATAAAATCGGATAAGGGGAACCGGAGATATGAATT
Source organism: Pleurodeles waltl (assembly GCF_031143425.1). Lineage (NCBI taxonomy): Eukaryota > Metazoa > Chordata > Amphibia > Caudata > Salamandridae > Pleurodeles > Pleurodeles waltl. Next base: position 769,988,219 of record NC_090449.1, on the reverse strand, counting down.
TTTAAAGAATTATTGTTTTCTGGAGCCTAGAAACAAAAAGCGCCAATCTGGACATCTGGTCGCACCTCGACCGGGGCAAAGTCAAAGTTTAAGGCCGACCGCGATGGAGCCTGGCGTGGAAAGCGATGTGGATACCGTGGATACCGCTGCTGATGCCTCCTTGGCAAGTGAGGCTCAACAGACACCGCAAGCCGCACCCACCCTAGCTGACCCGCTTCTTCGGTTGACTGGAGCACAACCTTCTCAGTGACTGTCTACAGTCACCACACTCGCCTGCTGTTGCTGCTGCTGCACTGAGGATTGGCTGTGCTGTAACTCTCCAGTTGCTCCAATGGCAATCCCCTGGTAGTCTCTGGTAGCTCGTGGTAGCCCCTGGTAGGCCTTAGAGCTGCTCCTGCAGCTCCAAGAGGAGATGGGGTGGTGATGCTGGAAGTGTGACTCTTGGCCTGGCGATGTCCTGTCACCCGGGTTTCCTAGTGCCTGGTACCTCAGGTGGCCCAAATGGACCAGGTGACCCAGATGAGTGGGACTGGTGGATTGAGAGTTGGAGCAGAGGGGCAGACGGGGGGCAAGGCGGGTAGAGTGGCAGGGGCCGCAGCCTCCGGCACTCCTGCTTTCACCCTCGACCCTCCTCACCCCCCCCCCACTAGGCTCTTTGCACCCTGGCCAGCTAGTCAGTGCAGGGAGTGCACCCAGACACCTGTGGCCACCATGGAGTGCTGGAGGGTGCCAAGGGGGTGTAGAGGAGGTGGTAAGAGGTAGGGTGAGGAAGCGAGGCGGAGAGGAGCCGGGCCTCTATACAACAGTTGCAGTGGAGCAAGGGGCAGAGGGCAAGCGAGGGGGAGCGAGAGGGAAAGGGAGGGGAATGAGGGGCCAGGAGGCTAAGCTGGGGGGGCCGTGCAGGGGGTAGGCAACAATGAAACAGCGACAACACAGCGACCCGGATGTGAACCAGGGATGCTTGCACCCACAACCAACGCCCCCACTATGTTGCCAAAACCACTGCCTCACAATGCCCCCCATAGCCTCACCTCATCTCACAGCATCACCTCATGGCCCCGCGGCCTCTCTGCAGCACCTCACCACACCGCGGGCACCACATCCTCCTCAGCTGCCGTTGGCTACAATTCCAGGGAGCGCTGGACTCGCTAGAATCGCACTGCACAGGTTTCATTTCCGGTCTTTGTCCTCTCGCGATCACTCCTCAGCACCTGCCAGAATGAGTGAAGTTGCCTTACCTCTTTGATCAATTCTCGCTTTGCAATAGGCTGGTAGTCTTCTCGCTACCATATGGAGAGGACCTTTCCAAAGACCATTTTCAGCTTTGCTCTGGGACAGAACGCTCTTCCTCAGTTGTCTATTCTTCTTCAGAATCCATTCACTGTCACCTCCAGCTGCAAATTTCACTTGCTCCTGATGTTCTGTATTGCGCAACTGTAGCATCAGTCCTGAACATCATCTGTCCCCATCTGGTTTAACTGACTTCTTCTTAAGGTGACTTTTTAATCAGTCCAGTTTCATGTACTGAATGGCAAGAGTCATCTAGGACTAAATTGTTAGGTGTATTTGCATGCAGTGCAGGTGCCTCCTGTAACTCCAGGAATTAAACCCTTGGTCGCCTCCTCAAAACACCATAATCTAGTGCCATTGTCTTCTGTTCTGGCTTTGCAGCATCATTACAATCATCTACAGTCACAGACAGTACTCCCACGGTAGCTCTTTCCATATCTTTGACTTTAAGACCAGAAATGTAGTCCATCTCATCTGCAGCCTCAGGTATTCCTTCTTCTGCAAATGTGGTGTTGTTGACTGTATGATTGTCTGGTGAGTAGCTTATTTCAGCCGGTATTAAAATATTTTGCAACATGTTTCCATACATGCAGTTCTGTCCACTCTCTGTTCATTCTTAGCATAAAACCCACAATAGTGTCAGCTGTTTCCACTTGGAGACTGTCTCCAGTCACTGCTATAGTAACAGAGGTCTCCATGCCAGAGTAGTCATGCTTTTATCCCTAGTAGCAGTTGCCCATTCTGATACAGGATGGGTAGTTATCTGATCATGGCCATGTTGTAGAGCATGTGGGAGAACAGTTGCAGATTCCTTCCGTGCCCCTATTCATTCTCCTATTATTCGTCGTTCCTCTGCAGATTTGGTGCCATTGCTGCACTGAAGGGAGTACCATGCTGCAAATCAGGGAACTAAGTTTGGTCTTACTCAGGGTCCTGCAAATGGTGTTCAGGCTGATAAGACATTTCCTTAGGCCTAAGAAACAATTTTGTTACGCCCACTTCCTTTCCTCACGCTATATATATTATATATATATCTGTATGCAACACTTATCGGAGCCACCTGCAAACTCCCTATCTGCTAGGAGTATCATCAATCATCAATATTGTTTGTAAACCCTGTCACCAATAATACAGGGGCTCACACTGACAGTCTTCTAATTTTGTTGTATAGTATTTTTTCTGTTTTTTGTTTTCTTAATTACTTATAATGTCTTCATATTGCTATATAAATAATACATCTAATTTTCATTTTTGAAATTTGCCGTCTATACAGTTTTGATTTTCCCACTCCTAAAGCATTAATAATAACCCCACCTTCTAGGGAGTCAAAGTTGCAGCTTCAAACTAGAATTACACACATACATATATATATAATTATTCATCAATACAGGGCTTCGGTACAACCCTATTATTTTATCTCCTAGTAGACCGCCATTTGGTGACCTTCAAGCCTCAACTATCTTGGTGTTTCCACTGTTAGTGATTCCACCAACCTCTCCTCTCCTTCTGTTAGTCAAAAGGACCACTGCAGAACACACATATCAGCGTAAAGCACCACAGTCACCTGACTTAATTAAATAAATCATCTACAATGTGTTTATTTATTCTGTTATTCACTATGTATATCTTCAAATTGTTACCACATAAAATAATCAATTAAAATATTTTTTCATATTCAAAAATAATAGATTTTGCATATAGAGTAAATCCACTATTTCTGTTGTCATTTCTAGACTGTTGGCAACAACACCTCACAAAATGAGTTCCACCAACTAATTATATGAGACTATTATGCCTTTATTAAAAATTGGATATCTCTCTGAAGGGGAGGGGGTCGTCATTCCCTACGTGAGTGTTTTTTTTGTTTTTTCACTTTCAATTGTAGTCTCTAAATATTTCATCTCTATTTATTCTCGCTCTTTTTTGTGCTTTTTTTATATACTCTGCCATGTGATTGCAAATTATACTAATTTGGTCAAAACATCTGACTTTTGTTGCTCAATGTGTCATTTTGGCTAACAGAAGGAGAGGAGTGAAACCACTAACTGGTGACAGGAGCACTGACTTATTTGAGACTTTAAATTATCTATTGGGTGATAAAATAAGATTGGCCCTAAACTCTGCACTGATGAGTATTTATTTTGTATATGTTTAAGTCTAGTGTCACACTGCAAATTTGACTCTGATGATCACTGGCTTAGTACCCAGAAACACGATGGGAGTGGGAAAGTCAAAGCTATATAGATGGTGAATTTCAATAAAATTAACATTGGATGCATTATTTGTAAATAAACATGATGTGGAATCTTTAAAGGGCTCACCTTGATGAAATTATGGCACTCGTCTTTGATGGCTGTCTATAAATCTCGCTCTCACCCACACGGTTCAGAATTGTGTAACCCCAGCTATGTGTATGCAAGCAGTAGCAACATGGACAGAAGATACATGGTCTCACGATGCTGTAAGATATTGGAAATTAGCAGGTGGGCATACATAGGGCAAATTTTGATTACAAGTCTGTGGAAGACAAATTCTTGTTTAAAATACAAGAAGGTGTCACAGGAGTTGATTCAAGTTAGTTCTCAAAAAAGGCTACTTGGCGACTAATAGGCTGTTTGCAGGCAGAGAGTGGAACAATCCACATTTGTAGATTGTGTTACGGACAAAGAGCTAGCAGTCGCCCACAGCACATCCCATTGATCAATGTCTGCCAGTTCAGCCTGAATGGCATTATAAGAGTACAGTGGAACACTAAGGGACAGATTTACTAATATTTCACGCAACACAGCAAGGCAAGTTGCTGTATTGCATTACATCAAAAAGAGAAAGATGAACTGCTCCATGTTTACAAAGATGGTCACTTATCTCCCTGAGCTGGCGCAATTGTGTCTGTACAAAAACAACCCTTAGACTCTTTTCTTCTTTTTATGTGTGTTGCAAAATGCAGCATATGTAGAAAGAGGAAGTAACAATCTGTCAGGAATCCCCAAGGTGCCTCCTGCGTTATCTGTCAGCATCCCCAGGGATTAGGGTTAAATCATATCTCTGTTCTTGGTTAAACCTTCATGTTTCTAAGTAAACATAATGTGCTGTGTTACACAATTGGTTTTATCGATGCTTGTTTTACCAATGCTTGTTTTCTAATGTGAGCAGGTGTAGACATGTGCTTCTAATTGGGTGTAGTGTAGACATGTGCTTCTAATTGGGTGTGGTGACTCATCCACATGTGGAAACTCAACTGCTTTCCTGATTGGCTATAAATAGCAGAGAGAAGCATGCCTCCCTGCTTGGCTTTGTTTTGCTTCCTGATCTCAGCATCTGACTTGGCAGTCCAGCCCCTGCTGTCATCCTCGTATTCAGGACTTGTGAGGCAATTCTTTTCTTCGTTCCTATACCAGCTGACACCAGGCATTCCTCCAGCACACCGGAAAAGACTGCAGCTAAGTGACTAGTATTGTTCTTTGAGCGCCGTGCTTTCCTAGTACAGCTGGTATATTTCAGACCTCGTATTTTGGCAGAGTGCTTATCTTGAAGGGACTAATGCATTACTTGCCTAAATGTGCTTCAGAAAATCTGCTTGAGCTCAAGTACTACAAAAAGTGACAGTGCAATTTTAAAAGAGCATTTATGTGACTTTTCTTTCTCTAATAGCATAACTCTTGGATTTAAATTGTGTCATTCATGCCTGTGTTTCAGGTTTGAAGAATTTGCTTTTTAAAGAGTTTTTCACACACAGAGTGAAACCAAACCAAATTGTGCCACCCTGTTTGAACCCAGAGTGGACCTTTGTATTTCTTGGATTGTTTTTGTTCCTTTTAGTTTAACCCCATGCATGCAGGAAAGTTATATGTGATATAATTAATGCCCTTGTTTGTCTTTCTTGTGCATGATAAGTGCAACCACAGTTCTAATTGTAGTGTGCAACAGTGAATCTCTGTGAAGCCAGCCCTACTGTCGCAGTACTTATTGTTATGGTACTCAGTTTTGGTTTTTGGTAATGCAGAGTTAGTAATTGTGCCAACAGTTATTATTATCCAAGAAAAGTGCTGGAGCATCCTGGTGTTCTTCTACTGCTCCCATGCCCATATCAGAAAGAGAGATTCAGTTTCAAGGAAGTTGAGTGCACTAACTCTACTATCACTCTGTCAACAACGACCTGCCCCCCGAAGATACAGGGTGCCTGGCTGGACCGGCAAGACGTGGCAGTGTTTTGTCTCTTTCTCTTCACTCCCCCTTTCCTTTTGGAACACCTGCCGGGGTTTCTGTGTCCACCAGGAAGTGCTAAGAGGTGTTCCAGAAGGTCGGGGGCATACCATCACCCCTGCAGGCATCCTGCTTTTCAGGTGAGTGGCCCCGTCTCAACACAATCAATCAATCAGTGATTTCTGAAGCATGCTAATCACCCGAAGGGTCTCAAGGCACTGTTAGCTTGCATGCTGCTCAGTGGAACAGCCAGGTCTTGAGGTCCTTCCTGAACTACTTCAGTGATGCGGTCTGCCTGAGTTTGAGAGCTAGCGTGTTCCATGTCATGGCTGCGAGGTAGGAGAAGGATCTTCCTCCTGTTGTGCTTTTCTGGATCTTGGGAATGGCTGCAAGCTGGGAAGAACAGAGTTATCTCTGAAGGCGAGATGGTGGTTGAGGTATGCCGGTCCTATGTTGTGTAGTGCCTTGTAGGTGTGGATCAGGAGTTTGTATGTGATGCGCTTGTTAACTGGGAACCAGTATAGGTCTCTGAGGTGGGAGGAGATTTGGCTGTGTCGGGGATGTCCAGGATAAGTCTGGCTGCTGCATTCTGGATTCTTTGTAGTCTTGATTGTAGTTTCTTGATGATGTTGGCTTAGAATGAATTGCCATTTGCTAGTGACGAGTGCTTGGGTGACTGTCTTCCTCTTGTCGGAGTGGATCCACTTGAAGATCTTTGGAAGGAGTCCTGGGGGTGTGAAAGTATGACGATGAGACGGCGTTGACTTGGCGGGTCATGGAAGTAATAGGTAGAAATGTATGCCTTTCTCCTTGTTACACCAGCGTTGGGTAAGTGCACCATTCTGGCCAAAACCCAGGTTTACAGACTCTAGTAAGTCTGTGTTTGGTTCAGAATCCAGGGAAACACTCATGCTCCACCCATAGAACGCCTTCCTGGAGCAAAGTAATGCACACCAGTGCTCTGCAATGCCTTGCATTACTTTTATTTAACTAAGCCATGAAAATCATGCTTTACGTGGCGTAGGAAATCCCAATGTAAATTTTGCATCGGGCAGTGTCAAAAAAGTGACGCAACTCTGACGCAAAATTGTAATAATTCTAGGCCCAAAATGTGAGGTTGGTCTTTGACAACTCAGTGTTTTTAGGCCCATGTTACTCTATACATCTTTTAGTTCAAGTTGTTCAGTTAACCACATCGCATTTTCTTGGACTTCCTTCCCTTCATGAGGATGTTTCTTCACATTCTGAGAATGCAGAGTTCCTTTTACCCATTCTTCGCCGTAGCTTTTACTTTACGCTATGAATTTCACACAAAGCCAGATCGTAATACAGTAGTAAATCTCTGTGCAGGGAACGCTCAGGATGTCTGCGCTGAGCTATTTTCCAGTGCGCTTCCGTCAATTATCCAGTGCACAGAAACGTATGCGTCAGAAAGTTCCACTAGCAGTCTGTACCAGTTTCTGTACCAAGTACTTTACTTCTGATTAAAGCCCTCTATGTTGGGTGTTCTTGGAAACTTTCCTGGGGTAAAATAGTACTGAGAAAATGGGAGATGTGAAAAAAGCTCAGAAAGAGTCTAGTTGCCTTATCACTGAGCCTAGTTTCGACCTCATCCCAGGTGATATATCTATTTATTAATTTAAAATCCCCTGTCTCTTTAAGCCCTTTGCTATTCCATTGGGCTATCACTGTTTTTGGAAGGTGTAAACCGAAATATTTACACTCTTGTAACTGTAGATAAATATACCCCGGTGGAATTTGATATGTTTGTCTTAAGATCTCTACTCTTTTACTAAAATTGTGACTATATTTATCTCGCATTTGTTTTGGGAGTTTCGTAGTTTTAATAAATGCTGGGAGACTTATTGTTGATTCTATGATCATTCTATTGACCAAAAAAATATCCATAGTTCCTCCGATAGCCAAGTGTCATGCCAATATATCCTGCAATGCGGCTTGATAATAAACTTGAAAATTAGGAAGTGCCAGGCCCCCTTGGCTTCTCTTTAGCTGAATAACTGAAAGCCTCACCCTTGGGGTTTTCTTCCTCCATATAAAACATCGTATCATAGAGTCCAGTTCATGAAAATAGGAGCTATTTATCTTATCGGTACATTATTGAATAAGAAAAGAAAGAGCGGGAGAATTGACATCTTGATTGAAGAGATTCTCCCTATCAGAGTCAATGGTAGAAGCTTCCATCTTTCTAAAAGTACTTGTACTTTTGCAAGCATCCTAACATAATTAAGATTAAACAAATTTCCATAATTCTTCGTGACGTAAATTCCCAATTGCCTGATGAATTAGCTTTCTGCTGCAAAGCATAGGAAAGATTCTCTGTTCCTGCATTAAATAGGAGAATGTCTGTTTTGTTTTAATTAATCTTGTATCCTCCTATTTGAGTGAATTCATTAATCTTGTCGAGGACTCTTTCTACATTATTAGTCTCTGGTTTTAAGTTTAAAATGATGTTGTCAGCAAAGAGCTTAATTTTGGGCATATTTCAAAACAGGTGTGGTAATTTCCTTCGAACTACGTATTATCTGTGCAAGAGGCTCAATAAAAAAGGCAAAGAGTATAGTGGAAAGAGGACATCCCTGCCTAGTACTTGTTTTAATCTGAAATGTGTCTCTAACCTTTGAATTGATGACAATTCTGGCCTGAGCACCCTGATACAACCGCCTTGTCATTGAAGTAAATTGTGAAGGGAACCAAAATTTAGTTAGGGTGTATACCAAGGCTTCCCAATTGACTAGGTCGAAAGCTTTCTCTGCATCTAACGTTATTATTACTGCAGGGGTTATGTTGACCGAGAAATAGTCGATTGCCTGTAACAAAAAGTTTGTATTAGATGTCATCAACCTGCTGGCTACAAAACCGTTCTGATCTTTATGTGTTAATTGTTGTGCAACTGGTGCAATTCTGATAGCCCATACCTTTGTTAAGATTTCATAATCTGCATTCAGCAGACTAATTGGAAGATATGCATCAGGTTTTAATGGATTTTTTTTTTTTTTTAAAGCTGTCTATTGTTGATTCTTTGAAAACGTTAAAGGTATTTCGGCTCCCTCGAGTATTGCATTACATAATTCTGTCAAAAATGGTATGAGCTCTTCGCAGAAAGTTTTATAAAATTCTATTGGAAAGCCATTGCCACCACAAACTTTTGCACTTGGTATTCTCTGGATAGCTTCCTTAATCTCTGACGGTGTAATTTTCTGAGCTACATTGTTCTGAACCTTTAACTAAATTTTAGGCAGCGGGATAGGGTTGTAATACTGATCTAACTGCAAGAGTGAAACTGCGTAGTCTATCTCATAAATTCTAGACTAATGTGACATAAACACTCAAGCTATATCCTTGTCCTCATTAACAATTGTGCTAGTCTTGGGATCCTGAATTTGATGAATTGTCTGTTTTTTGTGTTTTATGCGAGTTGTCCAAGCCAAGTGTTTACCTATCTGTTGACTTTCTTCATAAACCTGCTGCAAATAAGCGCTTAAGCTAGTTACTTCTTCTAGAATAAAAAAATCTTTAAATTTAGCCCTCATTTGATTGAGATTATGCCTTGACACTTCCTGGCCTCCTAATTTCATCCATTTCTCTGCCACCTTATCTATTGCCATCTGACTTTTTTTATTTGTAACTCTTGTTGTCGTGTCTGCGCTGCTTTCAAGGAAATAATTTGCCCCCTGGCTGTAGCTTTAAATGCTTCCCATACATTAAAGAGGATGCAGAATTCTGATTGAGCTGGAAGAACTCCTGTATGAATTTACCCATGTCTATGACCCACTGCTGATTAGTTAGCAAAGATCTGTCAAACTGCCATCTGGGTCTCTCTTTGTTAGGCACCTCCAATTCTGTCGTCACCATGACCGCAGAATGGTCGGAAAAGGCATTTGCCCAAATATGTGAACCTAACTTCCTCAACGAGTGAGATACTAAACAAAAATCTGTCCAGGAGGCAATCTTGTAACCATGTGAAAAGCAAGTATATTGAGTGGCGACAGGGTGTTCTTCTCGCCAAGGGTCTGTTACCTGGAAGTCACTTTTTATTAAATTCAGATGTCTTTTAGTTTTAGGTTTAAGTTGCCTTTTTGCCTGATTGGAGGCATCTAGTGTTATTTCTTGAATATAATTGAAATCCCCTCCCATAATAAAAGGGCCCCTGGCACTCATTGCTATATTATAAAGTTGCATTAATGGCTCTACTTCATCCATAAGGGGCCCGTAGTAATTAACCAGATTAACTTGAGCTTCTGATTGTAAAACCTTGAGCCAGATCCACCCCCGTTTGTGGTCTCTAATGACATCTTTTATAGTCCAGTCTAGTCTGTTACTAAGATATATTTCCACCCCTCTAACTGCCAACCCAGATGAAGCAAATAGAGCTACAAAGAACTGTTTTGGAATATATATTTTGGGGCTATTACTTTTTAGATGGGTTTCTTGGAAGTAAAGAACATCGGGATTGAATGATATCAACGATTTTAGCATTGCCTTATATTTCTGCCTATTTGAGATGCCATTCGGATTGCAGGAAATGACCTTAAGCTTGATCATTCTTGTTGGTTAGCTCGTTAATCCACCTTATCCAACCAAGCGCAATGTATGCTACTTCTTGAAAGAACCTGAATCTTTTCAATGAGCCCGCATAACAGAAAGATCCTGGTGGCTATCTGCCAGTTCCGGTTGTACATGTTGTTTAACAAGGCCTGTAATCAATTCAATAATATTCTGCCCATTCTCCAGGCCTTCAGGAACCCCATTGAATCTTAGATTCGATCTGCGTGAGCGATTCTCTGCATCGTCCATCTTAATCTGTAACTCTAGCAAATCCAGTTGACATTTGGAAATTGCAGGGGCAAGGTAGACTCGTCCATCTTCCAAGTCCGAAACTCACTGTTCGACCTCCATGATTCGAGCAATAAACTGCTGGATGTTAGCATTTATCAAGTTTAGCTGTGTTTCTGTTTTTTGGTTCGCTTCTATTTGTGAAATGTTTAGAGACTTTAGCTCATTTAATATTTGAAGAAGCAGTGGTTGCGAATGAGTAGTGTCTTCTCCTTCAACTCGTGCACCCTGCTCCACACACGGTTGTGAGTCTGCCTGCTGGCTAGTCCTGGCTTCCACGCAACGTTCGGAGCTCATAGATAAGCTCATAGAGAGGCTGGCGGCGCTTGCCACATCTGAACCGTGCTGAACAGAGGGAGAACGGGTATCTTCTACCGAAACAACAGTATGGCAGGAGGGCTGAGATCCCAAAAGGACCTCCTTTGACCCTCTGCCTGCTCCTCTGCCAAATAACGGGTAGAGTTGCTTAGGGGCACCCTCGCTCTCCTGAAACTCTTCACTGTCAAATACAAGGCTTGATGTTTTCTTCTGCTGGTTACAAGAATTATTGAAATTGTCTTGCATCTCTGGCTCTTTGTCCTGTGACTCAAAGGGGCTCCTTTCTATTGGAAAATTGCCACGGGGTGAGACCGGGCAGAATCTTTCGAGCTAGGAGGCATACCCAGCTGAGATCTAGAGCCATTGATCACGATCTCTTTAAGGCCTCTGATATTCGTGCTTAACTCACCATTCGCCATCTTATCTGAAGGTACTGGACGCTTATTTTTTATACTTCGTGCTGATTTGAGAGTCTTTAGTGAAGACCGGCCCTTGCTCTGAAGATCTCGGGGGAACGCCGCAGTGCTGGGAGGAGATGGCTCCCCAGCTCTTGAGAACCCCCTTCAGAGTAGTCAGAGACACCTGGGGGGCCACCGCCACAACTCTACCTACACCAGTCACTTCCGAAAACCCCCACTGTGCTGCTATAGTCTAACAGGGAGATCTGATGTCCCTTCCTGCCAGGGGAAGGTATTATTTATTGTGCAGTCGGTCTTTCGGTCTCGTATTTTCTTTTTTTTGTTCCCGAGGCGGGGGGAGAGGCGGAGTGTTTCAGATCCTTTATGAGCGCTCCTCCATAAGACCTCCTTCACCCCTGTCTTATCCTGCTGCACTTATGCCTTTTTGTACCTTTTAATTAATGTCCTGCTTATGTTGCATGTTTGCTTGATTATTTGTTATATTCTCCTTTTTTTCTTCCTTTTTTACAGTATTTTAGGGTGGGTTGGGGGGACGACAGTGTCTCTGTCTTCCCTGCAAGTCCTGGCTAGGAGGAGTCCGTTCCCCCTGTGGACCGTGCGGGAGCTCCTGCTACCGGCCGCTTTCACCCCCCTCCTCAACCTATGTAAGTTTGTGTGCTGAGTCTGCCGTGCTCGAAAAGCCACTATGTCGGGCGTGAAGCAGCAGTGATTACCAGGCCGCCTCCTGCCTCTGAGCTGATTTCTCCAATACGTGCCGGGATTACCGTGGCGTATGGAGCGCAAAGCCGCGGTGATTGCCAAGCCACCTCCTGCCTTCGAGCTGATTCCTACAATACGTGCCGGGGTTAACGCGGTGCACACAGCGAGAGCGTCAGCATCAATCATGTCTCCCCTCTGGCCGACTGACGTCTCAGCCGCAGAGCATGGCGGGAGCTCCTGTGCAGCCGCCCCAGGGAGTGTGGTTAAAGTCTTGATGCAGAAAATCAGCTTCTGTGCTGGAGTTAGTGGCGACCATTTTTGTTATTGAGTTGTATAAATATATTGGGAAGTTCTTAAAGGCCCGATTCATCACCTTTACTGGCTTTGATTGATCTAAATACGTTGGAGATGTGTATGTCATGTCGAAGGTGATAGTCTTATCATAACTTTAGTGGACTTCCTGTGGCAGGTGCCCTGTGAGATTTCTCATGGTGGTATATATGATATTCAGAATATGTCACTTAGTAGGGGTTAGCAGTATAAATTCAGCCTTTGTGGTTTTGGTTCGCATGTCCCTTGTGGAATGAAGTTGCCAGGGAAGATCGTGTTTTTTCTGCTGGTGGAGACTGTCATGATGAGGTCTAAGTTCTCAAGAGGTGAGTACTAGTACCTTACTGAATATAAAGAAGCTTTTATTTCATTAATATTTATTAGTCCTGTAAAACCCTCTGTCTTCAGGATGTCAAAGAGTGTTGGCACAATTATATTTGCCCATTGTTCAGGGAATATATAAACATTTTATGAGGCTGTGCACAAGCTGGCATCCTCACAGCACACTGGTGTATGATATGATCTCTTTTTAGATTGTGCTGTCTCATTAACTTTGAAATGAGTTATATGACTGCTGCTAAAGGGGACATCCAGTGTTAAATCAGTCTCCTTCACCTCAAACCAATTATTGGCCTTTAGTCAACTCTACACCCCCCACCAGTTTCCTGAAAATCCTGCCTCGGTGGCAAAGTAGAGGCCTGCTTGACTTGCTTGCAATCATGAGCTGCATAACTACTCCCCATTGTGAGAGTTAGTAGCTGTAATTGGAAATTCTTCTTTTTATGGGGAGTGTATACATTATTTTACTATATCCCTATCTATTGTTTTTAATCTTGCCAGAGGTACCAATATTGAATTAAATTTTTGATCATATCCTACCTCTAGGTATTTTTAACCATTACTATACCAATCCTCAAATAATTTTTTTTTTTGACCGGCTGTACATTTTCCTTCAAAAGATCTCCGGCAAAGAGCCCCCACGCGGGGCCCGTCAGGCATTGCAGCACCAGCCTGACGAGGGGCACAGCCCTATGATGAAGCATGTCACCGGTAGGTGAGTGAGGGCTCGTGCTTCAAAAGAAAAATCTGTTTCCCTTGGTATGCAGAACCTTTTGGTCTAAAAGAAACCTTCTTTTTTGGAACCGTGTGTGCAATTTTTGTTTCGTACATATATATTATCACCACTGGTCCTGTCTGTCAAATACCTGCGATTTCATATATTGTTGCTCACAACCTGTGAATGCCCATCCATGCATCTTGGTTATGCATCTCCTGCCTGAGAGCATCTACGTAGGTCAACCTCACCCCACCTCCCTTGTGAGTGACCAAAGGAAGGAGCTATTGGACAGCCTTTATAGATAACGCTAAGATAAGAGAATGACAGAGAGAGAAAACTGATAGAGAAAGGCAGTGGAAAGAGCGACAGAGAGAGAGAGAGAGAGAGAGAGATGTATAAGGGGAAAGATAGCAAGTGGTATTAGATTGATATGGCGAGGGATCGAGGTATGGAGAGATGGCACAATACGGAGAGGGAGAGATATGGAGTGAAAGAGACAGAGAGATTGGGAAAGAATGAGATGGATATAGGGAGAGAATGAGAAAGAGAGGGAGGAATGGAGGAATCAGGATTGATTGCATAAGTCTTAGGTCTGCCAAAGAGGTAAAGTTAATTGGACTGCAGATCTAGAAATATTTTGGAGATTTTTCAAGACCTCCTAAGCCTATGATTGACTGCCCAGTTTCTAAGCTGTAACCTTGACCTCATTTCCCAACCAGTAAGCTGTCCCACCTCTTAGCCAGCGAACCACAGTACCTCTTACTTCTTACTGAACCCAATAGCCGTTCGTCTAGTTCTGTTTTATTATGTCCCAATGGTCCCTGCAGGAAAGGGTTTTTGGATTTCCATTTTTTTCTGAGGGAAAATATGCACACATAAATGTTAAAGGTCCTTAGTGCTTCTTTTTATGGCCTCGAACGAAAGCAAGTCACACCCATACATCCACCCTAGAGAACAACCATCTATCCAGCAATAATTGTCTTTCTTGGTATACAGATGGGTGAGCCACAAAGACTGATGCTTTGCATTCTAGGGCTTCTAACTCTTTAAACAACTGATTATTGCTATAAAATGCCACCACCCTCCTTTTATTCAAGACAACGCTAAAAATATCCTTTGAGGTAATGTTCCCCTTTGACACGTATGACCACAGCCGATCTACGCCTAACAGCGCCCTCCTCCGATATATGACAAAAAATTACTTATTTGTGTTAAGCCTTAAATTAGACAAAGGAATGGGCGGGTTATCATTTTGTTGCCCGCATGCCATTGCTTGTTGCTGTTCTTTTTAAAGCCATCAATTAGTTCCCTAATATCTGTATTGCTATTCCACTGGAATCACTTCTTTGATTTGTTATTATTCTTTGCTTGGAAAGGATACAAGGTTAAGCAATCACTCCGGTATCTGTTTTTATTATTTTTTTCCTGACCAGAATGGGAGGTGAGCACTTCAGTTCAACCTGGCAAATAGGGAGTGCCTAATTGAATCCAGGTAAATATGAGTACTATTGCAAAGGAAGTAAATGGCACATAGTATTTAAAACAATTATATCTGTGCCTGAATATTTTAAGTTTATGTGTCACGTTTATAAATTACTTCAGATGTTTGCTGAAACATCTGGTGTGTGTACTTGGCTGTTTTTGCCTCCCCAAGCAATGTTATGAATTGACGTTTGCAATGTGTACCACATCCGTCTGGTGCGCAAACAGATAACTGTCCTATCAACAATGTGCTTAAAAAAAAAATAACTGACCCATTGAACACTAGTGGTGTGGATGTGCCATTTTCTTGTGAACATCATCATGCATTATTTTATAGTCCCAAAACTATGGAAATATAGGTGGAAGAATCACTTCTCTGCCGTTTAGTCCTAAAGTGGTTGTGTTCTGCCTTTGTTTTTTAATTCCTCCCACGCCCATTCCTTTGGGCCTACTGGAGGGAGGTGCTTCGATCCTGCATACCTCCCGCCCTTCAGAAACCAAATTTAGGCTTTGCATTGTTAAGTGTATTTTTATAATTCAGTACCGGGGGTGTCATGCTTGTTCCAAAGCTTTGTGCTAGTCAAGTCTTGCTGTGGCTCTTGCCTAGCTGTAACTTGACTTTCAAAGTTTCTGTGACACTGCCGGCTCGGATTGTCTCAGAAACACAATGAGGTCATTCACAAGTAAGAGGCTAGTGATCTACCTCCTGGTGGTTCTCCTGTGTCTGGAGTACATATCTGTTTCCTATGTCATTCACAAGGAATACCAGGAGTATTACCGAAAATGTACAACAGCCATAGATTTTTAGAAGTTCTTCAATGCTCAAAATGTACCCATGCAGTGTTTCCACCAGGTGGAGTGATAAAACAGAATTGTGAATTTGCACTTATATATTTTTCCCATCCATTCAAATATGTTGGCGTTCTCGCCTCTTTTTTGCTCTATAAATACACTTATTCCTGTTTTTCATGCGGGTGTGTTTTAATGCACTTCGTAGATGGGAAGCTACAGGCAAATTGTTTCTGAATAATCACAGACCTTGTCACTGATGGCTCCAGTCTGCAGGCCCACCCCTCTGGAAAGGCACACATTCCATTTACTGCACTGTCAAATGCAGAAAATACCACAGTAGCAGACTTTGCACATATGAAATTAGAAGTTTTCAGAGTGAAATCTTCCAAAATCGGTTGAGCTTTAAGCTGTGGAATTTTCTCAGGCCGCAATGAGAGGCGGAACGGGACGATACTCTCCAACTAATAATCCTGTACTTCCCACAGGCGTCCCATATGGTAGTTACAGAAGTAAAAATACCATATAGCTGTCGAAATGAATGCCTGCTAACATAATTGGAATATAAAAACACAATCATCACAGCCGTTCTAAGGTGGACTGAGGAGAACCCCATTTAGAAAGGCAATGCTCACGAGGTAGCACCAAAATTTAGCAAAAGGTTGCACGGCTTTGGGAATACCGAAAGCATAACATTTAGCCTCGTAGCTAATAGTGAAATAACATACAACAATGTTCAAGATTGATATTTACCAGCATCTTTCAATGAATCTAGCAGCAGAAAAGGAAAGGCTTTAGACAGGTGATGGAGTTTCTCAGATCAGGGGGCAAAATACAGTAGTGGTTGCATCTCTTCGACTAATATTTTGAGGTTTGTGGCATAGTAGGCATCAAGATGGAGGAAGAAACAGCCCCTAAGCAGTGGCCGAGAGACCCTAGGGAAAAGGAAATATGTCCTGGCAAAACGTTGTGAGAAAAAGAGACTGCAGTGGTCCAAACACAGAAGAACTCCTGGCATGCAGAACGAGGCAACTCAACACTATAGGAGAGTTGGTAACATTGAAAGAGCCGGATGGGAATGGAATGAAAATTCAGAGACAGTTGATTGGGTACACAAGGCCATGGGAATGAGGGATGCAAAATACCAGAGATTTGTAGCATGAAGTCGGGAGGGGAATGGTTGTATAGGGAGATTTGGATTTAGAGTGGTGGCCTGGAGTTCAGGGTCATTGGTTATCACAAACTAGTCCTTAACTTACACCTATGAGGGTAGCTCAACACCAGGGAAACATGATATGCGCACTTGTGATAAGGAGGGTGTAGAGGATTCAGAACTCAAGTTACTGTTTTGTTGTACAATGGGTAAGTTTACTGGGTGTAAGGATGCTATAGAAGGAAGCTGCCGAGCTGTAGGAGTTGATGTGGTGAACAAGTGTACGACACTCTGAGTAAAGGTCAGTAAGCAGCCTAAGTTGGGGGAGTGTGAGGAGGGATGGAAAGAAGCTCGATCTGAGGTGCCCACCAAATAGGCTTCACAATACACAATAATTTTTACAGTCAGAACATGTAATGTTCGGGCCTAAATTTCTTGCCTAAGAGGTTGGCCATCCTACATGAGTTGGCCCATGTAAGAGTAGATTTTGTGTTCTTGCAAGAAACACATCAGCTGCAAGCTGATCAGTGTCAGCTCAGCTCTAGGGGTGACCTTGTGCAATTCAGATCAGCCATGCATAAGAAAGTATTAAGGGAAGGGTCCATACTGTGCAAGGGATATGGGTTTGTAATTGCCAAACAGGAAAAGGATTAGGCAGGAGATTGGAGACAATTAGAGGAATTTACGTAGGCTCACTGTTTCCTCTAGCATCCATATATATAGCAAACAAGCGGCAATATACTTTCTTGTGAGAGGCCATATCGTCAATGATAGAGTCAGCAAGAGGTCCACTACTTATAGTTGGGGACCTTAACCTAATCATGTACCAAGATAAAGCACTTCTTTGGACGAACTTGCACTCTGTCCTGGGAAGGGAAGCCTGGTTGGAGAACCTTGGCCTAATGGATTCCTGGTGACATAAACAACCATTACAAGTGCATTTTGCACCTTTTTGGGTGGTGCATAAAAGCTGTCTGTGGACTGACTGCATGCTTTTTGACAACAGCCTTCTGTCTTAGGTCCAAAAGGTAGATCAAGGCACTATGACTCTCTTAGATCAAAGCCAGCTCACACGCTCGTTAGAGGGGCCACAGAAGACAGTGAAGTCAGAGAGGAGTAGGATGTGGTGTCTGAATAAAACCTTGGAAAAAAATCCAGCCATTCTGAAAAACATGGGTCATGGCATTAAGGACTATTTTCAGATGAATACTAAGGGAAACGTCCTCAACCATGCATTGTAAACAACGCAACGTTTCCCCTGCAAGCATTACCATGCTTTTCTAAACAACGCCTGGCTTTTTCTGTGCCTTAACCACGCACATGCTGAACTATGCATATGCGTGGTTAAGGCACAGAAAAAGCCATGCTTTGTTTGGGAGAGGATGAGGAGGAAGCGGTGTGGTAAGGGGGGCTGGGGCAGGGGTTGGGGTGGATTAAGGGATTAGGGTGGGTGGGGGCCTGGGGCAGTCTATTTTTTTGGGGGGGTCAGGAGTGGGGGGTTGGGGAGGCTTTTTTTAGGCTCATGGCAGGTGGAGGGGTCGGGGTAGTTTAGGTATTAAGGGTGGGGGTAGTTTTGGACCTCAGGGCAGTTGGGGGGTGGTATGATAAGACCAAGCATGCCGCTTTGCATGCCGTTTCCACACATGCCTTTACTAGGCATGCTTTTACAACAAACATTTGTTGTAAAGGCATGTGTGGTAAAGGCATGCATGGAAACAACACGGTCGTGGTTCCGACCGCATTGTTAAGGCATGCATGTTTCCAGCGTGCGTGGTCCATCATACAACCAAATAATAATAGTGAGGTGAGGAAGGCAATGCTTTGGGAATCTCTATAATCAGATATACTGGGCTAATTTATAACAGACACAGCCCACCTCCAGTCGAAGGTAGAGGGCCTTTTTGAGTAATTCAGGATAGTTGGAGAAGTAAAAGGGAAGTTGCCAAGAGTTTGGAAAATTTTATCATGCTCAGATGGCAGATTGTAACCTTAGTGGTTGACATAGTTAACTACAGCCTGGAAAAACCAGATAGGAAGTTCTTTTAAGGTGGAAATAGAGTACAGAGGCTTTTCGCAAAAAAAATGTAGAGCCTGACAAAACCCATAGCTCATAGCGGAAAAAGAAATCAAGACAAGGTTGTGCTGAGTAAGGAGATTGAGACAGTAAAGCACTTTAGGCAGTTCCAAACTGCACTTTATGCCCCAGAGCACACAAATGAGAGTTGGAGGCAGGAATAAGTGAATTTAGCTCGCTCTCATGACTCTCAAAGGAAATTATAATCAGCATGATACTCATTTAACCAACAGGTGATCAGAAATCCTTCAAAGCATGACAGCACTAGGCCCTTATGGATTCTCTGTGGCATTTACCACCCTTTGCCCTCAAACACCTGCCAGTATTGACACAAGTGGTTAATAATATTGCATAGAGGCAGAAGGTTACGCCCTCTATAGTTGAGGCCAGGACATCACTTATTCTCAAACAGGATTAGGATCTATTGGACTGTCTGTTTTATAGACTGATCTGTTCACCATAAATGCAAAACAGCTGGTGAAAGTTCTGGTATACTGGCTGCAGAAGCACATGTTCATGCTGACACATCTAGCCTTAGCAGACTTTAGCCAGTCAGGGTGCCCAGCAGGTGACAACACCAAAAGTCTGTTTCACTTAATTCATTTTGCTGGGGTAAGGGCAGCAGTAAAGAGCATAAAATAATAGTATCACCCACAGTAGACGTGGGCTGCCTGGGAGTAATACTGTTATCATTTGGGTTCAGAGAATATTTCCTAGGTTGGATCATGGCCAACTACCTGATGCTTACATTATGAATCAGAGTGAATGACCTCCTCTTGGTATGGGCCCCTTTACAGAGGGGCGCCAAGCTGGATTGACAGTCTCCTTACTCCTCCTTGCCATCTCCCTTGTGTGACTGGTTCAACAAAACTGGATGCATATAGGAGTAAAATACACAAATCTGGAGATTGACAAGTTTAAACCAGCCCCTTAGCTGCAGAGGCTTTTTTTGTCCCAGTGCTGAACCCTTTTCTAGATGTCTGGGGCACTTTGTGCTTGAGCCTTCTAAATGTTTTTTCCTCAGAAAGGTACTGAGGCCAAATTTGCATCCTTTTTCCCAAACGCTGGGGATTCTAAAGGTACCAAAGGTGGTTGGATTAGAATATTGCAATATTTATTTTTGTTTTTTAAAAATAGGACAAAAGTGCTGTGCAAGAAAGCTTATGTTTTCTTTTCCAAAAAAATGGCATCAGTGAACGGTTTGTTGTGCTAAGATCACCAAATTACCAGCTTTCAGGAAAAAAAACAGGACTGTAACAGAAAAATAAAAAACAACTTTTGTTACCACAATTTGTCTATTCTTCTTAGTGGCAGTCAATTAGTCCTTTTGTGGTTTCAACCTACTTCAGTTTGAGGTGGCAATAGCTGTGATACCCAAGGGTAAACCTAGAAAGCTACACTCCAAAAAGTGATAAGTCAGCAAGGGTGTCAGGGGTCATCTTCGTCTGTGGTCAAGGGGGTATCAGCTACAATATATAAGGTAGTGTCCCCATGCTGCAGTGTGATCTGAGACCAGACTAGTAGTTATGAAGGAGATAGTCTACACTGATGTAATCTTGGAGTTGAACATAGACTGTTTTTTCAATAATTTGCGGATGAATGGTAGGTGAGCGATGGGCTCGAAGTTGGGCAGTCATTAGGGTCTAGTGTAAGATCCTTTAGGAGTGGGGACATGTGGCTTATCGTGAGAACTTCTGGGAAGATGCCCTGAGTGATAGAGGCAATAACAATGGTGCATAGGTGTAGGAGCGCATCCTCGGAGAGAGCTTTGATCAAGGATAATGGTAAGCCATTATCTTCATAACAAGTGGCTTTGAAGGAGTTGAATATGTCAGCGAGGTCTGGGAGAGCTAGGACTCTGAAGGCTGACCATTAAGCGGCTCCCTGGGAAGCAGTGGGCTTAAGGGATGAAGCAGGCTTTGTGTCATCAGTATCAGTATCAGTGAAGAAGGTTGATGGAATTGCACTTTTCTGTGGAGTACGGATTAGGTGGGTCTGGGAAGGGGTTGATGCAAACACACACAAACTCACACTCACCTCAATTAACTTCTCTGCAACTCTTCAATCACTATCACTAGTAGATATCTTTATCCTACCTGGCACATCAAGCCTGATGGATACCTGGAAGACCCAACTCCAATAAAATATCTGAAGGTCTCCACTGACTGACTACCTCAAGTTAAGAAAGGAATGCCCCCTTGTATTGCATCACTTCAAAAACCATGTACAGGCAGGCAGTAATGATTCCCAGACACATTGGTACAGTAACCTGCACATATGTACACCTTATGTTAAGCATATTTCAAGGACAATTGAACTGGAAATCAATAGCAGAAACCAGAAGAGCCAAACACTGATAACAACTACTGAAACCAATATTCTATAATTATGGCCTCTAACAATGGCTCTTTTAAATCACTTGTAATCCCTTTGACAGCAAATTGTCTAAAATGAACAGTGTTGGGCTCCCGACACCTTAGTCCTAACCATTTACTGTGGCCCTAAACGTATTGTTTCTCTTTATTGATGCCCAAACATTGGACTATCCTGAGACATGTCAGTAACCCTAGCCATAACTCTATCCATTTCCCATACCACCTACCTTGGATACAGCCCTTTACCTAATTGTAACCCTTGGGCCAACACTTACAGTAATCCAGGACCTAACCATGAAACCATATTCCTAATCCTAAATCTACCTTACCCCAATGTCTATCATTTCAGAAATCTACACCTTTCCTCTTTGACAATAAATATTTTTTGTTCACATCAATTGATCAAAATTAATTCTGCTGACTTTTCTTTATTTTGATCTGTCTGTGGAGGGTTCTGTATTAAACTATTCTCTGTATTACAGTTAGTTGTGATTACATATTCGCATGATTTACATTATACAATGTAACATACACAGAATGTGAGGTCCCGTCTACATTTTTGAAAACCACAGTATGCACATCACAAATTAATGACAGAGTACACCAGAATTTCCTAATAAGACCCAAACCAAGACTCACCAAGAATCAGAATCCTTATTCTTTTCCAAACAAGAAAAAACATAAAAGAATACATACATTCAATTTAGGATAACAAATCATCAAATTGTGTTACTCTAGTTCTTGTTGTTGTTAGCCTAATATTATCTACTTCAATACAAACACAGGTTTTCCATGAATAATCACCTTAAAAATAAATATACTCTTAAAATCTTTTTTGTATGAAATACATAAAATTTATCAAACATTTCACTTCATAAAATAAGCCCTGCTAAGTATCTTAAGAATCAAATTGCATTGTCATCCTTAATCAGCAGTATTTCTTAAGAAAATCAGTTCAATACATATAGTTAATGGATCTATTTTTTGTAAATAAACACAAGCAGGCTTACATTGTCTAAAATT
The DNA here is from genome assembly GCF_031143425.1 of Pleurodeles waltl. Lineage (NCBI taxonomy): Eukaryota > Metazoa > Chordata > Amphibia > Caudata > Salamandridae > Pleurodeles > Pleurodeles waltl. Next base: position 769,966,153 of record NC_090449.1, on the reverse strand, counting down.
AAGAATCAAAGGCTTTACTCAAGTGGATCACACATGTTTGTAAAATGTGCAGAACTAGATAAAGTTTCCAAAGAGACATTATTGAAGGGGCAGACTCTTGGGTGTTTAGACCAGTGACCCATTGTCGGATATGCTGCTAGGTGGTGTATCATATTAATCCAAAACCTAGTCATTAGGAAACACCATACTAGTTTGTCACTGATGGAAGGTAGGGCTGTGTATTAGTGGTTATAACCAACAATGCATGGTATTTCACAGTGACTTTACCATGCTCAATTTGCTTTCTCTCCCATTTCCAAAACAAGTCTTACTTTGTTTTTATTATATGATTTGGGAATCTTAGAAGAATCCCCAGGGTCCATTTCATGGTAAGATTGTATCCATACGCTTGAGCATTTTTCTAATACAGGCCAGCCATGGCATTTTCATGCCAATATCAAGAGCTAAACAATCTACAAATAATGCCCTGTTTAACACTGTTTCTGTTGTTCCAGATTTTATGCCATAGGAGAAGAGGGTGTGTTTTAATATTAGCCTAAAAAACAGAAGAGTCAGTTCCTTGGGAACAATGATAGTAGAAGTACTTTTAGGAATGGCTATCAGCCTCTTAGCAAAACTGTTCTTAGTTGTCTGTAGTATAGGAGAATTTGAATATCCCCAGATACCAGAGCCATGTGTTGCAGTTGAGATACATTTGCTGGAATGGATTGTGCACTTTTCTTTAATTGGTTTGATGCCCAGTTGGGTAGCACATCTAAATACATCTTGTACATTGATTTTCATAGCTTGCTCTTTTAGAATGATGAGATGTTTCCAATTACCCAGGCAATCAAACAACACACCCAAAAAGGAAAGGATATCAAGTTTAGGCACCATTAATCGTAAATTTACAGGGTTTAGGAATTCCCTTCCCACACACGATAGAAAATGTTTTAATTATACTGACTTTCAAAAGTAGATCCTCCATAAAATAACAAAAGCATCTAACAGCTTCTGAAGGAACCCAATGAGCTCTAGCAGAAAGAGTGGTGTCATCTGCACACAGAAAAGCTGGTATTTTGTGCGGTCCTATTTTAGGTTTGTCAGCATTAGTTTGGAGAAGGGCTCTATGCAGGCCATTAATGTACAAATTAAATTGAAAAGGAGCCAAAACACACCCCTGTCTGACTCCCCTTCTGATCTTAAAAGACTTTGAGCTTTCCCCATTTGGGCCAAAACCCACTCAAACATAGGCATGTTGGTATAACCAGCTTAACAAAACAATAATAGTGTTATCCACACCTATAGATCTCATGATGCTCCAGAGTTAGGGGTGGGACACAGTCAAAGGCACCTCTCAAGGTCATGAAGGCCAAATACAGAAAACCCTTTTTGGCCTTGGTGCACACATATTGAGCTAGTTTAATTTGGGATTGGCCCATCTTGTCTTGGTCCTGTCTACACATTTACTCAAACCAACCTCTTGAGTGACTATGATTAGCCTTTTTAGTTTTTGTGAGCAAACGATCTGTTGTTCTACATATGCTCTCATAAGATGCACTAACCTGGGAGAGAGAGGGATGTTCTTGCAAGCCAACTTCAAAGGCAGTTAATGTTAAACCTACCAGATCACCTGAAACATTTTCAGGTACCTCTTCTTTGCTGATGAGTGGATTTTACAACGACTGGAGGTGTGTTTAACCCTGTGTTCACTAGTGTGTGGGATTAAATTGCCTGAAATTATGATATGGTCATTACTAGATGAAGACCCTCTAGCATAAAATGTTGATAACATATTGCATGGGGTGGAACGCACTGCATCAACTACAAAGTGAACAATAAGCTTCACCAGAAGGTTATTTATTGTTTCTTCATATTGAGAATGTACAAAGTGAAATTGACCTCCCCCCAAATATCATTCCACCCAGAAATTTTACTGGATATGCTTTCCTAATTGTGACTCCATCCAATGTAGTGGTTTAACCTGCTGTGAATTAAATATATTATTATAAAAGTACACAAGAATGAGTCCATGGGTCGAATCCAACAATCCAAAGTTAGACAGATTAATTGAAAGTATGGAGACTCTAAATTATTTCTGAATTATCTTTAAATTATACAAATTTAGACAGATTCATTGAAAGTATGGCGACTCTAAATTAAACCATTATGGGGGTGATTTTAACCTCCGCCGTCCGCCAAGGTACCGCCGCCAAGGTACCGCCGTCAAAAGACCGCGGCAGCCATTCAAACATTTCCTCTGGGCCGGCGGGCGCTCTCCAAAAGAGCGCCCGCCGGCCCAGAGGAAATGCCCCTGCAACGAGGACGCCGGCTCAGAATTGAGCCGGCGTAGTTGCAGGGGTGCGACGGGTGCAGTTGCACCCGTCGCGTATTTCAGTGTCTGCAAAGCAGACACTGAAATACTTTTTGGGGCCCTCTTACGGGGGCCCCTGCAGTGCCCATGCCATTGGCATGGGCACTGCAGGGGCCCCCAGGGGCCCCGCGGCACCCCCTACCGCCATCCTGTTCATGGCGGGTTTCCGCCATGAACAGGATGGCAGTAGGGGGTGTCTGAATCCTCATGGCGGCGGAGCGCGCTCCGCCGCCATGGAGGATTCACTGGGGCAGCGGTAAACCGGCGGGAGACCGCCGGTTTACCCTTTCTGACCGCGGCTGAACCGCCGCGGTCAGAATGCCCTCGGGAGCACCGCCAGCCTGTTGGCGGTGCTCCCGTGGTCGGTGACCCTGGCGGTCACCGGCCGCCAGGATCAGAATGACCCCCTATATCTCTAATGGGAGGGGAACTGAAATAAAGATAGATAAACCACTCTTAGTCCTTCCCAAAATCGAAGAAGAAGCAGGTGTATTGTAAATTCTAAATCCATCAGCGGAGAAGTCTTCTACTAACCAAGTCTCTTGTTTACAAATCATGTTATAGTTTGATACCTCGCTTAACTACTCCTCATTTTTAAATGTATTCCCTATTTTCACAACATTCCAGGTTAAGAAATCTAGACCATACCGGGACACATTGTTATTAATGCTGATCTCTCTTTGATTGTTGTGATTAGCAGAAGTCCCATCACTCGATACAAAATGCACAGAAATGGTGGGAGTATTTGATACTTCATTGGGTACAACTGGTAGAACCAGAGTCTCAGACATATTCTTATCGAGGATGGATTTAGGGGATATATCTGAGATTATCTGGGGGGTATGAGAGAGTCAATGCTGTTCATCCAACATGGATAGACAAGAAAAATGGTTGAGAGTTATAAGATTATACCCCTATCCCCACATCCCTATAACGAGGTTGATTGTAATTACCACGCCTACTAAGATGCTCAGATTTGTGGAAAAAACCTAGGGGTATGGCTAAAATTCTACTACTGGGATATGGATTACGATTTAATGCTTTGAAAATATGACTCCGATATCGAGGATAATGATGATGCAGTCCCATGTACATGTTTCCTCGAGATTCCTATCCATGGTACTCTTCTTCCCATCGAATTTCTGTCAATAATCATTGAGCATTTCCCACCCTTTTTGATAACCAATGAATTGATGTGTTCCTCAATGAATCATCAGATTCAATTTGATTAGGGGGAAGGGTGGCACCCCTTTCAGAATTAGGACATGGAGTTGTTTCTGGAGATAGTTGTAATACATTATTGTCCTTTGGCAACTTTATCTCAGGGCCACAATTTACAGGCTCTCATGCCTTCTTCTGCTCATTAGAAAGATTGACCACTATCTGACCCCCTTCACACACTCCTCCCCTTAGGTACTCCATTTTAAACTTTTCGATTTTGTATGTGGTTACCATTTGTGGTAGAAGTCCTAACATTCCATGCCCTGACAGTCAGGGATGGATCAAGGGGTACATGTGTAGTCTGGGCAATAATAAGACCCACTGAGACCCACTGAGTCAGTGGAACATATCAGGTTGACATGTTTTACAAGATTAATTAAAGTTTTAGCTATATCTGTTAGCTTAGTCATAGCCACTGTAAACCATTGTTTCACAAAATCTTTCACTATTACTAAGTAAAATTCAGTAATACCGGCCTCAGGAATGCGGTTCTGGGTTATATTTTTACAGAAGCAGTTGGTGACTTGACCGGGAACCTTAGTATGGAAACATTACCTTTTTTACGTTGCGGTTGAGTCAGTTCTCTTTTCTTTTTAGGAGGTGGGAAAGGACTAATCAAACTATGTGAACTGGAAACAACACTAACATTCTCAGTCTTCTACGGCAATCATACAAGAAATCGAGGATTTGCGTTCTTGGGGAATCTCAGACCTCCCACTCTCAGTGTCAGTTGGTATTGTTGAGGCTCCTAAACCAACATGGTCTTCATTTGAAGATTGATGGGCACGTTGCAACAAAGCTATTCTCCCTTTCACACTTTCAGTTTCAGAGTTTGTAATACCCATGGCATTGGAGAGATAGCTTGTAATGGTCTCTTTGAAGCATCCGTTTTTCGTTGTTAAACGTGTTGGTAATTTCCTCTTGGCCATGGTAAACAATTTAAACCATTCAAAATACAGAGAAGTAGGCATGAAGACAAAGCTCACGCAAAACAAATACTTGACATCAAACCTTAGAGGAGTGGCCCAGCCCAGCCTTCTCCGTGGTCTGACGGGCACAGGTGGGTCCGCTCTTGGCCTGGTGTTGGCCTAGTCTTTGCCAGGGAGCATCCCACACGCATCCCACATTACACAATGCTTCTTTGTACTTAATAGCACCCCGCCCCCCCACTCCTGCAGCCTCTCCTCCTGAGTAGCTGTGAGCCGAGGGGGATTCTGGGCTCAGTGGTCCAGCCCTGTCCAAAGCGTAGTGAAGCCAGCAAAGAGGTCCATGTTACAGAATGCAACATCATGCTTAATAGCACTCCCCACACACACCTCTGCAACCCCTCCTTCTCCTGAGCAGCTCTGAGGTGTGGGGGATGCTGGGTTTAGTAGTGCATCCCTGTCCAGAGGGTATTGAAGCCAGCAAAGAGAACCTCCAAGACTTGATACTCCAAGGCTGTAGTATTGACCAAAGTGGTGGAAAAAGGGAATGTGATTGTCGTTTGGAATTTGTATTACATCTGTCTGTTAATCATTCTACCTCATGCACTCACAGATATGAGTCGCCTGGACTAAGAACAAACAGGAGCATGAATTGTATGTCCCATCCCTATTGAACATGTCCTACTTGCAGATTAAAACATAATAAGTTGAATTACCAAAGCATCTCCTGGTCGACAATAGAGGGTGGTTATTGAAGCAAACAAGAGACTGACAGGCCTGGGTAGTAAGAAAGAATACAAAAGCAGCACTAATCAAACCTTTTCATCGACACTGCCTAGCACAATTAGCCATTACCTAAGGAGGGTTTGCAGTGATTTAAGGCCTCAGTTTCACTTTTCAGATCTGGCAGCAAATCTGCTGATGTGGCGTAAACCGTGCCTTTGCCTTACAAGTGGCAGGCGCACTGCCAAATCTAACCTTGTCTGATAAAAAAGAAAAATGGGTCCATGGTGGCAGGTTTCTCATGCCATGCTGCCATGGTGGTCCTGTTGTCACTTATGTCATTCTGGGAGATAATCCCACAACATGTATGTGTTGGCGTGTGGAGGTTATTATTATGAATTATTTAACTACTTTTCCTAAAGTGTTGAGAGTTTTCACCAAGGGGCAGGTGATATTTGAAAACCTTTTCTGTCTGAGACTGCCATAGCTCACATGGTGGTCCCATTCACAAAGGATGCTGGTAGAAATGGTGTCAAAAGGGCCATCCTCAATTCCAGGACCCTTGCAATGCTGCTTTCTCAGATGTCACCTCTGCTTACAGGGTATTCCTGATGGAGGAGCTGGCATAAGGATCACCACCTTCCCACACCCTCTAAGTAAGGACAATGGCTGGTGGTCAGGACATCTTCATTTTCTGGTGGATTTTGCTTTACTGCCCACTTCTAAATGAGGCCATACTCTTAACGTGTTCTGGATCTGCTGAACTGTTATCATGTTATCTGTTCCATACTGCCCTGATGAGGTGGGTTGCCTCTGGTTAGATTACGAAGATGAGGTTCTTCCTTTAGTCTTTCATCACACATATTCAAATGTTTACTATTCAACCTAGTTGGTTGAGTTTCACTATCCCTTGCATTGACACCTACATTTTTACAGGTACTACAAGTGCCCTGAGATATTGAGTTGCTGTCAATATTTATGAATTAGTATGTGTTGAAGCAAAGACTGGAATTAGCTGGAGATTGTTGCTAGGAACCAGGTAGGTATGGTTTCTTGAACTGCTTCAAATTTCCAGGAAGTGTATGGACTCTCAAGATCAACTGCAGCTTGAACTCCAGATGATACCAGGTAAACTTCCTCAACGCGAAGTCTGGACAAATGCATGCATGTGGCTTAATGCAGAGCTGTATCCATAGTGGCTACACCTGATCTCACTAGTCATAAGCGACTTGCAAGATCATGTAGGAGTCTGATTGCTATCTCACAGGATCTAAACCCCTCCAATAACGGTGTAAGAGTGTTGATTGCAGTTGACCTGTCTTGATTGTAGTCTTGTCAAGTGACTGCTCCAGTGAAGCTCACCAAGAAGGGCTTTCCCGGAGAGGACGATTTGTTGACCTTTGGGGAACCCAATTTGATGATGGTCTTTACAAGGAGCAGGCTTCACAATCAATACGAAATGCATAAGCAACAATGCTTTATCCAACTGAAAAAATACAGGGGGTCATTTTGACCCTGGCGGTACGAGACCGCCAGGGCTAAAATGAGGGAAGCACCGCCAACAGGCTGGCGGTGCTTCCAGGCGTATTACGACCGCGGCGGAAGCGCCGCGGTCGCACCGCCGGGGCCGGCGGTTTACCGCCACGGTGGTCCCGGCGGTTTTAATCTGCCAGGGCAGCGCTGCTTGCAGCGCTGCCCAGGGGATTACGAGTCCCCGACCGCCAGCCTTTTTCTGGCGGTTTGCACCGCCAGGAAAAGGCTGGCGGAACGGGCAGTCGTGGGGCCCCTGGGGGCCCCTGCACTGCCCATGCCACTGGCATGGGCAGTGCAGGGGCCCCCTGACAGGGCCCCATGCAGCTTTTCACTGTCTGCTACGCAGACAGTGAAAAGCGCAACGGGTGCAACAGCACCCGTTGCACGGCCGCAACACCGCCGGCTCCATTTGGAGCCGGCTCCTATGTTGCGGCTGTGATCCCCGCTGGGCCGGCGGGCGGAAACCAGGTTTCCGCCCGCCGGCCCACCGGGAATCTCCAAATGGCTGCGGCGGGGGTGCGGCCGCATTGGCGGCCGCACAGCGGTCAGATCTTCCGCCAAGGTCGTAATGACCCGCAATGTGTTTTATTGATTCAACTATTTTCCCCTGACTGTTGTCTCACTTTCAAAATATTTACAGCTAACAATCTCCTTCCCAAGAATTTTGACGCCAGATAAAAATTAAATGTTTATCAAAAGCTAGTTTCGATAAACATTCGCCTAACATTCGTGTAAACTATTTACTGTATGTACTCATTTTTCAGTATCACATTTCCTAAAGATGAAAGAAAACATAGAGATAAAAGTCATGCAGGAAGGAAAAAAAGCAAACATTAGTACCCCCAGGCACAATGCTGCTCAAATATACCGACGTGCATTCATTTCCCTTATTACATTCCATTTGTCACTTTTCCCGTAACAATGCAACCGTGTTACCCAGATAGATACGATTGGTGCAATAATTTGCACAAAAATACTCACACTTCACAAAATTATACATTCTGGTGATCCAATTCGGAAACTAAATTTAGTGAGCATAATATTCTGCATGTGAAATATTATCATTTCACACACTTGTGTAGGACTGACCAATTCCCAAAACCCATGCGTACAAGATCACAAATACACGGGCTCATGACGTTCCACACCTATTTGCACATGGAAATCAAAGATGTGAATAGTCATCATTGTCTTTTTATTCATACTTTTACAATCCATTAACTTTCTCATGGTGGAATTGCAGATGGACACAATATTACACACAACCATAATATTGCATTAGGCAAACATACACACCACAGTAATACTAACGGGGGGAGGGGAGTGCGAGGAAAACAACCACAATTGACAACAGTCACACTCAGCAGACAACAAATACACACCTAAACACATAAATAGTTGGCTTTGGCAAAGGCTGCCCTCTTTTTCTTCAGCTACACACCGAAACAGCCACACTCAGAGGATGGAGACAGCAATTATTAAAATAGAGAGAAATGTTATCAGAAAACACAGACAACATGGTTGCATTTGTGGTCTATCACTATGGTGAACTCTTCAGTCTGCCTTTAAACACCCTCAGTGCGTCAGACAAACATACTTCGGTGGAACGCAGTCTGCTCTCCCATGCAGATGTTGAGGTGGGTAGGTCACCTGGGCTCTAAATGTGGCAGCACCTCGACATGCAACGTGAATGCGTCAGGTTTCAGGGTAAAGCCTAATCCTGCTCATGGGAACTGCAATCCGCTCCCCCATGGAGCTACAGAGGTTGAGTGGAGGTCGAGCTGTGCTGCCCCTGGAGCGGCTTCACATAGTGCACATAGACACCAGCTATACTGTACTCAGTTTCTCTGGGTCTGGAAATATTGCTTCACAAGCTTGGGGATTTGGAATTACTGGGTCTGGAATATGCATACCCGGGATTGCCTGTTTCCAATTTTACGCACCGAGTATTTCTGGATCCAAAGACACCGACCCACTCATAACACTGAATGACTTATTTCCAGCCAGAGTTATGAAGGACTAAAACTGCTTTAAAGCTCAACATTGGCAGTCATGTGGTCATTTATAAAAAAGGCAAAACTGACCAGCCAGCCAGCTATCATCTGATTTCTTTGCTGGATATCAGTTCTAAATTATTTGCCTAAAACCTATTAAAGCATGTAGTCACTTGGGCATTTGACACCAAACTGATCCCTGTGGAGGAGGGTGGATTTAGGCCAAAACACTCAACAACTGACCCCTGTTTCATTTTGTGGGGTGTTGCAAGGAGGTCAATGGAGCTGGTAGGTGGTTTTTACTGCTGCTTTGCTGACTTCCGGTTGTCATTCAACAGGGTGGGCAGAGGCACGCATTGGTGAAAACTCCAACAGTGAAATATATCTGAAACTCTGGTAGATCTAATGGCAAAACTACATAGAAATGACTAGGTACAGGTTGCTCTGTTGGGGAAAACCCCAGTAGAGAATGGCTTACATCAGGGATGTTTTTTAGCTCCTCTATTTTTCCTTATGTATGCGGTTGATCTGGTGGTGTTGGATCTTACGCCCATTGGGCTCCAACGCAACTTAAATGCATTACGTTCTTATTGCCTTGGAAATATGTTAACAATCAATATTGAGAAGACAAAGACATTGTTCTTCGCAAAAAAGAAAAAGGAGATTTACTTGGTTTTTAGATAATGTGCGGTTGGAGCAGATCCGGAAGTATAAATATTTGGGGATGATTTTTTCAGATGATTTAAGATGTGACAAACATCTGACCAGTCAAGGCTTGATTTGACTATTGAAGTGTGTGGCTTCAAACAGTTCAACCACAAATATGGTATACCCTGGAGTCACTAAGTAAAGTCATACAGAATAAATTAATCTCTTAGACTCTATATGGAGCGGAGGTGGTGGCAATAGATAAATGGGTTACATGGAGGCGTTAGAAGGTAGCATTTTGAAATCACTCCTAGATATACCACAAAATGCAATGGTTCAACCTATAAGGATGGAGTTGAATAGTTTAGCCTGGAGTATTCTGGTGGATGCAAGGGCCCTACGATTTTATTTCTCGGTTAAAAACGATTACTCTGTGATAAGTTATCTGTGTTTATCCTCTCTGATTTAATGCCAATCTTCTCTGGTAAGAGGAATCTAATGAAAGTAATGTTGGAGTACCTAAGTGTCACAAATATGTGCCTTGCAGGGGCCAAAGTGAAACAAATTAGTCAAATAAAGATCACTCAGGCATTGTGCTGAGGAAACTAGCTGCAGTGAGGACCTTCAGTACCCGAGGAACAAGAGATCAGCTGTGCTCTTTCTAATTTCCCAGGAGGGCATTAACCTCTTCATGAATCCCAGACAGGATTCTGCAAACGAAATTCTGTGTCTGAGGGTAGGAATTGATACAGGATGGCAGATGCCAGATGCCAGGGCTGAAAGCGCGGATATCTGAGAACCATGGTCAGTGTCCATGTAGGCAGGGCACAAAATATTCTGTGAGCCACGTATTGATGGATTGAATATTTTTCACAGAGGAAAGGAAGAACATCCTATGTTAAGATTAAAGACAAAATATGAGATACGTTCGAGACCAATGGGATTAAAACTGACATGTGGCATGAGGCATCAGGATGTACCCACTGCCATTGGCCAATCCTTGCACAAAATGGTATCATCCTATATCAGGATTTCCCCTCTTAAGCTATTCTACATTGGCGTAGATATAACGTTTGTGGATACTGAGATGATTTTTCAACCATAGGGGAAGATGTAGACCAAATTAGGAGGATGACCTGGAAATTGTATTGGCCCTCAAATTTGATAATTAGGGCCCTTTAGTGAGGCCGGACTGGTTTAAGATGTTGATAATTAAGGACCTGCACAATATTGTTGTAATAAAGTCTTTTTGCTTACACTTTGATAAGGCCAACTGTCTTTTTCATTTTATTATACTATGTATGCCTATTAAAGTGTTTTTTGTAGATTTACCTATGATGCATCTTCAAAAGGTATTTCATGTATGGATTGGCCTTCTGCCAATATATGTTATGTTGGTCTTGTACAATGCACCTATGTTGCCTAAGCATATGAAACAAGTCTTGTACTGTTGTAGGATACACCAACGCACTCCTAAACAATTTGATATGTGTAGGATAATGGGTTGCAGATCCCCCTAAGATGCACTTTAGTTGATAAGATGTTTGCGAACCATTGGATATCTGTTTTAGGTCTGTGTTATGTGCCAGTTGTATTTATATGATTAAGCTCTATTTATCGGAGATGCTATTATATTTGTGATTGTATTATACTAATGAACTGGGAAATTTGTTATATTTCTGAAATAAGGTATTTATTGGAAATAAAGTGAATCTGAATCAAAACACTGGCAGTCAGGTTGTCTCATATCACAGGGTCACCTCAGAGGTGGGTGGGTATATGGTAACATGCCACAAATGGCTGATGTTCTATCTGCATTCACTCAGATTAATGGAGAAGGTCTTGTTTCTGCTTTTTGCAGGCTGGTGCAGTGCACCTATTGTGGAAGCAGAACCCCATGCCCCAATATTCAGGACACCTCCAATTCTTAAAACAATCAAATTTACCTCAGTTGGTTCTGGTCTGGATGTCACTCGGCCAACGTCTAAGTGGGCTTTAACACAGTCTTCAACTCTGAAGGATCTGACCTTCACTGACTTCATCTTGAAGTATTGGTGACCCCTTCCAGTAGATACAATGCCACCAACTAGTGACTGTCAAGCAGGTAATGTCTTTAGGAAGGAGTGCCAAGGAGGAGAAAGACACTGAAGCAAAAAACAAAACCTGTAGTTTGTGGAGACAGGCTTCAGGATGAGGAGGAAAACAGACAGAGGAATAACTAGCACCTTCCAGGATATTCCAGGAACAGGATAAGGAGTGCTGCTTAAGGGCAACAGGAGACAAAAATAAGGCACAGGAATAACCAGGAAAGAAGGGTAACTGGCAAAATGCAGGAGAAAAGTACACCAGGATCAGACCAGGAGTGAGGAACATGACTAATCCATTGCACAAAGTGTTGCAATGCAGGGAGCAGCTGGATCTCCCCTCCTTTACAGAAAAATGGAAGGAAATTACATCAAGGATAGGTACCACTATCTTGGCTTAGGAAGGACCCCTAGGGAAGCATTATGTAACAGCCATATTGGAAGGAGTACCTGCAACTCATAGGATGCCTTAGAAGAGGAAGATGCAGAAGGATCTGCCTACACCCCTTCAGGCGAGGAGTGACGTCCCCAAAGGAAACACAGATGGGCCACCCGCTGTAAGTTAAAATTAGGCTGCTGAGGCCCACCAGCTAATGCCACACCCACTGAGTACTCGCCCCACCCACCCGAGCAGGGCTCAGCAAGAGAGCTCGGGCGGGGCTTGAGTCAGGGAAGAAGTGCAACACCGGGTTGATCACAAAGAGCACAGCAATCTATTTCTCAAACACGTACTTCAATACACCTCACAGATACATACACCATTCACAGATCAATTCACCCTATTCATACCTTCACTCCAAATCATTCAGGAACGCACTGCAAGTCACTTCATGAGTATCTCCAGAATCGGTACCTTTTGGCAGAGAAAATCCTTTATTCCCTCAGACTGGGCATTAGGGACAGGAGAGACTGTTGGGGATCCCTTAAAATGATTAGGTGCTCTTTAAAAAATAGCAATCCTTTGCTACCAATTTGTGAAAGCAGAACCCCGTACCCCAATATTCAGGACACCCTCAAAATTTAAATCACCCAAATTTACCCTAGGTGGTGCAGCTCTGGGTTGATCTTGCACTAAAAGGCACCCTCCCCAATATCAATTTTAGTAGAGTAATAAACATAAATAACCACAACCACTCAATAAATGTGTTCTGGATCAGGTGAAAGTTAAAAGGTTTTATAACAAATTGTTTTAAATCAAGCAATACAGAATAAATGTCATGAAGGTTCAAATGCATATACAGAGCAGTCAAAAATCAGACATTTTCCAAGTCCCAATTCAATAGCAAAATAATAAAGAAATTTGGCAGAATTGCTAGTGGACTGGGAAAGTGTTCTGAGTCACCCCCAAAACCAAGGGGTTCTTGTACGCAATTCTTGCATAACAAATTAGAAAAAACACTGTTGCATCAAGGCATGATCACAAGTGACATGTTATATGTCAACGGTTTCTACATTACTATTAAGTTCAAATGCACTAAACTATTCCAAGAAAACATCCAGCATCTTGTTTTATTGCTTTCCTGTGGTAAAGCAATAAAACCGGTCTCCACACAAATTAATATGACTAGGCCGAGCACTGGAACTGCAGTGGAAGGAGCTTGATAAATGTTACAGTTGGTAACACTAGAAAGCTAATTCACAATACATGCAGACTGTAAAATTCTAGGACATCAGCTTTTCTTCACTCTGTGGAGCTTGTGGGGAGACAAGATGTGCAGGGGGGTGAGGGGGGAGGGGGGGAGCAGGAGTGAATTTCAGAACAGCATTAGCACAGCATCCATGTTAACCAATATGGCATACTTATGAACATGTGGCAATACAAAATTATGTTAATAAACACACTTCTATATGTCATATTAAATTGATTTCAACTGTAATCATGTTGATTTAGCATTTGGATATTGGACCCATCAAAAAATCATTATTCATCATCATCATTATTCTTTCACTAAAAATGTAATCCTAGAGAACAACGTACCACACAACTTGTGAAAGATTGGTAATTCTTGTTTTCTTGGTGATTGTCGGCCGATCTCAGTTTTAGGGCACTGCATGTTTGGACACAAGGTTGTATGGGCATTTATTGTGTATGCCAATAGGACTGAGTGCCCCACCCTTTGATGCAGTGGGACTGGGTGCCCCATGCAGGATGCATGGCTGAGTGTGGGTAATGGCTGCTACCATCTAAGCTGAGAACATCTTGGGGCTAAGTGCTTCTTGGCCTTGACTCTGCAACCTTGACATCCCTCTCTTATGGAAATAATGGCTTTACCTTCAGGCAGCCATAAGTGGTTTCTCAATACAACCAAAACAAATTAGGCATCCTGCGCCTCTGAATGGATATAGTGCTATAAGATTCCCCTTGAATCAGCCATGGAATAGGAAGGCATGGCCTGAGAGAGGGATGTTGCCAAAGGAGGAAGGAGGTCCAGGAAAGACCTACATAAAGAGAAGACTGGAGATCGAAGAGACAGTGAGGAGGGACACCTAAGGCTGGTGGGATGTCTGCTGTGCTCTCTTTCTTTCCAGAACGGTGCTTTCATGGAGAGGGGCTTCTGTCCATAGGATGTCTGTCTTTCTCCTCCAGGGTTTTAAAGACCACCAAGACTCTGAGCATGGAAACTTGGAGTGTGTATCCATGGAATGAGAGGCTTATGGACTAAGGGCCTTATTTAGTATTAGGAGGATTGAAAGCATCACTATGAATTGGTGGTAATCCTGCCCAGGCAAACATGTGGTTCTCCCACTGCATTTAGAGTCGGGGATAGATCAAGATTAAACTGCATGAGTTTGCTTTTGCTCTGCTGATGTAAACGTCTAATCTTGCAGCCTATTTGTCACAAGGCACTAAGTCACAGTGATGACCATTTGGTCTTATTTAGGGCGGGATGGCTGTCGAGTTTTTACCCATTGTATGGTGAACAAGGACACAGAGCATTTAGAATTCCCCCCATGTGTAGGGAAAAAACACACTTTGCATCACAGCCTTCTGTTTTTTGTTTAAAGAAACAACACTCACTATTGAGCCGATCAATGTTAACTGGTAAAATTCTGGTACACTCCATGCTTTATCTTGTATGACCTAATCACTACAGGTCATGGCAATGACAGGTAACTATAATACATGAGTAAAGAGGCAATAGGGCTAATAAGGAACTGTGGAGGTAAAAATAGTAATAAAACACTTCCCATGAAGATGTATTGGATGTGATGTAATTGTAGATTGATACTGCTGACCTCTATATAGTTTTGGACACCCCCTATGGCTGGACCCCAGATGTTTCTCCTGCTTCCAACTTCTGCCATGTTGCATTTCCATTGTGTACACCCTTGCTGGAATCTCCAGGCTACGTATGGCCATGTCAGAGTCACCAGATCCTCGGGGTCCGTGCACGTTCCCAACACTTCCACCACAAGACAGCTCCAATACTCTGATTAGATTTATCACAGAGTCTAAGAGAGTCCAGGTGGGGAAAAGGGGATTAGGACGGGAACAGCTGGGAAGGAGACCTGTAGGAAGCAAAAGGTTAAAACACAACATCAAAATTACATCTCATGAAATCAGTACCATGCTACAACTCTAAGCTTCGTCTTTTCCGAAAAAACATGAACAACCCTGGAATAATCCTAAAACTGACTAGGCTTTAGATGACCGAATACCTGAGGAGGAAACAGGAAAAGTTAAATAGGACTTTCAGATTCAAGTACTTTCTTTAGCATGAGAATCAGGAAACACTCTGAGCAATTTCTAAACAACCATATGAATCTCCTTTTATGAATACATATCAGCAACACACAGCATTACATCGAGAACTCTGGGATTGTTGTGTTCATCTCAGAAAAAACATTTGGAAGTAAATTGCGCACATTGCAGATTTTTATATGAGTATTAAACACCATAAAGGTTTGTGCACCATGAAATCACACAACGTAGATTCAAGGAATAAATCATGCGACGTGTCAACTTGAAATGCTACCAAGAAAATGTCTTAGAATGGAAGCGCACAGTAACTTACATTATTTATACACGAGGAAAGAATTGCGCGTCTTGCCGATTCAAATGTCACCATACAAATGCCAAGAAATAGTAGCACACAATGAACAACATGAAAAGCACTCAGGGAAAGAATCGCGCGTCTTGTCGATTCAAATGCCACCATACAAATGCCAAGAAATGGTAGCGCACAATGAATAACATGAAAAAACACTCAAGGAAAGAATCGCGCGTGTTGCCGATTCGAATGCCACCATGTAAATGCCAGAAAATGGTAGCGCACAATGAACAGCATGAATTACACACGAGAAGTGAATCGCGCGTTTTGCTGATTCGAATGCCACCATGTAAATGTCAAGAAAAGGTAGCGCGCAATGCACAACAAAGTTAAATGCTCATGAAACGAGTTGCATGTCTTGCCAACTCGTAAAACATCATGTAAATGTCAAGAAATATCAGCGCGCAATGAACAATAATGTAATAACGAAGTCAAATCCTTATGGAATAAATTGCGCGTCCTCCCTATTTGCAAACCACTATACAAATGTCAAAAAATGGCAGCGCACAAGAAATCTGTTATTCATTTAAGAATTAAAAGCATGAATATGAAGATTCTCAATTACTGTGTTGGGAAATGTCCAAACACCGTCTTACTGCCTGGAACCAGTGATCACCAATGAGAGATGAGTGCAGAAGACTGGAAAATCCAAATAGGCTGCCGGGACAGGAGCTCAGGAAGAAGCTGCTGCTCTGCACCGGGACCTCTGAATAGTGAGCACTGGAAGTTGGGCTGACTCTCTTTTATAGAGTCTTGGCCCAGCCTAGAACCACGCCCAGGCATGTTTCAGGGAAAGTCTCCAGAAGGCCCTGGAAAGGGACCACACCCTAACACACTCTGAATGTCTGCAGCAATACATTGTAAATGTACAGTATTTATAAGCACCTTAAAACTGAATCTTTTGGATGGAATTCTGCAATGCAAAAGGTTAAACAATATCATATCATCACAATGCATAAATTACTTTATCTTGCAAGTGTTGGGTTTTTGCATTCTAGATGCCCGTAGAGTGCGCACTGTCCTGGTGTTGACAGCCATCACCTTTGCTCTACAGCTTAGTGGTAAAACCCCCATCTTGCCCCCAAGGAGGGTTGTCCATGCATGTGTGGTGGTTGAGTTTGGGGTAGCGCAATGCCCAAGGACAAGCACCTCTGTGGCTACCAGGAGTGACCAAAATTGTTAACTCATCTTAGGTGTTACAGGACAATTTGATTCCCTTTGAAACACATTTGTGACAAAATATTGAACTTAGTACATGAGGAGCATGTTGATATAGGCGCCATGAAAAGTATATCAAGAGAGGATTTCTGGTGGCCTGGAATTGATAAGACAGGGGAACATTTTTTCAGGGACTGATGTGCATGTATTCTCAGTGACAAAATGCAAGTCACCGAACCTAGTTCTGTCACTCCTGTTGCCTGCAGTAAATTGCTGTGGAACAAATTGGCATTTGAATATTCTTGACTGTTTCGAGTTCTAGAGACTACGCCAAAGTAGGCTCTCATTTTGATAGTCTATTTTCACAAATGGCCTGAAATAGAATTCATGGAGAATGTTAACTCATGTTATCAAATAGTTTTTCCAAGAAGTGTTCTTAAGAGAGGGGTACCCTGAAGAGCTGGCGACATATAATGGCACTCAACTGGTGTCCAAGGCAAAATGCGTGGACTTGTAGAATATGTTAGTATCAAGAATGTTAGGGCTTCTCTTTAGCATCCCTGTAGCAATGGGTTAGTAGGGAAGGGGGAAGCTATAATCAAGAATTCTTTGCAATTAGCATTGGTTAATGGGTTGGGTGTACGTCTGTAATCAAGGGCATTCTATGGGCCATGATAACCACACCACACATCAGCGCTGGTCACCTTTCACCTTGCTGAGAAGAAGGGTGGCTGAATCCAATTCAAACAAGAAATGGATGGACAGGAAAAAAGTGAATGTGGACAAAGTTGAAGGGGTTTTGGATGTCAGGAGTGTAGTAATGGGTCAAAGTGGGTGACTGGGTAGGGTAAGAAGCTGTCATGTACAGAAGGGGTTTTCATGTTTCTCTGCCCCTGTGCAAGTTAAGTTAGTCAAAGACCATGCAGAAGTACTAGAGAACAGCAATGCGGAATAAGTGTTCATGCCAATTATCCAAGCTTCAATGTCGGGATAGATAAGGGAAAAAAATGGAGAATGAGTAAAGGTAAAAATGCAAACCATGGTGTCAGTGGTCTTTAGCAACTTTCTCAAAGAATAAAATCTAAATCATTGAGATTTAAGGATTACATAATATCTTGTATTGTGCTGTGGTTGTTTTTTTCCTGGTACATTAAGATGTTTTCACTGTCAGCCATTCACTGTTAAGTACTAAGGCCCATATTTATACTTATTGACGCAACCTGCGCCGGTTTGCGTAAAAAAATGTACCGCCGGCTAACGCCATTCCTACGCGCCTGGCGGGTGCCTTATTTAAGGATTGGCGTTAGCCGGCGCTGCGGGCTGGTCAGAGTAAAAAAACAAAATGACTCAAACCAGGCAGTGTCGGCGTAGGGAAAAATGGGGGTTGTGCATCAAAAAATGGTGCAAGTCAGGTTAGAGTAAAAAATCATGGCTCAAACCTGACATGCACCATTTTTTGTCGCACAACCCCCATTGAAATGACTCCTGTCTCAGAAAAGACAGGAGTAATGCCCCCTTGCCCAATGGCCATGCCCAGGGTACTTATGTCCCCTGGGCATGGCCATTGGGCACAGTGGCATGTAGGGGGGCCCAAGTTAGGCCCCCCCCTATGCCACTTAAAAAAAAAAAATTATACTTACCTCTACTTACCTGTACTTATCTGGGATGGGTCCCCCCTATCCATGGGTGTCCTCCAGGGGTGGGCGAGGGTGGCAGGGGGTGCCCCTGGGGGCAGGGAAGGGCACCTCTGGACTGCTTCCATGGTCAGAGACCATGGAAGTGAGCCCACAGGCCCCTTAACGCCTGACCTCACCCAGGTGTTAAAAAATGGCGCACATCAGGCTGTGCGCCGTTTTCTAAGTCCCGCCCCCTCCTGTGCGTCAAAATGACGCGGGAGTATAAATAAGGCACACAGGCCTTAAAGTCATTTTTGGGACGGGAACGCCTACCTTGCATGTCAATAACGCAAGGCGGTTTCCCGCATCCAGAAAATGATGCACATGGAGGAATTTTGACGTTTGCGGGGTCCGGTGTCTTTGTATAAATATGGTGTTAGGTTTGCGCCTAATGTGCGTCAAAATTTTTGACACACATTCGGCGCAAACAGAGTATAAATATGCCCCTACGATCTCTTTTAGTCAAAGTCCTTGTTTTCTGTTCTGTTCTTATAGCAATTTCACAGTTTGTCATCATTGTTTATAATTACTGCATACAGTAATATGGCTTCTCATTGCATTTTCCATTTATTCTGTAGATACTGCTGCTATTTTGTTTCCTCTTGTTGTTTCTGTGGTGGAGAAGGGGGTCAATGTGCTAAGTTTTGACTTTGCTTTCACTGTGTAGAAAAGAGAGTGTGGTGGGTTATGTCATGTGCATTTAGAATGCTGGGGTGCTGACTGTTGTATAATATAAACCACATAATGATTACAATATGTTGACTTCTTTTCACACTGCCACAGCTTCAGCAGCCTTGTAGAGGGATAGACTGAGTCTGCCAAACCTGCAGCACTAACATTCTTTCATCTGCATTGTTAGACCTTGTATCCTTGGTGTGGTCTCCCCTAACTTTTTGCCCTCTGACCTCCTGTTGTCTGACTTCATTTTTGCTGGCTTTTAGAATTGTTACCATTGCTGACCAGTGCAAAAGTGCAGGTACTTTGCACTCCAAACCTGGTTACATTGGGTTCTCCACAATTGGCATATTTAATTTACTTGTAAGTATCTAGTAAAGAGCAATATATGTGCCCAGTGCCTGTAAATTAAATGATATTAGTGGGTCTGCAGCACCGATTGTGCCACCCACTACAGTAGCCTTTCAAACATACCTCCGGCCTGCCACTGCAGAGCCTGTGTGTGCAGTTTTAAACTGGCATTTTGACCTGGCATCTAAACATTTCTCTTTATTAAATGTAGGACACCCCTAAGGTAAGCCCTAGTTAGTCCCAAGGGCTGGGTGCAGTGTATTTAAAACGTTGGACATGTAGTTTTCATTTTAACATGCCCAGATAGATACAACTCTGAAATTTATTTTTCTCTATTACAAGACCTAGCACTCCCTTTGGGGTTGCCTTCATCTTTATAGTGTAACTTCCAAATGGTAAAAGATAGAAATATGGATTTTGGTGTCTCTGGACTCATAATTTAAAATCACAACTTATGGTGAAGTCGTATTTTAAATTGTAAGTCTGAAAATGCCATTTTTAGAAAGTTGGCATATTTGCTTACTTTAACCTTTCTGTGCCTCTGCCTGTCTCTGAAAACATGTCTGGGGTTGTTGACAGTTGGGCTTTGTGCATTCCCTCACACACAAAGAGAGCATGATGGCCCATCACCAGGCTGATGGGCCATTTACTGGCTTGATGGGGGCGGAGCTCAGGACTTCCTCAGTTACTCCTGAATAGGACTACGTTTCTCCTCACACAAGGGGCTGCATATCTCCTAGTGGAGTGTCAGAAGCCAGGGAGGGCAGGACAGGGAGCTTGTGGACTTCAAAGGAAGGCCTATCAGTTTCTCCCACCTTCCAGAACCAGGGCACCAAAGGATAAATACTGGACCCCAAACCCCACCTAATCAGATCTCTACTGGAACTAAGGGCACTCTGCCAGGAAGAAGGACTGCTGTGCTGCCAGGAGGGATTGCCACTCTGCAACTGCATGGCTGTGTTGGACTAGTGCTGCTGTGTGCTGTCCTGCAGGAGGGACTGCCACTTTGCTGTCTGCTCTGCTGCGTTGGCCTGCTGCTTCTGTCCTGCAGTGAGAGGGGCTGGGCTTGCTCTCTAGGTGTTACAACTCCGTCGTTTCATCTCTGGGGGATGCTGTACATGGACTATCTGCAGCCTGGGGATCACCATTAACACTCATCCAGAGTCCCTTTTTGACTCCTGCCTGCTTCTTATTTCCATATTCTATGCTATAGAAAACCTATATTTCCTTCCATGAACTTCAGGTCCCATAGTGCACTGCCTAATAGTCAGTAAGACCTCCAATATGCTGTCCATTGCTTCCTATGGGAGTAGTACTGCTGTTCCTTTGTCCTGGATTCTCTCCTCCAGGACTTGTGAGAGACTAGAATTGCACACACCTGTGATCACTCTTATGCAGCCCAGCCATGTGACTCCACCCTGGGCTTGCTGCTGCCTGGAACTGCCTGTACGCTGCCATTTCCTGATGCTCCCTGTTCTTGCCCTGTTTTCCAGTCCTGTTCCTGCTTTGCTTCAGCCAGGACCTATACCCTGTTTTTTAGTCCTGTTCTTGCTTGCTTCTGCCAGAGACTTTGCCCTGTTTTCCAGTTGTGTTCCTGCTTTACTTCAGCCAGAGCATGTGCCCTGTTTTTCAGTCCTGTTCCTGCTTTGCTTCAGCCTGAATCTTTGCTGTTTTCCAGTCTTGTTCCTGCTTTGTTTCAGCCAGAGCCTGTGACTGGTTTTCAATTCCTGTTCCTGCCTTGCTTCCTAGTTTGTTCCTTCTGTTCCTGGTATTACTTTCTCTTTACTTAGTCCTTTTGCTTCTACCTTAGGGCTTGTAACTTCTTCTCCTGTGTCTTAGACCTGGCCCCTAGTTTCTGCTTTCTTTCTCTGTGATTCTTGCAGTCTCTAGTCTCTTGCAGTTACCCCGTTCTTACGTTCCTTTCTAGCTCTTGCTCTGTATTTTCGTCGTGGCTTATTGTGTCTGATAAGTGTCCTCACCTGTGTATAGTGTGTTCCCTTGTACAGAGGTTGCCTCCTGGTTTCCAGGAGGCAATTCCTGCCCGACCTTTGTCTAGTGTTGTATGTAGTCTTAAGTGCTTTATCTGTGACAGTGTGCCATTGTTGTTTTCCGGGAATTACCACTGTCTCCAGATGGACCCACAAGGGCTTGTCTTGTGTATGTAAGTATAATCCTTGTTTGTGCCCTGAGGGTCCAGAGACAGAATAACGTCTGATGCCTCTTTTTTATGGGGCTTGTGGGGTGACTATCTGTAAGAGTAATCTGCACAGAGGCATTGACGTTCCCTGTTGCTGTGGGAAGTTCTGAGCCTTACATGTGTACAACCTCAGTGGTAACCCAGTGGGCTTATCCATTATTGGTCTGTTCAGTTTGTTCACTCTAAGGTTGCTTTGCCTTCACTATTCTGTTCCTGTGCCTTACTCTATAGCTGTTTATTCCTGGTGTATCCCCTTGTCTGCTCCTCTACTTCGGTGCACTACATCCATAAGGCGATATTCTGTGCCCTCGAGAGGTGTTCCCCCCGGAGTCCTGACAGAACCGTGACAGAATGCAAGAACTAATAAAATTTCAAGCTCCCCATGCAATAAAGGCACGCACAGACCTAAGATGTATTCCTATTCTGTTAAGACACCCCTTTCCAAACGTATCCATTCTCTGAGAACCTCTGAAAGAGGCCTTATTTTAAAATATAGACTTGTTAAAGAAAACCAAGGATTGCAAGCTCAGTACTACACTGAGTGGCTTGCTGATTCAATAATGATGAACTATTATGATATTTGTGATTGTGACCCCAAATCCCTGTCTGTAGAAGAACTACAAGGAGATAACGAGTTTCTGCAGACTCTATTAACTCAAACAGGGGAGAAATTCTGTAACAGTGGAAGCTCTTTTGCTACCTCTGCAAAAAACACTCAGCCTCTAGATAAATCGGCTAATTCCTTGCCTCATGCTACTGTATCACAAGTTTACTTCTGGGACTCCTCCATCACAGGGAACTCTTCACACACACAAGAATACACTGAAAGAAACTGCAACAGAGATTCCCTTGCTTTCTGTTGTGTGCTCTAGTCCATCTTGGTTAGCTCCTCAGAATTCCAAGTGAGATCCTGACTCGTATGAAGACCTGCAAGTCAGTCAGAGCTCTCAAGTCAGTATGATGAACCCTGTATCTGAGATGAAGAAAAACGGTGGGATTCATTAGCTCAACACAAATAGCTTGTGCTCTCCCCAAACTGGGTGGTAATGCACCAGTCTCATCACCTAAAAGATCTGCTAAACCCTTTTTTATCTTGTGTGAGTTTGAATATAATATGGAAATACTCACAATAAGGGAGTAGTCTGGCAGATTAAAAGGCAGGTAGAAGACTTTTATGATGAATATGTTTGGACATACTCAATTAATCTTACACATAGGCTCTTTTCATTTACGTATATTTCACTGCTGCCAGAACCAGACTTTCTGTTTATCTATAGGTTAGAAGCAGTAACAAAGCAGCTGAGAGAAACTAACGCAGAGTAAATTGAAAACTTGTAAAAAGAGTATGCTCGCCAGCTTCGGCTCAAAGAATATTATGCTACTCCATGTGCCACAACTAAAGCCACTCCAAAGACTACAATAACTCAAATTGCCCCTTCTGGTAATTATGGTCAAAAGACTGCTCCACTTTCTAATATATGTCACTTCTTCAGACTCTTTCACAGGTAGTAGTACTTCAGAAAATACCCTTGCACAGTTGAATGTCTCACTGACATCTCTGGGAGATGAGACACCTGTTGATTCAAAGGACAAATCAGTCATCAGAAGGAAGCGTCTGAGTCGCTCTACTAGAACAAATAAAGCTTAAGGAAGAAGAGAGTTCTGATGCAAACTTAAATAGCTACACATTAAGACAGCGCAGTATGAATTTACTAGAGATAAAGTACAAGTTGTGCACCAGTGTCGAAAATGTTGAATCTAGTGATAACAGTAGTACATACCCTGAGGTGAATAAACCTGCAGATAGTGCTGTTCAAATGTCGCACACACCAGAATTTTCAGATGGCAAGGATACTCCTGGCCTTCTGAACAATATGATGGAAATTTCAGACAATGAAGAGACAGTTCCACTTTCAAGTGAGTTAATGGAGTTTTCTGACTGTGAAAAAATGCCTGCAGTTATTAAGAATGTGATGGACTTCTCCTCAGAGAGTCTAAAGGTTCCTTCTGTGCCAAAGCAAATGATGGAAGTTTCAGATGATGAAGAGAACCAGCAATCTGAGACTGAACAGCATGCCATAAGGAATACTAGCCTTCCTTTAGAACTGGACACAGCTGCAGCCTCAATCACTGACCCTGACTTACTATTCACTGTCACTGTGCCTCCTGCCTAAAGATCCAAGGCTAGTGAAGAACAGCACCTTGACCTACCAGTGTCTGATCCTGATTTAAAACTGGCCACACCAATGCCTCCTGCCATGTCCTTGAAATTAAGGACTCCTGAAAAACAGCAATCTGAAACAGAACTACAGGTACTGAAAACTGTTATGTCTCCCACTAAAACCAAAGACTTAAATTCAAATCTTGCATTCGAAGATCTGATGATAAGTACTTTAATCAGTGTTTTCTTGCAAGTAACCATCATCAACTTGAAGGCTAGAGCTGAAAATGCAGACAAGAATGCAAATGTGACTTCTGTAGAGATTCCTATTCTGGTTCTCCCAGAAAAACAGTCTTCCAGTGGAAGCTGCGGATCAGCTACCAGGGGTAGTAAAGCTTTGCAAAGAAACCATTACTGATGCCTTAAATGCAGCATGGAGTTCTTGTAATGCAGACATCTCAGTTATGTCTGAAGATCCCCCTAAAGAGTTAGTTTGTGGGATTTCTACATTTTAAGCTGTTTATCCAGTTTCCACAGACTCAAACGAACTTGCTGACCCTGTAACTGATACTCTGAAGTCATCCAAAACTGACCAAAAGTCTGACTTTATCATGTTTACCTCAAGAAAAGCAGTTAACAATATCTCCAAAGTCTCGATGCCTTATAAGCTTCTGACCACAATCAATGTGAATACTGCTGCAGAAAAAAAGAAATATCCTGCATGTCTGAAGCTGTTACCCAGCTGGCTGTTACTTATGTGCCTACTATTTTCTCCAAAGAAGAAAGTACTCTACAGGAAACCAATGCTCTAAAGAGTACCACCCATAATGCCACTCCAGATCTGCTTGCTACTGAATCCACTCCACCAGAATCCAAATCTCTGAACTGTTCCTCACATGTTAATCGAACAATCAAGAGGAAAGACATCAGAGTCCATATGGGTATTAATATATGCTTTACTCATTGGATGATTACCCTGTGGCAGGACTGTAAATGTATCAACCAAGGTTGGTGTTGGATTTTCTTGCTGTGGCTTTTCCTCTTGAACCTTCTTCAGCCAAAAGATTGCCTTCTTTTTTTGAGTCGGATGGTGGGAGGGGGTATACTGTTACGACTCCGTCATTCCATCTCTGGGGGACGCTATACATGGACTATCTGCAGCCTGGGTATCACCATTAACACTCATCCAGAGTCCCTTTCTGACTCCTGCGTGCTTCTTATTTCGATATTCTATGCTATAGAAAACCTACATTTGCTTCCATGGACTTCAGGTCCCATACTGTATTGCCTAGCACTCAGTTAGACCTGCAATCTGCTGTCCATTGCTTCCTGTGGGAATAGTCCTGCTGTTCCTTTGTATTGGATTCTCTCCTCCAGGACTTCTTAGAGAATGGAATTGCACACACCTGTGACCACACTTGTGCAGCCCAGCCGTGTGACTCCAACCTGGGCTTGATGTTGTCTGGAACTGCTTATAAGCTGCCATTTCCTGAAGCTCCCTGTTCTTGCATTGAAGTTTGTTTGTCTGTGTACCGGACCTACTGTGGACTGTTTTCCAGTCCTGTTCTTGCTTTGCTTCAGCCAGGTCCTGTACCCTGTTTTCCAGTCCTGTTCCTGCTTGCTTCTACCAGAGCCTGTGCCCTGTTTTCCAGTCCTGTTCCTGCTTTGCTTCAGCTAGAGCCCGTGCCCAGTTTTCTAGTCCTGTTCCTGCTTTGCTTCAGCAAGAGCCTGTGACCTGTTTTCCAGTCCTGTTCCTGCCTTGCTTCCTAGTTTGTTCCTTCTGTTCCTGGTATTATTTTCCCTTTACTTACTTATTTTGCTGCCTCTTACTGTCGCGCCGCGCAGTGCGACGCGAGCCGAGAGCTCGACTTCGGCCGGGCGTTCGGCTCGGGCCGCGCACCGCGTTATTAAGACGCGGCGCGCCCCCAGCCTCTCCTGCGCGTTTCGAGGCCCCAGATTTGCTTGGGGCCTCGTTCTTCCTTCTGCCTTTCACTGTCCCAGGGGTCTCTGAACCCTCTTACCTGTTTTTCTTCGTTTCTTTGTCCTTTCTTCTGTTTGCAGTCTGTTGTGTGCCTTTCTTTATGTCTTTTCCTCCTTCCCAGATTCCTGTGCTTTCCCAGCATTCCTTGTTCCCTATTCTCTATGGTTCCTCTACTATTCTGTTCTATATATTGTTTCCCTATCTAAGATGGTGTCCTTTTACTTCCTGTGGGTCACTTCCTGTTTGTTGGTATATAAGGGCTGTGTTTTTCCTCTTTCCTTGCGCTGCAACACTTTCTGCTCAGTTGGTGTCTTCGCTCCTGATTTCCTTGCCTTTTGGTTTTGGACTCAGCATTCTGTATTTCCTGATTTTTGCTCCTTTTGGATTCCTGTTTGTTGTTCTTGTTTTTCTCCAGGACTTTTCCTGTTTGGAGGTTTTTCCCCTTGGAAGGGGTTTTTCCCTCTGGCGCTACTTTCTGAGGGGCACGGTCTGTTCTTGGTGTCTCCATTGCCTACAGCACCGTGGCTACCAGAAAGAGTCGCCCCTTTTTGGGCCAAAGCCGAACATTGAAGATTCACGCCACCAGATCTGCAAATTCCAGGCGCAAGCAGCACGTGAGTCGTGACAGATTGCAGCGCCTAACCATTCCGACGTCCTCAAACACCATGGATAATACAGTGGCGGCTGCTGCAGATCCGGAGCAATCTCTGTTAACCACGATTCAGCAACAAGCCCAGGAGTTGCAACAACTACGTAATGAAAATGCTGCGTTACGACAGGCTTTGGCCCTCCGCACCAGTGATGTTCCGACAATCTCCGCTTCTACCCCTTGTTTCTCTGGTGAACCAACCAAGCTTCGCGAGTTCTTGGATGCTTTAACGGTGTATTTCGCCTTCCGACCTACTCAATTCTCCCACGACAGGACCAAGGTGGGTTATCTTATCAGTGCCTTATCCGGCCCAGCCTTGGCCTGGGCAACCCCGATGGTGTCCTCCGACGACCCTGTATTGTCAGACTATTCCGCCTTTGTGAGTCGCTTCAAACAAATGTTTAGCCGTCCTGGATTGGAAGCCTCCGCTGAAGAAGCCTTGTGCGACATCCAACAAGGCTCCCAAGACGTCCTGCAATATATAACCCGTTTTCGTCAGCTGGCGGCAGAGACCACTTGGGTGGAACGTACTCTGGTAACATTATTTCGTAGAGGACTCAAAGAAGAAATAAAGGATGAACTAGTGCATTCTACCAGAGCGGAAGATCTTCGTGGCCTGATGGATCAAGCACTGTCCATCGAATATCGTCTTCAGGAACGGAGATCGGAAAAGAAAAGGAGTAGAGGGTTTACCCAACCAAGTAGCTCCCGTGCATACCTGCAGCGTTCCGAGGAACCTCGCACTCCTGCTAGAGACATCGAAGGGGAACCCATGCAGGTGGATACTACCCGAGGTCCACTCTCTGCTAGTGAACGAGAAGACAGACGCAAGAGAGGGTTGTGCCTGTATTGTGGTTCTGCTGGTCACATACTCCGTACCTGTCCAGTACGTCCGTCCAGACCTTCGGGAAACGCCACCTCCCGTCCTCTGTAAGAAGGGAGGGGACGGGATCTACAGCTATACCTTCCATCAGCTCCTTTAATGACAATACAACTGCCTTGTTCATCTTTCCTGTCCTGTTACAACTTCCTGACGGTCGTCAAGAAAAGACTATGGCATTACTAGACTGTGGTGCTAGTGGTATATACATGGACAAGACATGGGCTGCTGCTAACCTAGTTCCTACTCAAGCAAAAGAAGTACCCGAACAGGTACACACTGTGGATGGATCTTTGATATCCTCTGGTCCTGTAGACACCACTACCCTGATGTTAAGTCTACAGGTGGGAAACCATCAAGAACACATCTCCTTCGATCTTATTACGTCCCCTAACCATACCATCATTCTTGGAATTCCGTGGCTCATTAGACATAACCCATATATAAATTGGGTTACCCGGACAGTCTCTTTGTCTTCGCAATTTTGTCACGAGAACTGTTTTACTTCCGACAAGTATTGGTCTCCGAAAAGATCCTTAGCTACTGAAGGTGCCACTGGTATGTCCATTAATACGGTCCAAGGGGTCCCAGACCACTATTTGGAGTTTCAGGATATTTTCCAAAAACCGTCAAAACCTGTGCTACCTCCACATCGAGAATATGATTGTGCAATTCCATTAGAACCCGGCACAATTGTTCCTTTTGGGAGGATGTACTCCCTCACGGAACCCGAAAGGGAAGTTCTAAAGGAGTATCTGGACGAAAATATACAGAGTGGTCTTATTGTTCCATCGTCGTCTCCGGCTGGGGCCCCTCTCTTTTTTGTGCCCAAGAAGACTAAGGATCTTCGTCCGTGCCTGGATTTTCGAGGTCTGAATAAAATCACCATTAAAGATCGTTATCCTTTGCCTCTCATCAGGGACATACTGGAAGCAATCAGAGGGGCCCAACGTTTTACTAAATTGGATTTACGAGGAGCCTACCACCTTTTACGCATAAGAGAAGGCGACGAATGGAAGACAGCATTCAGGACCCCATTTGGCCATTTTGAATATAGGGTTATGCCGTTTGGTCTTACTAACGCCCCGGCAATCTTCCAGAGATTTATGGACTCAGTGTTTTCAGACCTACTTAATCAGACAGTCGTGATCTACCTAGATGACATTCTTATTTATTCTAGAAATCCTGAACTCCATACTTCCCATGTGAAACAAGTTCTTCAAAGACTTCGTGATCACCAACTATTTTGCAAACCAGAGAAATGTGAGTTCGACATAACGGAAGTCAAATATCTGGGTTATCATTTAAGTCCCACCGGCATAGCTATGGACCAAGAAAAGGTACAAGCTATCCTAGAGTGGCCTTCTCCTTCTACCATAAAAGAAGCACAATGTTTCCTAGGTTTAGCAAACTTCTATCGACAATTCATTCTAGACTTTGCCAGTCAGACTAGCCACATAACTCACACCTTAAAGAAGGACAATTTAAAGAAGGGATTTGTCTGGACTGAGGCTGCTGAAGCAGCCTTTCAAAGCTTAAAGAGAGCCTTCACCCAAGCCCCCATCTTAAGACATCCAGATACCACCAAGCAATTTATAGTAGTAACTGATGCTTCTGAGAGAGCCATCGGAGCTGTCTTACTCCAACGACAAGAGGATGATGGCCTTGAACATCCTGTTTTCTATTTGTCTCATATCCTTTCCACAGCTGAACAACATTATTCCGTACTTGAAAGGGAATTATTGGCTCTGAAAACAGCCTGCCTTGAGTGGAGGCAGTTTCTGATGGGTTCCAAGGAACCATTTGAGGTGAGGACAGACCACCGTAATTTACAATGTTTAAGAAATTTTGTATGCCAGAATAGTCGTCAGGCCCGCTGGGCCTTTTTCTTCAGTCAGTACGATTTTTATATTACATATATTCCAGGATCCCAAAACATTCTGGCTGATGCTCTGTCTCGCCGATATCCAGAGTGTTCTCCTTCCTCATCCCAGTATCTTCTAGAACCCAGTAAGATCATTGGAGTGGCTCAGTCTTTCCTGGAAGAAGTACAACAAGAATACGCCAACCTATCGGACCATGACATAGAAGAACTAAGACTATTATTGTACAAGAAACAAGGATATTTTTATTACCAAGACCTGATATTCCTCCCTACAAACAAGGTGCAAAAGAAAGCATTACAAATGTGCCATGATTCCCCTGTAGCTGGTCACAGAGGCATCAAAGCCACACAAGAATTACTTTCACGATTTTTTTGGTGGCCTACCTGGAAACTGGATGCGGAAAGATACGTTCAGGCCTGTCCCATATGTGCCCAAGTCAAAATACCTCACACCAGACCGGCAGGATTACTACAACCTTTGCCTGTTCCATCGGCCCCATGGCATACTATCTCTACTGATTTTATGTGTTCGCTTCCACCATCAGCAGGAAACCGGGTTATCATGGTCACAGTGGATTCTTTCACAAAGATGGCTCATTTCACTGGCCTAAAAAAGCTGCCTACTTCCCAAGAACTAGGTCAAATATTCATAGATCATGTCTTCCGTCTCCATGGACTTCCACATACCATAATCTCTGATAGAGGACCTCAGTACATCTCCCGATTTTGGAAGCATTTTTGTAAAACACTGAATATGAATAGAGCCCTGTCTTCAGGGTTCCATCCTCAGACCAACGGACAGACTGAGCGTCTGAACCAAGGACTAGAGCAATATCTTCGATGCTTTTGCAATTCTACCCAAAGTAACTGGAGCACTTACCTCTCTTTAGCTGAATTTTCCTACAATAACTCAGTCCATAGTGCCTCCAAGGTCACTCCCTTTTTCTGTTCCTATGGTTTTCATCCTACCTCTTTCCCTACTTCTCCACAATCCAACTCTCCTCTACCTGCTATTAACTATTTCTCCAAACGCCTTCTCCAACTCCATAAACTAATTCGATCTAATTTGTTACATACCAAGAGGTATATGAAGAAGGCTGCAGACAAGAGACGTACAACCAATCCAAATTATCATCTGCAAGATAAAGTCTGGCTCTCCTCCAAATTCTTGCCCTCACGTCTCTCTCAAAACAAGTTCACACCTCGTTACTATGGGCCTTTCCGTATTCTCCAGTTGGTCAATCCTGTCACTGTCCGTCTTCACTTACCCCATACATGGAAGATCCATCCGGTTTTTCATGTTTCTCAGCTTAAACCTTATGTGCCTGATCCTTACTCACGTCAGTTTCCTTGTCCACCTCCTGTCCTTGTGAATGATGCTCCTGAATATGAAGTGCAGGAAATCTGTGACTCTCGTCTTTTTCATAAACGACTTCAGTATCTGATTCATTGGAAGGGTTATCCTCTCAGTGAATGTTCATGGGAGGATGCCTCTTCCGTTCACGCTCCTCTCCTGACTCAACGCTTTCACTGTTTATTCCCTCTTAAACCTGGGCCTTCGGGAGGGGGACCTACTGTCGCGCCGCGCGGTGCGACGCGAGCCGAGAGCTCGACTTCGGCCGGGCGTTCGGCTCGGGCCGCGCACCGCGTTATTAAGACGCGGCGCGCCCCCAGCCTCTCCTGCGCGTTTCGAGGCCCCAGATTTGCTTG
The DNA here is from genome assembly GCF_031143425.1 of Pleurodeles waltl. Taxonomy (NCBI): domain Eukaryota; kingdom Metazoa; phylum Chordata; class Amphibia; order Caudata; family Salamandridae; genus Pleurodeles; species Pleurodeles waltl. The sequence continues at coordinate 769,935,296 of NC_090449.1, read as the reverse complement.
GGGCCTCGTTCTTCCTTCTGCCTTTCACTGTCCCAGGGGTCTCTGAACCCTCTTACCTGTTTTTCTTCGTTTCTTTGTCCTTTCTTCTGTTTGCAGTCTGTTGTGTGCCTTTCTTTATGTCTTTTCCTCCTTCCCAGATTCCTGTGCTTTCCCAGCATTCCTTGTTCCCTATTCTCTATGGTTCCTCTACTATTCTGTTCTATATATTGTTTCCCTATCTAAGATGGTGTCCTTTTACTTCCTGTGGGTCACTTCCTGTTTGTTGGTATATAAGGGCTGTGTTTTTCCTCTTTCCTTGCGCTGCAACACTTTCTGCTCAGTTGGTGTCTTCGCTCCTGATTTCCTTGCCTTTTGGTTTTGGACTCAGCATTCTGTATTTCCTGATTTTTGCTCCTTTTGGATTCCTGTTTGTTGTTCTTGTTTTTCTCCAGGACTTTTCCTGTTTGGAGGTTTTTCCCCTTGGAAGGGGTTTTTCCCTCTGGCGCTACTTTCTGAGGGGCACGGTCTGTTCTTGGTGTCTCCATTGCCTACAGCACCGTGGCTACCAGAAAGAGTCGCCCCTTTTTGGGCCAAAGCCGAACATTGAAGATTCACGCCACCAGATCTGCAAATTCCAGGCGCAAGCAGCACGTGAGTCGTGACACTTACTGCCTTTATCTACTCCTCTACTTCAGTACACTACATCCATAGGGAGATATTCTTTGACCTCAAGGGGTGTTCCACCCAGAGTCCTTACAGAACTGTGGCATTAGATCCTTGAACCCAAGAGTCTCCAAGGGCTTGCTGGCTAGCTCCCTGTTCTTCTGCAGTCTTGGGGACATCAAATACTTCTTGAAACTCTCTGGGGCTGCTGGACTCTGCCCTGTGTCAGTCCTACCCTTGCAAGAGGTGCCTCTCTCCAGTCCTGGGACTCAGAAGTGGGATCTGCAGCTACAAACATCAAAACCCCGAGTGCTGCAGAAATATTGACGCACCGTGTCCTCGCTGTGAATGCATTGCTCCAACAAAGGTACTGCTTAGCGGACACTGGGTGGGTTCTGTTGCCCGACTACCCTGCATCATGGCCAGCCTGGATTTTCGATTTGCACCGGTCCCTCGAGACCTCAAGTAACCCTTAGACTAATATAGACCTCTGAGCACTATTTCACATTTACTCTTTAAAAATTCCTATCTCGACTTGTTCTGCTTAGAGTTTTGTCATTTTGGTCTTGTTTTACTCAGATTAATATTCTCTAGTTTTCTAACCTGGTGTGGAGTCTTTGTGTGCTGTCTTTCACTGTGTTCCTTCAATTAAGTGTTGCACAATTACTTTACACATTGCCTCTTACGTTAAGCCTGACTGCTCTGTGCCAAGCTACCAGGGGTGAGTACAGTTTAACTTAGGGTGTGTATGTGACGTACCCTGGCTAGGATTGCGGTCCTTACTCTGCCAACTAGGGACTCAATTTCTAGGAAGCATCTGCAAGTATATGTCGTTGCAGGCCAGTTCTCTTCTGAGGTCATCAAATCTAGCTAGGTATGTCTTTCACGAACTACAGAGCAATGGGCTTGTGAATATGAGACCACCCCAACTCCAGTCCTTAGTGGGACTAATAGGACTGCATAATAGGGGATGCTGAAACCTCCCTGCTTAATCCATGTGATTGATCTTGCTCACACTTCTTACACAACTGATTAAAATTCCATCCATAATTGTTGTAAGCAAGGAAGAAACACAGGTCAGAACACAAGAGATGAACTATCACATTAGACAGTGAGGGAGTGAGTGTGTAAGAGAGAGAGAGAGAGAGAGAGAGATGCACCCTTCTGCCACTGAATAAGTTTGAGGCTAAAGAACTGATCAGCATAGCAATGAGTGGGTAAGGTGGGTAAAGATGAAGCACTGTGACAGCTCCTGATAAAAAAAACAAGCCACATAAAAACAGATATGCATATCAGACAATAACTGTAAGTAAAACAAGATGGGTCAGTTTTGTTTAAAATGTTTACCAGCTAACGAAGTGAAGATGAAAAACGTAGGCAGCTTTTAAAAAAAATAACACGTTACAAAATGCAGGGCGTCCTGTGTGGAAACACAGTATCATCTACATGGAAGAAAAGTGGAATCAATCTAGCTCCCCTTAGGAATACTCAGCTGGTGATAAATCAAGATGAGTCGGCTGTAGCATAGTCCTTCCCAGGATTGCTTTAAACGAGGTCAATGAAACTCTTCATCCAGCGTGAGGGTATGGAGAAGGAGGAATCAAACTTTACGACAACAATTTAAATTAACAGTATGACCAATGCGGCCACACAAGGAAAACTCCAGACTGTAATAAAGTCTAAGGGTGTTTATTACAAATTAAGGCTCAAAGTAACACAGATATTTCTCAAAACAAGACTATAAAAATACAGAATCATTAAAGGCTGTCCAAACCTCCAAAAGAAGTTCAATCGAACTAACATCAAAAAGACTTGATTAATGCTAAACTCAAAAGCAATAAGAAAATTTGAAAAGGAGGAAACAAACACTGTCTAGTTCTGTTAAACATTTAGCCATTTAAATTCTACAGTTTAGTAACCTCTACAAGGGGTAACTCTATGAATTAGCAAGTCCATATTATTGTGTGCTGGGTCAAGCACACGTGAGCAAAACAAGCAAAAAGCACAAAAAGGGCATACAGTTAACAAAAAGTGAATAAATAGAAAAGGAGAGGTGCAGCATTTCAGAAGTTCGGTCAAGAGACTTCATCTCTGGGTCAGGAGAAAAATCTCTAAGTCTCAGCATGGCATTTCGAAAGGACAAGGGTAGAGAGGTGTAGGAAAGCGCCCCTTTATGTATAGTCACCCCCATTTTTTGCCCCCAATGCTGATGTGTCTGACTCTGTTAGTACACTGGAAGCCTGCTAATCATGCCACAGTGCCTGAGCTCTCTCCGTAAACTGTTATGTCAACGTGGTGATTCCCTGATTGGCAAGACTTTAGCCCCTTACAAGCCCGTAGTAAATGGTACCCAGGGTAACAAGGGGTTAGGTGGTAAAGGGGTCCCTAGTGCATGAGTTTGTGCCACCCTAGGTGACCCATAGAAATTTCTGATGGTATGCTTGCCATTGCAGACTGCCAGAGCAGTGCAAACTGCTCGAGTTTGACTGTGCCCTCACCATTAGTGACACAGTCCCATGCACTGCCTTACATGTATGTCAGACACCCTAGGGTAGGCCTCTGCAACTCAGGAGGCAGGGTGCATTACATTTAAGGTGCAGGTATCTAAGCACAAACTTATATGCCTCTACAGCATCCTTTCCATTAAGGTACAATAAAAGAAAATGCAGGCCGATTCATAAGATGAGTTGGGACTTAAACCAGATGGTACCCCGGCTGTTAGCTCCCTCATGGTACCACTTACATTTGCAGAGCTTGGTGTCGAGCAACTTGCTTTCTCTCCCCCAACATGAATCTGGTGTTGAGGGATGGCTGGCATGCACCCAGGTGGCACAATAGAGGTTTCCCACCTGTTTGCCACCCTTCTTTGTACTCTGGCCTAGCAGCCCATATGCTTGCTGCCTCCTGCCAGGAAGCCTGGGTGCTCCCAGAGATCAGAAACAAAGGCTGAAGAAGGAAGGAGGTCACACCTCCGATCCCCCAGCCGGGCTAGTAAATAAAGCCATCAGGGTGGTTTCACTGCCCCTGATAGCCATCTGTGTTGACCCCCAGCCAATGAAACAACCCTCTCCCTGCCCCCAGGCACATTTGCTCATGGTCAGGTGAGAAATTAGCTATGCAGGTCAGTGCATACCCCCAGCAGGCTGACCACACCTCTAGGGTGAGCAGCCCTGTCTGTGCACATAGCGGCATATTTACACTTTTTGGTCCAAAACTGCACTAACGCAGTTTTGCACCAAAAAGTTTAGCACCAGCTTGCGCCATTCCTGAGCACCAGCTGGACGCCATCATTATTGAACGGCGCAAGCTGTTGCAAAGGGTGGGCTAGCGTAAAAAAACATGACATTGGCCGGGTGGGGCTGGCGGTATGGGAGAAGGGGGTTTTGCACCACAAAATGACGTTAGGCTGCTTAGAGTAAAAAAAGAATACTCTAACCAGCCTAGCGTCATTTTCTGAGGCAAAACCATCCATACCACATGACTTCTGTCTTAGAAAAGACAGGAGTCATGCCCACCACCCCAATGGCCAGCACAGGGGACCAGTGTCTCCTGGACATGGTCATTGCACCCTGTGCCATGCAGGGGGCCCCAAGTTGGGCCCCCAATGGCACTTTAATTTAAAAAAATACTTACCTATACTTACCCTACTTACCTGGGATGGGGTTCCCCATGCTCTGGTGTCCCTCTGGTGTTGGTGAGGGTGTTCCTGGGGCTTGAGGAGGGCACCTGTGGACCCATTTAGCTAAAGGTGACCTGTCCCACTGGATGTGGTCACCTCAGGGGTGGAGTAGCTGTAGGAACTTGCTGCCCATTGGTCACTAGTATCCACACCCCTAAATTCACGATTTAAGGGATGCCCAAGACACCAGAACCTCAGTTTTGACTGACCTACTTCAAAGAAGGACAAGGAGAAGCTCAGCATCACGGACAACCGGACTCTGCCCACCGCACCAAGGCAAAAGAGGGATACTCTGTCCTTGAGGCAACAGACTGGGAACTACATGACTGACTCTCGATCTTGGCTGAAACTCATCATTCCAGACCAGAGGGACCCTTGTGAAAGCCAGAAGCACCCTCACTAGTCTCCTGCAAACTGCAGGTAAAAACACACACGCAGGATTCAAAGTTTCTCTGGCCATCGGGCATGCCGTGGGATCATTGAAAGCCAGGTGGTCCAGTGTCTTCTGGGAGTTGCAGTCCTGCCAGCCTCCAGGTTTCAGGCTGCTATCCCCCTCACTTGAACCATAGGAAGTTCCCAAGGGTTTCTGCACCTTTACCACTGCCAACACCTATTGGTTGCCAGTCTGGTAACTGACCACCCCACTCGGCGCTGCAGGTGCAGGGCATATCATGCATTCTGCATCCAACATCTGCAACCCAGCCAAGAATTTGCATCGCTTTGTGAGTACCGTCGTGTAAGCGGTAAAACCAGCATCAGTGTGAGTCTCAGCACCACAGACAGCCAGGACAACTCTGCACCCGGGCCCCATGGACCAGGTAGTAGTGAAGTGACTGGTGTGGCCTAGTCGTAGGACCTGCACAACCTTAACCTTGCAAGGGTTCCCCCACAGCTCGACCTCCAAGTGGTCATTTGTCACCAGTGGCTTCCTGCCATTGACTTCAGCGCTAGTCACATTCAGCACCATGGACAGCCAGGACAACTCTGAACCCGGACACTGGGACATTTCGTAAATATCTTTCATGAGCTTGATAGACTAATGCCCCAGCCTATAAGAAAAATCAAAAACTGAGGCTATGCTCCTGGCAAGCATATTACATCTAGAAGCAACAAAGCGGAACAAGGTCACAGAGGAGTCAAACAGTATTCCTAGGTATGGGAACGTGGCCACATGGCTGACAATATTGCTGTTGATCAGAAAGACTCTGGTTTTAGTAAACTTAGGGCCAATCACCAAAACATGGGATTTACTAAAATTAATGCTCCAATTTAGGCTGTGCATAAAGTGTACAAAAGAGTTTAAAAAGCACTCCAGCCCTAGCGCTATCCTAGAAACAAGGACAGTGCCATTAGTGTAAAGCAATGCTGGAGTCCAGAGTTGAGCAACGTGGGGCATATCTCTACCATGTGTAAGAGTGCTTTCTCCTAATAATTTATGCATAGGGTAAATAGAAACAGTGCTAGGATACAGCCTTAAAGCGCCCCCTGATTCCGTGTAAAGTGCTCAGTGCATACCACATTGGGCCCTTACCAGACTGAAGTGGACAAGTATATTGACCTCAACTCCAAGATGCAGCATAATATCCCAAAGTTTCTGTTTGTTAACCCTGTCAATAGCAGATCTTAAATCCATAAAAGTCAGACGTATGACACTTTGCTTGGCAACTGTTTATTTGTTTATGATAAGATACAGATTAAGGGCCTGAATATGACCTTGGCGGATCGACTATTCTGTCACAAACGTGACGGATATCCCGTCCGCCGTATCACAAGTTCCATTATATTCGCTGGAAATTGTAAAACGGCGGGCTGGATATCCATCACGTTTGTGACGGAGTATCCTAATCGCCAAGGTCATAATCAGGCCCTAAAACACTGATCAACCGTACCAATGCCAGGCCAAAAGCCATATTGGACATTGGTTAGTACGTCAAAATCTTTGGCTTAGGTCATTAACCTATTTAAGACCATCCCCCTGATGATCTCAATCACAGAGCTTCTCAAGGAGATGGGATGGTAGCAACTGGGATCGGCATGGTTCCCCTTCTTGAAAACAGGCACTATCACAGAAGTGGACCATGTCCTGGTTATAGACTACTTAACAACCACATTAATCTATAGACTAATCAAGGTGGACCCTTCGTGCATTGTACCATTTACAAATATGCAGGGGCACCCCATCTGGCCCAAGGGCCTTATTCATGGAGAGCTCTTGAATAGTGTCATTAACCTCTCTCCCAGAAACATTAATACACATGAATCATGGGCAGGGTTGGGCACGTCATATATGGCTTTAAAATTGACATATATATTGTTTTTATATATCTAATCTATATCTATGTATCTGTATGTATATATATATATATATATATATATATATATATATATATATATATATGTATCTGTATATGTGTGTGTATATATATATATATATATACACACACTTACCTTACATATATTCTTACCTTGTGATGCAAAGACATGTGTTGTAAAGGTATATGTGTGGTAAAGACTTGCATTGTAAAAGCAATATGTAGATAAAGGCATTGCCCTGTAATGCCTGCATTGTAAAGGCTGTTTCCCCCAACTAAACACTAGTGGTAACTGCCAGAGCCACTCCAAAACTGTAACAAGTGATAGCTGCACTCAGCTCATAATAGGAGTACGTGCTAAATGAGGGCAAATGCCTTTGTGCCCTTGTTTACCTCTAAAACACTGAGACTACTTAGGATCTGTTGCTGTGAGGTCAATGATGTAAAAACCTGCTTTAAATATTCAGCACAAATGAATAAGAGAGGGTGCATGTTATGCCCTGCCTTTTAAGACATGATGATATGCTATCCATCTACATTTAATTTTTATTCATTTAATAAATACATTCCATGTATGTGTTGTGTTAATATTATGTTTAACCTCGGTGGTTACACACCCTACAAATCACCAGAATAACTAAACATCACCGCCTCCGTGTAGCCCTGTCTCTTGACTGACGGCTACACAGCTCTCACTCCCAGTGTTAATGAGTCATGCCATTAGTCAGGGAATGTTGTCGAGTAGGCAGAAGAGTAATGATTAACCTAGCATAGGTCTGGAAGTGTAGGCTGCAGTATTAAAGACATTTAATCACATTTTAGCAAGTCACAGAAAGCTTTTGTTGCTATCTCTGCAACTCGCAGAATTGACCAAACACATTCAGTTTTCAACCCTCGAATCACCTTATAATGGATATTTTTGGTTATAATTTACTATTTTTTTTATACCTGAAGTCCTTCAGCACTTCTTTTTCTCATGATGCCGTTTTTGAAACTCAGCGAATATCATTATACTCTATTATATTTTTTTTACTTCCCTAATAATATATCTAAATTACTTTATAAACACTCGATAAACACTGTTTCATCATTTCAATATCAATATTTCACTTTCAGTGTTACCTGCTTAACATGTAACAATAGCTTGTATTTTTTCACATCACTATTGTATATTGTATTGACATTTGTGACTGTTATATTTAAAAATACATACAAAATTGTTAGGGACAGAAGCATTCTTATGCACAGAAATATAGTCGAACTGGGTTTATTATAGGCAGAAACAATGTCAGGCTAATTCTGCATATTGTACTAATAAGATTGGAATCCTCTATCATGCTAGGTCCGGCCATGTGTGCCTGTATTATTTTTTTGAGACCTTAAAGCAGATCAACTTTAGAATAACATGAGTGCTTGCTATATTGGGTTAATTATGAAAGGTAATAACAATAATTTCCTGTTTTTTGATGAGGTAAAGTTTTGTAAAGAAACCAACAAAGAGTTTCTTGTACACCCCATTTGTTTAATTTGCCTTTAAATGCTCGTTCCAATAATCCTACACCTTAATGATGAAACCCTAGGTTTTGAATTAGCTCATAAAGGAAGGGAAAATTAGACTCTTTCCAGGCAATATGTCAAGCCTATTCTCATATCTTGGACCTTCAAGGTAGGTATTTAATGACAATTCTCTGGGTATCAAATCACCTGTGGTATGCCAGCCATGACACAATAACAAAACTTTATAGGAGAGATGGGTAGATATGACACCTAAAAGGGGAGCCAAAACATCTAACCTATTTAGGGATTCTGATCACTAGCAACCCAGAAAGTGACTTATTATTTAATATTGGAATGTAATGAGATATGTCTGCACTTTGGTAGATATTCGGGAGAGCTCTGACAATCATCCTGACTTAGGGTACTTCAGATAGCACCACACCCTCCAAAGGTAGAAATCTGCCTCAGACAAAGTAGGTCCAGGCCAACAGCATTTGAGGTAAGAGAATGTTGAAGGAGCAGAAATATCAGGACAGGCCCCTTCCTACCTGTCTGTGATGAAACGTGCAGGTCTGTATACAAAATGGCAGGCTCGACACAGAGCACCTACGGCAAAACTAGGTCCCCAGTGAGAGACCCAGAATTAAAAGCAAGAAAATACAAGAGAGATTGCAGGACGTCAGATCTCCTCTGACAATTCGAGGAGTGCTGGTGTTGCGCTGGAAGATTTGATGCAGAAATAAACAGCACCATGAAATAAAGAAAAACAGGAAATAAGCCACGTAGTCGCTGAAGCCTGCAGTTCCACATCTTTAAGAAGCACTGTGCACAAATTAAGACAAATAACACACGACGTTCCCACAGAGAACAGGCCAGCATGAGAAGGTTGGAACATCGGACCTGAGAACTCAAAGAGAATTTTCCAAGCTTGGCAAATGTAGGGTACTGGACATGAGCCCTGCCATGTCACCCTCCCCCACTGTCAATGATAAGGAGGTGGACAAACTCATCAAGGAGGAAAGACTGCTGCTAGCATTTCTGGAAGTGCTACTCAAAAACACAACTGCATGGAAAAGATGCATAATTAAAGAATTAATCAGTTAGATAAACCACAAGACCGCAGAAAAAAATCCAGATATGCAGCAAAATCTAAAATTCCAGATATGCAGTGAAACCCATTATTCAGAGGAAGACGCGCTTGGAGATCCTGAGTATGACTGCTATGCGAAGGGTTTGGGGAATTCTCTAAATGGAAGAGAGGAGGAACTGAGAGGCTACTTGGAACGCAAGCAGTTGTTTCATTTTATACCAAGGAGAAGACCCCTTTAAAGGTGAAGCAAATTGAATAGTAGGATTGCCAAAGGAAAGGGAAAAATGTAGGTAGGAGAGAAGAAGGAACACGGTTTAAAACCCTCCGTTATCCAACACTCAGAGATGATATTTTCAAAAACAACAGGCAATTAAACAGATGAGTTGATGTGGGCTGGAGGAAAGTACCTCTGTTTCCTGATCAGAACCTTAAAATGGTGCAGAGAAGGAAGGGGATCCAGGCCCTGCACAGATTTGAGAGCAATGAATGAACAGGCCAAAGTCAGACGGACAGTGTAGATGGCTCAAACAAAAACAACTATCAGTTTACTCAACCTGAAGTTGCAAGGAATTTGTTCAGATTCACGCGATAGAAGTGAGACACTCATAGATATGAACAATCTTTAAATTGGTAACACCTAAATTAAAGTCACCATGCCTATTGGGTGAGCCTGGTTCAAGCCATGTATATATGTTGATTGTGAAATTTGGGATTAGCCATCCTTTGCTCCAAACTCAATAGATCTGTAATAACTATAGAAACGTACTATTGGGAACAGAGTGCGGTACAGTCTAATGCTTTTTTTGTGTCTTGTTTAACAAAAAAGGTTTAACCCGAACAGCCAACACTGAGACTAAGTAAAAGTACTAAACTGGATCTCTAGCTGTGGGTGAAGATAGACGTCGGTGTTTGTACCGGGATGAACTACCATAAATAGTAAATATTCCTAAAAAATGTATACATTCATTAATGACTGAAGCACACAGCCTGTGTGTGTATAGGAAACAAATAGATAAATGCAAAATGTGATCTATAATTCAAAGATTCCTTTAAAAAAAAAAAAAATTGCTTTGCAAAATTTCAAATAAAACACAAGAGGAGATTAACACGAAAATAAACTAAGGCAATTACTGTGACAGAGATAGCTATTAACTGAAAAACCGACTAAGCATATTAGAAAGCAAATTCAGAACATTGGCTTCTTTGAACATAAGTACAATCAAGAATGCCCGAATAAGATGCTGTTTACAGACAGAGAGGCAAGGTAGACATTGAGCACTGAAGAAGAAAAAACGTGCAAAATCAAACAATAAAACTGTCTCATTGACAACAGCATTAAATCCAAGAATCACCATGCTATTTCTTGCATGGTGAAAATAAGGGCTTCTATTCTCAAACTCACTCGCCTGAATGGACTGCGCAATGTCTGGAGAACACTATATCCTACAAAGCCTAGTTATACCTAATCATCCCCACATAAGCATTACTCCAGGACTGATATGGTTTTTGCCAGCAGCAATCTGTTACAGGAAGCAGATATGGATGTCTGCCCTAAGATTGCTTCGGATCATAACCCTTTATTACTATATTTTAACTTACATGCTGTGAGGACTGAGCAGCACCAGTTCTCTTTTCCTCACCATCTCTTAGTGAAATCATATTACCGTGAGTTTATGAAGGGCTCACTGTCCGAATTTTTGCAGCTTAATGTGGGTACAGCATCTCCTCCAGTTGTATGGAATGCAATGAAGGCTTTTATAGGAGTGTCACACTACAGTTTGTTCTTAACCAAAACAAAGCATGTCAAGATAGTGTCCGGCTGTTACATCAGTCCATTAAGCTGCTTGGGGTTATGCATGCACATGGAATAGCAACTAGGGGAGCTGATCAGCATACCATATACTTTGTTTAAATGAAAAATGTTCACTTTTGGGGTTGCCTTTGGAAGAGAAGGTAATGGCTAGCTTTTCTAAGAATCAGCTGGGGAAGATACTATTCCTCTAGAATTCTATAAAGTATTCAAGGACATTATCGCCTCTCCCTTTCTTAGTGTCTTTCGACATATTGATGCCGGTGGTGAAAGTACCCGCTCTTGGAGTATGACAAATATCATTGTTTAAAAAAAAAAAAAGGGTAAACTTTCAGAAGAACGAGGTTCATATCGTCCGATATCTCTTATTAATATGGATGCTAATGTATTTTCCAAGATCCTGTCCACTCCCCTAGCTCCTCCCCTCTCTGGGCTGGTTTTGCTGCAACAGAATGGGTTCATACCATGGTGGGATACTGTTTGTCATGTTAACACCATGGCCACCATATATGATGTGGCAGAATAGCTTGAGGATGGGTAGGATTCTTCTAGACGCAGAAAAGGCATTAGATCGCGTTGTATGGGATTGCCTCTGGGCTACAATGGCCGCCTTTGATATCTGTGATCGCTTCTGTAAGTGGGTGCATTCATTGTATAAGAACCCTAGAGCTCAATTAGCTCATGCAGGCTTCTTTTCTATACTCCTTCAGATTTATTGCAGCACTCAGCAAGGGTGCCCCTTATTGGCCATTTTATTTGCAATATATATGGAGCCTTGGGCCAGATGTAGGTAGATTCCAATTTGCGACTTGCAAATTGCGAGTCGCAAATTGGAATGTAGGATGGTGTCCCTGACACTGTTTGCGACTCGCAAGGGGGTCGCAAAAGCCCACCTCATGAATATTCATGAGGTGGGTCGCAATTTGCGACCCCCTTGAGAATTGCAGCACTCACAGGGATGATGGCCTGCTGGAGACAGCAGACCACCATGTCTGTGACTGCTTTTAAATAAAGCAGTTTTTTTTTTTGTAATGCAGCCTGTTTTCCTTAGAGGAAAACGAGATGCATTACAAAACTGAATAATGAAACGTTTTCGTTTCATTTTTTCAGAGCAAGCAGTGGTCCTTTTTGCGAATGGGTTAGCACCCATTTGAAATGGGTGCTAACTGCGATTGCTTTGCTACCGCTTTCGCGGTCACAAAGCAATCCTGCATTACACTGCGACTCGCAATTAGGAAGGAGACACCCCTTCCTAATTGCGACTCACACACCCGTTTTGCGATTCAGTAACCAGGTTACCGAATCGCAAAAAGGGTTTTGTGCATTGCAAAGTGCATTTTGCACGTCGCAAACAGCAATTTTCGCTGTTTGCGACGTGCAAAATGCTTCCTACATCTGGGTGCTTATCTGCAATTTTTAGATCGAAGTGATCAGATCCAGCCCATGGACTTTGGTGACTGTTAACCTAAAATAAATTATGCTGACGATGTTGCTATCTAACTTTCCAATCTGGCAGCCACTCTTGGCTTTGTTAGTGATGAGGCTGATACATTCTGAGTTTTTCTGGATGTAAGCTAAATTTAGTCAAAACCCAAGTTCTTCTGAATTTTAAACCTGAAACCCCGATTCCCAGCTTGAGATTAACAGTTACATATTTTGGGGTTCAATTAGGTACATATGTTGAACATCGAGCCACTCGTACTTTCAGTTATCAAATAAATTATGATTATGGAATAAACTTCCAATCAATATAATTGGCCGATGCAATATCATCAAATGAATATTCTGCCAAAATTATTGTATTTGTTTCCTGCTATTCCCCCACAACTTCTGAATTCATTTTTAGATGGTTGGAAGGGGCTATAGGTAACTTTATTTGGGGATACTGGCAGGCTAGGCGTGCTATGTGTTTTATTAAATTTCCATATGGGCAGGGGGGATTACATCTCCCTGACTTTAGATTATATTTCTGAGCTGTATTTGCTGCCAGACTTCGAAACCTACTTTTTAGCGGTAATATAGACCCATCTATTTTTGGTTCTCGACTTGCTTTAGGGCCTGATTGTCATTTGTTTCTTGACCGACTTGCGGATCCCAACTCTTTTAAATGGGTTTGATTTAAGTTTATTTGGGATATTGTTTATATTTAGCGGGAGGTCTGCAAAATACTCTATCCTGCTAATACATTCAGACACGCCCCTGTAGGGTAATCCAATGATCCCTCCCATTTTTCATGATGCAGTCTGTAGAGCCTAGTCATATTATGGGGTGGAAGTCACAGGGTATCTTTACAACCTTAATGGATTTCGATCATTTGAAGGGCTTCAAGTGTCGTTTGATCTCCATCCATCGTTTCTTTTTCAAATGTTTGCAGATCAGGGATTTTTTTCATGACAGGATTCAAGCTCAAAACTGCTCCAGTTGGTTCCGACCTACTGTAATGCTATCTGTATTTAACCACCGACTCCATCCTGACCACTGACTCCATTTTGTGCTCAACTTCTGATTTTCACATAGAAGTGTTTGCACTTCTTCACACCAGCACTGGGTTACAATGTGCAGGAACATAACATGGGGGTGTGTGGATGGTAGACGTGATAAGACAGTCTCACCCTGGCAATGTTTTCAATGTTTTCATTACAGAAAAGTACTGCTCCTCTGTCTATAGAATGTGCAGTGGGGCAGGGTCCGTTCCTTTGTGTGTTTTTGATGCAGACCGAGTACAGCAAGCATTTGAAGTCAATAACCAAAGGGAGGGTCGAATGCTAAAATCTTCCTCTTAAGTTTCTTTAAGATATATAAGGCGGGCAACTTTGGCACAGAGGCAGAAAGAACTCATTTTGGGGGTGGACGCACTGCCCAAATTTTATCCCATCGTGGAAGTTTCTCCTGTCTCGGCTGCGCACCTTTCGTCAGCTTGATGTTGGCAAGGATGATGCTGGATTTGATCCCCAGGGTGATGCATTTTTATTCTAAATTATCTAGCTTGACTGTGCGCACACACACACATACATACACACACATATAGATATTTTCACTGCATATATTCATTGTTGATGTGTTGCACTTTTTATGCCTGTCATTGTTTAACTGCTGTGAGTATTTTTGCATTTACACGTGCTTTATTGCATTCGAGCTAAATGCTCATATACATATTTTCATGTGCTTTTAGTTGATATCTGGGTAGTGCTTTAATAAATTCATTTCTCAAACTAGGTATGCTGCATTCCTTGGTATCGTTTTCCTCTGAGTTGGAAGCAAAGCAGAACACCTACTGTCTTGTCTGCACAGGGCACCTAAGAAATCACTTATTAGCACAATCTATGGTAGGTTTTGCCACCATTGTTTTGATGATAGCCCTGCTCTTGCTGCTAAGTGGATTAATGTGTTGACGGAGGAGATCTTACCCTCTGAAATTCTCAATACTTTTGAGATTATTGAATGCTCCATACACTCTATAAACTTCAAACTGCAGCACTTTAAGACTATTTGTATGCTGTATCATACTCCAGACAGAATCGTTAAGTGGGGCAGGAGGTATGGGGGAAAGAAGACTAAGGGCCACATGTACGAAGGCTTTTGCACGTTGCAAACAGCGAAGCGGGCTGTTTTCGATGTGCAAAATGCACTTCCCCATGTACAAACCCATTTTGGCGATTCGGTAAACTTTTTACCGAATAGCAAAAAGGGATTGTGACTCGCAATTAGGTAGGGGTTTTCACTTCCTAATTTTGACTCGTAGTCCCATGTATGATTGTTTTGTGACCGTGAATGCGGTCACAAAATAATCGCACCAGTGTCAAACTACGGACCACTGTCTGCTCTAAAAAAATGAAACAAAAACGTTTCATTTTTTGATTTTGAAATGCATCTTGTTTTCCTTTAAGGAAAATGGGCTGCATTTTAAAAACAAAAACTGCTTTATTTAAAAGCAGTCACAGACATGGTGGTCTGCTGTCTCCAGCAGGCCATCATCCCTGTGAGGGCCGCCTTTCTCAAGGGGGTCGCAAATTGTGACCTACCTCATGAATAATCATGAGGTGGGCATTTGCGACCCCGTAGCGAATCGCTAATAGTGTCATTGATACTATACAACATTTTGTTTTGCGACTCACAATTTGAGAGTCGCAAAGCCAAAATTTGATACATGTAGCCCTAAGTGTCCTAAATGCAGCTGCTTCTCAGTTGACATTTTGCACGTTTGTTAACTGCCCTGGTTTGTATGAATTCTGGTTAGGCGAGACTCATTTGGTATTAGACAGTCTTGGCTGTAACATACGATTTACTCATAAGGACATTATGTTAGGCTATACCTCTGCTTTTGCTAGCAGTCGGACAAAGTTGTTATCCATGCTAGTTGTTTCTTCTAGGCTTTGTGTTGCTAGAGCCTGGGGTTCTCCAACTCCACCTACGGTAACGAAGTGGTAGACTGCTATTCGGCACTTGTACAAGTTGGAACTGCCTCTGGCTAAATCTAGGGGGCTTGCTCTATTAAGAGACTGGAGAACGTTTGGGCAGGATTTTAGTTGGGATCCATTTTTTAATGCTAATTCTTACGATGGGAATTAATTTGGTTAAGGGCTCGCTGTTCTATTCTGGATATGTTTACCTCTGTTAGCTATCTCTGTGCCTTTCTGACATTTTCCAACTGACATTGTGAAGCGGATTTGCTTTGGTGTATCCACCTTTTTGTTGTTTTTTGTGTTGATGCTGTATTGATTTTGATTTATTCCGATCATTTCTGACACAATTAAATAAAGAATCAAACAATAAAGTGTTAGGTGTGCTTTCCTGTTATAGAAGCATCTTTTGTCAGGTCAAAAAAGAAAGCGAGCCTAGGCTCAATAGGATATCAGATGAATAAGTAATATCAAACACCTTTAAAAAAAAAAATATCCAAATAAAGTGCAGATCAGAAAACAGAGAGCATACATAATAAGCTTACAAATCATTCCACAGCATCAAGGTCTCGAGCATTAGCATCCAATGGGGAAAAGGGCGAGAAATTTAGCACAGTAAATCCCGAACATACCTCAAAACCAACAAAAGAAAACATGAACAGTGTGCGATTCAAAGTGTGCTTTTCGTATTACACCCACTATTACTTCACATTCAAAATACTAGGCAAGAAGGAGCTAGCGGAGGTTCCATTAGACTTTTTATCTATGTCTGTGTAAGCTGCCCCTTGAGATCCACTAATCAGACCGCCAGGTATCAGCCAAGCCCTGAAAAGATGCCCAGGTCCATTTCCCCTTCTTTCTGGCTTTCCTGCCTTTACGTACATAGAGAGAGCTTAGAAGACTCTAACAATTGCCCAAGCCACTGATGGAATGTCGGTGGATGTGGATCAAGCCAGGCAGATGCAAAGCAAATACGAACCACTGCCATGGCTACAAAGACAAACAGCTGGTCACATCCCTGTGTACGCCCAGTAGCAGGCTGGGTTAGAGTAACATTGAGCCTTAACATAGTTACACAAAACTTCGTAATCTCTCCTTTATATGTATTTAAAACATGGCAGGTACTAAACATATGAATCAGATTGTAGTGGCAAGAATGAAGGATGCGAGGCAGCTGCATTGTGTTCAAACCGTTCTTTATTCTTTTCCTGCCACTAACAACAAGGCCCACGAGGAGCCGGCGAGAGCACCGCCGAGTCGCGTCTTCGCGCTCCGCTTTCCTTCTGTGTCTCCCGCCGCCCCCTGACGTCACGACTACCCTCGATGCGGATTGGCCGTGACGTCAGGAGGCTATAAACATTAAGGAAGGACAAACCCTGTCCCCGACGTCTAGTACGTCAACTCACGTACGACATCTCCCCTTTTAACAGAACAAGAACTTATGGAGATTCATCTCATAACAAAATCTTCGAACCTCTTGGGAGCTCGGATATGCCTCATTGGCCTACTAGAAGTATTATACTGGGGTGAACCCACCCCGACGGCGCATGCATCCTCTTGATCAGAACTCATCACGTTGTGATTGTCACTCTTCGCAGGTTCGGTCCTGCTACCATTCTGTCCTTCGACATTCGTCGAGCCGCGCCATGCTTTCTCACATCGCTCTGCACTTCCATGCCCAATTCGCTCTCTCACAGGAGACGTACTCACATACTCCTCATCACTACTGACTACATCCCTGGCTCCACGACCTTGCCACTCATCCTCATCGTCCGTGCTTTCGGTCCCACACGCACGACTACCTCTCATGATGATTTCCTCCTGACCAGCCTTGAGCCTGATGATGTCGTCCTTGCTTCGCCATCCCCTTCCTTCCAAACAGACTGCCCCTCTTGTCACTCCTTGCACCCGTACAGGGGTTTGAAACACAGACTCTCCTTTCATTACCTTGTTAGGTTTCTTCACCAATACCCAATCCCCCTTCACTATATTTTTAGTTTTGGCTCTATTCGCATTGTCAGCATACCGCTTGTTGCTTTCCTGTTTAGCCATTATTCTTTCTTTGACTCTCAATCTCTCGTCAGATACCCCCTCATTTTCCTCCCTCATGTCATACCACTTATTGAATTTGGGGGTAAGCTCACTCATGCATCTTCTCCCTCTCATCAAGTAGAATGGAGTGTGTCCCGTAACTTCACTGGGCGTGTTGTGAAAAGTGTGTACTTTGTCTGCTAGAAACGCTTTCACATCCATATGGGAGGCGACTGCCTGTTGCACGCCCTCTTTGAGGAACCTATTCATCCGCTCGACCTGCCCATTGCTCTTTGGGCTGTACAGCGGGGTCTTCTCCTGCTTAATCCCTAACCTGGACAGAAAATCCTTCATCTGCCTGGACACTAGCTGGGTGCCATTGTCGGAAACCATGATCTTTGGCTGCCCCTCAATCGCGAAAATTTTCGTCAATGTCTTGATCACTCGTTCAGTGGTAACTTCCCTGACGAACTTGTAGTGAATCCATTTGGAGAAGTAATCCGTGAGGACGATGAGATGTCTACACTCGTCTGGTAGCAGTGTGAATGGGCCCGCGAAATCAATGGCAATCTTGTTCCATGGGCTGGCAGGAATGTCCACCAGTTGCAGCTCCCCTTTTGCCGTCTTCCAATGCTTGTCGGCCCTTAAGCACGGTCCGCACCGATCAATGAAGCTGCAGACGTCGCTGCATATCCCTGGCCACCAGTAGTACTGTTTGAGGAGATTTTTTGTAGCGGTACTGCCCGGGTGACCCTTATGGGCAATCCTGATTAACTTGTCTCTCAAACTTTCCGGAGGTACAAACAGCTCGTGCCTCTTCACAAAGCCGCCCTCAATGGTGAGTTCTGGGCTGACCTGTTGAAAACTCCTGAGTGCTCCGTGCAAGTTCCGGACCGGGGGCCATCAAGACGTCATGTGGTCCATCACCCTTCGAATAGTCGTGTCCTTCTCCTGAGCCGTCAACCACTCTTCCTCCGATATAGATCCCTCGCACATGGCTGTAGCGTCAACCATTGCTACCACGCATTCCGTGTCATCCAGGGAAGCGTCCTCGTCACCCGTGACTGGTACGCGCGATAGGCAATCCGCCCTGCAGTTGAGGCCACCCTTGATGTGTCTGATGTTGAAGTGATATTCTTGCAACTTGGACAGTAAACGTAGGAGCCTCGAGCTGGCTTTGCCATTGCCACGTCCTTTCCCGTCCATCATGTATATCAAGGGTTTGTGGTCAGTGACCAGTTCGAACTCCCTGCCCCACAGATAGTTCCTCAGTTTCTCCACGGCCCAGACGCATGCGAGCGTCTCCCGCTCGATGGTGCTGTAGTGCTTCTCTGCTTCGTTCAATGATCGGGATATGAATGCCACTGTGTTCTCCTTCTTCCCTTGAAATTGGCAAAACACTGCGCCGATGCCCTTGGCACTAGCGTCAACCGTGATTACGTTCCGGAGATCCTTGTTGTAAGGCTGTAATATTGGAGCCGCGGCGATTGCCTGTTTGACGGATTCAAAGGCATCATTTTGTTCCTGCGCCCACGTGTACTTTTCGTTCTTCCGTAGCAGTTTCCTTAGAGGTTCCACGGTGGTCGCGTATCCTTGCATGAACTTGGAATAGTATTCACTGAGTCCCAGGAACGATCGTAAGGCGTCCTTGTCTCCTGGGCAAGGGGCATCTCGTATGGCCCTCACTAAATCATCTTTAGGCGCAATGCCATTTGGAGTAAGCACATGCCCTAGGTATTCTATCTTCCCTTCCATGAACTTGCATTTGTCCTTGGAGACCGTCATCCCCTTTTCTTTTAGCACCTCCAGCACCCTGCCTAGCAGTTCCAGGTGCCCCTCCACATCTTCCGTGTGTATCAAAATGTCGTCCTGGAAGGCTTCAACTCCCTTCATATCGCGGAATAGAAGATCCATCAGCTTTCGGAAGACGCCCGAGGCCGATGCAAGGCCGAACGGAAGACGGACGTATCGGTATGCTCCAAACGGGGTAATAAAGGTGGTCAATTCCTTGGAATCCTCCGTGAGACATACCTGGTGGTATGCGGACTTCAGGTCTATCAGGGTGAAAAATCTCGATCCTGATGTGGA
This sequence comes from Pleurodeles waltl, assembly GCF_031143425.1. NCBI lineage: Eukaryota > Metazoa > Chordata > Amphibia > Caudata > Salamandridae > Pleurodeles > Pleurodeles waltl. The sequence goes on along the minus strand of NC_090449.1, from coordinate 769,915,747 downwards.
AGCTAATATCTCCTGAATGTTGGGCAGAGGATGGCAATTCACCAGGATATTTCTGTTCAAGGATCGCAGGTCAACACATAACCGAATGTCCCCTGTCCTCTTCTTCTTAGACACCACGATTGCGGACACCCACTCTAATGCACCTGCTTCCTCTATTACTCCTTCCACTTTCAGCCTATCCAGAACAGCTTTCAGCTCGCCCCTTACAGAAAGAGGAATCGTTCTGACCTTGTGCTTAATTGGTATGGCACCCTCTTTCAACCGTATGGCATGCACAAAACCCCTTACACACCCTACCTTGTTTTCGAACACGGAATCAAATTCATCGAGGACCTCAGCTAATCCTTCATGCAAATCCTCAGGCTGCACATAATTGACCCAATCATCTCTCAGAACTATGGGATCTTCTGCCCCAGGGACTAGCATCACACCCAGCTTCGCCAGGTCCTTCCACCCCACAAGGCTCCTCCCTTTTTCAGCTACATATATCTTTGTTCTCACCGTGCGCCCTCGAAAGGTGAGGGAGTCCCAGAAGTACCCCCTCATCACTATGTCATGTTCCCCAAAGGCCTTTGGATTCGCATCCGTCTCATGCAGTCGTACATCCTGCCATTTCAAATCAAATGTCCTATCAGAGATCAGGGTAAGTGGGGAACCGGAATCAGCCGTAAATGGCAATTCAACCGCACCAATCATGACAGAGCCAATGGGCCCCTTCACTCTTCCGTCCTCATCATAAATGGACAACACAATGTCCGCATCCGCATCCATGTCACTCTCGCTCACCGAGCTCACTCTCATGCCCGTACTGTATTTCTTGGCTTTACATACGGCCGCAAAGTGGCCCATCTTCCTGCATTTAGAACAGCTTATGGACAAGGCAGGGCAAGTCCTGCTGTCCGCTAAGTGGTCCCTTGACCCGCATCTAAAACAAGCGAGCGACCTCCTGCCTCCCCCTCTATCACTCGTCGCCCTGTCTGGAGTCTTGGGCGCATGTTTATGCTTGTCCTGCACATAGAACACATTTGAAGCCTGACTAGTGCTCGCCAGTTCCTTAGAAGACATCATGGAGCGTTCCACTGCCTTTGCAATGGCCATCACTTCTTTCAGTGAAGGATTCCTGCATGCAAGCAACCGTTCCTGCACTTTCTTCGAATAGCAGTAGAACACCACCTGGTCTCTGATGTACGTATCAGTCATCTCCGCAAATTCACAGTCTTGGACCAAAACTCGTAAGCACGCAATGTACTCTTCGATAGTCTCTCCTTCCTCCTGTTTCCGCATTGCGAATTTGTGGCGCCCCACCATGATGTTACACTCCTCAGCATACTGCAGCTCAAGTCGCTTAACAGCCTCCTGGTATTCATTTAGAGGAGTAGTAGCTCCAGGGGCATTCATATAAACCGGCAAGCTATCAAAAACCTCCTGGCCTGCCTTCCCCAACAGTCCGAATAACAGCGACTTTTTCCGCTCGGGGCTATACCCCTTACCATCAATGGAGACAATATAGTTCTCAAATGCGCGCAGCCATCCCTTCCATTTCATGCACGGCTTACCAGGAGAGTCCAGGAAGAGAGGAGGCACGCAGATATGACCGGTCTGCGACATGACAGAAAAGCGGGCTCCGCTCCCGGAGAGACCACTAGATATAGGTGCAGCAGCGACTATGGAAGTCTCCTGGGCAGCGCGGGATGATACCCCAAGACGTCGGACAGCCGAGGACCACCAGTATACGGGCCACCTCCTATACGGTGTGCACAAGTGGGCAGGAACCCCGGGGCGCAGGCCTATTTCCTGGTCCTCACGTGGCAGGGATCGTCAGATATCGGTCGCTTGGGGCTCCCCAGCATCAGCTTACCGAGAGCAGTGCATGTGGTCGTCGGCGGGGAGACATCAGCGCGCCCCATTGACATCAGGAACCATCAGGCATGGAGGGCTTCACTCGTGGGCCATGTTAGAAGCTGTGACCCTCGTCGCCATTTGTAGTGGCAAGAATGAAGGATGCGAGGCAGCTGCATTGTGTTCAAACCGTTCTTTATTCTTTTCCTGCCACTAACAACAAGGCCCACGAGGAGCCGGCGAGAGCACCGCCGAGTCGCGTCTTCGCGCTCCGCTTTCCTTCTGTGTCTCCCGCCGCCCCCTGACGTCACGACTACCCTCGATGCGGATTGGCCGTGACGTCAGGAGGCTATAAACATTAAGGAAGGACAAACCCTGTCCCCGACGTCTAGTACGTCAACTCACGTACGACACAGATCTGCCTTTAATTTCGGCATTGTGAGCAGAGAATGCCAGCAGACCCCCACCATTTAGTGATTTGCACCGTTTTATATAGCTGCGCCTGCAAACCAATTGAGCACAGCAGAGTTCGACCTAGCTCAAGAAACTTACAAAACTACAACCTACAGACCCCAGCTTCTTCTGCCATTTAGCCAATTGCCTCTCAAGATCATCTTGTGAGAAGGAGCTCAAAACGCCATAAATGTGACTGGTCGTCCAGCCCGCTGTACTCTCTAACAGATCCATCAGAGCCACTTTGGCAAAACCCCTTGAACCTCCTTTTTTAATGAAAAGGAAATTGCGGACCTGCAAATTCTTAAAAAAATATTTCTGACTGATCGTAAAATTGGTCCACAATTTCTCAAACGCAATTCTTCAATTCCTCAAATCAAAGATTTCGTTTCACAACAGTAGATTTTGCTTACCTAAGTATGCCTTAACTTTTAGAGATTCATGTTAGACGTTTCAGACTTACGCAGTTTGCTTTCAAAGGAGGCACGAAGATAAAATAAAGTGACTTTTAGGTTGAATGTCAGATTGTGCAACTTAGTGGAATAAAAGCTAAAATGAAAATGATGGTGCTCAAACAACTTTAAGACAATATTAACTACTAAAGTTGGAGCTACACATTTATTTGGTTTTGAACCAGTGCCCACCAAAATCAGACCTCTAATGCAAGAGCAAACTGATTAACACTGAAAGATTCAATGGAAACTTAAAGCTCAAACGTTATGCATGCAAAACAGCCTAAAACAAAAGTGGAGCTTCAGTTGAATATAGTGTGGTTGTCTGTATATTAAACCAAAACCACAGCTGAGGTGTGGAGAAATATGTTAATTTTTAGACACAGGACCTCACTTACAGTTTGGGGTGAAGTGAACATCCTCCATTTAGAGCTAAGAGTCGAATCCACGCACAGAATTTCCTTTAACATAGCATTAGTATTGTGGAGGCGAGTCAGCCTGTGTTAAATGAGAAGGAAACCTATGTCCAGGAGCAGCATGCTAGCAGGAACCAAGAAGCTTCAAGGCCGAGGGACAGATGAATGTTCTATATTAATTCTGCCCATCATGCTCCAGAAGTAATGAAACGGTTAACCAAGATAGAAGAACTTCAGCTTTGTTAGCGAAAAAAAATCAGCCACAAGCAATAAACAAAGATTATTATTAAACAAGGTCATCACAGAATGTAGTTTTACTATTGGAAATTGATTCCCAAATTGACCTGCAGCAAACCGCAAAGGCTGCATGCAAGACATTGGCTTCCCACAACAGCGTGCACATACCTGACCCTCTCATGCTAGCCTAAAGACACTCCCAGCAAGGGACTATGGAATACACCCAGGACAACAAATCTCCCCATCCTCTAGAACAACTAGATCGCCACACCCAGAGGTTCGACCACACAGACCAGACTCGCTGCACCAGGTTCCTTAGCCGGCCGCAGTCCCTGTGTGCAAAAAAAGAGGATAGGCCAGAGTGAATAAACAGAAGAGCAGCATTTTGGTCTAAGTGGCAGTAACCACAACATCAGCGTGGGATCACTAGCCACTCTGTGGGAGTGGGTGGCACAAGAAGATGGTGCTTATTCACTGCAACACTAGGGCACCAGGCCTAGAACTAGCATCAAGAAAGGGGATGCTGAATAGACACGGCATGCACGGAAGCTGAACAAGCTTTTCAAAACATATTCATGGCCTAGGAGCTGCGGAAGCTCACGTACGCAGCACTGAAACTATAGGGCCATATTTACATGTAAGTGCCACTTTTCTTGCGGCCCCTTTGCTTCCCCTAATGCCACCATGGTAGCACTGCGTTTACAATACGGCACACCATGGCGCTTGTTAGGGGCAATAGCGTCATTTTAAAGCTATACTGGATTAGCGTAAAATAAAATGGCGCTAATCCAGTACAGTGTTGAGGCCCATTGAAAGCAGGTGATGAAAATGAGGCTAGAAATGGTTAATGAAATCTTGTAGATTCCATTGCGCCATTTTTAGGGACCCTCTAATGAGGGAACGCCCCCCCTTTGCATACATCATGCATATATTATGCATATATTATGCCTGATGTGGTGCACAGGGTTTACAAGGGGCATATTTATGAGCCCCTAGCGGCACCGGAGCGGCACTTTTCATGACGCTCCTGTGGCGCAATGCCCTGCGCATTATTTACAATGTGGTGTTAAGCCACTTTTTGTGGCTTGACGGCACCTTGTAAATACGGCTGCTTCACACACAGCCCTTTGCGTGGAAGGGGCGTGCAATGAGTGTTGCTATGGGCGTGCCACTGCAAAAACCCATTGCATTTTGATGCTGCCTCAGGTTTATGATTTTTCGTAAACCTGAAGCGGCGCCAAAATCTAATGCCACTTCAGGAGTGGCGTTAACAAGGCACAACAAGGATGAATACTTTTATTCCTCCTCGTTGTTTGCAAAATGCCAGACATGATTGTTTATGTGCGGGAAGGTGTCCCTTCCTGCACATAAACAATCATTTCAAAATAACGCTTTGGCACTTCAGTGTGTGCTGCTTTCTGAATAAAAAATTCCCGCAAATGTGCCGCTAAAGGGTGCAAGGTCCTTGTAAATCTGGCCCATAGCCTTTCTTCCACTTCCAGGGAAGTTCTTCCCTACGACAAGGTACACACAACACACACAGGAGAAAAATATGCTGGAAAGAAATCAAAAGAGCCAAGTGTAGGAACAAGTCTTCCATAAATATCACAGGCTCGAAAGAACATCCCTGCTTTATTTAATCTTCCAGATGTTGCTGGGCGGATTTTGCCTATGAGTCATAGGGTGCAACCACGGCAAAACATATTTTTAAAGCTTCATTTAATTTGAAGCCAGAAATCTACTGAGGAAAAAAAATCACTGAATCAAATAGCAGTTTCACTGTAACATAGACATGGACATAATTACGGTAATTCATATTTTTGTAGGTAACCTGGTGTGATTTTGTTCAGTTTACACTATTATTTTCCCAATGTGTGGATCGGGCAGCACAAGTAAATAATCTCCCTTTCTCTGTCCTCATTCCAGTTGAGTAAATGTGTGTTCCTTCTAAAAATGTCTCCGCCCATTGATTCATGCTTACCTGCCTGCAATGCATGCAACACTCCCCCTAGAGGTAAAACACTGCCTAAGACCCTATAAATCCCTAAACAAAAGGTATGGGAAGAGGTTTATTGCTCTACATCGGAAGCGTTCGGCATAGGTCCAAGAGGGCTGCATCGTTGCTGTACTTTAAGCGTGACTTCTGGGTGTGTAAGTGAGTTCCATACAGAGACACTGTGTGTAAATGCATGTTTGAGGGTATCCTGAAAACGTTTCATGGATCCAGCATTCCTGCACCTGCACCGGGCACCACTGATCTAGATGCAGTGCACAGAGAACTCTCGGGCCTATTCACAAAGGTATTTTGGAGCTCTAAAGTAGTACTCCTGTATTATTCTTTTAATACCCTTACATACATTTGTGACAAACCTATTCACCTTCTAAAATGGGAATAAAAAGGGAATATTCAGAGAATATTCATATACAAGCATCAAAAAATTGGAAGGACCGTATTCTATTTGCACTTTTACTAATAGAGAGTTACATTTTGTGGCGATTCACAAAGAAATGTAGGAGTATGTAAAAGAGCACTCCCGTAGCACTACTTCCTATACTCATAATTGCATTAGTGAATCAGCTCCTGTGTTTAATGGAGCAAATCTACAGTATGTATTTATTTTAAATATGTACAAGTGTCCACCCCTGTGCTAAAACAAAAATAGTGAAAGCCATAAAGAAAGATAAACTACATATGTAAATAAACACTATGGGGCAGATCCACAAAGGCATGAAAGAGTACACAAAGAGTACTTCTGTAGTTTCCTTTAACGTACTCGTTTGTCAACTGGCTCCAAAATACCAAAAAAAGGAATAAAATGTGAATATTTAGGGAATATTCATGTGCTATTAGTGAAAATATTAGGAAGGTATATGCCCTCTACGCACCTTTACTAATTGAGATATGGAGTTTTCAGGTTTACAAAGGCATGCAAGAGTACGTAAAAGAGTACTCCTGTCATACTACTTCTGAACCCCTAAAGGTTTTTTGTGGATAGGTCCATACATTTCTATTCACGTAAATGCATTTTCTGGAGCTGCCAGTGATTTCTTTAGGAACGTGCAAGAATGCACCTGCTGCTAGCTGAGCACGTACTGAATTCCCTTGCTCTGATCAGTTCCAGGTGCTCCACTGAAGTTTAAGCTCATTGTAGGCTGTGGAATGGAAACAGTAATGCGTCATTTTCTTGTTCCAAGAGCACTGCAGAGGCAAGAAAGTTAGGAGCTGGGCGTGTCTTTCACATTTTTGTTAAGTTTGCCAAGAAAAAACAATCAAAGGCCATATCACGATGGGCCTCATAGCCTCAGCAGAGCCTACAGTGCTTGAAGTAAATTATTTAATCCAATATTTTTTCCAGACAAACCTTCATTTTCAAACAGCAGAGCTCGAGCACCGGGAGCAAAGTTTTCCTCTTTCTGTTTCTGAGCTATGCTGGCTAAAATAATGTGCCAACCCGGAAAAATATTGGATTAAATAATTTGACTTTACGAACAGAGGGACATATTTATGAGCATGTGGTGCATCGGTCTCGATGCGCCACTTCTCTTGCGTCACCATTGCCCCGCCTAACGACAGCATGGTTGTGCGGTATTTACAATACAGCGCACCGTGATGGCCGTTACCACAACAGCATTAGAATTTTTAACCCTGTTGTGGTGCTTTGCCACACTAGCATCAAAAATGTTTATGCTAGGGCAGCAAAGCACAGGGAGGCCCATTGATTTTAATGGGTGAGTCATTATAACGCCTGCCCTGAGCAAGTGTTAAAAATGATGGAAATAAATGGTGCAGTGAAATCTAGTAGACTTCACTGTGTCATTTTTTTAAGCCTCCCTGCATTGGAACGCCCACCTTGCGTACATTATGCCTGGTGCAGGCATAATGTGGCGCAAGCTGCTGCAAAGTGGAGCAATGCATGCATCGCACCAATTTGTAAATCTGTCACGGGGAAAGACCACATTAGCGCTGCCTTAGCCTCATAAAAATGACACTAAGGCGGCACTAAGGCTGCATAAGGGGCTTGTAAATCTGCCCAAAGGGTGCATAAAAACAGGTGCACTGCTCTGAGCAAGGGGAGGCCATCATGATATGGCCCAAGGGCCCTTATCTTGAACAACATGCAACTGTGCAAACATTGAGTGTCACATATGTTTTCACCTCCGTTTACACACAGGCAGCTGTGATACTTTGATATGTAAACCTATTTTTTGATTCGTGTATATGCCATTTGTTGCGATTCTGGCAGGAATATACTACACTTTTCATAATTTAGTGCACATTTTCACGACGATGCTTCTAAGTGGTGCATATTACAGTTTTCCTGAAACACTGCACATTTTATCAACTTGTTCTTAACTGAGAATACAGCAATAAAACAACTTTTGCACTAACTTAATATTGTGCTTTTCCATCCGGGAAATGTTTCAATATATCCATCAACTATTGTTTTTCATATGTATGACGTGTCTGAAATGCTATTGTGCTGCAAAAATGCTCCTGCACAAATTATTTTTGCCAGTGCTTGATATGTAAAAGAAAAAGTGCCAGGGCCTCATCAGGAGGTCAATGAAGCTTGTACCACCCATTGCCCTACCAGTGCAGCCAATGTCAGTAACAACACAGCTATTAAATACAATGGTTAATTTGTAAATAAAAACATGCTGGTGCCGCAAGCGCTCCTTTGAAACACACAGTTGCTGCAATAAAATGTGTGAGCACGGAATACCGAGGCAGCTTAATCCTGAAGCCAGCTCGGGCCAATTTCATACATTTACAGCCACTCCTTGCCCCTTCAGCTCACTCTTGCAGCTTTCTGCTTTCTCCCTTTGTGGCGCTTTTTCGTTTTTATTTTCCTCCGTCTTTCCCATATGTGTCTTTTGCTCGCAGCAAATGCTTGAGCAGAAAAATAAGTGCCGGCCATCAAACATAAGTGCTGGTACACTGCACCAGAAATCACCGACTAAAGCACTGATTAAATATCACGCTCCTACAAGTGTGACAATTCAAACTTTTTCAGGTTCCCAAAGATATAAGAATGTTTTTGATGCCATGTATCAGTTCTTTTTATATACATTGAACAAATAACTGTTATTGTGCTTAACTCCAAATTACACAAACAGTGCCACTATGTGGCAGGATATCACAAGTGCTGGCGTTAGCAATTAAGTGCTAGTGCTGTGCAAAGGAAACGACCAGCCCAAATTAAGCACTGGCTTTTTCACAGGTACACGTTTCATGATACGGTTTAATGCACGTTCACAAAGTTGTAGAGAAAGTAGGTTTTGCTGCACAGAGCAGGATTAAACAGCACATGAAGGAACTATGTGCAAAGTTATTGCACAAATTCCTCCTATGTATGTTTTTAAGCTGTGCCACCGACAGTCATTTCTTCAAAAAACTGGTACAACGCTGTCTTCTACGATTGTATGCACCTGTACATAACATTGTGCTACTGCCCAGAAATGTAAATTAATTTTCTTAAAAAGGTATTGAAAACTGTTTCACATTTCACGAAGTAAGCCTAACACCACAATGTACTTCATTGCAGATTCCTGTGAGTGAGATGTACTCAAATATACAAGCAACATAGAGTTTCTCTTTAACAGCGAGTAAAAATAGGACAGTGGAATATAAATTCTCAGACCGGACCCTACTAGTGGTTAAGAGGTCCATCGCCAGAAGATCAGAAGCTAGAGTTGCCCCTACCGTAAAAAATGGCTTAATGAGACTCATTTGAATTGCCTGGAAGCAGAAAGCGCAGCCCTTGAGAAGGTAAAAGGACTCAGGAATAACACAAAAGCATTCCAGTAGGTTGAACCGGTCCAGTTACTGAAGGGCACTCAAGGGGGAGTGTCAACCTAATACCCAGTAGCGTAACCAGTGTGTCACGGCCCCTAGTGCAAGGACTGTACTTCCTACTTTACTGCTATATGAATAATTAAATTCATCAATTATCAGTGGACCCATTAGGCCACTGGGGCCCGGTTCCACTGCTCCTGATTCATAATGGAAGTGACACCCCTGTTAATGACCCCATGACAAAAGTGCCAATTGAAAACACACAACACTTATCTACTCATTCTCAGATTCACATGACCAACAAACACACACAAATACAGACACAGATTGTAGCGCAATGTTGTGAAGTCTCTAATAAAGTGCAAAGGCGTATGGAGTCAAGGGATGCCATGAGACCATGGGCCATATGTACAAACACATTTTCCCATTGACACAGAATGGGAAAAACCCTTTGCTACATCTGGCCCCATATGAGGTTGCACATGGGACCCATACTTCCAAGTGAGTGTTTGTCATCACATCTAATCGTTATGGTCTCTTACGTTTTAGCAGTGCTTAATTTGTGCTTGTTTTTCCGGTGCTGAGCACCGGCATTTATTTTTGAGGGCCGGCGCTTATTCTTCTGCCTCAAGCATTTACTGTGAGCAAAAGACACATATGGGAAAGACGGAGGAAGAGAAAAACGAAAAAGCGTCACAAAGGGAGAAATCAGAAAGCTGCAAGAGTGAGCTGAATGGGCAGGGAGTGGCTGTAAATGGATTAAATAGGCCTGAGATGGCTGCAGGATTACGCTGCCTCAGTATTCCGTGTTCACACATTTAAATGCAGAAGCCGCATGTTTAAGAAGAGGGCTTTGGGCACCGGCACGTTTTTATTTACAAATTAAGCACTGTGTTTTAGTAACCAAACTATCACTCAAAGAGCCTGGCCTACTACTCCAGGATCCATGTGTGCCCAGTGTTTACTCGATTCCCTTTGGGTTCAGTTCTAGAATATAATGATCTCACGTGTCTGGGAGTCGCATCCCTGCTCCCTTTGTAATGTCAAGGTTGTACCGAATTCCCTATACTTGATTTCTGCCATATTGCCCTTAAAAATGAGACATCATGTCTATTTCGTCTTCTTCCGTCTTCTATGCCCTCTCCTCCTTTCATGTTCTTATGAATGGGATTGGTACCTGATGTTTGACATTCTCATTACGTAGGTTCCAGTAATCTGCGCACTCCGAGTCTAATTCAAGAGTTTTTGCAAAATCTCACTGGCAAAGAGAGCTTGCAAGCATTCAAATTTTCCGCGGTCATCTTGGGTGCACTGGGATATTTAAACTGCACCCTGAGCTGACCACGTGGGTTTGCACCGAGTGAAACTTTACTTTCCTGCCTGCATGGTGGCGTTCATCTGCAAATCTCTGGGAGAAATTCTGGTCGGCACTTCATGTTTTTTGACTTAAGAGTCACTTTCCTAAGATCACAAAGCAAGGTTAGTCAGTATATAGGTATACATTTTTCGGATTCATCTTCAGAGACTTTTTCCTCGAATAGCAGACTCATTGGAATGGAATGCGTAATTGATCCCATTTACACTCAGTTTAGATTTTGAAGACTATGCTTTTGAACTCTTGTTCTGGGTAAACAACAATTACTGAATCCGGTAATCTCGTATGGATACAAGTACCATTGAACCTATTCATTCGTAGTGTGGAGGGAAACATTACGTAGCGAGAAATCAGCCCTGAAAAGCTGAAGTGACAAGTCAACCCTGTGCTATCAGATCACGCAGTGAACACAAGTCCAGAACAGTGCACACAGCAAGCGAAAGTCATCGCTTTGACATTGTCCATCTAAAACGAATAGAAGAGCTTCATAACTCAATCAAAAGCACTCAAGAGGCTCTGGTTTATTTGCAAAACACATATCAGACAATACTAGTGAATTACGTATGTTTGAGTTCAAGTTCATGATTTATATCTTGTTGCATTTAGACTATTGCTTCACGTTGCAGTAACCTTATCATATATTGATGTAAATAAGGACCTTGGCAATAAAAACAAAAGAGAGAGGGCACGGGTTTTTCCAAATGGGTGGAGGTTTGGAGGCGAGCAACTCCAGGTGAGTCCCAGGTATGGGGAGGGTGCAACGGGGATGGGAACAACTCGGAGTACTAGACGACCCAAATTGAGATTTAATCGACTATTGTCTTTAGCATGTCCTTTAGTATCTTCAAGGTTCATAGCAAATACAAGTACAAGTTTCCCCCTTCCCCTCTCTTTAGATGGTTTTGCCTGGTGATTTCGGTATTCAGGGAAGAGAGGGCTGCGTGTGAGGCGTGGGGATCTGTATCACTCGTGGAAGAAACACGATGCAACATTCAGGTTAGTGGCTACATGATTATCGACCTTGACACGTAGGGGCTTTCATAATCCTGACAGGCAGTCTCTGAACTTTCTCCTTCCATGCAAAATCAGTCAAATATTTCTGAATTCGCCTGAACTTCTTTTTACCCATGGGAATAAGGATAGACTGGAGCATATAAAACGGGTATGGGACTGGATTCATTTTAATAGCCAGAATTCTGCACATCCAGAACACAGAGATGTTTTGGTCTACATATATTCTCCCAAAGATCCCTAACTAACAAGGGGATATAAGCCTCATAAAACCTGTTCATTAAAGGGGATATGTGGACCCCAGGTATTTCACAAAGACTTCTGATATTTTAAAGGGTGTTAGGATCTGCAGCAAAGGCTTTTTCCCCTCTGGTCAAAGTTACTGGCAACAGGATCCGTTTGTCCTTTAAACATTTTTTTTTATTGACCAGGTTGTCGAAAACATACACTACATAAATTCAGAATTTGTAAAGTGTGGCAAATCACCCATGTGGGTTTCAAAGTGCTGATCAGGCACGGGGAGATTAAGGGCCTGATTACGGGTTTGACAGACCACCATGGTGGCAGCAACGGTCAGACTCGTATCTCGAGTATGGCGGTTGCACTAACAGGTAGGACAGACCGCCATGGTCTAGAGGAAGCACAAACAGGCCTGCGGAGCCTGTGTTGCCAGCAGACTCATTACGAGGTTGCACACCGCCATTGTGACCATGGCAGTCCAACCATCATGTATCAGGAGGCGGAAACGAACAGTATTAAGGGAGACACTCACCTGCAGGCAGATTTACATGTCTGGTGCCACCATGGAGCCCTTCACAAACGTCAAGCAGCTGCTCATGCTCATCCAAAGACAACGAAATCCACGCAGCTGTGGACACCAACAACCGTAAGTACACACACCTATCTGTATCATTAACCTTCAAATCAACGTGTTGTGCCTGCTTGCAGCAGGTACACATCTCAAACCACACACACACATGCATCAACACGGAAATGCACACGGTCACTATACGCCCCCTTTGGAGAGTACACACACACACTGCACTGCAACACTATAAAAATACACATGGTCACACTTCTCAGGTAGAGGGACAGTGAAGGATACACAACATTGTCACACCACTGCCAGGGACTATTCACACATACAACACACATATGTATCAAAGTGGCATGGAACACAAACAACACCACCATGAAACAGACCTGCAACGGAGACACACATCACAGCACAATGGAAGCGCAATGGCATGCACTTAACACAGAGACACAAGTAGACAAAGAAAATGCAACAACCATACCTGCACAAAAAAGGAAATGACACAGGAAATGGCAGTACATGGGTCCAAGGGACAAACAACACTAAACCCAAATGTCATGCACATATGCACAATGGGGAAGGGTAAGTCAAAAAGCACATACAACTCCTACTGCATGGGACATATCACTAAAGGAACTAGCAGCAAGAGACACCCCTAAATGGACACATGCACAGGCAAATTCAAACACAGCAAGCACAACTGAACACAATCAATGTCTGCACAAACAAAACTCAAGATGACACAACAGATACATACAGAAGCCACATCAGGGGAACAAGTCGAACACCATACATGCCCACATTGCACAAAACAAAAATAAATACTTACCATACCAAATACTACACAATGCCATGACACCAACAGTGCATTTGCACACACATACCTATATACACAACATAAACCCTTCTCTCGAGGGACAACAGCACTGCCCACAATCTCACATATTGCAAACAACAGCACATGGAGCAGCAAGCAGGTCCAAATACAAACAACTGCAAGCAGACAATGCATATTAATCAGGAACAACATAATGGTGTTAAAAGAATTGCAGGACAAATGTTTACCCCAAAAAAACAAACTGTTTGGGTTTCTTAACTTATAAAGTTCTTCTAATCCAAAGGCCACTGGCCATTCCAAAAAGCTTCAAATACAACACAGTGTTGTGCATAAACCTGGTTCCCAACTGACAAGGAACCTCCACAGGAAGGGGCATCAAGGGGGTAATCAAGCACCTTAGGGATTATCTGGGGGGGAGGGGCAGTCAGGGATTGTATTTGGGAGGGGTGTTTGGGCTTGGGATGGGAGGTCTTCTTGTGAGGGGTGATCTTCTTCTTGGCGGGGTTAGGAGGATGGGTGCTTGCAGGTGGGGCAAGGGAGGCCTTGGAGTTGAAAAGGGTGGACTTGGAGCTGGGTGGGGTCCTTCAAGGTGTGCTCCAACAAAGGAGGGAGAACACGAGTAAGGTCAAGCTTACAGGGGAACAGTTTTTTCGACACACAGGGGCGGGGGTCTTCAGAAGGGGGTCAGGATTTGGAAGGTCAGGAAGTTGTTGCCTGATGTTCAGGTGTGGATGTCGTAGGTGTGTGCTTATACAAGGTGTGCTTGTGTGTGTTGGGTGTCTGTTGGGTGGGTGAGTCAGGGTCTTTATGTGTTCTGGTCTTAGGTTGGTAGAGGTGCTAGGGGAAGCCGTTGTGGATGGGTATCTGTTGAGGTGGTGTCTGCAGATATGGTAGATGTGGCGGATGGATGTGTGTAGCTATGGTGTCTGTGGGTGTGGGTGTGGTGCTGTGATGGGTGTCTGCAGGTCTGCTGGGGTGGTGTCTGCAGGTAGGATAGGTGTGGTGGCTGTGTCAGTGATTGTTATGGTGGTATCTGTAGGCATGCTTGATGTGTGTGATGCTGTGGTGGTGGGGATGTCAGGAGAAGTTGTGACTGTTGTCATGTCTGTAGGTGGATGTTGTTTGTGTGCATGCAGGTATTTCTTGTGGTGCTTGTGTTTGCATGCGCTCCATTTGTCAGTTTAGGTGGATGTCTGCAGATCTGTTTGTGTGCTTTGGGTAGGGAGGAGAAGGGGGGATTTGGACTGTGAAGAGGGAGGTGGAGGGAGGATGGAAGGTGGGGGGTGACTGGTTGCCATCAGTGTGGAAGCCAGAGCCTGATAAGATCTCTGTAGGCCAGACATTGCACCATGAATGCCTCCAAGGAGCTCATTGGTTTATTGCAGTTGGGTTGTCAGCCCTTCTGACTGTTGGCTGACACAATGGCTGACTGACCCACAGCAATACTTCTCAGGAGGTCAATAGCCTCCTCACTGAGGGCAGCAGGGGTAGCAGAGGCTGAGGCAATGGAGACGCCCACCCTCTTGAGTGAGCAGGCATGAAAAACTGGGCCCACAGTATAACCAGGACCTCAGACAACTACAATTGCATGGGTAAAGTCTTGGAACCACACAACAACACAACCATAAAACAACTAGGAGTCCTCTTCATAGTCACAGTTGTCGCACATGCAGCAGACTTCAGTCAACTAATGGCAAAAAACAGTTGCCATTTACACATATCCCACACAAGGTCATGCACACATCTATTTGGCACATACATAATGAATCTACAATTAGAAATGAGGGCCTGAAATCCTGCTCTGTGGATCCCAAAAGTTCTATATCCTGGAGTATGTGACATGGAAATAACCATGTCACACAGGAAACATTCCAACAATGTACACTTCGACAAGTGACAGCTGTCACAATAAATTCAAGAAGGTAGTATCAATGTAACTCAGATAGGCCTCTAATGTGGCATTGAAAGGAAAACTGCTGATGTCAGGTTCAATATGTCAGGGAGAGATGTCCCCAGAATAAACAAAACAACGATTTAGCAAAAC
Source organism: Pleurodeles waltl (assembly GCF_031143425.1). Lineage (NCBI taxonomy): Eukaryota > Metazoa > Chordata > Amphibia > Caudata > Salamandridae > Pleurodeles > Pleurodeles waltl. The sequence continues at coordinate 769,900,468 of NC_090449.1, read as the reverse complement.
CCAGGATAGTCACCACTAATGTCTGGCACCCATTACAATGACATGCTCTGGGTTTCTGTTGTAGACCTCTGTCCTTTGCATGTCGGGGAGACAGAGAACTTCAAAAGAAAATTAGAAGGCCCAATGAGCACCAACATCACTAACCACATCTTGGACATCCCTATCCTGGTGTCTGTCTGTGGATGAATGCCTGTACCCAGACACATGTGATGTAAACATCACTGCAACTCACCCCATGATGCATGCCAACAGTTAGGGCACAATCCTCAATCATTACACATGTGCAGTGAAAGTTTACACATGATTCCACATCAAGGGCATAGATAAACACAAGGTGATTCCACACTCTGGGCCTACCTGCCATCTCCCTCATAGCTACTGAAGTTCTACATGCCAAATGACATACTATGACACATGAAGGTATATGTCAGACAGTGAACAATGGTGACACACTCCTGTCTGTGGCACCACATGAAATGGACACCCATTGTGGATTTACTATGCCACTAACCATTTCCTATGTACACACATATATAAGGGATTACAGACATCAGTAGAACAAGCATGGAATTGCAGCATAGAAATGTTTCCTAAAGAGAATGGGACACAAACTGACATGTAGTCACAAGGAATGTTGGTGACAGTGATGACACATCTTTCATGTCAACAGACATTCCCCACTTACCAAGGGAAAGTAGTATGCTACACCTGCAAACAAATATCTATGCAAGCCATGTCATATGTATGATGGACAATTACACATAACAGACTGAAGTGAGGCACCAGCACTCATACACAGAAGGTAACTGGCTCCTGGGTGGCAGATGTTTACATATACATATACCCAGACACATGGCAGAGTACAGTGATCCACAACCTACTTACTTTTGGCCTGTAACATAAAAGTAGAGTGATCTGTTCAATAGAAATTAGACATACTAGAACAACAACCAGTAAATGAATGATCAGTGTACACAGCCATTTGTGCTCCCTGCTGAGCAAATGGTCGGAGGATTCCTCCCAGTTTTGTCCTAGGTCCCAGATCCAAAAGGCAAGGAACACCAGTTTAGTAAACATGACATGTCAACACAAAGAATCTCCCATCTACTATCAATAGCAGTCAATAACTCACTCAGTCACCTGGCAATGGGACAGGCAGGAATTTGCTGTGTACTCACCGCCTTGTGGCTGCTGTGCTGCTCTCAAACGCCCATCCAGTTCCAGATAAGCCACCACCAGAATGCAGGCTATTAGGCGTGTCATGGTCTGATGAGCACCCCACCCACATTGGGAGGACAGCCCCACCTGGGCCTCAGTGATATTTTGGGCCCAGCGTCTTGGGTCCTCCCACCTCTTGTCACAATGGGGGCTCCACCGGCTCTGGACCCCCAGAGTCTGCACCTTCTTGGCGATGGCTCTCCAAATCCCTTTCTTCTGATGGGCATTAACCTGCACAGATGCAAAAGACAGGACAATAAATTATGTCAACAAGTCCCATCCAAAATGGCTGAGTCACATACATGTTAGTATACCAAGATGAGAACATCCTGTCTTGCCCATACTGCCCAAGTGTGGCACACAACAGCCATTGAATACAGGGAGATGACTACAAACACTTCCCAATATACAGTCCTACCCGCCACCCAGCTCAGGCCCTGCACTGACTAGGTAGGTCAATTGACATCTTGTCGGAAATGATCTAGCAATCTGACAGAGATCAGAAACACTATTAGACACATTACACATATGTGAACACACAACTGACACATACAACATGGATGCAATGCTCATGCTGTCATTCAAATACATGTCCCTTCACATTGATGACATCCATCAGGTAAGTGATGTCTGGGGATGGCTGTTATGTCCCCTCACCTAGTTATGTGCCTTCAACACAAGGTGGATCAGACTCAATACACACACACCACAATGTATCAGAACTCAGCACCTGGCACTGAACACAAATATATGCACATTGACTCCCCCATTGATGCACACTGACTGCACCTACAGGGCTTAGAGTTCACATTCTTCGACACATGGTCACACTCTATCCTGTGAGAAGGGAATATATGTTGAAGTACAGAGAAAACTGAGCACATGGGGCACTTACCTGCTCCTCTGGTGCACCATAAAGCTGTCTATACAGGGGTAGGACCTCAGACACCAGATTCTCTGGTGAGAAGGCTGACTCTATTACCTGCTGGACATGGCATGATTGTTCCCAGAGGCAGTACACAGTAGCTCAGGTAGTGGAGGTCTTGCTGGCAGCAGTGACAGGAGTCAAGCGAGGGATTTTGCAGAACATGCCAGTCATGTCCGCCACATACTACCACCACTGGCATCAACGTAAGCGTAGGGCTGGGTCTGCCGTGGCTGCAACCGTCTAACCCCATGACGATTTCCGCCGGCAGATGCGGGAGGTTCCCAATGTCCTGTGGAGTAGGTCAAGCATCCACAATTTTAGAGGCCTGAAATGTGTTATATGGCTCCAACAAACGTGCACACCTCCAAAATTGTTGGAATTTGCATCAACTGCTTGTCTTTTACAGTCATGTAGCTCCTACTACTTAAACTCCATTGTTGTACATTGCTAGTCTTATGGCGATTTGTATTGGGGCACAGCCCCCGGCAAAGGTAATTTTAATGCTTGGGACTTCAAGTCACAGTCCGAGAGGAATGTTTTGTTACACAGTTGTTGATGACCATTCACACAATGTGTCCGCTTGTATGGCAAAGCAAGGGGGTGGCATGTGACTGCTGTGAGATTATCAGTTGTGATGAGTGTAAAGAAATGGCTCCCTGTTGCAGTTACCCCCCACTTTTTGCCTGATACTGATGCTGACTTGACTGAGAAGTGTGCTGGGACCCTGCTAACCAGGCCCCAGCACCAGTGTTCCTTCACCTAAAATGTACCATTGTATCCACAATTGGCACACCCTGGCATTCAGATAAGTCCCTTGTAACTGGTACTTCTAGTGCCAAGGGCCCTGATGCCAAGGAAGGTCTCTAAGGGCTGCAGCATGTCTTATGCCACCCTGGAGACCTCTCACTCAGCACAGACACACTGCTTGCCAGCTTGTGTGTGCTAGTGAGGACAAAACGAGTAAGTCGACATGGCACTCCCCTCAGGGTGCCATGCCAGCCTCTCACTGCCTATGCAGTATAGGTAAGACACCCCTCTAGCAGGCCTTACAGCCCTAAGGCAGGGTGCACTATACCATAGGTGAGGGTACCAGTGCATGAGCATGGTACCCCTACAGTGTCTAAACAAAACCTTAGACATTGTAAGTGCAGGGTAGCCATAAGAGTATATGGTCTGGGAGTCTGTCAAACACGAACTCCACAGCACCATAATGGCTACACTGAAAACTGGGAAGTTTGGTATCAAACTTCTCAGCACAATAAATGCACACTGATGCCAGTGTACATTTTATTGTAAAATACACCACAGAGGGCCCCTTAGAGGTGCCCCCTGAAACTTAACCGACTGTCTGGGTAGGCTGACTAGTTCCAGCAGCCTGCCACACCAGAGACATGTTGCTGGCCCCATGGGGAGAGTGCCTTTGTCACTCTGAGGCCAGTAACAAAGCCTGCACTGGGTGGAGATGCTAACACCTCCCCCAGGCAGGAACTGTGACACCTGGCGGTGAGCCTCAAAGGCTCACCCCTTTGTCACAGCCCAGCAGGGCACTCCAGCTTAGTGGAGTTGCCCGCCCCCTCCGGCCCCGGCCCCCACTTTTGGCGGCAAGGCTGGAGGGAACAAAGAAAGCAACAAGGAGGAGTCACTGGCCAGTCAGGACAGCCCCTAAGGTGTCCTGAGCTGAAGTGACTCTAACTTTTAGAAATCCTCCATCTTGCAGATGGAGGATTCCCCCAATAGGGTTAGGATTGTGACCCCCTCCCCTTGGGAGGAGGCACAAAGAGGGTGTACCCACCCTCAGGGCTAGTAGCCATTGGCTACTAACCCCCCAGACCTAAACCCGCCCTTAAATTTAGTATTTAAGGGCTACCCTGAACCCTAGAAAATTAGATTCCTGCAACTACAAGAAGAAGGACTGCCTAGCTGAAAACCCCTGCAGAGGAAGACCAGAAGACGACAACTGCCTTGGCTCCAGAAACTCACCGGCCTGTCTCCTGCCTTCCAAAGATCCTGCTCCAGCGACGCCTTCCAAAGGGACCAGCGACCTCGACATCCTCTGAGGACTGCCCCTGCTTCGAAAAGACAAGAAACTCCCGAGGACAGCGGACCTGCTCCAAGAAAGGCTGCAACTTTGTTTCCAGCAGCTCTGAAAGAACCCTGCAAGCTCCCCGCAAGAAGCGTGACACTTGCAACACTGCACCCGGCGACCCCGACTCGGCTGGTGGAGATCCGACACCTCAGGAGGGACCCCAGGACTACTCTGATACTGTGAGTACCAAAACCTGTCCCCCCTGAGCCCCCACAGCGCCGCCTGCAGAGGGAATCCCGAGGCTTCCCCTGACCGCGACTCTTTGAACCTAAAGTCCCGACGCCTGGGAGAGACCCTGCACCCGCAGCCCCCAGGACCTGAAGGACCGGACTTTCACTGGAGAAGTGACCCCCAGGAGTCCCTCTCCCTTGTCCAAGTGGAGGTTTCCCCGAGGAATCCCCCCCTTGCCTGCCTACAGCGCTGAAGAGATCCCGAGATCTCTCATAGACTAACATTGCGAACCCGACGCTTGTTTCTACACTGCACCCGGCCGCCCCCGCGCCGCTGAGGGTGAAATTTCTGTGTGGGCTTGTGTCCCCCCCGGTGCCCTACAAAACCCCCCTGGTCTGCCCTCCGAAGACGCGGGTACTTACCTGCAAGCAGACCGGAACCGGGGCACCCCCTTCTCTCCGTTCTAGCCTATGCGTTTTGGGCACCACTTTGAACTCTGCACCTGACCGGCCCTGAGCTGCTGGTGTGGTGACTTTGGGGTTGCTCTGAACCCCCAACGGTGGGCTACCTTGGACCAAGAACTAAGCCCTGTAAGTGTCTTACTTACCTGGTTAACCTAACAAATACTTACCTCCCCTAGGAACTGTGAAAATTGCACTGTGTCCACTTTTAAAACAGCTATTTGTGAATAACTTGAAAAGTATACATGCAATTTTGATGATTTGAAGTTCCTAAAGTACTTACCTGCAATACCTTTCGAATGAGATATTACATGTAGAATTTGAACCTGTGGTTCGTAAAATAAACTAAGAAAATATATTTTTCTATACAAAAACCTATTGGCTGGATTTGTCTCTGAGTGTGTGTACCTCATTTATTGTCTATGTGTATGTACAACAAATGCTTAACACTACTCCTTGGATAAGCCTACTGCTCGACCACACTACCACAAAATAGAGCATTAGTATTATCTATTTTTACCACTATTTTACCTCTAAGGGGAACCCTTGGACTCTGTGCATGCTATTCCTTACTTTGAAATAGCACATACAGAGCCAACTTCCTACATTGGTGGATCAGCGGTGGGATACAAGACTTTGCATTTGCTGGACTACTCAGCCAATACCTGATCACACGACAAATTCCAAAATTGTCATTAGAAATTGATTTTTGCAATTTGAAAAGTTTTCTAAATTCTTAAAAGTCCTGCTAGGGCCTTGTGTGTTAAGTCCCTGTTTAGCATTGTCTTTTTAGAGTTTAAAAGTTTGTTAAAAGTTTGAATTAGATTCTAGAAACAGTTTTAGATTCTTAAAAAAGTATTCCAACTCTTAGCAGAATAATGTCTGATACAGAGATGCAGGTGGTGGAACTCGACACCACACCTTACCTCCATCTTAAGATGAGGGAGCTAAGGTCTCTCTGTAATATAAAGAAAATAACCATTGGCTCCAGACCTACCAAAATTCAGCTCCAGGAGCTGTTGGCAGAGTTTGAAAAAGCCAACCCCTCTGAGGATGACTTCACAGAGGAAGAAATTAGTGACTTGGAGGGCAATTCCCCCCTTCCAGTCCTAAATAGGGAGACCAGGGCCTCTCAAGCCCTGTCTCCAAAAATGATAGTCAGAAATGTTGCTTCCCTCACAGGAGGGTCCAGCATTTCTGAAATCACTGAGGATGCTCTCAGTGAAGATGACCCCCTGTTAGCCAGGATGGTCAAAAGATTGGCTTTGGAAAAGCAGCTCCTAGCCATAGAAAGGGAAAGAAAAGAGATGGGCCTAGGTCCCATCAATGGTGGCAGCAACTTAAATAGGGTCAGAGATTCTCCTGACATCCTAAAAATCCCCAAAGGGATTGTAACAAAATATGAAGATGGTGATGACATCACCAAATGGTTCACAGCTTTTGAGAGGGCTTGTGTAACCAGAAAAGTGAACAGATCTCACTGGGGTGCTCTCCTTTGGGAAATGTTCACTGGAAAGTGTAGGGATAGACTCCTCACACTCTCTGGAAAAGATGCAGAATCTTATGACCGCATGAAGGGTACCCTGATTGAGGGCTTTGGATTCTCCACTGAGGAGTATAGAATTAGATTCAGGGGGGCTCAAAAATCCTCGAGCCAGACCTGGGTTGATTTTGTAGACTACTCAGTAAAAACACTAGATGGTTGGTTAACTGGAAATGAAGTGTGTGACTATGTTGGGCTTTATAATTTGTTTATGAAAGAACACATTTTAAGTAACTGCTTCAATGAAAAGTTGCATCAGTATCTGGTAGACCTAGGTCCAATTTCTCCCCAAGAATTGGGAAAGAAGGCAGACCACTGGGTCAAGACTAGGGTAACCAAAACTTCCACTGGGGGTGACCAAAAGAAAGGGGTTACAAAAACTCCCCAGGAGAAAGTGGGTGACACTAGAAACAAAGAAAAAGAGTCCTCTGTAGGCCCCCAAAAACCAGAACAGGTGGGTGGGCCCCAAGACACAACCCAAAACAAAGGTGGGTACCAGGGTAAGAACTGGGATGCCACTAAGGCCTGGTGCCACAACTGTAAACAGTCTGGGCACCACACCAAGGACACTTCTTGTCCCAAAAACAAACCCCAGAACAAAATTCCTGGGGTAACCAGTGTAGCCATGGGAGATGACTCCTCAGATGAGGAGGTCTTCCTAGCCTTCAACTGGAAACAGGGCCCAACAGGTGAGTTGGAGATTCCAGAGGGAAGCAGACACTTCCACCACCTACTGGTGAATGGAATCCCAACCACTGCCCTGAGAGACACTTGTGCCAGTCACACTATTGTGCATGACAGGCTGGTGCTCTCAAACCAGTACATCCCAGGTGAGACTGCCAGGGTAAGAGTTAGCCTAGACAGGGTCACTAAGAGGCCTGTGGCTTTAGTACCCATAGAAGTGGGTGGCACTCTTAGCTGGAGAAGGGTAGTAGTCAGTACAGACCTCCCCCTTGATTGTCTCCTTGGAAATGACTACCCAGAGGTTAGTCAGAGCCCAAGAGAGGAACTGGTCCAGTGCCAGTCCTCTCCCAAGGATTCTGGAAGTCCTGCCTCTGCAGTAAATGCAAGCAGGCCCCAGAAGAAGAAGAAAAGAAAACAGAGTAGGAAGGGTGGACAACCTTTAGCCAAGGTTACAGCAAGCCAGGGAGATTCTGCTCCAGTAGGGGAGAACTCCAAAAATGGCCCTGATAAAGTCCAACCTGACCCACAAGAAGTCCTGGCTAGTCAGGCAACTGTTAAACCTGAGTGGGTGGCTCCTCAGCTAACAGAAGAAAGAGTGGAAGAAGGGTGTTTACTACAAAATGTGGTAACCCCCCACTCTAATACAGCAGACAGGCACCCTGAACCCAAAGAAGCCTGTAACTTAGCCCCTTCCCTTGTAGGTGAAGAGCTAAAGGTGTGGTTCTGGGCACTGACAGCTGTCAGTGGCCTCTGCTGGGTGTTAGCCTTTATGGCTGCACTATCCTTGGCATGGTGGTCAGACCCCATGCCAAATAGCAAGTTAGGCCCCCTGACCCTGTTGGTCATGGTGGGGTTACTCCAGCTCTGGGTAACCTCTTTGGGTAAGCTAGGAATGACCCTGGCTAAAATAAGATTAGCAGAGGTGGATACCTCTAAACCCAAAATAAAAAGAATGGGTGGAGACATTGAAGAGGCAGACAAGAGGCAATTCAGACTAGGTCCTATCACTGTGGAAGTGGGTCAGTTCCCCAAAGGGAATGACCTGAACAGAAGGATGTAAGGCAGAGTAGGCCCTGCAACTAACCAGCCTATTTCTCCTACTCTTCCTCGCCTGACAGACTAGGAAGACTCTCCCAGCTTGGGCTGAGTCTCCTGGCCTGTGGGCTGGGGGGGGCTTGTGTAAAGAAATGGCTCCCTGTTGCAGTTACCCCCCACTTTTTGCCTGATACTGATGCTGACTTGACTGAGAAGTGTGCTGGGACCCTGCTAACCAGGCCCCAGCACCAGTGTTCCTTCACCTAAAATGTACCATTGTATCCACAATTGGCACACCCTGGCATTCAGATAAGTCCCTTGTAACTGGTACTTCTAGTGCCAAGGGCCCTGATGCCAAGGAAGGTCTCTAAGGGCTGCAGCATGTCTTATGCCACCCTGGAGACCTCTCACTCAGCACAGACACACTGCTTGCCAGCTTGTGTGTGCTAGTGAGGACAAAACGAGTAAGTCGACATGGCACTCCCCTCAGGGTGCCATGCCAGCCTCTCACTGCCTATGCAGTATAGGTAAGACACCCCTCTAGCAGGCCTTACAGCCCTAAGGCAGGGTGCACTATACCATAGGTGAGGGTACCAGTGCATGAGTATGGTACCCCTACAGTGTCTAAACAAAACCTTAGACATTGTAAGTGCAGGGTAGCCATAAGAGTATATGGTCTGGGAGTCTGTCAAACACGAACTCCACAGCACCATAATGGCTACACTGAAAACTGGGAAGTTTGGTATCAAACTTCTCAGCACAATAAATGCACACTGATGCCAGTGTACATTTTATTGTAAAATACACCACAGAGGGCCCCTTAGAGGTGCCCCCTGAAACTTAACCGACTGTCTGGGTAGGCTGACTAGTTCCAGCAGCCTGCCACACCAGAGACATGTTGCTGGCCCCATGGGGAGAGTGCCTTTGTCACTCTGAGGCCAGTAACAAAGCCTGCACTGGGTGGAGATGCTAACACCTCCCCCAGGCAGGAACTGTGACACCTGGCGGTGAGCCTCAAAGGCTCACCCCTTTGTCACAGCCCAGCAGGGCACTCCAGCTTAGTGGAGTTGCCCGCCCCCTCCGGCCCCGGCCCCCACTTTTGGCGGCAAGGCTGGAGGGAACAAAGAAAGCAACAAGGAGGAGTCACTGGCCAGTCAGGACAGCCCCTAAGGTGTCCTGAGCTGAAGTGACTCTAACTTTTAGAAATCCTCCATCTTGCAGATGGAGGATTCCCCCAATAGGGTTAGGATTGTGACCCCCTCCCCTTGGGAGGAGGCACAAAGAGGGTGTACCCACCCTCAGGGCTAGTAGCCATTGGCTACTAACCCCCCAGACCTAAACCCGCCCTTAAATTTAGTATTTAAGGGCTACCCTGAACCCTAGAAAATTAGATTCCTGCAACTACAAGAAGAAGGACTGCCTAGCTGAAAACCCCTGCAGAGGAAGACCAGAAGACAACAACTGCCTTGGCTCCAGAAACTCACCGGCCTGTCTCCTCCCTTCCAAAGATCCTGCTCCAGCGACGCCTTCCAAAGGGACCAGCGACCTCGACATCCTCTGAGGACTGCCCCTGCTTCGAAAAGACAAGAAACTCCCGAGGACAGCGGACCTGCTCCAAGAAAGGCTGCAACTTTGTTTCCAGCAGCTCTGAAAGAACCCTGCAAGCTCCCCGCAAGAAGCGTGAGACTTGCAACACTGCACCCGGCGACCCCGACTCGGCTGGTGGAGATCCGACACCTCAGGAGGGACCCCAGGACTACTCTGATACTGTGAGTACCAAAACCTGTCCCCCCTGAGCCCCCACAGCGCCGCCTGCAGAGGGAATCCCGAGGCTTCCCCTGACCGCGACTCTTTGAACCTAAAGTCCCGACGCCTGGGAGAGACCCTGCACCCGCAGCCCCCAGGACCTGAAGGACCGGACTTTCACTGGAGAAGTGACCCCCAGGAGTCCCTCTCCCTTGTCCAAGTGGAGGTTTCCCCGAGGAATCCCCCCCTTGCCTGCCTACAGCGCTGAAGAGATCCCGAGATCTCTCATAGACTAACATTGCGAACCCGACGCTTGTTTCTACACTGCACCCGGCCGCCCCCGCGCCGCTGAGGGTGAAATTTCTGTGTGGGCTTGTGTCCCCCCCGGTGCCCTACAAAACCCCCCTGGTCTGCCCTCCGAAGACGCGGGTACTTACCTGCAAGCAGACCGGAACCGGGGCACCCCCTTCTCTCCGTTCTAGCCTATGCGTTTTGGGCACCACTTTGAACTCTGCACCTGACCGGCCCTGAGCTGCTGGTGTGGTGACTTTGGGGTTGCTCTGAACCCCCAACGGTGGGCTACCTTGGACCAAGAACTAAGCCCTGTAAGTGTCTTACTTACCTGGTTAACCTAACAAATACTTACCTCCCCTAGGAACTGTGAAAATTGCACTGTGTCCACTTTTAAAACAGCTATTTGTGAATAACTTGAAAAGTATACATGCAATTTTGATGATTTGAAGTTCCTAAAGTACTTACCTGCAATACCTTTCGAATGAGATATTACATGTAGAATTTGAACCTGTGGTTCGTAAAATAAACTAAGAAAAGATATTTTTCTATACAAAAACCTATTGGCTGGATTTGTCTCTGAGTGTGTGTACCTCATTTATTGTCTATGTGTATGTACAACAAATGCTTAACACTACTCCTTGGATAAGCCTACTGCTCGACCACACTACCACAAAATAGAGCATTAGTATTATCTATTTTTACCACTATTTTACCTCTAAGGGGAACCCTTGGACTCTGTGCATGCTATTCCTTACTTTGAAATAGCACATACAGAGCCAACTTCCTACAATGAGTACTATGCATCATGTCCAAACCTCAATTCATACCTTGTCACTTTTTAACATTGACATGCATACTGTATGTTGCAAGGGACACATTGAATAATGGCAAAACTCATGTCTTGTCATACCTAGGTACCCAGGTAGGGGAAGGATCAGACAACCTTCTGTCAATTGTCCAATGCCAGACCTTCAGACCATGGAGAAACTCCACGTCATCTAGATCTACCAACTGAATTGGCTAACAATTGTGAAGCTATGTCGTCTGTTGGAGCCCGATCTGATGCCTGCCATTCGTCATCCAAATAGCATTCCTCCCATTGCACCAGTTATAGCAGTTTTATACTTCCTGGCCACCGGGTCCTTCCAACATACAGTGGCCCTATCTGCTGGGATATCCCAGCCTATGTTCAGTCTGGTTTTGAAGGATGTACTCTCAGAATGTTGAAACACCTGCACAGCTATATCTGCTTTCCTCAACGTGAGGTTTTGACCCATGTGAAGGCTGACTTCTATGGTTTGGCATGTGGTGGGACCCATTGATGGTACACATGGCTGCCTTGGTCTCACTGCATGGCAATGAACAGGTGAACCACAACAGAAAGAGATACTATTCCATCAGAGTCCAAGTGGTTTGTTTGGAGGATCTCTACATTTCACAAGTCTGAACCTGTTTCCTGGGTTCAGTCCATGATGCCTTCATTATGCGGAACAGCGCAATACCCCAACTGTTCTCACGACTGTACCCAGAGAGGGCCTAGCTGGTTGGTAAGTCAAATCTGTCCTGTTTGTGTGTGTGCAATGTCTGCTTCAACAAATCCAATGAGAGGGACTCATAGTTGCACATATGTGACAGGGGACTCTGCATACCCAAACCGTCCATTGACGCCTGTGAGGAACCCAACTACGCAGGAGGAAGTCTGCTTCAACAACGCCCATGGAAGAACACAATGTGTCATAGAGCGGGCTTTTGGGCTCCTGAAGGCCAGATATAGGTGTCTTGACAAGGCAAGTGGAGCCCTCCTCTACTCACATGAAAAAGTCATAAAATCATTGTGGTCTGCTGCATGCTCCACAACATTGCCCTGCAGAGGAATATCCCATCCATTTGAGATGAGGGGGATGTAGCAGTGCCCCCGGGTGAGAATCCTGAAATGCCAAGTGAGGATGTCAGTGATGAAGAGGAAAGTGAAAACTTGCGGGCATATCTCATCAATCACTAGTTTACCTGAGTGTAAGTAAGTATTGTTATGTTGTCACTGTGACTGTACGAGAAACTGTAATTGTCAGGATGTGTGGACTAGGGTGTTTTTCCTACAGATTGTGGGTGCAATGATTTGCCGTACACATCAAAGCTTTGCTTGTTAAGTCGGACTTGAACATTTTACTAGCTTGATTATCTGCAGGGTTTGTGTCATTCTCATTGAAGGAAATGTTTCCTCATTACAGGCCAGAGTGCCTGTGCCACAACACTGACATATGTTGTATTATACCCACAAATGCTTTGTCATTGTTGTGGGATGGACCCATGATCGGGGACTGTTGTATTGCTCTCTGTCTGTGCCATGGCTTATGTAATGTTGGCAGACCTAGTTTTGGTATATAATAAGGCTCAAGCTGGTGACAACATACACTAAATTGTTAGCCTATTCTACGGGACAGGGTCTGACAAAGCCCTTTCTTGACTATGACAGTCCAGACATTTTGACAGCCTATGTGTTGAACAGTGCAATAAAATGTTTGGTGTGACCAGCCACTTGTATCATTGTATTGCTATTAATCTTCAACATGACACTACCTGTGACGTATCCATCCTTCCATTTTCATCTTGTGTCTTCCTCATGTGCATCACAAGGGCTTACATCTCAACATTTCAACATGTGGAACAGAAGCAAGCAGGCAGCGTTTTTCTGTTTGGTGAGTTTATTTACAGTGCAAGACATAAACAACTGAGGCTACAGAATATGAAAGTGAGGGGCTCAGTCACAGTGGATGTAATCATATTAGTAGATGCCACAACATTTGGAGCCGAACGTCCAGTCTCCTATTACCATGGAAGATCGAACGTGGTTGGAGAAGTCAACAGAGAGAATAATTGGCACACAAAGGAGTGAAATCAGGAAGCTGGGAGGACTCAATGTGGTCATGGTGAGGCTCACTGGTGTCGTCTGACCAGTTTGCCCTGATGGGTTAAATACCATCCTCAAAGTCCAGACATCCAGGAGCGTTGTCTTCACTGAGGGATTCATCCGTTGGGGTAGTGTCAGTATCTTCAGTGGTCTCAGTGTTCCTAGTGGCAGCTAGACCTTTTGATGTGAGAGGTACAATGTTACAGGTTGTGTTGTGACATTTGCCTCCAATAGTTGACAGTAGCATTTAGCCAAGGCCATGTACACATTGGATTGGCAGCTTTTCCTTATGTGACTGGTACACATGCTATCAATTGTATAGACCTAACATTTCTGAGATACAGAAATTCCATTTCAGTCAACCAGCTGCAGAATGTATGAGTTCATTAGCACTTGAGAGGATGGTCATAGACTTATATCTTGCCAGCAGTGCAGGCAAAACAGTGGCTGGGCAGGATGTGGCTTTGATCTTTTTTAAGTCCTAGTTGACAGTTATGCATGCAGACCCTGGACATCATTGTATATGTGATTGTTGTCATCATGTGGTCAGTGCATTGTGAATGTGTCTGCTGCCAATACCATTCAGGTTATGCATCTTGAGGCCTTTGGTTTATTTTTTTGGGATGCACACAGGGTGAGCTGTCCTTCCTGTCCACAATAATTCCATCTTGGCTTAGCTGCTCAAGATGGATCTAGGTGTTTAGCCACATCACAGGGTGTACCATGATCTGTGTCTTGGTCATTACCAGGTGAGTAAACTTCATTTGTGAGTTCACAGACAGATGCATTGTGACACATGTGCAGTGTCCTGGTGATTAGAGTTACAGGGATTGGCCCTCCTGGAATTTACAGTAATGTTACTCCAAGTACTACACAGTGTATATATACGTTGTCCTCCTAGGTGTGTAAACTTCCATTGCGAGTTCACAAATAAGTATATTGGGACAGATGCACACAGGGCTTGTGTGGGGATTTTGTGAGACAGAGCCTCCTGACCTTAGAAGTCATGCCCCTCTCTGTACTTCATGCAGTTGTTTTATGTTATCCCCACAGATGAGTGCACTTCATATGTAAATTCCCAAAGAAGGGTATTTTGGCAAGTGTACACTAGACTGGTGTTTGGAGTTACAGTAAGGGAGTCTCCTGTGAGTTGCAGCCATGTAAATCCCTGTATTACACTAACTATACTGATGGCTTCCTCCTAGGTGAGTACACTTCACTGATGATTTGGTACACAGGGCAGTTTTGTAGTCTTGACTTAGGGGAGCAGTGCTGGCTGTGAGTTGCAGTCATGTCACTCTCACTGCTTCACAATACCTGACAACTACCCCAGTCAGCACACAACATATGTGCTTTGACATACTGTTCTCTTCAGGGAAGAGGACACTGTTCTGGTTTTTGTAACAACAGTGGCAGTGCCTCCTGGCCTTATCAGTCCTGTCAGTGCTTGACCTACCCTCACACTATACAGATATCTGCCTCTCAGGTGAGTATCCTTCAATGGTGAGTTCAGGGGAAAAGGTAATTGAGCAGAGAACACTGTGGTGGCTGAGTGGAGTGACAGTAGCAGTGCCTCCTGGCCTTAGCAGTCCTGTCAGTGCTTGTACTACCCACACACTATACAAATGTCATCCTCTCAGGTGGTTACACTTCACCAGGGATTTGCCAAACAATGTACTTTTGAGTATGATACACTGTTCTGGTTTTTGGAACTGTAGAGCAGTGCATGCTGGGAATTGTAGTGCTGTCAACCCCTGTACTACACACAACGTAAACAGCTATTGTTCCTCCAGGTGATTCTAGTTGGCATGTGAGATGCCAGACAGTGGTCTATGGACAGGAGGACACTGGGCTGCTGAGTGGGGTGACAGTGAAGGTGGTCAAAGATAAGCAGTGAGCATGCTTGACAATATATTTTGGTGATATTTTAGTGTTGTGACTTACCCAACTCCACACCCCCAAGTACTCCTGTCAAGCCCTCAGGATGTAGGATGGCCAAGACCTTCTCCTCCCAGGATGTGAGTTGTAAGGGAGGCGGACCACTGCCAGTCTTCTGGACATGCAGCTGGTACCTGGATGCCATGGAACAGACCTTCCTCCTGAGGTCGTTCCTCCTCTTCCTGATGTCGTCCCTTGTGCGCAGGGTGGGGCCTACAGAATTCACTCTGGCCACTATTTGCCACATTTCCATTTTCCTGGCGATAGTAGTGTGCTGGACTAATGCTCCAAATAAATGTGGCTCTTCACTTATGATTTCATCCACCATGATTCTTAACTCGTAGTCAGTGAAATTGGGATTTCTCTGTGGTGACATGGTGGTGCTAAGGGAATGCATTGAAATTAACAGGTGAAGTTGAGAAGTGCAAAATAATGTGTGAAGGGTGTGATATATGATGTGGGAAAATTGTAGGGGTACCTATTCTTATTCTTTTGTTTTCTCTATTATGCGCTATGGGCTACAGTGTGTTGCATTGTAGATGCAAAGGATTGTGGTGTGTGAAGAGGTGCTCTTTGTAGGTGTGTTGAATGTGGAAATGTGTGCCAGTTGTGTTGTTTTTAAATCCATCCAATATGGTGTTGTGTATTACTTTGGCAACATTGAACCACCGTAGTTTGGACAGCCTTTGGTTGACTGTCATGGCTGAACTGCCACTGTGACTTTTGACTTGTAATACGGTCAGTGGTTGGGTGACGTGCTGTCGGTGCTGGTGGTCAGCCGCCTATTTCACGCCCTCCATGGGACTGGTGGTCTTGAGTTTTTGGCTGAGTCATTACGATTTTGGCGTCCTCCCTGTGTAATGTTTTTTTTGGGGCTGCCACTATCGCGGTCTAGCAGTCCGACCGCCAAAGTCGGAATGAGGAAACTATGTAGATGACCAGACATTTTCAAATAGACCGCTTCCTACTTATTTAATAATTTAACATTCTTTCGCCACTATTATATAACCAAAATCAATCTAACTTATAATGTTACTGTGTAGATCTATTTAAAACACAGTCTGGTCCCCCAATGTGCAAACATACAAAATTATATAAAATACAATATATATTATATGAAACATAATTTGTGTGTACGAACTAGTAACGTGCAATATAAAAATTATGTGAGACCAGAAAAGAAAACCATTTATTCCACAATTAGTACCTGCTAAATCTAAGTTGCATCTCTCTCGCAATGTTTCAACAATTACTCCTCAATTCCAATCAAGAATATCTGAAATAAATCGATATAAATAAGTAACACCATAGACTATTTCAATTATGGTCTCCCATTAATAACAAAATCCGAGCCAACCTATCCATATGCTCACTCTAATTCTTCATATATGCCCCCTCTTTTTCTTCAAAGTCCTTCAACGCCAATGGACTATTATTTGTTAAACTTGCCGTGCTTGGTAAATCAATAACAACGAAGCGGCTCCCAACGCACCGCGTCTAACTTGCAGAAGCCACCGTGAACATAAAGCAACTTAAAGACCAGAGCCCAAAGGTGTAACTCCACTTATATTAATAACCGGGAAACCTCCAGAGTACCTTCATAAATAACACTATATTTTACAAATTCTGTACTCTTAACTTCGGATGCCCACACTTTTGAGTACAACTCGAGGATCCACTTACCGCCTCATCTCTGTGTGTTTGAAACGCCACGAGTACGCGTCATAAGCTTCATTACGATCCGGTGATTAATATCCCTTATTTATTGTCTCCTACAGTCATTGTAATAGAAATAGGACTATCATACGATTTCTAAGTGCAATAGGGGAAACCCATTTACCACATTGCAGCTATGTATTCAAAACCATACCTATGTGTGTTCAGAACATTGCCTCTGTGTGTTTAGAACACAGCAAGTGCACGTAGTGACCTTATTGCGGTCCGGTAATTATTAACCCTGTTAATTTTCTCCTTCAGTCATTATAATAGAAATAGGACTAGCCATTACTAATACCAATCAGTTACCATGCCACAATTCCATCCTGCCTTATAAAAGTAGCCTACCACTTCTAGAGGGGTCCAGAAGTCCTCATCAAAGATTATGGAATGAATCAAATAACAATTAGCTCAATATTTGCTATATTGTAACTTCTCAATCTGACTATTGCTAAATCTCTTTTTCAACGCAAAAGAAAAATCATATATTTGCAATCCTTTGTGTTATATAGTCAATTAAATGTGTATATTTGCACATTGGTACCCAGGACCACCTGTGATCACATCAAAACCCTCAAGCAATTTCAACTATATTGTAAACCATACAAATTATATACAACTTAACAGAAATACATAAAATAACCATCAGCACAATTAATTCCCCGGGAAGTATTCCAATTCTGAGTCAGCATTTAAACCTTTTTCAACTGCTCGTAATCTCATGATCCACATTGCCTCCCTCCTCCTCAGTTGTAATTCTCTGTTACCACCCCTAGGGTCTACCGGTACATGTTCAATGCCAAAAAATCTTACATTTCTCTTAACATTGGTTTTGTCACATGTTCTTAAGTGTCATACTATAGGTATCTCTCATCCTCCTGTTTTATTGCCCGCAAATGTTCCCGAATTCTAACTTTCAAAGGGCGAATAGTACTTCCCACATAGGAACGTTCACACTTACACGATATTATGTAAACCACATACGGTGTCAAACATGTAATATTTGATAATATCTTGAATTCATGTCCATCATGGTCCAAAAACTCCTTCTTAGCATGCCAGGCCCAATTACAGACCCCGTACTGACCACATTTATAGAATCCTCTACTGTGCTCCATTAACCAATTCCCAGTGTTCATTCCACAATAATAACTGGGACATAAGAAATTCTTCAATGACTTCCCTTTGCGATATGTTATCTCAGGCCTATTTGTAATGAAGTCCGCTAAAATCTCATCCTGTCTAAGGATATTCCAATGTTGCAATAATGACCTACTCAACACATCAGAGGATGTCGAGAAATCCATTACCATAGTCACCTTATCTTTAAATTAATTTTTCTGTTTACGTGATCCTAATGTATCATTCCTACTAATTCTGTTAATTTTTTGTGTGGCTTTCTCAATCACTTTCTTTTGGTAACCTCTTTGAATAAAACATTGTTGCATATCTTGAATACATTTTACAAAATCTTCAGTTTTGCTACAATTCCTTCTTGCCCTTATCATTTCACCATGTGGAATGGCATTTATCTGATGTTTGGGATGCGCACTTGTAGCATTCAATATGGAATTACAAGAGGTTGGCTTCCTATATAGTCTGCTATGAATTTTACCTCCTGAAATGAATAATTCCACATCCAAGAATTCAATTTTTTCTTTACTATAATGATGAGTGAATTTGATGTGAGCGTCATTCTTATTAAGATAATTGCAAAATTCCTCCAATTGTGATATAGACCCCGTCCATATCATTAAACAATCATCGATGTATCTTCCCCAATATAAGATGTAAGACTGCCATTCTGCTGCTCCTGAACCCCAGACCCACTTCTCCTCGAACCAACCCATAAAGAGATTAGCATACAAGGGAGATAATCTGGGACCCATGGCTATACCTTGTTTTTGTCTATAGCATTTATTCTTGAATAGGAGGAAATTCTGACTCAAAATTAATTCTATCATGACTAAAATAGTTTCCGTGTGTTCAAGTAAACATTGCTGATCTCATATAAAGCATATGTTTTATTGCTCTTACACCTACTCCATACTCTATACTTGTGTAAAAAGCCACCACTTCCAGGGTGACCAATGTCATACCGTCTTCCCATTGTATATCAGAAAGCAAGCTCAAAATATGTTTGGTGTCTTTAATAAATGACAGTAAGTTAATCACCAGAGGTTGTAAGAAGACATCTACAAATTCTGATAACTTTTCTGTTGTCCCACGGCAAGTTTAACACAAAATAGTCCATTGGCGTTGAAGGACTTTTAAGAAAGGAGGGGGCATATATGAAGACTTAGAGTGAGCATATGGATAGGTTGGCTCGGATTTTGTTATTAATGGGAGACCATAATTTTAAATATGAAATAGTCTATGGTGTTATTTATATCAATTTATTTCAGATATTCTTGATTGGAATTGAGGAGTAATTGTTGAAACATTGCGAGAGAGATGAAACTTAGATTTAGCAGGTACTAACTGTGGAATAAAGGGTTTTCTTTTCTGGTCTCACATAATTTTTATATTGCACGTTATTTGAAAATGTCTGGTCATCTATATAATTTCTTCATTGTAACTGCATGAAGATTGTAGTACACATTTGTCAACTAATAGCATGTCAATGGAGTGTTTATAGTATACTTAAATCTCACGAGATTTGGTGTTTACTCAGAAGGTGGCAGGAAGTTCCCACTCTTTGCATGAAGGAGAAACATAAAATTGTACAAAAAAAACTCTTCAGATTAATGTTGGGTCAGGTCTGATCTGTAAGATTAATTTGAATAAATGTATCAATTACAGCCCAGAGGAAGTCATGGGGTACACCTCTGACGAAACACGTGTTGGCAAGCATGGATGTTGATGAACTTTGGTTATGTTGGAATACCAATTGGCTGGCAATTCAAGATTTGAAGAATAAGGATACGCACAATTGTGGTGGAATCATGGAATAAAGAGATGGACATTATCTCAAATGGACTTGTTTGATGTGTGCCTTATATATTTGTACTTGACTATCAGTGATTAGTCACTGGGATTAAGACGTAGAGGGTGATCTTCTTTTAAGTGCACCATCAGTAGTATTCGAAATACAATAGATAAATGACAAGTAGCGCCAGCTACTCCAGTTGGTTCACCCATTAACAGTAACAAAGTCGGAATGAGGCCCTAAGTGATTTTCCCAGAATCGCAGGACGTTGAGCCAACACCGAGACTTGAACCTGATTACCCCAGCTCCGAAGTTGGCAGCTTAGGCCGTTACGCCACATCCTCTCGCAGACACCGCAAAAACTGAGGACCATTTAAACTACGAGTGAACATGACAACAAGATCTTGAGGTACACAGTCGTAAACAAAATTAAGCCTTGTTAGTTGAATCCGGTCCTAAACCGTGGCAGCATATGCCTGAGCTGCAAAGTATATAGCAGCCCTACAGATTGTGAAAATATAAAGTCCATAGATACATCCTAGTAGTAGGTGGCTTCGGGCTCCACCAAAGACTAGTGTACTTGAGAAACACTAAGGCCCAGATTTATACTTTGTTAGCGCCGCATTTGCGCTGCTTTTTGACGCAAAAACGTCGCAAACTTACAAAATGCAATTGTATTTTGTAGGATTGCGCCGCTTTTGCCTCAGAAACTACGAAAATGCGGTGCTAAAAAGTATTACTATGGGCCTAAGGGCTTCATTACGAGGCTGGCAGGCCCACCGCTGGTCTACCAGCCCCTTGGAGAGGAGACTGCCGCTGATCTGGCAGTCTTCCCCTTGGAGCCCTTAACACTGGGCTGATTTCAGAGGTTTCCGCCGGTCAGCCCAGTGGAAACCATGCTGTGGCATTGGCCTCAGTTCCTCATAGGGCCGAGGCCAATGTCGTCTCACAGAGGGGTCCTCTAGCACCCTCGGAATACACACTGTCTGCTGCAGCAGACAGTGTGCATTCCGAGGATGGGGGTCTCTGCACTGCCAAGCAAGGGTGTCTCTGCACTGCCGATGACATGCCCACGACATGTGGCATCCAGTACTGAGTTTCAGCCATACTTTTCATGGTGGGGTCCTTGCCATGAAAAGGCTGGCGGAAACCGGACTACTGATCAGCACAGCATTGCTGAACTCGGTGCCACTGTAGCTGACTATGAGTCTGACCACTGTCAGCCTGTCGGAACCATGTTGCTAGTGGGGATGGCGGTCCAACCGCCATGGTCAGAATGTGGCAGTCTGTCCGCCTGGTGTGCGGCAGTCCAACCCCTACATCGAGGCTGGCAGTCTCAAGACCGCCAGCCTCGTAATAAGACCCTCAATAGCTGATGTGCGTACGTGTAGATCAGCCTGCTATATTCAGCTGAACATTTTTCCACATAACGGTCAATTGAATGTATGTTTTAGTTGGATAATCTTAAAGTGCCAGATAATAAACAACAACCTACCCTATACAGTGCAATACAAACTCTTATTTAGATCACTTAAAACCATAGCGGCATATATCCAAAGTGTAAAGTGCATAGTAGCCAAATAAATTATTAAAAAACAATTTACATAGATAGTCCCAAAACTGGGCAACTGTGGCACCTCCAAAGACTAATCAATTTATACAGGAATGAATGCTTAAAGTGATTAAGTGCATATGTGAATGGCAGCCTCATAAATTCAATTGGTCAGTTGCCTGGCCAATAAGTTAACTCAACGAATCAGTATACCTTTCGGCCTATAATGGATGCATAATATCACTGAACCATGATTGAGACCTACTGTGGACTATTTCAACCTGTCCTGGCTACCCTTCCCTTAGATGTATATAAGTTGATCTTAACAAAAAAAAACAGGTTACGTCAAACCACTGTAGGGCCCAACCCGCTGGGCATAGGCCTCTTCGAAGGTTTGAGTCCTAATCATCTTTGTATACCAGTTGTGATATAAAGGGACCACATCTGTTTTCCAATTTTGCAGAATCAATGAGCCAGCCACCACAGCTGCTATCGAAATAAAATATTGTTGGTATTTAGGTAGATGATAGATTTCATATGATGAACCAAGAAGCATTAGCATTAACGATGGAGAAACTATTGTGTGTAAACATTGGCTCAATGCATTGAACAATTCTTCGCAAAATTGTTGGCGCAACGGGCACTTGTAGAAAATAATAGCAGTCCCCTGTTATGAGGACAGCATCTTCTTCAAGTTGGTTTGTAATTTATCAGATAGGGTGGAGAATTCCAACATTAAGACATCTGCTCATCAGTACAACCCCCAATCTTCAACTGACAAGCCATAGAACTTTGCCAGCCAGAAGACTGTGAGCATTCCTGGCTTAAACTAAAAGTTCCATTTAGAAAGGTACAACTTCATAACAATACATGAGTACAGCACCCCCACCATTAGCTAACTTGCATCTAAAACACTGAATTTGGGTGCAAGGTAAACATCCTATGCCGGCACTCAGATGTGCAATATGTGGACCATCTAGATAAAAATGCCATTCTCTTGAAATTGGCGGCTCGTGATGATCTATAACCCACCTCGGAAAGCTGATGCTACTCTTACTCTTTGATATTATATCTACAGTTAGTTTGATACCAATTACCTACCCCACCCAGCCTAGTTACATATATACGGAAGACCATATTGTGTGTTTCCTCATTCATTACTACAAAATTATTTCTCAACTTGACAAATTCAGATTGGTCATCTTGTTTTAGATCGAGGATTAGACCTGCAAAGCCCTCTCTACAGTGTAGTTAAGGCCATCTTAATTTTTTTCTGTTGGATTCTTCTGACAAGGTGAGCAATCCTCTCTTTAGTGCCACTTGATAAATTCTGATTGGACATCATGTTTTAGATCAGGGAGTAGACCTGTAAACCTCTCTGCCAAAATCATGATGCACATTTTGTTGTCTACAATGAGTAATGCAATAGTCCCAGTGCGAGTATGTGATTCCAGAGCTTTTAATAATTTAGTTATTTGATCACTTTTGTGACTCCTCATCTGACATCAGAGTCGATAGAGGGCCTCTCTGCTCTTCGGATAGTTCTGGTAAAGATATTTTATCAAGGAAGCTACTTCAGCTCTACAGTGTCTCCATACAAAATTCCTTTAGGATTTCATAGGGTCCTCAAAATATATGGTCTTTTAACTCCCTCCAGTTACCAAGACCCTTTTCCTGTTGCATAGACTTGCCACAGTTGAACAATTAATTGTGCTTCCAAGAGCTTGGCTAGTAAACTATACGCTTTATTGCATGTTTTATACATTATTTTTATAAGTGTTAGTATTAACTTCTCTGATTGGACGTAATCGACGTCCGATCTACATCAAGACCCTCAGACTTGCTCTTGCACCTGACATTTGTGGGCCTCCTCTAGGACAGTTTCCTTCTTCTATTCTCTGCTGCAGCTATTGTCAATGATTTCCCTCATATAACTGCCTTCAGACCATCCCTTAACAAAAAGCATAGCACTGCAGGCATTGGTCAATCTTAGATATTCTATCATAGTGTCTTTTGTTTCTCCCATTTGCTGCATTCCGCATTAATTTCCTCCCTAGTGGCCACCTCTTGTTCCCATGTACCATATGGGGATGACATATGTTGACCATAAAAATGGGGATGTGATCTAATATCACAATTGATCCCATAGTACCATTTGTAATGTTTGACATCAGGTTCTTGGATACATATACTCTCAATCCTACAGCACAAACAATACAGGTGTGATTAAAAGGTGTATCCTTTCTCTCTAAGGTGTACCACCCTCCAACTGTCTTGTAGGCCCTAATTGTCTAAATGTTCCACTATGTCTAGGTACATTGTGCTAAATGCCCGACCTCCGACTTCAGATCAGTTTAATGTGGTTGTTTACTACCTGGTTAAAAAGCCCTTCCAAAATATGCGTTCCTTCCACAGATCTCAGTACTTTAGAGAGAACATTAAGAACAAAGTGGTCTCGACCTTTACTGGTGTCAAACAGTGGCCCTACCATGAGCACTTCTCCCATTCTTCCTCCTATTAGAACACAGGGGCTTGGTTTGTCTTCAAGTGTTCACAGGACTGTGAATTACAGGAAATTATGAATAGCAACTACCACCCCACAGGTTTTCACACTGGCAGAAACATGTATTTGTGTGGAGTAGTATTTTGCTTTAAATTTACCTGTATTTTCCATTTTAATGTAGGTCTCCTGTAACAGCACCACTTCTATTTTTCAGTCTCCAGAAATGCATTTAACCAGGCTCTGTTCTCTGGGGTGCGTAGATCATTGACTGACATTAGGTTATAGGATTCTTCAACATATTGACTGTGAGCTACCAGTAGCTAGAAGGCTGTCTTGGAGTAGCTCTCTGCCTGCAACTCGAGACCTGCAGTATTTCAGCAGACTTTAAAACAGAGGTAGGCCTGAAGGTACAGGAACAGCATGCAGCCCACTATTTTGTTAAATATGCAACATCGCTCTTTTATCATAAGAAGCTTGATATTAAAAGCCTCGGATCATAGCATGTAAAATGCATATCTGAAAGTAATCCAGAAAAAATATGGCTTCTTTGAACTTTTAATCTTCTAACTATGAGTCTCAGTCAGACGTTTATTTAATTAAATCAAACAAAGTAAAACAGTGTTTCCCAAACTGTGGGTCACAAAACGAGTTTTGATGGTGAAAGTCCAAGAAATAAATAAGGATCCTTTTAAACTCTGTATTTAACTTGTCACATTTGCAGTGCTTCAAAGACAGAGGTCTGATGTCAGGCTACAAACGGGAAATGTTTCTGAAGTTCTGTGTTATGAATAATATTTGTTGCTGTAACTAGGAATATTTTACCCAGCAACATGGAACTGCGATAGGAGCAAATTTTGCTCCATTGTTCGCTTGTATCGTGATGGGGGAAGTGGAGAAATACTTGTTGTGATGAGAATTTTAAACATTGCACTATACATGTGGTTTGATGGGGGCATTTCATCAACAAGATTATCGTGATATGGCGGGCGCACTTTCAACCCTTAGAGGACTATATCTGAACCATGAATTCGAATCCTTGGTACATATGAATCACATACAATATCTCCAATATTCAAGTGAGTTTTCTAGATCTTACCATCTTTATTGAAGAAGACCAAACTATAAACAATTCACTGAAAAGAAACTGCTCCTACCTCAATACTTAATGGAGAAGGCTGTCACCCTCCTAGCCTAAGTATAAATGTTCCCAAGGGTGAATAGCTTTGAGCAAGAAGAAATTGCAGTAGCATGATTAGTTACAAAACACCTGCTCAAGAGATTAAACTTAGACTTTGTGAAAGAGGATCCAGTGAGCAGCAATTAAGGTAAACTGACCAAACAGTTAAGGCAACTAACAGAACAATTGTATTATAACAATCCAAACCAGGGCCAAAAAGCCAAATGACAAAGATTCAGTGCGATTTAAAACTAACTTTCATAATGGAAACCCACATATTAGGAACATTTTGAGGACACATTGGCATCTGCTGAGGCTTCATCCTACTCTTAAAAACTTAAAAATAACATCATGGCTTATCCACAGATGGGCTTTGGAGAGCCAGAAATTTGAAACAGATATTGTGTTCTTCTTACTTTGACTCCACATAAAAAACAAGATCACATAAGGGGTCTCTTTACTAGTCACAACTGTTCAGTCTGTACATTAGGGATAAACAGAACACAGACCACTGCATTTATTATTGAATATCTTTCTACTGTCAATCAGCTCCTCAATTAAAACAGTTAATTTGTTATAGACGCTTTCAAATATCCCTGCCCAAAAGTTTCCATTGAAAGTACAAAGAGATCCCTGTAATCTTGTATCCAAGAACACTACCAGATTATATGTAAACATCCAAATAACCCCTAGTTGAGCACTTTATCAAACATCATGAACATGACAGAAATTTTGAATTCCTTGGTATTGAGCATATCTTATCACAAACCAAACGTGGCAACAAAGAACTGCATTTAAGACAAACTGCCTCATTCCGAGTTTGGTGGTCATGAGAACGCCAAACTTGCAGTGGCGGTTGAATTGCCTGGCTTTGGGGGGTCTGACTGCCAAATTATGACTTTGTCAATCGGACCTCCAAAGGACCGCCATCCCCGCTGTGAACTTGGTTCCCAGTGGCATGACGGCAGTCGGGCTTGCAACCAGCCATTTTAGGGCTGAACTCAGCGCCACCTGGCTGATTACAACCCATCTTTCCACTAGCCTTTTCATGGCAGGGAGCCTGCCATGAAAAGGCTGGTGGAAAGGAAGTGCTGAGGACCACAGGGGGCCCCTGCACTGCCCACGACCATGTCGAAATGCTTGCTGCCTGCTTTGCAGACAGTGTGCATTCCGAGGGTGCTGGTGTGTTAGGATATTGGCCTTGGCTACCATAGAGGAGCTGAGGCCAATATCCTAACACTGTTCCCACTTGTCAGCCCTGCGGGAACATGTATTGCAATTTTCCTGCTGGTCAGCCTGGTGGGAACATTATAATACGCACGGTGGGGACGTCACTGCCATTGCGATGGTGTCCTTCCCGTGAGTTTGGCGGTCCCGCTGGGTGATCGCCAAACTAATAATGAGCCTTAAAGTCTTTGGATTCTTCAAGTAGACACAGTTAAGTTGGGCACTAAAAAAAGACCTCGAAATGCATTATTGGTTACTGTATATACTAGTGAGGACTATCTTTGTAATGAAATACATATTTTATGAAATGTTTTTCTTACAGAATTAAATGATCTCTGTTATCAAATCCTTCTGTATAACAAATCCTGCATTTCACTGCACAATATTAATCAGCAGAGATTGCTTCCTTGTCAACTTCATGAACTATTTCACTACATAGTGTGAAATACATTTTCCCACCTAATATTATTGTATAATATAGCTTTTGCTTAAATGAGTAATATTAACGGTCTGAGATAGATCAAATATTGTATCTACGTTATATATCAAACCATTATTATTTTTTCTCTTTCAGCTGACAAACTTGTACAACATAGTATATGCTTCACTGTGTGATAGGAATGTTCTGAGATTGATCAAATTTTGTATCTACTGTGTATTTGAAATACTTGTCATTATTTTATTGTTTTACAGAATTGCTATCTGAGGAAAATGACAGTTTTTGTGAAAGCCTTAGCATTGACAACATTTGGGCACTAAATCCATCTGATCTGTTTATTTCATCAGTTACCACTTAATATTATTTAATGTGGAAAATATGATGATATTACCCTGCATTTATAGCACATTATGGAAATTATAATGAATTGACTTAGATTTTCAGGGATTATGTAAATTTGCTTATGGGCATAATGGTTATGTTTCTGTATTATTCATATAACTAAGGGGCTCATAATGACTTTGGTGGTGGGAAAAGTCTGACTGCCAAAGCTGCAGGGAGGTGGCAGCCGTCATACAGGCTGCCTTCCCCCACCCCGGTCGTATCCTGATGTTCTCGCTGGACTGACCGGCAGACACATCGCATTATTACCCCCCTGGGGGAGCCAGGGCCAATACTGTAGCACACCAGCACCCTTTAAAATGCTCACTGTCTGCAAAGCAGACTCTGAGGGTGCTGGGCAGGGGGTCCCCTGCGCTGCCCATGCCATGGGCGTGGGCAGTGCAGGGACCCCCCTGTGGCCACTGCACTCCGTTTCTGCCAGCCTTTCCATGGTGGGTACCCCACCATGGAAAGGCTGGCAGAAACAGGAGTCATGATCAGCATGGCGGTGCCGAGTTCAGCGCTGCCATGGCTGACCACGAGTCATACCGCCATCAGCCCATCAGGAACCTTTTTCCCGGCAGTGACGACGGTCAAACTTCCAGGATCGTAATGTGGCAGTCAAACTGCCTGGAGTGCGGCCGTCCGACTGTCATCGCAAGTCTGGCGGTCCTTGGACCACCGGACTTGCAATGAGGCCCTGTGGGGCTTATTTACAAGAAACTGGCGTATCAGCACTGATGCTCCAGTTTTGTTGTGTCGCCTCTGCCCCACATAACGACAGCATGTGTGTGCCATATTTACAATACGGCGCACCATGGCGGTTGTTAGGACTATAGCGTCTATAGTGCAAGAAGGCCCATACGTTAATATGGGTGGATCATTTTAACACCTGCTTTGAGCACGCATTAAAAATGACACCAAAAATGGCACAGTGAAATGTTGTACATTTCACTATGCCATTTTTGCGGGCCTCCTAGTGCCGGAACCTCTGCCTGGAGAAGAGCTGAATAGCTGAGGAGAAGTGCTGCCCTGCCTGTGACTGTGCTTTGTGGAGCTATCCTGCAGTTGCTGCTTCTGCCTGCGCAAGGGGACAAAGACTGGACTTTGTTGTGCATTCCTGCTTGTGAAGAAATCTCCAAGGGCTTGTCCTGAGCTTGCCTCCTGTTGTTGAAGTCTCAGGGCCATCAAAGACTTCTCCTGCCAGCACCTGGACTCTCTGCTGAGACTGCTGCCCTACCAAGTGGTGCCCTATCCAGTTCCTGGGGCTTTGGAAGGTGAAACTGGCAGACCAAGACTGAAAATCCACGCACAGACCGCTGTGTGGGGAAAATTTTGATACACCTTCCAAGATGTGGCTGAGAAACAACACATGCCGGCTTCGCTGCTTCACCTGCATTGCGACTGGAAAATCAAATGTACGCAGCTGGAGAAACGACGCGCAACACCCGCTGGCGGAGGCTGATAACGTCACAACCCACACAGCGAGGTATCCTGATACTGTGCGGCTGGATTTTTTGACGCAACATCGCTGGGCGCGGAAAAACAACTCACTGCTCTCCTCTGGAGAGAAGAAACGACGCACGCTGACGTGACAGGAGGAGGAGAAATGACGCACGGTCTCACTTGCAGGTGAGAAATCGATGCATCGCTAGCCTTTTCTGACACACACTCACCCGTGTGTGTTATTTTGAGGCTACCCAGGTACTTTTCAACGCTAACAGTGTTTTTACTGTTTTTTCAAGGATTTAAGACTCTTTTTAATTTTTAATCAATAACTTGACTTGTATATGTTGCCGTTTTGTCGTTTTGGTCTTGTTTTGTTTAGATAAATATTTCCTATTTTTCTAAACCTGTGTTGTGTCATTTTGCCCGCTCGTGCCAAGCTACCA
This sequence comes from Pleurodeles waltl, assembly GCF_031143425.1. Taxonomy (NCBI): domain Eukaryota; kingdom Metazoa; phylum Chordata; class Amphibia; order Caudata; family Salamandridae; genus Pleurodeles; species Pleurodeles waltl. The sequence continues at coordinate 769,871,640 of NC_090449.1, read as the reverse complement.
AGGGGGTGAGTGGGGGTTAGCTGAGGGTGATTCTCCTTTACCCTGACTAGAGTGAGGGTTGTTGCTTGGACAGGGGGTAACCTAACTGCCAACCAAAGACCCCATTTCTAACAAACACTTTCCCTACTGTTGCACAGACTGGAGTGTGAATAGTAAATTTGATCCCTCCTGAGCCCAACACTTTCCTTGTTGTTTCACCGACTGGAGTGGGAATATAAAGTGTTACCACTCTTGAGTCCAACACTTTCCCTACTGTTGCACCAACGGAATAGTACATTTTACTCCTCCTGAGTCCAACACTTTCCCAACTGTTGCACAGACTGCAGTGGGAATAGTAAACTTTACCCCTCTTGAGTCCAACGCTTTCCCTACTGTTGCACAGACGTGAGTGGGTCTATTATATGTATTATTCCTAGAAATGTGTAGTTTTGTTTATATTGTTTAAAATATATTACTATCATATTACTGTTTATTTGAAATTATATTTTTTAATTAGCAATGTTTGTAATATATAATATATTTTTAGTAAAATATATTCTTTTATATTGTTTACTTTTTTGTGTGTGTAATTAAATTGATATGTTTTTTTTAATCAAGTTTATTTGTTAAGGTTTTTAATTTTTTATATATATATATATACATATATATATATATATATATATATATATAAAATTACATTTAAAAATAGTAAATAATAATATGCATTCAAATTAATATTTAAAAACAATCAATGATAAGTATAGGCTAACAATATATTTGTCACAATATTTTGGGATCATGATATTTAGGGTTTCGATAGTTTGTCAGTGAACCCTCTCATTGTTTCTTTCCCGTCATTCTGTTCTGTATTCTTTGTTGCCTTTCCTACTTCTCCTCTTCATTTCTTTTTTCTGCTCCCCCTCTTTCTTTCTACAGTCCGTATTTGCTTTCCCTTTCTCCTTTTCTGCTTTATTCCTTCTTTTTCTCCTTTGTCGCTTTCCTTACTTCCTTATTTCCTTTGCTTTTATTTCTCATTTGATTTTCTTACTTTCAACAGTCATAATTTCCTTTTTTTCTTTACTTCTCTTCTGCATTCCTTCTTTCTGTTTTTTCTCCTTGCTTCCTTTGTTACTTCTGTCTTTCAGCCACTTTTCCTTTCTTTCTCTACTCCTTTCTTTTTTCTTTTCTTCCTTTTTACTGTTCCATTCTTCTACCTGTTCTTTCTACCCTTCAGTCATCTCATTCTGTTGTTCCTTTTTTCCGATCCCTTACTTTCATTCTTCTTTCTCATTTCTTCCTCTTTCTTTCCTTGGTTCTTTCACTCCGTTGTCAGAATTTCAATTTCTTTCATCTTATTCTTCCTTTATAAGAATGCAACTTCCTGTAGCAATCTCTCCATTCATTAGTTTGTGTATCATCATTGTCTCTCAGGTATGCCATTGCAAAGGGGATTGCTGCAGATATACGTTTGCTTGTTGAGGGCTTCCTAGCCTGCATGTACCTCTTGCTGCTAGTCCTAGTTAAGGATGCAGATATATGTTAAAAAGTAACTTTCTGGTGTAGTTATGTGTGAAACTGTGCTTTTGGGGAGTTCTGGGGCATTTTCACCTGGGGCACTGAAAACTCTAGGCCTGACCTTTCCTATAATGCTTGTTTGGTGCCTACCACCAAGCCAGACAAGTTTCTGGACACCCGCCAACCAACTTTAGGGCAGTTAGCTAGAATATGTGAGTATTTCTCTGATAAAGAGAGTACTTCAACCTATGTACTGCATGACCAAGACAACACCAAACCACAGGGAGACATTCGCCTGTCAGAAGTGATTCGCAAATAAGGGCAAAGGGGCAAAATGGTATTTGGGAACATACAGATAAAACTGTCATACTACTCCTGTGGCATTAATGCAATGGCATTAACTGCAGCACAACAGGTGTTCAGTGTTTTGTCCTTTCACCTTTACATATCCTTGGTTAATCTATATATTAGGCAGATGCTTGGGTAGTTTTCATTGATCAGAAGCAGCTCTCAGTATTGAAAAGGCTGGAGCCCCCTGGAATATATTAACTAGGGAACGGTCCCTGGTTAAAGTCCCATGGTGTCCAGTCCTGCATGTATGGTGCACACCTAACCTGTCTACCCGAAATCCTAGTCCTCACTTCCTTTCCTCAAACACCCCAAACAACTTTGTATTTAACCTATAAAGTAAAAAAAACATAAAAGGAAGAAAGAAACCATCAGCTCCTGATAGAGAAATTGTCCACAGGCAGATCTGTGTCTTTCTCCTTCATCAGCAATCTTGGCTTGTCGACGACTCCATTTTCACCCATAAATTCCCAACATAATTGTTCATTAGATTTCTGGCATGGCATTTTTGCTTTGCACTTTTCAGTCAGAAGGAGTTTTATCAAGATTTATCAAGTTTGTGAAGTACTACCATCCCATGTGTTGCGAACCTGTCCCCCACCACTTATTTTCATGTGCAGTACCCATCGAGCATGTGTCACTGTTTACTCATGCCTCCTCATTATTCCCTATCTCCGGGGCAACCAAAGTATCCGGTAGTAGTCCAACCCTAGGCTGGGGCCGTGCGAGTCAGCATCGGATGACGGTTGCATGTCTACGTACTGCTTCTCCCCCCCGGTCTTTGTACACAGCTGCAGGGTGCTATCCTTGCTGATGGCAATCCTCTGCTTGTCCAGGTGGGTTATGTTTGGAGCATTGCCTGGTTGTCCCCCGTGGTGGGCTCCCCTCCGTGCCGACTGCCTCATGTAAGCTTATGAGTACGGGGGGTGCGCATTGGAAGCGCATCTCCTCGGATCTCCAGCCATTCTCATACCTCCTCCAGGCTGTCCAAAAAATGCACCTTTCCTTGAGCCAGCACTTTCAGCCTGGTCTGGAATAAGAGCATATACTGCAGCTGGAGCATCCGTAGTTTTCGCTTGACACTCAGATATGATCTGCGCTGTTCCTGCACTTGTTCATTGTAGGCCAGGTAAATAGTGATCTTATTGTTACCATACTGCAAAGTGTGGAGCTCTCGAGCCACCCATAGAATGCAGTCCTTGTCATGGTAATCAAGCATTTTGGCTATGATGGCTTGCGGTGATGCCCCTGGTGGCGGCCTCTGCACCAGCACCCTGTGTGCCCTCTCCACCACGAAAAAGTTAGAGAGGCCCGGAGGGTTAAATTGTTCTCGTACCCAGGTTTCTCTCTGGGAAACCCAGCACTCTGATACTGTTGCGTCAGGACCGCCCTCCACGTCCTCTGCCCTCCGCTCCAGGTCTCCGGTGGTCGTAGTCAACTGAGCCATTTGTTTCTTCAGGGCAGATCAGCTATGTTGCCTTCCGCTGTAGTGACCTTGTTCGCCACTTTGCACAAGTCTGCCCGCAGTAAGTTGACATCTATTGATACTGTCTCTAATTTGTTCTCCAAGGCAGTTCTACAGCCCTGAATGGCTGCCAATAAGTCTGCTCATGTGGGCTCCACCACATTCTGCGGCACAATCTCCTCATCTCCCACACCAGTCTGCCGAGTTATTCTTTGCATGGGGTGCCATGGGGGGGTAGTGTATTGTGTGATAGTATTCACTGGATTTGAACATGCATACCTATCCTTGCCCATGATCGTCCACGAGGGGAGACTCCTCCCATGCCCCCAATCGTGCCCGCATCTCCAATGCTGATCAGGCCCCTTCACACTTAGTAGCAGGCAGTTCTGCTCCTCCGCCTGTGTACAATCATCGTCTTCCCAGATGTCAGACCACCTGTGGTCCTATTCCTCTCAGGGTGGATCTTAATCCACCATCGATCTGATAGCACCTTCAGAGGGCCACCCCGGCAGACACCATGGGTGATAAGTAGTTCCTGCAGTCCAACTTAGCCCTTACTTCTCTCCAACAGTGCTCTTTGGGGTCTATGCTCCTGTCAGCACTATTCCAGTCCCACAGGCAGCCTACTCAGTAGTATAATTCAATTCCTTTACATTGGATGCAGGCCGTCTGTCATAGGAGTACAGCCTGAGCAATTCTACTCTGTTTATGCGTGCCCAGTATTGTTGGCACTGTTTATGTCTCATTCTGGGGCACATCACCCATGATAACTCCGTGTCTATATCTTCCTATTCTCTGCTGCTCTGCTGTGCCGATACAGGCCTTCGCCCCCCTCATCCACTGCAAGCTAATAAATGGCCTAGCGAGTCTGTATATGGGGTCGGGACTCATCCCTACGCTCCCCGTCGCATGTGCCGCTTTCTGTGTCTCCAAGCAGCATTCTTCATCTTCGTGCGCCCGTCCCAGAAGCTAGATCAAGGATCTCCACTGGACAGCCCCACGCCACGGAGCACAGAGTGGGAAGAGGGCCACAGCCAGGGTCAACTTCTCTGGCGTGGGCCTCTTTAGGCACCGGTCGGAGAACCTCCCACCAGCCAGGGGCACCTCCCTCCTCACCTCATCCCAGTGCGGCCGGCCGTCACACCCGCACAGCTCTCATGCTCCGTGCAGCCAGACAGACCCAGGGGCGACCGCAGTGAAGTTGTTTGTCGGATTCTGGCTGCCACCTGAGTTCGCGGCTTTTGCGGCTCATCACTCGGCCCAGGCCACTCCCCTAGTTGTGTAGCCATTCTTAGCTATAATTTTATACATATTATTTTAGCATGTTAGGCTGTGCACTTTAACCTAGATATATTTTATTTGGCTTTGTTTTATTATTTTAACATTGGCTACATTTGCGGTCTTGTTTTATTTTCTCTATCTAGCTTTTCTTCGCCACTGCGTTCTTAAACAAGACATTTCTTTCAATCTGGTCTTTTCTCAAGGCTACAGTGAGATAGATTGCCGGGAAAAGTGGTATGCTTCGTCACCAATGTTCACAGAACCATACACACTCTTACATGGGGATCCTTTCCTGGAACATCAGATGTTTTATTATAAAACACTGCTTTAACCCATGTACGTTGGAGGGAGATTCCAGCCAGATGACCACGGCTGTATGTTGATTGCTTCTCTACAGCTGATTATGTAGGCTACAGGCCTCTTGCTCAGGTATGAGATTGATGTCTTCTCAGGGTGAACCTGAAGGGCAGAATTAGAGCTTAACATGCTGTGCTCTAACATAGCTTAGGTAGGAACTATCCCTACAAACCTCAGTGACAGTATGGTATTGTTATTCTTGTATTTTACTCTCCTTGTCACATTTTTAATGCTATTGGGCTTCATCGTCCTAGTTATTGCAATACATGCTTTATTATCTAAGATGCAGTCACTTCTATAAAACCTTATTGAACTTTACTCTGCCTCTGATTGTCCTTGCATATGTGAAAATAATGTAACTGAGAGAAACGGATGAGATTAGAGTGACCACGATTTCCCTGAGGAGTCATTTATGTCATGCACCCGGCTGCCCCAATCATCCCTGCTTTCGGGTGGAGATGAGGCACTGCTAGTTAGCTGGAACAGACCCATATTAGGCCGACAGATGTCACATGGTGCGGGATTAGACTCAGTCTCCCGCAGTATAAGTGATTCTGCCGCCCCGAATCCAGTAGTCTCATTAGGATAATGAGAACCTACGCGACACCATCAATCCGCGCCGGCCCTGCACTGTGCCCCCATCCCAGATCTCACTGCTCTTTGATCCTACAGGGTATCTGGGGCACTTTAGCTATAAATTAAGCGGTCGCGTATCATAGGATGTTGCAGGATTGTAATACTAATGAAAAACGGGCCGGAGCTATGGGGCTTATGTATGTCCTGTCGGAGATCTTGCCTGGCCACACCCCACCCCTTCTCTTCTTTGAACAGTGATTCGGGCTTGTTTTAATTGGGGAACAGTACGCTCTGCCTACTTGACCTACACATCCCCTAATTGCACCAGTCAGATGTTTCTCTTCCTCAGACAGGCAACACCGCTTGTCACTGTGCACATCATTTAGATTGAATTTGTTGCTATTTTCTATTTCAAACACATTGTTTCAAGGCCAAACTACAAGACCCATCCTGCGTACCTTGATCCCAGCCTGACACTGGGGCCACAAGAAGGGCATACTCAGAGCCGGAATGGAAAACCAAAACAGCCCTGGAAAAAATGTTGAAACCAGTCCCCCTCCCTTAGTCTCCTCACCCAAACTCTCTTTCAAGCCACCCATTCTCTCTCCTCTGAACCCTTTCTCTCAGTCTTATTTCTCCCTCTCTCCTTTTCTGAAGCATCCCTGTGCTTGCTGAAATTAAACTCGGGGACCATGTGAAAGTGTCAGAGGCACCAGGAGCCTCCCTGGGCTTTCAAGACCGGTCTCCAAGGGCTCCAGCCCATTGGGGAGATCCCCGGTGTGATAAAAGGCCTGTTCAGCCCTGTGCACACTGCCGCGCTGAGCCTCCGTTTTTACGATCAACGGGGTGAGAAGCAGATGATATTTTTGTTTTCAATATTCTGACGTGTAGCCACTGAAGAGGGACTAGTCTCCGCTGTTCACCAATTCAAGGGGGTGGGAGACGCTGACTCCCCTAACTCTGCACCTCAACTGATTTCCAGCAGCCAGTCCTCTTCTTCGGTCAGACAAGGCCACACCCAGCATATAAGTCTGAACTTGTTGCCCTGGTAAACAGATACAGTTCATAACAGGAAAGCAGCTTTGAGATATATAATGCCCTGTATGCCTCAGTCATATGTTCGGATTATCTAAACAACACAACACCTACATTCTTCGGTATGAGTCACTCATTATGAACTTAAGCAGTAATGCACATCTATTTTCAAACCTCTGCAAAAAAATAATGCCCATTTATGACATGAAACATGCTGATTACATAACATTATAATTAGTCACTTTTTAACATGTTTATTTTCGATTTAATACAGTGTGTAATTCAGGTACAAGTGAACAATCCACATGCATGACTTGGGGGCAGCGCCCTCGCACAGCAGCACTAAATAGAACATGAACAATGCAAATAGTAGTATGGTCATTGTACCCTCTATCCCCTGATTACCGCCCCAAACGTACCAGGTCTCACTGGGCGCTTTGCCAGCGTTCTTGTGTTGCATATTCTTCCCACTCCATTTTTCCTGGGTACTCCTTCCCTCAGCCTCCATGGGCTCGTCTCCTAGCTGGATCATAATGTTCGCCCAGTCTCTGAGGTTCTCTTCCGCCCGCCTATCAGTTCGCATATTTTGTAACTGCAGCTCTTCTGCTAGGGTCCTTTCCAGCATGTCTCTGATCCATGTTTAAACTGTAGGCCCTTTATTATGTATCTAGCATGACAGTATGCGGCGCTTAGCAAGTGTAAAACCCAGTTTTGCAAACTTATACTGTATAGTTCTATGTTTAGTTTTCAGTATGAAACGTAGGAGGCAATGGCGGATCATCAGTTAGAGGTGCACTCCCATTACCTCTACAAGTCTCCTCACCACCTCCTCCCAGTAGCCCTGCAGAGCTCTACAGGACCATGTCATATGCAAAAAAGCGACGTCTTCTTCCTTACGTTTTGGATATGTTGAAGGCTCATTGGATAGATTTTGTGTAACCTGTCAGGCATCAAGCGTCAGGCATGCAGTGGAGATAATGAAAGTGGGTTAACCTAAATCTGGCACTGCTGGCCACGTCCTGCACCTGGGTGCACACCCTTGTCCACTCAGTGTCCAATAGGTAGCTCTGCAGGTCCCTGTCCCAGGCTTGTTGGGCTTTAAACTGCACTGATGGTATATTCGCTGTCAGCACTTGGTAGATGCAAGACACTAGTCTATGACCCTGCCCCCTCTCCAGTAGCGCCTCTAATGTGGGTGATACCTGGGTCACTTTTGGGAATCCTGACCAGAGCACTCTGGCTGTGCGGGCCAGCTTGGCAAGCTGCAGGAATTGGCTGTGGCAACTCCAAAGCTTTCTCTGTCCTCCTCAAACACCAGGAACCTCTCTGCTGGACAGAGGTCTCCCACAAGCCAGCATTCTCCCTATCTCCATGCACCCAGTGTAATGACCTCTCTTATTTGGCGAAACAGGTGTAGCCTTTCTAACAGCAGGGCCCTACTAAAGGGCGGATGCCTCAGCATCTGTCCCGTACCGCCGCCTCTTGTGAGACCACCTCTGGGATCCCTCAGGGTTGTTTCCAACTCCGCATCAATTAAATCGGTAGCATACCTTCTTCCACTGTGCCTCCAAGGAGGTGGACTTCCCAGTTTGCCTCACAGTCGCACTATCTAACTGCAGGTTGGAGCTGGCCTGCCATATATTAGAGTTCTAAATCTGGCAGGCCAAGCCTGACCTGTTCCCCCCTTCGTGTCAGCACCCTCCAGCCACACTCTGTTTCCCCCCCACCCCAAACCATGGAAATCAACTGGTTAACCAACTCACTAAAGGTGGCCCTCTGTATTGGATACAGTGTGTTTAGTGGTGCAGACAGACATCTGAGCAACCATACCTTTTTTGCAAGGGCCACCCTATCCAGTATTGATAGGGGGAGCCCCTAGACCCCCTACAACTCTTCCCATATTTAGATTATAGTGCTAGATTGCTGAGTCTGCTACCCAGATGCCCAGGTAACAGAACACTCAGCGCTCCCATTTCATCCCAATATATGGTAAGACTGTGTGGGGGTCACCTCCTAGACCTGCGCAGGAGTACAGCACAGCTTTTTGTCTATTAATTTTCAGGCCAGATACACTCTCAAACATTTCTAGTTCCTGGAAAAGGATTAGGAGAGACTCATCTGGGCCGGTCAGATATACTAGGATGTCATCTGCATACAGGAAGACAACATGTCAGGTTCCAACTGTCATGCCCCACGGTCGCAATGTCAAGCGTAAGCGGATAGCTAAGGGCTCCACTGATAGGGCAAATAATAGTGGTGACAGAGGGTAGCGCTGCCTAGTGCCTCTCTCAGTGGTCCAAGGCAGGGAGGGTTTGCCACCCAAGCAGACCCTGGCTGTCGGGTTTGTGTAAAGGAGTCTTGTGTATTTCAAAATATTTGAACAAAATCCCATTGTGGCCAGGACCTCAAACATATAGTCCCAGATGAGGGACTAGAAGACCTTTTCAATATCAAGGGCAGTCAGACCTATTATGATGGCCAGAACTTCCTCTTTTGTAATTTCCGCTTCCAGTCCTAAACTATCCTCCAGCAAGAGCCTTGGCAAAGCGAGGCCTGCTAGAAATTCCCCTAATGGCACCTGGTCAGTGCTGTTCGGTTTCTTATTGAGACGGGCAAGGTAGTCCAGGAGAACAGCATTTATGCTTCTCTGTGTCACTGCTCTTGTCCTGTCAAGTCCATTTAGTGATAGGTTTTGGGGGCTCTCCCTCTTTAAGAGCCAGGCAAGTAGTCACGCTGACTTGTCTCCCTCAGAATGTAACTTCTGCCTGTTCTCTCGGAATGTATGTTTGTCAAGCATGTTCCTGAAGGTCGCTATTTCACGGTATAGTGTCAAGCAGGTCGCCAGGGACGGCTGGCCTTTCCCGTCCCGAGCCTGCCTCTCAGCCTTCTGTACCTCTTTTTGCATCAGTTCTCGTGTAATCTGCTGTATAGTGCCATACATCTTGGATAGGCATTTCACTTCTTACTACTGCTTTCAGCGCATCCCATTCAGTCGCTCTGGTATCCGTGGTCCCCCAGCTATGCTCCAAGTAGGTATCCATAGGCATTGGAATGGAAGAATGGAAGAACACGTCTTTTAGGGTTTCAGGGTTAAGCCTACACAAGGGTGGCCAGTCCCCATGGCCACTGTCCACATGTCACTAGCAATTGTGAGTGGTCAGAAAGGAATTTGTTCAGGTATCCAGTGCTTTATATTTTGGCACCTAGTTCCCTAGTTACTAGTATTAGGTCTAGTCTGCTGTGATTTTATGTGTTGCTGAGTACCAAGAGTATTGTGTTTGAGTGGGGTGGAGTATATGCCATATATCCACACATCGTAGCTTTCGATGACCTCGTGAGTGCAGCTGTCTTGTTTGGCTTTGTGCGTAGCCTAGGTGGGTACCTATCCATGTTCCCATCCAATGTGCAATTGAAATCACCACCCCTAAACAAGAGGCCGTTCTATGTACAAGAGTAACAAGTCTAGTGAAGTCCAGTAAAAAGCCTTTTTGTCCATGTTGGGCACATAGGAGTTCAACATGTATAACTCCCTGCCATCTATCAGCCTGTAAAGCAGGACAAATCGCCCCTCCACTTTCACATGCGGACCGCGACGTTGAAAGGGCACGCACGGGGCTATCCATATCGTGACTCAGTACTTAATTTGTGCTTGTTGTTTCCGGTGCTGAGCACCGGCACTGATTTCTGAGGACCGACGCTTTGTTTTCTGGCTCAAGCATTTACTGCGAGCAAAAGACACGTGGGAAAGACGGAGGAAGAGAAAAACGAAAAAGCGTCAGAAGGGGAAAAGCACGAAGCTGACGGAGTGAGCTGAAGGGGCAGGGAGTGACTATAAATGGACGGAAAAGGCCCGAGGTGGCTTCAGGATTACGCTGCCTCAGTATTATGCAGTGGCGGTTTCTGTGCACGGGCGTCGGGGCTCCGCCCACTGTATAGTCAAAGTTAAAAGAAAGCAATCATTCCAATATTACATGTTTTTAATTTAAAAGAAACCCTCTTGTAACTTTAAAGAACGGGGAGCACTGTCTGCCCCACTCGCCGACACCATTGTTGTAGGTCCTGTGCTTAATAACAATGCAGACACGTGACTGACACATTACTTTACCTGCTCTCCCAGCGGACCCAAAGTCTAAGTATTTGCCAGGCTGACAGTCTCACAGCCCTGAGGGCTGTGATGTCATCAGCTCGGCAAAGACCTAGCATCGAGGCCCAGTCTCCACCCACTGATGACGTTGAGGTGAAGTTAGCCCTGGGCGTTTTTAATGCAAGCCCTGTAGGGCTTACTCTCCACATCAATCAGAGAGTGGAGGGTACTGTCACTCCATCCTTTCCTAACTTGTTACAGGGTGTGGGTGGGACACCCTGTGACAAGTTGGGAAAGGGTGTGGCGAACGGGAAGCCATAAAATCGAGTCTGCGCACACTCGACTTGAGTGGTGTCTGAGACTGCCAGTGCTCCCACGCTTGAGCCATTTTAGTAACAGTGCATGCTGTTTGTCGGTTCCGATGTAAAGGAGTCAGGCCAGCATTCGGCAGTTCACCAGGTAAAGGTCATAAAAAATAAATTAATAGCTGCCGGGCCTAGGCTCACTTGCGTAGTTGTAATTGGGCCATTGTACGCAGGAGTGTAGTGCAGCAGCAGGCCTTGGGGCTGGGGGAGCATTTTGCCTCAGGAGTGGATTATGAATATAAAACGAGACTTGTGCCACTTATTACTATGCGTACAGGCAGAGGGCAGAGGCATGTGAAATAATGGGGTCCCTGTAAGCAATGGCATATTATGGAAAAGTGCATTCTTCAAAAGGACTGTGCATTTTCTGTCGAAATTTTGTACTATTTTAAAACATTTCTTCTTGTGCTTTAACAAGTTCAGAGTTCCAATTATCGGTGCTAATAAGTACACATGCTGTTAACGAGTAAATTGGGTTTTATATGAGCGCAACATCACTTTATTATGTTTGCTTAAAAAAGTGACTTTGAAGTTGCATTTGGTGGAATGTAAATTAAATGTGTTTTTGTATGCGCCAAAGGACAAACTCTGTAGGCCAGTGTATCCAGCGAAATGTGCGGTGCAATTATTGTGAAAAATTGCCCCTGAGTTTCAACATGCATGCATCTAACATTCACCCACTGCGCCCTACATTGTTTATGTCCAATTGCAAAATGATCATCTGTCACTGCCTATAATAATCTTTCAAACTCCCCAGGAGTAGCAGGCGTTCTATATATGGCAAATCCAATTAGAAATCACTGCAATTCAAACAAAGCAATGGCAGGAGTATGCATGCATATCATGCGTGATTTCACACGAGGCTGAGGAACCCTATGCACTCACACACGTGGCTGTTACAAGGTGTCGGTCCCTGCTAGCTCGCGCCTAAATGTTTAAAATGGCCCCACTGATGTTCATCCACTATTTTGTTTCCACATGCCAGGCCGGGGTATATAGATTAAGTTGGGGCACAGACAGCCTAGTTGTGCTGCAGTCTGTCATGATTCACCTAGTCCATGTATTACATGTTTTTTTAATATACATATGCACGCAGTGCTTGAAATGGAAAAATTAAAGTGCAGGTACTCTGTGCCGGAGTACCTGCTTGTTTCCGAGAAGTGCCGGTACTCTCCAATTAAAAGTATTACGTTTTTTTTTAGATGTGCCGGTACTCTCCCTCTCAAAATAAAAAAGTGCCGGTACTCAGTACCGGACAGTACCGGCCCATTTAAAGCACTGTATGCACGTATGCCCCCCCCCCCCCCTAACGTGAACCTCTGCATTTATAATCATAAGCCACCTCTGTGGACTAGACGCGCCAACGCCAGACCATTTAAAAAGTAAATGAAAACAGAAACACCAGTGCAGAACCAAACACACGTCATGGAGGATTTCAACCAGACACGCCGTGGCAAATGAAAAAAGCACCAAAGCAAATAATAAAGGATGTTGGCTAATTGCTTGTTTGTGTTCGTTAAGTGCATGTGTTGTTGTTTAAGGTGAGGGAAGGTCATTGTTATCCTGGGTCTGAATATTATGTACAGTGCAATGGGAATAAAGGTCCGAGTTTCAGTGTAGACAGACCTGTCAAACAAATACACTGTGTGGGTGTCCGGTGTGCCTGGCAGCGCCTCTGCTGGGTATGTAGCCCTCTGTGTCAGTGCAGGCACACACTTGGTTACAGGGCCTTCATTGTGCCGTAGGTGGGTGGTGTGGTGTGTGGTTTTGTAACTGTATGTCATCAGAGCTGCCAAGCTCCCATACTGCTTGTGACATGTCCATGTTTTGAGTGCATTTGCCGTTTGCGTGTGACATTCAAATGGTTTTGTGACACTTTTCTACAGTAATAAGACACATTTCAGAAAGGATTGTGAGACACCTACAGCTATTTGCACTTTTTTTAAAGTCAACAACAAAGTTGCATTCTGGGATTTGTAGTTTTGTTCGTAGAGATTGCTGGAGGACAAAGAAGTAGATTGGTTGAATCTTCCTGGCATCTATGCCAGCCACCTGGATACATTTTTGTCAAGTTTAGGTCCAAGCAGAAATGTAGGTGATACTACAGCATTGTTTTTTCTGCTGTATTCAGTTAATTAGGTGACAACTGCTAGGGGCATGTAATGACTGTGAATCAACCCTTGCTGGCGTTGTGCTCAAACTTACAAAGGCTACTTCTGCTACACACAATAGCATTTGCAAATGATTGGTTTATTATTTTCACTATCAAATTAACTGGAATTATAGTTCATCTCGCATGGCTTTGTGTTGAGATCCATATACAAATAAACAATGCCTCAAGCCTGCAGCACTATCTTTATATAAAAGAACTTTCAAACTTGAGGTTGTGATTGACAGGAAGAAAAACATGGTATATTAGAACTTCGAGCAGGCTGGAAAAATACTCATTAAAAATCAGTCAGCAATGTGTGAGGGAGAAACGAACCCTAAAACCTCTTGACAGCTGCACACATCGATAAAGAAGGAAATCAGGCTTGCCTAACAAGCCAGGCTTATGAAACTTATTCCTTTTATTTTAAAAAATGGAGCTTGAAAATGCAGCTTTTTATCCCATTTTTGTTAAATTAGATTTGCACAGGAAACGGCGACTAAGCTCCCCAAAAAAAGCTGTACCACACTGCCCTCTCTCCCCCACCCCTAGGACGAAGCCCAGCCCCACTACTCACAAACTTCACCAGCCGCCACTGGTATTATGTGCTCGCACTTTTAATTACAGCAGCCGCATGTTTAAGAGGACAGCTTTGAGCACCGGCACCTTTTTATTTACAAATTGAGCACTGTTGTGACTCCTCTTGCATAGGAGCAAGAGTTTCCCAACCATGTATCTGATCCACCGGGTGAACACTCCTAGAGCTCAACAACTGGTGCTTCCCCATATCATCCCCTACCATTTGATGTGCAATAACTAAATAATCCCCGTGAGTGCTATTAAAGTAGAACTGCCCTCTTCACATGTAATCTTCTCCAGTATGAGTCGGTCTCGTATCTTCTGGTCCCAGCAGGCAAATGCACCTGCCGTTCTCAGATGCCAGGGCCCCCTCCTGCGTCACTATAAGTTACTTCTGAGCCCACAGTGTCTTGCATATCCAGGCACTCTTCAGCCTGTTGCGCCCACAGGGTCCCCCGTTCATTTGCACTTTAGGTGATGTGCCCGTCCCCAATAGGCAAAGCTCAGTGGAGCCAGTGCCACTTCGCTGTCACACATTAAAGGCTGTATCATAGGACACCTATGTGTTGCTGGAACCATCCAGAAAGTCTTACCCTCCTGGGCTTCTCATCTCACCCGTCCCAGCACAGGCCATTAAGTTCTCAGAAATGCATGCATGATCAAACCAGTCTTCCCTTCCTTCAGTTCACTGGTGTATTAAGGGTCTGTCCATCGGTGCAACTATCAGTGGTGTTTCTCAGTGTATCTTTGAGAGTGCCACCTATTACCAGCATACCATTCTGTTGCACCTCTACTCTCGAGGTGGGGTTTTCCATCACCATACCCGACTGTCATCTCTCAACCACACTGGTAGTTTTATTATTGTTCTTAAGGCTGTTCTACTAGCTATTCGGTGCATGATCATCGCCTCCTCTATGGGTATTGTCGAGCCAGTCCCACAGAAACTCAGAGCTGTGGCATGCGGGTTTCGTGGATAACGCAGTTTCGCTGGGAACGGCAGCATACAGTGGATACTCAACTGTCTCAGTTCCTTTGCCACCACCAAGAAGGATTTTTGCTCACGTTGAACTTTTTGGGCATAATCAGGTAAAATACGTATGTTCTGCCCTTAAGAGTGAATCTCTCTGTGAGCACTGGTCCATTTCAAGATACTGTCCTTGTAATTAAGGAGTCACACAATAATTGCTCCAGGTGACCTCCCGGGTGAGGCCTGGGGATCAGGGCTCGGTGGACAAATATCAACAAGAGTTTATCAGGGCCAAGCTAGTTCTTAAGCCAAACCCTCCAAGAACAGCCCCAGCATTGCTCACTGCACGCCTCATGAAAAGCCCACAAACCAAAGGTTACATTTTCACAACCATCCCTCTACCTCCTCTAAACGTGCTTCCACGTACATTGTTGTCTGCAGGGGTGCAGACCACTAACATAACATGATGTGTATTTGTAAAGCGCATGTTCACCCGTAGGCATCCTGGCTCTGGAATAAAAGATGTTCATTGTTACCCAACTCATTGGTACTCTTTTTATCGACCTTAGAACTTGGATAAAAGGCTAAGTGGACCTGCCGGGATTTTAACCTGTGACCATGAGGTCAAACACAGGCCCCTTCAGTGGACACATTAGTTCACTAAGCCACCAGACTCAGCAATACACTGCACTCAGATCCTGCAGGTCCGCAGTTAGAGTGTTCAAGTCTCTATTCAACAAGAGCTCATTCACCTTACGGAGGTATGGTTGCAGTAAATTTACATCAATGGAAACCACATCCATTTTCTTCTCCACCGTCTACTTCAGTTGGGTAATGGCCGTTAGTATATGGGCATTGGACGTGTCCTCAGTCTGTGGGGATTGATCCTTGTCCCCCAGCCATGTACATTCTGCACCGGGCCACCTCTGTATATCTGTCAATCAAACAATCAGGAGATTTGTAAAGTTCACCACTCACCCGTGAGGGTCTCAAGGCGCTGAGGAGGGGAAGGGGCTCAGAAGCAGGGAGGTGCTGCTACTGCTCGAACAGCCAGGTCTTGAGAAGTTTCCTGAAAGTAAGGAGGTCTTTGGTCTGGCGCAGATGGGTAGGAAGAGTGTTCTACGTTTTGGCGGCGAGGTGTGAAAATGTTCTACCACCGGTTGTAGTTCTGCGGACGCGTGGAACGGTTGTGAGGGCGAGGTCAGCGGAGATGCCGGGTTGGGGTGTAGAAGGAGAGTCGTTTGCTGAGATATTCGGGTCCGGTGTTGTGCAGTGCTTTGTGAGCGTGGGTGAGGAGTTTGAAGGTGATTCTCTTGTTAACTGGAAGACAGTGAAGGTCTATCAGATGGTCTGTGATGTGGCACACACCACCTATCCATTTGTGTCTGCTAGCCTGTGCGGGAGGATTTGATGATTAGTCATTTAATGTTTTATTTTAACCTAATGCTTAGTTAATGTCATCCACTTATAGTACAGTGAACTACCACTCACCTATTGTTTTCAACTCAAAACTATGGCCATCATTATGAGTCTGGCGGTCTTGAGACTGCCAGACTCACGGGGGCGGTCGGACCGTCGCAGTCGTGGCGGTCGGACCGCCACATTACGACAGTGGCGGAGCTGCCATGGTTGGACTGCCGACACCGCCATGTTGCCACCAGCCGGTTGTAATCCGCTAGGGCAGCGCTGCAAGCAGCGCTGCCTTCCGGAGTATGAGTCCCCATACCGCCAGCCTTTTCATGCCGGTTCCACTGCCATGGAAAGGCTGGCGAAAGGGAGCGTCAGGGGCCCCCTGCACTGCCCATGCACTTGCACTTGGCATGGGCAGTGCAGGAACCCCAATGCAGAGCGCCATCGCGCATTCCACTGCCCAGCCTCTGCTGGCTGCCAAACTCACAATGAGGGCCACAGTGTGCGCACCCCATTTGATATAAAACTTAGAGTTACTCTTAGTCAACAATAACAGATTTCATAATCATAACATTCTAAATATTACCCTAAAACTATTTTCGATATTAACTTTGTATCAACTGTCATATTCACACAAAGTTCGGCTATTGCACAGATGTTTGGACTATTTGGAACAGGATCTGGAACGACATTCCTGGATCATCATTATTTAATCCATCGGGACCACCCCAACCCTGTTCCAATTTTAAAAAAGCTGAATACACAAAGTTTTTTAAACTGCTTCACCACAACACATTAACAGTGCGTTCTCAGAACCTAGCCACTTCTTCAATCATTGGTTAACTGTATCTTTGCCTCTGACTCTTGCCTGTCACTACCATGCTTTTTTAATACAATTTCTGTAAGATAATTTAACCTCACCGGAATTTATGTGTAATAAATAGTTTATTGTGATGGCAGCAGTTTATTAAATATATGTTTTACTCCTGTTTTTTATCTTCTCTTCCCATTTTATTAGAATGTCAATCACAGAAGCCAAATTAGTCCTGCCCTTGCCACCTTTTCATTTTAATATAATGGGATTTAAACGAGGTAAACTGATTTCACCAGGATACTTTCGTCAATGAATTACACATTTTACTCACAGATGTTTCTCTTCATATGACTATTTAATATCTTGTAATGATTGTTTGCGTAAAGTGACTGTATGACACTTGTCTTTGCTAAATCACCCTTGTTTGCTTATCCTAATATATGCCACTTTGATATGCAATATATATTCATGAGGCTTACTTTTAACATACCCTTATTTATTATAAATACAAATTACTAATATAAGAGTTGACAAGGTCACTGGTAATGTTGTGTAGTATGTTATTATCGGACATCGTCAATTGCTTATATATGCGTACACTTCTCACCCTTTAAGCCAACACTCAAACTCTCTTAAAACGTCCTTAAGGTCCTACGAGACAACCCTGTACTGTTAATAAAAAGTTAGTACTTTAATTTTACTAACAGGGAAATCAAGACAGATCTGCTTCTTCACACCACTAACACCCTTACCATGACCTCGGTGCTTCTTGGACTTTCCCTTTGGCTAGGGAGTCGAAAATATCATATGCTACCGAAATGAGATTGGACAAACTGGAAAACAGAACCACATCGATGTTACTAAATTACCTAGTCATAAATGAAATTAAATCTTGTGACAAAACTGACTCCCAGATGTACTTGTCATTGTGAGAAAATCCTAGAATCACAGATGGAACACGTTTTCTCCACAACTGACTTTGCAAGTTTGTGAAAGATGTTGACTAAACTGATGACATGTGAAGGAACTAACGACTCCTCAAATCCTAATATTCTTGGCATGCCTGCCTTATCTGAAAAATTGTCACCATCAGACACACTTATCACACAACCTTACAAACCTTATGGCTCAGAACCCATGCCAATACCAGTATTTCACAATCAAATTACACCCAGTAATGATATAAAATCAAACAGTCTGATCAAACAACGCTGGTTGCAGGGGAATGCTTGTGTTGCCCTGTGGCCAGCTCTCACAGTTCAAAGGGTATTCTCACAAACAGTAGCAAGTCGTCTGTCTCATGAATAGTAAGACAGCAATTGGATTTCCACTCCTTGTTAAAAGTAGTGCACGTTGGATGGAGGCCTGCACGGTATAGCTCGGCATTCACAGTATGCCTTCTTTGAGGCCATTGTTCCTTAAAGAAACAGGGGGTCTCAATGTCTCCAACACTGGTACATGGTGAATTAGACATCAGGAAGTGCATGCAATGGTCTATGGGAACACTATCTGCAGCACCCAATGGCAGCAGCCAGCCAACAGCTTACTGTTGCGAATGGCTACTGCCAGCCCTTGCCCAGGGCTCATCATGCCATGCTTTTTGATCTCAAAAACAGTCATTCTTAGACACTCAGGGCCAGATGTACGACCTTTTGCTTTGCGACTCTCAATTTGTGTCCCGTTTGCAAATTGCAAATTGTGAGTCATAAAACAAAATTCACACATTGTTTGCGGTTTCCAAATGAGGCAGGTTGCAATTTGCGACCCATTTGAGAATGGCCGCAATCACACGATGTCTGTGACTGCTTTTTCAAGAAAGCTGTTTTTTTTTTTAAATGCAGAAAGCGGGACACATTTAAAAAATGAAACTGAAAAGTTTTATTTCATTTTATCACCACTGCCTGCTCAGAATTTTTTTTTCCGCTGCCATTCAGAAGGGGAAGGGGTCCCTTGAGAGCCCCTCCCATTTGCGAATGGGTTAACACCAATTTGAAATTGGTGTTAACTGTGATTGTTTTGCAACTGCATTCAGTTACAAACAATCGTACATCCCTCTGCGGGTTGCAATTAAGTCGGGACGACCACTTCCTAATTGCGAGTCGCAACCCCTATTTTGTGAGTCAGTAACTGGATTCTGACTCAAAATAGGGACAGTACATTGTACAAGGCCAATTTGCGGTTGCAAACAGCAATTTTTGCCTCTTGTGCCAGCAAAATTGTGTCATAAATCTGTCCGTCAGTGGTCAGCAAGCTGCACCTCATGATTCTCTATAGGAGGTCTCTCTTCTGCACCTTGGTACTTCTGCTGAGCATTGATTGCATGGAGAGAGGCACGCGCAGCATAAAAGTTTGAGGTAGGCAGCATTGGGTGCATACTGGATGGAAACACAGGTAACAGGCGTCTGGCAACTGGGCTAGTGCTAGAGCGAGGGAATCAGGCTGCTTTATGTGCACATGTATTAGGCTAGAATGTCACAAGTTACTCAGGAAGTCAGGAGGTGACACCAAACTACTATGAAACATTTTTTCGTTTAGCTTGTTTATTTTTGATACCCTGCGCTTGCTTTTATTTTAAGAGTTATTTTATTCTGACATATTGCCCATTGCCGCTGAGTTGGCAGTTTCCACTGGTCTCCTGGATACCTTTGTCAAATTATTTTTGGCACACCCCTGCCATCTTCCTCATTATCTCAAAAAGCTTGTGTCTAGGAATGTTTTTCCTAACATACTTCCAAGTCAAGAAGGCTGAAAGTGAGCGATGAGACTGCATTAGAGGAATGCCCTTTGGCCGTCCCCGTATGCACTGCGATTTGCAAAGCATTGCAAGATTTCTTTTCTTAAATGTGTTTAGAATTTCTAAACAATATAATTGTGTATGTGTTTATTACAAGATCTTATACTTTGATTCCAAATGTACAATACAGTTGAACAATGCACACCATGCATTGCAAACATTTGCCATATTTCACCATATTGCACTCTTATCAATCCTGTGTCCTGGGCAGTGCTTAATACGTAAAATAATAAGTGCCAGGGCCCTCGTCAGGAGGCCACCGCAGTTTGTACCACCCATTGCCCCTACCTGTGCAGCCAGTGCCTGTAACAACACAGCTATATTGAATATCACACTCCTACAAGTGTGACCATTCATACTTTTTCAGGACCCCAAAGCTAAAAGAAGGGTTTTGGTGCCATGTGTTAGTTGGTTTGATATAAATTGAACTAATAAACAGCTATTATTGTGCTCATCTCCAAATTACACAAACAGTGCCACCATGTGGCAGGATGTCATAAGTGCCAATGTTGACAATTAAGTGCCGATGCTGAGCACTGGAAACCCACTGGCTAAAATTAAGCACTGTTCCTGGGTATGTGAGGACTCTGCACAGACTCCGCATCAACTGGCGTTAGAGATTTTCATCTGTGAATTATCAAATCCCAGGCGTTCAGGTGCAATGTGTAGTGTAATATGGGGTGATTTATTGTCACGACTAATGTGCTCGAGTGGCAGGGGCACATATAGTGTCGGATGGTAATATATGGTATCTCTCTATCTATGGGTGATATGTAATCCAGACAATTATTGGGTGCTGCTGTGTCAGGGAGGTCTGTCAGCACTTTATTGAGCAAGCGCAGCTAGCCGACTATCCCAGGCTGTCATCATCATATGCCTTTTTGCCTGTTTTTGATGCAGAGAGGCGGCAGTGTTCTCGAAATTCAGTCCATTTTTAATAATTCCTTCACCCATTTGTCTGTCCATGGTACTGTTGCTGATTTCCAGGACACGGCTATGCAGTGTTTTGCTAGGAGCCTCACCAAATCTGCAGGTCAACTTTCTGGTTTCGCCTTTTTGGATGTTGTTGTTGGGCCCAGCGAGCAGGTTTTCGGGCAGTACTGGTTATGCTTACCTGGTATTTCAGAAACTGGCTTTGTGACGATCCTCCAGAATTCAGACTGCTTTGGCCAGACTAGAACATGTGCATGTAGTCTGCACTTCCTCTGTCACACTGCGGGTAATTGTTGGCTATTGCAGTGGCCTCTTTATTTTCACCCCCAAATCCCATCTCATCTAAAACTATGAATAGGTTCTGTCAATTTGGTGTGTCCAAGGCCTTTTCTAAATCTATGGTAGCCACACCAGGCATTGTGTTAGTCAAGGCATCACTGTTCTTGCACTGCAATTGCTAATGTCCATTATGCAAGGGAACAGTCCAGTCCGAACTGCCAAGCCAGGTCCTCCCTAGACCAGAAAGAAGCATCTTGGGACAGGTTTCAGGGTATCACCCTTCATCAGCGAAGCTAGCTTGAGTCTAGTTGCACAGTGAGTATGGGACCCACCTCTGGGCATACACTTCCCACTTAGGGCAACTTTAGTAACACAAAAGGATGATGGACGGAGTGCTGAAAACTTTTCAAATGCTCACCCCAGTAACAGATCCGGGTTTAATCCGTCATTCTTTTGCTCACCATGCCACCCCACTTCCTTCTTGAACATCTCAAACCAAATTACTGAAATATGAATTTCTTATTCTTTTACCAAAACTAGACATTTATCCAAATGATACAGGACTCCTGCCAGGAATCTAAATTTCACACCACGATCACAGACTCCACTAAATCACTAGGGTTATCACTTTGGAAGAAACTAATACTTAAGAGTGCACATTTTCAGATTGAGTTATTACCCAATGAAATATCTTCTACATTGAAAAATGCTTTTTTTTCCCCCAACAATGACTTCAAAACTGTGGTAGAATCACAGGCACCATCTTGTATTGATTAAGGTAATGTATTACTATCTGGCCTGCCCAAAAAGTGCTTTACCTTACTAAAAGCATTCCTACACCCTGTTGCTTGGTTATAGTCCAACAAATTCAATTATGGCTGCAGCCTGGCTCCTAAGGCAAGATGCTCTTACAAAACAACAAATTAAAAACCTATATAAGTCTTTGCACTCTTTTTCAAAGGTTGTATTTTGTTGAATCGTAAAATGAGTTAACATGCATACAATATTGGCATGCAATGTACATTATCTGTCATGAGAGAGAAGATCAATTGTATCAGGCAGGAGTCACAGCAAAGCTAGAGTCAAGCTAGTCAGAGTTTGGACTCAAGTTGAGGCTCTGCAAGTCCGTCTGAATTAGGCCGCTGACAGTGTGATCAGCATGGTTTTGTTTAGCCTACATATGTATGCACAAAACTGGGTAGAAAACTGGGAGTGGGTAGGGCCGGTGGCTAAGCACTCTGGCTGCAGTGGATCGCTGCTGGATGAATGGCCTAGAATAGCAGTAATGGAATTATGATCGCAAGAGAGGGGGAGAACCCAGCTGGTGAGGTTCCCGCTGCCTGGACAGTGGGTCGTGGGGACTAGTGTTTCACCTAAGCTGGTGTTCTTGGAGTGTTCTCAACATGGCCTTTAAGAGTTACATCTGCTAGTGGTGGTGGGCATCACAGTGTCGGTATGTTATGTGCGCTTAGGATCATGGTGGCAAATGATCATCTCGAATGTGCTATTGAAAGTGTGCAAGGATCACCGCCCAATGGGTAGAAATTGGTCAGAGCTGGGGGCCGCGTATCTTTTCACTGCGGAGTAACTCTTCTTCTGCCCCCTGCCACCTGCTCACTGCCCCCATCCAGGCCTCTCCAGACGGTAGAGTGTTCAGTTGCCAATTTAGAGTGATAGTGTGGGTTGCCAATAGGAGTGGCAATGCCGTGAACTGAGTCCGTACCTTGTGCATTTATTTTGCGCCTGTAGATGCTTAGAGTGCAGGCCTCCCACGTTTGTAGGTCTGGTAGTTCTGTCACTTCCCTCAGGGTGTCGTGAACCCTGGTCCAGCATTGGTGTAATTCAGGCTAGGTCCACAGCATATGGTGGAGATCTGAATCAAACTGGGGACAGCGTGGACATGTAAGGTATGCCGTGGGGTTATACCGATTCAGGCGGGCAGGGGTTTGATATGCCCAATGTAGTACATGAAATTGAAAATTTTTGAATCGTCAGTTAATGGAAACTCTTTTGGGGTACACGAGGGCCACTTGCCATTCTTTGTCTCAGAGTTCCCTACCTATTTACTCCTCCCAACGAGTCCGGAGTGTGGTGAGAGGGATTGTAATGAGCTCTCTTATTGCTCAATAAAGCCATATTATGAAATGTCGCCCAGCACTCATGGTGTATATGGCCTGCAGAACCAGGTGTGGTGCTGGATCTGCATCAGTGGGCCCCCATAGTTTGTGCATAGAGTTGCACAGTTGGTAGTATGTGAGAAATTGTCTGGGAGGTAGATTGTTTTATGTGGCTAGTTGGTTAAAAGTGAGGAGTTCACCATCTGCGTAAAGGTCCACCACTATGTTGACGGCATTGGTGGTCCAAGTGGTCAGTGCTTGTGCTGTGTGTCAGCCCTGGAAGCGGAGGAGACCGACCAGCGGTAGGTTCAACAATAACAAAGTCTACCCCTGGAAAGTGTATGTATTGGGAGCATGCAGGTATCAACGATTCCCACTTGTAATGGCCATGGGGAAGCGGGTGTCAGCCTGGGAGCAGAAGGCTGCACAATGTGACCACATTGAGAGGGCCGCTTGAATGCGTTGCTTCTCTCTTATCCTGTCTGGTCATCCAGTGGGACAGCAACTGCATTTGGGCCACTAGGAAATAGGTCTCAGAAGTGGGGGCTCCCAAGCGTCCTCGGTCTGCGGGGAATTGCAGCTTTACAAGGGCTACACGCCTTTGTCGCACACCCCATATCAGGTTCCCCAAAAGCACGTCCAGTTCATTAATAAAGGAGGGGGGCACAAGAGATTTGCAAAATAGTATAGTACCATGGGCAAAACCAGCAATTTAAAGATTGCTACCCTACTTATGGAAGCAAGGGGGAATGACTGCCAAAAGGTCATCTGCACCCTAATACTAGCCAGGGCCCTGCAGAGGTTGCCTTCGTACAGATCTGTCATGGGGTGGTAAAGTTGGATGCCAAGGTAACAGAACACTTAAAGGATCCATCAAAGCGGCATGCGACCCATCGGGATGATTTGTTGCTGAGCCCCAGGTTGTAAGGGGTAGACTGAAGATTTAGCCCAGTTAATCTGAAGGCCAGAGACCGTTGCAAATTCTGCTAAGGTAGTATGCAGCGGGGCAGTAGTCACCCAGGTGTCTTTGAGATATAATAACATGTCGCCCGTGTAAAGGGAGATCATGTGGACTCTGTCGGACAGTGGAATTCCCCAGTGATGTCGCTCCTTCCGGAGTCAGATGGCCACTGGTCCATCGCCAGGGCAAACAGCAGGGAGGATAGCGGGCAGTCCTGTCACCTGCCTCACCAGACTGGGAACCAATCAGAGACCAATGGGCCCAGGTGTACCTGTGAAGGATGACTATACAGGAGATGGGTATATGCCACGAGTCGCTTCTCAACGCCCATTCTGGCCAGTACCTGAAAAAGATAGTATCAAGAAAGCATATCAAAGGCCTTTTCCACGTCCAGGATAAGTGCTGCCGCATAAGGGTAGGAGCTGCATACCAGTCTTGGAGGTGTAACAAGCGGCTTATATTCTGTAAGGTATTCCACCCAGGGACAAACCCATTCTGGGCACTGTGGACCACTGTTGAGAAAACCGGTGAGAATCACCCCCCCCAAAATCTTGCCCAGTATTTTATAATCTTCTCCTAAAATAGCCACTGGTCTATAAGAGCTTAGTAATGTTGGATCGTGGTTGAGCTTAGGGATCGAGACCAGTAGGGACTCCTGAAGCGAGCCAGGCAGGAGGATCCCCAGGTGGAGTGCCTCCTCGTACACTGCTGTTAGTCGGGAGCCACCTTGGACACAAAGGTGGAATAGTACTCGAGTGGTATACCATCCAGGAATCTTGTTACGAGCCAAGTCTTTAATGGCCTGGCGAATCTCTTGAACTGTGATCAGGACATCTAGTCCTGCCCTGACGGCCGCTGGGATGCTCAGGCGGTCGATTTGTGACAGGAAGGCGGTAAAGGTTGTTGTGTGGACCGCCATCAGGGTGTCGTAAAGGTCCGCATAATATCGAGTGAATTCCCGGAGTATCTTCTCCTGTCCACGGAGAGTCTCGCCAGTTCAGGAGTGAATCTCTGTAATTGTAGGAGTGGTCAATTTCCTGCGAGCCAGCCAAGCCAATAGGCATCCTGCCCGGTCTCCCTCCTGGTGAGTTCTGGCCGCTTGGGCAGCAAAATTAAAATGCAGCTGACTTTCCAACTGAGACGCTAGGGCCTCTTTCGCTTGGATACATTGTAAGGTAATGTCTGCGTGTGTGCCTGGGGGCCTATTCAGGATGGCCAGGTGTGATTTCTCCACACGTATTTCTCGGTAAAGGGTCCTGTGGACCCCTACTATATCCTTTATACATACTCCCTGTGTTATGACCTTAAATGTGTCCCACTCTGTGGCTCAGCTTCCCGCTGAATTGGTGAAGTGAGGTGAGGCAGGGGATGGATGTACAGCAGAAGGGGGTCCAGTTTGTCCCAGCCCCTCTGAGTTACTGAATGCTGCCATACAGCTACCAGGCCCGTTGTGATCAGCCTGAAGCCACTAGAGTGGTGGGGGGGTGGAGAGGAGGAATCACAGGTTGTAAAATAGGAACTGTGCTTAAGGTGTAAAGAACTGGGGGAGCACTGCACAACCAGCAGTGTGCCCAAACGTCAGATGTGTCACTTTATCTACCAAAGTAGGGGGTGGTGTAGCGCGAGAGGAAAGGTGGATGAGCTTGCAGGCCTAAAGCATTATTGCATGAATTATGCAGATGGAGTACCAGATTCCAGTATGTGAGGGGGGGTGCTGTCTGCAGGCGTGGCTGTCGCCGGGGGGTGCCTAACGATTTGTCTAGAGTCAGAGTGCATAGGACATTTCATAGACTGGTCATTGTGGAATATATGACATTAAAACATCCCACTACCATCCCCCTGAAGCGTGGTGTTTGAGTCCATCAAGTCCATTGACATCCAGGGAAGCGGCCGTCGCACCTAAGGTGGCTGCTGCGTTCAGAGCCGTTCTGCGCTCTTTGATGATTTGTTCCACGTCTGGAGAGCCACAACCCACTGTAGTCGGGTCACCCGGCACTGCCTAGGGTGGGCAGCCTAGGAGCACCTTTGGAATCATGTTTGTCAGAGCCGCCTGTTCACCCACTTTCAGGCCTCTGTGGGGTTGGTGAAGAAATAACTTTTCACTGGCAATGATTTTCAAGCAGGCTGGAAAGAGTAAATAGTACTGTAGGCCGTACTGCCGAAGGTGGTGTTTGACTGCCACAAAGGAGCAACGTTGCTGCTGGACCAGCTATGTATAGTCGGGGAAAAACATCACAGTCGCATCCTTGTAATTCTGTTGTGCCCCCACCCTAGCAGCCCATAGGATGGTGTCTCTGTTGCGAAAGTGTAGGAGTTTAGCAAGCATATGGTGTGGGGGTGATACAGAGGGGGGCGGCGTGCCAGACCCTGTGGGCTCTTGCTAAAGTGTAGAAGGGTGTGAAGTCGGATTTCGGGGTGAAAGATTTAAACCAGGCCTTTAGGAACATCAACGGGTCCAATCCCTCGGCACCCTCCGACTACGAGAATCCTAATATTGCTTCTTTGGGACCGCCCCTCAGTATCGTCCACTAATGCCTCCAGCCTCTGTACCTGGTCTCAGAGGTCCCGTATTGTGCATGGTGTTCTGTCACTTGCATTCACAGTTCCAAGAGCATTTTTTCTCTTTCAGAAACCTTGTTTACTAGCTTTTGATGGTTGTTGCGCAAGAGGCTGAGTTCCATGGCCAGGGACCCCAGCTGCGTCTCCATGGAGATCCTGGATTGGGCGATGGTGGCGAGTACTTGGTCGAGTTTGGAGGACATCGTGGGTGCGTCCGGCTCAACCACCGTCGGGCTCACAGAGCCCATGGTGGATGAAGGGCTGAACATCCCTGTCACAGGGGATGGCGGGTGTGTGCGCTGTCGTTGTCGTCTGCCCAGTACGGTCCTTAGGTTCACTGGATGGTTCTCCCAATCACTGGTTGGGCGCCTCTCAGCACCCGTGGCAGCAGATTCGCTGTGGGGTCACCCTGGGACAGGGCACCCACCACACCTTGGGCTTCCGTGCACCGCTATACATGTGGGTCAAGCAGTCGGGCAGAGTGGGACCCCAACAATAAGTGCGCTCCAGCAACAGCCTGGTGTGAGTTATGTCCTGTGTGAGAAAGGGGGCTGAGTGTCCTTGGTATCAGTCAAGCCTCCTTGTGGATTTCCGTGGACACAAGCCCACCTGGTCCCCCTGGGTAGCCCAGCGTGCAGCAGGGCATCCTGCGGCACCCCCAGAAAGTCTCTCTGCACTGCTCCTGTGCCCCCCCCCAGTGTCAGGGACGATGGTGTCACTGTGGTGTTGCTTCGCATCACTGGCGATAAGCCTAGGAAGGCCTGAGTTGGCGCGCAGGTCGGCTCAAGTCCCAGGCTGGAACAGGCCCCAGTGAGCCAATGGGGAGCGGGCGAGGAGGCTCCCCCTTACCCCCAACAGTCAGTATCAGGGCCCAAGGGGCACTGACTGGTCCTGGTGAATCGATGCAGTCTCCCCACCCCCCCCGGCCAGTAACAGCAGCCCCCCTCTGTGTGTGCTGTCCTGGGGGTAGCCACCGCCTTCCCGCACAGAGGCCCGGCAGGAAAGGGCGGTCCTCTCCAGGGCCCCCTTGCAGCATAGGCACCGACTTGCAACGTCTCTGGACCCAGGGGAGGGGGCAGCTCCAGTCTCCTGTGTTCCTACTCCTAGTCTCCTCCACCAGATGGGCCAATGCTGCAGCCCCCGTGGACCAGGCAGAGCTGGCTTCAGCTGTCGACTGCCAGAAGCAGTGGTAGCAGCCCTCCCCTGGACTAAATTATCCCCGCCGCCCTCAGGAGTCAGTAAGGTGGTGGGAGTCCATGGCTGGTGTCAACATACGCAAATAAATAAATTGTTTATGGAGGACTGAAGCGGAGCTCAGGTACTACACTTCCACCGTTGTTTCTGACGTAGCCAATCCCCCCCCCCCCCCCCATATGACTTTGCACTTAAACTCTGAATTAGATATTACATAAGCGGACAGTCTCTGGAGGCCTTCAAGGGTTAGAAGAAAAACTATTGATTTGTAACTCTTCCTCTCAAAAAATATCAATCACTTCAAAAGCTGCCTCTGGTACTGGAAAACATTACTTGACTCCATCTGACAAGATCCCTTTATTACGCACTTCAGGAAGGTAGCTATCATTAGTGCACCAGCTGCAGAAGAACTGGGGTGGGAGGTGTTAAGGGTCCCGGGCATCCCAGTTAAGGCTGACTCTTGGTACCTAACTGGAAGAAAGAAGGTAATTTTCATTGCTTCCATTAGGGTCCATGACACCTTTGCTCTTCCCCTGATGTACTTTAAATGCACAGTTAAAAAGGTCTGTTACCTAAACACACAGAATGTCCTAACGCACTAACCTTGTCTTTGGTACTATCTTCCTCCCATCCATTACTACATTAAACACCATATTCACAAGACTTTTAATGTGAGATCCCTGTGCGTATTCTGTTTATGCTTTGTACTGACTTTATCAGTTTTGTTCAACATCCTGCAAGCATATGGCTTATATTAATATATTCCTGTGCTGCAAGACTTGACTTGTTATGTACCTTTCTCAATATGGCGTTTCAGGACACATATAGAGAACTGTATATGGCACGAAGTTGAACAAGTTACTAACCTTTGGTAACACTCTTTTTCCTGGATACTCTGATTAGCTGCAGATTCTTCACCCTTTGAATATTCACCAGGAGAAAGATTGAATATGGAAAAACTCTTAAGCAGTACTATTGCTGCCAGTAGGTGGAGGCGTGCAGCTCCGCAACAACTTAGTTCCACTCCCAAAATGACAAACAGGGATCCATATAGGTGCCACCCATAACCACTGATGTCAGTTACTTTCTTTCTGTGCCTTAAGACACAGAGCCGGAACTCTACTCATTTTGCCTGTGACTAGATTTTTTTCTGAAAATTTTACCAGACTTAAATGAAAATGTCTCCTCGTAAAAAGAAAGGCTTTAAACCATGTAGGGGCAGTTACAAACACATTTCTGTGATAGATCCTCACTAGGAATGCCTCTGGTGACTGGAGTCGGAACACAACTCCAGAACCTGCGACTGCACCCGGATGAGCCCAAAAGCTACATGGGATTGAAAAGCAAAAGTCTACATCACAAAACACCGAATGACTTTGATAAATGAGATAAGTGGCTATTCACTTTATGTACTTTCCCACTTTCATGTGGCAATGACATAATGTACCTTTTCAGGGAATTGTTTATGTAATTGCTGCCCCAAGCATGCCTTCTTATCTACTGTTTAGGAACATGCCTGTGTCAGGGGTTCTACCAGATCTGTATAAATACATCTCACACAGACAAGATAATCAGAAGGATTCCTACCAGATGTCATCAATGCTATCCATACTACACGTCGCCTTGATGCTAACCCAGTCTTCGTGTCCTCACAGAGTCTGATCTACAGACCTCATTCCAAGGTAACAAGGGTTGGGGGCTCTTCTCATGGACATGGTACTGGAAGATTAAGTTTAACACACCTAGCTCTCCTTAGGTTAGAGATTAGGTTCATCATGCTAGGGTAGTAGGGGCTATTTCACATCTATTTCATAATTCATGGTAGTGGAAGATGGTGGGGTCTTTGTATTCATGACTCTCATTTTTACCATTCTGTTCCTTTCATTGTTCATTGTCCTAATCACTGCAGCCCATGCAATTTACAGTAGACTGCAGTCTTGTTAATAAAACAATTGAACATTTTACTGCTTCGCTTTCATTGTCTGTGTGTCAACGAGACATGTTGCTCATGTGAGAAAGTGGTAATCTCCGTTTAACCACTACGTCCCTGAGATGCGTTCTTGAACCCATGCGAAAAGGCTGCCACAAATCACCTTTTACTGTTTGTGTTTATGGTGAGGTACTGCTTGTGAGCCGGGAGGGTTGGGCCGACAGTTGCAACTTGTTGCAGTATTGGCCTAGTCGCCTACAGACATAAGTGCTGTCATCCCTAAACCAGCAATCTTGCCCAGAGCAAAAATCAAAGTAGGACAGTACCACTCGATCTCACTCCTAAGGAGCTGATTCGGAGTCTGGTTCCAATTCACCCTGACTTTCCAGGTCCTTCAGCGATGCTGCTGTAATTAAGGCCTTTAGATAGGCCTTGCTCACATTTCAGCATGATTTCGGTTGTCTCTATAATGTCATAATGCATGAAACTCATCTCTGGTAACATCTTGCACTCACCTATTACCATATTCACCCGTATCACAGTACTTAATGTGAAACCTCTCTGTGTAATCTGTTCATGTTGTGTATTGACATAACTACTTTTTTCAGTGCCCTTTTGTGTTGGTGGACACCTGTCAGAAGCAATGAGGAAGATGATAGATCAAATGCTATACTTCCAGAAGCATACAAAGAAGAAGCATTTAAAGAAGAAGCTGAGCTGGCCCGCTAAGAAGATCACAGTACAGAATATGAGCCTCTTTGCATTCCAGACTCAAGTTCATAAATCCATAAAAGGAAAGTAATATAGAAAGAAAAATACAACACTTCTCGCTTCACCAAAATGAAGTACGGGTGTGGTAAGCAATAGAAGATGTAAATATACAACACAAAAGGTAAGACATGCAAATGCAAACTTGTAATACACTTTGAACATAAGGAAGATGAAGAAGAAAAAAATAATAATCAGTAAAGTACATAACCATGAACAAGCATTTTTTACAATTCCTTTTGACAAATGAGATTCCATACAATCTATCAAAAGTTTGAGCATTGCCACATATGCATGTATCACATGCATCACTGATTTCCACAGCCATCGTATCCGCATTAGAAAAACCCGGACCATTGCCATTCCCACTTGAAGTTCTGTTATAATTGTTTCACACATCTGATTCATTACCAGGACTGCCATGCCTAAGACTGAGTAAAGACTGCATTCTACTCGATGCAATGTTCAACCAAACTTGACTTTCGTTGTTTTGATGTTAATATCTTTCTGACCTGGTTTTACATTTATTAATGACTCTTTATGCTGCCACCCTTTTCCTTTTATCAAAATAGCACTTTTGTTAACATGTATAATTTGATAAGATTTGATCAACACAGAAGTATATTTTTGCACCGTAAAAGGGTATTTTGATAAGTACTCCAAAACCTTATCCACTCCCCCCTTCTACCCTATTGAAGTACATCTTGAATGCTCTTGGATTTTTGAAATATGTTCATGCATTGCTCTAAATATTCAGCACAGTTCGTGGAACCATTAAACCAACTTGGCATTAGGCTGGTAGTAGGTTTTCTGTTTCTTAAAAGGAATCTCATGTATAAACACAGCACCGGACCTTCTCTCGAAGACAAGTTTTGAAATCCAATTTTGCTGCAGGAATATCCGCTTTAAGGAATATGTTACATCATTCAAACAAGCCATTTGTTCTGAGCAACTATGAGGAGTCTTCTCCTGTTTGATGCTATTAATCTTCAAAAACCCAGTCATCTTGTCTGATAAAAATTGGGTGTGATTATCTGACACTAAAATATTAAGCACCCGTTTACAAATAAAAACCTATTTTACAAACTAAAATTCAATGGAACCATCTGTATTGGGAATTTCTACAAATTTGTAAGCGACCCTCTTAAAGAAATAATTAATTAACACAATTAAGCATCTCATCTACAACGGTATATTTTATATGGACCTGCGAAGTCAATTGCAACTTTCTGCAATGCTCCTAAAGGTACACCATTAAAATTCACGCCTTCTTTTGACACTTTACAATATATGACAGACAGTAATTACTGCTGGCAGTGGTTAACAAAATCATCAACATGACTGTCCATTGACGGCCACCAATAAAACTTTTTAAGAAGTTTTTTTTTTTTTTTTTTTAGTGGTTGTCACACTAGGATGTTCTTTGTGAGCAATCTTTATCAGTTCTTCTCTTAATGCTACTGGAGGAATAAAACATCCCAGTCTGGTTTAAATGTCATTTTCTTCAGACAATTCCGATGCAACTTGTTGAAAATGTACCACAGATTTCTCCAAATTTTAAACTTTAGCCTGTCAATGCATAATACATGTCTTCACTTCAATAAGTTGAGAATACTTTTTACTCCCCAACAACCATTCCTACTCAGAAATTTCTCTATTACAATATTGTCAGGCATTGACAACAGCAACCACACAACCTGTATCATAAACACCGACTACATCACAACAGTCAGACAAAGGCATTAGTTATAAACAGTCTGCTCGTATAATATTACCACCTGGAATATACTTAATTTCAAAAGAATATTCTTGTAGTCTCGAGATAAGACGTACCAACCTGGCCTAAGTGTGTACTATTTCCGCTCATGACATAAATAAGAGGTTTATGATCAGCAAAGATATCAAATTTGTAACCCCCATAAATACGCTTTAAACATCTCAAGCGACCACTCTCAAGCTACAGCCCCACGCTCTATGGTGCTCCACCCTTTGAGTGTATGAGAAATTAAACCAACAGTGTGTTCCTTGCTGTTGTGCCAATGTGCAAGGGCTGCCCCTATGCCAGCCACACTGGCATCAACTCCGGCATTACACTTAATATGTGAATCAAAGGATTAAAGTGAGGAGACAGACAAAATAAAAATCACAAATTTTAACAAAGTCATCTTGTTCAGATCCCATTGTTGTTAACAAAGGGCTGTGTCAGAAGCAATAATGAAGATGATAAAACAAACACAGTGTTTCCAGAAGACCAGTTGGCCCACAAGAGCAGAACAATAGCCCTGAAAGAAAAAAGCTCATGTTGATTCATTCCTGTCTAACAAGATGTCATTTGTTATGTACTTTTCTCAATATGTCGTTTTGTCTGTACACTTATAAAACTGCAATGAATGAATATAAATACACATTTGGTAGTGCACTGATACCTGAAGTAATGACGTTTGTGTTACTGGAATACTGATCAGTAACTGACGGATTAAATGAGATGTAAATCTATTCAAGTAACGTGGCTGTACGCATTGTAGAGAACAGATATGTCTGGACAATGTATAGCATATACATTATTGGTTCATTTAACATGTCATAGCTGCATTGAGGACATTACAGGCTTTGCTTTAGAAGCATGCTTTCAAAGTGTAAATATTGTGTGCACAGGTGTCAAAGTCACCTTAAGGTTGCCATGCCTTGCATCCCCGAGCTAGCATAAAACATGTAGAGTTTTTGACAAGACACGCGTTCCTGTGTAGGTTCTGTTTTGGAACAATCGTATCCTTGACTGCATGAGAACAGATTAGAGTTCAGACTATCGCCAGAGTAAGATTATTGAAATCATGAATTTAGGTACCAAGTGAGCAATCATAGTACTCATGGGCTGGGAGGGTAGTGGGGCTGGGGACTGTCTACACCCATCATTCCAGACTTAATAAGTGCACTATCACTCATATTAGTCTCTTCTGTGTTCCAGGGTCCCCTGCATTGATGGCAGCAGATCGACAGATGTCAGACAACTTTTAGTTGAACAGCTGTGTAGCATTTTGACAACTCTTCTCAACATTGGCTGTTGAACACAGCTCCACCCTCTGAACAATGACGAGTCAGTGACCTCCTACCATGGGACATATCTAATTCAAAATTAACTATTTAGCCCCAAACTCTTTCTTTTTTTAAACCACAGATGTACGTTTAAGTCTCGTTCACATTGTTATTTTTTTATTTTAATTTATACAACTTCTGGTAAGGAAAAAACATACTTTGAAAACTGCTACAGTAGAGAACAATATATATTGAACATTTTAAACTGCCGTATATCTGTGATAATATCCAAATACACGATGAAATATAGCCATTTAAATGTGGAAAAAGTGCACACGGCAGTTCACCGTGTTTAGAAGAGCCTACTTCCAGCACAGACTTTTTTTTAAAAATTACCTTTACATAAACTATGAAGCTAGACTCGAGTCACAGAAAAGTTTAAGGCTGTACACTGTAATATCGTGGCACCACAAGGCCGAATGCACCATTTGATTGGAGAATCAACTGACCGGTCTTAGGCAATGGTTGCCCTAGTGTGTTATTGCAGTGCCCCTTGCAGCGAATAGGAGCGATTAGCTGATCAGACAGAGGTCAAACATTGCCTTGTAATTCATGATGTATTTTACCTCATTGAAAATAGAATGAAAATAGAGGACGCATATTACTATAATAAGGTAGTTAGAAGCAAGCGCAGGAGTTTACTGTATTAACTGTCTTTGGCGTATCAAGGATGAAAGATGTCATCAACAGTACCTTTTTTCTACATTTCAAATATCACGAAATTACAGAAAACATTTCACAAACTCTGGCACACCTGGCAGTTCTTTTTGAAGGATTTCTTCAAAAAAAAATGTGCAAGTCAAAAGTCACTGCCAAAACTGTGAGCTCTTTTCCTTGATTTTATTCAGTTAAAATGCTGGATGCAATCGCCCATTCCAAAGGAGAGATGTTTTTTTTCTGAGCGCCTTTGACAAGATGCTTTAAGGAGTGTATCAGAATCTTCGGTAGTATGCACCTTGCCAGGCAAGAAATTTCAGTTTCAGACTTTGTATTTTTCTTTGCCGATTTCGTTGATAATGCATATATGCTAAAAGATAAAAGCACTTGTTAAAGTCTGGGCAAAAATAATCAACCATGTAGCATTTTAAAAAATGTTGCGGTGAATATGAATATATATTTATTGTGACTTTAAAATCACCCACATTAGCTCATTGGCCACTCAATTAATTTTAATAAAGTGTGATATCAGAAAACCACAATCTACCCCACCCTACTACTGAATGGGCTGTAGCAGAAGCTAGAAGCAGAAAAAACTTTTTCACTAAGTGTAATAAACCATGACTAATACAATTGTCACACAAGAGTATGTTCCAAAGCGTTTTAACGAAACTTGTTCTGAAAGGAACATCTGGCAGGCCTGATGAAAATCCCCACATGGCATTTAGGTATGGTCCAATGCGTGCCTCACAAGGGCATCCTGGTTGTGGCCCGTTAAATTCCCACAGACAGCCTAAAAGGGGTGTAGCCAGAGAAGTATAACTAAGGACCCCTATATAGAAGACATGGTCTATGTTTGACAAATTAATAACTAGAGTCTTACTGGACAACATACAACCAAAATCAGAATGGTTCAGTACTGGGAGCCCATGGGTGATGGAATAGGTAAAGGACATGTGTGAGTGGACAATCGTGGAAGAGTATTCTGGCAACAGGTAAACAGTGGAGAAAAACTGAGTAAGAGGATTTGGTGGACTGCAGAGCTTTTGTGACGGCATTGCTCTAGCCACTATAAAATATGCCACCTCGATAAATCCCCCATCATCTTCAACCTCTACATGGAGGGCCCTGAGACAACTCGCCAATCACACAACTATATGTGAAAGTCTCTTCTGCTCCGGATATCCAAGGCTTCAAATAGTAACTGCAGCTCAGGCCTGGATGTCCAAAACCGGTCTGAAGCTTAACCCCACCAAAACAGAACGCCTGCTAGTTACCAAGAACAACAATCAACCACCAGTTCAAACGTTGCTCAATTACATGAACCAGAATAGGTAAGAACCCCCAACTTTTGCCAAGTCATTCGGATTTACCCTGGACACTGACATTAGTCTCAAGGAAGACATTGCCAAGAAAACCAAGAAGGCCTGCTGCCAGTTCTCTCAATTAAATACAGTGAAACCATTCCTCCAGAAAGGCATTTTAGAACTGTAGTTCAGCCCTCTTTTGCACCTTGATGGTGCAATGCCAAGCTCCATGGCCTCAATGAGTTCACAATGAGCCATTAAGGGCATCCAACACTTTGTAGTATACCATATCAAGGGCCTAAAGAAATATATCATCACCCCCTCCCTAATGGAACTTCACTGGCTCCTTCTGCCGCCTGCACCATCTTCAAAACCAAACCAACAGCATCCTCTACAAAGCTAGCAAGACTTGTGGCACTGGCTACCTGTCTAACAAACTCACCCGCTCAAGTGACTCATGGCACAACCACAGTCAGGATTCCATAAGACTGAAGATGGAATGCCAAAAACACGAAAAACAAAACAACAGGCCTTCTCAATCAATGCAACCAAGTTTTGGAACAACATTCCTTTATCCATCAGTACTGTCTCAAATCTGTTCCAGTTTATGAGAGCTGAAGACACATTTCTTTAAAGAACTTTACATCACTATCACTCTTAGCAACTAGCTACCCCCTGGCCCTGTACCCTGTACTCCACTGCCATTTGGATAGGTTCACACTATACAAATACCACATACAGGAGAATCAGCACATCAAAGTCCTGGGTCGGATGTAGTGGTACTTTGTTCACAGTATTCTCAGAAGTGTTGCACATTGCTCCTGCTGCACTGTTATATACAATAAATACATTTGTGAAAATATGTTCACTGTTACTAACTTTGTATAAATATGCTGTACCACTTGCAGTGTTTGGTGATCTACAAACGTATGACAGCTTAAAAATATCTAAAAGCCGATTATAATTTAACTGTTGATACTTCAAGCAAGTCCTGTGGCAGCGGTTCTCGGTGCACCCTTAAGATATGACATTCTTTTCAGTGAGGGCCCAATCCCAAGTTGTTGACATCACAACATTTTTGCCGCATCATGTTCGAAAAACACTGTATCCATTGTTCTTTTTCAGTAGGCATGGCCCCATTTTATTTCCTTCACAGTGTTTGCTCTTAGTTTCAGGCACAGCTAGGGTTTCCGCACTTACCATGCCTCAAAGGTAATATGAGAACAAACGCGATCCGGTTTTACTTTTAATGCATGTTAAACACAAACCAGAGAAGACGGTACTTACATTGAGGTCTCTGAAGTGCTCGTTGTAGTCCAATGCATAGCCAACCACAAACAAGTTTGGAATTTCGAATCCTGCATCTGAATAGAATAAAACCATTATTTGCCAAAATGAGGAACTGAAAATATAAACTACCTAATCTGGGGATTGTAAACAGTAAAATGCTAAACTATAAACTAAAACATCCACATGTATATTTCCTTTGCTACATGATTAAGAGCTTATAGGCACCATGCTGCTCGTTCATAGTACACAGCAAGCTACTGTACGAAGCCACATCACTTTTTGTTTATAACAAGTAGAGCCTCCCTGGAAGTTATTATTGACTCATTATTTCTAACATCTAAGAAATAAATAATCCCAAAATGTCTTCACTGTTTCATAGAACACGAAATAAAAGAAATACATAAGGACGGCCAGTCGGACAGGGTTGGCTCCACATTTTGGTATGTTTTGCAAAGTACACTCAGACAAGCTCTGGTCAGACTGTCCATGAAAGGACAGTAATAAAATAGGCTCACATGTTCGTATTATGTACTGGTCTGGAAAATAGAAAGATGCTAAACCCAGTCTATAATGCCTACCAAGAACCTCAAAGACTATGCAAGGAGCCCCTTGGTACCTTCTTCAGCAAAGCAGAGGTTTTCAGGTTAAAAGGGCAATTGATGATGATAGTGGAAGGGCCTTCCTCCTACATAGCTAGTATGCCTCTTGGTAGACAGGAAACATTTCTACAAAGCTTTCTCCAATTAGTTGTGTCTTTGAATTACTCTACTAACATTCAGACCTGATTCACAATGCATTTTCTGTGAATTTCGTCTTCCTCCTTCCCTTGAGATGACTTCTGAGAGCCTGCTATGTGGGAGTGGACCCACAACAGTTAAACAAGCGCTACTACATCAGACAGAGGCGCCGGGCGAACAGTTAACTCCCAGTGATCATACACCCCCCCACCCCCATATCACAGTTAGGAGTCAGTCTGGAGGTGCCATTTTGTTAGCTGATAGGTCAATGTAGTTCTTAGGAGCTACTATGTAGCTAGGAGAGCAATCATTGAAGACGGTGCTAATGGAATTCAGAAACTAAATCTGTCCGCCTGAGTTGTTTACTACAAAAACGCCGAGTTATGAGAGGAAGGAGAGATGACTGATTCAGTTCTCTCTCAATCAGGCTCCTAAACTGTTCAGCAGACAGACGAAACAGACTAAGAATCGGTACTACTCAACAGGATTATTTTAAACGCAGGTTAATGGTCACAGTCAAAGGCATCAAGCCAAGTGTGCCTCACTCAAGGCCAAACTGGCCGTACCGGGCATCGGGTGTTTCCCCGGGAGGCGGGGCCGCTTTTGTTACTGGGTGCCAGTTGTAGCAGTACAGTACTTTTAAAAGCACTACAGAGTTCCTTGTATATCCAATAGTTTTCAGGCAACAATGACAGTGCCAAGATAACTCTGTTGATTAATGTACCTGCTGGAGAGTGATCGAGTTTTGTTTAGTGGCAGTTTACACTCACCTAAGGTAGTGCAGAGGGTTTATATGCCTGCTGCTGAGAACGTGTACTATGCAGACTATAGAATGTATTTTATGTGCAGTGTTCAGTGGGATATGTGGGCTCATAAGCTGTGCGCATAAGCTCTGCTGTAGAGCCACGATGTTCTCAAATTCCAATGAAGCAAGTGTTCATGGTCCACTTGAAAGAAAGTTGTAAATGTCTACTTAAGCGTTAATGCTGTAAGTATAATCTAAGAGCCAATACCAGGACATGCAGGGGAACAGATTTGGAGACAGAATTATTTGAATACAGTCCTTCTTGGCCCAAAATGGAGAAGACGACTAAGGGAAACTACTGGAAAACAGTAGTGAATTCTTGAGCTAGCGTATTAAAAATTAAGTAAAATAAAAATGCTTGGACTCTGCCATTCACTGAAAAGCTGCTAGTAAATTTGATTTTTGAAGTTCATAAAAAAGAACTGATAGTTGAAATCCAGTGTGCTGATGGTGCAATTGGTGGGCACATGGGGCCACAAGCTCACTACCTTCCTCATACTGTTTCTATGTTGTTTTGTTTGCTGCAAAAAGTTATCTGTGCCTTCCTGTGATAAAATAAAGGCTTTGCTCTGGTGGAGGAGAGAATAATAGCTTAATGCACTATACACATGCTTTCACAATATCTATTCATAGCCAAAGGTGAACCAAGTCGCCCTAAGGCATCCTTATCTCACTTTCTGGTAGGATGGGCAAGTGCAAGGTATGTTCTTGCTGAAGCTGATAAGGTATGAAAGACCTGGCATACATCCAACAATGTCCTGAGAAATGGAATTGGGAAAAATCCCATTATTATGCTAGAGACCAGAACATAAAACTACATTAGCCCAAGAAGGCTAGATGCATGCAACAACAAGTTATGTGGTCCTCATTATAAGGTTTATTCCATGTGAACTGCTAAGTAAATAGGCGTTGAGAAAATCTCTGAAAAATGGGTCATTAATTCTTTTTAGAAGACTTAACAGCAACTAACCAACCATTCTTTTGTGTTGTACTGAATGGAGTTTCTTTTCTTGAACTCTAGGAGGTGTTCAATTTCTAAACATTTGCATGGACACCTCGATTCGTGTCTTGGCTTATTTGAGGTTTTATGTCATGTCAGGGTTCGCACAACAAAGAGACAATCCAGATGTCCATCATGCACCACTGAGGTACACTCTGGTATCAAGCAAACAACACATTTCCGTCCAGCTGATTTCCCTTTGCATTTAGGAGAGGGAGGGAGCGAGAGAGGGAGAGAGTGAGAGAGAGGAGGAGAGGCGGAGAGAGAGAGAGGGGGAGAGGCGGAGAGAGAGAGAGCGAGAATATACATATATATCTAAAAATGTATATTTATTTTAGTTATAGTTAGGACCACGTTTTGTAGGAAACCCATTTTTTGGTTTGCTTTTAACTAGGGAATCGTTTGAAGAATATACACAAAACGGTCTAAAAAAAATGTTCTTTAACCTCAGCTATTTCCTAGAAGGTTTAGGGGTGGTCTGTCAAGCAGGGGCGACAAAAAGGGGTTGTTCAAAAACACATTTTCCCATTCACTTTTTCATAGGAAAATTAGAGACAGCTACAGCCTAAATGACTGCCTGGAATTACACCAAATTTGGCAGAAAGCTAGATCTTGGTCCAGAAAGTGTAGTTTTGTAATTATAAACCCATTCAGTAGTTTTGTGAAATTAAGGCTAAAATACTTTGTATATTTCATTCCGCGGAGCCGGCTGATCTAGAGATAAGATCTGATGGGCTGACACAACATCAACAAAGATGCGATGGCAGCCATTTCAGGAGTCCATACTCAGTCCCTTGTCCAGACAATAAGGTTAAAAAAAAAAAACATTTAAGGGGGCAGGGTAGGGATACCCTGCCTTCCTATGCCTGGTTGAGGAGAGTCCCAG
This sequence comes from Pleurodeles waltl, assembly GCF_031143425.1. Lineage (NCBI taxonomy): Eukaryota > Metazoa > Chordata > Amphibia > Caudata > Salamandridae > Pleurodeles > Pleurodeles waltl. Next base: position 769,831,406 of record NC_090449.1, on the reverse strand, counting down.
AAATAAATTTAAAAAACATTTACAGTGTATTTGCAGTGGATCCGCAAATCTGCAGTAAAATAAAATAAATAATAATAAATAAATAAAAAGATGGGCTCATGTGCATCAAAAACACACCCGCCCCCCACTCCAGAGTTAGCAAGGACCTGTGGAGGGGGATATATAAATAGGGGAGGGGTGCACATAGCCCTGGCTCCCACCCCCCTGGGGGAGGCTCTGTTACGGTATCCTGATATGTAAAATGGGGAGGGGCATGCCTCCCTCCACCTCAAGTCTTCAACAGCCCCCTGGAATCCCAAGGTCGACATTCAAATGGAGGGAAGAGGAGCATGTCCCCCCTCCCACCCCACTGTATGGCACAAGGGACCTTATCCCACACAACCAGCTCTCTTGTGGTGTCCCAGGGATCCCAACCCCTGGGACACCATACATTCCCTGCCTGCAAGAGCTGAAAGCAGCTCCTGCTGGGTAAGAGCACAAACGTTTCTCCCTGCTCGCACCCTTGTGTGCAGGGAAAAATGCAGACCTTAATGAAAACTGCTCCTGCAGTGTAGGAGCAATGCCGACTCCCACCCCACCCGGGATAGGTGCAGACTGGGAAGCTGTTATGGTCCTTGGAGCTTGTGCCCTCGCCCATGCACTAACTACCTACCATAAAACATAGCCCATGATGGGTTCTATGATGTAATTGATGTCATAATGGCAACTTCTGAAATTACATCATTGATGACAATGCTGCATTTGGGAAGGGGGGGGTTTGCAAGTTACAGGGACTGATTTAGATATTGGCAGATGGGTTACTCCATCACAACGGTGACAAATATCCCGTCTGCCGAAATCTAAATCCCATAAGAAGAAAATGAAATTTAGATTTAGTATGTTTTATCTGATATTTTCATCCAACTATAATGTCCCTTTAGCACCTGTTTTTTTTAGCATACATATACACACACACACATTAACACGCGCACAGACACGACTCTGGAATTTGAATGCGAAAGAGAACCATTCAGCCCTTACTCTTAATGTAGCGTGCTCAACAACCGCACAGGAAAGACGCTGGATAGCAGCTGTCCATCACTGACATGCATAGATTCCTACACCTCACACACTGTACAGAGGAAGGGAGGTGTCGCCTTTGAAATGAGTAACATGAACCTGGCAAAAACTCTTTCATAATCGAGACAAAATTACAGAAACCAGCATGAGTGGGGGATCTGTCACACGAAATCGGGACATTATTAGGAGCGAACTGTCCAGTTCACATTTTCATAAGTGCTGAAGACAGGTGTGGAACCCAGGTTTTTCATTCCACTGTCAAAATCCCACCAACTAAACTACATAGCCTCTTTACCTCCCTTCTGTGCCTCTAGTTAACATCTAGAAACCAAATAGAGTTTGCGAGCACAATAGTGGTTGCCTTTTCTCAGAAATGTGCATTTACATCTGTAAATGGATTTACGTGCTAGTAAAATCAGACCCGTACTGTGTTACTTTCATTTAAATCCGCTCACGCTGGTGAGCTAACTGGGAATTCCAGCTCAAAAATGCCTGCTAAGTATGTTAAAGCAGAAAAACACACGAGTTTGTGAGTATCCACGAACATTTGGGAAACACCTCCTCAGCCTGGATACAGTCGGACGTTAGGCATGTCAGAGGCAGAACGTGTGGGGTGCATACAGGAAGGGGTTTCTCCGGTTAGTAAAATGTTCCCATAGAGGAACAAAAAACAAACTTACTAGGTAGATATGTGCATGTACAGTACAGTTGCGCATGTCTAAATGCACTTCTGTGTAAATGCTTACAGAAAAGAACTTTTTCGAGAATTCCATAACGTCAGAAATCAACCCAAATCATGAATGTAACGCAAATGGAGTAAATATTCGCCTTTTTTGTGAACTTAACCCCCACTGACTAGTTAAACAAGGACATAGTTACGCCAGCAAAAGAGATCTGGTAAATATAGGCTAAAATGCATGAGACGCACACGGGGGCCTGGGATGCAATAACATTTCAAGTTAAAGAGCGATATAATTTCAGATATGTTTCCGGTGCACTGTATATTCCCTGGTGTATGTGCCTCGGCTCGGTGTGGAGGTTTGGATGTTCAGAGGTCTGCCATGGAGAAAATGATAGGGATAACACACCTGAGTGGCTTTGAAAGAGATCAAAAGATCGAGATATTTGGGCTTAAGAGCCTACTCTCACCTGGGAATTAGAAGAGAAGCTAATTACTGGATTAAGGCTACAACTACAGTTTAGTGGTTTCCTCATAGCAAACATGTAATCCCCGCTTGTCACATCACATCGAAAGACCTTTCCGTTGACGCATGTCTCCAGCACACAGGTCAACACTCAGTAGCAGTATGTATACCAGTGTAACAAGAATATCAATAATCGTTTGCACATCCAAAAAATATCACTCACACATACTTTAACCATTCACCTCCTTCACGTCCCCATCCTGGAGCTTCACAAGCAACCAATATACTTATTTCTTTTTTATTTTCACTAAAATGTATTTTGTCATAATGAAACGTGTCCTTCAGCAAATCCTATTTCTTGAAATTATACTAATTTTAATGTACATGGTACAGTACACTATTTAATCAAAAATACATTTTAATTCTAGGCAAATGCATAAAGTTTTATTAAAATATTTTGTCTCTTTGCAAAGAAAATCTCACACAAAATAAACTTTGTTCAATTTCTCAAAGACATCACAGACAAATGCAATGCACGGCACTTGCCCTAAATGTTTATGAAGCTCCGGGTGGTGTCCATTGTGGAAAGGAAAGTAGACATTCGATCTGTCTTTTAATTGGCAAATCCTGTTCACAGTTACAAAAACTCTTGTTTAAACAATGGACTTGTACATTACGTTTGGAGAGGGTGGGGGAAATAGTTCATCTGGTTCTTTATTGTCATACCCTTAAGTAACATATGTATAAACGACTATAGCATCAGGCCATTGGTAGGCGATGTTATTACTGTTACCTAAAATGAATATACATGAAGAACAAAGACTAATGGATGAACAAAGTCAAACAGATCGCATTTGAGTAAGCATCTTCTGTCAGTGATCCAGTCAAACATAGAATTGTGGCGGTATATTCTGCAAACTAGCATCCTGGTCCACAGAAATGGCCAGAGACCAGGTCCCTCTCGTCCGAGGTATATCTGAAAGAAACAGACTTAAAAACAATTCTCATTCGAGAATCAAAGACATCTGTATTGATGGGCAGGTGTCTTAGATTCTCATTTGAGAATCTAAGACACCTGCCCATCAATGAATTCCAAATAGCAAGTCAAACAGAAGTAGAAATTCCATGGGTAGTGGACCATGGGTACTGGTCTTGGAGTTAAAAAACTGGACAAACAAGGAAAAGCATACATACAGTTGGTTAATGTCAATATCCAGATCCAGTTGAAAAAAAAGACCTCATGAGAACATTTGCAACTCTGGTACAAGTTCATATACATCGCACTTCAACGCCGATTATCCTCCTAACCAGATAATTCAAAATTTACTTATTTCATTATCCAGATGAGAAGGACCTCCTGATGGCTCGAAATCTGTATTGAAAAGTTCCTTCTCAACAAACAAGGAAAACATTTGCCTTGAGAAAATAGGTGAACATCTTATAAACTAACTTGAATATGCAGGTTTGAGGGCTCTTAGCTGCAGGAGCATCGATGACAAACTGCCGAATTTCACGTATCACGGGCAAAGCTTGCAATCAATTATTGATTAACCTTAGTGTTGCTAAACTTATATCCCTCATATTTTTTTTTTAAACAAACAGCAGACAGCAACCACCTTCCCCAAATCATGAAATTCAATGTATTCTTACCCAGACATCTGGAGGCACTAAAAGAATTTGTCAGCCTGTTGATTACAAACAAATAAAACGTTTACGTCGTTCATAGCCCAGATTGTGTCTAAACCACCTCCAGTACTTAGCTGACATCTTACTCAGCAATTCTACAAGAGCCGGACTTCAGTACTGGTAGATGGACTATTAAAGTACGCGTGTGACAAAGCATTGGAAATAAACAGAAGTAAGACAAAGTTATGACCATTACAAGGCATACCAAGTGCAGTACAATGTGATCACTAAACAAGCAGCCCCTTGACAATATGGATACATATAAATATCTTGGCGTCCTGATAGATGATGAAGGAACCTTTCTTCCCCAAAGGCAACAACAAATAATAATAGGTAATGCGCTTATTGCAACTCACTGCACTCTTTCCAGCAACCCAAAAGGCTTGAGTTTTTCAGCCAATGCTAACCGTCATGGCAGCAAAACTTCTCCCAACACTCAGTCTTTTTAGGTCGAAACTCAGCCTCCCTTGATAGTTTAGTTGTCTAGGCATCAAGACAAGTATGCAGACAGGTCTTTAAATTTCACAAAACGTCTAGAATGTAGCCTTACAAGCCAATCAATTGCCAGACATTGTGCCTTTATATGATGCTGTTACAGGTTGAAGCACTCCAGAGAAAATACTTTCAACAAAATACTTTGGTTAACAATAACCAACTCTTCTGTGCGGTCTTTCAAGTCTTTCCGCAAAAGTGCAATAGCAGCAATGTCAGTAAAAGCTCCATGGGACTAGTGGTTACTATAGGTGAATTTTAAAAGTATTCTAAATAAATAGATGAAGGAAAAAATCTTTGATTGATGACAAACTAGCTTTGATAAAAATATCACTTACATGGATGCTGGCCAATGGTTACAAGCAGCTTAAATTGGCTTCCTACCTTAGTTCTACATATTCAGCCTTTATGAAGTAGACATTTTCGACTCTTCAACACAATGCTTTTCCATCTTTGGCAGAGAAACCACCATGCAAAGTGAAAGAGGGCATCGCATGTCGTTTATGTGGTTCACCCAGAGAAGACCTACTCCATCTGGTTTGTGTCTGCCCAAACTGAAGGACAATTAGACAAACCTTACTGCTAAAAGCTTTCAATTCCAGAGGGATTCAAAACTGTAGTCAGGCCATTACTGCTTGCTTAAGTCCTGATGACTCTACATTGAACTGTAGATTCATTAAATTCCTCACCAAATTCCAACAAGTTCTAGTTGCTAGGTGCAGAACGGAGTGATGACGTTCTTGGCTCCTGTTGTTTTAGAACATATGTTTATTGGCATTTGAAGAAATACAGGTACACATCGATTTGTTTCTCGGATCAGTACACTGCAACGTAATCAAGTATTTATTGTCATAAAGTGACCCTTCTGTAGCCACATGTTTACATCAGGTTATGTGGGAGCTCTCCAGGTAGTTTACCGCATTTGCCACTCATAGGATAAAGGGAAGTGGTCATCTCTATAGGAGAGTCATATGCTACGGTAGCCATAAGAATAAAACATTCCATAACATTTACAATTTAAACTGTGCTCCCTTACGTCCAAGTCTCATGATGGAGTGTGCGAGTGACTACTAGTGAGGGAAGAAGGAGGAAAATAGAGAAATGATAATCACACCATCAAGTGGGGGGAGATCAGGTGGAGGGGGGAAGGGAATCATCAGTTGCATAGCTCTAGCGAGTGATCCAAGCAGCAACCCATATAGCTCTCCATTCATTCCTCAACATCTACAACACCAATGTCGTTGTGCACCCATCTTCTAATGTCAGATTCTTAGTCACGGTCAAGACTCTTCAAACAACCCCTCTTCACTATCTTCCACTGGCTCGTCAGCCAACCCAGGGAATCCCCATTCATGAACCACCTCTGTCTAAAGGGGCGCAATAGGTCAGATATATACCCCCCATGCCTCCTCTCTTTGCAGTGCTCTTTCCTCTGCTCAAGCCCATTGTATGACCTTGTTTATCCAAGTTTCCAGGCAAGGTCCACTGGCCGACTTCCAAGCCATGGCCACTCGCCACTTGGCCAAGGCCATAGCCAAATTAGGAATCTGTTCCCTACCTTCTTAGGGGTCGGCCTGGGAAAAAGTCCCTGGAGACAGTCCACAGGCATGTTGGTAAGTGGTCTACTCAGGGTTCTACTGCGTCTTGTCACAACCCTGTCCCAGAACCCTGTGAGTCCAGGACACCCCCATGTCATGTGGTCAAAATCTGAGTCTAGTGCTGACCAGCGAGGACATCTCCTGGGATCCCCACCGTATATAGGCCCTCATTAGGACCCTGGTGGTCCATGGTTTGCCAGGGCCGCAGTGGCAGTCTCACTGCCACGGGACTGGCGGTGCAGACTGCCATATTACGACTGCAGCAGTTTGGCCACTGCCAAACAGCCATCTCCCCTCTGATCCATCCGCTTTACCACGGCCCGCCAGGCTGGAAGTTTCCACCTGCAGCCCAGCGGGAGTCAGGTAACCACCAGGGTTATTCTGGCTAGGGACACTGCCAGCATTTTTCTGGCGGTCTCACCACCTCAAAATTCTGGCAGAAAGGTATCCCGACGACAGGAACTTGCGTTCCTGTTGCCAGGATACCCCCCAAACACCTCCACGCACACGCACCCACACAATCACACACAGACACACTCCCACTCACACACGCACTCACAACATTCACCCCCATGGACACGCATAGATACCCATACACATCACACATGCACTCTCCATCCCTCTTCCCTTCAACTACATACATACACAACCCCCACCCCCTCACTCATCTTCACACAACCACACCCCCCACCCCAATCGTACCTCACCGCACGCACACAACATATACACATACAAACGTACACACACCTGCACGCACTCACACCCCCCACACATTTACCCATGCACACACCCCCTCCCGCCCACATGCATACACATTTACAGACATACACGCACAATCACTCTCCCTCCCCCACATTCATCACATGCATAAACATACTCACACACACACACCCATTCACACACCTCCACACCCTCCCCTTGCAGACAACACTTACCTCTTCCAACAAGGTGCTCCTCCGTGAGGGAACGGGACCAGGCGCTCCCACCGCCGGCACTGCCACACTGGAAAAAGACTGCCACACAGAATTACTGGTTGTAGCCATAATATGGCGGACAGAAGACCACCAGCACGTGGTCTTCTGGCAGCCAGAGGGGGGCGGGGGGAGGGGATCTTGGGAAAATACCGCCACAGTCATAATGAGGGCCATAGTCCTGATCCTATGCGGGGTAAGTTAAGTCCTAGGGGTGTAATTATATTGTAGATATTTAAGGCGCGAGTTGCAAGAGACTTTCTGCGGGTAAGCAAAACCTCTTTTCCATTCAGCATCCGTCATGTCTCTACCTAGTGCAGCCGTTCAGCAATCTCCGAGTGTTTCTAGACTGGGCCACTGAGTCCAGCTGCCCTGCAGTAAAAAAAAAAAAAAAAGTCTGGGGTTTTCCGTGGGGAAGGCCCACCGGTGTTAACTCGGGGCATAGGTGTACGCCGCAGCCCCAGTCTCCAGCAAGTCAAGGCAGAGGTCAACAGGATGCCCAGACCGGGAGTTCTCACCACTGGACTTAACAGTTTTGCTTCAAACAGACCTTGATTAAGGTCTGCACCCATCTGACCAATCTCTGAAAGGCCCGTTCCATTGAGCCACCTCGCGATCTACTGGATATGGGCCCCTAGGAGTGCAATTCAAAATCTGGTACTCCTAACCCTCCCTCCAAGGGGGGTCAGCGGAAGCTAGTCAAGGAAACTCCCGAACATCTCCCGTCCCAGATAAGTTCCCAGAGGAGGGCATCAAGTCCTCTAAACCAGTTCACTGGGACTCTCACCGGGAGGTTTACAAAGAAATAAAGTGTCGCAGGAGTATGACCAGTTTGTAGAGTTATATACGGGCCATGGTGGGCAACCTGAGAGAGCGCCAGAAAGAGACGCAGGACATCAGGGACCGGACAGCCCTCCCCAAGTTCCCTTCTGGAGGTCAGCTAAGTTATGAAATACTTGGATGCCCAGGTATTTAAATGTGTGTGGGGCCCAGAGTATACCAGACAAACAAAAAGTCTGGCAGCAAGTCCTTGCAATCACCGGGCACACACAAGTTTGCCTCTGTTCATCCAAAGACCAGAATACAGACCAAATTCTTCAAGAAGCTGTCGCGCCCGTGGGATATCAGTCTCATCTCGGAGGTAAACAAGCAGGTCATACTCGTATAATGAAATGATGTGTAGTACCTTCCGATGGAATGCCCCAGTCCAGCCCCTCCATGCCGAACTTCTCTGCTGGTGGCTCGATGGCCATGTCAAATAAGAGGGATGACAGGGGACAACCCTGTCTGGTGCCCCTAAAGATTTCATAGGTTACAGAGATTGTCCACCCTGTTCTAACCTTTGCCACAGGGCGACAGTAGAGCAATCTGAACCATCTAACTCAGGTGGCACCTAGTCCCATTCGAAGCATAACTGCTTCCAAGAAGTCCCACTGCACCATGACGAAAGCCTTCTCCTGGTTGACCGACATGATCACAGAGGTGGGGTCAGGTGGCTGAGCGTGGGAATAAAGGATCGAGTAAAGCCAACGGAGGTTGTGGGAGATATTGTGTGTGGGTATAAACCCGTTCTGATCACTGTGAATTAAACTCTCCATGTGGGGCAGCAGACGACATGCCAATACTTTACGGAGTATCTTGAAGTCACAATTCAGCATGGAAAGGGACCGAAAGTCTGATGCCATTACATTTTTAGAGGCATATTTGGGCAGGGGGATTACCAACACCTCCCTTGTCGTCCCCAGGAGTATTCCTGTCTCATAGGCTTCTGCATAGATTTCCACCAGTTTCAGCACCAGTATCCCTGCAAACTACTCATAGAACTCAGAGGGGAGGATATCCGTGTCTGGTGTGTTACCTGCCATGTCTTTAATAGGATATTTAACCTCTGCCTGGGTCACAGGACTCCCCAGCGATACTCGTTCCTCCATTGGGAGGGATCTCAGAGCCGGACTCTATAATAAAGGACCTAATGTCGCCAGGCGGTCCACCACCAGTAGGCAAGCAAAGGGACACATAAAAGGACCTCATTAAGGCACTGAGGGGAGAAGACGACTGCCCCGTCTGCTGCAAGCAGGTGAGTAATAGGGGTGCCTCTGCTCTCCGGAAGGACCAAACAGGCCAGAAGCCCCGATTCCCCTCTTCCTGCTGAGCTCTATTCAAATCATTTTTATAGGATGTGGATTGGAGCCACCATGTTGGTATGAGGGGTCGTCATCAATGGGGTGCCACATCAGCAGAAGAGAACTATGGTCCGATAAGCTATGTCCCAGGTATTCAGTGTGTGTTATGTAATTACTAAGTGACTTGGTGCACACAAAACGATGAATCCTAGTATGTATTCGATGCAGGCCTGAATATCTGTTCGGTGCGCCAAGGGTGTTCCATGTCTCAATGGGCAGTCAAGGCAGTCAGGCCAGCAGTTGCTCTCTAAGCCGCTGCTCCTGGGAACAGGGAAGTAGAGCAGTCTGTGGTAGTGTCAAGAATACAATTAAAGCCACTGCAGATAAGGTATGGCTCCCCTGTCAAGTGAGACAGTCCCTCTGATAAAGTGTGAAAGAACGAGACGTGATCTTTGTTTGACACGTAAACACTATCCAGGACCACGGGTTGGCCACAAAGACACCACTCTACAAGGACATAGCGGCCCTCCTTATCGATATCAATTGTGATAGTTCAAAAGGGGCCCCCGCTCTCACCCATATCAGGGCCCCCTGTCCAAATGCTAAATATGTGGTTCCATGGAGCTGCCCCCGCCATCTACGTCTAAGGTGGTCAGCTTCTGTTTGTGTGAGGTGCGTCTCCTGGAGCAGGGCTATATGTACCCCACCTCTTTTGAGATCTGTCAAGATCTTGTACTGATTGGTCACTGTGCCTGGCCACCAATGTTCCACGGCATTAATTTATAGTCATGTAGTGTGTTAGCCATACAATCTGTTATTCCAAGTAGTCTTTATTTCGGCTAAAAGCCATAAAAGTATCCAATAAGACAATATACCATATTCACACAGTAAAATGGAGAAAAAGGACAAAAAAAAATGCCATATAATACAGTGAGAGTCCCTACCACTTTCTTCTAAAATAAATTGTATGAGAACGCAAGTATAAAAACAGTGTGAAACAGTCAGTAAATTTTATAAAATTAGAAACCATTCTGCCTTAGTTCCACTTAATTATCTGCTTTGGCCAAGTGTCTTTTTAGGCTTTAGCAATCAGTCAGCAAGGTTTTCTCTAGTTCTTATAGCCCATGCCCTTTGGAGATATCTTGCGACTGCAAAGACTATCTTGTCACTTGTATCACTTGCCAGTATTCGTAGGGATGTATTGTATTTCCTTATCCCCAGTGATCTACATAAAGGAATGATCCACTTCTTACTAGGGACCAAATATCTAGGGCAGAAGAATACAAAGTGTGCAAGTGTCTCTGGTTGCTCGAGGCAGAAATGGCAGGAGCTCAAGTTAATATCCTCCTTACTCCACCTTGCGGTGAATGTCTTTAGCGGCAAAATCCCTAGTCTAAATTTAATAAAAAGGCTTTTAATGTAAGGAGGGTTTATATTGTCCATGTAGGCTTCAAACTTAGGGCTGCATTTATGGTCTAAAAACTGTAATGTCCTGCTACCTTGGTCCTTTTTGGACCAAGTCTGCACCAGAACCATCTCCCAGTAACACCGCCTTATGCGTATTTTTGCTTCCTTAGTTAGATTACAAGGGTCTCTCCATACCTCCTCCATTTTATTGAATTGGCTCATATCTCTGATGTATTTGAACCAGGGAATTTTCAATGCGCCACCAATCTGTTATTCAATAAACCAGCAAAAGGAATACCTTCCATCCGTTTCCCCCACCCCGCAATCACCCCACATCATATCTGCATTCCAGAGACCAAGACGAACAAAAGGAAAAGGCAAACTTCCCAACTCCCCATCCCCACAGCAGACCAGCAATGGCCAGCCACCCAAACCACACAGCATTCTCGCCGCTGGGCTCTCAATCAGTTCGGACACTTGCAGCTGCATCGGCCCAGGGGTTCAACACAGTTCTCATCTGTTGGGCTTTCTGCGTTTAACTAAAAGAGATGCCACTGTTCAAATAATGTCCTTTACAGTTTGTAAGGGTCACCACCGGGAGTCCATCTCCCTCAGTGTGTAGTATGTCCGAGTCAGAGGCTTCTTCCTGGTTGTCGGAGTTGCTGTTATTTTCTCTATTGGAGGTTCCAGTTTCCATCAGCGATGCTGCGGCCTGCAGCGCTCCCACTCTACCCATTTCAGATGGAACTTATCATGGTCTTAGGTGGGCAGTTAGATGGGGCCTTCTCTGTCTCAGCATTGTGCTGGTCTGTCCCAGACCTGTACGTCTCCAGCCAGGTCCAAGCTTCATCTGGACTCTGGTAGGAATGGGAACGGCTTTCTACAGGTATCTGCAGTCTAGCCGGAAACCTGAGGAAATACTGGAACCCTTCTTCCGGAAGCGCTTGCTTCACTTCCAAGATGGAAGCACGTTTGGTCTGTACCTCTGCTATGAAGTCCGGAAACCGTGTGACCTGGCCGTTACCAACTCTGAAGGGTCCCAGTTCATGTGCATGGTGTAATAGCACATCTCTGTCATTGTAGTGTAGCAACTTAGTGACTGTACGTCTAGGTGGGCGGTCCGGGGCCGGCAGTCGGGCAGGTAGTTGGTGCGCCTGTTCCCAGGTAAAGAAGAGTGCAAGCTTACCAGGGCCATCACTGTCTTCAGTCAGGGTTCCAAGTAGGCCACCATGTCCTGCCCCTCAGTACCTTCAGGGATGCCAATGATTCGAACGTTGTTGCGCCTACTGCACCCCTCCGCATCTTCTGCTCTACATTCCAGTCAGTGCACTCGTTCCGTTAGGTGTGCAAAGTGAGTTTTCATGACTTGGCGCGAGGAGTGCAAGTCCACCAGGGAATTCTCTGCATCTTTCACCCTGGTAGACAACTTTTGGTGCTCTGCAAGGAGCAGGCCTAGTTTGATTGACACCTTGCCTATTTCATGCTGGAGAGTAGACTTCAAATCTTCAATTACCCCTAAGATCTTGTCCAGAGTGCCTTGCAAGTCGGTTGGGTCGGGGTTCAGTGACGCCTCTTAGTCAGGCATGTCGTGCCGCGGTTCTGGAGTCAGCAGATGTGGTCCTTGCATTTTGGCCTTTGTTTTACCAATGGTAGGCATCAGCATCCCGGCCCTACACAGTAACTTGCTCTGCGAGGTACACCCACATTGCGCAACCCAATGCTATCAAAGCCTTCAAGTACTGTCATCAAACAGGGGTCCATGATCACTCAGACTCTTAAGTTTGTAGCTCTCCACTGGGCACCCAACCTACACTGTTCACATCTATAAGGGAAGCTTCTTGTTGGCTTTCCCCAGAAAAGAAGCAGGCCAGGTCGCAGGGATTTCCAGATTATCTGCACATTATTCAATACAACAGGGACCAGGTGTTAAGGACCTGCCAGTTTTACGGGCTGCGTCACCTAGGAGCACCTCTTACCTCCTTTAGTCTAGTACAGAACTCTCCACTTCACTGGGGGTGGCCTCTTGCCACCAATGTTAGCTGCCCCAGTGTGTTCGGGCCGTCCTCCCTGGAGGTACCCTCAAAGAGGTCTCTGCGGCTGGCATGCTCTATGTTCAGGCTCCCTTCACTACCCTAGTGGGACCTGTCTGAATCGCTATTGGTGCTATTACACAGAGCTAGCTCCTTCTTATGGACTGTGGCTCTCTAGGGTCTTCTGGGATGGGAGGCAGTGGAGGGGGAGCCCCCACAATGCAGCCTATCAGTAGTGAATGGTCACAGCTCCCTTGAGTATACCCTCTAATCCAGTCATCACACAGGGTCACCCCTCCTCTCACCTGCAGTAGTCTCAGCTGAAGCAAACAGAAGGATTTAGTTCAAGAGTCCAACATAATGGGCCGGTTTCCAGGCTCTACACATCACTTTTGCCTGGAGGCTGCATTCCCAATCACCAATCCGGACTGCTGCCAGGACCCGGGGGATCCAATGTAGGCGCGTGAACAGTGCAGGCACACACTCGCACTAGCGGTGTCAATAGCAGAAAGTCAACGGGTGAGGGAAGGCAGGTGGGCGCTCACTGCGCCGCGGGGCCTCGGCTAGTCAGCCAACAGCGCTCCAGCAGTGGCACTCACCCTCATTGCCCTCTGCTCCGCTCAATCCACCGGTCACTCGGGGTCTCTCCTTTAATCCAGTCTGTAGTGCGCCACCCAGAGCCAGGGCGCTCAGCCCAGTCCGCGTCTGCACTACGACTAGAGCACCAATGCCAGGGGCGTTCGATGGACTGCTCCCCGCTTCTGGGCCACCTCGGCACCAGGTAGGCCCAATCTTCACACCTGCCAGTGGGTTCGCAGCCGAAGAGCTATCCCAGAGGTGGGAGTTTGGGGAAGTGTTCGGAACCTGTAGGCTGTTGCGGCAGTCCCCCTGTCCAGTCAACGACCTGTGCTTGCAGTGCTGAGGTCTCTTTGCCGTTCTCCTACCTGAAGGCTTTCCAATTCAAATCCTGTACAAAATAGTCAGCACTTGACCCAATACCAAAAAGATGCTCCCTGGGCAGGCTGACATTGATGGAAGTGCTTCAAGCAGCTTTCGCCATCATAGAGAACATACCATCAGATTTCCAAACTGGGATCAGCCACAGTGAAGACTCCAAAGCTTCACTGACTGTGACAAGGAAGGATAATAAATAACTATTGACAACAAGCATTGGCACAGCCAATAGGTCTTGCCCCTACGAGATCTATTGGATTTGTCAATGTTTTTTAGCCATGTTGCAAATGACTGAAGGTAAGATATAAACCTTTATGACACAGCCAACGATGACTGCGTTATAGCATTTCTTTTTTTACTTGCAGCTATGCTGCACTGAAGGCAGCGGTGCTGTATAATCTATACTATAATGTCCCTGTGGGTCACAGTCTGGGGGCCTCAAGGACACTCCTCACCTTTACATGTGGTGCCCTGTTCAAAATGGTCATGCATTTATTTACAAGTTAATCGATGTGAAAGCAAGCAAGTAACTAGGGTGTCCCGCACAGTTAACTTTTGGGCCACCCTCATTTTTAGAGACATTCTGCAACAAACTTGTAAAATATGAAAGTCTGTTCAGAAATTCCAAAAATGTATTTTATTCACTCGCAGAATTGTTTTATCTTAGTAGTAGTATTACATCAGACTAATTCAGTGTAAGTATTTTTTTTTTGTAAGGAAATGTTTTCAAACATTAATTTTCAAAGGGTCATGCTTCCATCCACCCTGACAATGCCAACAGTGAACTAAGAGGCAAGTCAGTTATGGTCACCCTTATGATGGCTTGGGTTACTATTCTGCATGGACAACATTTTCGAAAAATCAAATGTTGGAGAGGTTTTCATACAGCGCACATCCTGAAGGTATTTATTTCAAGATCGCATTTAATAATAAAGAACAAGCATTGGCAAAGCCAATAGGTTTCACCTATGCAAAATCTATCGTCTTTGTACATGTTGCAGATGACTATAATAAAGATGTGAAGTAGCAGAAAGAGCTGCCGACTTGGGGAAGCATACCACACCAAAGACGATGGTCCAAAAACAAGAGGACTTCCTGTATAGAATGCCAGTTCATATCGCATGTGTGGGAGCTTAAACCGGAGGACATGGACCCTAGTCCTCCATTTGAAATTTAGGTTGCTGGATTACAGTAAGGTCCCACCTTAATGATAAATCTTTTCAAGCATCCAATTGCAATTTATGATACTGTTCATGAAAGAGGGCTGCGAGAAGGGATATTTGGGTTCCCCATTCAAGATTTATTGTTGAATGCTAAACAGTTCCAAGTGAAAATTCACAAAACTGGATCACAGAATAAAGCAGAGGCTCAGCCAACACGTGTTTCGCCCCACATGGCGTGTAGGCCAGGGCTTTCTCAAGGCACGTTATTTCAAGTAGATTACTTCAGGCAAATTGCCGTAATTTAGGCAGAAAATCTTAAGAGCAAAGTTCAGTAAGGTTTAATTTCGTTCGCGTCCGTCGCCTCTTTATCAGGACTTGGGGAAGCAGGTTCGAGTCTCAACATCCTGTGATCATGGCCAAATCATGTAAACTCCCCAGTGCCATAAAAAAGTGTCTTTGTGCACTATAACTAGTGCTCTTATAAAGCGCTGAAATACTTTATAGAACTTTTAAGTGCTTTTTATAAAAGCTGTCTGCACTGTGAAAAAAGATGATCTGTACACTTTTGGGGGTGCCAGTGTTCTAGGTGAGGAGAAGAGGAAGCCTGCGAGGGAGGAAGCCCATGAGAGGTGACAGGCAGGGTCCGAAACCACAGCAGCAGCCATTGAGGAGACTGTGCTGACACTCTGCTATAGGGAGCAATGTGTATGGCAGACGGCAGATAGGAAGGGGGGAGATATCGGCCATAGCTGGTACCGAGTTGGGGGTAGTAGTAAAATTTAGCAATAGTCAGTATTCAGTGAGTTTCCTAGACCTTTTGGGCCCTGTACCACTGCACCTGCTACACCATTCAATCATGGCCCTAGTGCCTGCAAGGTAACTGCACTTGTGACTGCTTGTGTAGTAGTGAAATATAGGAATAATTGGTGTTCAGTGGGTTTCCTACGGCTTTCGGCCCCTGTGCCATTGCACCATTTGAATCATGGCTCTAGTGCCTGCAAGGTAGCTGCACTTGTAACGGTTTGTTTATTAGTAAAATATAGCAATAATCAGTGTTTGCGGGTTCCTGAGAACTTTTGGTCCATGTGCCATTGCAACATTTGAATCATGGCTCTAGGGCCTGCAATGTAGCTGCACTTGTGACAGCTTGTTTAGTAGTAAAACACAGCAATAATCGGTGCTCGGTGGGATTCCTAGAGCGTTTGGCCCCTGTGCGCTGCACCATTTGAATCATGGCCATAGTGCATGCAAGATGATTGCCCTCGTGACTGCTTGTTTGGTAGAAAAATATAGCAATTCTCAGTGTTCGGTGGGTTTCCCAGAGCTTTTGGCCCCCATGCCACTGCATCATTTGAATCATGGCTCTAGTGCCTGTAAGGAATCTGCACTTGTGACTGCTTGTTTAGTAGTAAAATACAGCAATAATCGGTGTTTGGTAGATTTCCTCAAGACTTTGGCCCCTGTGTCACTGCACTATTTGAATCATGGCCCTAGTGCCTGCAAAGTAACTGCACTTGTCACTGCTTGTTTACTAGTGAAATATAGCAATAATCGATGTTCGGTGGGTTGACTACAGCGTTTGGCCCCTGTGCCACCGCACTATTCGAATCATGGCCCTAGTGCCTGCAAAGTAACTGCACTTGTGACTGCTTGTTTACTAGTAAAATATAGCAATAATCAGTGTTCAGTGGGATTCCTAGAACTTTTGACTCCTGTGCCACTGCGCCTGCTGCACCATTTGAATCATGGCTCTAGTGACTTCCTGGTAACTGCACTTGTGACTAATTGTTTAGTAGTAAAATATAGCACTAATCGGTGTTCAGTAGGTTTTCTAAAGCTTTTGGCCTATGTGCCACTGCAATTACTGCACCATTCTAATCATGGCCCTAGCACCTGCAAGATAACTGCATTTGTGACTACTTGTTTAGTAGGAAAATACAGCAGCAATCAGTGTTCAGTGCGTTCCCCAGACCTTTTGGCCCCTGTGCCACTGCACCTGCTGACTATTCAAATCATGGCCCTAGTACCCGCAAGGACAAATGAGGAAATAGTTTATATACCATAATATATGTTTTCAGAAAAACGCACAGTTGCAGACGGAATACATAATTATTGTGTACCTAAACATAAACACAAAAGATTTCATAAACAGTGCCTTTAAACTTATAGAACTCCCGAACACGAGTTGCCACAGATGACATAAATAAAGCATATGCTTTACACATCAAAATGAAAATCAAGCATTGTTAAACTGTGTTAAAATATGGATGGCTCTTTCCTGTGAAAAGATCTTATCCTGTGCTTGACAGTGAATGGGCAATGAACAGTGTAAATTGCCCAGGATTACCATATGTTAGTCTGAAGCGGAGACCGAAATGTGGGTTTTGTACTTTCTTCCTAAAAAGGTAGTTCCACAAATTCAACGGACTCACAAAAGAAGAGGAATTTTGCAAAAAACATGTTAAATATGAAAAAGTTCCTACAAAAAGTATTTCATTCACATGTAGAACAGTTTCATCTTAGTAGTGCTACTACATCAAACTAAATCAGTGCCGTCTGCAAGCGCCCCCTGAACTTTGCCTGCGGCCCCCGTTGAAAACAGGAAAGTATATATATATGGAAAATGTCACTTACCCAGTGTACATCTGTTCGTGGCATTAGTCGCTGCAGATTCACATGCTGTGCACATCCCGCCATCTGGTGTTGGGCTCGGAGTGTTACAAGTTGTTTTTCTTCTAAGAAGTCTTTTCGAGTCACAAGACCGAGGGACTCCTCCCATTTCGACTCCATTGCGCATGGGCGTCGACTCCATCTTAGATTGTTTTCCCCGCAGAGGGTGAGGTAGGAGTTGTGTATGCTAGTAATAGTGCCCATGCAATGGAGTGAATGCGTATGTACATAATGAAGTTTTAAGTAATATATTTACAAATGTACAAATGTTTAAGATCTACTTCTAAACGGCTACAGGCTCCCGGGGAGGCGGGTGGGCGCATGTGAATGTGCAGCGACTAATGCCACGAACAGATGTACACTGGGTAAGTGACATTTTCCGTTCAATGGCATGTGTAGCTGCAGATACACATGCTGTGCATAGACTAATAAGCAGTTATCTCCCCAAAAAGCGGTGGTTCAGCCTGTAGGAGTTGAAGTAGTTTGAAATAATGTTCTTAGTACAGCTTAACCTACTGTTGCCTGTTGTGCAGTTAACACATCTACACAGTAGTGCTTGGTAAATGTATGAGGCGTAGACCATGTTGCTGCCTTACATATTTCGTTCATTGGAATATTTCCCAGAAAGGCCATGGTAGCACCTTTCTTTCTGGTTGAGTGTGCCTTTGGTGTAATAGGCAGTTCTCTTTTAGCTTTAAGATAGCAGGTTTGAATGCACTTAACTATCCATCTAGCAATGCCTTGTTTTGAAATAGTATTTCCTGTAAGAGGTTTTTGAAAGGCGATAAATAGTTGTTTTGTCTTTCGAATTAGTTTTGTTCTGTCAATGTAGTACATTAGTGCTCTTTTGATGTCTAATGTATGTAGTGCTCTTTCAGCTACAGAATCTGGCTGTGGGAAGAACACTGGTAATTCTACCGTTTGATTCAAGTGGAACGGTGAGATTACTTTTGGTAAAAATTTAGGATTGGTCCGTAGAACAACTTTATTTTTGTGTATTTGAATAAATGGTTCTTGAATGGTAAATGCTTGAATCTCACTCACTCTTCTTAGAGATGTGATGGCAATTAAAAATGCAACTTTCCACGTTAAGTATTGCATTTCACAAGAGTGCATGGGCTCAAAAGGTGGACCCATGAGTCGTGTTAAGACAATGTTAAGGTTCCATGAAGGAACTGGTGGTGTTCTTGGTGGTATAATTCTCTTTAGGCCTTCCATAAATGCTTTTATGACTGGTATCCTAAATAATGAAGTTGAGTGCGTAATTTGCAGGTAAGCTGAAATTGCCGTAAGATGTATTTTAATGGGAGAGAAAGCTAGTTTAGATTTCTGCAAATGTAGTAAGTATCCTACTATCTCTTTTGCAGATGCGTGGAAAGGTTGAATTTGATTATTATGGCAGTAATAAACAAATCTTTTCCACTTATTTGCATAACAGTGTCTAGTGGTAGGTTTTCTAGCCTGTTTTATGACCTCCATACATTCCTGTGTGAGGTCTAAGTGCCCGAATTCTAGGATTTCAGGAGCCAAATTGCTAGATTCAGCGATGCTGGATTTGGATGTCTGATCTGTTGTTTGTGTTGTGTTAACAGATCTGGTCTGTTTGGCAGTTTGATATGAGGTACTACTGAAAGGTCTAGTAGTGTTGTGTACCAAGGTTGCCTTGCCCATGTTGGTGCTATTAGTATGAGTTTGAGTTTGTTTTGACTCAACTTGTTTACTAGATATGGAAGAAGTGGGAGAGGGGGAAAAGCGTATGCAAATATCCCTGACCAGTTCATCCATAGTGCATTGCTCTGAGACTGATGTTGTGGGTACCTGGATGCGAAGTTTTGGCATTTTGAGTTTTCTTTTGTTGCAAATAGATCTATTTGTGGCGTTCCCCACATTTTGAAGTAAGTGTTCAGTATTTGGGGGTGAATTTCCCATTCGTGGATCTGTTGGTGATCCCGAGAGAGATTGTCTGCTAACTGATTCTGAATCCCTGGAATAAATTGTGCTATTAGGCGAATGTGGTTGCGAATCGCCCAATGCCATATTTTTTGTGTTAGGAGACACAACTGTGTCGAGTGTGTTCCTCCTTGTTTGTTTAGGTAATACATTGTTGTCATGTTGTCTGTTTTGACAAGAGTGTATTTGTGGGTTAATATGGGTTGAAATGCTTTCAGAGCTAGAAACACCGCTAACAGTTCTAAGTGGTTTATATGAAACTGTTTTTGCTGAATGTTCCATTGTCCTTGGATGCTGTGCTGATTGAGGTGTGCTCCCCACCCTGTCAAAGATGCATCTGTTATTACGCATTGTGGCACTGGGTCTTGAAAAGGCCGCCCTTGGTTTAAATTTATACTGTTCCACCATTGAAGCGAGATGTATGTTTGGCGGTCTATCAACACCAGATCTAGAAGTTGACCCTGTGCTTGTGACCACTGTGATGCTAGGCACTGTTGTAAGGGCCGCATGTGCAACCTTGCGTTTGGGACAATGGCTATGCATGAGGACATCATGCCTAGGAGTTTCATTACTAATTTGACCTGTATCGTCTGGTTTGGATACATGGCTTGTATTACATTTTGGAATGTTTGGACTCTTTGTGGACTTGGAGTGGCAATCCCTTTTACTGTGTTGATTGTTGCTCCTAGGTATTGCTGTGTTTGACACGGCAGAAGGTGTGACTTTGAGTAATTGATTGAGAAACCTAGTTTGTGTAGGGTTTCTATGACGTAATTTGTGTGTCGTGAACACTGTTTTTGCGTGTTGGTTTTGATTAACCAATCGTCTAGGTACGGGAACACATGTATCTGCTGCCTTCTGATATGTGCAGCTACTACTGCTAGACATTTTGTAAAAACTCTTGGCGCAGTTGTTATTCCGAATGGCAACACTTTGAATTGGTAATGTATCCCTTGGAATACAAACCTTAGGTACCTTCTGTGTGAAGGATGTATTGGTATATGGAAATATGCATCCTTTAGATCCAGTGTTGTCATGTAGTCTTGTTGTTTGAGCAGTGGGATTACTTCTTGTAATGTAACCATGTGAAAGTGGTCTGATTTGATGTATGTATTTAATATTCTGAGATCTAGTATAGGTCTTAGAGTTTTGTCTTTTTGGGGTATTAGAAAGTACATTGAGTAAACTCCTGTGTTTAGTTCTTGTTTTGGTACTAATTCTATTGCCTCTTTTTGGAGCAATGCTTGAACTTCTAATCCTAGAAGATTTATATGTTGTTTCGACATACTGTGTGTTTTCGGTGGGACTGTTGGAGGGAATTCTCGAAATTCTATGCAATAACCATACTGGATAATTGCTAGTACCCAAGTATCTGTTGTTATCTCCTCCCAATGTTTGTAAAATTGGCTTAATCTTCCCCCACAGGTGTTATGTGATGGGGATGGGTGACTTGTGAGTCACTGCTTATTTTGAGGACTTTTGGGGCTTTGGAATTGTCCTCTACCTCTTTGGAATTGTCCCCCTCTATATTGCCCCCGAAAACCTCCCCGCTGATATTGGCTTTGGTAAGTGGGCCTTGTTTGTGATGTTGTGGTTTCTGTAGGTTGTCCTCGAAACCCTCCCCTAAAAGGTGTTTTGCGAAAGGTGCCTCTGCTCTGCGGGGAGTAGAGTGCTCCCATGACTTTTGCCGTATCAGTGTCCTTCTTGAGTTTCTCAATAGCAGTGTCGACTTTCGGCCCAAACAACTGCTGTTCATTGAATGGCATATTTAGCACGGCTTGTTGAATTTCTGGCTTGAAACCTGACGTGCGGAGCCATGCGTGCCTTCTTATTGTTATTGCAGTATTTACTGTCCTTGCAGCCGTATCTGCTGCATCCATTGAAGACCGTGTCTGATTATTAGAGATACTTTGTCCTTCTTCCACCACTTGTTGTGCTCTTTTTTGGAACTCCTTGGGTAAGTGTTCTATCAAATGTTGCATCTCATCCCAGTGCGCTCTGTCATATCTTGCCAAAAGCGCTTGTGAATTGGCAATGCGCCATTGGTTTGCTGCTTGTGCTGCAACCCTTTTGCCCGCAGCATCAAATTTGCGACTCTCTTTGTCTGGAGGTGGTGCGTCTCCCGAGGTATGAGAGTTTGCTCTCTTACGAGCTGCCCCGACAACTACTGAGTCTGGAGTTAACTGCATTGTAATATAAACAGGATCTGTTGGCGGTGGCTTGTATTTTTTCTCCACTCTTGGAGTTATGGCTCGGCCTTTAACAGGATCTTGAAAGATTTGTTTTGAATGTTTTAGCATTCCTGGGAGCATAGGTAGTCTTTGGTACTGGCTATGAGTGGAGGTTAGCGTGTTAAACAAGAAGTCATCCTCAATTGGTTCTGAATGCAAGGTGACGTTATGGAAAGCAGCTGCCCTTGCGATCACCTGTGTTAAAGATGTACTGTCCTCAGGAGGGGACGGCCTGGTAGGGTACGCGTCTGGGCTGTTGTCCGATACTGGAGCATCGTAAAGGTCCCATGCATCGGGATCATCTTGACTCATGGCAGTATGAGTCGGGGAGTGCATCAGTGGAGGAGTTGCTACTGGTGATGTGTGCACTGATGGTGGTGGAGAAGGTGGTGGAGTTGTTTTCTTTGCCACCTTTGCCTGTGGCTCCTTGTCCTTTTCGTGAAAGGCAAGTTTTCTTTTTATCCTAATTGGAGGAAGAGCGGTTATCTTCCCTGTGTTTTGATGAATGTGGAGCCTCCTTTGAGTATAGTCTGGCTCTACAGCTTGAAGTTCCTCTCCAAATCTATGTTTTTTCATTTGGGAGGCCAATCCTTGTTCCTCTGTATAGGAACCTGTTTTCGGCTCCGAGGCTGGATGTTTCGGAACCGAAACTTTTTCGGAGGTCTTTTTAGGCTCCGAAGAAACCTTTGTAATTTTCGGCATGGTGGTGTCTCGATGCCGAATTTGTTCGGTGCTGCTGTGACGGTGCCGAAATTTCTCAGAGCCGATGTCTCGGGCCCGAGATTGCTGTGTGGCGGTATCTCGACCGGAGTCGGATGACTTCGACACCAGCGTGCCCTTTTTCGGTGCCTTGGCTCGGTCACCGCTTGTTTGGGTTAAGCCATGGCCTGTTGGCGGTGGCGTCCCCTGGGCTTTTGTTGACTTCTCATGAGTCTTATGTTTCGACGTCTTACTCACGGTTTTCGGCGTTTCTTCGGCCTCGAGCTCTTCCGAGTCCGACTCTTGGATAGAGAAAGCTTCCTCTTCTTCCTCGAAACGCTCTTGTATCGTCGGCGTCGACGCCATCTGCAGTCTTCTGGCTCTTCGGTCTCTTAACGTCTTTCTGGACCGAAACGCTCGACAGGACTCACAAGTATCTTCCTTGTGCTCTGGGGACAAGCACAAGTTACAGACCAGATGCTGATCCGTATACGGATACTTGTTATGGCATTTTGGACAGAAGCGGAATGGGGTCCGTTCCATCAGCCTTGAATTCACAAGTGGCCGGGCCGACCAGGCCCCGACGGGGGATCGAAAAAACCCCCAAGGGCCACCGGAACTCTTCTAAATTCGGTGTCGATCTGTTGTAACTAACCCGATACCGAACGCAAACAATACCGACATTTTTTCCGAGATTCTAACTAATTTTCCGACCCGAAACACGGAGCGAAAAGGAACACGTCCGAACCCGATGGCGGAAAAAAAACAATCTAAGATGGAGTTGACGCCCATGCGCAATGGAGTCGAAATGGGAGGAGTCCCTCGGTCTCGTGACTCGAAAAGACTTCTTCGAAGAAAAACAACTTGTAACACTCCGAGCCCAACACCAGATGGCGGGATGTGCACAGCATGTGTATCTGCAGCTACACATGCCATCGAACATATATATATATATATATATATATATATATATATATATGAATAAACACACACACCTACATATATATATATATAGAAAATAAATGCTTGCCTTTAGAGATAGATATATGTATATATACATATATCTATCTATCTATCTATCAATACATGTATGTATATCTCTACAGGCAAGCATTTATTTGCAAGCTAATAGATGCGAAAGAAAGCAAGTAACAAGGGTGTCCCGCAGACATAACATTTGGGCCACCTTCTTCTGGAAAGATATTTTGCAAAAAATATGTTAAATGTGAAAGTCTCTGCAAAAACTCCAAATATCTACTTCATTCCCATGCAGAACTGTTTAATCTTAGTAGTGATAGTACATCAGACTAAATCAGTGCAAGCTTTTTTAAGTAATAGTTTTCAAACATGATATTAGAAACATTCATGCTTCCACCCACCCTGTCAATGCCCATAGTGAACTTCATGCTCCATGAATTAAAGGCAAATGTTTTGTACAGCTCAAGAACAAGACACGTTTTTAGATGGCTATGTCTAAAATAAAATAAACCAGCATTTGCAATGCAATGGGTCTTGCATTTGCTTGAGTTAGAGCTATTAGCACTGTAAACTCCTAACTGGACTTTTCTTGCCACATAAACTGAAAATAAAAAGTAAAACAGTTTCACATAAGCGAGCTGACGGCCGCCATGAGCGTGAAGGAGACACACAAAAGGAAATAGAAGTTTGCTCGCAGTCAAACGTATGGGCAAAAGTGCAATTATCATTTAACTGGTAAAAGTGCAATTATCCATGTAACAGGGTCAATGTCATGCAAAGCCCTTGACTACTGCCCAGCGAGATCGTACTGCGTAGGAAATAAAAAGAAAAAGTAGTCCAGAAGCCATTTGGAAAACACGGAGCCCCCTATGTTTTCAGTAGTTTTCTGATGCTCTTGGGGAGAGCTAAACACCAGAAAAGGTGACGTATGCATGCCTTTCACTAATGAAATCAAGCAAGTTTGAAAAGGCAAGCCACAAACCAATCAAACTGAACGGCACGACATGGGCTTGATTATAAGCCCCCAGAGAGATTACAACAGGGGCCAGAGCACTTGCACGCTTGACCCTAAAAAAGGGCACAAGCAGGCTCCATGGAGAAAGTATGCGGCATTCCTCGTTCCTTTAAACACTCTCACTTTTAAATCAGCTGAAAGCAAAACAAACACCAGGCTCCCTCAATGGCACAGATTGACATTTGACCTCTGTCTTTGAATGCCCAGCAAATGTGACAAGATAAGAACATGATTTACCGGCCTGTTTATTACAGAAAACGAGTTTGTGATAGAATGCTGTAAACATGGCTTTGGCATGGGGAGGTACAAACTCGAACTGGTGAGCCTAAAGAAAATAAACCCAGCAAATGGAAATCCAGAAAGCATGAGTTACAAAGCCAATGGCAAGCAATGGGCAGAATGCATTCCCAGGTCAACTTTCTGAAACTACCCAACATGTCTTTTGCTTACCACACAGCTGTGCTGTCTGGTCGCTTGCAATCTAAAAATGGGGTAGCTGTACTGTTACTTGGAAGTCACAGTACATATGCCTATTTTAATATAATGGCTAAAGGAACCAGGAATTCAAGGAACTGCCTGGGATTGGATTGATTCCTTCCATATAGAAAGGCATAAAATAATATCCCTTGCACCATTCCAATTCTTGCCACTCAAGATTTAAGCAGATGTCTCTCAAGGCTCCATTAATGAATTACTAGTTTTCAATTCATATTTGATCCCTGTCCCAAACATCATCAAACCCTCCAACATCTCCTGCTATAACTATGCTGATGACACTCATACATTGTTAGGGCTCCAACTTCCTCCTAGGCAGACTACAGAGAATGCAGAACACTACTGCCAGATCTCCACTTCCCTTCGAACATAATATAATAGAACATTGACCTCTCAAGCCAGAATATAATCTACAATCATCACTTGGTAAACACCGATATGATGTGGTTCAAGATAACATTCCCAAAAGTTATAAACACAGTGTCCACCTCTGCAGAGGTCTGCAAACAAAATAGCACAACTAGCATCTTGACACTGTTCCACGCAATAGATATGTCAAAGTAAGTAACATGCCTGCACCAACAACACTGGACTATTGCTTTGGTCCTCATGTAGCACACAATGCTTCCCACATACGTCTTTTACTGTGAATACAGTCAATCATGCATTAAAGCCATGGCTTGCGAAAAAACACAGACCATAGCTTGTGGAAGGTGGAATGACACCCAGAGGGTGATGGAGAAGAGGCAGTTTCTTAACCTTCTGCAGGGAGATTTGCCATTTTAATGATCACATAACTAGCTTGGGTGTGGTCATTTCAAATATACCTATAGATATTATCATATACAAGAGTAAATAATTGAAATCCTGCTCCAACCATTTATCCAAGTTGCCCATTTGCTATAGGGCAAATTGGGATAAAAGGATCAGCATAGCCACCAAGTAGGCATGGTACGGGCACAAAATGGGCCCAACTAATCCATCTTTGGTTTACCAAACAATTAAGCGTAGCCTGGAGGATTCCCCTTGCCTAATGAGTTAAGAACCTGCAATTGGCTCCACGTACCATAGGCTGTATTGAGCGCTATGGTTCCTTTCCCCTGGACAAAGCTGAACTGCTCAAGGTAATGAACAGAGAAGGATGGCTGGCCCCACGTAAAAAAAAGCAGATTATTGTCAACAATACGGAACAAGGTTTTACCAAAAACAAAACCCCCCCCAAAAAACAAAAAACAAAAAAACAGTGCAATCACATTGTTGCAAATGTATTCTCTGACTAGCATCTAGAAATACTGTTGTGATGGAAGTGAATA